>NC_086246.1:35233333-36584166 GCF_036321145.2 Pelmatolapia mariae | reverse complement strand
AGGGTGTACCCTAAAGCAAGTCCAAGGGGCCTCATTAATCAAAGAGTGGATGAGCTCCATATTAAGCGTGAGCAGAAAAAACAAAAATAGTTTGATCAAATAAAAGGCAGATTTTAAAAAGGTACATATTCCACTTTGTAAAATCATAGTCCATCTGGGAATGCTCTACACCAGCCTCATATCTAAACCTCTTTATGTTTACCACCCACATTCCACAAATGGTCAAATCATCCCATGAATATCTATGGATCATATTTAGGTTGGTGATCATTGGTTCTTCTTACTGCAGTGATGTGTGTCACCGCAATTTAGTGAGTGTATTTCATTTGAGTTGGTGCATTATAATGAAGCTCTTATAATAAAAAAATATATTACCAGGCAGTGGATATGTGCAGGTGGTGATGATATGCCAGGTGAGAGCTGCCACTGCGCATCCAGTGTGTTCGTGGAGAGGCCATGCTCGCAGAATCTGAAAGAAAACTAACATCATCCTAGTCATTTATACAGTTAAATATTGATGGAACCAACTGACCCTAACATTCTTCAGTGCTCTTTAATCTCAAATTTTCTGAAATTCATTACGGTAATTTGTCTCTCAAGGTAATAAGCACTATATATAAGGCAAACCAGACTTTCCTGAAACCTGCCACCAGCTTGATATCAACCCACAGTCCAGTTGCCTTCTCTCTGCTCTGAAGGTGGTGGATGTGATAGGGAGATGGTGTAATACATATTAGACTTTGTTTTTATTAGGTTAGATTTGGTTTATATTTATCAACACTGCTGGTTTTGGTGTCTGTGATGAAATACATTTATAAGTGATGCGTTATATGCTAAGAGTGTTTACATATTGTGATTCAGCACATCACCGTCTGCGTCGCCAGTATGTTTGCAGTCTTTCTGTCATGCTTGGTTTTATAAATCCAACTGTGGCCTGTTGTATACTGAATACTGTTCATACAAGCAGATATGATTGCAAATATGAATTAGTTCTTGTGTTGTGCCTTGGGCACAAAAAGTCCCTGAACTTCAGATTAGCTTAGTGTTTGTTTGCTTCTGTTTTGTTTTCCTGACTGCAGCATTCAAGAACCAGTGTTATTCCAGAAGATTTCAATATTCCCATCACCCTGTTTCCCTGTGGGCTTGATATGTTGTGGTAGTGCTGGGCGATATGACGATATATATCGTGTGGACGATAGAAAAGTGTCTATCGTGCCATTTGTCTTCTATCGTTTCTAACCCTAATTTTATAAATTATTACATAAAATATATCATTAACCCTTTACAACCGGTCGGAGCAGGCACACTCCGTTTTGCCTAACTATTTTTAAATCCCTGTAGAACTGGAACCACGTAAGGTAGCGCAATAATTGTTTTTGCATATGAAACCGTAGGAGTTGTACTTACATCTTATTCCATTAACTTGTCCTAGGTCACAGTTTCCTTCCACATATGGCTTTGCAAAAATTGCATAAAAAGCACTTCCAGCAACAAAAACATAATATTCCAGACTTGCAGCAACAAAAACATAATATTCCAGAAACACGCTTTGCCGATCCGATCAGCTGTTCATAACACTTCCTACGTTGGAATATAAGGCAGCGCGAACTATCGCGTGTCCGCCATTACCTGCACGAAAGCGGAAGTGACGTCATTTTCGCTAAAAATTTAGTTTTTTACCTTCAAAGCCTATGTTGGTGTTTTTAAAAGTCATGTTTGACTTTATGCTTTTCTGTATCGTTTCTGGGATGCTTAGAAGTCAAATTACACTGTTGTAAATAGTTTATTTTGATGCACATGCTGTTTTTTTGCAAATTTGCATTATGATATTTATTTTCATTTTTCCTGTAGTATATTAAAATTAGTGTATCTCAAACATAAAACTATGAAGACACTCAAAATAAATTTCTTGTGGTTGGAAACTATTTTGTGCAACTTTTTTGTATTTACAGTTTTGAGGGATAAGCCTCTTAAATTTCTCTAACTAGAAATATATGTAAAAAACAAAACAAGTTTATTGTAGTTTATTGCACTTTCTTTTGCAATTTATGTAGTTTCTATGGACTTAATGCATACATATTATTAAAATTTGGGCTATAACGGTTGTATTGATGTATAGCAACTTGAAATGCTCCCACAAATGGCACTACAGCATGTAAAATGTAAACATAAGCGGACTTGGTTCTATGGTAGGTCTTAAAGGGTTAAATAGCCTGTGGCAAATATATTAGTGTTGTCTTCTCACTATACATACTCTGAACTTTATGCAAGAGAAAATAAAGTATAAAAAAATGATGATAAAAACAATGACTCTGTCTTGTGGTTTTGCGACATGGTGCTGCTTTACGTGCACCCAGATTTGCGACATGCTTTACGGTAACTCAAAACAAAGACTGCACCCTCTCCACTCGCTGTTTACAGACTTCATACTTTCCAGATGACCACAGGTCAGGTGGTATATCGTGATATATATCGTTATCGTGATATAAAATAATTCATATCGTGATAAATATTTTTTCCATATCGCCCAGCACTATGCTGTGGTATAATTCTCTCTTCTGTATGTGTCCTTACATTTCACTTTTCTGTAATAAAGTTTTGTTCACATCTAAATCTGTCTTTCTTAACCCTCTCAAAGTTTTTGGCCTTGTTTGCTCTCCTCAGCATTTGGTCACAGATGCTGCTCGTCCTCTCACAGCATGTAAACGGCCTTTCTTTGACAGTATTCTTTCTATTTAGAGGCTTTTGTTCTTTATTTAGAAAATTCTTTATCTACGAAGTAATTTCAGTGATGGTAGTTTTGATGATCACTTATGTTCCTTCTGATTGTGCTTTGGTTCCATCTGATCCACTTTCCAGTGTTTTAGTGCTCCATGTGCAGTTTCCTTAGAAACCTTTAGTAGACACACAATTTAATCATCTTTATTTCATCCGAACGCTGTTTGAACAGAATGTTACAGCTTAAGGAACCTTTTATACAGACGTCGGTGCCAGAATTTGATTGAAAGAATTTTTTTAAAGTTACCAGATTATGTGCCTTATTTAAGTAAGAACTTCTTTTCAAGCTTACATAAACACATTTTAAGTTATCTCAGAGTTTTAGATCATTATGTTATCATGATGTGATGTTTACACCATTAATACTCATGCTTCATTTCTGTAGTATCTTTATGATAAAGAATTTCTGTACTCCAGTTTCCTCCCACAAGCTGAAGACACGCATGTTAGATCAGAGTGTGATTGTGTCTCTCTATGTTAGCCGTTCAGTGGACTGACAGACGACCTGTTCGGTATGTATCCTGCCTCTGTGACAGCTGGGTTAGGCTCAAGCCCTCTAAATTGGATAAGTGGTTTAGAAAATGGATGAACATTAGCTACTTAACGCTTGTTTTTACTTTGACATTCTACTTTGAACTTCTTCTCCTTAAACGGCAGCTTTTGTGACTCATCCAGACCAAAAACATGCATGGATAAATATTCTGTACATTCAGTGGCGCAGTGTAAGAGGAAGGACTCTGCCAAGGATGTTTTAGTGACTGGAGCTGTATGTGAAATTCAAGTGCTCAAAATCTGCAGCTTGTTCAGAGCTTGTGCTTGAAAACAGATGAAGAAGTGACAGGCATGTACTTCTTTGGGATTCACCTGCATGTTATAACCACGTTTTGACCTCCAGGGCTCCACCCTGTCACATGACTAAAAATTATTTTTTTAAGTATTTATTATTTATTATTAAAATGTGTTCCAGTTGTAAATATGAATGCAAATGCTCATTTGTTCATTGGGAAGGGTTGATACTTTTGCTGTATTTGAACTCTGCGCTGTAACTGAGCAAAGTTTGTAGCAACATGTAGCACAAACATTTCTGTTGTGGCGCCGTTTCCCCGCGGCTCCGTAATTAGTTTCCATTATCTTTGTCTCCAGGTGCGCTTTGTCAGGAACGTCACCTCATGGAGAGAGATGAAGCCCGGCTTCTACCACGGCCATGTAGCTTATCTGGACTTCTCAAAGTAAGGCCCTTCATTTCCTGTAATACCATTAATATCCAGATTAGTTACAAACAGCCAGCAGAGCAGATAAAGGGAGGTCACGTATTGATCGCTAACATGTGCTTTAGTGTTGATTAATGGCATTGTTGTCCTTATCTCCCCTGACACTATCATCTCTGTGATCACAGGTAATTATTCTAATGGTCTAAGTGTTTCTCAGTGAGAGAGATTCGGTTAACTTGCACTCTCACTCCCTGATGCTGCTCCATGCTTTCACTAGGGAGAATCTGCATTTTGAATGCAATAAAATTCAGCAGCACAGCTTCATGTGCTGCTGCAGTGAAGTATAAATTAAGTCTCAAAAGATTTTAAAGAATGTGCCCTCCCTTTTCTTCTTGTTCAGATATGGCGTGAAAGGTAAACCACTGTACATCAATGTGGTGCGTGATCCCATAGAGCGCCTTGTATCGTACTACTATTTTTTACGTTTTGGAGATGACTACAGACCAGGCCTTCGACGAAGGAAACAAGGAGACAAGAAGGTGCTTCCTTTGCAGCTTGCATCCTTTTCGAACACACATTTTGTTGCCTGACCTGTTTTTTGTCTGGATAATACAATGACAAGTGTTTCCATTGTGTTTCAGACCTTTGATGAGTGTGTGTCATCAGGTGGGTCTGACTGTGCTCCGGAGAAACTGTGGTTGCAGATCCCTTTCTTCTGTGGTCACCATTCAGAGTGCTGGTGAGTGGGCTGCACCTGACACCCCGATCATTCTCTTTCTCTGAACTGCTACAACTCCTGTTTAGGCTGCTAGCTTAGCATCAACTGGATGCAGCAGTGGCGCAGAGCAGAAGTCGTTTCGAAGGGACAAAATGGGAAATACAAATAAATGTAGAGAGGGTGCATGTCCAGCATGTCCTGGGTCTGCCCCAGGGCCTCCTCCCGATGGGACATCCTCAGAACACCTCACCCAGGAGCCATCCTTGTCAGATGCCCAAACCACTTCAAATGACTCCTTTCAAAGTGAGGAATAGCAGCTCTACTCTGAGGCCCTACCAGATGGCTGAACTCATCACCCTGTCTCTAAGGGAGACGCCAGCCACCCTTTGAGGAAAGCAAATTTCTGCCACTTGTATATATGATCTCATTCTTTCAGCCACTACCCAAAGCTCGTGACCGTAGATGAGGGTAGGAATGTAGATCGGCCGGTAAATACAGAGCTTCGCCTTTACACTCAGTTCTCTCTTCTCCACAACGGACCCAATCCGTCTGTCGATCGCCCGCTCCCATCAATTGTGAGCTTCAGAGAACCATGGCTTGAGACTTGGAGTTGCTCATTCCCACTGCTTCACACTCAGCTGCGAACCGCTTCAGTGCGAGCTGGAGGCCACCACCTGAAGAAGCCATCAGAACCACATCATCTGCGAAAATGATGAGATGAGATTCTGAGATCGCCCAAGTGAAAGCTTTCCACCACTTGGCTACGCCTAGAAATTCTGTCCCCTAAAAATTATGAAAAGCATCAGTGACAAAGGTGGAGTCCAACACCTACCTGGGAACGAGTCCAACTTATTGCCGGCTATGCAGACCAAGCTCTTGCAAGGATCAAATGGCTCGTAGCAACGGGCCAGAAGCCCTATACTTCCGAGGCACTTTCCACAGAAGACTCAGAGGGACACGGTGAAACGCCTTCTTCAGAGTCCACAAAAGACATGTAGACTGGTTGTGCAAACTCCTATGTACCCTCAAGTATTCTCAAGAGGGTAAAGAGCTGGTCCAATGTTCCGTGAAAAGGACGCAAACTGCATATTTCCTCATGTATCCGAGGTTCAGCTAACAGACGTACTCTCCTTTCCAGCACCCTGGCATAGATTTTCCTGGGGAGGCTGAGGTCTGTGATCCCTCTATAGTTGGAGCTCACTGTCCAGTTTCCTCTTCTTAAAGATCCATTCCAGAGGTACGGCTTCTAACCTCCAACAACATTGTAGAGGCATTGATAACCAAGACAGCCTTGCAGCATTGCCTCTACCAGGCATTCTTAGCGCACCTTCACTATACCTTTAGGGGCCCGCAGGTCTGTCCAGTATCATCCCCTGCCACAGGGTCCAACTCACCACCAGGTGGTGGTCAGTTGACAGTTCAGCACCTCTCTTCGCCCAAGTGTCCAGAACATACTGCTGCAGATCTGATGATACAATTACAAAATCGATGATCAACCTGCGGCCTAGGGTGTCGTGATGCCACGTGCACTTATGGATACGCTAGCTTTCAGATCTGGGAGGCCGTTCCTCCCTTCACGCCCCTCCAGGTCTCACTGTCGTTGTTGACATGAGCGTTCAAGTCTCCAAGTGAGACGACGGAGCCCCCAGGTGGAGCACCCTCAAGCACTCCACCCACGGATACCAAGAAGGTCCGGTACTCTAAACTGTCGTTCGGCGCATAAGGGCAAACGAAAGGGAAACAGGCTCAGGGAACCAAACCCTCTTGTTCACTGGTAAAAACTCCAACATAGTGGCAGCAAGATGAAGGGGTACTGAAATACTCATCCCTGGTAACCCTATCCCGTCAGCGTGAGCTGTTCCCTAGATCTTTCACTCATAGGGGTTTTTGAATCGCTATTTGTCTTCTCCCTCACCCAGAGATAGCCCCTGGGACACACAAACCCCTCCAACACGAATAAGGTAGTGAGTCATGGAGGAGTGTCATTACATCTTAATAGAATCTTAATGTAAGGATTAATTTAATGTAATGTAATTAACTATTTACTAAAGTGTAATTCACTGTCAGTGTCTGTTATAAAATGTTAGATGACTGTTTTGAATTAGTCGCAGTGTGACAATTTATTCTTTCTCCAAGCTGAGTGAAAGAAAAGGCTCCATCTGTTGTTTGTAAGCAGTGATGAGGATATGGTATAGTTCTGTTTGTTTGTTTTTTTCTCCTCACTAATCACATATTACACAGACGATGTAAACAGCACATATATAGATATATAGTCCACAATCTGTGTACTCAGACTCATTAGTGACTGAACAGCCTGTGGCAGAAGCAGTGTTTATATATGTCCAACCTAGGTTCTTCTCATTAAAGCCTCTCAAAAGAAGAAAAACAACAGTCATTCATCCTTGTAACCCTCAAATGTCTTTTGAAAGCCAAAGACAGATTTTTGTTTTTTGTCAGCATTATTCTAAAATTTCACCTCAACAATAGGAATATGTATTTTTTTAGCTTTTTGTACAGTGAAATTAGAAATACCACTAAAATCATAATTACTCATCTGTTATAAAAAGAAGAAAGAAACTTGTGTACAGTTTGGAAATGACTTTGAATTCCCTTTGGACATTATTTTGATTATTTTCAAATAAATAATAAATAAACTGAGTCATTCATTTTCATTATTAGGAATTAAACAGTAAATGAGTGTGATCACAGTAACCTTGTTACTAATGCATACAGTTTGACATTTTTCCTTTCATGTAGTCATTTTCTTTTAATGATCAGCATTCCTGGACATTGTGCTCCTTAAATGCAACAACGGCTTTGCTCATCACTGAGAAAATTTAGAGTTTGCTGGAAGAGCGCTAGCATGAAAATAAGAACGGCAGAATTCAAGAAAGCTGCTCAGTCTTTGCATAATACCCACCTATCGCTAGGGAGTATTGTGCAGTGATGTCAAAGACGTAAATAAGTAACAGAAGAAAAGCCTGGCCTTCAGATGAGGCGATCCAAATTAAACTCATTCACACTGTGATCTCCGTTTCTTGTGTAGGAACGCGGGCAGTAGATGGGCTCTGGAACAGGCCAAATACAACCTGGTAAACGAGTACCTGTTAGTGGGAGTAACGGAGGAACTCGAGGACTTCATCATGATCCTGGAGGCAGCACTCCCACGCTTCTTTAAGGGAGCCACAGATCTCTACAGAACAGGTAGCAACAAAACACAAATTCATACTGTTACTTCTTATTTGTGGCTGTGATGCCCTTAAAACGAGCCCTGTCAGTACTGGAGTTACCTTTTATATGACGAATCCTTTTCCTGGTCTCAATTTACACTTAACTGACTGAATGCTTTTTTAGTAGAGCAGTAACAACATGTTACCTGGAATCATTAAACCTTCTTGTGTTCCTCCAGGAAAGAAATCCCACCTAAGGAAGACCACAGAGAAGAAGCCCCCCACCAAAGAGACAATAGCCAAGTTGCAGCAGTCAAACATCTGGAAAATCGAAAATGAATTTTACGAGTTTGCACTTGAACAGTTTCAGTTTGTGCGTGCCCACGCCGTCAGGGAAAAAGACGGAGAACTCTTTGTCCTTGCACAGAGCTTCTTCTATGAAAAGATCTACCCCAAAGTGAACTAAAAGTGTCAACAGAAAAGCATTAACAAAGCTGCACAGGGACAAGTCGTGTACACTGGGAAAGTACGAGACATTAAGCGGTGCTGGTTTCACTGGGGTCTAGCTGGGAAATCCTTTCAGACACTGTGGTGGAATTTCTACTTTTTTTATTGCTAGTGCAGATGTTGAGAAAACTAAGGTGTCAGTCTATACTGTGAGAAAGAATTTCCCAAACCTTAAGACAAGAAGGGTTTTTTTACCATGTTTGATGTTTGGGTGGACTTTCAAAATAAAAGCAGGAAACCTCAACTACTTCAGCAGCTTCAAAACAGTGTTTAAAAAAAGAGAAAAGAAATCCGTTTACATGGTTTATGCATTTTTATCAATTATACACCAAATTTCCAGTGAACCAGCACTTGTTTACAAAGTGCAGATGGTCACGGCTAGATTCGTAGATGCTGTGTTAACATGTTTTTGGACCAAATTGTAGCAAAAGAAAACAGATTGGATCATTGCATCCTTTGGTGCGTGACTGGTAATTTTTTATTCCACTGAGATCTTCTCAATTTTTACATGTTTCACACATTATTTCATCAATTTATCACAGATATTAATGTGCATGTTTTTTCTTAAAAGACAGCTGCTGTTCTTTTGGGTTTTTTTTAGTCTGAAGGACAACCTGGAGTAGGAGAAAGGTACTAATGACTAACAGCTGGAATGTTTGAGTACAGTATTACTGCAAGCAAGAAGAAACTGATAGTGCCTTTATATTAATGTACAGAACATTTCTTTAATATTATTTTTCCTCTGATCCCACATTCACTTTCCTTTTATTTTGGCGCATTGCTTCTATGATTACTGTTGTTTTCCACTCTCCACAGTAACACTCTGAATATAAACAAATAACTGCAAGTTTGTGTGATGAATTTTGTGAATAAGTTTGGTTGGCTTTTAAAAAGTGATTTACTTGTTTTATGCAACTTTAACCAAATGATACAGTCCTAGTCAGCAGTCCTGAAACCAGAGCCGCATTTAGACCAGAGTTCTGTAGTATGAAATGACTTCGACATACCCAGGATATATTTCACATACTGTAACAGTGGCAATCAAGCTATAAGCAGTAACACAAAAGTGTTGATAAACTCCATCCAAGCTATGAGCACGTTCATATGAAAGGGGTGTTGGCAGTGCGTCTGAGATGTAGACAAGTCCACTGACAGCAGAGTGAGGGATTTTTACAAAGGAAGATAAAACTATAACATTACAGTAGCATGAAGAAATTACACAAATAACACACGTTGAAAGTGGCACAGCTGCTGCAGACACATCAGCAGTGTGAGTGTCTTGAACAGGAAAAGCTCTGTGTAAATGTTTATGGACTTTGAACGGTAAAGCTAGAAAGGAGCTGCTGTATTAATGAAATGTAACAAATTTCAAGCCAGGAAAGAAAGCCGCAAAATGCAGACTGTGAAAGTTGACTGTGTATTAATACTCTGTGTATTAATACTGGATTATTTCATTAAAATGGATATTTACATGAGTTTAAGATAGTTTCAGAATTCAAATCTATTAAAATTTATGTCCAGAAAATGATATGCTTCATTTTAGGATCATGCATTCAGGGGCATAGAACAGTTGAGATTAAAATTATTTGCAGCCAGTAAGCAAAAAAAAAGGAAAAAAAAAAAAATCAAGGTTCACCTAAATTCACTTAATACTTGTGTATATAAAGGATTTTTCCATGGTTTTTCAACTGTATTCTTTGGTAATGTGGTTATTGTGGTTGAGTGGATAATACTAACTTTCCACTCTCCACTTCTGGCGTAGAAGCGATGTTTTTTTTTCCCCCCTAATTGCGTATTTAGAAACTGGCATCCTGGAGCAGCCATTTGACTGCATTAACAGCTGGATCACTATCTGGGGATACTCACCAGGTGAATGAATCAGTTCAGTTTTATTTATATAGTGTGACCTGACAACAGTCACCTCAGTCTGCTATTCTGCATCAGTGTAGTTTTACAGACAAATGAATGGATGAGACCCCATGAGCCAAATTTGGCGACAGTGGAAAGGAAAAACCTCTTTTTAACAGGAAGAAACCTCCAGAAGAACCAGGCTCGGGGAGGAGCAGATATCAACTGCAATGGGTGGGTTGGGTGATAAGGAGAGTGTAGTGCCATTCACAGTTGCATTAATAGGAATTTGCGTTAAATTAGATATTTGAGAGTTTCGCAGCCAAATGTTTGGCAGAATCCATCAGGATACAGGTTCAAATACTCTATGCTTTATGTACCTTCATTCTATTGGATCAGGGATAGTATGGATATTGGATAGAAATATGTTTGAGCTTTTAACATGTTAAACCCATACAAGAGAGGTTCAGAAATAACTGGATCCTTAGCTGCTAAATGTTTTAGTAGAGAACTGTCATTTCACCTGACTCCAACTTGATTTGGAGGAGGGAAAAATGTAATTGTCCACATACTTATGGTCTGGACTGTACTTGTGGACAATCCAGCCTGTTTTTGCACCCTTTTTAGATCCGTTACAGTGATTTACATGAGCCCAGTAACTCTTGACTCTATTTCTCGTCTTTTGGCTCCATAATTACAGAATAATTGCCTCGCTATATCTTACTCAACAGGGAGTACTTAACCACTGAAACCGTGAAATAACACACTGGGACGGGATGATCTGCTGAAGTCAGCTGTATTACCAACTCTTGCCTCCTCTCTGATGGGAGAATAGGCAGTGGGGAGGGGAAGTGTCTGTGGGGGGAGAGCACTACCACGCTCCACCAGTCCACAGCCTGTTCCTGTGTCTGCACAGAGACGAGCACAAAGGCCCCAACCCACATTTGATGCTTTGTGGCCATGGACACAAGGAGAGGCTGCCTGTCTCAGAAAATAGAACTCAATTAACAGTTTTGCTGCAGGCATATTGGAACATTGTTTCATTAATGAGATGAATACAGTCTGATAATTACTTCATCTCAATTAGGAAAAAAGGCTACACTCTATATTGATTGTGCCTGATGAGCTTGAAGGTTAATTAGGAACACGATTTTTCAAAAGTCTATGCTGCTCTTGTTGTAGCTGTTTGTTGTTGACATTCTGGTTTAAAGCAGGTCTTCCCATCACAATAAGACCACTTCATTTGTTTTCTTTAGCAAAAATAACCTGCTCTTCCTTAACCTTGAAGCCAGCCTGTGTTCTAAGCACTCTGATCCACAAGAGGGAGCCGTGGTGCTGCTGAAAACCTGCACAGAGCAGCATGGGTTCTTGGACTGACTGCAACGCTTCAACAGGCCCACATTAATGCACCTGTGCAAAGCCAAATGGAACAAACTAACAGTGCATTACCATTAACAATACAAATTACACCATTAGGCACACTTGGCTCACAGGCCTAGTGATGGCTATAAATAGTTTCACTTGGTCTTGGACAATTTGTGCCGTACTTGCGTAATGACAGCACTCAAATTAATTCAGGATGTGTGAATGAAGTTCTCTGCAAACAGGAACATGCTGGGCTTTTTTTTAGTGGTTTGTCTCTTCCTTTGCAAGAAGAACTGATCAGCAGCTTTGATATAAGTGAAATGATCTAATGTAGTATGCACAATAATGACCTCTTTTTGTCAATGGAAGTTGGCTGGACCTCTCCAAATGGCCCTCTGGATTGGCTTTGAAGCCTTTTTCAGCAGACCATAGGAGACCCAGCACAGTTTTTGCAGCTAGCTGACCTCAAAGTGGTTTCACTACTGCTCCATAAAACAAACAGAGCAGAGCAGAGGCAGCTTGACTGCCCCTCGCTGGGACTGTGGACAGGACCTTAAAGCGCTTGGCCAAAGGGGACCATTATGTGTACTACTTCTCTCTGTGTTTTATGTAAATGCGCCACGCTGCAGTGGAAGGTAAAATTAAGCCAGCATGTCAGAGGCTCTGGGCCAAGAAAACCTCAAGTGTCCCTGATATTTTACTGGAGCCTGGTGCAGATGATAGATTGTAGTTGATGGGAGGGAGAGAAAATGATGGAGGCCATCATCATCATAAAGCATCGCCAGACTCATCCATTAATGCTTTCTTGCCTTCTGGCCTGTTACTCATTGACATTTCATGATGTGAAAAGGATAGTTGAACAAGACAAAGACTCTTCAGCCACACTAGCAGCTATTTGAGGCTACACAGATAGTTTACCCCCTCCAGTATCAGCATTACATTTAAGACACGGAGCTAAGCATCCATTTCTATGGAGGAGAAGTACATGGTAATGTTTGGGAAACTCACAAACTGCTTGCCTGAAAACACTTATGTGATCCTAAAATACACCAATAACCATCACACTAAAAATATTGTGTCAATGCAAAAAAAAAAAAAGAAGATCTTACTCAAACTGTTGAATGCCATGAAATTCCCTTTTACCCCTGTATCATCAAACGAGAATTTCAGTGCTGTGGTTCATCACCAAACACGTGTGAGTTAGCCCTGTGACAGACTGGCGATGTGTCCGGGGCGTACGCTGCCTCTGTGACACTGAACTGGATAAGCAGAAGAAAATGGATGAATGAAGGGATGCAAAACATTGACATAACTACTGTGACATCAATCACTGTAAGAAATACCATTTATCTTGCTTTTGGCCTCTAATGAGGATCATAAATTACAAAATTAACATCATGTTGCATTTAATAAGGCTTTGAATCAGTAATTTAAACCTTAGTCATCAGAGAAGCAAAAAGGTTGTTCTCTACGATATTTAGCTGGACTTCTTTTTCCAACCACGAGTCGCCCCCTGCTGGATGTAGAAAGAATGTCGGTTTACCACAGTCTTGGACTAGCCTCACTTTTTAGACTTGGAAGAACCAGTTTGATTTGTTGTTTTTCTTGTTTTTAAATATCTTATTTAGAGTTAATTGTATTTAAGTGTGCTTTTCATCACACAGAAAGACTTTTTAAACATTTTGAAATGAATTCAAAAAAATGTAAGTCCACCCATTATCTTCCACATCCAAAGACGGCTCTTGGTGGCAGGAGGCTAAGCATGGTAATCAAGACATCCTTCTCTCTGGCCACACTTTCCATTTCCTCTCGGGGGATCCTGAGGCATTCTCAAGCCAGATGAGAAATATAATCTCTCCAGCAGGTTCTGGGTCTACCCTGGGGTCTCTTACTAGTTGGCCATCCCAGAACACATCCAAAGGGACATGCCCAGGCTGCTCCACACCCCAAAACTATGGCTGGCACCCATCTCTTGGTGAGGGCTCCACTTTTCCACTTCTGGGTGAGGCTAACTAGCTCTAAGAACTGTATTTCACTGGGCTTTTCTGAATTGCTCATTGTCTGGTCCCTACCCTGGGACTTATTTGGCATGGGAGACCCTACCTGGAGCTATTGCTCCAGACAATACAGCTCCCAGGATGACAGGAACAAGCAAATGTCTCCTACTGTGGTGTCAGTGAGAAAATGTAGTAAGTGCTGATCAAAACAGAACATCATTGTTTTGTGTTACTCATGTTTTACTTATACAAGAGGGTTGCAAATTGGGGACCATCAGTGCTTTGAGCTAAATGCTAGCATCGGTATGTTGCAATCGAGCCTGATGTCATTAGTCTAGCAGGTGACAGGGAAGGGAAGACGTGTAGAGAATTGATGCCGTGTGCATCAAACAAAATGTTCTTTCATCCAGATGGTTGGAGGAGTCTTTGAGGGTTTCAGAAATTCTTTCAGAACAGCAATAACTCTTGCTGAATACCCCAAACTTTTTAAATATCACCAGAAAGAGACATTTAGCTCTGTGAAGAAAATAATCGCTTGTCACTGCCATTGTCCTTAAAATAAAAGACATTTAGCTACTGAGTATAGGACCCAAGAAATTTGGAGCGAGAGACGTTGTACAGACTAAAAGTCAGGAGGTCTCGGTCTCTGGTCCTTCAGGTTTGACCATTTTTCTTTTTAGTTTTATTTAAGTCTCATCATATCTCACTGTGGGTCTGTTTAGGGGTGACGTGGTAGGTCAGCTGCTCTACCTCTTTGGTCCACACTGAAATTTGTGTTTCTTTGTTTTATTGCTGATAACATGATGCAATAAATGATGATGCAATAAAAGAAATGATTCAGGACATTTAATCTAATTTGACAGAAATACCAATCCTCTATCGAGTGATTGATAGAGCAATGGCTGGATTAAATTGAATCAGATAAAAGGTCTATCATTTGCCTGGTGGTGATGCTTTGACCTTTGCTTTAGCAAGAGGCTCTCTAAGGTTGTTACAGTTCATTCTGAGGAGGACATCAAACTTTCAAAAATTTAATAAAAAACTCAAGTTGGACTAACTTGGAGGAAAAGTCTCACCAAAGTAGGGTTCAGCCTCTAAGGGCAATGTACCAAACATAATGGTAATATATGTAATAGCTTTGGAGATATTGGTTAATTCGCTAACGAATTGTGACTGTCAACTCAGGAAATCATCAACATTCGATGACAGTTTGCTCCACTCAGACCCAAAAGGCCCCTAAAGTATCAGCAGGCACAGAAACACTCACCTCTAATGCAAATCCATTAACCAAGATCCGGTGACTGTGGAGGCCATTTGACTACGGTGATCTCATTGTCATGTTCAAGAGACCAGTTTCAGATGATCCGACCTTTGTGCAGCGAGTATTATCCTGCTGGGTAAGTAGAAGATGGGTACACTGTGGTTGCAAAGGGATGGACATGGTCAGCAGCATTACTCAGGTAGGCTGTTTTCCTTAAACAACACTTAGTTAGATATACGGGGCTCAAAGTATGCCCAAAAAATATGCACAGAAGGCCGGATGGATCCATGCTTTTAATGTTGTTCATGCCAAGTTTGGACCCTGCAATCTGAATGACCAGGCATTGGTTTTGTAATCTTATATTGTCTAGTTTTGGCAAACCTGTGTGAATCCTAGCCTTATTTTAATATTCTTAGCTGACAGAAGTGGCACGCTGTGTGGTCTTCTGCTGCTGTAGAACATCTGCTTCAAGGTTCAACCTACTGCGTGTTCAGAGATGCTCTCTCCTGCATACCTTGGTTCTAACATGTGGTTATTTGAGTTACTGCTGAATTCCTATCACCTCGAAGCAGTCAGGCCATTATCCTCTGAGCTCTGGCATCAATAGGTCATTGTCATTTTTCTGACTACTCTTTGTAAACACTACGGATGCATGTGTAGGATGAGCAGATGAGCAGTTTCTGAAATACTCACACCAGCCTGTCTGACAACAGTTGAGTTGCTGCCCATGTAATTGGCAGATGAGATATTTGCAATAACAAGCAGTTGAACATTGGGCCGACTGAAATAGCCAGTAAGTGTATGTGTTACTAAAGTGAAAACTGTGAGGGACTAGTACTACTGAAGTCAACTGCAATCCATCTAATACTTGCTGAAATATTAAAAACCCAAATGTCCCCCATGGTGACACAAAAAAGGATTATTGTCCTCTGGGGACTCTTCATTAAGTGACGGACTAACCAGAAGCATGCTGTTAACATGGTATAAAGTACAGCTCTCACACACACACCTCTCTACAGTAATCTATGCAAACATACCGCTTGTTAAACAGGCAATGGCTATGCGTCTTTTTATAGATAAACTTGTAACATTTAAAATTGTATTGTAATAAAGATCAGAGTAAAAAAGATTTAATCAGGATCATTTCTGTCATTTACATGTTGAAGTACATAAACTAATTCTTAATGGACATTATGAGCCAGTGAGCACAACAGGGAGGTTGACCCCATACAGGAAACTCTCTGATACTCTTAATTAGATTGCTGTATTGTAGTTTGACCTTGGTGGAAGACACTCTACACTGCTCCATCTCTCTCTCCCCCTCCCTCCCTCTCCGTCTTTCTCTTGCTCTTGGTTGTGCCGGCAGGCTGAGAGAACATTGTGGAGCATGGGCATTTTCTCCTGGAGGGTAGGAGAGAAATGCAATCAGCAATTCAATCGTGGCCATTGTGTAGCAGTGCTGATGAGCTTTGCAGAGTAGATAATGGATTAAATTATTTATCCCCCCTCCTCCTCCTCCTCAGTGCTCATTGTTGCCTCCTCTTTGTGCTGCTACAGCGGTACACAGACGTAGGTTGAAGGCCTCGATCACTCCCTGCCTTTCATAGATCTAATTTTTCTAATTAGCGCCTGAATGAAGAACGGTCTCTCCCCCTTTTTACCTCCTGCTTCCACTGTGCCGTTCATTGTCAGATGCATTCCATGAGGTGAGCATGTGAACCTATCAGCGTTCAATTCAATGCCAGAGAATATCACTGTACCACCACATCGCCATCAGTCCTCCCCATACTCCTCTTATTGAACCGCTAAGTGATTTTGATAATAACCTAATCAAGGACAGTTTCTTTAAATGAGTGAATTAGACTGCAGCAGCTGAGCACTAGCTGATCTGAGATCTGTTACCAAAATGCCACTCCTCAAAGTGTTTTCATTTAGCTGGCGATGATACGGAGGCTCCTGGATTCACACTGAACCATAGACAAACATGTAAACAATGGCCACCAGCTGTCTTTTTTTCTAACCAACCAGTTTTCTAACCAATGTAACCTGCTACTCATCACTTTTAGATGAATTTTCAGTCTAATAATGAAAACTCTAACGTGCTCTCATTTTTAACAGTGAAATTAAAATCTCAAACATCTCCCAAAACATGGAAAAAATTAAACAAAAATCAAAGTTGCATAAATGCTTTAAAATCAAGTGAGTCACAAGCGAACAGAATTGAGTGATTGAACCATTTAGAAAGCTTTAAACTTTTTTAAATGAATCAACTGAAGTTCTAAAATCAACAAAAGCCAGTAAAATCGTATCAGACGGGTAGAAGAAAAAAAAGGAACTACAGTAAATCATACTGTTTGATACAAAATAAATATTTTCACATTAATCTCAAAGTAATTGCTAAAATGAAGCAAAAGAGATTTAGAAGGTTTTTTTTGTTTGTTTGTTTTTTTTTAAAACTTCACATAGTCGAATAATTTAACTGTGATATTTCTTGGTGCACTGAGTTCTAGTTTTGACCTTTCAGAAAATCTTTTATATAGAGTAAATCTTTCATACAAAACATGGCAGCTGCCGCCACGGTGTTTGTACCTTTGTTTCTTTTAAACCAGACACAATCATAATGGATGAATGTGTAGACCTGGGGAGTTTTCAGCCAACACCAACAATAGCTTTGCAAAGTATAGCCAGAATTCACAGTGATATAAAGTCCAATCGTCTGGCTAGCATAAAACCAATTTCAAATGTAGTCACCAGGAAAACAAGAGGTGGCTTCACTTTTTTTGTGCATGTGTGTGCTTCCTTCACATCACGGCAGAGAAATTTTGCTCGACTTTTCTTTGCAGAAATCTTTTAATTCAGCCACATTGTACGGGTTTGGGGATGGACAGCTTGTTTAAAGTTGGACCAAAGCATCTCAACCAGAAAATTTTGAATATTTAAATCCAGATTCGACTTCAGTCATCCATTCCATTGCATTTATGCATCCGTTGCATAGACCAGGTGTGCTTAAGCTTGAGAGCATTAATTGAAAATACTTCAGGATTTTCTGGTACAGAGCAGAATTCATGGTTCCATCATTTAGAGCAAGCTAAAGCAGCCCCAGACCATCGGACTACAACCACCATGTTTGACTGTGTGCATGTTATTAACGGTTCTTTTGTGACCTCCTGGATGAACCGTCATTACTACTTGGAAGGCTCATCACAGTTCACAGTTTTCTCCATTTGTGGATAACGGCTTTCACTGTGGTTCACTTAAATCCCAAAGCCTTAGAAATGGCTGATAGATAGTTTCTTTGTTTTTACAGGTCATGGCATGATGCTTTTTGAGATCTTTTAACCACACACTCAGAGTACTATTCAAATTTGTGTTCCACTTTCAAAGTGACAAAAACTACAGATGGGTTGAACATGCCACAGAACTACACAGAACAGAGTTTGGGATCTTTGAAAATCAATATTTTTGGCTATAAGTTTTTTTTTTCTTTTTTTTTTTTTTTAAACAAACAGGAAGGAAGGAAGCTGGACTTTAAGGGTGAGATCTTTGAATGATGCAATTCAACATTTAATTCCCAACTTTGCAAGAGATGTAACCACAGTCCAGGGTGGAGGTGGGTTGTTATTTCTTAACTGACGCATTATTTTATGCACCCATGCTCAAAATTCAATCTAATCTGATTTCTTCTTTGTTTTTTCTGGATTTTAATAAACTTTTAACACATTGATTGAATGTTTGGCTGCACAGCACGAGTTTGTAATGAGAAGCAACAGCGAGGAAATAAACAAATCCAGATTACTGGTCCTTTGACAAAAATGTAATCGTTAAATCTTCCATTTTATTATCATTGTAGTTTTTTTTCCCCTTTGTTGTCAGATTTGCCTAAGGATTAAGGCTGGCAATATTTTACACTCTTTTTATTGTCAGCAAATCCCTTGAAAAGGCTGAAATCAACAATGCAGTCTGTCTGAATACTTTGTGAAATTTAAAGCCCCAAACTCACCACTTCTTACAGAAGAATGCAGATTTTTTAAAACGGGATCACAGAGATGTATTTTCAATTTTAAGGGGGTCAAAGAAATGTCCATAAACAGCTGTGCCACAGATTTCTTGGCAAATACAACAAAACTGGACATTATCAGCCCATTGAATGACTACTATCAATTTCCGTGTTGCCCTCCTCTGCATACTGGCAGGTTGATTAGGCTGTTAGGAACCCTTTTAAAATGAATGACAAAGAGCAAAATATTATGCAGGCATCTGTTTTGTGAAATGCACGTAGAACAGTGGTAAAAACCAGGGTAAGACAGCAAATGAATCCTTATAATGTGCACTTGTAACAGGGTGTGTTTTAATGAAAATTCATTTGGTGCCCAAACCAAACCAAAAAGCCACTGAAAACATCAAATAATAGAAAAGGATGAGGTAATGACCGCAACGTTACCCACTGGAGCCCAGAGTTACTGTCACAGATGGAACAACAGATTAATAGAGCTAGGGAAGTGCCTTAAACCTGCATCATTTTTAATGGCCCCCAGGGGGCGATACCTGTTACTACAAAAAGATTTCCAGGCCTGTAGAAGTCTTCGGGGAAAAGAGCTTTCTGACTAGGCCTTTATAAATTCTTTCCCAATGAGTTTACCATTTCACTTGGTCATTTCAAGGAATATTGAATAAACTATTGAGTTCACTTTGTAAAATCTGGTAATTCTATGTTTCAGACAGGGGGATTATCCGGGAATTATCCAGGTTTATCATCTGGCTAACAGCTTGTGACAAGAAAGATGGAAGTGCTAAGAATAAAATGTTCATAAACTGTATCATACACATCTGCTCATGAGTAACAGACAAAAATAAATAAATCAAAAATCAGGCATACACTTCTTGGACAATCTGTTAGTACAGTTTATTGCACAGAAGCCACATTATTAGTCAGATAACTGCATTAAAAATCAACAGCAGGCACCAACAGCACACACGTGTTTTTTAAAGCCGTAATGTTGGATAGTTTAACATGGGAGTCTATATATAAATAAAATTAAATTGATGTAAGTGGAATTAACCTGAAATAAATTAAAATCCCCTAGATCTTATCAGTAAAGAGATCCCAAACAGCCAAAACTTATGCACACACACACACACACACACACACACACATATTGATATATATATATATATATATATATATATATATATATATATACACATATACATATATGGATGGATAGATAGATATAAATATAAAAGTTGCTTTAGATATTGAACATTAATCTGTACTACTAACAGTTGCATACTCCCTACAGTATACAGGACTAGTCCCTCATTGTTCACTGCTGCTGACAGTAATAGTGCTACGCATGTGTCTCTATGAACATGTAGACAGAAAAAGTCATCTTTCCACTCCTGACATCAGCCATGTGTGGCACAGCAAACACAGGCCCGTTTAAGAGTGTTGACAGACAACGCAACTGTTGTGGTCACACTGAAAAAAAGTGCCACCACCAGCGTCTCCCATGCAGACTGATGCAGACTCTGTGTCTACAAACACTCCCTTTTTATTCCTGTGGTGGCCGACAGAGGCTTGCATGTACTGTAAGTTCCAGAGCAATGTGGCCTGCTTGTGTTACATACTTTTGTGGGCCGCCTCCCTGACAACTGGCAACAAAGGAACTATTGAGCAGAGGCAGTGAAGAGGGGCTTTGATGGGTAATCTGCATACGTTTGTAGAGGGAAACTGGAGCTGGGTTAAAGGAAACAGGTGCAACTAATTACAATATCCCCAGTACTCCTTACCTCTGGATTTCCTCCTGCTGTCTCCCTTTCTTTCATTTTCTTTATCACCCTTGTTTACCTTATTGCGAAATCTTTCACAGGGGTAAAATTCCCTAATGAGACTCTTCTATGCACACACACATATGCTGTATAGTGCAGAGCTGCGGCTTCATTCCATTCTTCCTCACAGGTCAGACATCAAAGTGGTGAGGTGAAAACTTGGAGGGAAGTAACAGGAAGACGTTTTAATTTAATAACTTCACGCCACACGTGTTACGGCTTTGTTCTTTGCACGTCATTAATGCGCTTTCAAACCTTTGATAAACTGAAAGCAGAATAGCACGCTCCTCAGTACAATACGGCCTCTCTTTGCACGTAGACAGCCTGCACAGCTACCTCGGTCTGCACTGAAAAATACGAAACCTCGTGGCTTCTAGTAGCACTAGCTGTACTGTACACACGATCGCCAATATTTCAAATAGCAGGCTTTATTTCTGAGTTTGGATACACGAGAAGTCATTTTCTGTAGACAAACTACATATAAATTTAAAACACAACCCAGTGCGCAGACCTTCCCTCCATTTTCCTCATTTGGCCAAATCCATACAGATAAATCACAAAAATAAGCTGCTCAATACATAATGCATCACAAGGGAACATTTGGCATCGTCTGTGGCATTTTAAAATCATAAGCAGATTTTTTTTTTTCTAAAGAGTAATATACTGATATTACATTTGGCAGCATGGACCATAGGAGGGATTTCCATGTTGATAGTTGATCCTGACATGAATGTGACATAAAACTGACCCTTCAGTAGATAGCTTAGAGACTGATTGCAGGACTGTTGAGCTTTGGATCTCGTCCTGTGCCAAGCACAGTGTGGCTGGTGCTACAGTAAGAACAGCATGTGAAGACTTTGAAAGGTACTGTTTTTTATTCTAGCCTTTATTAAGCAAACGTGTGTTTTGTGTTTAAACAAAAAAACCCTTTTTAGCCAATCTATTCTTCAAGGTTATGTTTCACTGCACCTCCCAACTGCTACCAAAGCTACTTCTTTTTTCAGCTTAGTCTGTACAAGTTCTGTTCTGATTATTAGCCCATCTGTGACGTCCATCAAGTCCACTCTACTGTCTCAAAATGATTACTCGTAATTCTGGAGAAGAGGATGAACTCATAGTTAGCCAGATCAGGCAAATATTACATGCAGTGGGCAAAGATTGAGTTGGTGTGGCAAAAAAAACTTGACCTTGACTTGGGGATGAATTCACAATGCAAAACACCTGATATGAGACCTCCAGGCTATGACAACATAAATTATTCCACTGAAGACCAGTATGAGTTGTAGTGGAAACCCAGGTAACTTTGGTCGGTTTGACACAGAAGCTGGAATTTGCTGTCTTTGTGGTAAAATTCCCAGAGCACACATGCAAATGGTGACAAAGCGACTTTCAGGGGGTGGTTTAAAAGTAGCAGCTGCTTTGGAAATGGTTCAGAGGTGCACAAGAGGACAATCTTGAAGGGGATGACAGCCAAATTTATACAGGCAAGTTTTTTTATTTTCTATTTTTATAGGTGCAGTCGTGGGACCTTCTAATTGAATCTCATATGTTATCATTCAAATGAAGCATTCATAATATTCATTAAGTAGTATTGCGATCATTAACATATTAAAAGACAGATTGAGCATAATTTAAAAGTGAGACTTATTTGCATTAGCATAGTCGATATAAATCCATCTCAGCAGCTGCAAGTGAGTTAGTGAGGGGTTTTTTTGTTATTGCAGTCTCTTTGACATAAAAGCTGGATCAGGCTGTTAATTGATGCCTTTAGATCTCCGTCTTTTGTTGCACTTCTATCTCGTTTGTCTAGTCCTTGAGCTCTCCTTTTTATCAGTGCACCATCAAAATATGGAGTCATTAATTTGCAGTTCTGTGTCATGCAGTTTAATTTGCAGCAAATATAGTCAAAGACTTTCAATAAAACAAGGTGCTGAACTTCTGCGGTGTCTCCTGTGTATGTTGGAGAGCTTACACCGACTCATTATAATCTCGGCGGTTACTTAATGATACAGATCCATTCACGATGAGTGAGTCATATTAAGACAATTCAGAGCCCGCTAGCTGCAACAACACATTCCAAAGTCTGTGTTTCATGCAGAGAGCAATATCTCCTCCTGCCCTGCCACACCTCCAGCACAGATTAGCTCCATCTATGTGTGTGCGAGGGAGGAAAGGAAAACAATCTTGCACTAACAAAACCATTATTAGTTCATTATGAATTAGAGAGCCACATCTGCAACTAATACATGGCCAGGTGGGATTTGTAAAGAGAGTACAGTGTAGAGTTTGTTCCACTAATGCATTATAAACACTGAGAGAACATGTGGCCTTTGAGGTTCTAGTTACACTGAATATGGAGCTTGATGCTGCTCAGATATAATGTTTCTCACATGGGTCAACATTTTTGAATTAAACAATCTGGGATGAAACGAAGCAGCGCCCTTGTTTTTGCTCGCAGACGGCTTTTATTCCTCGCTCTTTGCTCTTTGTGCAGTTTCACGACAGCATTTTCTGCTTTTTTCTGCGACCGTGAAGACAAAAGAACGCGTGGAGCTAAATAACTCATTTTACCTCAGCCTCAACATTCATCTAGATTCCATTAAGCTTAGCTGTTCTGTCAACTGTGAGACCGGGAAGGTGGGTAAAAGACCATTTTCCCAGGCTGCTCAAGCAGATTTTGGCTTGAAAGAGAAGCACCGCAATGAGAGAAAAGGGACATCAAAATTGGCCTCTTGTCATCGGGCCCTGGTATGATCCCATTTGCCTTTCTCCGGGTGATCCGTCAGCAAGCCTTGATCAAAAAGGGATACGTCTTCCAGCATTCCCCCTTTCCAAGAGATGAGTGTCCCTCACTGTCCCACTGCAATCACTTCCTGTGGGCCAGGAAGCCCCAAACAAAGGTCTGCCTCTTTCTCCCGAGCAGCGGGAGTGCAGAAAAAGAAATACAACTCATATTTATAAGATTATGTGGCATCTCGTGTTTCATTGTAATGAAAGAAAGAATTGTTTCAGCTTTACAGAGCTGAAACATGTGACACCAGGAAATGGTTTGGTGCTGTTACTCTCTTGTCTGAGAGAGGCAGCGTCTTTTTCTTGGCAGGAGAAATAAGTGATGATGCTGTTCAGAAACCGGTCGGACAGAATGGGAGCAGCAGGGGAGAAAAGCAGTGGGCCATTTGCAGGACTTACTGAAGATACAATGTAAATGAACACATAAGAACAATAATAAATGCTAAAACGCACAAAGCATGTTTTGGGTGAACTTTTCCCGAGGCAGCGGTAGCCTGAAGTAGGTTTGTGTGTGTTGGACTCTCCACGCCAGCTGGGAAAATCTCACTGCAGAAAAGGAATGAGTAATGTTTTCGCCTCCAAAAACAACCATTTTGCTCCCATTTGTTCCGCTAATGCAGCTCAGAGGGCAAAAACTAGATGTCGGCAGTCACGAGAGCAAGAAAAGAACATGCATGCTTAGCAAAATATTTCCCATGACAAATAAAGGCAAAAATATACACAGCCACAGGGATGGCTGCCCTGGACGTCTTTGCTCTGGATGCCCGAGTGGGACTGCTGGACTCTCAGTGGGATCAGCTGAAGCCCAGCAGTACACAGGAAATGATTGATAAAAGAAAATGTCCTTGTTTTGACTTTCAGACAACCGATTTTAACTTTGAAGAAGGGGAGAAGCTGGGTGTTGATCCTGCTCTGAGAGACGTGAAGCCTTGAGTTACGTATTATACATTTTCTTCAGAAAACAGTGAGCCCCTACATTTTTGCTCTTTGTGTTGCAGGGATCATACTTTGCCTTTATTCTGTTACCTGTATATATAGCCTACTTTAATAGCATAAAAATTACTTATAAAATACTGGAAAATGTAGTATAATACATAACACTAATTAGATCATAGTATGCAAGACAGCATACAGTAGTAAATTAATTTTTGATGAGGCTCATCTGTCAACTTAAAAACCTCCCACATGAGCTCACAAAGCTGCTCAGGGATTAAAAATACTGTACAACGCTGTTAACAACAGTGTCTACTTTGAGGAATCCAAAATATGAAAGATATGTTGGACGAAAACATTTTTTGCTACATAATTCCATGTGTGTTATTTCATCGTTTTGATGCCTTCGGTAATGTTCTACAGAATCAAACACACACTCACATATGTGGCTCAAAACCCACCATGAACCATTTCAATCTGGCCTCAAAGGTCCTAAAAACCAACAATATTACCCGAACCCAAAAATTAAGAAAAGGTAGCACTGTCTTAGTCAATCTCCAGGTGAATAACTGCAGTCAATCTGTACCATAAACTTTAGATTGACGTAATATTACTCAGTGGTTTTACACGATGAATTTTTAAGCCTGTTGTTGTTGTTTGTTACACATGGCATCATATTAGGTGCCACATAATAACAAAACTGTTCAAGAAGGCAGCAACAACACACATGGCTGAGATGTCCAGTTCAGTGCTTCTGGTTAGCAGAGATGAAGTCTTTCAATTGTCTGTGGCTGCACCCACATGTATCAGCGCACCTCGGTCAATAAAGTCACACCCCGAACTCCAGTATTCACTGTATACACCACTTTGTTTGTTATAGTATAGTTTAAAAAATTCTTCTTTCACGAAAGAGTGACTCAGGTCTTCTGTGTTGACGATCAATCTGTACCACTTTTATAAAGTTCAACATAATTCAGTACTTTGTGTTTCATGTTTTAATCCAGTTGTCTGATATGTGGCTCTTTGCTTACTGATCTCAGTGAGCATGGCCCTCTGCCCGCCCTCGGCTCTACAGCCAGCAAACATAAACAAAACTCTTGAAGGAGGCGTGTCCAAACTTCTGAATGTAATCATAATTATAATGCCCTCTACAGCCCACATAATGTGCTACTGATGCAAAGACCTTATTTCAAAGATTTTCCTTCATGTAAGCCAGTTTTTCTCAAACTGCGTTATGATTTGAAAGCATTTGCACTTTAAAATAACTTCTTAATCTCAGATAAGAAATTTCTTAAGAAACTAGCAAAACAAAACTAGTTAGATGAACATTAACATCTGGAGCTTTCCATTTGTTTTGGATCCACAAAAGTAACTGGTAAGTAATTTTGTAATTTTCTGACTGCTGGGTAATCTGAGAGGATTATCTGTTCATTTATGTCAATGTAACTGAAGCACTGCAGCAGGTAGCTTGGAGAGATTGTAACTAACTGCATGTAGACAACAGTTTGAATTAGCCATTTAAAATGGGTTGCTCAGCCTTACCTACTGGTACATGTAAACATTAGTTACATGTACCAGTAGGTAAGGCTGCGGAATAGATTTGCCGTTTGTGCCGTTTGGAATTCAAGAGCCAAATGTTGGGGTGACTCCACTCGGTGGGTGGAGGTAGGATGTTTATTTTCTATAATCAAAAGCTTTCCCTCAATGCTATTCATTAAGAGCATCATAAAGGAATTCCTTCTATGATTCTGACATGGTGCACATACGGTCTCCTTATGTCTGTTCACTACATATAGACGAAGCTCAGAGAAATGAACGAACTAAAGAGGCTCCAGAGAGAAGAGCATCATGGGCAATCATAGTAAAAAGAAAAGAAGAAAAAAAGAAACACTCCACAAAATGTAAGAATCAGATTTAAAGGAATAGTTCAACACTTTTGGGAACTACATCAGCCAGCCACAACATTAAAACCACAGACAGGAGAAGTGAATAATATAATTTTGGCACAGTGCAGTGTTCTCTCCTTGGAAAACTTTGGGTCCTAGAAGAACAGAAAGCAGATTTTACTTTGACACGCACCTACCTAATCACTGCTGCAGACCAAACACACCCTCCCATAGCAGCAGTTTCCCAACATAATGCATGCATCTTGAAAAGAAAACTGCTCAGGAACAGCTGGAGGAACACAACAAAGAGTCCAAGATATTGATTCAGCCTCCTAACAAAGAGTGGAATGAGAAGATTAATATTACACACATGCTTTTGTGGAAAACTATCAAACCACTGCTAGCAGCTGGTTAGCTCAGCTTAGGTACTAGCAGCATTTTCCCCCCCAGACAGTAGCAGTCACTTCCATTCTTAATGCTAAGCTTTGGTAGGTTAAGATATAGTGCAAGGATATCAAGTGCCACAACCCTTTTTCTGACCTTCCACAAGAAGGTTTAAAATGAGCTTCTTCCCATCCGGTATAACAATAAAATTCTGCTTCCGTGTTTCCATCAATGGTGAAGATCAAAGTTTACTTAAATAGTGAGAAAATATATCAGAAGAAATTCAAGATTAATGTGTCCAATCTACTTGTATACAAATAGTTGGTTCATCATAAATAGCAGCTAGGAAGGAGGATGATGATGATAACTGATGTAGCAAAACAATTTCCCATTTTCTTATCTTATACCACAGGAAGAAAATAAGAGAGCACAGCAGTATGATAACACCCAAAGAGTCAAAACCCAAGCCAGCAAGAAAAGGAATATAGTGAACTTGATGGAAATATGGAAATAAGTTAATTTATTGATAACACACTTTTAATTAAGAATGTTATTAGATTAAGTAGTGTTTCTTATTACAAATAAAACAATAAAGAGGTAGGGAACATGACTAGTAGGCATTTAGACTCATACACTGAAGCCTGATCTGCCAGGCCTGCCTCCACTCCAAGATGTCTGTGGGTGCAGACAGGGTGGCAACAAGAAGCCTAGCGGCACAGGGAACCATTATGTGTACAAGATGTGAAACTTGAATAAAAACTCTTTTAATCTTGCCTTGAGCTGAACTAGAGCCTGATTGAATCTGCGATTTTAGAAAGAGGTGAAAATGCACAATTGTTATGGAAAGAAAAGACAACCGGAGTTTGCATCTCATCGTATATTGTTTCCATACTTGCTGAAATCATAATTGAAGCTAAAAACTAAAAATGAAATTGCCCATCCACAGAGCAAAACGACAGATCGATCGATTGATTGGTTTTTTATATGTGCAAACACAGGAGAGGAATAGATTCGTATTGTTAATCATAACCTTTTAGGACACAGATGAAACGCTGACATTTCACCTTCAATTTAACTCTTTTTTTTTTCCCGTTCAAGTCAAACATTCCTTTCGGTCTTTTAAATCTATGCAGACCTGTCCGCTCAGTCATGTGGAGGAAGGATTATTGTTTCATTGCCTTACATTGATTTCCGTGTTGCTGTGCGTGCACCTGCCTCAAACATCCTGGCTACAAATGCACAACACCAAAGGGTGTGTTTTTCTTCCACCCATTGATTTTTTTTCTTGAAGCATTGATCTTGCCTCACTTATCCTCATCACAAATCAAACAGAAAATAGAACACTCTTTCAGTGACTAATTGCACTTTGTGACACGTCACCTGATTTCCCCAGCAAATCTGATGGGGCTTTCATTCTTGATGCAGCAAAAAAAAAAAAAAATAATAATAGTCCAAACCCTCCCTCCCTAGCAGAGGATGTTTTCTTCCCCTCTGAGGAAAGCTGTGGGAGGCTGAATGTACCCTCTTATCTGCTTTCATCACAAGCAACCTTAGCTGCTATAAATGAGGCAGGGCAGTAGAGCTTTGCAATGGTAAATAGGGTGTCTGATTGAAAGATTGGCCCACCTTGCCGTGACTGTCAGGAGGCCTCATCCGAGCGCAGGCAACCACAAAGCTCACCCACTTGCCACTCCGTGACGCCCAAATAGCCTGGGACGGGACCCGTGTCTGAGGAGATTGCTTTCGGGGCGCAGCGACTGGACCCTGATAGAAGAACACTTATCTCTGGGTAATTACTCTCTGTGCACAATGAATAAAATGAGAGACAGCTCCATAATCTAAGGTCTGGCAAGCTCGAAGATTACACAGCCACTCATATTATTATTCACCGAGATTAATATGCAAATATGATAAACAAGCGAGGTTATCTTTGGCTTGTCTTGATATGAAGTGAGAGCTGTCCAGTTTTATTTTATGTGGAAATTTATTTCAATTTAATTAGTAGAAGATTTGGAAAAAACAAAACAAAAACACTTTTACTGGATCTGCACGGCTCCTTTGAATCTGGCATGCACACTTCAGAGAACGTCTACCAATCTGGGTCACATGCACACAAGCAAACCAAGAATGCAGATTTGATTTCACTCCTCAGGAAGGTGAGAGTGTCACTCCATGCTCATGGATATTTGTAACTCTCTGTAGTCCCTCGTCTTTGTGGAGGGTATAAGACTTCCCCACTCCATTGTTGAGCTTTGTAATTGGCTGTGTGTTCATGACAAAAGAGGCTCATGGAGGGACTCTGATGAGAAACTGCCTCAATCCAGCTCCTCTGTTTCTGGATGGGCTTAATTAGAATTGCTGCAAAGACCCTAAGGGTCCGGAGAGAGGGCCCATTTCATTTTCCTGTTGTCTTTTGTCGTCCTCACATCGTCTTCCCTAATTATTTCAGAGCTAGGAAAATCTGCTCAAAGAATTGCTTAAGTGTCTGAAGAGGTCAGTCTCTTAGATGACTCAGAAATGTGCGAGCAGAGCTGAGGAAGAAGTAAAGTTTGGGAGAGAAAAAACTAATTGCATTGGGGTGCTGCAAAGGATAAACATTCTTCATATATAAAGTGTCTGTTCAACCAGTGCAACTTATAGCTAAATCCGATAATTATATCAGCAATAAAGACCAACATTATGCATAACAGCCCAAGATTGGAATTCAGCATTGTACCAGATGTTGTTTTGCATAACATTTTCTGATATGAGATACAGTTTTTCCTGCTTTAAGAACACAATAATGAATATTTTCAGTTTTTATTGTATGTCAGCATTTTGATGGATTCAGGTGGTAAAGGTGATCTGCAGTGAAATTCAGATTTACTGTATATCATTATGGTTTGTCAGCACACAGTACTGATAAACGATTACTTTTCAGAAGCCTATGTGTGAGAACATAGCTAATTCTGAATAACCCTGAGGTACAAATTTATCTGCATGTGTGTAAATAACAATGAATTTTTAAACTGACAGTTTATAGTCTTTGGTCATCTAAATTTAGAGGATCGTTAGCTAAACTTGCAAGCAACTGTTTACTTTACATATTCTCCACATTGTGCATTAGTAGTCCGAGATGATAAGAACTTTGCTAGTTTTAAAACCAGTTTTTGGCTTATTTTAAAAGGGGCAACAGTCTTGGAAGGTGGGGATCTGACTGCAGCCCAGTCCATAATGCACTCAACACCCAACCCCAACCTATGTGCCTGTTATAGGGTAGGCCCAGTTGGGCCCATGGGGTAAAAGCCAGCCACCAGATGCTTCCCCTTGAGTACCTTTTCCAGGCCTGGCCCAGGGTGGGCCCTGGTAACCCCGTCCCTGGACAATGTCCTTTGACAGATGTTTTCTCACAGGGTTTTTTTTTTTATTATTATTATCTTGGAGTTATTTACAAGTGAGGGAGACTGGAGCAGGAAACTGACAGATTGCTGTGGTGTCTGTAGTGATACAGATACTATACCAGTCTGTCAAAGGGAGAGCTGAGCCTGAAAGCAAAGCTGTTGATTTAGCAGTCGACCTACGTTCCTACCATCATCCATGAGCTGTGGGTACTGAACAGAAATTCGCTTCTGATGAATGTCTGGGATCTTCGTTGCTCATTCAGAAGGGGCTCAGAGAAAAGCTTCTTGACACACCCAAAGGAGCCAGTTGAGGTGGTTCAGGCATCTGGCAAGGATGGCTCCTAGGCACCTCCAAGGACAGGTGTGGCATTGGCATGTCCTACCAGGAGGAGACCCCCAGGAGTTCCAGAGCAGACTAAATAAATTATTTCTCTCAGCTGGCCTGGAAATGCCTTAGTGTCCCCCTGAAAAAAATTGTGGAGATTACTAGGGAGAAGGAGGTCTAAGCTTCTGTGTTTAGACTACTGATCCCACAACCCTGACTGGGTGGCAAAAATGACTGGATGTCTCATTGGCTGGTTTTAAAGGGGACTTAACATATAAACAAGTCTCAAAGATTGTGAAATGGCTAGTGCAGCACAATTTGTGTATTAGCATGACATAGAGTAGCCTTCAATACACTGACAGGGTGAAATTGTAGCTGAGCAGAAGACATCAGATCTTTGACGACAAAATTATTGTTGACAAAACAATTCAAAGTCAGGATATGGTGGCAATATTAAGAACAAAATTAGGACAAAACAATAATATTTGGTCTTGTTTATTGCCTAGCGTCTTTTGGCAAATGACTTACATAAATGAATGTGGGGAACTGGAGACAGACTTTAACCATAATTCTACAAAACTGTTAAAAAAATTGTTACAGTTGAAGAATAATGAAGAACAACAAGCTAAAGGCCTACCAGCCATCAATAGTACATACAAACTGGGGATGAATTATGTACAATACTAGGATGTGGTTAAATACACACATGATATCAATATTTTGTTTTCCTAAATATCATCATAGTTAATAAAGGTACATTCAATCTTCCTTACTAATGATCAAAGAAGTAACATTTCCAGTCCGGACACTTACATGCAACACGTAGATACATGGAGGGCAAACCTCTGGGCATCAGCAGTCCCTCACTGTGCAATCTGGATCACAGAATTTCTCCTATAATGAAAGAGGCCACAGTGCCATTACTGTACACAATATGAGGCATTCAGAGAAACTGTTACTTGGAGCAGTTAGTCACTTGACATAAATAACCTTAAGAGTAACAATTTACCTGTCGAATTTTGCGTGCAAAGCCAATCACATTTGTTCCTACTACACATACTGCCTGTACTGTAGTAGAAAGCTGTTTAGTGGGGATGTTGCGCTGTATGAGGGTGATAGGAGTAATCAAGAAGAGGAGGGGGCTTCTCCATAGGAAGTTCCTGCAAACAGAGTGCACCCACTTTTTAAACCCCATTTGTCTTGTTAATGCTCCCCTCTGATTACCTGATTGCACTGGATGACTGTGGAGAAATCTGATTGCGTAAAATTATATAGAGCAAACTTTTGATTGGGGAGGGATCTGGCGAGCTTGCTGCCACCATTGACAGGCTTTGTGAAATTTGGCCTCGCTGATTTGAAATCAGCTAAGTGTCACGTCCCATAATTGTAATCAGAACTTAATTTTTCATCCTTGTTCTCTTTTCAGAGCACAACTTTTCTCACGCAAACTTTTAAAGCTTGAACAATACTGCAGCTATGTTCTACATACAATAATAATGCTTGAAAGGGATTGTCCAACGAGACCTAATCCCCACCTTTATGGGTAAATGACTCGATGTTCTGCGTGTGTCTTCAACACAGTATATAATCAAATCATTAGCTTCCTCGCCACAGTTTACACATATTGCCTTAACCATATATACAGTGCATGTTCTCGCCTTTTCTTACTCCATTTTGCACTTGAAAGCCTCTTTTTTCAAAGGACTGAACCTCTGCTTGGTCTTCCTATCACCTGGATCAAAGCTGTTTAAATTCATTCTAAGTAAAATAGATTTAATTCATCTTTATGCATCAGCAGCTGAAACACAAGTGGAATTTTTACATAAATGCTTTCAAGATTGAAAAAAAAAACATTTAATGGATCAAAAGACTTATTAAGGTTATCTGTCTTCAGTCATGCAATGAATTTTTGTTATGACGGCTTTATTCATTTCTCAAAGTCAACACTGGAGTCTACGGGAAAAAAAAATCTGCAGTGCAGTATAAGTTAATAGGCAAAGCTGAATATTTCTTCTTTATTAGGTTTGCGATTCAAGGTAAATTAAAGATAGGCTGATTTATTTATTTTTTTAACACGGGAGCTGGTGACATTTCAATGATTGGAACATAGTCAAAGGCATTCACAATTCTATACTTCCACAACATTGCATACTCTTCATTAATTAACTTCCTATTGATCACTGACCTTGCCACTTCAACTTATTTTCAATTCACACATCGGCTTACAATTCAGCCAATGTGTGTTCCAGTAAAACACAGCGCGGGAGAAGAAATAAGTGGTGAGGTCAAGTGGGAGTTAATTTAATGTCGGTATGTTTAAAGAAAATGCAAGTTTTGATAATGGATTTTTCAGAAATGTAAAGTGCAGTTTTGAGCTGAAAGACCCGTGCAACTGCAGGCTCAGGAGGCTGGAGGACGCGATGGATTCTTTGTGGGCCCGACTCTGTCACTGCATTTGAATCATGAGCCGAGCTCAGTTTTCAAACTGAAATGTCACAGCTTACAAATGCAAAAAAAAGAAAATCTGATAAATAGGTAGATTTTCTATTAGTGTGGAATGCAGGAGGTTCTTGTAAAAAGATTTTAACTTTAGCTGCCAGGAAAACATTCTCCATCCCACCACACCAACAGCAACCTGACGAAAAAAGTCAGTTTGAGTGTATTAGCTGATCTACAGCCATACAGCAGAAATCTTAGCAGAGAGACTTAATCCCCAGTCACCATGTGCCCAGTTTTGGTGAGCCAATGCCCACTGCAGCTATAGATTTCTCTTCTTGGCTGACAGGAGTGGAACCCAACCTGGACCTCTGCTGTTGTAGAACATCCTGCTTAAATCCGAACATATTGTGCAGTCTGAAATGCCTTTCCCCCCTCTTCACAGGTTCTTACTACAGGCTCTCCAACCATTCTTCTTTAACCCCTCATATAAAATGCATTTTCATCCCCCAGAAACTGCCCTGCTCTGTGAAAGTTATTTGAGATGGTTGTGAGTGAAGACCACAGAAGGCCCAACCTTGCAGGAAACAGACTTCTTACATCTCCCAATTGAAATGCACAATCCTAGCTATGGCGATTGCTGTAGAACAAAAACCTCTGGCCATTATTCATCAGTAGTGAGTGTAGGCTGTCAGTCTGCTGTTTACCTCAGCTGGCAATATACTGCGCATCTATGTCTATTTACTCTGGAGGAAGCTGTAAAAGGTTGTTGATATGAGTTGGTAATTGAAACTCTTCTGCCTGATGACAGGGATAGTGAGGTGAGTTGTTGGGATCTTGAACTTTTCTTTCTGTAAGTTTTTGCCGTTGTTAGCTTTTGTTAGCGAAACAATTTCTAACAACATTGGACTTGGACACTTAGCAAATCAACGCTCATACGATATAAGAATGCAATTAACTAATCTGCTGCTAATAAGTAATTACAATGATACTGGGAATAAAAAAGTATATTGATACATGTTTTCGTGTGTTAGAGCCCTGAAATCAATTCAGGAGATGAGGAGGTAGAGGTTGAGATGGAAATAAGGGAGGAGAAAGAGCAGTTGTGAAGGAGGAGAAAAACAAATGTTAAGTGGTCGTATATAGTTTCAAAGTGCTATTTGAGATTTTTAAATTAAAAGAGATGTAAAATTTAAAAGGCGTACTATGTATGCGGATGGTCTCTAAGCACATACATAAATAGCAGTTAGGCAGAATAATGAGTCCCATCCTAGCCACCGTTTTCAAAATGGGATAAAGATGGCAGCTTCTACAAACCGGCACCAACTCTGATGTGTTTTTAATGGATTAATTTTAAGTTTATGACAATGCTTTACATTGTTGGAAAATGTAATTTAACACTAATCAATATATATTTATGAGTAAAACAGTCTTTTTTCTATCAAAAAAACAAAAAAAAATACTGTATTTTTAAGGGGTGTACATGCAGGGAGAGACTAGCAGCAATGTGGCAATCATGAAATAAAGCGCAAACAAACACAAAAAAGGCATAGGTGGTGGATACTGCTCTCAGCTCTGAGGTAAAATCTAAAATTAAAAAAATAAGAACATATATGACTGTTACCAATGCTGGAGACAAATATGGGCTACAAATCAAACCCAAAGGCTTTAGATGAGGACACTGCTTCAGAGGTCTTCCAAATTAAAAAAAAATATGGTGAAGTCTACTAAGTACTATATTGGAAGCTCCTTTTAGCACATACTCGAGGACTAAAATATTAATAATCTTTTTCCAGTGAGTCCTCTTCCAAGTCTTCCAAATATATTAAATCTTCTCTTAAAGGAGACATTTTTTCTGATATAAAGCTTACATGTTTTATGAAAGCTGAGGATAAACCAGTACTTTGTACAGGTCAGGGAAACACCATGAAAAGATTAGATTATAGTAATAGAGGCTTTTGCTGGCTGTTGGATTGAAGCGGGGAAACAAACCGTTATCCTTGCTTATATTGGTGACCCATTAATTCTAACATCATACTGTATCTTCAAATGCCACCTAAGCGTCACAATTACACATATTGTGTAGCCACCACCAACAACATTGATCCACCAACTATGGCAAAACTGGCCACTGGCCACCGGCAGACAGCAGTTCTCTTTAGTCCATGTAAAGGTCTATGTTTGCTGTTGAATACGTTACAAAAAGTCCCCCTCACACCCCCTTTGTGTTAATAAATGAGAGGTTAGGAGTGACAGTCCCATTTCACTAATGCCACAACCCACTACGTCACACACCACTATCAAAGGACACCTTGTGTGTAACTGAGACACGCCAGCAGCTTTGACAAGAATGACATCACTTTACGCCACAGGAATGGGAACAGCCTGTCAAATTACACTGAAGATAACATTTGATCCTTGGTAGCTATAAAATAACATCTGCGGCCTTAAGATAAAACTGTAATAGAAATTATACCTGTGTGTACAACTCAATACAACTGGCCCAAGTCTGTCATCAGAGAGAACCTTCAACTTAAAGAAACAGATCACACACACACACACACACACACACACACACACACATGTCTGGTTTGCTATCCTCGTGGGGACATCCCATTGACATAATGCTTTCCCTAGCCCCTTACCCTAACCCTAACCATTAAAAATGAATGCCTAACCCTAACCCTTACCCTAAACCTAACCATAACCTAATTGTAACCCTGACAGTAAAACCGCATTTTGAGTGTGAAAATTGCTTTCAACCCCGAGGGGACCTGGATTTTGGTCCCCACGGTGCAGAAAGTCCCCACCAGGATAGTAAAAGTCAGATTTTGGTCCCCACCAGGATAGTACGAACCCGTACACACACACACACACACACACACACACACACACACACAGACACACACTGAGCAGACAACAGCGTGAGACAGACCAACACTTAGCAGCTGCCCCAATCCTCAGCATTTGCATAAAGCAAGCATCAAACAGTCAGCTGGGCAGCCTGTAGCATTAGCACAGTTCCTTTCTCCCATAGTCTACGTTTTCTCCTTGTTGACTACCAGACTGCTGACACTTAGCCAATTAAATCGAATCATAATGACTAACTTACAAAACAAACACCTTTATAATTTCTTTACTCCAAAATTTTAAAAACAGTAAGACCAAGGTCCTGTATTATATTCAGGGCCCTGGACATGTGCTAGTGTGGTGCTCCGTCAATGGCTATAAGTACTGACCTGTGGTCTTATCTTGCTGTTTCAAAATAAGAGCAGCTTGTAGATACTTTGCAGAAATTCTTGGAATACCTAAAAGGCTGCGAGTGCTAAATCATGTTGTGGATACGGCAGCATGTGCAATTTCCTGTATTTAGGACAGAGTAGGGTCAACAAAGTTGGGGCCTCAGAACATTTAATGTGGTTTTGTTCAAAAAACAGAAACCGCAACAAAGCAGACGCTTGTTTTTGATTCAGTGTGCCTTTTTATGGAGTGAGGCTGTGTAAGCTGAGAGTGTCTTGTAAGACATTTTGCTCTGTGCAGAGGAAACACCCCTGTAAAACTCAAAAGCTCCTCAACATTTTGGACTATCTCCATGTGGCATTCTTTTTTGACTCCTGAGCCTCCAGCCACCTGCACGACTTGTAATAAAACTGTCACAAATGAATGAAAGTCTGGGCGAGGGGGAGGGGCAGCTGGGGGGGGGGGGGGGGTTAACACAGATGTCCAAATAAAGTGTGAATGATTCATTTTGCCAAGATTAGCGGCATTCTCCGGCAGAAACTTTCCCATGGCAAAGGAACTCCGCTGCTTTCAGTACTGCCCCCGTGGATTGTCATCATAAACTGATTTTCTCTCAAAGACAAATTAAATTGCATATGAAATACAACAGAAAGAACAAGAAAGGGTCTGTTTCTCCATTTTCGTCCACAGCTCACAGTCCCTCCCTTCCCTTTGTTGTCCTCTTTTTTTTGTCAATTTCCCATGTCTCTCACATCTAAGTGATCCAGAGTGTTCAAACTTAAATTAAGATCTCTGGCAAGATAAACAGTTAAAACCAGTTCCCATAGTTACGGCTCGCACAGCGTGGTGATTGCATTATAATCCGACAGCAATCAACTCTAAATGAAACAGGGATGATAAGGCTGCTATTTTCTCTGTGTGTGCGTGTGTGCTTCAGTGTAGCTTATTTCTTTTCCTTTGTTCGACTTAGATTTTTATTACCTTCCAATCAGGTCAGCTCCACAGCAGAGGCTTTTTGGACAAACATGGCCATGATGTGGGCAGAATGAGATTAAGATGCTACAACAAGGCCTCGGTGAAGGGCCTTCAGCTGCTGTGGAGCATTCAGTGTCCCCTGATAACTCAGAAAATGCTTCAGTGTGAAAGTGAGTTTGCCCTTCAACTTTGAGCAGAGTCTCATCCCGCAATCCTTTTACTTAAATGAAAAATATATCCACAGATTGCGACTGCAAACATGACTGCTTCACATAATAAATGGACAAGACACGAGATAAAGACATTAAGAAATACTTGGCCAAAGTTCCTTATTAAATTTAATAAGAAAAATGATTTAGATGTATTTTATTTAGCACCAGTTAAACATTTTTATAATCAGTCTTAGTTGTATGTTTTTGATCTTAGGCACGAACCACAGTAAATTTAAAGGAAGATATCAAGTGTTGTTAAAGGGTTTAGGCCAAACATCTTCAAAAAGCTTTATCTCTATATACACTTCATAGCCAATTCATTAGGTATACCGTACTAGTACTAGGTTGGACATCTTTTTGCCTTCAGAACTCTCTCCATTGAATCATATTTGTTATTATATCTGGCTCTCTTCCACAGCATGTCTTTTATCCTGTCTTAATTCTCCCACCCCAACTGGTCACGGCAGATGGCCGCTCCTCCCTGAGCCTGGTTCTGCTGGAGGTTTCTTCCTGTTAAAAGAGAATTTTTCTTTCCCACTTTCGCTAAAGTGCTTGCTCATAGGGGGTCATATGATTGTTGGGTTTTTCCTCTGTATGTATTATTGTAGGGTCTACCTTACAATATAAAACGCCTTGAGGTGACTGTTGTTGTGAGTTGGCGCTGTATAAAGAAAACTGAAATGAATTGAATAGAACTGCCTTCATTCTTTGTTACTAAAATTCAACAAGGTATTGGAAGCATTCCTCAGAGATCGGTATGGTTGTTTCCTGCTGTAGCTCATCTTGCTTCAAGACTCAAGATTTTGTTTTCCTATTAGTTCAAAGCAGTCTGGCCATTCTCCTATGGTTTCAATAATGCATTTTCACCCAGAGAACCAACACTCGGTGGATATTTTCTCACAGCATTCTCTGTAAAAACTAGAGATGGTTATATAGGAAAAGCTCAGTAGATCAGCAGTTTCTGAAAATAACCAGGCCAGCCCATCTGGTCACTAACAACAAAGTTTCATTCAAATTCACTTAATCACCTTTCCCATTTTTATGCTTAGTTTGAAAACCTCAGCAGGTCATGTGATTGGCGATTAGATATTTGCATTAATGAGGAGCTGAACATGTGTACCTTATAAACTGGCTGATGAGTTTATAACTCAACTAAACATTTTGAAGTAAATGATTTTTTTCCTGTTAACGTGGTAACATTGACAAGAGAATCCTGGCCCTGGTCGATTTGAGAATGCGTGCATGTTGTATGTGCACCATTCACGGTAATCACTGGCTTGTAATCAAGGCAGTGATTACCGTGGACCTAAACATACTTGTGATATCAACAAGACAGGTGAGATACAATCGCAGCCCTCAGATGAATTTAAACACATGGCAGCAAATTTTAAAAAAAAAATGCAAAGCTGGCAAAAGGTTGACTCAGGGTTACCAAAATGAAACGTCATCTGGCAAAAGGTTGTGTTATCCGCTTTGACTTGCCCTAACATCGGTAGTCAGAATAAGTAATTGCATTAACCTGGTTACCAAAGCGCTAGTGTTAACCCAGGGTTCTGAATATGAGCATGTTCACGCATGCTGCTGGCAGCATCTGACCAGTCACACTGACTATTGGACTGGCAGCTGAAAAAAAGAAATGAACTATAATTTTTAAAAATGAAGAGGTTACAAGGATAATACAGAATGAAAGCAACACGGATGGTCCACTTTTGTCAATAAGACTGGAAAAGCACCACCATACTAAATAGATTTAGCCTGTTGAGAAATAAGCTAGTTGTCGTATGAAGCCTATTAAAAAAGTCAGCCAACACAAAAGTTGGTTGACTTATCAATATCACAGCTCTGTCATTAAGACACAGAAGATACTGTTAGATTATAATTGAATATCTAATAAATTCATCTTTAAAAGACACTTTTAATTTTTTATCTCTCGGCTGCAGCCTGAGTCATTTTTAAAAATAAAGAATAAGTAAAGAATAAATAGAAAAACAGAATTCAAAATTAGTCTGCAGGTCAGCAAGTACAAATAGCTGCTCTGTTTTAGGATCTTAATGTTTATACAACAATAGAACTGTTGTAAAATTATTTGTAGCCAACAGGAAAAGAATAAAATAATAAAATTGCCTCTTATGAATTTATATTTCTTATTAATCATTGGGAAACACAAAGACATTAGATGCTATTAGAAAACTTTAGACCCTTCTACTGTCAGCACACTCTAGGAATGGTGACATGATTTTCCAGAGAACTGATTGGTCAGAAGGCAGTGATGTGATACCTGTTGATCTCTAATCTGTAACCCAACTTTCTCTAGAGCATGCTTGGTTCACAACACAATTTACCAAGGTGATATTCCCTGATACCTGAAATACTGAAAACTCAGGATTAATCCAAAAGTTATCTGGATAAAACAAAATTCTGCTTTGTAGGTACAGGCCTCTGATCATCATAAACTTAAACTCTGTTGCTCCTGTCCACCCATTCTGGTGCATACAGGTTTGTACGAAGCCATGAAAACAGTAAATGAGTGCACAGAGGCACTTTAGTGGTATGTAAATACCAACAAGTCAGCTAATTTAAAAAAAAAAAAAAACTGTGAGTGAGCACAGATTCTGGATTCAATGAAACAGCTTCATCAACATAATCCACTGAACATCTGCAGATTAAGTTTAGAGAAAATGTAATTTATAAGCATGCGTGTGTTAAAGTCACATTGAAGATACCCACCCATGCACCCTGACCTCCTCCCAGTGAGGTTTTCCAGTGCTATAAGATCTTCTTTACCTCCAGACAGATAGTCATTAATAAATCTACAAAAGGCACCTGACAAACAAACATCTGGACAAATAACCAATGATGTAAAACAAACAAGTTGTCAACTGATTTATATTTTTTTAAATTGAAGTGCATAATCCTAGCTATGGTGGCCACTGTAAGACAACCAACTCTGTTGGCTTTTGATCTGTAGTGAGTGTTGGCTGTCAGTCAGCTGTTTACCTCAGCTTTAAGCTTTCAATATACCAAGTATCCACTATTTGGACTGTAAATCTTTGTGAAAGAGGTCAATATGAGTCAGTGAAACTCATTTCTCTCTGATGACAGCCATATTGAGGTGAGTTGTTGAGGATATTCTGAACTTTTCAGTCCTTAAGCACTTCTGTTTTTGCCAGTGTTAGCATGGGTTAGCGAAACTTTGTTTGAAGTGGATCCAAGTTGAAATTTTGGATTTGGATACTTAACAAAAAAACTTTCATACTATTTGAGAATAATCAAACTGTTTATCAGAGGCAAAGTGTGACTTTTTTGGGACACTGGAGTCTAACATTAGGTGATGCAATGTTAGTTTAGGACCAGCTGGTGTTGTTGTTTAGCAGGTTTGTTGCCAGCTGTCAAGAGGCGGGAGGGTTGCATGTCTAATCTGATGACAATAGGTAATTTCAGCAGTACCATATTCTTTTTTTCTATTGAATAAGCTCAAAAAACACTGACTGTACCTTTAAACTTTTGAAACTTTCATTACCCAGCTTGGAGTTGGCATCCTTGGAGTTTGCGGTAAAGTAGAGCCAAAGTAATACAAAGTAACGCACATTAAGGTCTTTCACTCAAAGACAGCCAACACCTGAACCCTTGTGTACATTTCTCTCCAACATCAGTTTCCCATGGCCTCGACACTAAACAGAGACACTTCCCTGCTCACTCTTTCATGTCTGAGACTTGGTGTCTCTGTGGGAAGAATGCAGCTCGTCTGAGATGTCTGCAGGTTGTCAGAAAAAGAGGCAGAGGAGCGAGGGGAAGGCGAACCCCGAGGCACCCCCAGGACAAACAAGAGAGGCATCTGTGAGTGGAAACCACCGTCAGTCATCTTAAAGAAATTATCCCCTCTGCCATGTCCCACTGATCACCAAGGACCTGCATGATCGGACTGCGGTCTCCTCACAAAAAGACAAAACCCTCTTTCATTATTGGCTTGTTTTAATCACTGCTGCTCTCCACTTGCTTCATTTGAAGTTTTAGATGAATCGGCAAAGACGGCACAGGTAGACTCGGCCTTGTGCTTCACTGAAAGAAAAACGAGCAAAGTAGAAGAAATGCCACTCCCAAAATAAACAGCAAGATCGAAACAAAGAAGCAGCGCTGTCACTCATGCTGCTCCGTACTGTATCACAGAGACTGAAGAACAGTATGCAGCACACAGCACATCGCTGTAAATAAAACGGGAAAGAGCAGTCATTCAGTAAAGTGGGGTTAGAGCCAAATGAAATATGCTCCCAATTATTGCAATGGGTGTAAGGAGCTAATAAAGTGAATGTCCCTACAAGACACTGAACCCTAATGGATCCCAACTAATTTGCTTTGACTGATGAATTTCCCGCTCCAGTTGCGTGGGGTTGAATAATTATGAAATTTATCACAAGACATTGAGACTCATTAAGGATTCGCGACATTTCATTAAAGCAACGTTGTTAGAGGCAGCACATGGTGTTCTGTTTGTGTTTGTACGTGTGCGCATGCAGAGAGTCTGAAATAGTGTGTAGAAGCAATTATCCAACGATTAAAGCACTTAAAGGAAAGGCTGTTTTTGCTTCTCTGTCATTTAGTCTGAATTCCATCATTTCACGTCTCTCTCCCTCTCTTTTTCCCCCCCTCCTCTCCCATCACTGAAATGTTTTCTGGCTCTGTTGTGCACATTCATTACTGTCAAGGGCTTCGGGTGCATTTGGAAATGTGCACCCTGATCCATCAAAAAACGTACAAAATCCATTACATTTATAGGAAAATGTCATGACTAGATGGTTTCATTATACAGCTTTACGAAAGACGTCTATCTCTCAATCCTGACCTGTACAGACTTAGCACGGTTAATTTGGGAGAGCAAAAGTCCCCCTTTGTTTAGAAAAGCATCAAATGACAAAATGTTTGTTGAAAGAAAAATAGATTTAGATATCGTGTGAGGATATGAAAGTGACAAACCACCATTAATGCCACCAAAAGAAAAAGGAAATAGTATGTAGGAGCAACTTATAACAAAAATCTTCTTGTCCTGTGATGATTTATGACCTACATGGAAGTAGCCAGTACTGTCCAAACACGGTAGTCTCCCCATTTTCCCTTTAAATAGATTTAAAATGCAAAAACTTTTCTGATTCAAACCATTTAGCTTCTGCTGCACCAACAGACACTCCCGAAAAGCAACATAACATACCAACTTTATATATAAAGCACTTTAACTTTACTTCAACAGGCACAGGAGATACAAAGTGATGTACACAAAAATTATTAAATACATCGAAAAAGTACCGGGTCGAAGGCCAAGGAGTATAAATGTGTTTTACGATGAGTTTTAAAATCCAGCATAAGAATTTGATAAGGTCAAATGGTAAAGAGATGTAAATAGAGGTGTAACTTTGATCTTAATGCTGGAAACAGGTGACTAGCATTGCTGGGACAGTTTGTTATAAAAGAGTACTGTTAGGTGGTCTTGGATGGTTAGTCAAGTTAGACATAGAGAATGTAGCCTTGCGAGAGTTAACACCCATCTCAGTAAATTCGATGACAACACGCGCAACTGCAGGAAATGGAAATTCACACCATGTCTGCCAAAGATTCAATGTAGTGTCAAAACCAAGATCATAGTTTTATTTGCCATCAATAATCCTTAGAATAAGAGAGACATGTTATGGCCCACCAAAAAAAAAGTCCTAATACACCGACCTCCACCTCCAGGTGGAAATCTTTAGTTGGAAATGCTCCACTGTGTTCACGAGATAGTTTTTCATGTTTTGTCCAGGGCAGGTAGTTCAAGGTGACTTTAGCATTTTGTTGTCTAATGAGAGAACTGAGGCTGAACCAAAGAAATAGAGCTCTGGGCCAAAACAATGAGCTTTAATTACGTCTACGTTAGTAGCTTGCAGTGGTGTAAATTGGACATGATGCTTTCAACCAGGATTCCCAAGTTTGTATCCCATGTGGATGTAATTTAATTATTCATTTGTTTTGGGGTTTTTTTTGTTGGATCTATAAGAGATCCTTTCACCATCAACTTCTCTCTGCAACAAACCTCTCCAATTTCTTTGTTAACGCAGCGAATCCTGTTCCAGGCACTAGTGACGAAACCACTGCCTTTTTAATATCCATTTACCCACATAATGAAAAGAATGCCGACATAAACTTCTGGTGTTTTCAAGATTGCTTGATCTAATTAAAGAGATCTCTACAAAAAGAAATAGTTGGAAGTTGCACATACGTAAAACTTTCCTACGACATAGAAAACTGGTTTTTGGTACAGCCAGTGAGCAAAACATTCCAGTGTAGGCCATTAGACAGTGTTGGACCAGAGGTTCAGTTCAGTGACTTGAATTATTGTGATCAGCTCCAGTTGCTTGTGTCTGAACACCTGTTTATCAAAGTGGCCATGCCCTTACCTCCAGTATGCAGAGGGATTCTTTAAAAAACATAAATAACAGCCAAAACTTAACATAAACTTCCTTTAAAATACTGTAAAACTAGAAGGCAACAGCAAATCCGAATCTGTGGGGACTGACTCATTTTTTTGATGGCTGCCTGAAGTGGCCATTGAAAAAAAACTTCAAGAAGCTTCCTTTTTTACCTTTGGGGGTTGTTGCTCGATTGGAGCCATATATACAAGGGTATCAAACCCTAATTCTAGTAAACCTTATCAGCTCATGTCCCATTCTAGTATCAATGGAACAAACTCCTTAGACAGTCTTTTTTTTGCAATCAAAATGAGCTTTTCCTGCTTTAGTCCCAAATAACACCTTATCACTAAACAGCTCAAAACTGTCTAAATACAACAGCTTTAAATGTGTGTTTTTTTAACTGAGTATTGTACATATAAGGAGCTGCCGGCAATACTTGTATTGCTTATATGTCTTATTTTATGCTAAGCTAGGCTAAACCTAACTTCAGCTTCGTTTAATTAATACGCATTGACACATCAAACCTCGAATGTCACCCTGAGATGGAAAACAAATAATTACATTTTCCCAAAATGTGGAGTGTCACTTTTAAAAACCAAGAAATACCTCTAATATTGAAGTTTGGATAATGGGCTCTTACTTAGTATCACTCGGCTTTCTTTTTATGTCTAAAACTTCAGGCCACTGTATTGTTGCTGACATATTTTTCAAATTTCTTACTCCGGAAAAATCAGAAACTTCCAGCAGAGGTTTTAACTAACCCCTCTGACACAGATGAAGCATTTATTGAGCTGTTGATTTCTGTTTACCTAAGCTTGCTTGTTCTCTGTTTAATTACAAACGATAAATGAATGCGATCAATACCCCCAAATAAATGAAGTGAGGCACATTTTAACGTGGGAATATCGAGCTAAACACTTCAGGCTGTTTCATTGTTTCGTGACCCAAGTCGAGTTGGAACCACCGCAGCATACCACAAAACAAAGCAACGCAGCCGTGACCTCAGATTGAAGGGTTTGATGAAACTTTAGTCATTCTGAATGTGCTTATTTTCATACCATTTCTGCTACATATTGCACAACTGTATTCTACCGTAACCATAAAGTGGAGTGATTTGTACTGTAGTGAGCTGAATGTGGTCTGCTGGATTCTTATTTGTTGTTCTTTTCGTGTCTAATTTACCTCCAGGCTTCACTGCTACTAAATGTTTGAGCAATCGAATCAACGAACAATGCGAAAATAAAATGTGGTTATCTGCATTCCGCATGAGATTTAGATGGTATTTCACATAATTTTGCGTGCTACGTGTAGGTACAGCCATGTACAACCAGTAATCTGTTAACGCAGTTAAATATAGTGGCTGGGGAAGAGAGAGACAGCTTTTAGCACCTTTTGAGCAATAAAGTGGGTTAAATGTGAGCAGAGACCTCCTGGGTTGGACAAATGAAGCCAGTGTGGAAGTGCCAAAGCTGCAGTTCCACAATTGGCCATGGGACAGAATCCAGAAAAGAAAAAGCTTCACACCCTGGTATAAAGAAAGGGTTTGGTTCTCTGTAGCAAATCCTAGGCAGGCTTCACTGTTCAGCTGTAGTAAAAACCAATCTAAGGTTCACAGACAAATGGGTAATGTCACAGTTGCTACATCTGTCTTTCAATATGTTACTTGCTGGCCACACAATCAGAGTGTCAACACGGCTGTGGTGTTATAATTAACCACAAGTCAGGATGTCCAAATGCAGAAGCAAAAGCTCAGTCAAAAACACAAAAATTATTTACAAGCCGGTGATACTTTCAAAAACACAGCCAAACTTAAAAGGGAATTCTAAGCAGCACCAAAACCAGGAAGCAAGACAGGTTAAACACTAGAATCTCAAAAGAGGATCTGATAAACACAACTGGGAAGAGATGACTACGTATACACATGAGACTGATCACACGATGAGAAAGAGGAAAGAGTACAGTACTGGTGACAGCTTAGGACACAGCCTAGTCAATTTCTTCCACCATAGACTGTAAAAAGATGAATGGACTGGTTCTTATATAGCGCTTTGCTACTCTGAGTTTTATACAACTAATTCATTCACTTTTTCTAAGCTGTTAGTGCTTATCTAACATTCATACTCCAATGAATGCAACATGGGGTTAGTATTTTGCCCAAGGATATTTGGCATTCAAACTAGGGGGGAAGCCAGGAATCAAACCACCAACCTTCCAATCAGTGGATGACCTGCTCCACCGCCTGAGCTACAGCCACCCCTACCTATGACTGATGCATTATCCCCACTTCCTTTCACTTTACAAAAGAGAAGCTACACTGTTATGGAAATGATAGTGTATACTGCCATTCTGCTCCTGTGACCAGATTCTGTGCAGTAGTGACTCGAGGGTGGAAAACACTGCCTGACTTTGAGTGGTCAGTAAGAATGCAAAATTGCTATATAAATCTTGGGCTATTTGCTATTGAGTACCTCCTACTTAGCCAAATGTGAGCACAGATGTGCTATGACATCCAGAGTTAAAGTTTAATTAAAAACTTTTGGTGTTTGCTGACAAATAACCCATTTGTTAATTATTTTGGTACCAAAAATCAGTAAACATCAGAAACAAACAATACTATATTTTCTAGTATATTCACATGAATAGCATGCATGATTGCGCTATGATCTGCAAACTCTTCTTTAGCTTTGATTATGCCACATGTGCCAAACTCAAGGCCATGGAGCCAAATTTGTCCCTTTGCAAAATGTTATCCAATCCATATATTATTTTAGATTCTTAATAAAATTTTAAGAAAAATTCATGACGAAAAATCTATTTCTTTTACTTAGAAATAGATTTTTACTCTTTTACTTACAGCAACAAATTGCATTTAGGCATTGTCAAGTTGACCTGCTGAAGTTCAGAATCTGAGAGAATATGGAAAAATGTAGATTTAAGTGACTTGATGTAACACTGTTGTTGATGCCAGATGGGCTGGTCTGAGTATTTCAGAAAGTGCTGATCTGCTGGGATTTTCCCACTTAACCATCTCTAGGGTTTATAGGGAATGATCTGAGAAAATATGAGCAGCAGTTCACTGGGTGAAAATGCCGTGTTGATGCCAGAGGTCAGAGGACAACTACCAGACTTCTTTGAGCTGACAGGAAAGGAACAGTAAGTCAAAATCCACACACCGAACAACAGATTGAACTGTGAAGTGGATGGCCTACAGCAGCAGAAGACCACACCTGGTGCAACTCCTATCAACTAAGAACAGGAAATTGAGCCTACAATTCACATGGGCATTCTCAACATTGGATTTTAGAAGACTGGAAAAACGATGCCTAGTCATATGAGCCTCAGTTTCTGTTGCCACTTTCAAGTGGTGGCGTCAGAATTTGGCATGAACAGCATGGAAGCACAGATCCATCCTGCCTTGTATCAACATTTCAGGCTGCCGGCAGTGGTGTGGGGAATATTTCTTGGAATACTAGTACCAGCTCAGCATCATTTAAACACCATAGTCTGTCTGAGTATTGCTGCTGACCATGTGCATTCCTTTATGACCACAGTGTACCCATTTTCTGATCGCAACATGTCACAAACCTCAGATCATTTCAAACTGGCTACTTGAACATTACAATGAGCTCATAATACTCATATGGTCTCCACAGTCACCAGATCTCAATCCAGTAGAGTTTCTTTGGTACGGTGTGCAGATTCCCATCATGGAAAGGCAAAGGAGCACTTTTGTGGGTGAAGTATATGGATCAAACTGTACATGAGAAGGCTATGCGGGGCATGCATTTTTGATCCAATTAAAGCATTTGAAGAAAATATATATGTTGCCCTTGATGAAACTGACTTTGACATGCCTGGATTATATAATTATAATAACTTTAAAATTTTGCAAACCTTTGCTATTTCCCCAGATGCACAAAGTTGTGTGTATTGGTGTGTTGTGTCTGATCCAGAAAAAAGCACTTTAGATGTTCAGGAAATCAGTTTATCACTTTAAGAAGCATCCTGAATCAACATGTTTTTCAGAGAATGTGGACTTTAAGTGTTCCTTTAATGCCTCTTTAGGTAAGTAACCTTTTACTCATTTAGCAGATTTCACTCAGAGATCTTTATGCCACCCTGTGTGCAGTCCTAGAGCAGCTTCTCTGTATCTGCAGATAATCTGAACTCTAATCTTCCCTGATCAGTTGGCTCAGCTAACCGAACATCATTCTCTTTTACAGACAACATATGCAGTAAAGCGAGGGCAACGTCGTATCGCAAACGGCGGACGAGGCCACATGAAGCTGTGCGCCTGAGAGAAAGTTGGAGTGGCCTGGATGTTATGTGTAAACTCTCAGGCTGAAACCGGCCTCTCTGCGGCTCAGTGTCACGTCAATAGACGAGAACACAGAGCGAATCCCAGGCTGAAGTTAACCACCGTGCTCAATGCAGCTCTCCTGCTTTTTCCCACAGGACAAGCAGCTTCATTATGAAGCACCGTGGTCTCCTTTTCATCTCAGTGAGATCACCCCTGTGGGGAGTATCAACACTGTGAGCCACATCTGACGCTCTCTCGTCCCTGTTTAAACACTGAAATAGTGTTCAATCATATTGTTGTTGGCTGCTTTCTTTTTTTGTCATAATGCAGCTGCTTGGAAACTGCCACAGGAATCAAAGATCTCAGCGGAGAAAGGAGGTGATCAATTTCTGAGGGAACCCCCACCTACCCAGCCACCCACCCACTCTTCTCTCCCTCCTCGTCTCCCTGACCCCTCCACCTCCTCCTCCTCACTTCAACTAGCCATAATTATTTTGCAAAAGAGCTCCAGAAAAAGAACACGCAGAGTAATTTCTCTTGCCCAGTTATGAAAAGCTCATTAAAAAAGGCCCGGAACAAACAAAGCTTTTCCTGTGAGGCCTCTTTTCAAATTCATTTCATAATTTTCCTCTGTTTTAATCATTTATATCAATTAATCATTCCTTGGTGGAAAAGACATTCTTTGCAATCTTCCGTGGGGTTTTTTTGTTCTGCTGAGTGAGAGGCTTGATGAGAATGTCAGGAGAATGTGGCTCAAACCAAGGTGGAGTAGCACTGGCTTTGCCAAAAGGGAAATCAGCTTGATGCAGCGCGATCTCTTCGGAGCTGCAGGAATAATTAAACAATTAAAGTCAAGAAAAAGATCATCTTTATACATCTGACGTCTTTCTAATGAAGCCAGGGGCATCTTATAAGAGAGCCGTTTTGTCATGTAAAACCACTCAGCCTGCTGAATCTCAAACAGGGAAACTTTTCTCCAATAGCAACTGTTTTTGGTTAAACTGAAGACGTCACTTGTTTGCAGCTTTTCTTTACAAGGAGAGCAGCCCCCCGCCTCTCTGTCGTGTTGTCGCCACCATATACATTTCATTTTTATTAAAAAGCGTCACAGTTACCTTCAGTTGATGGGATCTCAGAAGTGTCACGTGATGGTGGAAAAACCCAAACTGAAGGAATTAAAAGGATCTTAGCCAAATCAGGTCTTGCAGATTAGCCTTAATAGGTGTTGAAACCAATGACCCGAGGCTTAATGAGGTTGTAAACGACAGCAGGCCTCGCTGCGATTTTTTTCAGTGACAGACGATGGCGCCACTACGCAGCTATTAGGGGGGCTTGATATTTCCCAGAGGTTGGAGTCACCCTCGGTAAACTAAGTAGTTATTGAATGTCAACTAATTAAAGTCGGGCGTGAGATGAATGCAGCCTACAGGATGTTGCTATGCAGCTTTCAGTAGTCCCGACAATGGAGACAGTTTAATCTTTATATTATTACAATGCTTCATATGCAATCTCTCCATGTCCGAGTATTATGGACGTTTAGAAGAGATAACATATTTATCACGGTGATATTGAAGTTCCTTAAACAGGACACTGAGCTTATTCTACAGATTTTCTTTGGCGTATAAATCCGCTTTAATCTGGTCTCTGCCCCTGATTTGGCTTGTATACATTGGACTGCTGCGTGTCTCTTCTCTCCGGTCCATCTCACCTCCGTTTCCATCCTTCTCTGTCTGCGTGTCCGAGTCAGTCTCGCCTCCCTCTGATTGGCCAGAATTGTTATTCCTCCTAAATGGACCGCGCGCGGATTGGCTGCCGAGGCCCTTTCGTCACGCGGCTGAAGGGGCTTTTTTACTGGAGGTTTCTTCCTGTCAGCGACACATGTAGAACAAGCAGCTAACGGGACCCAGAGACCAGAGCAGAGGACAGTCAATTGCAGCTTCTCTGCCTGCCTCCGTGTTTCTGTTTTTCCTCCCTCCCTCTTCTCCACGCACTTCTCCAGCTCTGTGGACACAACGGCATGCGCAGACCTGTAATTACGGCTTGTGATGGACTCGTTTTTGTTCCAGCGAGAAAAAGAGCACTAAAAGCGGCAGCAGCAGTTAAACGGGAAGCATCCAGTGGAAATACTATCTGATAACTCCATTTGCTTGCTGAAGAGCCGAGCTCGAGGGTTTCGCTGCCGCGCGGAGCTGGAGGCCGACGACCGCGCGCGGTGGTGCGTCCGCTTTCTACCTGTACTTTTTTGGGGTACTGTTGTTGTAGCCTACCTGTTCGCCTACCTGCCATTCAAGCCGTCAACTTTACAGCCATTACCCTGAAAGGAGACAAACGAGGTGGGTGTTTGCCGCTGGTACAGCTGTTCTGTGTGTTTGCGCTGTATATATATTTTTATATGTATATATGCTACCTGCAATTGTCCGTAGTTTTCAGAGTGGAAACAGTCGGTTTTGAGTCCTCCTGTGTCTATTTTAAGTGCCTGCGCTCAGATGTGACAGCGGACATTACACTGGTCTTTTTTTAAGCACTTAGCTCGTAGTGATTGAGATGTGAAGCTGCATTTCTTTTATTTTCTATTTCAAAAACAAAATCAGGCAGCAGGCAGCGGACAGAAGCTTTTAGCGCATGGCTGTCTGATATGTTCCCCCCTCCGTCTCTCTCGCTCCCTCTTCTATTTCCATGACTTGGTCTCCAAATTGCTTGCCCGTGTAATTACTTGAGTTAGCCCATTTAAGTTAAAAGCCACCCCCTCCTCTTCCCCTCCCCGTCCCCTCCATCCCTCAGCGGAAAAAAAGGAAACTCCTCTGAATGAAACTTGATGATGGCCCCGTCTTGTTTATCCGGGAGTCACTTTCAGGTCGGCTTTTTTGATTCATCTCCTTTTAGATTTAATCAGCACTAAGGTACGCTGTGGTTTGTCCCTAAGAGCCATCGCTAATGGGCTTACTGAATGCTTTTCTCTGTGCACCCCCCACCCTCCCTCTTCCTAACTCTAATTAGCCTACCTGTCTTTCAACAAAGATTTGGCTTTATCCAGGCGAGGCTGCCTGACCAAATTGGAGAGGATTACATTTGAAAGAGCCCACATTAATTTGGTGGGTGAAACAAATGCCTGCATTTCAGTAGATTAGAACATTTAACATCATTACAGCGTGTGCACATCGCTGTATCAGGGCTGTGGTGTAGATGCGTGATCATATACTTGGCTGAGGTCAAAGGCTCATGCAGCATCAGAACTAATGTGCCAAACATCAGCCTGTCTTTACTCACTCCCTTGAGTTTTGCTGTGGACATCACCTCTTTGCAGAGTGAGGAATTGTGCGCCATTTAGAAATTCTTAGGACAGCTCAACAAAGGCCTGTGCTGTGTAATTGTTCCTCTGGCCCCACAGTGTTATCAGTGAATAGACATTCATCACAAGAGGTCTGATGAAGCAACAGCGTAGAGATCAAGGGCAGATTAATTCACTAAGTGACTCGTGGTTGTCTTGTAGCAGAGATCGGGCTTCGCAGCTGCAGATACAACATGTTCAAACAGCTGATAACTGATCAGTTATGACAAATGTGTCAACTCATAGCTGTGTAAGTCCTGACCCTTGTGTGTACAAAGCAGTCCTTGAGTGTAAAAGGAAAAAAAAAAAAGTCTGAACAGCAACCTGTCATGGTTTCTTCTGTGTGTTCTCAGGTACGATGGTGAATCCCGGAGGCAGCAGCCAGCCACCACCGGTGGGCACAGGTTCTCTGTCCTGGAAGCGGTGCGCCGGCTGCGGGGGCAAAATTGCGGACCGTTTCCTCCTTTACACCATGGACAGCTACTGGCACAGCCGATGCCTCAAGTGCTCCTGCTGCCAGGCCCAGCTGGGTGAGATCGGCACATCGTGCTACACAAAAAGTGGCATGATCCTCTGTAGAAACGACTACATCAGGTGAGGAAATCACCAGGTTGTGTGTTCAGTTTTCCGTATTTTGCTGTTGCAGCCTTACTGAGCAAGTTAGATCGTTTAAACATCTTGCATGAATTTAAAAGGAAAAATTGTGCTTCTCATAGCCCGTAGAACTTTTCTTCTGGATTATATTAAGCTGTGATATTAAATCAAGTTAAAAGCAGGACTAAGCTGATGTAGATCTATCATGGTCATGCAACCGTCCGCAAAGTTTGGTGCATTCCTGCACGACATGTGTCTCAAATTGTACTAACGTCATCAGTGCTCATTAAGGCGTCCTGGTTGAAGGCTCTCTGGCCTGCCCTGAAAGACGCCAAATGTGGCGCCATGTTGACAGAGCACAAAGCAAAAGGAGAGAGCCTCTGCAGGTCATAATGCGGTCTGTCCTGTTTTACAGTCAACAAAAGAACAGAAAACTGGTCCTAAATGACTTGAGTTAGCTCTGCAAGAGGCACGGACAGGATCTGTGTTCAGTGAAGGCTGCTCTATTCTATTTTTTTAATACAGTGGAAAAAGGATCATTTAATTAGCAAAGAGAACCTTTTTAAATATTCAAGTAGGTGTGCCAGACACCCAACCAGAGCTTGTTGATGACACTCATTCTGGTCATGTTGAGCAGTCTTAAGTGACGAGAGAAGGTGCAGTTTACTGAAAGTTCACATGCATCCTTGACTCAGCCTCATGTGCTAGACTGGTATGGATTTTTAAGCCAATCAATTAGCCATTTGCTAAACTTGAGTTTCTATTCATGCAAGACAGTCGGAGATTCCGTCTTTATTGTTATATAATAGAAATGCATGCTCATATTCTAATGGATGGAACCGCACTCCAGTTAACATACAACGCTGCTATCAAATCTGCACGGATAATTCAAAATCTAAAGTGCGCCTGTGCGCTCTCACACCCACCTCATAAAAAGGATGGGGAAGTCAATGGGGTACTTCATTCATAATGGGACTATAACGTAATTAAAATTGGAAGGGGGGAAAATGTGGATACACCTTTCCACTTGTAATGAGAGCATGCTTGGTGGAAGAGCTAAAACGCACATTATGGAACCATGAGATCTCTGTGGAGATAAAGACAGGAGCGGGGTAGGAAAAAAACATCTGACAGTGAGTCTACACAATTAAATGCTTTAATTATAGTCCCCCTCCATTTCCTTTAGTCCTGATGGGTTTTATCTAATGAGATCTGGTCCCTGGCTTGTATCCGCTCCCAATGACGTGTCCGAAATGAATGAGAGCCACACTGCAAACAAAACATTTAATTAACCAAATTGGCTTTTGAGAGAGAGCAAGAGAGAAAGACAGATAGAGAAGAGGGATTATTGTGAAGGCCATTTGCTGCTGTTTTTTTCCCCCTCTTCATCTTAAAGGGGCAGATTCATATTTGTAATAGAGTGCTAAACAGCTCAACATACGTTCTCAGCTGCAGCTTCAGCTTTATATCCATACAGCTGATTTAATAATGCTCATCTGACTGATGGGGAGTTGAGTCGTATGCATGGTCTGGGATGATAACCCATCCCCTGTTTTTCATGCAGCGCTTGTCCCCAAAAGCTTTAACTTAAAGCCAAAGTTGTGTTTGCTGTAGGGATCATGTTGTTTTAAGCTGGAGGTGATATTATTTCTGTGGGCTGCTAGTAGAGGGAGAATTAATTTACTTGTGGCTGCTGGATTCAGGGAGAATGCTGTCCCCTTAATTGAATAAGCCTAGGTAATTAAATGGCACTTTTCCAATAGAACGTGTGAGGTAAATCTAATAGTTGGTTATTTAATATCACTTTGAAGTCTGCCCACTCAAGCACTATGACAGCACAAGAGAATGTGAACTATTAGGCCAGGGGAGGAAAAAAAAACTGGATCTCAGAAATTAATTAAATCGCATGCAATTTAGGGGAAACGTTTATCTTGATTTGTCATAACAGAATTAATTCAAGGCCTTCAATTCACTTGGGGCCAGATCTGTTACTCTGAATTAACCAAGTGTAATTTGGCTGATCCCCCACCGCCAGCACCACCCAGCCTCCGACTCCAGCCCTTACACACCCCCACCCCCTCCTCCTGAAACACATGCACATCACAGATTCACGCGAACCCTCCCTCATCCTCGCAATCTCCCCACCCCGCCCTGTCCTACCCCCCACCCCCCCACCCCCTCCACCCTTTTCTCTAATGCAGCTCTTGCCATTATGCAAAGCCCCGCTTCAGTATCAATATGGCCTAGTGCTTTTAAGGTGCTTTGGCTGCTGATGTAGAGAGGCATTTTTAATGGACTGTGTTGCAGAAATCATTGTTGTGGGGTAATTTTACCCTACTCAAAGGCCTTGGTGAATGAGGTCTGCATTTACCAGACAGCCTCGCAGCAAGCTATGCTATATTTCACCCGGCAGTCAGCGCTGAAATGAAATCCAATAGTCATTGCCTGTATAGGCAACAGACAGGTCCAAATGTGTTTTTTTGTTTGTTATTTAATTTAATCTAAGACAGATTCACAAGGGTGGAAGACGACAGATAAATCAAGATAAAGCCATCCCCAAGAAACGTAGTGAGTAACTGATTTTTTTTTTTTTTTCAAGGGGCAAAAAGCAGAAACCAGATGTGTCATTGCAATTAAGAGTCCCTTGGCCTTAATTATACTGACCTGGGGTGTTGGCTTCACCTCAGCGCTGTAGTTCACTGGCAGAAGAGGCCATTAGAGCCCAACTCTAAACCGATGCAGCAACTTAATTGAGCACCTAAAGGCTTTGGCTCCTAAATCAAATACTATCAAGAGCTATCCCCTGGTAAAATAATTAACCCGGTACGAGTTTCACACTGCGCCCAAATGTAAAAAGGCTGCGGCGAAAACTCCTTTTGTCCTTTGTTTCCACACCTCTCGAAAGCTTTCGCACAGGAGGAAACTCCTCGAGCAACATATTCAACAAGAGCACGAGGAACATGTTTTCAATTTGAGTGAAGTTTGAATTTCGGAATGAGCCGGCTTTGATATGCAGAAACATCTTGTGGGGAAAGTGTAGTTTTGCTTTTCCACACACACACACACACACACACACACACACACACACACACACACACACACACACACACACACACACACACACACACACACACAGAGACATCGCAGCAGAGCACAAGAGTCTTAAAGCAAGGCATATATGTTCATTTCCACTGTCATGTTTGTCCCAGCGAGAGCAGAGAATTGGCAGTGTTGTGACGACGGTCTCCAGTTAATTAGTTTCTGAAATTGAGTTTTGATGGAGCCATTCCAAATGATGCCAAGACAAAATTTGCTTCAGCCTAAGCTGCCTTATTGAAAGCCATTTCTGTGTCCCTTTGCAAAGAGCTCTGGCTTGTTTGTTTGTCAGTTTATCTAACAACTGCTCGGGTTATGGTTAGGATGGTAGAGGCATTTATTCCCTCTTTGTTAAATACATTTCATAAAAAATGTCCTCAAGAAGGTCTGCGCAGAAAAAAAAGACACTTTGATCTTGTTGTTCTTTCTTTCTCTTGTTAATTTTTTTCCCAAACCAAACAACTTTATCTGATGCACGCACACCAGTGTTAACCACTCCCCCCTATCCCTTTCTGTCTCCATCCCTCTCTCTCCCTCTCTCTCCTTCTCTCCGGAGCATGTCAGATGCCGTGGTCTTATTTGATTGCTTAGGAAAAGTGCAGTGATAGAGCAAACACCCGGTGAGATATGATGACAAATGGGTCCAGATCCCAGTAAATTACTTTCTGCTCAAATCGAAATTTCATTCAGTTTGCTGCTCACCGAGATGAAGTAATCTAAATTGTGGACTCAGAAGGAAGATAGAAGGGAAGCTGGAGCAAGCATTTCATTATCAAGAGGCAGAGAGAGAGAGAGAGAGAGAGAGAGAGAGAGAGAAGGTTAGGGACGAAAGAGATGAGCAGAAGCAAATCTAAAGTGTTGACACCATGATTGAAAAGGTTAACCCATGCACATTATATATCAACCCGAGTAGCTACGGGGTTTCTAATGGAAACACGGCACTGACGGAGCATTCACAGGAGTCCTAATGGCAAAAGCACTACGTCTCCGCCTGGATGTACAATCAAATCCTCTTAGGTCCTTATTGCTTATGTTCCACGTTATTATTAGGCTGCAAAAAATGTGCAGCCAAAGTAATATGCAGTTTCAGTGCTAGATGCTTGTGGAGGGCAGAGTCGTGTAGGATTCATTTTTCCTGTTGATACTGTGATGATTTTCTATTTCTTCTGCTGTATGTTTTCCCTTCGAGGCAGAAATGGAGTTGGGGGGAACTTAGCGCCGGATACACTTTTCATTCAGTCACACACTCGGCAGAGAAAAGTGTGGACAGTCCATTACACAAGGCTAAATCTGTGCAGATGCATACAGCGGCTCCACAGTAACACTCCTTCTTCTTCGTCCCTTTCTTCCCCCCCCCCTCAGATTATTTGGGAACAGCGGAGCTTGCAGCGCCTGTGGTCAGTCTATTCCAGCCAGTGAACTGGTGATGAGGGCACAGGGCAATGTGTACCATCTCAAGGTAAAGTCAAGTTTCCTCTCTGGAGTTTCCAACTTGATAAAGTTGGAGTGCTGCACAGTTTAAAGCCTTTGTTTTGTTTTTAGCAGCGATGCATCGATTATGAAATCCTGGGCCGATGTTTCAAATAACATTTTTTGGAGATAACTGATGGTGATCCCATTATTTTTTTTTCATTTGTAACTTCATATTTTAGCATTTTGCCAATATACCGATATCAATCAGCTGTATCAGCTGAACAAACGGATATTCAACCGATACATCAGCACACTCCTAGTTTTCAGTTTTGTGTATAACAGTGTTTTCCTTAGTATTGGAATTAGCTCTTCGAAGCACACACAAATCAGCATCATATTGAATTAACTTTACACTAATTATGTCGTGTGCTTGGCTTAAGATGTCTCTGTTGTGGTCAATAGCGGCTACTGTCTGTACGGAGCAGGGCTAATGAGATATGATTAACAGGAGATCCAAAAAATATTAAAGCAAAAACTTTAGTTTGAATTCAAATTGGTGTAAAATCCAACTGCTGGAGCGCTAAAACAATAAGTGGATTAATCATTTAATCACCATCTGTTCTTATGTTTAATAATTAAATTTTACAGCTTCTTGAGTAATGTTAATCCATTTTGCATTTTGATATTATTTCACAAAAAAGGAAATTTTATAGCATCACTGTATTAAAATGTTGTGATGAAAATGATGTGAGCGTATGTTTGAAGACTTATGAAGCAGACCTAGGCTCAGTTTTGATCTTAGCTATGAGAAAACATTAATATTTTGTTTAGATATTTGGTTGAAGCCTCAAAGTCTCTACAAAAACTATAGATTGTGTATGAAAAATTGATGTAGCTGCCCTGATGTTAGTCATTGGTTTTGAAGCCTCAGTGCTTAAAAACAACTATATTGGTTGTTTCAAATGTAAAGTTACCATGTTTAGCCGAGATGAGGGCATACTGATTATCGGTTAATGATGGTTAGCTGTGGTTTATAAACTGCGTGAATGTGTCTCTTAAGCTTTAACAGATACGTCAACAGAATTCTAAATCACACTGTACAGTTGAAGGAGAAGAGCGTTCATTAAGAGAAAAACAGATTTTTATACCATGCATTTTTTAAAGCTGTAAAGCTGGACGTGTTAACACGGGAGGCTGTGGGGGTGACTTGTTTGTGGAGCAGAATAAAGTGGACGCTACAGGATCTGACCTTTTTGGCGCTTCAGCATTAAGGCTCAGGTGTTGCTGCTTGCAACAGAAACAAAGAAATACTTGGCTATGAAACTTTGACATGACGTGATTTCCCTAGTGGTTAAATAGGAGTACTGCAATTTGCACATGTATGTATCCAAGGCTGAATTTTGCATGATATCTATCAACAACGTGACAAGATTTCTCCCTGACAGATGTAAGGAAATAAATGCCAGATGCAAGATCTTTGAATTTACAGATGTGACGTGGTGTTCTAGTGTGTTAAAATGTAAAAAAAGTCTGTTTTTTAGTTATTTGATAACATTACTTGAGAGCAGGGAAGCTATTTAGAAACCGAATGATGGTTGTGTCTTCCACAAACACTAAACCTTAATGTGCGCTGGGCTTTATTTAAGGAGGAATTTAAAGGCAGGATCCTTTAATTGAAATTGAGATTTACAGATCACAGGCGCTCAAGTCACAAATAAGATTCTTGGAACCTGCTTAAGCAACATTTTTATGCTCAGCTTCCTTTACAAGTTCAATGTAAGCACACTACAGGGAAGGACCTGTAAGACCTTTAAGATCGGTTCTGTCTTTGTTTACAGTGTTTCACATGTTCCACCTGTCGGAACCGGCTCGTCCCCGGGGACCGGTTCCACTACATCAACGGCAGCCTGTTCTGCGAACACGACAGACCCACAGCGCTCATCAACGGCCATTTGAGTTCACTGCAGACGAACCCGCTGCTGCCCGACCAGAAGGTAAGACCCCCGTGATGGCGGAGGGAGCCCCGCGGTTCTTTGTGGTCTCATTTCAAAGTACAAGACAAGCAGCAAAAATCATCAGTCAGCCAGAGTCATTAGCAGGAAAAGAAAAACATCTGTAATTTTCACGGCAACATTTTTCACTCTGTTTATATTGATGTCGTCGATTCGACTTCACTGCAAGGCATGCAGCCGATATTAAATCTTACAGAGCAGAGATGAATTTTATTTTTAGACAGCCAATGGATTTTTCCATCATTCTTGTTGGAGGACATGAACTTAGAAAATCTGTATTAACTGTCAGCACAAAGCATGTGAAAATGATGTTTTTGTGTACCGCTGCCCTCACACTTTGTTACCAGCAGACACATATTTGACTCATTGTGAATTTATTTTGTCGTTCTGAGCCAGACGTCCACTTTTGCCATTAATACGGAGTGTTTAAAACAGAATTTGACTTTTCTATCAACACGCCTGGGATCACCTGGGTTAAGTTATTACTCCGAGGCCAAAAATGTGCATCCGAGTGGGGGCGAGAAGCGAACACAGACAGCAAGCTGCAGCAGCATTTATATCATGAAAGCTGTCATCATGGCTTTCCCTGATTTGATCTCGATGCCTCCAGTGAAAGCAAAACAGAAGGCCTAATCATATACGAAGGATAACTTCATTCTTCAGGATAGCTTCATTGTGCCTGCAGGAGATCTAATCATTTTTGCCTCACAACAAGCAGCTTTATTGATACCTTGTCTGCACACAGAGCACACTGAGAGATATGGGAGGTGTTTGGAGTGTGTCAGAGTCTGACTGAAAGAGGAATTATATTGTTGGGAGCATGCATTTCACCTTGAGTGGTTCTGTGAGTAGAGGAGAGGTAGAACTCCATTAAGCCCCCCCACATCCCTCCTCCCCTTACGTCACAGGCCTTTTAAGGGCTTGTCACTTTTACAAATCAGCTCTTGGAGCTCTAAGAGCTCCTCACATTTAAATTGAAAGCCGTTGCATTATCTAGCTTAATTTTAAATGTCTGTTTAAGTCCTTGCTCCCACCCCCAGTGTCTCTTGCAGCATGGCTGGTGTAGTAAATATGAGGCCTCATTGTTTATTTATGCACTAACATCAATTGTAGTGAAAACTGCTGAATTATTGATGCTAAAATGCAATCTGAATATTGGCCCTGGTGCTTTAATTATAGCAGAGAGCGAATTATTAAATAAACAGAGACTCATCGCTCAGTGGGAACAGTCTCTGGATGCTTTTGTTATCTGCGCGAGTGAAATAAGGCGAATTATTCTGCCGCTCAAGCACTTTATCACACTGTATTTCTTTTGCTCGAACAGAATTTCGACGGCCTCAAACAGCAGAGGCTTACAGCAGGATAACAGCCCTCTGAATCAATACGGCTCCAGTGTATCGGCCTGAATATAGAAGCTGGTTTAGCAGAGGAGAAAATGAAGCAGTCACAGGGTTATCTTCTGTCCGTTGTTTTGATTATGTGCGATTTCGCTGTGGCATAATTGGTGTTGTTCACGATCATGGCGTAGGACATGTGATGCTCATTTATTAAGCTTTCTTCCCAGCTTCTTCCTAATCTCTTTGTTCAGAACAGACAAATTACCGCTCTCATACAGAGCTGCTTTGACCCAGGGGAGAGGGACCCTCCCAGCGTCAGTCACTTTAATTAGCCCCCAAGTAGGAGTTTGCAATTACTAATAGATTGAAGCCCTCCTAGTGATTTGAGGGATGAAGGGAAAAGTAAATCGCCCCTTCGAATCGCGGAGGAAAAAAACAAGAAAGATGAAAAAGTTGAATGCTGCTGGTACCCAGACAGATAATTGTCTTTCCTCCCCTGCATTTTTCTGTTTCAAAGGACTGAACACCTCCTGCAGTTATGTCGGAGCGTGGTTCTAATTATACCAAAGAGAATCGCTTCATGAATGCACTTTTAGTTAATGCAAAGTAAATGGGACACCAGATGGTTTTCAAAGGCTGGCTGATCAATAAATTAAACACTGGAGCTGGTGGAAAGTTTATTTATCAAGGGGTGAAACATTTATGACATTTTGTGAACTGATGCTCTTAATGACGGCTTGATGTCTGTTCTCATTTAAACTTTTCCCCTTTTTTTAAAATTTTTTATCGCCCTCTCCTTTCAGGTGTGTTAGGCGGGAGCCGTGCAGGAAGCAGGATGTGTGCCTTCATTTTAACCCTTACCCATTGACACCCGAGACAGTGTGGATCAGCAGCACCCCGGCCTTTTTAGCTGTGCCCCCAGGCCCTTTTGTCCTAAAGGAATCCTCCTCACATCTCAACAGTAACCTGACTTTTTATTTCTGCAACTCATACCCAGCGCTCAGCCTTCAAACCTTGGCTTTTCCCCAACTGTGGGTGGATACTTGCACTTACTACACCTGAATCGGGACACTGCGGACTCTGTGACCTTGGGGCGATTTAAAGGGGGGGGAAAAAAAGAAAAGTGAAAAAAGGGGGAGACCGATCCGAATCCTAGAGGACTCTACGGGAGGAGAAAATTAAACAACGTGACGAGACTATGTTGTGACTGAAGAGAAGGAACGAGACTAATGAGGTTTAAAAGGCGCAGGCTTTTCAACTCTGCACATTTGTTTAAAGACATTTTGGGGGAAAACCGGGACTTTTTCATTTTTCCTCTCCTCCTTTTCTATCCTCATTTCCCAGCAACATGGTGTTTCCACTTTCTATATTTTAAGTGTTGTCAAAGGGGAATGTGTTTTTTGGTTTTTTTTTTTTTCTTTCTTTTTGGTGGTATATATCTATATATTAAGATGGGGTTTAAAAAAAATCTGTGGCATTTTGTGGAAAACAAATCATGAACACTCTCTTGGTGTATTTGTAAAACTACCATGTATGTACAGTATGCATGTAAATGTCGTTGTCCAGGCGTGGCTACAGTACATCTGACCCCTCCGCACTCAGCTCCTCCCTTTGAAACTCTTGGCAAGCTGAAGAAATTTGCTCATAGTCAGTAATGTAGAGATCATCACCAACATATAAATGCTGAATGAAAGAGAAATTTATTTGTGATATTTTCCGAGACATTTGCTCCAGTATGGTGTATTTAAGTAATAAAAATATTGAAGATTTAAAAGCCTCCTTAAATTCATTGTAAAGCTTCAGTGTCTCTAATTAGCTAAACTTGGGTTTTTAGATGTTGTAATGAGTACCTGGATAATTTTGTCTATTCAAGTGGGCAAAAGCCTGATATCAGCATGGCTGAAAATCCTCTATTGAACATCCTGCAGCTCTGCCATTCAATTCCCAGCCTCGCAATCATCAAGGCGCATGATGAGCGTCTAACTGAAAATGGATAAACATGTATCCTCTCTTTTCTGTTCGGATGACCGTTTGCTATTCATCACTCTAATACCTGACAGAAATGGAGGAAAATGTCCCTTTGAAGATTCAATTACTGCAGAGAGGGAGAGAGGTGTCTCTTTCTGGCAGGCACAAATTGAATGGGCTATTTGCAGAACAAATTGGTGTTTGAAGTCCTTGCAAGACCTAATAGGTCTGAAGGAGGGACCCGGTAATGGCTGATGCGCTTATCTGCGGAGTCTGCGGCCTCGCATGAGCTCGCTGCGGCCGCTGAAACAATGCTGCTCTTCTCCAGAAGGAGGCTTTTATGCAAAAAAAAATAAAAAATCAGCTCGAACAGGAAAGGAAATGGACCTGAAGAGTAAACAGACTCTTGTGTTTTAAATTGGAATTTCAATGGCATGAAAATCATGCCAAGTGGATTTGTTCTCGACCTTCTAAAGCGCAACCTAAACATAGCGATTGTTAGCAATGCTTCACTTTCAGAGTCCTGGTTCTGAACATGCTGATCGAAGTCTAGCCAAGTATCTACTCCGACTCTGATGTGCAAACCTGAACAAAAAGAAATATTAAAAAAACTAAACAACAAATACACACCCGTCACCTTCTACATCACAACAAAATGCTTTAATGGAACCAACAGCAAATCCTTTGGGTCCTGTGGGGCCTCGGGGATGGGGGTGCAATGGACAGGAGTGCTTGGTCTGTGGTGGTGTTTCAGGAGGTGGTACAAGTCAGAATAACACAAATGCAAGGTCCCATGTTTCCCAGCAGGACACTGAATTAACACTTACTTCACTCATCTCTGGTTTTAATGTTCTGGCTGATTGGTGCGTATAACAGATACACTAAACAGGGCAATGTAACTAAACCCGTGGCTCAGGTAATAGATGGGCTTCGATCCCGTGCTAAAGTGTCCTTGGGCAAGACGCTTGAATGCCAACCTGCTTGCTATGGCGGGCGAACAGCTTGCATGGCAGCTCTGCCACATACCAGACCATTTAACAAACAAGGACTTGAACTGCGTACAGATTTGAAGTCGTTTCCTGGCAGGAACACCACTCTTCAACATTCTCGATTTGTATCTCTTTGCTTGCTTGCTTGCATTGTTTGAGCATGCAGGTACTCGCATGTACCTGACAAATGTTTAGATTATCCATACATCACATTTTCCACCTCAGCCTTTTTTGTAATATTTACATTTTGTTAAATTTCCAGCACTTCCGCTCAGCTTTTTTTTTTTTTTCATGGACAAATTGACGGGAGATGCACATCGATACAGGTGGAGGGAAATGGCTTTAATGGAACGGAGCCATAGTTAATGTTATTAGTAACACCTGTGCCTCTCTGACTATGACAAGCCAAAATGTCTTCCAGTGTGACAAAGGCAAGGCAGCTTATTAATGCTGCACATTTCATACACAGCTGCAGATCAAAGAGCTTTACTAATAGTGGAAAAAAGTGGGCATATTAAAACATGAAAATGATTATTAATAATGAGGAAAATGCAACACCAAATTGAGGACAGAAGTTCATTTACACAACATTAATAAGCAGGTAGGTTTATGTTTGGATTTTGTGGAACACTCTAAAAAGTTCGTATAGACAGAACGGCTCTGTATTAAAAACAAAATTAATCAAGCTGAGGTTTACTTCACAGGTTTCCTGAAAATCCCCCAAATTTAAGACCGCCTCTCAAAGCAATTTAGCTATAGTGGTAGGTTTATTGAATGTTTTATAAAAACTTAATTGTCCCCTAATTTTCCAAAATGTAAAGAGATGTTGGTTAAAACACAAGATTTACTGAAGTTTGCAGCACACAGTAGATTATTCAATGTCAGCTCATCAAATCCCTCCCACCGGACCATGCCTGAAAAGAATCCAGAGACAACATTCACTTCTTAAAAGGAATTATGGAAAATTCCCAGTTGCTGCTTTTATTAGTTTTACCAAAAATATACTTTCAGGGATGAAGGTCGGGCTGTTTTTAGACATTTTTCAAGCCCTATTTTTTATTTTTGAGGGGGCATTTTAAAATTCCATTACCTACAAAACTACTTGAGCTCGGTACTTCAAATATTTTACAATGAATATCTGGTACTATGGCCCTATGAATGTGGACTCTTGTGTAGCTTAAGTTAACAGAGTGGTGGACGCTTGAAGTCCCGGAAATATTTGGATGCCCGATCTCTGACAGCAGATTTGGATTCCTGCAGAAATCACAATGTTGCTGGTAGGGGACTCTTTTTGATTTACAGCTTCTCATATACAAGATACATATTAACTCTACGACAATCCAAATCAGCTGAATGCTTTCACAGATATTAAATAAAGATATTTTTTAAAAAACCCACACATTTCCACAACATATCAGTGTGATATTCCTCAGGTTTGATTCACTCATATTTATTAAAAAATTGCAGTTTTTTTTTAAATTTGATGAACTGAGATGGAAAGAATCCAGTGTAACGCACCGTGTGGACGTACCAGAACTGATGTAGAAAAATTTATATTCATATTCAATTTCACAATCATTGCATTAAATAAATCAGCTCTCTCAAGTATCAAACAATTCATATATTCTATCTAAATCATATATTGCTTCATTCTACTTGTTTTCACCTGTTTGTGAACTTGCAAATGGATAACTTGATGAATGAAAGGCTAGCAATATGCTGGCCTACTTCATATCATTACCTCAATTAGCTTTTTTAAGATCGTGCAGATAGTCCATCCATCCATCCATCCATCCATTTACTTCCGCTTATCCTTTTCAGGGTCACAGGGGGTGCGGGAGCCTATCCCAGCTGTCATAGAGCGAGAGGCGGGGTACACCCTGGACAGGTCGCCAGTCTGTCGCAGGGCTAACACATAGAGACACAGACAACCGTTCACTCCCACATTCACACCTATGGGCAATTTGGATTAATCAATTAACCTTACACTTAATACTAAAATGACTCTGCAGATAAATGCAAAATAAATAAATGTACAAATTTAAAAATACAGTTTCACCAATGCCTCAATGCAAATACACAATACAGTCAGATTCGCAAAAAAATGAAACAATCTCATTGGATAATTCCACTTTTTTTTTTTTTTTTTTTTTTTACATGAGATTCTAATGGGGCTTTGGCTAGAGGTTCTATGAACCTCTTAAAACAGGAATTTTTTGTGTGGAAAGGGGAGGATAGCTATGTAAACATCATTAAAATGTGGCAGTGTTAATACTTAGAGGACTGTAAAATGCTTCAAAACCATCATCCTCATTTAGCTTAACTGTCGCATTTGATTTAAGGGGGAATTATGAAACACGATGCCCCTCCATTGCTGCTATTTCAGAGGTGATAACTGCAACATGCATCCCCACTTTCACCTGCATATGAATGGCTGTCAGGCCGCAGAAGCCTTTGAGTATCAGATTAAAAAAAAAAGAATTATCCTTTAAGTTGATTTTGGTTTAAAGTGATCTCAGTAATCCACATCAGAACAAGACCATTTCGTGCTACGCTAACGTTGGCCTTTTCCATTATGAAATCCGCTTGGTTCCATTAAGCTGTTTACTCTCTCACACACATAAATACATGCATACACACATGAATATACATAAGCCATGCACGTGCGTACTAACAGAGTTCATGAGTCATTTTTCAAATCAACTTATTGAGTCAAATTGCTCAGTTTGGGACTTAATACATATGTGAGAGTTTGCTTTGATGTGGTAAACCAGAGTGAGGGCTATGGGATCCCACCCACAACAATGAAGCACACTTAAATGGCACGGCAGCCTGAGGGAAATCACTTTGCTTCAACTCCAGCTCCCTCCTGCGCTCACTGGGGAGTCTGCTGATGCACCACAACTGGATTACTTATGATTAGCCACCTTGTATTTATTTCTAATTAGTTTACGTCTTCATTCTGCTGCAAGTTTTTGATTATCATTTATCTCTGTGTGATTGGAAGGGTTTTTTTTATGACAGAGTGGATGTTGTGTTCTGCATGACAGCCTGTGCAAACCAAAGACATCTGCCAAGCTAGTTTTATCTCCTTTTGTTTACTGCATCCGAAACAATATACTTAACACCTTCCAGATGCTTTGAGATAATAACATCAACACATTAAATCGATTTGTTTATTTATTCCATCCTTCTAGTATTTCCTCTTTCTGAAATAATAGCATACAGAAAAATCTTCCAGCAGTTTGGCTCAGTGGATGATGCTTTTGTGTTATGTGTGCACAACTTTGTCTTCTTGGGTGCCGTTGGGGATTAAATTAAACGTCGCACTGTTGTCCGGTTCATAGTCAGTTTTAAAATGAAGATAATTACTGCATCTTAGTCAGGATGCGTTCATAAAGTGCAGCGTGTATACTACATCCATGTGAAAAAGTCGATTTTCACAAGACTCTTTGCAATTACATGAAAAATTAAGTACACCCTCACTGCTTCCATAGGAATTAAGAGGATAAGTAGCAGCCAGGTGCTGCTAATCAAGTGCACTTGATTAATTGATCATCAGCAAGTGTGAACACCTCTATAAATGCAAAGGTTTTGGCACCTTGCTTGTCTGAAGCACTCAGGTCTGTATTAAAGCAATCTTCTCAAGAGTGAAAATGAAATTAAAATTGCAAAAAAAGAAGCATCACAGGTTCTACAGGCCTCAGTTAGCATGCTAAATGCTAAAGATCATAATGAAATGACACAGTTTTAAAAAGACTCAATAAATACGGTTTGTTTGGAGAGATTTGCTGAAGAAAACCTATTCAATATTTAAAAAAGAACATGACAGCACAGCTCAGGCCTGCAAAGGTGCATCTGAACAAACCGCAATCTAGACCACCTGTGCTGTGATGGGACCTTAAGAGAACTGCAAACCTCAATATACTGAAGCAACACTTTGAAGAAGTGGGAGCCAGAAACTGATAAAGTCATATAGAAACTGATTACTTCAGTTTATTGCTGCTAAAGGTGGTTCTACAAGACACTGAATCATGGGGTGCACTTAGTTTTCCACAGGAGTCCCGGAGAAACCTTTCAAAATAAAATGTTATATACTGTTTGTGTAGTATATGAATTTGAACAGACTTTTCTCAAATTGAATACAGTGAGTCCTGCACTTAGTCAGACAACCATAGACTGTATGTAAAAGATGGACGTAGCCACTGTGAGGTCTAGTTTGTGAATGTAGCTGCAATTTATATAAGGTGGCATTAATATGAAATATACTTCATATGTGATGTGGCCAGGGATCCATTCTTAGAGGATGAAGAAAGTGGTACTTGGCAAAGGGGGGAAAAAAAAGTACAATCATGCTTCTAGTGTTATTTACACTAGAAGCATGAGGAGATGGCTAACCTCAGACGAGCTTAAAGCAACATCAGCATTTTTAAAGTTCATTAATTAATCCATTATCCATCCACCGATCTAGTAGGGGGGCTGAAGCCTGTCCCAGCTGCCATAGGGTGAGAAGGGACTGGACACTTTGCCAGTTTGTTGCAGGGCTAACACGGAGAGACAAACAACCACTGACACTCACATTCACACTTCTGGGCAATTTAGAATCACCAGTTAATCTATTCCCTCTAACTGAGGAAGCAAGAGTACCCAGAGAGAACCCACGCAGACACAGAAAGGCCTCGGCCAGATGGTGGATTTGAACCCAGGACCTTCTTGCTGTGAGGCAACAGTGCTAACCATTGTGCTACCCTAATTAATCCATTAATTAACAATAATTCATTAATTATAACCTACATACACTCTCAAGTTTCAAAAACTAAAATGTCAAGCTACACTAGCTGTTCCCATTTTTCGGAAACAGCTGCTGATTGTAGCCTGATATGTAATGAACCAATATTAAAGCGATCAGTTTTACATCTATCAAACTAATCAATAAAATCATCAGGAAACAGATAAAAATCACTTCCAAAAGGATGAAGTAAACCGGTGTTAAACTGAAGCTTATTTGTTTGTTTTCTTTCATATTATCTTTTGTTAGGTTGTGTGAATAATTTCCATTCCTTTCTCAGATACTCCCTGTACTTCTTAAACAGAACGTTCTCTATAGCATCGTTCAACTTCCATTTCTTTATTTGTTCCTTCATTAGTTCATCCAGCCATCTGTTTTCTTGGCCAGACTTGATCAGATTTTGCCAAAACCTGTGAAAATTATGCATCTCACTTTCACGTTCCAGCATTTCTGTAATTACACTGATGAGGTCCAAGGGGTTTTGTCTGTTCCTTTGTTCACTTGTATCTCATAAACCATTTATCAGGCTTTCACTAAACTTGAGAAAGTGAAGCATCTTTTTCCTCAGATTTCTAATGATTACGGGTCACAGTGAAGATTCAAAGGTGTATGCAGTTTCCTGCCAGCACTTGGCAAATCTTCACCTATAAATGTATCTTAGAAAGTCTAATTTCCATTAACTTTAACACCATCAGACATCCATAGACTATCCATACAAAGGTTACCAGAATCTCAGCTTTCAGTGAAACCTGAAGCCCCTTAAAAACACCATCATGGTGTGAAATGTGCTTCATAATTGCCTTGTTTCAGCCCACTGTGGAATCAGCAAACAACTGAAAATAATGCCTGGGCACAGCGCTCAGTTACTTAGCCGGGTGTTCAATAACACACAGAGAAGGACATGCAAATATTAGTGGGGTGATTATTGGCAGTTGTGTTTGGCCTAAAGTAGCAGGTAACTCTATCCTCTCCATTATGCATGCTGTGAAGTGTGGTGCGAGGTGCACTGGTAAAGCGTTGCTTTTAAGTGACCAGAAGAGGTTCACTTTACACTCAGATGTCCTTCACGGTGGAAATGCACTCGTAATGCAATGAGAGAAATGAAGCACCTCATGCCCGCAGGACCTGAAGCCACCTTTAGGCAAAGTGGAAATTGGAAAAGTAACAAATAGTACTTGTAAGAATTTACAGTTCCATCAAAGAGCAAATTGTTTTGTGTTTTTTTTATTTAAAAGTGCATTTTTCACACATTTCAGTTTGATTCATAACTGATGTCCATAACAAGAAGCAATCCAAGACTCTAAACATATGCCGAGGCTGAAAATTCTTCCATATCACGTTTGCATATATTGAGTTACTGAAGGATTTGTATATCTGGATTTGTAAAAGTTTGTTATATTTTAACACAGTGTTTCCTAATGTTTTTTTCCCCTTTACTTCTATTGATATGTATTTGTGTAGCCGTGATGCAAAATGCTCAATTTTAATCAACCTCACAATGGTAAAGAATCCTTCCAAAAATTCCTGGCTCCAGATCCAAATCGATTCCAAAAGTTAATTGTTTCTAAGCTGGGCCAAGTCCCAACTTCTGTAAGATTTTCATGCAAATCTGTCCATAACTTTTTGAGTAATCCTGCTAACAAACAAACAGACAATCTGAACCGATTAGATGACCTCCTTGGCAAATCATAGTAGAAGACACCAAAGTGTTTTGAGACCATATGAAAAATAAATATTGCTTTTTCTTATGATCAATAAACATGTGACTTTTTTTCACTTATTAAACTTGATCTCAGATTTTTTTGTAAGCTTTCCCTTAAATTACACTATTAGCTGCTTATAAATGGATTACATTTCTTCGTCTTCAAACTGCAGCATCTCTTTTAATAAATAAATAAATAAATACACAAATGGAATGGGAGCCACTCATTCTCTGCTGACATAAATGTTTATTTCACTGGAGAATATTACAAACATGACATCTGGCTCATATTAAAAAAGAGGATAAATACAAAAGGAATGAGACAGTCAACAGTCGTGTCATGTTTACTTTCTCGTGCACGCACACACACACACACACACACTCACACACCATCTCCTCCCCTTTTACTGGTTTGACTCTTGAAAAGCATTCCTTGTTCCATTTTCCCCCATTCTCCTCAAGAATGTAGTAACAATAATAATGCATTAAGTGGGCTGAGTACTCTAAACACTCAGAGCTTCCTCTCACAGTAAGTGCAGAACCAGTTTGCCTGCTGTTGAAAGCATCTTACACACAGTCCTACAGAGAGTGGAGAGTTTGCCTCGGCACCCCCACCCCCATCCTTCTCTTTCTGTCTCACACACGCACACACTCACAGACAGACGCAGAATATGCTCCTATCTGCAAGTCTAGGTGAAGAAACTAAAAACACCGTCGGGCTCTTGTGCTGTCTGGTGAATCTGAGGACTTCTGCGTCTGGTATCGTTGCTTTTGTGCAGGCATCCTGCAGAAAGAGTCCCACCTGAGTTTTAGCGTTCATCGTGCTTCTGTCTGCTGGAGCCACCAGCATGGTGCAGCTCTGAGCAGGGGGTTAAATCCCCCATAAGAACAGCAAAAGGTCACCAAATGCTGTTGTTTATCAGCCATCCTGAAATGAAGCACCGAGCGAGTATCCCGTGGATTGATTTTAGCCCCTCTACAGTGAGCGGCATCACAAACACACCATAACCATTATTCCAGTACTAATGTCCACACAAATACTGCAAAAAAATATAAAAGTAGTAAGGCTGTAGGCTTAATGAATGATGGAGCTTACAACAAATATGTTTTTTTTTTGTAAATATAATGTAAAGAAAGTGAATTTCTGTAATAATTCAATATTTGGATAAACATTTTTATTTTTGACATTAATGCCTTTATTTCAGGGGAGCACAGGGGTACACAGAAAAGCAAGGTTATGGCACCCCAGCTTTAACGCCATCTGTTCTATATTACTGTGGCCTATAATTGCCACAAAATCCCCTAAATCACAATATGAGAAGGAAAGACATAAAGATATAATTTAATTAAAATGACAAAAAAAGAAGAAAAATTCACTTTAAAAAAGTCTGATAAAAAAAGTTTTTAAGCAAATTATGTCACAAATCTTTCAGTTTCCAGTGGACAAGATACTAAAGAAAGATTAAAATGATGATATCGGCCAATAAAGACATTTCAGATACTCTAATCAATTTCTGAGTTTAATCTAGTCGCCCAGATAGAATTCTTGGTAGGGAGTAGTGAGCTTAATTTGGGAACTTTTCTGTCTTTTCCAGCTATGGTCCAGTTTAAAAAAAAAAACCCAAGAAGATGATGGACAAAATTCAAGACTTAAAAACAGTACTCAACAAATCAGTGGGTGACGTCTTGACAGCTAGTTCTATAGATAAGGTGTTTAAAAAAATAAAACTCAAATTTTGGACTCTATAGCCTCAGCTGAAACATCACATATTGGTTTCCTCAAATGACCAAACACAGCAGTGTTATAATCCTAAGAAAACCAGCCAACGTGTTAGCTTCCTGAAACGCAACCAGGAGCGCGAACAATATGCCGGCCTTTTCCTCTTCTCTATTTCTAACCACGATCTGTGAATTTTCTACCTAGCAGTGGCCAGAAATGATAACTTTAGCAATATTGCAAAGGACACAGTGGCACATAACTCAGCCCACTTTCTCACTAATGTTGTAAAATGACCACTGTCACATATTAGCACGACAAAGGCTCAAAAAATAAAGACAGACAAGTATTTTTACGATAAATAGGCTACACGTTGAATTAAGTGTATGTGCTGTGTATTAGCACGTCTTTAAGATTTTAAAAACTTATGATGTAATGATGATTTAATCTTATGATCTAATATTTGGTATCTGTCCCAGATACCAAAACAGTAGTCGACAAACCAGTGGGTTTCTACATGATGGCGTATTTTTGCACTATTTTGTGCTGTTGTAACATGTGAGAGAACAGTGACACACTTCAATTATATGAAGCTGAAATAATTTGGACCATTTTTAACTGTTGATGTTGCCTCAGTGTTCCTTTGCTTCCTTTGGGAAATTCACCCAGACTGTGGCCACTGCTAGCAGAGGCATTACACTTCAAACTATACTAATAACAATGCTGTCTTTTAAGCATCTCTACCAGCAGCTCAAAGGTAGCCTACAAACGAAGGAATTTCTCAGTGTCTTAAAAGTTGGAGCCATTAAAGAGCACTAAATCAAGTTTCCAGTTGTCTCAGCAAAGGACTGTGTGATTTGGCATTATCTTTGCAATTACAAGGAAGGGAGCTGGATCTGCCTAAGATCTCTCTGTCTATGCCCTTTACACATACACACACACACACACACACACACACACACACACACACACACACACACACACACACACACACACACACAGACAGACAGAGAGCGAGAGAGTAAGAAGACAAGCACTCCAGGGAGAGGAAAATACACCTGAGGATATCCTCTTTGATTTCATAGCTCTGCCTGAGTCCTAAATTAACTTATATACCATAGTAATATAAAAAGTGGGTGGAAGCAGTGAGTTGTGGTTGAGGATGGGGACAGTCTGTGTGCAGCTAAACTGAGTTATGTCTGTTAATGACTGCATCGCCATCTTTTTGCTGCAGTTGTCATATCCTATTAAAGGAAGTGCGTCATTAAGGGAACAGATTTCACAAAGACCCGAAGACAAAAATGCAAAGCACAAGTCCTGCAAGTGAAATTTCTTTTCGTCCCCCGGTCAATGACCTATACATGTAATTACAGGACCAGTTCAAGCAGCTTCAAATATACCCTGAAGAATGTCCTGCACTATCACTTCATCGCCTCACAACTGATGTTTTTTTTTACCCCCTATTCTTTTTTTTGAAGGCATTACAGCTCGCTGTTTCTTCATATGTCACAAAGATTCAGAATCTGTGACCTGAAACAGCCTGAGGAGAGCGACTTCACAGGCGGTTTCCTCGGGGACTAATGTGTTTTCAGAGCGGCGACCATCTTTTTCCCTGTTTAATGAGCTCAGTCATAAATAAATGCATGGCCTTAATTAGCCTGCGTGTGGCGGGGGCACTGGAATTAGTGTGGAGCTGTGGAGATGGAGGCTCCATGCCCGAGTTCTTCTGGAGATGGTGATCCGGGCGTGGGGAGGTGGCCTTTAAGCAGATGCTCTCCTCGCTCTCTGCTGGTTGAAGCTTCCATGACTCCCTCCTTTCATCTAAAGCTATTAAGCTGCTTCTCACCGAGCTCCTTGGCTGGTGGAGGAGCTTATACTGGACAGTTGGTCACACCAGTGTACATATATATATATATATATATATATATATATATATATATATATATATATATATATATATATATATATATATATATATATATATAAGATTATAAGGTAAAAATAATTAACGTTTTTTCATTGAGCGTTAAACTGAATTGTGCCCACAAAAATTCCCCAAGCAAATGACAACAGTTAAAAAGCATTGAATCCTATAATGCCATCAATGAAAATGATAGTTATGTTGTAATGTTAAGTTGTGAATAAGACTGAAAAAGTGAGCAAATATAAAAATAAACAACTGGCTAATGTAGGCTGCAATAGTTAATCTAGCTGAGGCTCTGGGGCTCATGTAAATGTAATAAAACCTTGGGGAGATAATTTACTATTTCTTATTGTAAAGCTGTGTGTATTCACATGATGTATACTAAGGCAATTAAAAAGTATTTCTTTCCTTTAAACACCAGCTTAAATTTAACCACAGTTGGCTATACTCAGCTTTACTTTTCTCCCTTTTATTTTTATTTTTTTACTATACTGTAGTCAAGGTGATGTGTAATTTATGCCCTTTAGCAGCAATGGACTCTTGATATCAGTAATTTAATTTATAAAAACTGGACACTATGTTTAGCTACAAGCAGGATGGTTAGCTTGCCAGGTTATAGTGGCCAGAACTACCGATGATGCCATATATGCATCACCTCTTAAATGAACAAATAATTACCATCTAAAACAAACACATATGCCCATATTTATAACATACTTGCCATTTTTAGTTACTTCAGGCACATTTTGGGATGGTTTCTATCTTGAAATGGGTAAGTATCTTCTTGAATGAGCATCACAAATTCTCTATTACTTCAGCTACATGCTAACATGCCACTTTTCCAGTTAGCTGTGCCCTGAAAAATAATACTTAAATCACAACAGTCAGTCTATTCCTGTGTTAATATCTTCTAGCAAGTATTTATTCATCTAAAAAATTTATTATAATCCTAGCCACAAATGCTAACACTGATAATAGGCCAGCCTTCTTAGCCTGTAAATGAGAAATCTAGTAAATCCAGTCCATAAAAAACTGTAATTATCCTAGCCACAAGCTAGCATCCCAGCTAGTACAAGAAACAAATGCTACCAGTGGAGAGTGCTCCAATTTTGTAGTGCTTTTGCACCCGAGAATTTATACGGTATTCATGTGTATTCATGATATTCATCTCTTTTGGCTGCTCCCTGTAAGGGTCACTACAGTGGATCACTTGGCTTCCTCTTACCCTGTCCCTAACGTTCTCCTCTATCACACTGACCCTCTGCATGTCCTTTACGCTGTGAATCTTCTCGGTCGTTTTCCTCTTTTTCTTCTGCCTGGCAGCTCCATATTTAACATCTTTTCCAATTTATTGACCATCTCTCCTCATCTCTGCTCTCCACATTATATCCACAACACCTCAGCCTTGCCTCTCTGAGCTTTCCCTCTGATATAGTCCATCTTGATCACTCTCAGTGAAACTCTTAGCATCTTCAGCTCTGCCATCTTTAGCTCAGCCTCTTGTTTATTTTCCAGTCCTGTCATTTCCAAACCAAACCAACTCATCCACCTTCACTGCCTCTGCTTGCATGTCCACCTTTCCATCTGTCACCTTCTCATTCACACACATGCATTCTTGTCTTGCTTCTGCTGCAATTCCTTGTCTCTCCAGAGCGTACCTCCACCTCTCTAGGCTCTATTCCACATCCTCTGAACTCTTACTGCAGATCACAATGTCGTCTACAAACATCGTAGTCCACGGAGACTCCTGTCTGACCTCATATGTCAGCTGTCCATCACCAGAAGGGGCTCAGATCCCTGATGTAATCCCACCCCCACCTTGAAGCCATCTGTCACTCCTACTGCACACCTCACCACAGTCTTGCGATCCTCCTGCACTTCCCTGAGATACTCCTGACATTATCATGCAGTTGTATAGTACATTCATTCAAATCTGCTCAGATTTGCCATGTTTTTGATGTCCTACTCTATGCTACATAATTATTCAGCTGTTGTAACTTGTAATTGCTGTCCATGTAATGTGACCAGTATATAGTATATTCTAAAAACAGCAGACTCTAAGACATCTGAGAGTTAAAAGCGCATGATAAAGTCTCTCATTGTCGGTGGGGCAGACTGACACAGTCGGGACAGTGACCCCGTCAACTGGGAGAGTTGCTCAGGTGGGCCTGAGCTTGAAGCTTGCACCCCACAGGGGGACATAGATACTTCTCGTGACTGATAAATGTGTTTTTGAAAGTGACACAGTGTGCGAAGAGTTGTATTTTATTGTTTAGAGGATACTTGTGATTAAAATTTATTTCAGATTTCTTTGCACCACTCTTGTCCATCCTGAACTGATTCATAAATGTCAAACGGACTAATAAATATTCTAGTTTGTAAAATGTTTAAGAGCAACAGATAATTTCTAAGAGTAATGAAAGGAATGAGTAACTGAGGGCCTGACTACTTATTTTCATCTGAAAGCCATAACTGTGCAAGCAGATCAGGTGGAGCGTTTACAGTATGCAGGTGGTGACAAAAACCATTAGTGAAGGATGTGCATGCCTGTTGGGGACGTGGTGACTAATTCAGCTCTCGTGTTGCTTTCTAAGTTACAGTGCGACTATGAGAAGGCCGGGGGCTCCGCCCCTCCAGCGCTGACCAAAACCCGAACGCACGCTGTTGACTAACCAGCCTCGCTCTGATGAAAGCAGAGAGGGGCCTATTGTCTCTCTTCACCGGTGTGTCCGTGGTCCACTACATCACCGCTCTCGACCATGTAAACAGCTCTCGCAGCGGCACCCTCTGCCATCTCCACGCACGTCAACATTTGGATAAAAAACAATTTGTGGATAGTGGTCCAGCATGAGGATTGTAAAAATACATTAGGAAGGGACATTAGTAATATTACTGGGCCATATGTGTGGCAGACCACTGAGGTCACCTGACACTGAAGGTCACCTTTTGCAGTTGAAATTATTAAGTGCTTCCCCTCTAATCAGATGAGACGTCCCACATACTGCCCGTGCACATAGCAACCAGTTTATTTATAAGCCTCAAACTGAAATGACCAGTTGGTTTAATTTAATAGTGAGCAATAGGATTATACATGGAAACAAATTACCTAAGTGGGGGTACTCACTACAAAAAAAAAAACAACTCTTTTAACAATGATGGAAACCACGGACATGATGTCTCCCAGTATTATTTCATTATTGGGTTTAGCCCCTGCATCTGTCAGCTAGGCCTGGCTTCTGGATGGGCCCAGCTTGTGTCCAGACTGATGCACAGCTGCTAGCAGCTCGCACAGACCCACGCCCCGGCCATCCCACACTCCAGGGTCACAAATGGGAAGGGCAGCATACTATCCCACCACCAACCACACACCCTATTACCCAATTACAATTCAATTTCCCAGCCTGCTGCGGTCAAAAGAAACAACACGTACTCTATCTGCAGATCATGATATCTGTTATTTCGTCTCCCACATGCTCCCGGTGGGGAGCATCTATTGTGGAGTCGAGCCTCTTTAAACGTGAGGAAGAGCAGACATTATTTAATGTGATGGAGTACAAGGGGCCGATATCAGCATACGAGCAGAAAGCTCGAATATGTTGTAGCAAACCATTTCTCCTCTAAAAAGAGTTGTGCTGGTGACAAGATTTCTTTTTTTTATTATCAAGGAATGCAATTAGACTTCAGCCTTAATATCTCAGAGGCTGTCACATTCTCAAACTACTCTGCTATGCTTGCCAACTGCAATCAGAAATAACTCTGTCCCTTCAACTTAATGAAAAACAAGTACTTGGCTATAAACTTGTAGTCATCCTCTATCCAATCACATTGTCTTGAGTAATTAAAATGATTAGCTTAATTAGCTTAATTAACTAAATTTGACTACAGGACATGGCCATATGGTGAAGAAAAACAAAGATGGGAGCTAATTAAAGTTAAAATAATGCAGGTTTTAATTAACTCAACCCTTAGGCATCAACATTTTCAAATTTATCCAAGCTGATAATTAAAAAGTCCTCTTGCCCAAGCAACATTTCTTCTCTGAGCTAATTAAATCTGGAAATAAATTAGCAACATGACGCTCCAAATATTAATTCCTGCTAGAAGATGACTTCACTTTCTAATGAAATTAATTAGCTGCACTGGACCCTCAATCAGATGCCAGGCGCTGTCCGTGAGCATAGACCTCATGTAATCTAGCGCCGGGCGAAGGGCCCGAGGGCAGAAATTTACAATTGTAATGAACACTCTTTAACTGTGTGTCTCTCTTAATATACCAAATGAACATGTAGATCTATTTATGCCAAGGGCTTCCTCATTTATAAAGGAGTGGTAGGACCAGCTAGTTAAAACTTTTTTTTTTTCCAGAAAGAATGTGTAGTGTGAGAGAGCGCATAACCACATAGCTGCCAAAAGCGATGCCAAGACCAGCTTCAGCAGCCTGTAAGGTTCCACAGGCTGTGCCTGTGTGTGTGCCAGCCTATTACAGAAGACCCTCATGAATTCACCCCCCTACACTCTCTTGGCAGCTTAAGGGGATGACACTGTGGATGGGGTGGGGGGAAATGCAGTAAAATGTATCCGTCTGCATTTTCAAGTCTTTACTGTACCAGTTGCCTATGCATATAATTTACTGTATATGTATCAGGGCAGTGCTGTAAAACAAACTTCATTATGTGCCATTATGACTCTGTTGAAACAGATGTCTAGGGTGTGCGACACCTAAAAAAAAAGATATATTTTCGTTTTTAGAGCGTAAAAATAGACGCAGTTTACTGCATCAGTGGAAAAGCAGGTTACAACGATTCAAACAGATTTAAAGATTATGATTCAGAAGATAAGATCAAGATGAAATTTTAATGATCCCCACAGGGAACAAGCATAAAAATTAAATAATGACAGCTAAATCCAAAAGTTCCAGCTCGCGGTGCCAAGACAACAAGGCAGGTAGCTGATACTGTTTCTGATAATATATCTCAGTAATGTGCAGTAAAATCACAGTTTAGGCCAGAGGAAGCGAATGAAGCAGGTTGAAGAAAGTGGACTACCTGGGATGATTATGCACACCAGTCCGCCGCGCTTCTTGTTAGCACACTTGTTTTATTTTTCAATAATTAAGTGCGTACAAGCCTAACGCTCGATGACGCCGATCGATACGACGCACTTTCTGTTCAGCAGCCTGACACACAAACAAAGATGCAGAGAGCAGACGGGGAGGCTCTCCAGAGGCTGCACCCTCTCGCACATGCTTGTTACAGCCTATTGGTGGAAGTGCGGCGTGAAGGGTAAACCTTCGTTCTACTGCACCGACTGAAGACGCTCCGGCCTTTGTGCTTGAGCGTGTTCTCTCAAATGTCTTTAAAATTGAGATAATTGTGTTTACTGGGCACAGAGTGGCTTTCAGTCAGCGCAGGCCACAAACTACGAGGGGGTGGGGGGAAGCAGCTCTTTTGATTCTGTCACTTTTTCAATAATTAATGCTCTCCTCTGGCAATTTTGATCCGATATGTAAATAGTTTCTCATCCCATTATGCAGAACATTGATGAATGTGACAAAAATTCCAAAAGATGACAGTCCAGCTCACAGAGTTGCGGGCAAACATTACAATACACTAATGACCCGACCCTTTAATGTCATCCCATCAGAGACATTAGAGAATCTGAAATTAAAGGTACAGTTGGCTCACACGACAAAGTGGCCATCTCATCTAAGTGGAATACCCACATCAGTCAGGATGCGGCCGTGATGCGCCCGAGCTGAGCTTAAAGCTAGTTATAGCTCACATCAAAGGAACGTCATCGTGCCCAACAGCTACCCTTGCCATTTGGATCCCACTGAATCCGATCCTTTAGTTACATTTTTCAAGCTCTCTCTCCTCCAGCTTCCACGCTTAAACACCATTAAAATGGAAAATACAGTGTTTTCTGCATCAGCCCCGGCCTTCGTTATTTCACAGACTTGTCCTTGTTATCTTGATCGCAGTAAACAAGCCGCATATACTCCTCTGAATTCTCAGCTCTAGTGCGGAGTTGTCTGACAAAGTGGTCAAGAATGTAGACACAATTAGCGCTACAAAGAGATGTCTGGATATCAACGAGTTGGTGCAATGACCTTTAAAACAAAGGATTCTAAACACCGGCATCACAGAAGTGCGCTGGCTGCCGCCATAAGGCTCCAACTCATTTATTTCAGGTGGTTTTCATGTGTTCTGCTTTGAAGAATAATAAATCTAGATGCTCTAATCACGCTGCTCCAGGCTGTGACTCTTCCCTTAGATATTAATAACGCAGAAAAGTATACACAAGCATCAGATTCAGCTGAATCCATACGCAGCTTTTAGACAAAGATGAAGCATCTGATGCTGATTGTTTATTTGATGTTCGGAGAGCTACTTTCCTAATTATCCTGCCGCGGATTACATTATGAAGGAGTTTTTTTCCCTCCTTTCTCTCTCTCTTTTTTGATGCCGATTCTCTTTAAACTAGTTCAACAGAGCATGACTGTGATTAACTTTAAAAGGTCATTTAAAATAGCTTTCAGGGAGCATGTGATGAAACCTGGTTGAACGTTTGGAAATGATGTACTCTGAGATGAAGACCAGTCTCGCCCAGCGACCCCCAAAAGAATACACTTTATGCTTTAATAACCCCCTGACAGCATACAGAAGTCATCTCGAGACCTCCTGGCACATGTACCTGCAGAAAAAACAAGCCGTGTCCGCGCAATAATACATCAAGAATCCTTTAAATGAGTCTTAACATGTCTCGGGCTGCACCTCTCGTGACCTACCTCAGACACGAAAGGTTAATCCATGACAGGGTTAAAAACTTATCTGGCCTTTCTGGTCACATAACATCCCAATTACTTTAACAATCTCACAGTGAATGGAGGAAGAGGTGGTGGTGGGGGAGGCGGTTGAGGAGGGGGGGAGGGCGCTGGCCAAAGAGATGGGAGGGAAGAAAAATACAATAGATAAAAGTCTGTCTCAGAGTAAAAGATAAGTTCTTATCTTAATCTAATGACTCCACAGCCTTAATTTGTCAGACCTGGCTTGCCTGGAAGGGGAAAAAAAAAAGGCAAGTTTCTCGTGCGGCGCTGTGTTAATAAGAGACATCTCTCAAGTCTCGGTGAAAGAGGAGAAAGGATCAGCGGCAGAACATTCAGTGGCAACAGCAAGATGTGCTTCGCTCCGTGGATGTAGTTTTTTTTTTTTCTTACTTGTGCTAACAGTTGCTAATTAGCACCTTATCACCCTCCAAGTAGCTCCATACTGCGGAGACGCCAAGCACACGAGTATTTATAACCCAGTGACTGAGGAGATAAACAGCTCTGCGTGGCCGATGGCCAGATCAAACATTTTGCTGGTGTTAAAGAATTATTTAGCTGCATTATTCTAGACAAAGGAGACGTCGCCTTTCAGATCACTTTCACCTGAACTGTCTGCTCCAGAGGCCGCTCTGTATGGCAAGTTTAGGCGCCATCATAATACATCTCTGAGATGACTTGGGGGGTTGTGGGAGGGGGTGTGTGTATATTACATATATATATATATATATATATATATATATATATATATATATATATATATATATATATATATATATATATATGTATTTTTTTTTTTTCTCAGCCAAACTGCTCCTGTGTTAGCGCCTTGCTAATGCCACGAGTGTGTTCATTTACTGCATGGATGCATCCTTTGGAATCAAACCCTTAAACCTGGCAACGTTGCTGACATGCTTTGCTAACAGAGCTACACACAACCAGACTGACGCAAGTGAAAGGAAAAAAAAACATGTCTCTTGAGCTGCAGTTTCTTTGATGAGACAAAGAAAATAGAATGTGAGCTTTGTGTGAGAGCAAATCTCAATAGATTAATTTGAAGTGTTCACTGAATTGTGATTCCTTTTAATTAATGATAGAATTAACTGCTTTGTTAATGCGTTCCTGGAGGAAATGAGCTGCTGGCAAATTCTGCGGCGAACAAAAGGGGGGCACATCTCTCTTGACATTTATACAACTTTGCCAGTGTCAGGGTGCAACAGCTCATGCTGGGTAAAATTTGTCTTGAAGGAATGTTTTCCTGCACTGTTTGGAGACTGATTCAAAACTACGACTGGCTCCGACATCAGTAAAGGCAGCTAACTGAACTCCTGGTTTCCTGGTAGATAAAAGGAGACGTGCTGAGGTTTTACACTCAAGTGTTTTATTTTGAATACTGCTAATCAGCTAACCCCGACACGACCTCTCTCGTGTCGGGGTTAGCACACGAGAGAGGTCGTGTCGGGGGAGGGCACCTGACCCACCCAGTGTTGGGTGGGTCAGGTGCCCTCAATGCCACTTCAGTGAGCGGCAACGGCGTTGGGCTTATTCCTTCCTGGGCAGACGTGTTCCACTCTGCAACCTCTGGGAGGTTGAATCAGTTCACATGAGCTGGTTCTCTACCTACTGTCCCTCCAGCGCAAACTGCTGGAGGGCAAAACAAGAACTACCATCACCACATGCAATCCAAGATGGTGGAATCAGAGGCTCACTGGAGAGGCAGCTTAATGATATTGAGGACCACAACAACAGCAAGCTGCCAGCCCTGCAGGTGGCAACACCTGAGGGTCTGTTACTTCAATTAATAAAAGCACAACACATGACTATGATGACCTGGAACTTTCTTAAAACAGGATAACAAACAACAAACTGTGAGCTGTGAATGACTCTGTCCAAACTATTTGTTCTCCCAGGCGAGGCGTGCCAGTGGAGTCAGTCATGTTGTAAATATGCACATCATTAAAGCCTGATATCTTCTTACCAAGGAATTCAAAATGACTGACCACTCATGACATCATAAAACTTTTCGCATAAAAAACTGATTTGAGAGAATTTTTGACCCTTTCTGAGTAGAAGCCCGTGGGTAGAGTTTATTACATGCTAGCACAGTTGACCCCTTTAGAGGTTTCCCCCTTTAGAGGAAGTAAGCTTTAGAGAAGCTTACTTCTGCAATTCCAAGCAGTGTCTCTTGTAGCTTGGCTTTGACTTGACCTTTACCTCAAAATTATTTACATTGCTGATTTTCAAGAAAGTAAAACTAAAACTGACAGATTTTGCAATGCCAGTAAAAGTTCAACAGTGTCTTTTACATCTAGGCTGTGTGGGTTGTGCTTGAGTTAATGAATTGCATAAAAGTTCATATTTGTTATAACTTGATTTTGTGAATTTAACAACAGCCAAAGTCACGCCTCAGATTCCAGATTCTTTACTGTAATCTCGTCCCTATTTTCATCTAACAGACAAACCCTGTTTAAAACTTTTATGCTTCTGCCCATCCATCTACTCATCCAAGTTCACAAACCCGTGTGTACTGTACTGTAGCAGTGTAAGAAGGGCTGATCTCCCACTCAAAGTCTGTTGAATTCCTCTGCTTGAAGCCCGGCCTTTGCTGCTCTCCTGTCTGGCGATCTGCTTCTGACATCTGACAATATCCACTTAATTATTTCCAATAAAAAAAGAAAAACTCGAAACAACACTACCTTCCACTGGATAGACCATTATGGACTACATAAGACAATTATGAATGGCTGCTACACCCAGCAGTGCGCGTATGGGAGCGAGTGACCCGGCGAGGCTAGTGAAAGAAACAATCTGCTGTATTAAAGCACCTGACAACATCCACGATGCTTATTACAGCATTTTCTTTCACCCCCTTCACTAAAGTTTTTCACAGCGTAGCAGCATCAATGCACCGTGTGCTTTCTGACAACAACACCAATGCGTGTGTGGAGAAGATTTCATGTTTCAGAATATTTTCTGTTTGACGGTGTGCTTTGTGATGATTCTGTGTTCGGGCAGAGACAGAAAATCATTGAGATTTCAGGAACAGGGATATTGGAAGTGGATTTGAGTGAGTGTTACGGCTACATCTCGGCAGCAGCTCCTAACACATACTAAATTACAGCGCGTCCACGCCCATACTCGATATAAATCCATCAAAGGGGATTGTGGTGGTGGTGTGGCAGTTACATGGTTTCATTCAGCCACTGAGGGCATTTAATGAACAATTTGGGCCGTGTCTCTCCAGTGATTTCACACATGAATCCTTTAGGAAAAGCAGATTTTAAATGGGTGTTTACTCAGTAAAAGCGGCGTGTTCTTCACTCCTGTACCGCCGGCTGTCAAATGACAGCACACTGTGCTCTTGAAAAGGGCAGGCGACCCGTGTAGCTCAAAATTTAATGACTTTTAACTCGTGCTGATGGATTGATAGGTACATACAAGTGTTGACATAAGATTTTAAAGAGGAGCTTCACCTATCGAGCAGAGAGTTGCACTCAAGGAGCATACATTCATGCAAATGTCACCTTGTGTGAGTAGTACTACCCCCACCGACCCCCAACAACAGCTGCATATTCTATTCAAGAGCAGGGCAACGGGGCATCCATATGAGCATAATATCACCGAGCAGGCGATTCCCTGCATGGACCTGTCGAGCATGATGTACGTAGCAGACCGGTATCTTCCCCAGCAGAGCTCAGATTGTTTTGATATTTTTATTAACATGTCCTCAATCATAAATCACCCTGAGGGGAAGTGAGGCCGATCCCTCCTCTCCACGCGGCATCAGATTACAGGTAGAAGACAAAGCTATCGGACACCTCGCCACGTGTCCTGCGTTTAACACTTCTTCCAGCCGCTGAACACTTAAATTCAGTTTACTTTCAAACATTAGGACGCAGCAGAATACAATATACATAATATTATGTAAATCAACTCTCCAATATAGCGGCTGGGACTCAAAAGCAGCCTTCTATCCTTCATCAGTTTTTATCAAAACTGGAGACAAAACCAGCCGGATGGGCAGTAAGCACTTCTCGCAGTGTCAGGATGTGATGTCATATCGCTTTAAATAACCTCGCAGGACATCATTTTGTGTTACTGTGCGTCTTCTGATGTTATCTTCACAAATAGGGGACAGATTAATGCATTGTTTAAGCACAATACGGTGTCCATTTGCATCACAATAAGATTCCATTTTTTTTGACTTCTCAGCAAGCGCTCCGTGCCCCTGACTCAGGCCACGTGGCAGCCGTGCTGTTCTGCAGCCACACACATTTTCATGTCATACTAACTTGCCAGTGTGCGCAAAACTGTCACACTCCCTTAGAGGCTCTGGATGCTATGCGTAATTCCTTTAACACAAGGCCGTGCAGATATCCTTATCATTGTTGTAATGGCGTGCTCATGCCACCCTGCATCCTGCGAACTTGCACGAGGCAGCTGGTAATTCATTTAATTTATTCAAGTCGACCCGCGGTGGATCAGACCGCGCTGGGCTCCTGTTGTGTTGATGGCTGGAGAACACGGACGGACACTCAGCAGCCTTCGTCCTTCAGAGGTGATCTCTGGGCCACAGAAACATCATTCAGGACTTTCTATCTGCAGCCACTTGCTCAAATGTGAAACTCTGGAGGCTCGTGGAAAGGTATAGAAGCAGTGCGTCACAACAACAAATCAAAATGTTCTACTTTAAAATGATGAAAGCACTCTCCTGTCATCATCAGAGCAGAGCCTGCCTTTGTTTGCTTAATATGTAAACACCATCTGTATTTTGTTTAATCCTCCTCAACAGGTAGCCAGCTCTAAAGCGGATCCCCTGTCACTTGCAACCTAGGACATTTGGCGCTCTGACACGCTCATTCGAATCCGTGTGTTGGCGCTTCAAAGCAAATATCTTGTTCACATGTGGTCTGAAGCGCTGCGGGTGTGTTTGACTGGATCTCAGTCAGCGAAGAGCGGGAGCTTTATCTCTCCTGATGGATCTGGCCACTCATAATGAGGTGGACTCTTCTAATGAGCTCTGATTTCACAAAGCCCTGGGCTTGAGTTCAATCTAATGAGTGAGGGGCATTAATAAGTTTGGGTTGAGTTTTGTGAATGTGCTCCGTGGAAAATTTTTATTAGGAAATGGAACGATTCGGGTTCCCCGATACGTGACAATATACACATCTTGGATATATCATGGTCTAATTAGACATTTGTAGGTAGCGCTTTTTCACTGCAACACATATTGTATCAGTGTCATAAGGTGATTATAGAGGTGATGCACTTGTTAACAAATCAAATGCCAGTATCAAAGGCAAATCCTCCTTATATTAGTACAAATTTATTGGAGTGAAGAGTCTGTCCTTCCCACGCTGTAATTAGATTGCCTACCTATGCACAAAGGAGTCACAAGAAATGAAACGGCAGGTAATCGAGTCACTTTCTTTCCTCGCTACTGCAGTCAGTGAAAATGCAATATATAGAGTATGCAACATATGTCATATATAACAATATTTTTTAAAAAAATGTATCACATGTAAAAAATCATGTAACCCCCCCCCCCCCCCCCCCAAACACTGCAATACAGCCTCTTGAGATTAGTCAGTCTAAACCCTAAAGATGTTTAATTTGCAATACTGAAAAGCAGCAGCACCAACAGTGCGTAATGTGAAAGACATCCCTTGTAATCATGAACCCACAAATACACTGCACTGCTATTCCTCTCAGTGTTGTGGAGCATTTTAGTGTCATTTGGTTTACAAGCTCAGATAAATCCAATTACACAGCAGCTAATGACACAAAGAAAATAGCAAGCGCACATAGTTGAGCATCCACAAACTAGACCTTGACACATTTCTCATGCGATGGTGGAGACCAAAACTGAGCTCAGTGTAAAATGAATATTGGACACATTAGCTGTTAGCATGCTTTACAATATCAACTTTATAAAGTTGCGTTATCCCTTTGCTACTATGGTAATTCAGCAGGTTTATGCAATAAATAATGGTTAAATTTGTTGACTAAAATTTGGAATTGTGCAATTTACTATATTCCATAAAATCTCTCGCTGTGTGTGTGTGTGCTCTACACGAAATACATAATATATATTAAGTTACTTACCAACCATTTTAGCCTTTATGCACTGTGTCATGCTTATTTCACCACGATAACTTGTAATAATTTGTATCCACACAGCTTCAGTTACTCATGATATATTATAATGCCATTAGGTTGCCTGGCAACCACCTAGCAACAGGCTAGAATGACCCATTTTTAAAAGATAGACGTCTACCACCTCATCTTTTTTCTTTTTTTTAAACTTTTCTCAGGGTGATTAAGAATATAAACTTACCAACAGCACAATAACAGAAATAATACTGTAGCATGGCCACGTACAACTCATTTAATTAGATTTCAATTTTTATTAATCTACCAAATTACTGAGTTGTTGTTTCAGCAGTGGATTTTCCTAATGATACACAGCATATTGTTCCCTTGCTGTTATCACACAATCTTACTATTTCCACCACTGATAAATACTGAACAATGTGATAATGTGCTGATGGTGGTGGTATGCTCCTACAGTACTATGGGCAGCTGTAGCTCAGGTGGTAGAGTAGGCAGGCCATTAATCATACGAGTGGCAGTCCATTCCCTCTCTCTTTTTGTCCACATGACAAAGTGTCCTTGAGCAAGACACTTTAACCCAAATTATTCCCACTGTGTGGATGTGGTGAAATATGTTTTGGACAAAAGCGTCAAACAGAAACAAACTAAGAAAAAAAAAAAACACAACCTGAAGTCACCTGGAAGCAGCAGAATGTTGATGACACACAGGAAGTTAAGGACAGAAGAGGACACCGGCCGGGATTCGGAAAGGCATTTGTCTTGCAGGATGGTCTCGTAACCTTTCAGTCTGCCATTTGCGGAGATGTCTTGTCGGTGTGTATAGATGTAAGAGAGCCCACTGGAGGTGTGCCCTCCCCATGTGCCCACCTGCCTCTCTTACTGCAGTCTGCTGTGCCATGTGGAGCCCCAGATGTAGCCTACAGAATAATCCACACTCGTACACTCATGAAGGTGTCCATCTGGGCCCGCATGCTCAAATTAAGTCCCAGAACCCGTACAGGCATGGGGACACTGTTGTTGTGGCATTTAACAGATTCGAGAGCGTGAGATACTGCTGTACTTCTTCTATTCTGTCTGTAGGAAGGCCCGAGCTGAGGCGCTGCACAGCTGAGAGTCACTTGGCTGTGACTGGGAGGTGAAACGGAAAGGGACTGAGCAGGATAAGCCTGCAGAGCTCACTGCTAGCAGAGCAGAGCGAGGAGGATCTTTTTACATTAGCTGAGCCTCAGGCACATGCAGATAACAGCAAAGCTCCTGCCTGGCAGGAGAGGCACCAACACTGCAGCCCTGCATCACAGCTGGCAATGTTTATCCAATCAAAATAAAAGAGCGCTTTTTATACTTCAAGGTTTTGTCTTCACATCTGAATAATATCTCATGTGTTTGCTTTTGACTAAATATAGACTGACCTGAAAACAACTGAATACAAACATCAGATAGAGGCCCGCCTCAGTTTTTAATAACTGTCATTTACTTTATAACCCCCCCCCCCCCCCCCCCCCCCCCACAGTGATTTAACAAAGGACAACACTCAGTTATTTGACTGTTTAATATACAAGACAGTTTCCTATGAAACACATTTATACAGGAACACCAATTTACAGCACATTTGAGCGAATACTGAAGGAGACCTCCACTCAAAACCTGGATGATATCATCAACGTGTCATCACTTGGGTGACAGCTTGGAGGTTAAGAGTCCTTCTGAGTGCAGGTCTAATACTCTCCTGGGAGCTTCAGTTTCTCCCCCCGTTAAAAACATGTAAATGAATCGCGGACAGTCTCCCAAAATTTCAGTAGTTTTACTTCCAGGAATAACACCCCCCCCCCCCCCCCCCCCCAAAAAAAAAATAGTTTCCTATTGTAGGCACTTGTCAGAACACTGTTGTTCATATTTTTTGTTATCAGTTTGCTGATTATAAGTTATTTGATGCTATAAAAAGATTATTTGTCCTCATTACAGACCGCTGAGACTGACAGCTGCTTTGAATAAAGAAGGAGCACCTGCTGATGTCTGACTGGGTTGTTCTGATGTAAACTGTCCAAAGTGATATTCTAAAGGTTTTGTGGGGAGCTGCTATGGGAAACTTTATTTAAAAGTAATGCAAAAGTTATGCCAAGCAAGGTAACTGTGCAATCAACATGTTAGGTCTCTCCTCCAGAAAAGCAGTTTATTCACCAGGACCCGCTGGCTGCAACCATGGAAGAAGAGAATCGGTACAATTGAATATTTTACATGATTCATTTAGCAGCTGCAAAGCTGATTGGTAACAGTCATCAGGAACAGTAGGCTAAAAAGATGCACTTGATAGATTAATGTCTGTCTTACACCATTTTCAACTGCCCACAACATCAGTTTTGGAGGAGACTAAAGACACAAGATATCGGGGGTTGGTGGTGAGCTTCAGAGCTCACCTGGTATGCGGATTTCATCAAAGCCAGGCTCTATGTTCCCAGACTTTGTGCTAAGCTAACCTAACCAGCAATAATCTTATATTTAATAAACAATGTGTGTTTGATTATCATTCCTCTCATCCATCTCTTTTGCTGCAAATGGCCCAAAACGTTAATTCCAAGCAGTTATAGTTGAAAATAATGTGCAGACAGTGTGATGGTAATATAACATGAGAGCGACTTGTTAGCACGTTTTCTGTCTGTATGATAATGGTTTATGTTTTAAGAACTAGTGTCTCTCTGGGAAGCTTTAGTCTCATTTCTGAAGCAGCAGCGGGACAGACGTTGCTCTCGCCCCCGTCCTCGTCACCACTTCACAGGCTATTCAATTAGCAGAAGAAGCATGGGAGATGGAGCCATAATGGAGCTGATGAGATGCACAAGGACAGGTGACACTAATCAGAGCGGCGCCCCATTGTCTCTGTGTGGGCATCATTAAGGAAAGGGAGTAATTTCAGGCTTTTTTTTCCCTCTCTGAGCCTGAATACACTCATGCTGCCTGCGTGCATTCTCTTCCTTGTTATCAATTTGCAACATGTGTGAATATATCCACTGAAACGAGTGAGAGAGTAAGGAAAACAAGAATATTTGACACCTCGAAAATAGGTTTTAAAGTGTAAGTTCTTATAAATGCCACACTGATATACTGATGTGATAGCTTCAATGGCTCTCAGACACATCTAATTCCCCAAGGATTTACTCTCACCCTGTAATCTGTAAACTCCTTCTGTTGTTGGTTCAGAAAAGGCTGAGGCATCCACTCTTCAACACATCCACTTTCCTCTCCTCCATGCGAGTGGGTGAGGCTGCTGATGAAGCGTGCCCTGCCGAGGCGGCCTCAGGCCGATCCCAGAGGCCGGGGTTGCTTCTGTCTTCTGTCGAGCCTCTGGGCTGGACTACGAAGGAGTTCTGCGCTGCCTGCTGGTACCGAGAGCTGAAGTAACTCCACAGACACCTGAGAAAATCCAGCCAAAGCACAAAGATTAGGGAAAGACTCAAGGTTTGACTGCTTCATCCCACATAATTTTGCCGAAAAAGTCCAATTAGCTACATTCGCACTTTGGCAAATCCCAAATAACTTTGTTAGTGTAATAACATAATCCTAATCTCATTACTAAGTCCCTCTCCTCCCATTAACTTAGTCGTTAGAGAGCGTTGAAGCCTGCAGCTGAATTCAGAGGGCCTCCCATACAGCCCAGTCTTAAAATATTCACGAGCTTCACCGTCTCATGCTGACATTAAAATTCTTTTGATGCATCTGTAAACACTGATGAGCCAAAATTTTACGACCACTAACCCAAATATGCTGTGGTCCTCTGCTTGCCGCTAAGCATCTCAAACCAAGCTGAGGCACGATCCCTACACAACTCCTCGTTAGCAGCAGATTCCTTAAGAGCTTGAGGGGCAGCAGATCATACTTTTTTCATTATATTTCTCAACAGCTTGTGGCTGTTTGTCCCTCCTCACCCTGTGGTCGACCCACAAATTTTCCCACTTTGGAAACAGTCAATCTTAGTCATCAGTCGTTATGTCTGGATTACAGGGATTAACACCTGGTCGTGTCTCCCAAATCCAACACACTGATTACACAAACCAACTGTTCACGTACCCTTTGAACATGCTATGAGCCAATCATCATTACCCACTTCCTCTGCGAGTTCTTGTAATCATTTGGCTAATTTGTGTAAATCAGAACCTGCAACACTGGAGTGAAATTACACATTTTTCTATCCAGCACCATCTCCTGCAAAAACATCTATACAAGACTTCTTTTGCTTGGTCAAAAACATGTTGGAAGAAACTGATTTGCTGCTCGGATCGTCTAAGCCAGGATGTTTAATACTCCTGCACTGCAGAGAAAAGGTATGAAAGAGGTCAGTGTGGGCAGTTAAGATTCCAAAGAACAGGACTCCACAGAGAGGTCAACAAAGCCGCAAGAGTGTAAATGATTAAATACCGTTTCTGTGAAAGTCCACAAGGAGTGTCCGGATGCTGCTCAATATTTACTGTTGTGAACTTCTTGTAAACAGGCACATGAAGATGGAAATAACAGAACCAGGTCTGTGTGTTTTAGAGTACATCAGGGCCATTAACTCCTTAACATTCACCCTCTTTATTAAACAGGGATAAAAACTTGGAAGCACTTTGTTTGTTGGACTCTTGCATGCAAACAGCACATGTGACCTAATATACAGCCAAAACCTTTTTGCTCTTGTATTACAAAAAACTGTTGCTGCTGAACTGAGACCGACTGAACTATGAGGATGTTTTTTTAAAAAAAACCCACAATGTTCTTCTTTGTGCACAGTAACTCAAAATGTATCTGAAAAAGATCTCACCAACCACAGTGCTCGCCTTTTAGTTGCTATGCACAAATAGGTTACAAACGTGTAACAATTGTTACGAGAGCATTGTTGTGTTGTTGTGAGAGCATCTGGTGCCTGTGTTGTCCTGTGGGCGGATTTTGCTTACATGGTTTGAGTCCACTAGTCTCCTTATAGCAGTGCCCCACATTTTTTATCAGTTATGAACAAAATGAGATACAAGTTGAATTTTGTTAAAATAAAGGTCAGCACAATAAATACTACTCTCTATCCTGAAGGGAGAGATCTCTTCCAGGTTGACAATCCCCTCTGCCCACAGCACACAACTATAGAGGATATAAAAGATGGACAGAGCTCGCGGGTCTTAAAGGTGAATTCAGTGAGGAAGTGCTTAAACTTTCATTCTTTTTAATGACCAGTGGGGACTGGGTCCTTCACTAAGACTTCCGGTTGCATGAAAATCTCTGGGATTTCAGCCCCCAGCGCCCCCGTTCTCTGTCTTCAGTAAATATAAATTATCCTCATTATTAAAGCTAAAAAGGAGGATTATTTATGGCATGCTAACTAAGTAATAACTCAATCACAAATCTTTAGTCAATACTCCTGCACTGCAGATTGTTGAAGAGTCCCTTGAACAACAATTAGATCCAACTCACCAAGTTACTAATGAAAAAAACACTCATAAGAGGTCTTCACTAATATCTCAGTGGCTATGCTCATCTTTTATAATGTCTGTGGACACAATGGGTCACCGAGTGGCTTGATGAGTATAAAAAAATGATAAAGCTTTTAGATTAACCAACTCTCAACCCAGAGATAACAGGCCAGTGCATTGGACCGTGTTCTACATCACCATCAAAACACCAAATTAAGAATTATCCTTTGGTAGAGTGGCATTTATAACTCGAATAGAATTCCAGAAACTCAATGGAGAATCAATGCCAAAGAAGCCATCAGTGGTCTTTTCTTTAATTTTTAATTAATCTGAATATAAAATGTTAATGGGTAAACCTTTGAGGAGTTGGTGATGGGAGCCAGCTCTTTCCACCTTACCTCCTACCTACACATTAAGCATACAAGGCATCAGCGACTCAGAGAATGTTTGACAAGTGAAAAACAAAGTGTCCCATGTCTGTCTTGGAGTGGATGTGGCAGGACAACAAAGTTCATGTAGCCACAGAGAAGAAACAATGTTGAGTACAGTGGTTCATACATACAACATACAGAAAGAAAGAAAGAGAAAAAAAATGCTGAAAATGTAAAATTCTACTGTGACACTGGAAAAAAAGCATGTTTCAGTCTTGGGAGACCTTCCATGAGTGTGTTCTTGTAGGCACAGTGCATACCAACTATCTCAGTAATCAGTTACTGATCATTGGGTTCATGTGACTGATGTAGAAGCTAATCATGATAGCTTGACTCTGAGGTGGCCAGGCAGCAACACACTGTATCATTTCCTACAATCAGCAGCCACTTAATATGAAGACATTCACCTTTCAGCGCTGCCTTCAACCTGATCGAAAACCAAGGGAAGACTGCTTATTTCCACCTGGATTTTTTCACCATTAAAAAATAAAAAAAGTTTTAATTTAGCATTTTACAAAATAATAATAGGTGGACAAAAAAAATCCTTTTCCCAGTACACTGAATGCATAACCTCGGTCCACCACAGTAATTGGCTGCTGAGGCAAATCAATGCCTCAGATCAGAATTGAAGCCTTCGGCTTGTTTACAACATCTATCATTTGTTCTTATCAAGAGTGATCAGAGCAATTTTCCCTCCCTTAATATAGGTTTGATGGGACAAAGAAAAGCTCAATTCTCAGAGAATTGGAAAACACATTTCTTGTGCTTTGTGGTAACTAAACTGTCAACAGATAAGAGAGTCCATGGTATCAACTCGTGGGTAATTCATCTTACAATTGTGCTGTTGTGTTTTCCTTTGGAACAGCTTGCAAATTTGGTTTGAGGCCTTTTGCTCAAATGTCAGTGCAAATGCTTCGTCCAAATGTTCACAAAAAATGAGAATGTAAAGCAGAATGTACGCTCAGAGCACTCGTCTCCAAATCTGCTCAACTTACGTGCAGTGGCCACTTAAAAGCAGCACATTTGTAGCCTTGTGTGCACTTCTAAATCTGTAAAAGGGCGATGAGCTATTCGTCCTCAGGCAGCTCTGCAAACTGCTGTAGACAGTAGCGTGAGGTGAGAGAGCAGTGTAGGCCACTTTGTATCATGTCAGTGCTAGCGGTTAGACGCCATCTCCACAGTGTCCCTTGTCACCAATCACATCCTTTTAAACCACCCAGGGAGCTCGACACCCCCCCTCACACACACACATACACACTCCCTTATCTGTCAATGCTGCTTAAATAATGTAATTAATGACTTAATTAACATTTCCATAATCTATTTTAATAAATCTAACACGGCATAATGAGAGTTTCTAACCTCCAGGCAATGGCATATAAAAATTCACAGCGCAGAGCTGCATGGTCAGGGCACTGTCGCAGCGCCGCAAACTCTCACCATGACAGTAAAGGAAGGAGAGAGCGCATACTGTGTGACAGCCTTCTGAAAGGCAGTTCAAGTCTGACAAATATCATGTGACTTTGTGAATGTGTCCAATAACAGACCTGCAGCACGAGGAGGAGGGCAAGAAGATTATTTTGGAGGGTCAAAATGCCAGAAGGAGGCCAGAGCATCGCTGATTGTTGGAGTTTTTATGAGATGAACAAAAATGCATTCTTGAACTCAACTGTGAAATAAAATTATTATTGTCAAGTTGAGCTTACATGTGGAGCTGGACCTGCTGCGTGGTTTCGTCTAAATAAATCTTACATAACAAAAGATGCTGTAGCTGACACACAACAACTACACAGATCTGGGTGATTAATCAGATTTTAATCTCAGTTCCAATTTTGGTTCCCAGTGATTCTAAAAACTAAATAACAGGGATAAAATGATTATTCTTTGGAATTAATTTTTCTTATGCTATACATCAAGCGTGCCTCTTGTTCACTGTTGCTCACAGAGTCTTCGGACAGTAAATTCATTCTATGTGCAGTAAAACTTTCTAGGTTTCGTCGTTCAACATCTGGCGAGTCCGTCCGCAGCTGCCTTTGTCTCTGGATCACCGGGGTCTGTCACTTTTGGTTGCAGCCTTTTGTTGTTCACCCTGTAGCTACCGTGTAGGACCCTCAAGATGTGCAAGTCCACTGTCCCTTGAGTCTCTCATTGGAGTCAAAATCTACCAGGGACTGACTGGTGGATTTTCTTGCAAGACGAGGTTTATGGTCAAATACACCCCCTAATTAGCACGTAACTCCATACAAGATGAACCTGTGTCCTGCACTTATTTTCCCCCCATTAGTTTTTCATTTAAATTAAGCAAATGAGTTCACAACAAAGATCCAACATGATGCAGACAATAAAAGGTCATTCTGAGCTGTTTGCTTGTTTATCTTCATCTTATTCCTGTCTGTCAGACTAACGGGCAGAGTCGTGGGTGGGGGTGAGTTGGGGTCGTTCCTTACTAGAGCTTCCACCCTTGGGGCTGAAGTGTGACTGAGATGCACACTGACAAGGGGCAGCAGGACACTGGCACATCCCAGGCAGCACAAGCACAATGAGACACAAGACCACCAATCCTAATGAAGGCTCCCACCAACCTTCTTACTGTACCAGTAATGATGTAAAGTTAGGTCCATAACTATTTAGACAATGACAGCTTTTGCAGTTTTACCTCTGTACACCACCACGGTGGATTTTAACTTTCACTTTTAATTCAAAGTGTTTTAAAAAAGTAATTTATTAGCCTTCGTTTTTATACACAGTGCCCCATTTTCAGAGGCTCAACTGAAAACTCGATAACCTTCGATAACTGAAAAGTTGATCCATTGGGTTGAGATCCTATGACTGACTTGTCCATTGAAGAATTTTTAAATTCTTTGCTTTGAGAAACTCTTGGGTTGTTTTTGAGATTTGGATTATTGTCTGTTTGCACTATGAGTGCCGTCCCACCAGTTTTCCAGCACTGGGGTGAACATGAGCAGAGAGTATTGCCCTGTACCCCTCACAATTCATCCTGCTACTTTTATTAGCAGTGACATCATCAATAAAAACATTACTGACCCAGTTCCACTAGCAGCCATACATGCCCATGCCATAACATTACACCATGTTTTACAGATGATGTAGTATGCTTCAGGTCCCAAACTGTTCCTTTTCTTCTCCATGTTTTTCTCTTCCCATCATTCTGGTACATCTTTCAGTGCCAGTTTCATCTTGGCTTCTGTCCAAAGGCTGTTTTCCAGAACTGTGCAGGCACTTTTAGATGTTTTTTGTCTAATCTGACCTTCTTTTTCCTGGGTGTAACAAGTTGTTTGCACTTTCTTGGTTGTAGGCTTTCAATCAAAGCAGAAAAATATAACTAGTAGTTCAACTTTAAGTAGTTCAACTTTAATCGAACTGAGTTTTTTCACACCTGTTGGTGTTACTGAGCTGGTCAGCACAGTCCTCTTTTTAAGAAGGAACCAGATTGTTGATTTGGACACTCTTGATGTTTTTACTAAATCTATGATAGTTCAAATGCCTTCCTCACTAGCACTTATATTTCTTTAGGCCTCAATTTCAACACTTGCTTATCTGCATACTTTGTCATGAAAATACAAGGCAAGCAGACTCACTTGGATATCAAACTGCTTGTCCATCAATAGTTTAATTTTTTTAAAACCTTGGAAAATGGATGGCTGTGTGTAAAAATGGCTATGATTATTAAACCACTTGAATTAGAGTTGAAAGTCTGAACTTCAGTCCTATTATTGATTGATTTTTAATTTAACATCCACTGTAGCTCTGTACACGAAAAAAGAAAAAGAAAAAAAGACAATGCATCATTGTCCAAATATTTATGGACATTATGGACCTAAACAGGTCATCTGTTTAACCTGTTATGTAGACACATGGAAACATGAATAGCACAAAGGAGATCCTCCAATGTGCTACTCACTGAAAACACCATGTCAGCATGAATGATTCCTATAAGAGTGTGAGCGTTTGAACTAAAACATATTTGAACCTCTTTTGACTTAAATAATGAGCAAATACCTGCAGCTGAGATCTGCTGAGAACGCAGCCCATCTGATGCTGCCAAACATGCTGTAAACAAACCAACTTCCTGTCATAAAATTACAGCTCATTACTAGTGTGGATAAGGGCTTCAACAACATAATGATGCAGAAGCACATTACCACCACCACCACCACCATATTTATTAATTACCAGTTGAGTAGCCACATTCCTTGCAAGGGCGGTTAATGGAGGGAGAGGAAGGGAAAAAAAACCGTTAGAAGCCTTGTTGAGTTAATTACAAACAGCCTGACTTTTTTTCCTCCAAGTTAAAACAAATACTAGAGGAAGGACACATGTAGAACACAAAGTTTTAATTTTGCTACTGGCACAGAAAGCTGTTTAGGGTGATTGGAGGGTCACTTCCACTGCCACCATCATATTTTAGAAAGTATGTTATTAAGCAGGGGAGCTTGTCTGAATCCCAGCATCCAGTTTAATTAAGCAAAGTCGGCAAAGCCACATTAAAAACATAGCTTGATTTTCAAAAATATTATTAGGAAATATAATTCTAAGTAACCCATTATATATTTATCACTAATTTAGGCAATTACAGGTTACATAACCTGTATCTGTAATCTGATTACAGGACCTGCCATATGCTGCTTTCTAATCAGAGAGTAGATATTGTTTATGCCAGAAATCTAATGCATTATTTACAAGTAAGATGTTAATAAAAACAGACTGTTCATTTACTAATGGTTTACAGTACCGCAGGCATCGTTCCAATTAGCAATATAGAGATGGAAAAGGAGACTAAGTGAAAACAAGAGAGGTGGGAGGGTGCTGTGGGTCAGACAACAACATGTTTTCAGAGATGATTATTTGGATGACACAGGCACTCGCTGCTTCTTGTTTTTAAACTCACATAAAAATGAAATGTTACTTGATAATATTGTTTTATGTATTTAGCAGAACATAATATGGAAAGAGTGCGGAAAGAATGTTATCACCATTTTAATCATTAATCATTCTGACCGTGTTAGACTGAGTTCAGCCCAAGGGCACTCCATGGTGGGAAAAAAACACTACACATATGAGTTAGTTAATAAATGCACAGTGAAACAGAACACACTCACTTGATGAGCAGGGTCTCTGTCAGTATACCGAAGAAAATTGCTGCCACTTTAAAGGTGCTGGGAGGAGGAGGGTTGGTGAAGGCTGTCATCATGCAGTAAACAGCGTAGGGCACCAGACCCATCAAAACGGTCGCCGTGATCAGCACGAGCCACGTCTGCCACTGGAAGCTCACCGACCGCCACGGGGAACTCCTCTGCAGGTGGTACTGGATGACACAAAGAAGGAAGTCTCGTGACAACATTCATTCTATATGTAGAAACAGAAATGTTTTGATTCTGACCTCCGTGATCACGTTTGGATGAACCCACTTTAAATGCTCAAAGTAGTAAAAAAGCTCAAGTTGTGTAAACTTCATATTTAATGCTACACTAATGTTCCTGCGACACTTTCATTTTTTAATTTAGCACCCTGATTATTTCTGAATAACTTCAACTACAGTGTGGATGAAAAGCACCACTTAAAAGTACAATTACCCTGTGCTCATTTCGACTGAATGTGAGTGTGTGTGTGTGATATCAACATATTCATGCTACTGGTGAGGGATAAAACGAAAGCATTAAAATGATTCCTGTCAGGCTGAGAGTATTATGCAAGAAAGACAGGAGAACATGAAGTAAAAGCAAAGACCAACCGTCAACCTGTCTATCAGCGTCAGTCTGTTTATTAATAATGTCCAGACTGCCCGCCTGGAAAGTGAAGGGTGTGCATATTATGCATGCGTTATGTCCTTCTAAGTGGTTTGTTAAATTATATTTTGTAGTCAGTAGCTCAGGTTGTTTTGTTTACCTGAATATGAGCTTAGCAAATCTGTGACACGAAGAGTTAAGTGAGCTGAGCCGATGACTATCACCACGTTAGCGCAGACAGGTAAGTGCAGAGCGCTCTGGCTCAGTGTGAAATCCTCCAAAGTCAAATTCAAGCTGTCTCTCTGAAGTTTGCAAGATTACATAAATAGAGACTCACAATTTTGAAACATAATAACATTATCTGCATTCTTATCTTATTGTTTGTAATTTACATTTTTTTAATTTAATAATGTATACTTTATTGATCCCCGTGGGGAAATTACTTTCTCTGAAAAATGTTTGAGTTTACATGAAACTCCATAAACTCTGGAGTGCACCTAAACAACACTGTACTTTCTTTATTCTCCAAAAGAGGAAATAAAATACCCACATTTAGCATACTTTAGACATCAATCATCATTCAAGCTAATTTCATCTATTAGCTAATTTCAAGAGCCAATAAAAGCAAATCAAACATTGAAACATGTCTTAATAAGGTGTTATAACAGCAGGAGTGCTGTGAAAGGACATGATATTAAAAAGAATATTATTAGCACAAAAAATGGCATAAAAAACAGGTTCAGGGACTCCACAGATTTGGATTGGTTTGTTTTTAATTTCTCTAGCTGACTAAAATAATGGCCTGTTACTGCTTGTCCAAACCTAACTTAAGTGCCTGGAGTGTGCTGACTGATTCACTGAAGAACATACTTCATGTTAAAACTACCAGCTGTGGTCTGTGGTCTGTATGTTAACGCATTAATATTAAAACACGAACAGGAACAGTGAAATCCCAACAAAACTAAGTGACGGACCTTTAATTGTCTGAAGATAGATATCCTTTCATTATTTCTTCTGTTTAACATGGAAAAACTAGCAGATTTTTGTCATTTCAATCTCCTCCCATTCTGTTAAACTTCATGGATTATAACAACCCAACCTTTCCTGTACAAATTCACATTAAAAGCTCTCAGAGAAAACACTTGTATTGTGAAAAGTTTGCAGTAACTTGTGTAAAAACTTCAACAGATTTAAGAAAAACTGCGCATAACATTGTTGACATCTAGCGACTGATTTATGTGTCATTTGACCACAACAGAGAATAAGTGAGAGAGCAATACCATCCCGCAGGGAAAGAATGAAGGATAAATCATCATTAGACGATAGGGAATGGTCTCAAGATAGCACTGTGCGCCACTTCTGCAACCCACATGGAAATACCTAAATGCAGCCAATGCTTACTCAGCTGTGATTGGTCAATACAACTTGGACTACAAATGGAAGTACAAAAATGTTGACCCGATCCCCACAGATCTGGTATATCCATACAAAGATCTCAGTTTATAGAGATTAATAGCTGTCCAGCTCGTAGAAATTAGAGGCACTCTAGCTTGTAAATGTGTCCCCAGCTTAAAGCAGTCAGCATACACTGAGCAGCAGAACAAAGTTTCTTCATATCCAAATTCTAGTACAGTAACTGCACTTTGACCCTGTAATAGAGACTAAACAAAACCTCCTAATATTGGAAGAAACTCAAACTAATGCTTTAACCTCACACCTGCTCTACACATTCAGTGCTTCATTACTTCAGGCTTGGCATGGGTGTACATAACACTTGAAAGCAGGATAAAACACACACACACATAACAGACACATATAAGCACTAAAAAATGCATGCAGTCATTAAGTGTGCATGCAAACAGTGCCTTAAGTCCTGTCCAAATATCGCCTCGCTCTGGAGACAAACCAAACCACTTAAACAGCGTTTGATTAGTGTCTGGAATTCATCTGCAAATGCACACTTGCCTTGTCCTCTTTCATGGCTGCTATTCATTAATTAGATTCTTTGTGCAACTGAGCTATCCTCAATGTTTAAGGTTACATCAGGCCCCAGTAAGTGGCTGGCTGATAACAGAATGCATCCATCTTCATTACTCAGCCCTTTCTGTCGAGGCTTGCTCCTCCACAAGTGAGCAATGTCAGTAGGTTCTAAGAAGCTGATACATTTCATTGCATTCAAATCCTGAACTTTTGCCTCCTTTGATTTCGGTTGATCTGATTAAATTACTGGGTTATGGTTTCCACTCGTGTTCTCTCGTGGTTCTTTTGTGGTGATTTTTTACCTTGTCAAGGTCGAGCAGTGTCACAGCCAAATGAAAACCAATCACCTTTTGGGGGGTTTAGACTGCAAACCTTTTTTGTCTATGTATATATCTTATTTTAATGTCACATTATATATATATATATATATATATATATATATATATATATATGTAAGGACTGTTTGTGTGCGTGATGTGAAATAAAGAAAAGTCAGTGAATTTAGTTATTTTTAAAACAATCCAGCCAATTTAAGGACAAAAAAAAACTTCCAGGGTCACAATCAGGTTGCTGTATTTTAATTAATTTGCAATGTTGCAATTAGTAATTCAGAAATGACTTCTTCTGAAATTGAATTTCAGTCGAATGAACTTTTAAACATCAAAGTAAATCTCAATGTAGTTCCATAACACTGAACATTTTCTTAAATATCTGTTGGTGAAAATGTTTTTATTAATACAAATAAAAAAAAGAAAATACTGCGAGCCATCGTTCTTGCCAAAGAAACTCCAGACGTTGAGATAAATGTCTGCATAAACCGAGACATGACTGTACTCCCAAGGCTATCTTCTTTTATTTTGGGAACCTTATAAGGAAAGCTATTAAAAAAAAAAACCCCAGTTGTGGTGGTCAGTCCTTAATGTTTGCGAGACTGAAAGCATTTGAACACAATCCTAAAAAGGCAGACTGAAATGAAGCTGTTAGTGTCATATCCATCAACCGGGCTGCAGCTTTTAGTCACATCAAGGCCAAACCAGTCTTAGTATGTTTTATTGTAAGCCCTCCGTCAAATTAATTATCTGTGAAGACGCTGAGTAAGGCGACAATAAGGAGACAGCCAGTCACATCTGTCTCGCCTCCACGTGACTCTGCATAGAATGAAAGCAGGTTTTGAGTATTTTGGGGAGGAGAGAGAAAGGAGACGCAGCGGTGCATCGTCTTCGTGAAGGGAACTGATTACAAACACAGTACATAAAGGATATCTACCCCCAGGTCTGCCCCTTTATGGAGAGGAATGCCGTCTTGCCAGAAATTACATTTGCTCTGCAGCCAATCCCAAATTCAAATAACACGTGGTAATCCAAACACTACACTGAGAAGCAATAATTTAAAAACCCAACAAGCAATACATTAAAAAAAATCAGTCTGTTATTTACTCCTGATGTTTTATGACTATGACCTTTAAACACTATACTAATCAATCAATACAGGAGGGAAGAAGCCTATTGGGAATATTTAGATTCTACAGATTGTGAAAGTAGGGCACTATTTATCCAAACACAATCATTATTAATAGCCCGACTGTCAACCCAAATACATTTTCTACATATTTTCCACATTAGCCCCTCTCCCTCCAGAAGTACTCATACACAATGTCCAGCAAAGGAGATAATTAATGAACCACAGCTGTCACATCAGTGATATACAAAAATATGTTATAATCCTCATAAAGTCATGGTCAGAATGTTTGACCCATCATTTAAAGGACTGTCATGGCGATATTACATCACAGAACTCCAATAATAACATCAAAGTTTTAATATAACGTCTTGGAGAGGAACAAACCGCTACAGGTGATGTAATATGGCAGAAGATAATCTGATCCAGGTCTGTATATTTTTCTGTTTCATCGAGGTTTTTATGCAGCGTTTACATTCGGAAAGAGGACAAGAAGCGAAATGAAGTCTTTGATTTCACTTACAAGTAGAAAAACAAACAAACGTACAGCCTTAGAGCTGCTCTAGCAATATTGCAATTTTTTATGTTTTCAGTAAAATCACATAAAGATGTAAAGTGCACTTCTAGTTGTTAAATACTGCAGAAAATGTCATGATGTGTTGGTTAGCTGAATGCTGAAAATACAGGAATGAGTATCCAATAAATGCTAAATACATTATAAAGTGACAAAATGGACCAATAGTAAGTCAAGCGGAAGTATGTTTTTTTTTTTTTATACTGTTTAAACTGTGTGTGAGGAACTAAATTTTTTCAAGTTCTAATGTGTTTCTCAGGAATCAGAGATTTTTTGGGCAAAAATCTTAATATTAGGAAACTGACAGTCGAACACACATAAAAAAAGGCTTATGCAGCTAGTTTTTTACTGGCGTCTGGAACGATACAACGAGCTACTACTGCCAGAAGGTGGTTACAACTACAAGATGTTTGCTGACAGCCATTAGACAACAAAAATCAAACGACATGCTTCTACCTACCAGACACTGGGCTGTTAAATATGTTACACAGAGAGATGGGATGGTATTATACAGTCAGGAGTAATATGTTACAGTTATTTTGCTTGGAAAGGCCTGTGTCTAATTAACATTAAGATCCATTTATCTCTTACTCTTGCCACAGTAGATATCTAGATTGGATTCCCCAAGCCGCGTCAGTATTTAGTAACCTTTAACTGGCCTTTATAGGTGTATCGACAAACTCTAGTTAGATCTCCTAATTTCAGGTGTGACACAAATTAACTCTGTAACATGGAAATGCCAAGCAGCTCCTGAAACCGTCTCCCGTGTAAATGCTGCTTGTTTGCAAGCAACAAGGATGAAGTTCTACTTAGCATGACCAAACTCGAAAGTCTATTAACTTATTGAGATTAAAAGCCTGATGCCTTCCCTCCCCACTCACCCACCCCTCCGTGGCCCCATCCCCCCGCCGGCATCACACATCCAAAGGAGAAAGGTGATTGATGAGAGCCATCAGGCTGCTTGGAATCTCTTCTCTCATTAGACTCCTTATGCATCTGAGCTGTTTCAACACACACTGGGAGAGCAGGGAAGGGGGATGGGAGCAAAGGGGGTGTAGATCCTCTGACTTTTTAGAAGATAAGTACTTATACTAAAATATTTACCTTGTACATTAATCTCTGGGAAATTAATTTGCCATTATAATTTCTCTCTGGGAAAAAAAAGAGACTTTTTTAATTGAGAAGTTTGAATCCCGACTCCCTAATCTTCATGCTTAGTGAGCGCTGTCTCTTTTGACTCACTCATTGGACTGGCTGGAAATTAATGTCCCCGAGGGAGCAGTGTTTGGACAGTCGGGGTGGATCCTATCATCGACCACTGAGGTTCTCCTGAGGAGGGTTAGCTAAAGAGCCGAAAAGGGAAGCAAAGACTGTTATGTATGCATATCCCCAACAGACACGATCAATCACATTAATGCAAGTGCAGCACATTATTATGTACTTAATTTCCAATGGATAGTAACATTACTATAATGTGCTGGTGATTGCACTGCAGTAAACCAACTGGGGTCCATTCTGTCCAGACAAATAATCTCATTACATCAAAGACAATAACCAAGATAAACAGTGAGAATCAGAGCCTTCAATTTAAACTGCAGCTGACTCTTTTTAACTTTTATGTTGCAGATATTTTAGGTTTATAAAGCAGCACTTGTAATGAATTAAAAAGGAGTGTATTTCTTTAAATAACAGGAAAAAGTATGAATTTTACTCATTAATTTTTATTCATTTTATTTTCTGACTTTTAATCAAGTTTAGTTTTTGTTTGCTTTTTCAATAGTTTCAGTTCTATATTAATAACAATATGTGTATTTCTCATGTGCAAAACAAGTTCAGACCAGGTGCTACAGTACAAACAGTTTGTGAACACAGTTTACTCGCAGTCATCCCAGTCCCAACAAATATATACACCAAAGCCTTCTTAGGCAGGCAGATAGATTTTCTTAAATTTCCCAACAAAGTGATTTTTTTATTCCCACACTACAGGGTTTTAACTGGCTGAAGATTAGCCATTAGGAGGTGCACGGAAGCAGGACTGATGCACACATAGTTTAGCCACTGATTCTGTGCAGACATACTTCTTTCTAGTAATTAGATAAACAAAATGCATTTTATTCCCAAGTAAATTAAACCCTACAATGTTAAAGATAATTATTATCACAGTCCTGGTGATTTTCCTTTAGCGTGAGGTCACCACCTCTTCAGTGTTAAATTAAAAGTACGGCAGTTGACAATAATGATAGAATCACTACACCTGTATGATATTCACTCAGCTCTTTTATTTTGTAGGAAACAATTAGATCAAAGAAAACAATTTTTGTTTTATTGATGAACACCCTGGCTTAATCTAACATTCCTGAATCAATTTAAATTAAATTATTGTAATTCAGAAATCTTTTCTAGATCACATGAAGGGAAAAAATACTGAATCACTCAGTGTTGAGGAAAAAAATGACAGCGTTACATTGAAACGTGTTTTTCTAATCTAAATACCTGAATGTATAGATGATAATCTCAGAGACCTTAACATGATTTTGCATCAGACTGAACGAGCTGTCACTTGAAACAATGGAAAGGGTTACACAACTCCTTCAAGAAGGAAATCCAACACAAAGTGTGGCAAAAAACTCAAACTCAAAGCAACATGCCTATAAAAAACAAGCACATTTACCCGCTCATTTATGATATGGGTTGGATGTCAAGTGAAAAACCAGGAGAGATGGCAATCATTCGCTCACACTGTTGCTATGCCAGCAATAGAAGCTGGTTTCAAGCAAAGAGTGTTAAAGCTGATTGTGTACTGATAGTGATGTCTTTCTTGATGATTCCATCATTTTTCCTCTACTTAATCTGTAAAACCAATCAGGCCATTAATTGAAATAATTAAATTGAATTTGTCTGAAGTCTTGTGAAGTCCCAAATAGTTTTGTGTCATTTCCTATGAAGCAAAAAAAAGTTGAATGAACATCCTCCAAATTTTTTGCCAGGGGTTGTAGTACGATCACTGTGTGAGAGCCAGAACTGTAATGCAACCTGGTCTTTTTACCTCCTCCTGTACTTGTTACCTGAGATTTGAACCCGACTGTCTGGTTCTTTAAGCCTTTTCTCTTGTATTGTGTAAACCCGACACGTACTGTGTGAGAATGTGAGCAACAATGCATAAATCTAACCATGCGGTTTGTACAGATCAGCCAAACGGCATCATGTTACAATGATCTGACATTTCTTTCCCATATTATAATAGCAGGGTTAATTAGTCCCAGCTTTCAACAATCCCACTAATGTATTTCCCTTTCTTTTACCTCAGCAGCGCAGTATCATGCATATTTAACACCCTTTCACAGACTTGGTGTGTTAAAATGAGTAGAGAGAGACACTGTTTTCAAACAACTCATCGAACGAGCTTTAGCTTAATTATGGTATTGGCTCGGCTTGATAAAGCCTGTCTGTGATATTGGTCATATAAGACTCCAACTCTGCCGGTTGCAGGAAAAAAAAAATGATGTTGCCTACCTTTGTCTGTTTCTCATATTCATTTCAAATGCCCTTGCTAGTCTCAAACTACTGATGAGTAACTTGGCGACTGGTTGATTGTGGCTGAATGTGCGTCCTTGTGGGGAAGTGTAAGGCACCGCATGTGAGTGGGAAAACAGAGGATGCATTGTGTGGAACAGATTGTGTGTCAGAGAGACAGAAAGAGGGAGAGTTTGTCTATGAAGGGTGGGGTTTTGGTCATCTGCCATCGGATAAGATATCCTGACAAGGCAATCAGAGAGAAACAAATTCTGCAGCCACACGGGTTCAACTCTCTCGTTCTTCACCCTGATGAGCTTTTGAAAAATGGAGCTCAGTTGAAATTGGTTTTGTATGAGAGGCTTCAGATCTGTCGCTTGTCAGGATTATTGCCACCTGTCTTCATTGGCTGCAAAGGTCTGTTAATTAATCTGCCTCTCCTTCTTAGTGGCCAGAGAGGACGGGGTGAGCACTGTGCTGTCTCCCCTTCTCAGCACTGATGTGTCAGATGTGGTATTGCAAACAAGCCTGATTTAGCATAAGACTGCTGCGATGTTAAGCAGCAATCCTAATCAGTATCATTAAAGTACTGCATCATGTCCCCTTCCTCCCAATTTTATCAGTGAGGCTCGTTAATTGCATATTTAATTTAATTTAGTTAATGAAAGTCATGAGAAAATTTATTTGATCGACAGTAATATCTCTTGTGATCAATGAAGCTGCAAACAGAGCTCTTCATACATTCTCTCCTGACTGATCATGTTAAACCAAAATGAAGTGCAAAAACATCTATTTGGTGCCAAAGAAATGAACGCAATGTGCTCTGTTCTATTAAAAGTAACATCCTGATATCAGTAAATGTAAGTGGAAGCCTGCAGCTAAGAGCATCAACATGTAATCCAGCATTGATTAATTGGACATGGACAGATTAATATGCCAGTGGATACTCATGCCAAGCTTATCAGAGTAAAAGTGTTATTACACAACCATCAGCTGTGTGGCTGTAAATGAGCAGAAGAGTGGAGATGGATTCAACCAGCCAGGTTACTGCACAAATACAGGGAAGGGTTGAGGGGGGCATCAGTGGACTTGTTTCCTTTGTTACATGGGCCCCAATCACACTCCCACAGGAACTTGCCACTGGCCCCGGCCCTGCAAAGTGTCAAACTGATCAAGTGTTGGCTGTGATTGTCTGCTGCTGAGTGTCTGCACCTGTGCATTCCTCTAAGTGTTGAGATCCCAGTGATTTCTTTGAGTGAAGTTTGAACTTGGCCTGCAGTTTGCAGTCCGGGCGTACCCAGACTTGCCTGGCTGTGAGCGGTTTGTATTGTACACACACTTCTGTCACTCTCTGCCGTTCCTTTGGAATGCAAACCGCCAGTGTCACAGCAGAGCCATATATTGGGGCTGCGTGTTTTTGTTGCGGTGCAGGTGCAGTTTGGGATGCAGGGCCGAAAGGCTTTGCCAAGTCACGGCGTGCAACTGATTGGAAAGAGCAACGGTTGGAGTTAACCGCATACACAATGAAGTTTTTGTTTCAATAACAAGTCTGAACAAAGAAAAAAATCATTAAGTAATGTTCATTATACGTTTCCCCTCTGAATACATGCCACTGTATCCATAATCAACAGTACTTTTACATATGTTTGATTAAACTAAAAATGAGCTGCTGTTTCTCCAAGGACATATTTTCATGTGAAGAATACTTTTTCATTTAGCAGATGCTTATATGCAGAACAGCGTTGTTGCCGCCCACAGGTATAATCAACCAGAAAATTAATAATCCTACTGCAGGACTACAATAAATCATTATGCTTTGGACAATTAATAACGGAGGCGAAGCTTGGGGTGTCTGATTACAATAGTTACGATGCATATCATCAAGATTTAAATTTAACATTTCACAATGGAATTTCAGACACCAGTGCACATTACTGATGTTTAAATTTGGCATTAGGGCGGGTCATGGGGGCTGAGGGATGGTGTGTGTCTTCATCCATTACTAACCAAAGTGCTGCAAAATTACAGTGCAGCACTTTTTATAGCTATAAATTTACACTTAGTGCACAGTGATTAAAGGGAAAAGTAGGAAAAAAGCGCTCTGCTCTATAATGGGGAATAAACAAGTTGAACACCAAATCTTTAATTTAATTCAAAGATTTAAATTTAATTCATTCATATTCCAGCAGAGTTTCAATAAATGTAATCAGTAGTTAATTGGTCAGACCTCTCTTACTTTATTGAACTTGAGAAACTAATTATATGATGGAACACGGCCTTTAATTTTTTTGCTTTTCTGAGTGAAGTATGCTACAGTATGGTGTTCCACAGGGAAGTTGTCTGGGGCCACAGTTTTTCTCATTTTTCTTTTAGGATGAAATCCCTCTTAATGCAACATCACCTTAAAAAACCAAAAGGATGAAAACAAAATGAGGTTACTGAGTTTTAATTCTGTAAAGTTTTTTGTTCCAAGTGTTTGGACATACTAGAGCATTAATTTCTATGACCCTCCAGAGTTTCTCATGGCTTCAAATGGGCCTTTGATAGGTTACTATACACACATAAGAATATTAAGATTGGTCCATATATGGTTAAGGGGAGTGAGTCTTTGCTACCTCATATAAGAGAAGTTTGTGCATGTTACCGTTAATCCTGTTTTGTTGAACAAGAATAAATTTTATGCTCAAACAAAATGCTTTAGTCTTTATTTCAATTTAAATTCCCTAAGGGCAAAAGCTATTCTTAACAGGAAAAAGATATCTTTCTATTTTATGAAATCAAAACCTACTTTAAAAAGTACTTATTTCAAAAGAACTGTGTTTTTTAAAAACTCTGCTTAAACAATTCATCAAAAAGAGGACAATTTCATATTTTCTAACCCTAACTGGCATCTGTAAATGATCCACATCTACCAGTCCACTATTTTTTTTACAGTGACCTCATAATCCAGGTGTGTAGACATCTGACACTCTGGAGGCAAAGGAACACGGGCTCCTCTCAGTTTTGACATCAAGCTTTCAAGAGTCGAAGAAGAAACAGAGAGGGAAAAAAAACACCAGGGTCCAATACCTGAGCAGGGTAGTCAGCTCATTGAGTGGACATAAACTTCCTCCACCTGACATGTGGTGGGAAGAGGATTAGTTACACACACTCAGCCTTGGCTGACTCACAGTTTGTGGAATCACAAAGTAATCTTGAGGCACATTCACTTAAGAGGCAGCTTGATGATCCCAGGCCAGTGATTTATACATCTTAGGAACGTTGCGAGGCTGTAAGAATTTGTCAAGTTAGAATCCTAATTAAAACTGTTAATCACAGATTCCTGTTTGTTCAGCACTCGGGTGAGATGAAAAATGTGATCAAATTATTCATTGCTCCCTTTCAGACAGGTAAGCCAGCATAGCCTTGAGCTCCAGAGGTTTTTTTTTTCCCTTCTTTTTTTTTTTTGCTTCTCCTGACTTTTTTCAATTCATTTGATTCACATCAAAATTAAAGGTTTACATTAACAACTTTCCCATCTGGTCAATTCGGACTTACCCGTTCATGAATATTGGCATAAATTGAGAAATTCCGAAAATTCACTCAGGGCAGGTCTTCAGTTGACTGGATCAGAGGGCATACTTAAAACTCACAGCAGTATATTGCTCCTTTTAAGAGTGAAGCTTGGTGCTACACTGCACTAAGTCAATGTGTTTGAGTGAATTATGCTTAATTTTCTTAGCCCTAAGATTTCATACTTATCACTATGCATTTTCATTCTATTGCAATTAAATTACAATTTGAATTTAACAGTTACCTGTTGACCCACAAAATACTTAATATAAGACCCTACCATAAGGATGCTTTTAAGGGCCACTTCACCGATTTTCCTCTTGTTTCATATCAAGAAGGGACAGCTATGCATGCAAATGATAAATATATTATATTTACCTGCACTGTAAACTGGGAATTATCTATATTGGCTGCAAATAAAAAATGCTTTTTATTATTAACAAAAACAAGTATTGTATGTGTTGTGATTAAGTAATTAAAAAAATCTACAAAAAGTTCAAAATAAAGCCCATTTCTGACTGGCCACAGCTATAACATTTTATCCAGAAATTGTTTTGCACTTCCTGTCACTGTTGTGTACTGAGAGCTGAAAATGTGGAATGGTTTATCATCACAAATTACCAAGAAATACAAACACATACCAACGTATGCTGCAGACTCTTCTATTTTTGTCTCTTCAAGGCTCAAAACCAACCACAGGTACTTGTGGTTATAGTTTTGTTACATTGTTTCCATTCATCCATCCATTCTCTTCCGTTTATCCAATTCAGGGTCACGGGTGGGCTGAAGCCAATCCCAGCTACATAAGGGCAAGAGGTAGGTACAGATATGGGTACACCCTGGACAGGTTGCCAATCTGACCCAGTGCTAACACAGAGATGGAGGCAACCATTCCCACACGCATTCACACCTATGGGTAAGAATCAAAAACTAACCCATCCCACTGATTGCATCTCTTTGAACAGTGGGACAAAGTCAAAGTACATGGGGCATAACATGCAAACCCCACACAGAAAGGCCACGGCTAAATGGTGGCATTGAACTCAAGACCTTCTTGCTATGATGCAGCAGTGCTAACCACCGTGCCATCATGCTGCCCATTTCAATGCTTCCTTATTGTATATTTCTGCTCTGGACTTTATCATTGATACTTTCCATTAGTATGACGTGTTCACTCATGTCAAAGAATAGTTGCTACCTACGTAGTGGTTCTTGAGCAGCCAAGAAAAAACCAAAAAACCCATAACTATTTACTATTAACTATACAGTTTGTTTTGCTTTGATGTAACAGACATGAACAAGACTCCTGATCAAATGGACAAACACAGCCCTCTAGTAGGAAAACCTCTGTATTCTTTCAGTTTTAGTTACAGACACAGAACACAGGAAGCATCAGGGAGTCGAGGAGAAGGGCCGAGCAACACAAACGGTAGTATTGCTGCCCGCTGCGAAGAGCCTATTAAAAACAATATGGACACCAGCAGGCAGTCAATCTAAAGACCAGTAGTGGCCCCCTTTGATGTACTCTAGCCGCTTGATAACAGCATCAGAAATGTATGAAATATTACATCAAACAGTTTGACCACAAGATACTCCTTGGTATGTGCACAGAGTGAAGTTATGATCTGAGACCACAGTGCTGTTTTACCGTATTCCAATTTTAAAACGGCGAGTTTCAGTTTGAAAACATATTTAATTCTCAAAGAAATGCTATACCAAAAACTGTCAATCATTATGATTTATTGTCCCCTAACAGTACAAATGGGAGCCACAGGGCAGCGAGGGCTGTACAGGGGCAGCTCTGCTTTGACTCTTAGTGAAACCTTAGAAAATGATCAAGAAATAAATCTTATCACTGTTATGAGACGTTACAACCTGTTAACCTGGATTCCCATTCCCATTTTCTTCACATATAAAGTAATGATATGTTATGTTAACCTTGATAGTAGACTAGGAAAGACGTGACACCCTGGGTGAGTTGGGTAGTTGGTATGATGACCATATATTTATACACAGAAATACGTTGCTCTTATAAAAAAAAAGTTTCATGCACAGGCCGACGCATCTTTTCAATTTCTAATCTAAAAGAGCTAAAGGAGGTGTATCAGAGTGAGGCTTTCTACTTAACCATGTCCATTTATTCCAATCAATGAAATGGACTTAAAAGCCTGCCTCTAATACAAACCTGGTTCAAATAAAGGTCAGCTGCTTTCTGAAGTTGAGGTGAATAAAGGCCAAACTTTATGAAAAATTATCCACATAGGTCACCATTTCATAAAACATGGTACAAATACATTTAAAGCTTGCTGCATGTGTAAAGCACAGCCTAGGTGATGTTAAAACATAATGTGTTCATAATGTGACGTATTCAGTGTAAATTACAGGTGAGACAAAACGTGAAGGCTGTTTTCGTCCAATGTCTGATGGCAAGTTCCACGTCTAAGCATCTAAAATTCATACACGACAGATGTCTAATATTTAGATGTTTATTTTATATGTTTAAATTTGGCTGGTATCATTTAAACGTAAACATATATTTTTCAAACAGTGCACAGAAATCGGTTTCAAGTAGCAGTGAGAAAGCAAACAAATGTTTATGCTGAGCATAATTTCAAATAGATCAAATGTACAGCCCTGGGCAAATGTAATTACTGAGATTATATCCCGAATTAGCTGGATTTTTGTTTGTGGCTGGGCTTACAATGTTTATTATGATGTAAAATAAGACCAATCTGTTACATGATACGCATACACTGAGGAGATATATATATATATATATATATATATATATATTCGAACCCTGAAACTGTTTGGTTGAGGGTTTGGACAGGAGACAGCACTAGAACTCATACATGCCTCAAACCAGCGCATCAGGATCCTCCCCCCAAGCAAACAGCCACTACAAACTCTCCAGGGATTCCACTTTGAGAAACTCCTGGTTAGTGGGTAACAGTGAAAAATGTGGTGGTGGGTTCTGTAGATTAATTGGCCTACTTCCTCTAGTGTGACACCCCACTTCTCATACTTCCACCAATGAAACAAGGAAACTGCAAAACTGTACATGATAAGGCTTGTTCGAGGTAACACTGCCTCATCACTGCAATCTGTAATGAAGCCAAACACACACAGTACAGGACACAAGGGGCCTCATGCTGTACACTAAGTGCCTACGATAAGACAGAAAACATGACATCATGCCGTGGTATATCTCTGTGCACTATCACTATGCAGGTTAATGCCTGTAAGCTAACAGCAGTTTTTGATCTCTCCCTGGATGAGCTAAAAGCCATTCCAGTGAAACGCTAAACTACAGAAAAGGATAGATTGACATAACTAGGTAAACCTATCTAGGCCATAGCATCCAGACCTATAGAGCATGGAAATATGAAACTAAATACAATGACATCAGGCCTATTGATGCTACTTGTGTCTAAAAAGCTTCTTAGATCTACTGCAGAAACAATAAAGTGCTAAAGTTATCCTGTGAATACCACTGTATATAGCAAAAAGGCACTGTTTGTTGAATTCATATGAAATACGGAAAATACATTGCTTCTAAGAACTAATGGTAATGACTTGTAGTCATTCTGAATGACAACAATATATGCAGATTTACCGGCAATGACAAAGAGTGTTCAAAATGTGGATAACGCTGCACATTATCAATGGGAACAATCTGGGACACTGCTTCAGTTCACTTGCATACTAATTCTGATTCATTCACCAACGTACTCACTGTGTATACCACACAAGTAGAGGATAAGGTTTTTCTTTTCCCTGTCTACACGTTCTGACTTGTCTCCATTCCCAGTCTTATTCCCATATTCCTATGTTTATTCCAAGGCATGGATAGTTTAAAAGCTGGGTCTGAAAAGTGAAACCAAATCAGAAATGCTTAAACTTGAAATTATTTAATGGCCAGTAGGGGGAGACTCTTGTGGTTGTAAAAAGACTTCAAGAGAACTTAAGGGAAAACAGCCCACAGGGTTTCTTCCTCCATAAGCATTTTACTGATCACTTTATGATCTCAATTAAGACTTTCAGATCATATGGGGGGGGGGGGGGGGGGGGGGAGAAGTTTATTTTGTATATTAATTATAACTAGAGTGAGAAAGAAGGATTATCCAGGCTACGCTCATTAGCCAACGGGCATGCTGTGTTCTTTGTTTCCTCGTCAGTTCCCCCCTGCACGTCATGTCTGGTTTCAAAACACCATGATGACGACAGCAAAAATGCTCAAGGGGCAGGCTAGCAAGGGGAACCAAAAAGGCCAAAATCCAAATCTTTAATCATAAAATAAGCCAAGGCTATCAGGCAGTAGGGCAAACAAATCCAGTAAAGTACAGGCAGAAGGCAAAATCCACGAGAAGTCCAAAAAGTCAATCACAGAGAGATCAATAATATCACTGTCACGGCCAGGCGGATCAGCTGCACGCTGATCAACACTCTCTATCTGTTTCTCTCTCTCTCTCTCTTCCTCTCTCTCTCCTCTTCTCTCTCGCCGGGGCGGAACTCACTGTGGGTTCACGCCCTCGGCCCACGCCCTCGGGAGATGAGACACCTGAGTCTCATTAAGACGATCAGCATTTAAGCCAGGAGGTGACTGCTGTTCATCGCTGGATCGTTGTCTACCACGCGTTAGTGAAGTCAAGCTACAGCTAGTCAAGTTAAGAGTGTTTTCCTTTGTGCGTCGTGTTTAACCCTGTCTCCCTGTCTACAGAGCTCCCTGGATTCCCCCCCCCCCCCCCGTGTGATTCCGAGTGGCAGTGTTGGAATGAGAACCTGTGATCGTGTGTGTGGATGATCTGAAGAACGCGTGCTTTTCCCCTGGACTTCCCTGGAGACCCCTTTCCCTCACACAGCTGTATATAGCACTTCCCCCCGCACCTTCTTGTATATACACCTGGTGAATTGTAAATAAATCTTTCTTGTGAGCATCTGAGCCCGGAGTCCTGCGCTTGAGTCCTCCTCCAAACCGTAACAATCACAAAGGAAAAACCAAAGTATGCAAACAAGACAATCATGGAGAGGAAAGCTGATTATGACTTAAACAGCACAAAAGGGGTGCAGAATAGAACAGAGTATGGAATTACAGCTAACTGAAGTATCCGAGAAATGGAGATTTCTAAATAAAACATGAAGGGACTAACTATAATACAGGTGAGAATAACTCAAGGATGGAAAACTAGAAAAAAAGTAAATGAAATAACTAAACATAAACTCCACATTGTGGCATATGTAATTTCTTTAAGAGTCTTGTACATGAACACTGCCACACATTTCAGGCAGCTTTCTGAGGTGATGATAATAATGTAGCACACAAGTGCCACAAATAGTAGAGCAATAAATGTAAAAAGTAGGAAGTGGGGGGGGAAAGGAAGTACAGTTTATTGCTAACTACAGTTCATGCCAATTCCCATTCCCCAAAGTACAGATAATTTTTGATACAGACAAACTAGCATGGCTTACAATGTCTACTTTATTTTTACAAATTATTATACAAATTACTACAACTATTTGTGATGCTTCTACAAACATTTACAATGAATACAGCCCTGCATCAATGTGAATTACATATACATACAGTCTCTCTTCATGAAAACTTAGAAGAAAGAATGCAGTGAAATACAGTACAGGAGTATCTGGAGGAAATGAGTTATTGCTGGAAGTCTGGTTATTTTTCTAAACCCAGAGAAACACCAGACATTTTTAACTGTATGTACTATAGAGAGGATCAAAACCACAGTCGAAAATCGCTGCTGATTACTGCAAAAGACTGCCAGTCTTCCTTTTCATGCATGTGACTTTATGAGTCAAAACATTATGCCATCTTGGAATGATGTGGTGTTGGTCCATTATGTTCTGCTAAAACGGCTGCCAGCAGCTGAGGCATGGGCTCTACAAGATCTTTGACCTTGTGGTATCTGGCAACAAAACATTAACAGCACATCTTTTAAATTCTAATTTGTGAGTTTGAGTTTAAGCCATTGTAGAACAAACCTGTTCCAGCACATGTTCAACCATACTGCCACAGGTCCATGGTTTGTCAGATTGCTGCTCACAAAATCAAGCCCACAAGCCTTGATTTTTAGCAGATTCCCAAACCTAGAGATACACATTTTGGCATTGCCAAAGTTGCTCAAGTTTAACCCCCTTCCCCCCACATCTGATACTCTGATGGAGAGAACTGACTGTTCATTTAATGTCCAATAATGTAGATATTCCAGGTCTCGATATGAACCACTGTTATGAGACAATCTTAATATTTTGGCTCTAGACATCTGGAAAAAGGTTTCCTTGGAGTTCAAGTATACATAAATGTCACATCTTGCTACAGGAAAGGGACATACGATTTAAAGATGAACTCTTGTATTGTTGTTCCTTTAAATTCTGCTTATCATATTTTGATGCGTAATGATGACTCACTTATGTCATTGTCGAAAAAAATAACAGTGACCCTGTTGCTTACTATTTTCACTCTTTCCAGGGCCCTCTTATCAGATGATTGGATACCATACATTCTGTTCATTAATAGCAAAAAGCAATCAACAAACAAATCTGTGATTACCAGAAATGATCAGGTAAATTGCTTCTATTGCTTCCTTAGCTTTATTTATTGCATTGGTTCTGTGTTAATGTGATGTTAGTGATGCATTTCAACCTAATGAGCTGAGACAACGGTAAATTAGCAGCCCAGTAAATTGATACATTGCTGTTGTTTTCAGTGAATTTCCCTATGGGAAGCTGCTGCTAGGCCCTGGTGGGCATTTGTGTCACTTCAGTACAAAACAAATAGAGGCAGTTACTTTCTGTGGAAACTTATATGCTCTTAAAACAACTTAACAGTTTAATTAGTGTTTAGGACATTTTTTCTTATTATATCATGTATGTAAGTGGTTCTTGTAGTTCGTAACAGGGGTTTCAAACATATGCCCAGGGGGCCATAATGTCCCTGCCTAAGGTTCCAATCAGGCTGTTTTCCAAAGCACATGCTATTACATCATGATAGTATAAAACCTGTCTGTTTCATAATCATCTGCTTCATCATCACACTTCTTACTATCAAAGACGGTGCTCATGGCCTCACATGCGACACAAAAATAAGGACCAGTAGCATTTCTTCGTAATCCAAGAATGTGTGTAGCAAACCTCAGACACACTGTTCAAATTTCACTTGTTCTTAAGACATCTCACTGTGTTCATCTGCCTCTAAATGGATGCTTCATTAAATATGAACATTTTTAGAATGTGCTGTTTACACGATTGTGTGGCGTTTAGCACGATCGCCTCACAGCAAAAAGGTCCTGGGTTTGAATCCACCAGCCTGTTTAGGCCTTTCTATGAAGAGTTTGCAAGTTCTCACCATGCCTGTGTGGGTTCTCTCCAGATACTCTGGCTTCCTCCCTCACCCCAAAGACAAGCATGTTGGGTTAATTAGTGAACCTAACTACAACTTGGCCAGAAGTGTGAATGCGAGCGTGAACCACTGTGACCCTGAACTGAATAAGTGAAAGACAATGGATTGCCTACATGTGACTCATGAACTAATATGAGTTTGACACCCCTGGTTTACGACATTCTAAGATAAACATTGTATAATATGTGTTAATTACTGATTCACAATTACAGCCAGTTATAATAAAAACACATTTTTTGTTAACTAGACTATTATTTCCTGGAAAAAAAATCTATCCTACTTCTTGTAATCAACTGTGTCGCCCTGTGACTCTATGCTGAATAAGATGATCCATCAAACTTTATGCTGCACTTACATTTACACTAAATACTGACCAATGGAAACTGTTTGAATGATGTATATATATTCCTTATCTCTGAAATTAGGAATTTAAAGACTAGTAAATGAAACTGAAAGGTTTGTAAAATTATGTATAACTTAAATATTTTTTAGATGCCAGTGAGGGTGAAAAAAACATAACCTAATTCACCAGTTGCAAAAACGTTACAACGTTGCAACAGTTGCAAAAAGACAAACATCTCTCTGAACTTCACCATCCTATTAACCATACTGGGACCCCAAATATTAATCTTGGACCCCCGGAGGGGATCCCAACCCGCATGTTGGACAGCGCAGTGTAATAACTATGTCCTCTTATATGTTTAATGAGGCTGAAAAATCAGTGACATTTTAAAATAAGTATGGTAATGTTAGTCAGGTATTGTAATAAAGTTCAAGCCATATTGAAATTCTGAACAAAGTGTCTAATGGTTGGAATAATTTTTAAATGGAAGGTGTGGTTCAACATGGGGTGCGCTTATGAATTAGGCACAGCAGCTGTCACTCAAGTCCTCATCTGTTGCAAATACCCTCGTCCTCCAAGCCATCTCAAGGTGTTCATTCTACCATGTGACAGCCCCCTTTGTGAGTGGGCCCCACTCTAAAAGCCCATCCAGACATAGATGCGCAGCACTGGTGACCTTTAATTTCATTCAGACTGTGTACAAATGACTGCAGCATAGCCCACTTAGGAAAAAAAGCCTGTGAAAGAAAGTCTTTGCGAGATTGTAGCTACTCTGGGTTTCGGCTCACTGGCATTATCTACTCCCTTGCTTTAATGACTTCCCGCCGAGAGGAGCCACGGTGAGAGCCTTGGCAGTCAGACTAAGAATAGCATTAGACACAAGGTTATCTGGGCATTACACTCACTGTAACATGCAATTAACTCTACTCGTCCATTTTCATTATACAATTATTCATTAATGTCAATTTAATTTTATGCATTGTTCTACATGACCAAGGCCTGATTACGGGGCCCTTGCACTCCAATATCCCAAGTTAACTGGTGCCAGCCTCACTTGCAGGCCGACTAATTGCAATTTAGCCCTAGACAGCACCTCCCTCTTTAGGCCCTCCATAATGGAGCAACTGATTCACAGACAGGTAACGATTGGAAAGACAAAGTGCTTCTCTCGCTGAATGGGAAAACAAATGCACTGCTGCTAAGCTGTTTTCTTTGTGATAGCACTGAGGTCTGCCCTTTGTATTCAGAGAGGGACAAGAGGTAATATGTTTCCTTAAATCCTATTTGTCTTCCAATTCTATCTCCATATAGAAATAAGACCCTATTAAATCACACAGGAATGTCTATACTGCGACTGCAACAGAATTAAATTTCTAGACAGATAATTTGCAATCCCCATGTCAAGACTAAGAGACCCATATGTAGGTTTTTCATTCTAAACCAGTCAAAATAGTGATGCAGAAAAGAAAGTATTTCTGAAACATTTATTGGTTTTTGGGGGCTGTTTGCAACATACTGCATGCCAGAAGAAAAGCCAGAGAAAACTACTGTCACCGTGTCAAAGGCTGAATCAAAGAAGCAGAAACTTACAGTAGATAGACCAAAGCAGGTAAATCTGATGGTGAGTTTACTTCCTGTTGCTTAAAACTTGTGGCACAAAGTTAGATAAAACAGGATCAAATGATGAGGGCTAATACTTTGTTGTTTGTTGTGCTACAGAACTAGAGTGCCTTCACTGCAAGAGTTTCTGTCATTATTCCAACTGCAGCTAAGTTCAGCCCAATTGTTCTTTGACAAACTAAAATTGCAGCAATTTTATTTTGGGATTTCGAATTGTTTCTTACTCCGTTGAAGGAGTTGGTGTGTCAGATATTTTTGGTACAGTGTTGTTGATAACTGATTAGGGAGACTGATTGGGGAGGTTAACCAGACCAGCGCATGCTGATTTGTTTACTTGTGTGAGCTGCAGATTTGGATTTTATACCTTGGTTACTCTAGGAGTCAATTCTTATGGAGGTGAGGAAATAGTGTAAGTAGTGGGCCTGAGTTGCCAAAAGTTTGGATGACTTCCTGGAAAAACTTTCTGCACTTAGCTCATTAGGTAGCTTAATAGTGTTGCTGATTCGGGATGTGCACGACAAGCTGAAAATATCTCAGAAAAGCAAGACCCCTGCGGGAGCCTGAGGTTCCCTTCCTAGGAAAAGTTGTTGAGGTCTTGTTTTGGCCAATCGCTTTACTCAATATATGACCGGCAATGATTTATGTGTTGCATGGCAGTGAAACCACAGACCCAAACACAAGTGGCTCCAATGCATATTTAGTGAGCTGTACATGAAGCTGGACACTAAGGGAGGAGATAGCACAGGTATGTCCAGATGACATGGAGAGGTATGGAGATGTCCAGTTGAAAAGGCAGTGAACATTTTACCTAGACTGTTTAACATAGTCTTAGAGAGTGAGAGGATGCCTGAAGAATGGAGAAAAAGTGTACCGGTACAGAGCTATAATGTAGTAAGTGGGATAAAGCTGTAGAGACATAGCATGAAGATATGGGAGAGTTGTGAAAGGTGACAATCAGTGAGCAACAATATGGCTTCATGTTGATAAAAAGCATGAAGCCATATTGCTTTGAGAGTGTTAGCAGAGACGTACAGAGAAGGTCAGAAGGAGATGAACGGTGCCTTTGTTGATCCAAAGAAAGCATATGATAGGTGATAGGTGCCTACAGTGGATTTGTGGTATTGCACGAGGCAGTCAGAAGTGGTAGAGAAGTACGTGAGAGTTGTGCAGGACATGTATGCCTCTTAGTTTTAAACTAGTCAGTTAGTCTAATTTTTTCATGGTTAGTCAGCTAAGAAATTAGTTGCTATTAACATCCCCAGTTATGATTTTGATTCCTTATGGTGAACCCTAAAGGGAGCAGCCGAAAGAAAAGTGTCAATCCATGATGTTGAAGGACAGGTAGCCAATGGATGTGATAGCAAAAACAACAAAGTCGAAAGCATGATTGTAGAGCAGGAATGGGAACGTCACACAGCTGGGGCTTTTTCTTAGCCTTCCACCACATCTCCTCCCCTGTCCCCTGGCATCGGGAGAAACCAAGGACTGGAAGCCTGGTCTCCACAACAGACTAAAATCATATAGATTCTCAGAGGACAACCATGCAAATTGCCTTCTGGATCATTTATATACTGTTAAATATCTATCAGAATAGTGGTTGCTCTGATATTTATGTGTCAACATGTTCTGGAGAAATTCAAGGAAATCAAGGTAAGAAACAAAAATAGCACCACTTTGAATTTAGTGTGGCCTCTGTGTCCTGCTGCCAAACACCAGCAAACCCATCTAGAGTAAAGTATTCAGCATGATGCACCTTTAAAGTACACTGTAAAACAGCATTTTTATTTTTCACATGGGTGGGAGAAGGTTAAGAGTTTCAAGGACACTCTAAAAAATGGCCCTTTTGAGGCCAGAAAAGGTTTGTCAAACTTTAGCTTCAGCCGCACTCTGATTAGTTTAGCTGTGCTTTCTTTGGAAGTATGTCAATGTTGCTGCAGTTGCTAATATTGAGCATAAATGGCCACATCTGAGTTTTGAATGTGTGTAGCATTTACCTCCTGTCTTTGACGTTTGCCTGGAAGATACCACCTTGCTGCTATATGTGTGTTTTTCTTCAGGTCGAGCGTTTTATTAAAAATGATCAGCACATCACTAAACAACAGTATTATCAAACTCAAAATACAAATGAGATGATGCACACTTTAACCTGCTGGAAGCTTAAGAAGAAACATCAGGAAGAAAAGAAATTAGAATTTATTCTCTGTGGACTGTGAATGCCTAAACAAATATCACAGAAATCTATCCACATTGTTGAGAGACTTTATTGTGGACTAAAACGCTGGACTGAGAGATGGACAGACCAACATCGAAGTCCCTAGAGCTGCCTCGGTTGTGTAGCTAAAAAAGGCTATGACTGACCTTTCAGTTCCATCCATCTGATGGTAATTAGGTGCAGCGATCCCAGTGTTTATGAAGGTATTAACACAACAACTGTTTGGGCTTTTCCTCCCATCTTGTCTCTGTCCTCTTTAATGTCTTTCACAGCACGCAGAGCTTTGTGCAATAGCTAAAACCATATTTAAGGCCAGCAAATGCTTCGCACTCGTCTGACAGGAAATTTGCCTCATGCAATAATGGTAAAAAGGAAAAATCATAAACCACGAGGGGCTTTTTTTCTTTTTTTTTCATACACCTGACATAGAACACATGATTAAAGAGTGCAAATTTGAGGGTGACCCCAGGCCAATTGGACCTGTCTTTCATGCACTGATTCACATCAAAGACTCTCAGGCAAGACTCCTCAAGGCATACAGTATGTGATCAAAGCGCTCTCCTCTTTGTAAATTCTATTTTATGCTTGTTGTTCATATTACGTTTCAGAGTGACCATACAAATCTCACGTGTAATTGAGAGGGTAAAAGACATTTTAATTCTTACAGAGCCATGTTTCAGGCACAAAACAAGAAACTGTAATGCAAGATAATGATTAATGTACTTCTTTGCTGATTGACCATTGAAAAGACTACTCTTTTATTCTTCTGTTCGGCAGACTTTGTAAGCAGTAGGGCAGCAATTATTGTTCATTTTCAGACGGGGAATAATCAAGGCCTTCAAAAGAAAATTAGATAATAAGCATATAAAATATGAAAGGAAAGAAACAGCCAACTCGAGTCTTCAGTCGGAATAAAAGAAGATGTGATTAGCGTCGCCAAAGGTTTACAACATTTTGTTTGAATATAGCTGATATAATTACTTTCATGTTGAACTGAGTTCACTTCATAACAATATATCAGAATGAGGTGAAATATGTCTGGATTAAAAGAGGGATAATTTTTTTTCCCTTCTGTCTGGATGAGGATAATGTTGCAGTCTATTCTTTTAATTTATACAGCTAGACAAGTCATTACAATTAGAAATTAGAAAAGACAATTTTGTGCACTTTAATTAAGTCAGTTCAATTCCATTCAATTCAGGCAATTCGGGTTTATTAATAAATATATACACATTATGTAGGCTCTGCAAAATTATTCAATATCTGTGATGCATGTAAAGACTTTCACTGACTTAACAAAAGCTTCAGAGCTACTTAACAGTAGTGCTCAGCTTTTCAGCACTTTTTTGTGGCTGCAGCAAGGCAGGGAGTGTAAGCACAAGCATGTATACACACAAAAGGACCAGATCCCATGTAAAGACAGCACAGAGGCACTAATCATGGCTGCACAGGAACAAACTCTGAGCACAAGATCCATAAAGGCGGGGGGTCTACCACACCAGGCAAGCCCCCAGGTGCAGGCTGTGTAAAGATGCCCCTGAGACAATCCAGGATGGTTGAGAATGATCGAGCTAAGATCCTGTGAAACTTCCAGATACAGACAGACAAAGTGGTGATGGCTAACCAACCGGACATAGTAGTGGTGGACACGCAGGAAAAAATGACCGTAACGATAGATGTAGCTATACAGAGTGATGGCAACATCAGGAAAAAGGAACACGAGAAGCTTGAGAAGTACCAAGAGCTCAGAGAGGAACTTGAAAAGATGTGGAGGGTGAAGGTAACAGTGGGCGAGAGGCTCCAGCAGATCCCAGGAACAACATTCAAGTTCTTTGTCGAGAAGACTGCAGTCCTAGGAACAGCAAAGGCACTGCGCAGGACCCTCAAGATCCCAGGCCTCTGGTAGAGATCCCGCAGGGCGAGAATGGATTTCTTAATATTCACTCAAGCATAAAGCACTATGTGACTGACACACAATTTGATAAAATCACTTTTTAAAGTAAGAACAAATTTTACACTTTAAAATATATTCATTCAGAGCCCTCTCTTTCCATAAGAATGGAATTCAGCAGCATCTAAATCTAGTTTCAAATCTGTTTATTGAATCAGAATCCTTTGGAATCCCTCCTCCCATCTATGAGCAAAGTAGCAAAGAAGAAGAAGAAGATTCGATATGGGATGCAGGAATGAATAAATCTGTGAATTTTACCAACTTGGAACTGAATCCAGAATGAAACCAGTAATCAGAATCCATTCCACAGTACAAGCTTAAGGTAAAGCAAGAATCCCAGTGGGAATTACTGTTCCAGTGTCCATAATCAAGTCGATGCCAGTGATTTCCAGATGCTGGTCTTCATCACGAAATATATACAAACTCTATTTTTGATGGATGTTGCTTCAAGCTGCGAAGAGGAGTTGAAGAAGTCAAAATAAGAGTCCATGGAGCCACAATACTGTTCTTCTGAAATGATTATGGTAAAAACAACTACAGCACCAACATGGTATTCCTGCATTTATTGAACGCATATTTTAGGAGTTCATTTTCTTTAACGTTAAATTAAAGAAAGTGAAATGAAAAACAAATACCACACAGATTTAGGAGTGGAGATCTCTGATTATAAACCTAATTTCTTAAGGTCCCTGCTGGCCTGTTTCCTCTGCTGATGTCTGTGGCTGCAGATGGGGTGAAGGGAGGCCCAGGAGGTGGTGGACTCCTGTGTAGCAACAGAGAGCTGAAGCCGACAGCCAACTGTCGTGCGTTGCTGAAAGCAGTCTAGTTGAGGAACATGGGATGATGTGGAGCCAAAGGAAGATGTGGCCAGTGAAAAAACATTCCATTGTTTCAGCTATGCGTTTTACTTCTACATTGATCGTGTTGACCAAAGGCTCTCTTTTACTCGTCTTGGCTCGAGTGAGTTTGAGCATCTAAGGGAATAAAAACATTTCAATATAAAGGAAAAGCTATCACTGGAAGAAAAATGAGAGCTTTCTAGGGAAAATGAATGCAAAGGAGTTTCTATTTTTCTGAGTAATCGCCCAGCAGCAACCACCAACACTCTTTTTTCTCAAATGGTGCTGGGTGAAATAGCTAGCTAAGTGAACAACCGCCCATCCAGCAGATCACACAAACCCCCTGGTGTCAGAAACGTAGCTTGTTGCGCTTAGTGATTTAAAATATCAAATCCAATTTCAAACAGATGATTGTAGATCAAATATTTAATAGTTTCCTATGTTTAAAAGGCAGTTTGAATTTCAAACGAAAAGTGACAGCCCCAGTGTCCATATTAATGTCAATAAAGAAACATGTCACTCAGTGCAATGGTGTGGTTCACTGTTGTGTTTGTAATAGTTTTGGGACCACAATAGAGCTCCGCAGCACAGAGGAACAATCTCAAATACAGCAGGCTTTAGTTTTTAGAAGCAATTAAACTGTAGTTCAAGTCCTTCAACACAATTTCTTCAGAAAACAACTACAGACTATAACTGGTGCTCTCTCTTCAACTTGATGCAACTTTTAACATTTTACAAGAGCCATGTCTGTGACAGGAATATCTGTAATATAATGGGTGCAGTGTATTTAGAGAAAAGGCCTAATTTAGGAAAATAAAAGCTTTAATAACAGAATTCATGCAAGTAAAAAAAAAACAGTTATCAGTCTGTCTGCTCTCTATTGATTTCACTCTGTTGTGCCATCATGATCGTGGCTGATTGGTGGGGACTGATTAACAGCTTTTTGCACCATCTACTTCTGTTTCTTTTTTTGTCTTTTAATTAATCCTTGTTCACTTCACCTCTGGGTGTACTGTGCATCAGTATAACAAAATCGAATGAAGTGCAGCCCTAGGGGGGTAAGAGCGATCCTCATAAGATTATAATTGTCAAGATGAAACTCTCCAAAACAAGCTGGAGCAAAACAAATGTTCAAACATGATTTAGATAGTGAGTTCCCTTGTACAGTGAATACATGCATAATATTTTTTGTTATTGTTGCATTATTAATCCACACTTTTAAATCATAAATGTCACAGTAAGTGTCTTTGGAGAATGAGACATTTTTCAGTTTTTTTTCTCTTCTTCTTTCATAATTTACAGTGTTTGGCAGAAAGGAGGTCCACCACAAAAACAAAAAATGTTGCACTAAAAATCATCTCAGATTGGTTGCTTTTTGAAAATATGACATTTTTGAGATGGAAAGCTCTCGTAAAACTGAGCTGAGTGATTTTCTGGGTAATCATGACAATAGGATAATTACAGCTAGAAGAAAACATGCTGCATTTAATGTGCGGCATATCAGCATGTCTCAGCATACAATTAAAGGACATATGGGAATACATTAGGGTGGTAACGAGAGACCGAACCCTCTCTGTCCTCAGCTCTCTGGTTGGGAGTCTTGAGATGGGCCCTCCGATTGTCCACTGAGAGTTGTTTACATTTCCTCAAAGGCTCCATTTAGTTTCCCCTGACAAGGTGGAATAAGTGACTTGGCCATGATGGATGGAGGCACCTGTCCTAATGGTGGCTCAAACTGTGCCCACTAGTGCACGATACATTGATAAATTGACAACAGTTGGGACATGCTCTGCTAGCAGGGAGAATGAGGCTACTAGGACATCCGACTGCTCACCATGCTTCCACGTCAGTGTAAGCGACCCTCACAATGTGGAGGTCCCCAAACAACTGCAACACAGGAATGAGTATTCAGAGTAGGGGGCTGACGATTAATGCTTGATCTTTGCCAAAAAACATAAAAGCAATAAAAATAGTCTTGGTTACATTTTTAACTATTGCTGAATTGTTTTGTTTGAAGAACAAAAGTATTTTTGATTAAAAGTTAGAGTAGATCAGTCTTGCTTAGAGCCAATTTCACTTTTTTTTTTTGTCTTTAACCTGCTAAGACCCGAACTCTTTCATAGCATGCATTTTTAAATTCTCTTTGCTATTTGGGCTGTTTGGGACCTGATGAATGTAAAAACAAAGAATTACTTTTTTTTTTTTTTTTCTTACCTCATTTTTGTTTCTGAGAAAAATGAGATCCACATATGAGGACATTCATTGTAAATTTCGATAGAGCAGTGGCAGTATAATGTCCTCGTAAGTGGATATCGGGCCCTTTTAGAGCAAAATTTTGTATTTTGGTCTAGACACCCCAAAATGTGATGTCCACATATGTGGACGCCAGGTCCTAGGAGGTTAAAGTGCTACGAGTATTCCTTTAACTTGAGCTTGAGCATGGATTTCTTCACAAATAAAACTGGAGAAAAAAATATTAACAGCTGTATCACAGACATATAATTAAGTACAGTAACCTTAATAACTCCTGATATTTACTTACACTTTCTGTCCTATCAATCTTTCCAAACTACAATAATTTCTCCTTCGTCTCTTCCATCATAAACGTATCAGCGTGTCTTTTAGATCCCACTGCTGCAAGACTGTTTAAGGAACTCTCACCATTAATAAAGACAACAATTCAAAATATGATCAGTTACGTCTACCAAAAGGATATGTACCACAGGCTTTTGAGGTGGCTGTCTTTGTCTTAGCTAATTATAGACCAATCTCCAACCTTCCTCTTATTTTAAAAACACTTGAAAATAGTTGTCAAACAGCTAACTGATCATTCGAATAGAAATGGTTTATATGAAGAGTTTCAGTCAGGATATAGCGTTCATCAGAGCACTGAAGTATCACGAGTGAAGGTTACTAATGATCTTCTTTTGACCTCTGACACTGGTCTCATCTCTGTGCTTGTCCTGTTAGTCTTCAGTGCGGCATTTGATACACTGATCATAACATTTTAATAGAGACACTAGAACGCACTGGTGGTATTGAAGGACTTGCACTGCAGTTGCACTGGTTTTAGTCAGATCTATCTGATGAACTCCAATTTGTGCATGCAAATGGGGAGTCTTCTTCACACACAAAAAAGTTAGTCTCACTGTTCCACAAGGTTCTGTGATAGGATCAATAATTTTTGCATTATACATGCTTTCCTTAGGTAATAGTATTAAAAAAAACACTGCATGCATTCTCACTGATATGCCGTGGATATCCTGCTTTATATATAATGGAGCCAGATGATGCAAACCAATTAGTTCAACTACAGCCATGCCTTAAAGACTTGAATTAACTCTAATTTTCTATTTCTTGCAGAAAACTAATATGATAATACACGGCACTAAAAATCTGAGAAAATCTCAGAAACATGGTGTCTAACCAGATACTTTGTGTGACATTACCTTGGCCGCCAGCAGCACTTTTGATCAGCGCATTTTTAATGCACTTTGGATGTATCCTCCAACACACACAAATATGTAGGACTGCTTTATTTTATCCATGCAATATCTCTAAAATTAGAAATCTCCTGTCTCAGAGTGATGCTGAAAGACTAGTTCTTGCTTTTATTACTTGTAGTTTGGACCATTGCAATTAATTTTTATCACGTTGTTCTAAAAGTTCCCTAAAAAACACAGTTAATCCAAAACACTGCAGTCAGACTACTAACAGGGATGAGAAAGAGAGATCATACTTGCTCCCATTCTGGCTTCTCTTCACTTCTACTTGTTAAATCCAGGATTCAATTAAAACTTTTCTCCTCATGCACGCAGTCTTGAATAATCAGGTTTCATCATATTTTAAATACCTCATAGTATACAATATTATCCCAACAGAGCACTTCTCTCTTTGCAGGCTTTCCTATAGTTTTAAAGAGTAAAATGGGAGGCAGAGCCTTTAGCTATCAGGCCCCTCTCCAATGGAACCAGCTCCCACCTAGATTCAGGAGACAGACACCGTCTCTACTTTCTTTTCCATAACCCCCTCTGGTCATGGCAGAAGGCTGTCCTTCCCTAAACCTTGTTATGGAGAAGATTTCTTCCTGTCAAAAGGGAGTTTTTCGTTCACAATGTCACAAAGTGGTTGCTGTAAAGGACTGATTGTCAGGGTTCTCTCCAGAATAATGTAGGGTCTCTCCCTTACAGTATGAAGCGGCTTGAGGTGACTTGTGTTGCCACAAAAATAAACCTGAATTGAATTAAACTGAATTACCAAACCCAACCTTGCGGTTCATCTCAGCTTTGTACCAATTCTATAGACTCTTAAGTCAGCTAAATACATCTCTGTTGAGTTATGTTTGCTCCACTTCTGCTTTTTATGCAATACATTACACTTTGTCTTTGAGTTCTTTTTAGTGCTCTGCAGTTTTCTACTTTTAATTAAAATACTGAATTGCTTTAGATCATTTCTGTGAAGCACTTTGTGACCCCTTCCTGCGAAAAGCTCTATACAAATAAATACTGCTTGTTATATGAAAGACTTTTTTTCCCCTCTTTTAAACAGTCTCTAACTTTGTATGAGACCAATTTGCATGGTTACACAATAACATGGAAACATATTCAGTCAAAACAACCTCTGCTAACATGACCACAAGTTCCAATATTATCTGGAAAATAAGCTTATAAAGCTTTAAGGTCTGCAAGGGGAATTAGTTCCCTGAAGTATTTAGGACAAAACAGGTAGTATTAGTAATAAGTTGGTGACATAGCAGAGCACTGTCAGCCATTTGTGGAATACACACTTTTGCGTAAAAATGACCAGTGTTTTTTTTTTTTTTACTGACTGTTTTCTAGGGCTGATTGAATGGGACTTTAGCAATCTATTTAACAGCAGCTCCTAGCAACCTCCAGCAAACCAGTCGGGGAACAACAAGTGCTTACCAGATGTTCGCCAAGGTCACCAGGTCTCTATAGGCCTGTGTCACTGGGGCCTTACTTTAGTTCCACCATTTACAATTTTCACTGATTTTATGCACTATTATTGTTCTCATCAACCTTTTATACATATCAAAAACAGCATGGAGGGAAAATTCTGTGTGGCTGACAAAGTTACCAACCATCTGCTGAAAATAATGGCGCATTTAGCAGTTAGCTAGAGATAGTGGGGGAGCAGGTAACATTGAGCATTTTAGCTCCTTTCTGCAATTATGCATATGTAAATACTGTTAAATGTCTTTATGGGATGATTGTCAAGTTTTATGCCACATTTTAAACTATATACTCAGAGTACTGTAAAGAATTTTAATCTTGGGACGTTCTGTCTGATCTTAAGTAGGTAGTAAGTCGCTGCTAGCATACATGGCTTAAATTACTTTGCATATGACGACTCTCTCCTGACTCACAGGAACCTCTCTGTGTTCCAGTGGCAAGAGACCTTTACTCTCCTGCTCAACAGAAAATGCACTTTGGCAGTGTGGAACGACACTGCATGTCTCTGCATTTTGCAAGAGATTTTTTGAAGCTCATATACACAGAGGGACAGCAGGAAATGGCTGAAGATTGCGGCACAGATTTATTTGATTATTTTTAAGTTATATTGCAAAATCTCAAAATGTAAAGGTTTCCCACATAGCAAAATAGGTACAGCCCGGATCTGGCCCACACAATGTCCTTACACATGGCCCACATCCCGCAAAGAATAACGGCCCTTTGGTGGCCCAGACAGAGGTGGCCCACACATGGGCCAGCAGCAGACACACTGGTGGTCCTGTGCTGGCCCAGAACAGTTTCAGCTCTGGCCCCAGATGTCAGCCTAATGTGTACCTTAATCAAGCCATGTAATAACAACATGTGCTGGAACATAATAGTGCAAAAGTAACTTGAGGAAACTCAGACAGTGAATGGATTGATTCTTGTATAGCGCTTTTCTACTCTCCCAGAGTACTCAAAGTGCTCTATACAACATTTACCCATTCACACACTTTCTCTAAACTGAGTGCTTCCTAACTAAATTCATACACATTCACACTCTTGACATGCAGACTGGAGGAGCCAGGAATCGAACCACTAACCTTCTGATCAGTAGGTGACCTGCTCTACCTCCTGAGCTACAGCCACCCAGTGGTAAACATGAGGTTTTGCATAAAGTGTACACTCACAAACCTGTCAAACCTACATGGCATTTGGGTCTTCTAACTAAAGTAGGAAAATAGGAACATAAATACTGCCATCATTGCCAGACCTGGCCCACATCTGGTTGACATACACCCTGCCATGACACTAGTCAGTCAGAAGTGCCAGCTTGATGCCAGATCCGGGCCAGACCTGTTTTCTCTGAGGCTGGATCACATAAACCAAACCACAATCGAGCCACATGTGGCATGCCATCACATAAACAGTGCCATCTATGCCAGGTCTGGCCCATATCTGGATGACATACCAGTTACCATGCCAGAAGTCAGCCAGCAGTGCCGGCTTGACACTAGAACCGGGCCAGACCTGTATGCTATGTGGGTTAGTGTTATGTCTACGAAAGAAACAACAACTTTTTAAACCCACTACTGTTTAAAAGCAGTGTTATATTACATATATTAGACAAAACATGCTTTCTTGACTTCCAACTTCTGAATGGTAGTGTGCAATTGTAATGAGCAGATGAGTTTGGGGGAGTTTAATTAATATGAGGAAAGAAAGAAGAGCAAAGTGTTTTCAACTGTGTTTCTTAACCTTCCTCTTCTTGGTTTAATTCAGAGAACAAGGAGCTGTGCCCATTGCTATTTAGTTGGCAACAAGCAGAAACGTCAGCCCAAATGATTGTTCCTACGGGATGTGTAAACAGCCAAGTGTACCTTCATGAGGTGGTATTATTTCACATTTGTGTTTACAGCTTGTTCCACTGTGCCAAAAAAGAAATGTACTGCTGCTTTAACCAGGTCAACAAACAAACCATGCTGATTTTTCCTGGTAAAGTCTTTTGATTCTGCATTCAGGGCTGCTCGTGGTTTGAGACATCACTGCGCACAAAACAAGTGTTTCCTTAGAGATATTCAATTCCACTAATACCAACTTACAAAGTGAAAATGGTTGTTTTAAAAGCTCCAGATAGTTATGTAATCTGTATGGCTCACAGAACTCATACAGTTTATAATGAGCGTCAGTTCAGCTTACCTCAAATGAGACTCATAAAGCTTCCCTTGGCATCCTCCCTGCTGTCTGTTTCGCCTTAGTGTGATATGGGGTCCATAACAATCAGCACCACCCTAATTATTTTTGGCACTCCAAACTTGCTCTGAAGGAGAAAAGACCAATTTGAGGCCTTTAAAATGCCTTAACCTTATTTTAAAGAGCCAATTAGCCAGCATATCTACCCATGAAGCCTGCCATTACACCATTTCTGTCACTTTGTTGGAGAGAAACCCATTTTACACAATTAATGAGGATTCCTTGCAGCTTGCACTTCAAAGTCCAGGCTCTATTGTTTGTGTTGTCTGAGCGAGTTTGTCTTTCAAAATCCTCTGCATGTGTGTCAGCACACATTCTCCAGCTAACAACAAAGACCCAGTTTTAAAGTGTGTTAAATTAAATTAGAACATCAACACAGAACTTTGAACATACCTTTATGCTCTGTAACAGCACATATCCCTGCACCCCTGGCAGGTCAAGTTGCACTGAGGAGAAGGAGGGGAAGGATGGGTCAACTGCCTATCACCGCTCGTGCTGACAGAATGACTTATGAAAATCTAAATGCAGTTATTTCGAGAGCCTGCATCTGCAATTATCTCACATCTGCAATAGTTTACTCGGGTTACTCGGGTGATTAGTCAGAGTCCTCGGGCCTTATATAGATTAAGTCCAGATGTCTGTTTGTTTGCAGCTATGTGAATTTAAACAACCCATCTATATCTTGAACTCTGCAAAAAATAAAACAGGGAAAACATTATCTACTCATATTGATTTCTAAATATGCTGCCTAACAGCCTAGCAGCCATGGTTTTTATAGAGTAGCACACTAACATCACATTTGAAGGCTAAAGCTGGTGTCCAACACATGTGACTCATGAATGTTAGTCATTCGTCTCGCAGACATAGATGTCTTCAGTGGTCTAATTAAAGCTGCTGTCTATTGATTATGTGCAGGAACTGAATTTCACTGAACTCAACTGCGTCACACACACGTCACTTCAGTCTGCTAAATCTTGGAAAACTTTTCAAACTTCCTACACAATAAAATAAGAGCAATCCGAAGGTGCGTATCTCCACCAAGGCTGAACGTTTCCCCAATAGCACACATTTATTGAGTAATCTATACAAGATTTATGATATTTCCTTAAGAACATCATTCTTAATACCCCATTTTTTCTTCTTGCAGTTTGATGCACATTTGCAAAGCGGTGATGTAAAATGTACATTTCAAAATTTCCTGGACCAAGATGTGGGTTAACTTTAAAAGCTGAGTACTACTAAGTTGGGCCTAAAATCACTTCTGGTAAAGTTTTCCCCACAAAATTTGACACACCAAACTGGCTGCATAGTGTCCTTAATTAACTGTGTGACAGAACAAAACTGTGATAAGCGTCCCATTTCTAAGACTTTTTTGTGTTCCAACTGTTTTAGTCATTTTGTCAATGGTGTATATTTATATGACAAAGTCAGTAAAGTAAAAGATTTGCACAAAGAAACCAGGCAGAGTAGGGTGAATATGACTTGATTATAATTTAGAATAATTTTCAAAGTGGTAGATTTCAAGCTTTGATTTATTTGTCAAGCGCATTGTTCACTACTCTCTATTTTAGCAGTTCTTGAAGGTACTGGATCTACAGCTAATTGTAATCTTCATGCCCGCTACTTGCTTCTACAGGTCTGTAAGGGAGGTTTGTTAATAGCACTGCTCTGTGGACTTTCAAATGTGAGCGCTCACAGTGAACTTAGTAAATGTTATTGTGACTTTTATTATAGAACTTCATGTGCATTTATATATCAAAATGCAGGTTAAACAAGAAGCTCCTTTATATTCTATAAATTGTGACCATGTTTAACCAAAACGTATCTTTCTCTTAAGATATATAACAAAATCAGTCAAACACTAAAGCTACTAATGCTTGTTTCTGCCATTGTTTCTTGTCACTGTGTTCAAGTTTCACTAAAATGTGATGAATACTTAACAAGGACTAGTGATTCTTGTGATTTGTGGATGAACGGGTGGACACCTTGCCATGGAATGAATTCATTGGTCTTTCAGCTGAATGAGCTAATAACTGTGCTGAACAAAAATGATATTTTAACTTTAGTTAGTTTAGTGTCTCATAGAGTGGGTGTAAAATTGATTTGGATGCCGTTTAAATATATTTTTTCCAGCCCAGAAAAGCTCAGATGAATATCTAAGAAATGACTGAGCTCAGGAATGTCAGAAAAAAAGTCAATTTAAAAGCACCACATTTTACCTAGCTCTATGTTTTTCAAGAGCTTGCAACTGAAAAGGGAAAAAAATCATTACATGAAGGTAAAACATGGCCTTGGCTTCATGAAATATACTACAGTGATTGTACAAAAACAGAAATCAGCTGATTCTGAGGGCACAGGTGGGATTTCTTTCCCCTGGATTTGATTGATTTTATATTGAATCACTGCAATGACCCAAGTTAATTAACAGTTTTTAACCTGGTAAACCTTGGCAATAATTCAAATATGAAAATTCATAGTGTAGCAGGGCTTTTTTCTAGAATTAAGAACAACTCTGGGTAGCATGATGTAGTGTAGTGATGTATATTCTAACCTTACTGTAATGCTACCTACACTATATCTTAGAGCAAGTCTTTACCTTTGTGTGAATTCCAGCAAATTGTGGTGTCAGTTATGCTTAATAAGATGCAGAGAGTCATCCAAGAAAAATCTGGGACTATGTTTCGCACATTGGAGCTTTTTAAGGGGAATGTGTATTCGCACTGTGACTGACACGTATCAGGACCGCCTCCCCCTCTCCCTCTGAGCCTAAAATCATTTATAGGCCTGTAAGCAGGTTGCCTTGACTTTTGTCATTTGTGTGATGTTGTCATCAGCTTAGCCTAGATGCCGGGAATTATTGGAAATTTTGAAACCGTGCGGCAAGCTTTAAAGCAGCACTAATTCATCCTACGAGCTTATCACACCTTTCACTTTTGTAAAGCAACATAACCTAGGCGATTTATTCAGCATGTCAAACTGTTTAAGCTTCGGCAATCAAACAGCAAATGCAGTGGGTATTTTACTTTACGCTGAAAAATGAGAAACAGTATATGCATAAGCGAGGAGCCTCGGCTTTTTAAACTAGCACTGAATCAATCAAAGAGTACAGGCAATCGGCTATTTCGCCAATAGCTGGAGGGCAAAACTTTTGCAGCACCGGGCCACACTAAAACAACACCTAAAGGCTGATCTATTTTCTTGTTTGGAAGTAATATGAGTTCCTACAAACCTTCTTGGGATTTAAATCAAGGTCATTAACTGTGATGTGCTGGAGGATGCAGAAATTGGGACATTAATCCTGAGGAAATAGTTATCTGCCTGAAGAGGTGTGATCTGAATGCAATAGGACTGGATATCAGTGGATGAAAAATGTGACAACAAGTCCATGTCACCAGACATTATCTTCCACAACTTTTGCACATAACTCCTGAACTACTCAAGATGTCACCAGGGAGGGAAATCTAAGGCCGGAGCCGTTGTTCCCATGAGCCTCATCGCCACTATTTATTGTGCATTGCTCAAATTCCACCTTTTTTCAGGGCCTACTTTTCAAGACTAAAGACATTAATAACCGGCTTTACTTACATTTTAGATAAAAGTAATGACAGCATCCCAGGCGTAAGCTTCGCAACAGTCTGGTATAACAGAGGCCATTATTTCTAATTCCCTCTGTTTTATCTCATATATTAGTAAGACAGTTCCCATGTTTCTAAGATATGGTCATATTCTGATTTGCTGTTGATGTTGGCAAACTAGACACTTTCCCTGTTATCTTGATAAATTCAATGTAATATACACTTCCATAGGCATAATTAAAACGAAATCATGTCATACTAAAAACCTCAGCAGCTCTGTTTCTCTTCTCTTTGGTTTTTCTTTCTTTTTTTAAGTGAGGTTAAGTTACCATCAAAGAATGTTTCACATTAAAAGCATTCAAACTGCTCTGAGGATAAAAATCTATGTTGAAGGGCTTTTAAGTCAAACACTGGCACTGACTAGTTGAGTTGAAGTAATCAATTAGTGATTTAAAAATATTGTTTTATTTGAAACGGGCACTCAAACCACTATGGTGAATACATTTTGTGGCCAAGTCAACTAATTTCATTGGAGAGTTGCACTTGGTGGGGTCACTTTTTAGGACAAAGTAAATATGTGCAGTTGGAGAAGTCAAAATACAGGATGTTGTCATGGCTCATTAAACTAGACTACACTTCGTCCACCTCCATATTTTTACTCTTGGAGTTCTTCTACAATAATTGTCTTGCATCATTGACAATTCAAACTAATCAGTAATTCTCTTATAAAGAGCCTTGCAGACGTCGAAACAATTGCCTGAAATGAGTGAGATGGAGAGTTTGGAGGAGTCTTAAGTCCAGAATTTAGTGAGTTTTAAATTAAGGTTTGTTTATTGGCTATTACTACACAGAAACAAGGTGTTATCAGTATCGTGTATGCTATGTATGGAAATTCCAGATTTTATATTAAACAGAGTGAGATGAAAGGAAAACCAGCAGTTGTCATCATGCTCTTTTTTCTTTTCTTTTCTCTTCTCTTTCCACTCTCCCCCAACCAGTCACAACAGATGGCCTACCCTCCCATAGCCTGGCCCTTTTGGAGGTTTCTTCCTATTAAAAAGGAGTTTTTCCATCCCACCATCACAATGTTTGCCCATAGACGATCATCTGACTGCTGGATTTTTCTCCCAAATACCGTTGGGCCTTCACCTTATAGTATAAAGTACCTTGAGGTGATTGCCACTGTGATTTGTTGCTAAATAACAAATAAATAAACCTGAATTGAACTGAACTGAATCATGACTGGAAGTATTAAGGCTGTTCATATTTAGCATTTGTTGCTGCAACATAGATAGAATATGAAAATTTATGATACAAAAATGACAACAGAAACTGTGCCAAGATAATGGATTTACTCTGCAAGTGGTGATGATGAAGACAGTGGCAAAGAGGCATAAATATTAAAGGAGTGAGTGCTTCATCGTGCTCCTAAATGAACTAACTGAAAACTCAATATTTTTCTTATTTTCCAGTGTTGCACGGTTGACCTTTTCCAGGGCTTATCTAGTGGCACAATGCAAAATTTCATTTAAGTAGTCAAAAAGAGAAAGTCATCATTTACAACTGTACAACAAAACAAAAATGTAAATGTGAGCATTTTACTTTTGAATATTTCGCCTATTCCAACTGGGATTGGGCGACACGCAGGCTACACCATGGACAGGTCGCTATAGTCTATCACAGGGCTAACGCAGAGAGACAGATAACTATTCACACCTACAGCCAATTTAGAATCATCATGTCTTTGGACTGTGGGAGGAGGCCCAGAGCAAACCCCTGCAAGCACAGGGAAAGCATGCAAACTCCTAAAGTATTCTTCAATTCAACGACTGGAACAAGAAAAGAAAAGGATGGAGGAGGCAGCAGGAACAAGATGAGACTTTCACTACTGAAAGTTACTGTGTGACTGAAGTAAATTAGAGAACAATAAAACACGCATATCATCAGCTTCTTTCTAGTTCATTTTTATTGCATTATGAAAGACAAGTATGAAACAGTATGAAAGCAAAGTACGCTCCGTAAGACATCATGTACAAAGCTGGACTATTCATCATGAACCTAATAAATACTGTAATTTGATGATCATAGCTGGAATTATGTTTGTTTTATGTACACAGTGCCAGTGAACAATACAGTTAAGAGGTTTTAGTAGTACATATACATTTTGCAGTCTTGTTCGGTCTAGGAAATTTGACTGTTTTACATATTAGGGCAAACATCTTAATGCAAATATGATATTGACAGATTGTGTGTTGACTGACAAATATTTTGTGTGGTCTGAATATGGTCCATCAAATCTGGGCTGCAGACAACCAGCTCCTGGGCAGATTTCTGCCATAGGAGCTATCCCCCAGCAGAAGCCAATGGAGCAATCACTATATTAATATAATTGCATTTAAATTTAAATAGCAAGCTATCTTTAGAAGGAACGTCATGATGCCAAAAATTGATACTTGGTACCAGTATTGTTAAAATTCCCCAATTCTTGACACTATCATCAATACCAAAATATATAAAATTAATCAAGTGCATGGATTTCAAAAACTTCTATTCTAATGATAGTATGAAAGTAACCTCTAGGCAAAAGCACCGTTCATCAAATGGCTACTTGAAGCAGGCTCCAATCCCCAAAGACTCCCATGTTAAAACGCCCGACTTTGCAGGAGTAATAACAATGTTTACAGCCTGTTTCAAAAACATTCATCTCTACAGCCATTTTCATCCACTCAGGATGAATGAACTAGCATGACTTTTAAACAACTCACCTTTTTAAATAGTACTTCAAGCCTTCAATTATGCAGGTGTGTACTAAAGGACACTGAAGAGTCTTTTTCTGTAAGTACTTTTTGTTTTATGCCTCTTTTTCAACATATAAAATTTTCTATCCCATTTAAAATCACAGTAAAAAGATCTAAGCTAGCTAGTGAATCCTAACATTAGTGGATAACTCCGGTATGAAAACATGGTCACACTCTCACAATGGGAAGTTGTGAGGGCAGGGAAAATGGGAAAAAAGCTGCTTCACATATCACAACACCACTGTGCCCCCTTAGCCTCTGTAAAGCAGTCATGGAATCAAAAAATAAGGGAAAAATGAAGGCCGTAGACCACATGAATACCCATACCTATAGTGATTTCACACTGATGACACATTTTTGGTATTTTTTGGTCCAGAAGTGACCATATTTGGATGACAGAGTGAGACACCAAGTTATCAGCTAAAGCTAGTTTGGTTATAACTTTCATTTGTAAACTGTATGGGTGCAACTGCTTAATTAATGCTAAATAATGTCCAAAAAAATTCGAATTTTCAGTCATCGACACTGATGCACTGACTTCTTGTCTGGTAATTGCTCATCAAGTCATATTAGCAGTCAGGTATTTTGATTAAAATATTCCAAAAGTCCAGCTAAGTGACTTGAGGTAGCAAAAAAGGCTACAGGCTACATCTGAGAAACCATGCCCTTAACTTTAAGGTTAATCAGTAACCTTTAAAAAAATTCATAGCAAAATTAGGATGTTTTTTGTACCAGGCTGTAAATATGTTTGAAATCTGTGAAGACTGACTCACTTTTGGAATTCAGCATCAAGTGGTCAGTAGAGGAAGTGGAGTTTCTGGAACATTTCCGTCCTGGAGGTTGCTGCCTGATGAAGGCATGCTTTAGGAATCTCTTCTTCAAGTAAGAGCATGCTACTTGACAACAAACACTATAATCTGACAGCCCTGATGCAGATTCATTTCGCTCAGTGACTCAAAAGTACCGCTGAGCTCAAACCATTTAAATTCAGAGTACACCGAGGGGTACATGAGGCCTCCCGATAAGCAATTTTCAGACACAAGTGGTTAATCAAATTAAATCTGCTTTTATTTCTTCTTTTTTATCTACCTACTGCTTTCCAAAATCTCTTGATCTTATGTGTTGGATCACATGCATGTCTTCTTTTGTTGCTCTGTTAAAGGGAGATTTCAGTATTCTGATCATGATTAATTAGGCTGGTGCATTTGTAGCAGGTGGCAAAGGTAAATCCCTTTGTTGGGAAGTGGCAGGTGGGTAAAATGTCTGAGAGCTCCTGCCCATGTGCTAACATCTTACTGTACACATTTTATTTTATGGTCTTTCCATTTCCTGCCAGTGGATTCTATACTGTAGGTTGGAGAGTGAGATTAGATCAGTGTGTATAAAATAAGATTTATTTCAACATTAGAGCTAAATTGTGACCAAAGAAGATTAGTTAAGCTAAACCCAATCTAATTTCAGCTTTGCTCTCGACAGTAATTTGCATATTCTGTGGCTATAAGATAGGATGATTCATCTTTTACACGTTCACAGATGGGATCATCGAGGATCAACTGATGCATCAGTGTATTTTGATTTTCCTTTTTTCCGGCATTAAGTAGCTTTTGATAAAGTCTTAATTTCCTTACTACATCATTATTAGCTTTTGATACCAACGTGCCATCTGGCAAATGTTAAAGCACCAGCAGATAAGAATTCATAATGAATATGGTTGACTCTATGACAGATTGTAATAAAAGAGCGGGGCTGTGACAATTATCGCAGAGACGGAGCATGAGGGCATTTGACAATGTGGCAGGCCTGCACTTGCTAATTGCAAAGCTGCTTGTACATTTCCACTCTCCCACCGACCATCAGAATTCAGTTATGTGCAATCACATCATCTTTTTTTGTTGTGTTTCCACCTCTGAAATCCCACTCTCCTACGTAAGTCAGATTGTGTATTTAAATGGATTTTATTTGGCAGTTAAATTGAATGCAGCGATATATAACAGAAGACCTATAACACTTTCCCACCTACACATGGTGAGAATGAATCCAAATCGTTCTATTTCGCAGCCGTGTCAACTCCTCCCCAGCACCACCTGTCATCAGGATATTTTGCAGCAATATCAGAGGAAACACTTTGGAGATTGTGTGAGCTGTGTGCTTTCATCAGTGTCCCTTAATTAAATCTACCTTTCCCCAGGCTCTTCCATGATCTCTGCAAATAAAATACAGAGTAAACACACCTAATTAAAGAAGTTAAAACAGCCCAACCTGGTTCTGCCTCAATGTCAGCAGCTGGCATATCTGCAGAGGCTCTGCACTGCACTGTAATTCCTCCCCGGCTCGCAGTCAGCGCAGGGCTAAAATCATGTGTCATTAGTAAATTACACAGGTGCCAGAATGAGTTTATCATCTTGAGTATGAAAAGCTTCATAATAACCTAAGGAGGTGCTTCTAAAACGGTCCTATCTTCTAAGCTAAATGAACACGCCACACTGATATGAGATTATCCAGCTTTAGAGCAGACACTGTTGCCCTGAGGCCTGCAGCCAGTTTATGATGCACTATTTTCCCTTAATCTTTTTTTTTTCAAACCATTCTCAACAACCACAAGTGCAAGAAGAGAAGAGAGAAGCATGTGTAATATAGGTGATTTTTTAAAAACGTGCTCCTATTTTTGTTTCCCAGAAGAAAAAATTCAAATCTTGGAGACTAGCTGAGCGCAGTGAGGCAGCGGGGCTGTGCACCCTTCAGTCAGACGCCTTTAGAGGCTTCTGGGTTTAGGGTCCAAATTACAAAGTTAATGTCCCCACCACAAATAAACTGATTTTAATGGTAGAAGCACATAAAAACACAAAGCAAGTTGTATTCACTGAAATAATAAAGGATTATTGTCCCAATGACAGCAAACTCCACTAAATAATTAATAATTATACATAATAATTAATATTGATTCTCTCTTTACTTTCCCCCTGGTCATCCAAGCCTGTCCCCTGTATAGGTACGGCTCCTCTCAACAGACAAACTGCTGCCCGTGAGACACACGAGAGAGGAACAGCAGGGGGTTTATTAACCACCTCCCTCACTAACAGGAAACAAGACTATTATAGAGAGCTAAAATTAAACCTAAAAATAAGGCAAAGTGTGAAAACATGCTAGTTAACTAAACTCAAAAATGAAAAAGTAGAGCTTAAAAAAAAAAAGAAAAGTAACAGAAACTAATAAACACTAAACTGAAACAAGCAAAACTACTCTGGAAACTAACTGAAACTAAACAGAAAAGGATAATAACCCTGAGAGGAAGTATAGCGCAGGGGTGGAAGAACAGTTGATATCACCGGCATACTGTGTTTTTGTGGGTTTTGGTCCTGAATTCTGAATTAATCTATTCGAGTTTAGGTCGTATTGTTATTCTTGCATCTAAAGTTTGTTTTTCATGTTTGTTAGGTTGGGCTTTGGATTTCTGTCTTGCCGTCTTCATCTGTCTTGTAAATGCTGAGCTTTTGTTTGGCTCCTGTTTTATGGCTTTACTGTTCCAGTGTTCATTTTGAAAACTTAGGCTTCACTTTGCTTCACTTCCCATTTTAAGTTTGTTATTTCTCATTTATTTAGTTCCCTCAGTGTTTCTGGTCCCCGTCTCCTCTTTCTGCATTCGTGTTTTTTCCCCCCAGTTCTTCTTTGCCGCTAGTTCTTCTTTTCTTCCTAGTCCGTGTTAGTTTTACTTCCTTTTCCCATCTTTTCCTGATTGTTTTTCACTTGTGATCTGCTCTCTAGTGTTCCTTGTTGATTAATCTATCCTCAGTTTGTCTATCTATCTATCTATCTATCTATATATGTGTGTGTGGTCCTGTTTCCTTATGTTTCTACTGTCTTGTTTTTGATTTTGAACTCTGTCAGCTATTAATGTTCATGTTTGCTGAATTAGTCTGCCATTTGTGTCCTTGTCTCTACACTCCACCTTTTATAACACATTCATTACTTTGCTGATGGTGACTGAACATAATGGATATTAACTGAGCCGGTTTTAAACATGTTTACAGTTTTCAATCTTAATCTTATGTGTAGAAATAGCAAACGTGAACTATAGGCAAACACAAAATTTGCTTTAAAAAGGGCGGAAAAAAGTATACTGGGATTGTAACACACTTCAGAAAATTTCAATGTATGATATGTTAATATATTACACCTTTTAATCATCCTTTCTTCACAACCAAAACCTGAAATCTCTGTTTGTGAATATTGTTCAATCAACCATCCAAACTATGGAGCTCACAATGCTAAATGCTCCCTTTTTTCCACTGAAAATCCCCACAGTGTCTAATCAAGCTAGATGGCTGTTTCCTCTGTGTTGACAAAAAAGTGACAAACTGTGTATTTCTACTTGTAATGGTTCATATAATGCAATTATCAAAATTCTAAATGTATGTGTAGATTTTATGTGCTTTAATCTTGAGAGTATATCGGTCTTATGATGAATCATTGCTGATTTTAGTGTCATTATTTTTTTCATTTTTTCCCCAACTGAGAGCACTGAGTGCTTTAAATGTTAGAATTATGGACTATTTACTTTAAAAGACCAAGTGTTCATAACCTTTTGTTTTGTTATGTTTTCCTGAGCTATGGCATTTTACTCTTGTTAGCACTCATTATCATCTTTAGGAACAATTCAATTCAGCAAATAAAAACACAGATTGCACAAATGCAATGTAACTTAACTCTAGATATTTGAGTTCCCCCTTCTACAGTACAATTTATTAGGTATACCCTCAGTGCAAAATACATGGATCTCAGGGGTTCTCGGGCTCCTCAATTAACACGTAGAACCTCTAAAATTGGAAATTTGGAGTCTTAAAAAATGACAGTTATTTTCAACTTTACAATTGCAGTATAATGCAAACAGTATAACACCACCACCGCAAATTACCGCGTCAAATTCTACAGAGCTTAATTAACGCCTCTCAGCCAAAACTTTAACAAACTTGTGACGTTTTTATCTTTATTAAAATCTAATTTAATGTGTTATGTCAACTGAATTGGCAGTTATGGTGTTTAACCATCATGATATCTAAATGGTGCACAAATATGATCATATCCTAATTAATAGATGATGGTGGCATGCATGGGACCTCTGAAGACAATGCTATGATTTCTGCCAGAAACGTAAATGGATGTGTCTCAATAATTAATAACAATATTAAAAATGAATCAGCAAAAATGACTCAGAAAACTATTGGTCAATTTCTAATGTATACATATAAAAATATAAATATATCTCATTGTAAAATGTAAAGTCTTAATAAAATAGATGGATGAATGGATTAAAAATTGGATTAAACAAATTTTAATGTGTTGCTTTTTAACTTAATGCCACACACATCTTGGTTTATTGACTGGCATCTTGATCAAACTTATGCTGACAGCTGTGTCTACTCTATAGATCTGAGCTATCTGCATACTGAACATGACTTTAACTTGGCATCCAGATGAATATCTAATATAGAAGAAACTGTGAATAAATCTTCGTAGTGACGTGCATGGAGAAAAAAAAGGCTGCTTCCATCCACGATAGCGGCTTAGCAGTATATAATTCACTCAACAGTCCTGACGGTCCAACGACTCAAACATTGTCAAACAAAAAAGATATTTAATCAAGATTAAAGGAGAAAAGAGTGTATGAGGTGACAGTGAAAGTACCCAGGACAAGATCTGGTCCTCATGACACCTCATCAAAATAACCGTCTTATAGCGAACAGTTGAAACTAAAGATCTGCAAGCTGCTGCATTTTTAAGTCTAGACTGTTGCTGTTTTTAAGTTAGGAATCTTACATAGACGTAAATAAGGGAGCTTTCAGTTAGACTGTTAGCAATACAGACCACATTTTATTGGGGTTTTGCCATGACTAATAAAATGATGAAAATGCAAGAATAAATATAAGAGATGTTATCATACTGCAGTAACTGGAAACACAAAATTAATAAACAAAAAGATGAAATATTTGGAGAAAGAGGTCTGAGTTAATGTACAAAGTTTTCAAAGGAATCTAGGATTTCTGAACCTAAGCGCCTCACACCAAGCTGCCACACATTTTCAGGTCTCCAGTTTACAAGAACACCACAAAATGTAAGAATAGAGAGCTAGTTCCACTCCCTTATTACAGCACCTTAGTAAAAGGGATAAAAATACAACCACCTCCTATGCCCCACACCAACACTGTAAAGAAGCTGTAGCAGCAATAATAATTAGAAATTTATCATTTGAATTCTGTTTTTTCTAAATGTAGCACATCAGCTGTTAGCATGAGAGCTAACATAGCATGGAGGAAGCTAACAGCAAAAGTACAGCAATTTAGAAGCAATTCAAACCTCTTGCCATATTTAGAGTTTTTGACTAAACTACAAACCTTTCTCATTTCTTCTGTGTCTTGTCCACTCTACTCCATGTGTGAAGACATATCGTCACGATAGCGAAGAAAGGAGAAACTAATCAGAGTATAATAAACAGTAGTACATAGTAAAGACTCCCACACTAAGCTGAAATGAGACCAGGGCAGATAAATGAGATAATTATTATTTATTTATTTTTGTTCAATGTATTTATTTTGTTCTTTTTGTCATTAATATAATACCAATTCAGTAAATTTATACTGGATGCATTTTACATAGTTACATTTTTTCCTACAGAGAAAAGAAAGCAAAAGTGTATTTACCCAAAGCTAAGGTACATTATTATTATTATCACATTTCTTCTACTTTAATTAATATATCACATTTCTCAAATACAAAAAAATATTATAGTATAAAATATTTTACTTAATATAATATTATATAATTTAAGCAAGATGTATTATGATAGACACATGACAGCCTAAACTTTTAGTCATATTTCACTCACAGCAACTCAGCTTGCACTAGAGTATTTCTAGCACCTCGACAATTAACTGATTAATTAATTAGTGAATTATGATTAGATAAATTAAAAGAAGTTTCATTTTAGTCGGTTTCTTAACAAAACCCTGCTGCTTTCAGTGTCTCCGCCATGAGGGTTTCATGTTTGTTTTGTTTTTTGTATCTCGACAGTAAACTGAATATTTTGGGCCCTGTGACAATATCAACTTGGCCTGTGGGAAAATATAACGATAGATTTACGGCATATTTAATTGGCTGAACAATAGCTATGCTGCATAATAAAGCAGTCAGGAATAAATTACAAAATGCTTGTTGGAACAGCACTTCATCGGTAAAAAGTTGCCTCCAACACACAACTATAAGTTGCTCGTGTCCTTTAGCCTGTAAACGTGTTTGTCAGTCCGTTGCACTTCCACTTGTAAGGCCTCCAGTGTGTGACTGTCTGACGCTTATCTCTCCAGGAGTTATAGGAGTTAATGAGAGCAGCTTGACAATGTGAGACTACCTGGAGCCCGAGGGCATGTCGGGAAGTGAGTAAACCATTAGCCATAGCCCGGGGGTAAACGACTCCTAAAAAGTAGAGAGTTCTGCAACACCATTTTCCTACTTAGTCTCAATGCAAAGGCTAAACTGTGCTGGTGTTTACTGCCACTGCAGATATCTAATGCCATTTACTGTCAGAAACCTGAAGTCCAAGCTGGTCAAAACAAGCCAGAGATACAGAATATTACTGACATACAGTAATCCCTGCAACCAACTCACATGCGCCGGGCTTTTTACAAAGGCACTGAGAGCTGATACAGACAGGAGTAATGGGTTTCTCCGCCTGTAACATGATTCTGCCTTTAGAAGGAGGCCCGAGGACGGCTGGGTGTGCCCACCCTCAGTCCTCCCAGTTGGACACCACTATTCTGCAGCTCATTGTCTTTGTGTGATGGGTCAAGAAGATAAATCCTCTTAGCTCTCGGCTTTCGCAAACAGGCACAGAAAAATGATAGTCCTGGGAGCATATTTTTGGCATCATATAAATAAGAAATGAAAAAAAAAAGTGCTCCTGAAAGGAATATCGAGCCTTGCAGGGATCCACAATCACACACCAGTGACACAACTTATTTTAGCCTCCCTATTATGAGCAATGTACATGCAATTAATAAATAGTAACACACATTTGAAAACAGAAAAGTTGTGTTTTTAGTGTTTTTAATCCCAAAGCACCAAAAGTTGTTGTATTAGTTATAATAATATCTGTTATCTTAAAAAGACCTATAGTGTGAACCTGCAATACATATATATGTTTATAAAATAATCCTATGAGAAAAATTTACTATCAGAGGTATTTTAAATTTTGTATAGCTTTCTCTTTCAACAAATTATCATATTTTGCCAATGCTTTATATACAGATTAGTTAGATATTTATTGTCTTGAAACAGAGACTAGAGCAAAGTCGGTAATTTAAGTAATTCAATAATAATCCTCACAAATCTTTTTAATAGCAGTGCTTAGTACTTGCAAATTGACAAAGACAAAAAACCCACACATTTTTTTTGTCTTGAACACTAATTGTGTTTCTAAAATTTTAAAAATTGTTTTAATTTGTGACAAAAATATTTTGTGTAGTTGCCTGCTTCAAACTTTTTGTCAAACCGATTGACAGTGGAGGGAGACTTGAGAGTTAACAACAGAAGGGTGAAGCGCTGGAAAATTAAACAATTAAACCCGAATGTGGAAACATTTCCCCAAATATAAATATACACAGACATGTAATATCTGCTGTTAAAGAAACAAAAAAAAGTAAAGCTGCAGATTTTAACTGGAGAGCTCCACATTTGAATTTAAACCAATGAAAATAAATGAAAGATATAAAAGAGATAATGTTCTCTGTGGAAAGAAGAAGAACAGAATTTGTATGAAATCTTAGAAAGACGACACCAGACACTGCCTCAAAAGTTTATGCTTAACGGACCATAGAGGTTTGTAGATTTTTGTTTCCCATTAAGTCAACCCAATCTCATTTTCCATTGGAATGTGTCCCCTTATGCAGACTATACAAATCTCAAAATTTGGAAGTCAAACAGTGCATGGATCAGAAGAAATGAGATGCAAAACTTAAGGATATAATAAAAGAGAGACACCTTTTCTTATTATCAGTCAAGAGAGATATTTGAATATGTGACAAGTTTACTTGCACAAAATAAAAATGTAGAAACGATAATGTGGCACCTGTTTTAAAAAATTCTGCAACTTTACCCAGATTTTTGCGATATAGAAAATAAATCCAACATTCATATCGGAGTAACAGGAGCAGCAGTAGCAGTATCTTCAGTGAATGTGCTGCACCACGTAACGCACGCAAGTAAATGGTAAAGGCTGGTTAATTCAGATTAAATTACAGTTTAACTCATTAAAAACTATTGTATGTTTAAAGTGAAACTCTTCTATATTTAATTAAGCAAATTTGGGAAGTTATGCCAAAACTAAAACTCTTTATTAGTCATTAAGTCTTTTCAAACTGTGTGTGTGTGTGTGTGTGTGTGTGTGTAGAGAACGCATGGATGGTCGCACATGCGTGGGTGTGTTTTTAAAATCCCACACAGCCATACTGCAGTGCCTCAGCAAAGCCCTTGATTAGTTGCGGTTTTATGTTTGGATGGTCCATTTAATTAGGTTATGTATGAGATAAAGGCCAGCCAAAAGTAATCACAAGGATTATTTACTCTTGTTAATTGAGGTTCCATCTTAACACCACAACTAAAGGTTAATGTTCTCTCTGTATATTATTTACTGTCCACACTGTCTGCTGAGGCTGGCTCCCACCACGCACAGCAGGGGGAGGATGGGAGAAGCCACAGGTACAAGTGATTTGTGGCGTGATATTGACAGTAGTTGAACTTTGTAAGTCTTCTGAAACACTCTCCGAGCTTCATTTTCATAATCTCACTTTGGCTGAAGGTGTGATGCTCAAGTTTCCTAGAGGTGGGTGCAGCCCGACGTCACTCCTAATCTCTCCTTTAACTAACTGCAGATAATTCTCCATGCACATGTAAATCACAGAGCGAGCTTTAAAGAGAACTGAAAGGTAGATTTGAAGTGACAATGTGTGATTAATTCAGCTGCTCTCTAAATGACCCTTAGTTCTGTCTTCATAGGAAAGACGTTCTAATAGTCTTTCCAATAGTGATTAAAATTACAAAAATATGAACCTGTAGGTTAATAAAAATGGTAATTTAACTAGTATCTGATTTAATTGACTCTGAAGAAGTACTTAAACGTGTTTGCACTCTGGAAAATCTACATGGCTCAGCGGCAAAGAAATTGGAATATCCAGCTGTCAAGATAATAAATTTGACTATTTCATCACTGTAATCTTCATACAATCTCCCTTTGTGCTGGTCTCCACCACTCGCCGCTAATGTAATAAATCACCTCCGTGTTTGGAATAGTTTCATGTGATTTAGAGTAATTGTAATATACTCAAAAGACCCTGAGTGCTGTGATCCGCTTGTGTTCTTAACCTCTGTAGATTGAAAATTTTGAAAAGTTTAACTCAACCTTCCACCTCCGTCAAACTTCTCGAGTGTTTGGCAGGTTTGATTGCATCGTTCATAACCACTTGTAGATAGCATTTGCAAGCTCTTCCTGCCTCAAACCTACCTTTGTGAGTCCAGGATTAATTAAACTAATGATTAAAAATGTAGAAGTTTCATTTTTATAAATTCTATGAACATCAGAATAACCTTTGGTGCTCTGTGATTTTTAAAAAAGAAAGTAGAATCATTGATTTTGGCCTTCAAAATAATTGAAAAATCAGGGGAGTAGATACACAAAGACCACAGGAAATTCGTAGCCTATGCTTATAATTTGGAGAAGTACTTCTGTGTAATATACGGACACTACTGGCTTTTTGAGTAAAAAAAACCCAACTAATTTTGTCATGTTGTCATGGTATCATCCTTTTCCAAGTGGTGCTTAGAGATGTCCTCAAAGAAAAATACAGTCTACATCCACTCGCATGCAGCCTGTTAAACCCCCAAAAAGGATGTTTAATATTTAAACGTATTACAAAATATGTCAGAAGCTTTAATTGTAATTAAACTGGTGTGAGTTCTATGAATGAAGTTCTATAAAATGTAACACGAATTTACACAATTGAGCCATGTATAACGGAGAAGCTTTACTTTATTAGGAATAATATTCCCCCTTCCACTGTGCTTCATTTCTCTCAGCGTTTTGCTTCCACGGCCTTACTTGGTCTGGTATGACCAGCAGCTTCTGGTGGTTTGAGTTAGCTAACGTCAGAAAAATGCAGTAGCCAATCTATAAGACTTGTCATTTGTTTTATTTTCAAACAGCTCTAAAGTTCAACCTATAAACGATTAAACATCCTTATTTTTAATAAACAGCACTGTCTAATAATTACCTTCCAAAAATGAGCTGCTTCACATGGATTCTTCCAATAAAGTTATCAGTATGTATTTTATTCTATGTGAGCTTTTTTTTGTATATAATTAAAATAACAAGATAAAGCTCATTAAAGTCATTTGGCAGATGTCAACTAATTGCTAATTGTTTAATATAAAATTATAAACATGGAAAAAGCTACAGTGAAAATGTTGTAATAAAAGACAAAGTCTTAGCCTAGTTTAAATTTCACCTTCACCCACTTCCATGCAGTAGCAAAGTAAGCTCCCAGCCTTCCTGCTGTGGTTAGAAAGTTCTGTTCAGTATGAGCATCAAGGGCCATCTAAGGCTCTGGACTTCCTCCGTGGTGACAACATGGAAGCCCTTGAGCTTTTGGGGGAAGAACACAAACCCACAGGAAGCCAAATTTAGGCGAGTGGTGGACAGCAACAGTTGTTTCGGTGCAGCCAGCTCTTCTATGGCAAAAAGTTTGCTGTTTGGACTCCAAACTCTTTGCTATGAAGGTTGGATCATCCCTGGGCTGTAAATGTGCACAAAAATGCTTGTCACAGAACTCCTGATGTTCCTTGTGCAATATCATGCTGAGTTGTGAAACATAAGCTACCGCTGCCAGATGTTGCACTTGTTCCATCTCAGAACTTTTTCTGATTTTACCTTGTAGATAACTTATCAGTAGTTTGCTCACTCTGTGGATGAAATTTTAACCAAGCAGTGTTTGATTAGTCCAGAAAACAATTAAAACACATTCTATCACACATGTAATTAGATCAGGGCTGTCAAGAGAAGAGGAAATAAAATGCAGAGAAATGAAGACATGTGACATAAAGGACTTAGACTTCATTTTAGCAATTACCTGACAGCTAAAGTTAAATGTCCTTTAAAAAATGCAGCTGTTTGGATAAACAATTAAATGCTGGTACTTGTATTTTAAATCTAGTCAGGTGATTTTTCTTTTTTGTAGGATTCCTGACTGCTTCGGATCGGAAGCTGTGGACACAGATGCTTTGGACGGATACCAAGATTCTTGTTTTTTTATTATTTGTGAAATAAAATGACTCAAATGAAGATTTATTTTAAATTTCTAAACTAAGATTATCTCATCAATGTGAAAAAGATGACTACATGAACATGTTTTAATGCATAAACTCATAACTTGTTAAAATCTGAAGCCTGTGTGCGTTAGATAACAGAGTGAAAATGATTAAAGGAAAGTAGGAAAACAATACCACGCTGTGCCTGGAATAAAGGTAATTACCGTGTTAACAAATGGGAGCTGTTATATAAGAAAAATGCTGTCTTTTTGAGTTATATTAAATTTCAACTTCCACTGCATTATTTGACTAAATCATTTTCACTTTGGTTTGCAGTTCCATGTGTCTAACATTACCTTCCAATGCTTGCTATGCACATTGTCAGCCAGAAATGTTTCTCAACAGTTTCTCAGTGGACAGTTGAACTTATTTGAGGTCTTAGTTCAGTAATATTGGATTTGGTTTCATTATGTTTGCAGGTTGGATTTGGTTTAAATAGGCCATAGGAAATTGACTCTATTTAATCTGAGCATTGAAATGTAGACCGTGTAATCAGTTCTCGTTCACATGTGGGCCAAGATAAGACTGGTTTTATTTGTGTGTAAATCTATCCTGAGAGGCCTCATTCTTGGCTGTGGCTATAGTAAGCCATGCCTCCGAGCAATAGCAGTGTGTGTGTGTGCGCGCGTGTGTGTGTGTGAGAGAGAGAGAGTGAACAAGAGTGTGTGTGGACATAACTGGTCCTTCGCTTGGGTCCCCACCCTCTGCCTCGGGATCCTTGTGTAATTGAGAGATGATCTGGGCATCGCACACAAAGCGTGGCCACACCGCCTCAGGAAGTGAACACAATAATCTTTGTAACAAGGCGAGGACACTTCTCTTTCTCTCTCACTCCCTCTCCCGTGATGGAAATAAGGAAACTCAAGGGGGAATAATTTAATTATTTCAGCGTATCGTTCAATCAGAAGTTCAGCAGAGGTTACCTTTAAGCAAAGTAAAATCTGACATGAATTATGCATCCCCGACACCTCCAAAGTACAGTAATAGGAGTGCATGTGAACAGCGAACTCTTTGTTTCAGCAAAAGATGCAGTGTAATCCAATACGTGCGTGTATTCCTAATCATTTGCATCCGTATCCGTTACCTCAGCTCCATAGTGGCACAACACATTACGGAGAAAACTTGATTGCGAGTTGTCACCTGAGCCACATTCCCTTTAATTACAGCCTCTACATGGACATATATGCATACAAATGGCTTATTTGAAGAGTGCATGAAAAGGAGTTCATTTGAAAAACTACAACAAAACCATTTGTTTCCACCAAAACAGCACTCGCTGTATGACAAATGATGCTTTAGTCTTATGAATAATTCTCAAATTCTAAGCAATCAAGTTTTAAAGATATCGTAAATCCTGTCTAAATAGCCTCATTCATTACACGGCGGAGATGGGAGGGATACTAATAAAGTGTTACGTCTGAAATTGTCACTGACTTCATGCGTCTCTGGGAGATGTTCGGCGCTGAGCTGATGTATGGTGCGACTGACTGTATGGTGATGGAAATGTCGCCGTGGCCTCGTTAGCATTCTGCTGTAACCCTCGGGCAGGGGTGTCAGATTCTCTCAAAATTTACAGCTCAGTTTGGAACCAAAAGATTTGGTGCATAATGGCTGTGGGGACCCTCATAATGAATATACTGATCCTCACTAGCAAGGTCCGCTGTGAGGAAAATGTTAATGAACAAGTACATATGTGAAAGGTTAGCGTTGGTCAAAAGCAGCACAAAAATAATGCTGAAATAGTTCAATTAACTGCAGTTTTCTTTCGATCGCTTTTAGTTGCTAAGGTAACTGCTCTCTCTTATATAGGCTTTGGGCCTTCTGCCCAAGTGTCAGCTTCAGTTATAAGGAGGTGTTATGTGTGAGTTTTTAATGCCAGCAAATCACAGTAATGAGGCCACCGCCAAATGGTCTCATATTGTCTGACTCCAAGTTGAAAGAAAACACAAAGGAAAGGAAACTGATGCCATATTTACTATATTATATTTATGATTAACACACGCACACACACACACACACATAACCAGGACACAGTAATCTGACCGAGTCCTCAGTATCTTTATCCGCAGCCAGCTGAGTAATTGCAGCTACAACTACAGTGCCCTGATTTGGTAGTACTAAAGATTACATCAGCTGTCGAGTCCATCACTGGTTTTTTTGTATTCTTTTTCTTGTTGTAATTCGCTAATTTAATGGTCAGCTTCACTGAGAAAACAGCACAATGAAAAGTGTGCACCAGCAGAAACTGGCAGTTGGATTTGGGACATATTAGTAGTTTGGTTAATGTGTTCACGGCAGCGGTGAGAGCTCTACAAGAAGATCAAAAAATGGATGTAGTTCCCCCGATGGCCAGGTGAGTTAGTCCCCACAAACTACCATGACTACCAATAAACATATTTAGAGCTTGTTTCATATCGAAACTATTTATAGAAAAGTTTCTAACTTTGATTTTGTAAAGGCCAACAGCAGTCTTGCAGGTCTACTCCTCCACTTATCAGAGTCGATGAACAGGACTTCTTGAACCTTCTTTGTGTCTCTTAAAGTATTTTAATGTAAATATCTGAGAAATATAATGGCCACCTGAGTGCTACAGCAAGTGAAATTGTTTTATTATTTGTAACTTAGCAGTAATTAGCAGGTATCTGTGTTTGTTTCAAAATTCGGTGACATCTCAGTAGCTATGTGAAACTTTTACGTACCGGGCATGGGGAAGAGTTGCAAGGAGATTTTTGCCATGCGTTACTGGCAGATGTGTTGTTGTGTAGACCTCAATTCCTGTATTAAATTTCTGTGCTAACAAGCCATTTTGGCTACACACCTGGACACACCCTCTCATTGGTTACTGGTTTTTCTGTACATGTGCGAGGAAAATGTAAGTCAGCCCTACGTTCCCAGCCTTTCATCAACCAAAGATGAAAGTACATGGTGTGCTTTTAAAGACTTCAACAGGAACTGTCAAACAAGGTAGGAGAGTCAGAAAGCCCTCAGAGAGGGAGCAATGAGATTTTATCCTGAGCTAAATCATTAGTGCTGCAATTAAAGATTTTCATTCCTGATGAAAGAATTTGTTTTCTCAAGTCATCTAACGAGAACACGAAACTAGTTGATTTGAATCAGAGGAATCTGAATATTTTGCTATTTTTGCTTTGACAATTACTTCAGTGATTAATCTTTTATCAAAAGCGTCGCCAATTAATTTTACATTTACACAGGCTATAATTGCTCCAACTGAAAACTACATGAAAGATTTGAAAGCTGCAAGCTGATATCCATTTTTTATGTTGACATTATGGGATAGGAATGATTCCAGATCTGGATTTATGTTAAAATTGTTAAAATTAGATACCAGAGTTAAACAGAGAGACTGCAGAATGTTTTTTGTTGCCTCCCAAATGTCACTGAATTTTCTCATGTATTTTAGACAGTACTTAAATGAATGAAGGCTTTAAAATGTTCCTTCATGCGGTGCTCCCATGTCCTGCTTTAGACGTCTCATTCCTTGAGCACTCTGCTAAGACGGGTAGGAAATGTGAATTACAACTAAGCTACTTAACCACAATGAATTAAAGCCTAACATTTGAAAATTTGATACTGAAATTACTGTCATTATGGTGCATTATGTCTGAGCATAATGATTGCTTTGGCGCTGTTTGAAGACAAAGGCAGACTCTGGGGGAAGAGTACATTCAGAGGAAAAAGTTGATTTCATGGACGTTAATGACATGTGAACTTCAAACCTTCATTTTAGCAGCCATCATTTCCTGCCATTTCACAATTCTTCTTTTGTTAGCTACCTAAATAGTAACGCATCTGCGAGTGATTTCTCTTTCTTTGGACTCCAAAGAGAGCCGTACCCACGGAGAGGCAGAAATATCGCTGCTTTTCAGACTTGTGTTTGCTGTGTACAACACGTGCTTAAATGAATAACAAATAGGAGAGAACATACAGCGAAGGCTTAAGAGGAATGCAGAGATTTTTTTTTCCATCTCATGTCGCTAACCGACTGATTTGGAGAGAAGTAAATGTTTTCAAACCACATGCATCTTTTAGGTCAGGGAGGAAAAATAAGATACACTATACTTACGCTGAGCTTTCTTTGGCATCTGCTTTGTTTTTATGGGTACAAAGTTTGCACCAAACGTCTAGGGTGTTGACAAAGAGACAAAGTGCATACCGAGAGCGAGGACCACACAGCAACTGTGACCACGTTTTTGCAGCTGCATTATCAAACGTCCAAAACAGACACATGGAAAATGGGACCAACTCAGGCTCTTAGAATGTTTCCAGGGTTGCAAACAGTTTGGAGACCTAGTGGAGCTGTTATTAATTCCCCATCAGTTTCAGTTTAGATGCCTGAAAGCCAATTAAAGGAGAACATAATTGAATCACCCTCCTGAACAGGAACTCAAATGAATTGTGCTTGGCGACGGATGGCAGGAGAGAGGAGGAGGAGGGCACGGAGGTTAAATAAGGAGGGTAAAATTACCAAGAGTCCCAGTCTTTGCTCAGAATAATGGTTAGAATCTGACCCTGCTATGATGTAAATTAAATTGCATTTGCAACTTCGTCCTGCCAAACCACATGCTGTAGCTGTTGACAGACGGGGTCTACAAAAAAAATTCCAAACTCGTATTAGGCTTGGAGTGACCGCACCCTCTATTAGTTTGTTACCTGTAGTAGCTTTAGTATACAAGCGTAAACCTCAACAATGATCTCGGCGATAAATTGACAAAATTGAAAAAGTCCACCTTAAAGTCCTCTCTGTTCCTCATGTGAGCAAATCCTGCGAAAATAGTTATTGACAGCCAAGGAGAATGAGAAACACAAGTGGCATTTCAGAGCGAGAACTCTGACAAAATGCTTCACTTTATTTGCTAATGAGTAAAAACTAAATGAAAAAGTAATTACAGCCTCAAAAATGAAAATTCCCCACTGCTGCCTCTGTGTGAGAGATTATTCAGAATTTTTAAATGCTGACATACCGCTTCAGCTTTTCCATTTAACAAATATGATTGACACCATAAAAAAATCAAACTTTTTAAAATTTCATTTTAAATTTCTGTTCACATTACAATATAAAATATGCCCAGTTATTTATTTTAACTTTCTTTTGAGATACTGCACTGAGCTTTTATTGGTAAAATGCACTGACATTGAACTGCAGTATAATCACCTCTTTTCCCCATGCCTGCATCACGCTTTAAGTCTTTTATTTTACACAGCTGGAGATGGAGCTAATAAATGCTGAACAATATGGTTTGTGTATATAGCATATTGGTTCCAAGCGGACCAATAATAGTTTCCATTGCAGCAATAAGCATCTATACATTTGCAGAGATGTGTATGTCAGGCTGCAGCGCAGGCCAATCTGAGGCTGACTAGCAGGTCACCACCTGTCAGCATGGTTAATCAGCTGTAAACCTGCTGACTGGACCAGGAATGTCTAAAAAAATGATCTCATGTTAGTAGAATATCTGTTTGACCTGCTGTATTGATGTTATTAGGAGCAATTTACTTGGCACAATGATTATAAAAATTTCATATATGAACTAAATCTGCAACTTTTATGAAATTATATTTAAAATATTACATCAAAATTCTGTCTATTCAAATTTACCATAAATTGGAAAAGTAGCCACAGTCCTCAAAACCTACTATATGACAGGCTTTAAACATGTTTTTGTGAATACCATGCTGAAGGTTTATGGTTTTGATTAAAACACTTTTTTAAATTATTTGTTTAGACCTGTTTTTGCTGCCATTAATAAGAAGCACACAGATTTAACCCTGCAGCGAGTATTTTAAAGATGGTTCTGCTTTTGTGTATCATACTTATACTGTCTCTTTTACCTATGATTCATGTTCCAAAAGTAAGTAATCTCATTATTAGGTTTTTTCATGCACAAAGCAGTTAATAAACACTAAAATGACACTTATTTTGACTGCCTTTTCTGTTACTTCTAATAAAACAATTTATTTGGTTAAGTAATCGAAGAAAAACAATTTCATTTAGAAATGTAAGATATGTTTCTGTGAACAGGTTTTACAGACTCTAATATTTTGATCAATGAAGTCGTAGTGGGACATCTGGTTTGTAGTAATCTTTAAATACTTCGTGGAGAAACCCTTAACGGCAGTAAGTCTTGCTACTTTTGGTTTAGTACAATGCACTGACTACAAGTGGAAAATTACAATGAAATCAAACCCTATAATGTTTTTTTTTTTTTTAAAACAGTATATTTCCACACAGCTTTCCATTATCATTGCTACACCAAAGGGCCAGTTCCAGTGAAAAACTATGAAAAGCTGCAGGAAAAATACATTGGCAAATTCACGGTTGGAAAGATTTTTATGATTAAGAAATCGTAACTGTGCACATGAATACAAGGGTGGGGTCTTAAATGACTCCAATTGGTCACTTGAAGGTTAAATAGATTTATGAACTGAACTACATTCCAATCCATACTTATTAAAGCAATTATCAAAATTAAAGAAAAAAGAAAGTGTCTGAAGAGATTTACAAAGAAATGCTGCTGTGTGCTTATTCTTGGCAGCTAAGCATGGTGTGTGTGTGTGTGTGTGTGTGTTCACATGCACACACGTTTTACCTCAAGGCCATACTCCATTGTCCTGGGAGAGCCACAAGGAGGAATTCCTTTCATGTGTCATCTCCTGTCACAGTACTGTCCTGACAGAGGCTTAGTGACATACGAGAGGTCTCGGCACAATGTCCTGCTTTTAGTCAAATGAAGTGTCTGGCAGCTGCTGCATTCATCAAAATCAAAGGATAATCTGCTTTCCATATAAAATCAAGTGATGATTAACTTTTTTTCCCCCAGAGGGGGAGGGTGGGAGCGTAAATGCTAGCACCTTTAAGGAGACACTTGAGAGACAAGAGGCGGGGAAGGTTCGCTAAAAGTGCAGAGTGGTGCTGGAAGATTTGAAGCTCTCAGGTTAGAGAGCTGCTCTGTTTAGGCTCACTTCTGAATTAGGAATTTCATTTTATTGTAATCAGGATTAATTTCAAACAAAACACCAATCACACAATAGGCTCCTGTACATGATTCAAACTGAGTGCTACCATTACCCACCTTTGCACATGTGAAAAGCATAGATAATGACAAAGAAGCAGAGAAATGTGTAATGTCAGCATTATACACAGAGGGAACGGCGAAAGTAGCCCTTAAAAACGTATTTACACTGAAGTCATTATTTCATATATAAATGAAGGACAACCACAGCAGAGCAGCTTTTTTATATCAGGGTGTAAAAACCAAACTAGAAAATTTAGTATGGCTGGAGGAGCTCTCTACAATCTGCTACAGCTTAGAGCTTAGCAGGTTATAGTTTGGCCTGTCCTTGGTTGATGATAATTACTGTTAAAGCAATGGAAAAATCTAATTTTATGAAGGACACAAGCTCAGTATATGACAAAATTGCTCTATATACTAGAAATGTTGCTGGAGAATCTAATTTCACAACATTTCTTAAGTCCCACAATGTTCATGCTGATTTAGCCCTATTTTGGAAAACAAAACTTTTTTCCAACAAAAAACTTTAATGTCCATTTAAGCTTATGCTATACTAGTCAGTTGTAGTGAAAAGCGGGATATGATAGCCAATCTGGGACAGGAGATGGAAGCAAGCTTCCTCCGAAGGGCGCCTGGGCTCTTCCTTAGAGAGAAGCGTAAGCAGCTGCTCCTCCACATCGAAAGGATGCAGTTGAGGTGGTTCAAGCATCTGAATAGGTTCCCTCCTGGGCAGGTGAGGTGCTTTGAATGAACAGGGAGGAGGCACGATAGAAAAATTATGTCTCTTGGGTGGCTAGGGAACATCTACACCACCAGAAGAGCTTAAGAAGGTGGGTGGGGTATCTGCTGATTTATGCTTGAGCGGGGTTAGTGCAGACGCAGTCCAACTGCAGAGTGTTTGCTGTCAATGGAGTGGACAAAATATGCAGTAAATATGATACTCTAGCTTGTGCTGTTGACCCATCAGCCCACCGTGGAATAGAGTGAAGTTATAGCATACAAAGAGCTGAAGTCACACTGAGTGCTAAAAACAATAAAAGGTATTCACTGCATTCACTGTCTGTGCTTTTCATGGTGTAAAAATATTTGATCATTTTTTGCATTTCTCCCATTCCTGGTGAACTCTGTTGCTCCCTTCCTTATTCCAAACCACTTGTCAACCAATAAGCATTTGACCGACGCGTAGGTCATCCACATCCAGCACTGCGCAGCTCGGATTTTGGAGGACTGCACTGGAGCTGTCCAAATGGCAACGTGTATGCAGATGGACGCATTTGCAGGACCATAAATTTAGCTTTTGACTGCTGCCTCCGTGACCCAGATTGAGATAAGCGTCCAAAAACTGCTGGACATAAAAAAATGTGGCATTTTAAGTTTCGAAGAGGATTCCTTAAGTTATTAGCGTGCACATATTTGATTAATATGCACTGTATACCTCGTGCATTTTTAAAACCTCTGAGTCACCCTGCATTTATGTGGCATCATGGCCTCAGAGAGCATTCAGCTAGAGACTCAAGTGTTTGTTGAATGACTTAAAACCACTTTTCTAAATGGTCCAATCCTTGTCATCATGTACTGTGCATTAGTTGCCATGGAAAAACCCAACTCTTGTTCCAAGTATAAAGCCACAGCATCTCACAAAGCATGCTCTGTATCTTTATTTCTAGTTTTCTGGGGTATTCATATGCTTAAGCAACAAGTAATTTGACAGATATTTCAAACACATGCATCATATTTAAATAAAATTGATTGACATAAAATATAAAGATATCAAACAGTTCTATTTGATCCATGCAATGAATTAAAATAATTCCTGTTATAATCAACACAATCAAAGCTATTAAGAAGCTTCATACTACTGATTTAAGACATCCACATAAACAGAAATATTATTTGCTTTTGTTACCCTGTATTATTCACATGCTGTAATAAAGCTGTTATACTTTACTGTTACAAAGCCTTGTAACACCCCAACAGATCACTACTGTCACAGTGAAGCTGCAAATATATATTCCTGATCCAATTTAGGACCAACGAAGTGAGCTGTGAATCTGTTCATCACAAGTCATGACCAATATCTTCTACACTGGACTGCAATCTGACGGAGCAGGGGCCATTAGACGGCCTGGAACTACCGGACTTCCTTTTCTTTATAATTACACCCTCCTGGATTGACCAAGCACCAGCTAACCCTCTGCTATTTGTGGTAATTAGTCCAGAATGTGAGCTGTCAACATGCAAAAAATCGTGCCAGTAGGCCCACAATGTCGCAGACACCCCCACTGTGTTCAACAACAAGCACCTAGCCTCGGCCACTGGAATGCATTAACTTTCTCCTCTCTTTTTTTTCCCTCGGCGACTCATGTCAAATTCAGGTCCCTCAGAACAAAATCTTAATAATTAACTGGCAAATTTTAACATGATTGCTTCTGACACACCTACTCTGGTAATTATTGCTTTGAGGCCATGTGCTAATGAAATTAATGCATTCATTGCCCCAACAAATTAGCATAACTCATACAAATGGCCCACATTTGAGACCCCGTTGCAATAAGGGGAAAACAACATAGAGGAAAAAGAAGCTTCAAGAATAAAAATAAAGATGCAAAATGAAATGGCTGGCGCATTGAATCGGAGACTACGATGAGCACTGCTCGCTCAAAGTCGTAATGGCTAAAGCCTCTTAATGTTAACCAAGGGTGATTGCAGTAATGCATTACAGAGTGATAGCTGCGCAGGACAAAATGATTATCACCATCATTAGAGTCATTGCAGATCTACATATACATCTCTCTGTGGACAAATATTAAATGCCCATGCCACTGCAGACATTAAAATGTTATTATACTGATGCATTAACTTACTGTAGCAGAGTTCATATCAATATATAGTAGGAGCTTCCCAACAATCACTCTCTAAATGGTGCAGCTGCCACTCGCAGCACTCCCTGGTCCTGCCACTAACCCCTGTTCGTGACTGTTTGGTCTCTCAGTGGGATGTCTCTCAGACACTTACTCCTCGGCATTAATAATTGACGATGATGCCATCGGTACAATAGGCGAGGACAAATGCAACAGTCAGTTGGAGATGCTGCAGAAGTGCGAGAAATGTCCCCTCGTAGCTAAAAGAAGGGGAGGGATGGTTGTAACACCTAAAAAAATGTGTTTGCCCGCAGCCAGATACTGTCAGGGAAGAAGGAAAGTAATGAAAATGGCCTCAACACTGGATTACATTATTACAGTCAGGTGATAGTCTGCAGGGTAGTGTGACAGCTCGCAGTAGTGTTTCCATAACTTCTCTTTATATATCATGGCGACTTCATTTTATACAGCAAATCGGTAACTCACAGCCCCACAGTCAGGTGGATGATTATATCTGGAGGACAACAGAGCAGCAGGATTTGTGCTAAAGGATAAACTGAAATGAAAATGTAATTGAAAGTGTATGAATCAGCATGTTTAAAAAGGTCAGAAAGGAGAAGTTCCCCTGTTGTTGGTGCCACAGCAACACTGACAAGTCGGAAAATAAGGACACTTGGTCTTTAAGCGCCGTGTTTCTTTGACCAGTGAGTGAAAGTCAGAGTAAACAGTGAGTGAAAAACGCAGAGCTCCCAAATGGGACTTAAACAGCCATTGCCTGGTTAATAGTCATAGAATTTATGGCACTGCCACCTTGCCAATCTCCAAATACACACTGCAAAAAGTGTAGAGTTTGCTCGCGGCATGCAATACTGCTGATGGCAGAGGACACCTTTTGTAAAAAAATGGCAGAATTCGACCCTTTGAAAGCTAAAAGGCATTGGGACAAATATGGTTTCTGTGATACTGAGTACTTTTATGTTTGTTGTGATGTTCATTTTCCTCAAGTCAGTCTTGTGTTTGATTAGTTATTTGATGCCAAAAACTGCAACACTGCTGACTGAATGAAGTACACCTGGAGGCATCTGCAGACCTTTGAAATTAGACATAAGAACATAAAGGACTGCTCCTTTTTTGGCACCTTGTGATTTGTCACCTCTCTTCAACCTCCAAGAAAGTTGCTCTGCAGCAAACTGCACTAACTGAGACTCTGAGGGATTTTGTTTTTTTCTGCTTTTTTCTTCTGTTCAGAAAGTTAGTTTGACTTTTGAAGGCCAGCTGAACTGACAAGATAATTTTGCTTTATCTGGTGAGTCAGGAGCACAACACCTAAAATGAGAAACATTAGCAGTTACTCTAAGAGTTCTTCATTCAAGGGACTTTCCAGCAAAAATAGGACCTCAATACCACAACTGCAGTTTGTTAGAAATCGCTTTACCAGAGTAGGGTGACAGCCCGCCGACATCAACCATCTTCGTATACAATCTCAGCTCGAAAATGCTTCAATGAGAATTCCTCGCTCAGAAGCAAGAAATGCTCATTTTTAAGGAGAAAAACAAAAGAAATAAGAACACAATTCTTAAACCAGCATTATTAGATTATCATCTTCTTTCACGTGAAACCCATGAAAAGACCTTAAAAACATACTCATCACCCTGCTGCCAAAAAACAACATCTCACTGTTTTTTTAGCCCCACAGTGGCAACGACACACACTCCTAGATGCATAACAAAAGTCACTGGAGACTTCCACCCCAAGCTAAATGTTTCATTTAATTTGCTCAGAGTGAGACTGTGGATGTGCACTCGCACGATTTCATGTTTAAAATATCTTCGACACCTGAAAGGTCGTCGTCAAAGTTACTGTGACATTTTCTCCCACAGAGTGGATCCTTCCCATACATACATACACACAGGACCAGACAGCGAAGCCGACACCGGAGAGCAAACAATGAATAAAACACTCAAGAGCCAGCTTGTGATGCTTTGACCCACGACACAAGCATGAATACATACAACACATCAACAGCATACTTCCTAATCTGAGATGGTTAGTAATGCGGCCACCTTCTCCAGCATGCAGGCCCATCTGTGATGACACATCAGCTCCACCGTTTCAAACGAATAAACTCACAAACACGAGACACAATGTGTTGACAGAAAATTTGCATTAGGAATGTAACACAGGAAAGCATGATTAATTTCTGCTCACGAAATGAATACAGATTTTGTCATTACATGGCTTGTATCCTCTGCCAAATATTATAATGTTTCGCCCTCCTTTTCCGCAGCGAGTGTTCGGCTGCAATAATAAGGAATAAAAGACAGCTTACAGCTCATAAGCAACACAACTGCTGGCAAATCAGCTAAATCACAGAGCAAAACAAAGACCTGATTGCTCATTAGTATTATAGATCTGCTCTCTTTAAATCTGCTTGTGAGATGCAGACACTGTTTAATGGCTTAACTGGGGTTTGTTTAAATGTGCACCATCTACATTTCACACAGTAAAGATTAAAAGAATGAGACATAATCAGATATCTCACTGAATTTGATATCACGGCCCCCTTCTCAAAACACACATGCTCGTCAATACACTTACCTTGGCCTTGCAGATGATGCATCGCGCTCTGTCTTCACTCCCACATCCCTGTAAGGAAAGGATATTTAAAAGTAATTTAGTGACAGTGAGCCGTGAAAACAGCGGCTCCAAAGTTCCTGAATGACACGCATGAGCAACGAATCATTTGTTTGTTGTTTTGATCAATAAACTAATTAAGTTTGTTGGGGAAATGGTGCACTATTTTAAACCCAAAGGTGCACTATGCATAACAATGCTAATTTAATTAAATTGCTTAAAAGCCTTTATAGTATGGTGGCCTTGAGGAGCAAAAACACAACTTCTTTTTTTTTTTTTTAAATAAGCATTACACCCCCCCCCCCCCCCCCCAAAAAAAAAAAAAATCATACAGAAAACCAACACTGCATAAAAAAAAACCACAAATTGTAAAAATAACACTAACAAAAGCATTTCACAAGACACAAGGACAGAGGAGAGAACACAATTCAAAAAATGCATTAAAAATACAAAGGATCAGAAAACAACCTTTGACAAAACAACAAAATATGAAACATCAATATTTCACAAAACTCAAAAAACACATCAAACCGAAAGCAACATTTCAGACACCGCACTCTTGTTGTTTTACTGATTGTGTTTTCTTGGCTGGTTTGCACATGAGGCCTCCTCTAACTACAATAAATAGCATTAATACATGCGTGTATTTAACGCTTAGACTAAATGCATCACTTCATATGACAGAAGCACGCATCCAGTAACATGTTTAACAATCTTTAAGCTGGTGCTCGCTCGCTAAACACGCTAATAACAAGAAAAGCATTTGTGCGTACACAAACCGCTAACATGCATGGCATGCAGGAGCACATTTTGATAGATGTTAATGGCATATAATTATAGAACACTGCTATTAGGCAATGTGATTTTATAAAGAGGACCATTGCCCCTGGCACTGTGGCCTGATTGCTGCAAGTGTTGGTTTGATGAATGTAAACCAGGTCTGTTTGCAGAGATGTCAGCCAATGAGAGAGAAAGGGAGAGAAGAGGGTTAGACGCTTAACTCGCAATTAAAAGGAGACATAGTCATGCACCCAAACAAATTTATCACAAATGAGAAACATATCTAACGCACGTCAGAAACTAAACTCATTTTCTGCACATCTCATTATGTTTTTCATCACTTCACACATTCTCCATTGAATCGGTTCTATATTTAACTCTTCAGCATCACTTCTTTTTTCCTCTGTGTATTTTCAAACGGCTGGAATTACAAATTCTAAAGAGCAATTTTTTCTATTAACCTCAATATAATGAAACCAGATGGATAAAAAAAATAAGAATTTATCTGTAGAGATCCTAGTCAAGTACTCAAGCTGTCAGTGAGTGGGCAGGCAGTGCTCACACCAGTCCACACTCAGCTGGTGCTATACAGTCTACTCATGCCCTTGTACTTTGTGCTTTGAGGGGTTTCACCCCTCTAGGAATGCACTCCCTATAATGAGGGTCAGAGGTCAAAGTGCTGCCGTGCCTGGAGGCCGGGATCTCCCAGGCACACTCAGTCACTGACTCTGTCCCTATATTTAAATCCTGCCTCAGGACATGTTTTTCAAAGGGCATCTCCTAACTAGTTCCTGGTTACTAATTAGTTCTGTGCCATGCTATTTGTCTTTAGGAACCTGAGTGAGGAGGAGGAGGAGGGGAGGAGGAGGAGAAGGGGGAGGGAGCCAAATGAGGCAGCCCTAAAAAAAGATAGCGTATGTTTTGCCTCAGTGGAGACGATAATCACTCAGACAGTCCTCTGCTGCAAACATGCTGAAGTATGTATCAACAGCTGAAATGAATGCCAGTGGTGTTTCGCCGTATTTGAATTCTGCGTGCCCACTCTTTAGTGACAACATCTGTGTGATACTGTTGTGGCTGAAATTAAATAAGGACGTGGATTTTTTTTCCCCCCCTCCCCGTACAAGCTGCTTTTAGAGGAGTGGTAACTGTGCATGCTATCACTCCCAGCTGGCTGGCTCTGTCTCTCTCAAGTCAAATCATTATTGGATTACATTTTCTGGCTTCATAAAATGCGGTTAAGAGGCACTTTAGACATATGTGCATGACCTGCTTTCCAGAGATGGCTATCAGAGCAAAAGTGACAGGTCAATTGCTGATTTCTGTTCCGTAAAAAGGGAAAGGGGCTCCCAACCCTGAGCACTCTAAATGGATGCATGTTCCCCCCTCTCTCTGTGTCTGCTTCTCTCTCTCTCTCTCTCACACACACACTCACGTTAAAAGTACTCTGGTAGCATCGGCACACACACTCATCCCAGAGCGTGTAGCATGCCTGTTTCATAAGCCTGTGTGTATGTCTGTATATAATTGTATAGTGGGAAGACACACACTTAATGGAAGAGGCTCTTCACTCTGACAGCTGGGTGGTGCAGATGAAAGGTCTGCTGTAGCATGTTGTCTACCACTTGTGGAGTATCCAAAGAGACCCAAAGCTCTCTGGAGTGGACGACACAACAAGCTTACGCACATTCTTCTTTGATTAATCTACAAGCATCGGTGTGCTGTGAAGTGCATACATTATGATGCAGAATTAGATCTTGATGCATTTATATACAGCTGGAATTTGTTTATACCTCAAATGGAATCAAGCACTATCCAAACGTGCATTAGTGACACAGATGAAATTACTCTTCAGTTTATTTGCTCTTTGGCTCTACAGTCAAATCCGAAATCAGATGGTTGGAATTTGTGCCGACACATCCTCACATTTAAGTCTCTAGAAGGCTTAAACGCCACACAGACTGAAGCCTACTACATTTCCCACCATGCAACTGTGTAGTCTTTATAGTTGTCCGTGTGTGTATTCATTCAGCTTGAGAATAGATTTTATTGGAAAAAGCAGGAAACGTGAAACATTTCAGGAAGATTTTTTCCACCGCTTGACTTTCTAGTTTATTGGAATTATCTTCTGCTTTTTTTGTTGTTGTTGGTTTTATGAGCATCCTAGAACTTCATGACAAGGTTAAACTTACATATTTAACTTAAGTTTAGTTATTAAAAACGGTCCGCATCATTGTGCTCATGGTTGCCATGGTGATGCCGTCCCTAGACAAAATATACTTTTTCCTGAAATGCATCACTCATCAATTTGTGTGCATCAGATTATTTTGTGTGGCTAACGTTAGCTGTTAGTTGCCTTGCCTTACTGCAGACTAGCATCCACACGCCTGCGCAGGATGCAGTTTATGGAATGTTTCAGTCAAATGGTTATGTTCACTTTTGAAATCCAAGTACTGCAGCACTGCACCGATTTGCACAGCTGTCTGCTTAATTTCCACTGCGCTCATTTACAACTTCCCATTAAAGCCGTCTGTGGGGGCTGCAGACCCTGTTAATGGTGCGTGGCATTATACCATCTTAATAAAGTAAGAATACTTTGTTTAACTGATTAGCTGACTAGCAAAAGCAGCCCCTAGTTGCCACCCACAGTTTAGGAAAATGTGGCTCTTTAACTGCTAAATGCTTAAACATATTTACCAGCTTTTTCCTAATGCTGTCAGTCTGCACGTTGGTGACGTTCAGTGGGTTTATCAGAGCTACCTGCTGCTACAAGGTTGGTAAGACAGCTAAACGGAAGTGCTAAAGATGCTAGATTATAAAACCACAGCTCCTAGCCTAAGAGAGAGTCATTACACATAACACAGAGCCATTCAATCCGTTTTTCACTTCAAACATTAAATTAGAGCTTTAACTTTCACAGTGCCGTCTGCTACGATTCTCAGAGCTAACAACCAGTACTTTTAGAGTCATATTGTGATTACTGCTGTATGACGCCCTTTAAGGCAGTTGTACAGTGATCACATTATGTAAAACTGAACAGCGCATCAGTGCATCTGTCCAAGCAAAGTAACAAGCTCGTAAAGTGCACTTTCATGTCCTGTGACATAAAAACTCATTTGCATACAGAGAAGGTTTTTTACTTCTGTGAAAGACTGCAGCTGAGGTGTTAAAGTCCGCCGCTGAATTTACATTTTCACATCAACACACCTCTTCACTCGCTTTTTAGCTTTTATCTTTTATTTCTGGGAAAATACTTGGTACACAGCGGTAATTATACATTCTGGCAATCCAATTTCTGGCAGCGACAGCAGCAGCAGTTTGTTGGGAATTAATGGTGGAAGAGTAATTAGCATGAGCAGAAAGAAGCTCCATGACTGAACAGAAAGAGAAATGTATGCCACCTACGGAACCTTAGATTTTATCAACTGAGAAGAGTGTAAAGTGAGCTTTTGGGAGGTGCAGTCCAAAAGCACCCGCTCCCCGACCAATGCGTTAGTACAACTGCTGGTTCAAGAAGGACTACAGATGTTAATGAGCTCCTCTGTGGTAGGTGACCTGTGCTGGGCACTTGATAGCTTCCTGGATTTCAGCCAGTCCATTAAGAGGTACTTCTCACTGTCTTGGCCTCCGTGTTTCAACTGTATAACGATGACGTGTCACCATTGTTAACAACCCTCATTAAAACTAATTGGTATTTCTATTTGAAAGGTAGCTCATTAGGCAAGCAATGTTTTGTCTCAATAAGGCGAGACGGCAAATACATTTAGTCAATTTTGGAAAACCAGCACAGACGTTTCACTGCTTACACTTTAACAAACAGCTGATGGCAATTCAAAAATATCACAGTTCCCTACATGGAAAGTCTTTCTTACCCTCTGGATCCATGTGGACAGACACACGTGATGGGCAAGTAAATTCTTGCAGTCGCAGAAATTCCTCAGCGGGTCACTGGCTTTAAGTTCACCATCCCTGCATATAAAGCACTCTGATGTCTCTGTGGAAGACGAGCAGAAGATGGAGATTATGAATGGTTTCACATTGGATCAAAGGCTAATCCCTGATTCGCGTTAAGATTCATATCAAATATTCATCCATGTATAGCGATACTTATTTCCTATTACAGTGTTCAACACACCCAGTACGGTTCCACAGAGCATTAGACATTCATGTTATTCCCAGTGGGAACGCAAAGAAGGGAATGTGGGCTTATGATGTTTTTTGATTATTTTCTGCCACATATAAACTATTAAAATAGTGCATGCTCACATTAAATACGGCCACAGTTTCAGATAATGAGGTCCGAATATTTACAAGCCATCCCTGTTAGTTAAAAGTTCAGGATTCAGACTGCTCTAAATATGAAGTTTCAGAGAGTTTTTTGCACGATGTCAGTGCAAGCAGATATCCTATGGTCAGACACAACTGTCTGCTTTCGAGGGGCAGCCAATAAGGAGTAAGAGTTAACTGTGAACTTTAAAAAGCTTCAACCGTATCAGCGTTTAAGTATACGTATATTTAGTTGGTAGAAAAACGGCAGCTTCTTTCTAAAACAATAAAAGCTTTACAAAGTTATTCTACAGATTGGTTGCCCCACAGTCAGCAGTCAAAAGCAGTCTGGACGTTTTCAACTTTGAGAATTCTCAGGACATAAAACATTGTCATAGCAACGTGTGCATGTTAGGTGGTAGAAGAGTCAATTGACAGGCCTTTATCAAATGTCCTGGTGGCTTACCACTGAACTTTGGATTATTTTTGATAAGCTAGAGGTAATATAGAAAGTACAGAAAATACATCAAATACAACTCAATAAAGAGATGAAAAACAACAACAGTGTTGTTTTCTATTTAGTTATTAAGGGAACATTAAAGGGACAATCTATTTAAACCTGTATTTCTACACAGTAAACTGCACTGTAAGCATGAACTCAGATTTCATGGGTTCACTGGGTTTACCATGATGACACTGCAGTGTTTATTCAGTTAGAGCAGCTTTTACAAAGTTCAACTAGTGCGTTCAAATAACAAAAACAAAAGGTAAGATTAATTCTCATTCAAAAATCAGTTTGGAAGTTTTCACATTGCATCAAAGCCACATTTAGCCTAAAAAATCAATTTAAAAAAACTGATTTTAGCTTAAAAGTATACACAGGGTGAACACAGGATGGCCACTTTCAGAACTAACAATATTAGCACTGCAGGAAAACCGGGCTGAAGTTGAAAAAAGAATACACTCACCTCGAAGAACTACTGAAAGAAATATCTGGAGAAACATTTTAGTTTTTAAATGTTCTACAAAATTCACCAGCTAGCTGCCAAATCTGTCTGCAGTTTGGGGCTGGGCAGTTAGCATACACTGGGGATAAGGGAGGTTTTTTTCCACTATTTTCCTATTGGCAGCAATGCGCATGAGAGCACTGAGGCATAAAACCAAAATAATGAGCTCACACATGCTAAAAACTCCATTAATTGCAGTCAGGTGACAACTCTTTGAGTCTGGCATCTTTTGCATAACCTTCTGTCACTATAAAAATCCCGATGCAGCTGTAGCTATAAGTGTGATTACACCACGTAAAACATTCACGGGTCATTTCATGAAAACCCGATCCCTCCCACCTGACCCCATCAGAATCAGCTGATGTTGTCTTTGTGTAGTAACTCAAGTATAATAAATGAAGCCATGCATAATATTCCTTTCATACTGCAAATATGTTTCAAGTTACATGTCCCCAAGGTACGTAGGGGTGGGTCAAAATGTAGCATTTTCCTGTATTTCTTTCTGCATCATAACTCATGACATGAAATTTTCAGGGCTTCTAAAACCAGATCGATTTTACACCAAGCGTCACATTTGTTTTGTTTCTTGCATTTTTCTTTCTGACCAACCCTGAGCATCACTGTCATGGAATACCTCATAGCTTCAATAGCAAAACTGCACCAGTTTAATCTCTATGACGTAGAGGAACAGAAACAAGCATTAGTACCCTGATTGTTTGATCTGTGTTCTCATAACTCACTGGAGAAAACTTGAAAAAATGTATTTTAGGTAAACATTCAGGGTTTGTATCATCATGTGGAATAGGCAGGATATGGAAGGACTCCTTTTCCCTATATTTTGATAGCAGGCTCATCTTCTAACTTTGATTCCTTCTTGGTTAAAAAGAATTATTTCATTTGTGAATGTATCTTAATTTCTATGTTCACATGTTCTATATATATTTTTGCAACAACCACTGGTCCTTACAATCTGAAATCTGAACCAACCCTTATATAGAATAGAATAGCCCTTTACTGTCATTGTACATATACAACAAAGTTGTGGAAATATAAGTTAATCTAAGCTAAGGTGGTGTTTTTCCCCCTGTAGTGCTGAGGTTAGTACCACACATTCTAAAACCCCAAATTTCCATTGCTTCCGTCCTCATGCAAGACTGTGTTTAGCACAGGGTGTAAAGAAAGGTCAGGAGCTGCTAATTGTTAACAACAACACTTCATCTGCTGCCATCAAAACTCCTAACAGCTGCTTTGAGCTCACAGCTGAAGCAAAGCCTAAAGTCTCGCAGTAAAATGATCCGTCTCGGTTCAATTAGGGGTGGGCATAAAAGTAGAGAAGAATACATCATGTGCGAGCTGCCAGACATGCGGTCCTGGCCCTAGGCTGGGGTTAGCCACAACATCCATCCAGCGCTTTATGCCCCATTGTGCTGCAACCAGCACCTCTGATTTAACAGCACACTTCGCCAGGACCGTCCGTCAGTGATGATTCCCAAGCAGCAGCTTTGAAGCTAAATATTGGACAGTAGCTAGAAGCCAGGTCTGCTGGTTTCATCCCAGAAAAACACTGAGAGACGGCAGCGAGGGCTAGCTGTCATCTGTGCACTCGCCTGATAGGAGGATGAACTGCTGCCTCAGAAGCTCCTGTCTCTTTTGGGCCTCTCGCTGATCTGCATTGCTTCAGGTGAAAATCTACCCTCAGATGAAAAATCTTTTAATCAAAGGAAGAGTCTTTAATGCAACCCATCACGATCTGCGTAAGCAGATTTTATTACTGACCATGCATATATTTCACTTTGCATTAACATCTCTGAGACAGGCTGTGTAAAGGAGGAAACCCTAAACTTTTATTTTTGATTCAGTCCCAAAGCTGGCATTTTGAGATAAATGTCTGGTGTTTAGCTGCTTGCTTTACCTCGCTGTTATTGACAGCAAGCAACTGGCCTACTGCTTCCACTGACACACTTTCCACATACTACTATGTCAAAATTCATCTGTTTGCTCGCCTTTAGTCTTCCTTCCTAACAGTATAGCAAGTTTAGTTGGTTTTCAGTCACTGTCAAAATAAGTTTGTATGTGCTGAAGAGTTTGCAGAAAATAATGGAGCCATGTACAGACATACCTATAGAGAATGACAATCTAGCTAACAGGCAGTCTGAGTGATTCAACAGCCTGACCAAAAATATTGCCAAAGTTACTGTGATGGCAGGTTCACCAATTATACGCACAAGTCCTTTTTAACATTTCACTCCCCCGAATCTGTGCTGCGTTTACGATCATTATGGCAAGCCCTGGGGCACTTCTGGAGCTAAATAACAGCACTACTGCTGGGAAAATAACTAGAAAACAACATTACAACAGAGATGTAAACATGCAGTGTGTCAATCGTAGTCGAGCTGACACGTCTGCGTGATCTGTGACTCCCATAATTAACTGTCAGTGGTGTCAGCGTTCAGCAGAGTTTCACATGAAGGTGGGTGCTCCACTAACTGGCTGAAGTCCTCCTCTCTGCACGATTTAACAGCCAACAAAACTTGCTCTGTACAGCAGCAGCAGCTCTCAGCTGTGCGCTTCCATACAGGGTGATGATCTTATCACAAAGCAGAACGTACCAACACTCTGTCAAAAGCTCTGTTTATGCTACTTGACTGTGAAACCAGCTTCAGTTGCAAGGCATGTCAGTGATGTTTTAATTCACCGCTGCTCAGTATCACACATGAAACCTGAGAGAAAACGACACAAGGATGGAAACCATAATCTCAACAGAGGCAAACTGAGCAGTGTTACTCGAGGTTGAAACACTGTACAGTGCACTACAAAGTAAACAAATGAGGAAAATGCCAGATTGGGATAATTTAATTGTCCACTGCATTGCTAACGACCTCATTAACAAAAGAATGATGGGAAATCAGCATGGTCTGGGCGAGGAACCGCCTGTGTGACAGCCATCTGGCTACAATGGTTAGGGGGGGTTGCAATGGGGGTTGGGGAACTTGTAAGCTAACACCACGACCATCGCAACTTCCAAGTGCAGACCTAGAGCACCTCTAGATGGAAGTTAGTGGTGTTTTACAAAACAAGTGTAAATTTGACATTTTTCTCTTTAATTACTGAAAACTATAATGTGACTTCAGTCTGAAAATGAGAGAAAATATTACTAATACTGGACAAGAGCTCAATGACTTTTCTCAGCATTTAGGTCTATTTGTAGGTAATTGCAATACACAGTATAATATCCATTATGCATCAAACACACAGAGTGCATTTATGCACACCTAAAACACTGTATCATCCTTAAACACCTGACATTGTAGTGTTTTATTACTGGCCTAAGACAAGTAAAACCAAAATCTTTGCAATGGAAGACAACACCACCTCACATAGTGTAATAATTTCCAAACTTGTCCATTTTGTCAAGGTTATAATTACTGGCTGATGGACTCTGGTAATAAAAATTCAATGATAAATTCATTTTGCAGTGTCGTTTCCAACACTGCTAAATGGGTGCAAACTGGGTGTGGCCATAGTTAAGTTAAACTAAACCAAACTAAACCAAAAACTAAAATTAGGTGGGAAAAGCATTTTGGTTAACATTTATATTTACATTTTTAAATTTAGACAAATTCCTCAACACAACCAGTGCAAGGAGGCTTTGTTCAGTGAGGTGGAATGTCTACATGACTGACTCAAATGCTGTGCTTGAAATATATTATAGGTTCTGAATTTTAAAAGTGAAAGTGAAACCAATGACAGCTCGCCATTTTCAAACAGTAAAAACTTACTGAAACAAGCAAAAGTGAAACCAAATCAATATCAAAACTAAAACTCAAAAGAAAATAAAAAAATATATATCACAATAGTAGTCAATAACCACTGAAGCTTCGAAGTACGTAAAATTTAAAAAACAGCCATAAAACTTTGGCTCTGCTGTTGTTCAAATACATTTTCTCAACTACAACTCCTCCAAATTTGGTAAAAGAGAAATCAAGCACAACATCCACTGTAGTTATACCGGTAGAAGGCGGCCTCTCAGTGAATTTGCCCACTACACCTCTATACTGCCATATAAATGCTAACTGACGTAGACTTTTGAGCAATCAAATCGATGTGGAGGACCTGATTTAAATCTCCTCACTGTGACCTTAAGAAGCTGCCCAGTGTTTACTTACAGCCCTCTGTGCCAATAGCTTATTATTAAATGTCAATGATATTTAAGCTCTTTATTTGTTTTTCATTTGCTTTTTCTGGCAAATTAGAAAACTTATCTCCAAAAGTCTGATAACAGAAGAGTGAAATTCATGTTCTTGCTGCTTCAAACATTTGAATCTGATGTCAGAGCAGGACAGAGACAAAGGCAGATCCTGACTTTGTTTCACATATTTATATGCAAACAGCACATCATATATATATATATACTACTCCAAATGTAGGTTAACAGTAGCTTTAAATTCCATTGTTCTGTTAAGGCACTTTTGACTATGTATAAGTGTGTATGTAAAAATATGCATCTACACCACTGCGGTGACCTTCTGACCTCAAAGCGTGAAGTACCAAAAACAAACGTTCACTCCACAGTTAATATACTTTAAGAGCACTGTGTGTATCGTACACATATAAAGCTTAGAGAATTGCACTGGTTAGTCACTGTCAGTTAGTTATAAGAAAATGAATCTGGTCTTTATTTTTGTGTTTAGTTTAGGACTAAGACAAAGTGATGATAGATTTCTTATAATGTTTAAACCAAGAAAACAAGCTTTACATGTTACAGTGTGTGACAAAGTGGTTAGGCATGAACTCATTTACTGGTCCCTTGACCATATTGATAATTTATTTCTTTGTTGTTTTACAATCAGCTATAATGCTTTAATTTAGACATTGCTGGTGTAACTTTGCTTAACACACTATCCTGGGTTTGTTTGTGGTAGCAGTAGTTACATCCATTACATCCATGCATATGTTTTTTAAAGCAAACACTACTAACCATCACTTGAATTTTCTTCTGTTCACAGGCAAATGTCTGGTAAATTATGTTTCTTCATGTTGCTTTGGTTATACTTACCATGTTTGTCCATTTATTCAGGTCCTATATTTAAGACAGGTATATGGGAAAGGCCGCCCCAGTACTTCCTGTTTATATAGGGTCATGAGGTCATTGATCGCATCACTGGATGCAACCAAATGAAGGGTTTTTCATTTTGTATAGTATTGTTTATTTTCTTTAAAGTAGCCTTTTGAGTTGTATTGTATGCAGTGTTTTACCTTTCAAACCATTTAGCTGAGTAAATGAGTTTGTCAATTTCGTGCATAGTCTTATTCCTGTTCTTTGTTTAGAATTATTTTGTTTGGTCTGACCTATTTCTTTCAATGGTAGAGACTAACGAGGTTCAGGTGTGGGTAAAGTCCTGTATAAAGCAAGTCGGATTCTTGCATACCAGGTTGATTGTTTTATGGTAGAATGGAGATGCCAGAAATAAAGTATACTTAAAAGAAATTTAAATACTCTGCTGATGCTGTTTACTTATCACCTTCCTTGCTGCTTATGTTATGCTACCTCACACAGTGATACAGACTGAGACCCACTGTTTTTTTTAAACAACCTGAACTTATTATTTTTTAAAGGTAACTTTGATAACTTGGTTATAAAAACTTGTATGAATGTGTTCAAATATGCGCTTTGTGCCAGCGGGCTTTGACAACAGCACATAGACTCCCTCCCCGGAAGAAACAGCCCAATGACACAGGCTGTGGTTTCAGTTCTGAAACAGCTGGCTGTCAGAAATGGACAGCCTGCTGTTTCATTTCATTTCCAAGAAAAAAAGACAATCTATCATTTCTGTTTGAACAAATAAACTGAAAATTGTAACATATCATCAAATGTCAAGCACATACCTATAAACAAACTTCTACATGACTCTGCCGGAGACAGAGGTCGGTACTCGGAGCCCATGTCTCACTCTGTGTTGAGAAACAACTCCTTCCACTCTCCTCTCACTGTTTCCAGATACCAGTAAGTTGCTCTACTTCCTGTTGGCATTCCTCTTTTTTCCCTTGATGAAGACGGATGAACATTTAGAGACGAACTGACATGTCAAAACAGAAATTTACCACAGCGTAGCTCCACTTTCTGCTACTGCACTCGGTCAGCTGATAAGCTGTGTTTTTGTTTGAACGGAAGTTGTGAAAGTGAGCAGCCAATTACAGCCGTGAGCTGCAGCACGTCACGACAGGAAGCCACATGAAAGAAAAGAAGGGGAGAGAGAAAGTGGAAGAGAAAGAGAGTTGGAGAGGGGCTCTCCGCTGGATTTCATTGTGCTGCTTTCAAGAAGGTCTAAAAAACAGATGCTGCTGGCCATAAAGTGATGACTCACACAGCAAAAAGGTGCTTTTCTGTTTGCTTGTTTAGGGTAAAATGATTTACAGTGAGAATTGTTTCATGGTGAGGGAGGAGCATGAAGTGGATGAGACTTTTTCCAAAAAACAACAGAGTTGCAACAAACCATCGTGTACAGTCACTGCTGGGAAATGATTAACAGGTTCTGGAATTTCCCCACACGTCTTTCTGCATTGTGTCAGAACACATTCATCGATGGAAAGTTCCTCACCAACAGTTTGTGACATTTACGTGTCCCTTTACTGCTGCATTTTGATAGATCTCCTCCTGCAGTTTCCTTTTTGAAAGTAAGGCCAGGCCATGAAACACACACAAAATGTTACAGCTATCACAGACACAAGGGAATAAAGATTTTCAGTTTATCTGTGAGTGTCTCTGGTTAGAAGCAAGTAAATGCAAGGTTATAACATTTTAAGTTAAGAAGCACATCAAATGAATGAGAAGCAAAAACTCATTTTAAAATGAGCTAGTTGTTGTCAGTGTGTTAGTAAAGGTTTTATAACTGCTTATTTCATAATGTATGAATGAAAGGTCAGCAGGACTGTGAGACTCAAACAAGTATCAGACAAAGCACGACGTGATACAGAACATCCAAATATTCACTGCAAGATGCAGACATGACCCAACTCTTCCCAACTTGAATCAAGAAGAAATAATAAAACTTTAATCGTTTATAGCTCACCTTTTCTTATTTCTACCTTTACCAGTCTAAACCTGGTAGAAAACAAGTAATCTGGGGTGTTGTCAGATGACGTTAATGCATTCTTGGCTCCTAAATGTCTGGAATATGTTTGGCAAAAAGACGATTTTGCTTACCAGCGTTTATATAGTTTAAATCGTGCAGCCGTGTTTTAAAACACCAGATCACACAGTTAATTTCTTTATACAGAAATCTGAAGAGTCTCATACCTGTTATAACAAAGCACTCAGCTTCAGAAATAGTAATAAAAAATATATATATATGGAAAAAAATAAAACACATTGGAGAAGTTGTGAGGATGAGCTAGGTCTACACTCCGCCTAATTAAATGGCACGTCTCCTACTATTCATGAAGAGCACTTATTAAAACAAGCATTCACATCCAATCCACTAGATAAATGACTTTACACCAAGTGCCATGAAGCCCATTAAATTGCTTCTTTAGAGATGGATCTGGTCCAAACACACAATCAAAGGATTTGACTGGGATTATCTCAGATTAGAAACACTCAGGGACAAATGAGGAGATGACAGGATATCATACATTGAAAGGATAAATTAGCAGTCACATACCAGACCAAATTTGCGATGGGTGTTAGGGAATAAAGAGCGTGGAGGGGGAGACTGAGTGCTAAAAAGCAAAGAACAGCTCTTTAGTTTTTAGTAAGCCCAATGATACATGGCCAACGTAAACCACAGTAAAAGCTTTTCCCTCTCCCTCTAAAACCCCCTGCCATGTAAATAAAGACCACATCAGGGGAAGAATCAAACACCAAAGTCTAAGAAATGAACGCTAAGTAACTTTTGAGAAATTAATATGTTCATTTGTTATGTTTCTCACGCAGCTCTCTTACCTAACAAACACTTTGAAGTGGATTTGAAGCCCAAGTGCCCAAAGTGGAACATAATTTTAAAAATGCAGCCTTGGTTTCATGAAGTAATGTTGGAGTCCACATATTTCACAAAAATGATCATTAAAGACATTTTTACTGTGTGACTTAGTTTCAGCTCCACTTCAGTCTAGAGTCAAACTTTAGCCTTTCTTTAACTTTGTGAAAAACTTGAACAGTTGTCAGTTCTTGACTGTATTTCAGAGGGGAAACTATTGATTATTGTGGAGAGCTGAGCCTTCGGCAATTCCTTTAATAACTGCAGTGCTACAGAATTTGCAATACACCAAACTGTATTTTAACCAAATATATGAGAATTGTGAGCTTAATTTTAAAATCCAGTGTTAAAAAGCGCTGCTTTTTGCAAGGTGGATGTTTTAGTTCCGCTCTAATTTGAATATTTTAAAGTGAAGTAAAGCAGGCCTAGTGCTGATAAAACACTTTTCAGGAGGATAAATAATGTAGGCACTGGTTAATGTTAGCATGTACTGCTTTGCATATTTTAACACCGATGAGGACCTCAGTTCTGTCGCATTAAACCGAGGCTTTCGCTTTCTCCCAGACAGCAATAAAAAGGTATTCTGGAGGGTTTGCGCATTAAAGAACTGTGACCTATGAACTCCACATAATCTTCTCTGCCTTATGCTCAGTTGTCAGGCTCGTTTCCCCATTGTGCTAGGATTGGGTGCCACGGACAGTGGGAAGTAATACCCTACCTGCTCTGCTTGTTAAAAGTTGAAAAGCTCGATTCATCTACTCTTTGATCTGTTTTATCGTCTTTAATGATGAATAACGTGACTTACAGGTTGTCTTTGTGTAAGATTTTGTTTGAATTTCTCCACTGGAGACAAAAAGTTCACTCTTGGTTAAACTTTAGCTCTGGATCTGCAAATTGAACCTTTCAAGAATTTTGACAAGAAACTACAGAATGATCGGTGCAGTTGATACACATTTATGCTATTATGTTACACTACAGCTCAACTGAAATCTTAATTCTCCTCATTTTTATTTTTTAATGAAGGACAGTATTTCATCTAGTGCGCGTAAGTTCAAACTTCCATTGACCAACATTTTGTAAAACCTGTACATGCTATACAAAATATATACTATACATAAGGGTCACTAAATATACATGAAAAAATAAATATACACTAAAAAGTATTGAATAAATAGAGTAACTATGACTGTGTTTGCAAAATAAAACCATTTCAAAATCGGAGACAAATTAAAGGAAAAAACATTGAATTTTTGGATTCCAGTGATCCAATGAGAGAGAGGCCTCACAGCAAATCAATGTGTAATTATTCTTCATGATCATCTTTATCTTATGACAGATCTGAAGGCACTGATAAACTTCTGAAGCAAATGTCCCCAGCTCCAGCCACCTTAGCAAGCCTTCCCAACAGTGGAGCACAATAAAAAAAAAGTATAACAACTATTATTACTAATGTTACTATTTTAAAGGAGTTTGCACTGAAACTCTGGTTTCACTCTCCTAGCTATACCCTACAGAGCATACAATGTCACCCTTTATATGGTTTATGTAAAATTTTGTGATATTTTATTTATTCTGTGGTGATATCTTCCTATAAATAAAGAAATACAGTGTATGGTAGCATATAAATTGTGTTTTCCAACATGCTCTCATTAATATTAAGAAGTATGCTCATCAGTGAGTGATATAAGGACTGGGAGCTGCGAAATAAGTCTAATTAGCTGTCTGTCAGTTCAAGCTGTTGTCATGGGTGATTGGCAAAAGTTCAAAGTTGAACAAATTCTAATACTGCTGCATTGTTGTCACACACTCCATATACGATAATTAGGAAAGGTGCATACATTAAAAAAAAAATCAAATCAATACTCTAACACAAAGAGTGCTCATATCACAGATGGGACTAAGCAGATGCTAACAACATCACCCCTCAAGCTGATTAACAGCCTGTGTGCTCTTGAAATTGCTGTCAAACTATTTTTAGTGCTTGCCCACACAGACATTGCATCAATAAAACTACCAATTACCAGTACCAACATTGTCAGATAACTGTAAATTCAAGCAGAAGTGACAAATACATTCAGAATTCCTCTTTATTGCAGTCACAGTTTTGACCACGAGTACGCAAACACGACGAGTGTGTATGAAACGAGTATAAAGTCTCGGTCTGACATTAAATAAACCTCCTGACACTGTCACCCCGTTCTCACGCTCACACACACGCAGTACCTCTAAATGGAGTACTGAATGCCTTTGATCATTCCACTTGATCACAGCTCTAAGATGTCAGCTGTGTTTGAGATAGGGAGAATTTGTCATTGGCTGCAGCCAGCTTTCTCTCCGTCATCCAATTTCACTGCCTTGATTTACAGCAGACGCCAGCAATTTAAGTGTGAATGAGGGTGTTTCGCAGACACATAACTCCACATCTAACACCTTCTCATAAACAATAAATTGCCGAAGTTATTTTGTTCTTGTCTCATCCTTCTCTATTAACGAGGCGTTATTAACAAGCGCAGCAGGGAACAAATTCTAATCTTTTGGATTGCTCGCAGAGGCTTTTGCTTGCCGCTGAAAAACAAAAAAAGCATTTTATTGTCACAAAGTTCTAAAGCAAGGTCAGACGTTCAAGGTTGCCGCACAGTTTTAATATTCAGACTTGACCATGTAAAGCTTCAGGAGGTAGAGCATTTTCACTCCATTAGAGAAGGGACAAGCATAATTATGAAAATGAGATAAGGGAGAATCAAAATGACCTGATTGAAAAAAAGAGAAAAAAGTCCTCCAGTGCAGAACTTAGTTTGATTGATTCAGAGCAGATGAGCCCAGGGCTCCACTGTTGGCAGCCCAGGGTTCATGCTGTAATGATAGCTTTATAATTAAGATTAAAGACCACAGAGCACAGACAAGACACTCGAGTGGTGTTGGGGGCTTCTCTGATGATACTGGGAATAATTGGAGAGAAGTATCTACAATCCCTACCTCCCTAAAGAGCAGGCGAATGTGGGTATCACTATATGCAAACATTGGGTGTGACTGACAATCGGAATGAGCTTGAAATACCACAATCACTGACGTCTTTCAGAAAGCGTGATAACTCACGATCTCTGTGTCGCTTTAGGATGTAAAAAAGAAAGAAAAAGGGAGAGCTTGATTTATGTATTACTGTACTAGTTCAGTTCAAAAAAATGAAGCAAAAGGCATGTGTTAAACAGAAGATTATGTATTATTATGACTATTCGCTCTTTACACAGGGCAGATTGGAGAGCCATCTGGGCAGCAGTTACGACTGAGACAGACTGACTTCTGTTGCTAATGAGTTGGCCAGCATGAAATGAACAACCACATTTTCAACAACTTTCTCCTTTTGTGATATTTGAGGAGGTGGTGACACTTTCTGCTCAACTTTTTAACAACATTTTTTTTAATAACGTCAGCACGGACGGGTCGGAACCCCTCCCCCCTCCGCCCACATGGCTGTCCTTTGTTAAATAACGTCTTCAGTCGATCGTCTGATTTTCACCATTTTTCCTCAGCTCATCAAGGTTCGTGTTCAAAGTGGCCATCATTTCTCACCTTTGCTGACACCTTCTATCTGATGAGGGTGAAGTCAAGTCGCTTAGATGACTAATAATCATATCAAAGGTGCCATGTCATGCAGCAGATTTAAATAAGAGGGTTTGAGGGAGCATTTGCATGCATCTGTATGCCTGGGCTAAGAGGCTAATGTCATAAAGTACGGCGCAGACATGATTTAATGTAATCTGTCATGTCATATGCTAATCTTCAGTCCTCTCGGTAACATGCAGCATGTTAGCACGGGGAGCTTTCAAGGAGCACTACAGTAAGTCAGAGGTGTGCTATGAGACGGCCTACAGCGTGTGTTTGCGTTCTCCTACAACTCAGATTGCCTACAGTTTGGGCTGTCATAACATTACATGACTGAAATCATAAGAAAAACACATCAATGACAAAATTTTAACATCTATAAGAAAAGAAAATTAACACCAAAACACAAAATAATATTTTTTTTAAAAAAGCTGATGAAATGAATTGCACCCAAAATAATAAATAGCCCAGGGAAAACCATATCTGTATAATATGATGTGTATTATATACATGCTTTGTTGGAATTTCACATCAGCGTATTGGTACATTAGTTCTGTGTTTATTTCCCAGTCGGACAGACGTTATTAGCAGGGATGCACAGATTGTGAAATTCGTTGCCGATGTTTAAAATAACAATTTGGCGGATAACCAATACCATTTTTTTCCCCAGTATTTAGATTTTGTTATTTATTTCACTTTTTGTTCCCAGGAAACGAGCAAATTGTCACTGTAAAAAAACACAAAACAAAAAACAACCGTCTATGCATTCTGTGCCCCTGGTCCAGATCCAGATCGGGGGATGGGTCGGGGCAAAGATGCCCAGACCTCCCTGTCTGGAGACACCTCCTCCAGCTATAATTTTGGGGTGGGGGTGGGGATGTGGGAGGCATTCCCAAAACAGCTGAGAGAGATCATCTTTCCAGCATCTCCTGGGTCTGTTCGACAGTTTCCTTCCAGTTAGACGGGTCCAAAACACCTCACCTAGGAAGCATCCTGGCCAAATGCTGATCCACCTCTATCACCTCCTTTTAATGTGGAGGAGTATCAGCTCTACTCTGAGCTTCTTCTAAATCATCAAGCTCCTCATCTGATTTGTAAGACCGACCCCAGACACCCTTTAGATGAAGCTCATCTATGCAGCTTGTACATTATCTTCAGTCTTATTCTTTTGATCATGAGCCGCAGCTCGTGGTCCGTTGCTTTAGTGCTAAACTCATTTTACCACAACAGAACGGTACATTAGAGTGGTACAACGGACTGGTCTAGAAGTTCTTCTTCACACATCTGTCAATCATTTAGCCAGCAATATTAGTGTGACACAACATATAAATATTACACATTCACATGGCCAGTGTCGACAACAGGACCAACACTGATCCATACCAATGTATTGGTACAGCTTAAGTTACCGTTAAAGCCTCAGACTGACTAAAAAACCTACAAGAAAGTCACTTCTGCTATGTTTTATCCAGACATTTACAAATTATAGTCTCCATACAGGCAAATTATTTGATTTCATTTAGTCTCTGTGCTTTTGTATCTACTTTCTGAGCATCTGTGTCCAACCCTGACCTCCTCCAACGCTGAAAGTGTTCATTCTAATGAATCCAAGCCGATCCCTAAGCTGGTGACAGGGAAGCCAAAGGCCAAACCAAAGCAAGAGATAAGACCCATAGTTAAAACAAAATCATCATCAACTAACTAAACAAAAGAAAAACTGCAACTAAACCTCCTAGCAACTCAAAGAAAAGAGAAGAGGGGAAAATGACAGCGCTCCTTTCAAGCTTTCTCTGGCAAGGTTAACACGAAAAGACGAAAACAAAGGATGAATTAGCATAAGAGAAGCAAACAAAATAATACGGTAAAGTGGAACCTAAACTAGACAATAGCATAACACAGTTGCACAGCCTCTCAAAAGCACTCTGACAGATACAAAAATAACCAAAGCTCTTCTATCCAGTTTACTGTTCTTTGCTGCTCTAGATTTTTGCATGTGGAGGTGGATGCTAGTGACTCAGGTATTTGATCCAGCCTTCTTCAGGATGATCCCAAGGGACTGAGTTTAACAAAACCAAAAACAGCATATCTGTATGCAGTATCACCGTTATCGTTTGCCTCTTAAAGATAGGTAATTGTCTGTTATGATGATTAGAGGTTGGGATCTGTGTTGTGGACAATGCCTTCTTTTATAGCCAAGGCACACTTTATGCAATGACAGCTGAAGAGAAAACACATCATACATGTCCTTTGTGGTTTTGGTTGTTTACATTAAAAGGGCTTCGTGGGAAATTTGATTTTCTTCAAACCACAGTGTTTATAATTTTATGCCCATTTCTATCTTGGCTAAAATACACACACACACACATCTAAAGTGATGAATTACAATCTCATACAATACTGGTGCATTTGGCCGCTCATCAGTTACACGATGTGACCTTTTCTTGATGAGGGTAATGCTCTCTTTTCATAAAAAGTGCAATTTTCACACATAGTTTTATCACTGGCTCACAGTGCACATGGTGAGGAGGGGAAAAAAGGAGCTAAATTTGGTCACAAGTGGCACAACTGCAAAAATACCAGAGAATGAAAAATAAATTCTTTGGAGGAAAATGTCAGGTACGAAGCTGTGAGAGCGACTCTGGAGGTCTGACAAGACACAATTACAGACCAGCCCCCTACTGAGAACTGGGATGTGGTATTTTCATGTTGGTAGTCTCTCAAGTAAGCCCCACAGCAGCACGGCACACCCCACTTTGATCTGTGTGGAAGGGGTGGCTGCTGCATCCCACTTTTGTTGCTGATATAGTGTGAGAATGAACGTGGACAAAGTCAGCAAAGGGTCAGCCTCTTCCAAACACAGAGCCAATGAAGGACTATATAAAAGATATATAAGAGCATGAAGCCATAACCTATTACCTGCCCATCTGTAATACATTTTATACTATAAATATAAAAAAAACAACATACATTGTATCTCCTTAAAGTGTACCATATATTCTTCTTCATACGTATACAGCTTACTTTGATATAGCCAGTATATATTCTCATCTAATAATATTTCCAATTATTCATGCCCTGAAGACAGCCTGATAAATTGCCTGTGGTAATTAAAATGATTAAGTGAGAAGTGCAAAATGGTAATTTATCCTTGCATGACAGAGTTAAGTAAACCTGGTTATAAAACCAGCCTAATTAGCTGTCGTAAAACAGAGCTGAACGGTAAACCAGCGAGCAGGTAGTTACAAAGAATTAAGGATTTTATTTCTCACTCTCCAGATGGCCTCCTTGCATATTTTTCACTTTTATTAACTAAAGATCTTTATGTGTTACATTTATTTGATATAATGTTCAACTGTGCAGCAAAGAAAAAATAATGTTTTATATTATAATATTCAAAGATTTTATTTTTTTCCCTATTTTGAATTAGAAAATTCAGTCATCAATTATTTTAAAAATTCTAATGAATTGTACTGAATTATTTTTTTAAATCAAGTATCCAGAATTACTTGGGTTTTTTAGTGAATAATAATAATAATAATAATAATTCATGTCACCAATAATTTATTGGTCACATGATCCTAGCATATTTGAAATCCCTTTCTAATGCTAAGGTCATACTAGGGAACAGTTGCTGGAGACTGTGGCACCGTCAAAATTACTTTGACCATGTGGAATGTGATCTTCTTATTTTTGAAATGGTTTTATTAAAAGAACCAGGCCTACGACCAGTTGCAGTTAGTTGTTGTCTTCAAAGCAACTTTAAAGCAACTTTGTCTCAAAACATCAATAAAAAAGCAATAACACAGAGTCAGTTTAACTCATAATAATCTGCAAAAAATTGACATCATTCAAAATTTCCTTTGACTGACTTTAACGTGTTGGCAATCTGTGGGCTTTTATAAATTAAACAGAAATTATTTGCAAACCACTGCCAATCTGTCAGCGTGATAGCAGTGATAGTCAGTCCGAGTTGGACCTCGATTCTTTAAAGATTGTTTGTCTCCCATGACCAGACCTGTGCAATTGTCTTGCAATCAAAAGCGGTCACGGTAACTACTTGAAATTGGTCACCAAATACAAAAAACGTCATTGCAATCACCAGAGAACAACCGATTGCACAATTGTAAAGAGGGTATCGTCCTGTTTCTACTCTAGTGTGACAGAGCCATAAAAAAGAGACGCGAGTTACCGTCTTCCAAATGTACAACGTCTCCAATTAGTCATGCTACTGTTTTTAACTGATAATAATCTAACCTTCATCCTCTGTTTTCCACAAGCTAAAGAGTTTATATTGACCATAGTACATCATTACACCCAACAAACTTTGCTAGTATTTCGTTTTTTGTCTTATTTTATGTTCCGAGTTTTAGCGGTGCTTTTCATTTGTCCAAATGCAACAAGGTTCAAGAGTTTTCTGACTGCTTTTGGAAGTGTTTCAAATATGTCAAGGCATTCATGAAAACTTTACTTCCTATAGTAAGATAATTTAAAAAGACTAAACTAACAGTAACACTATTAAAAGCTAAACATAACCTTTTTAAACAATAAAAACTACATGAAAAAGGGCCAACAAACTCAAAAATGATAAAAAAAAAAACTATAATAATCTGCTACTTCTACAATAAAAGAACAATGCTGTGCCAAAGTAGACTCAACTTCTAAAAAATATTTCTTCTTGCTTTAGCCAGTCTTTATCCACATTTTTTTTAACATGGCAGAGCTTTATGATAGATGATGGAGCCTGAACAGATGATTGAGTCTATTTAGGCTCTGTCTGCTAAACTATTTCTTCAATTGCATTTTAGTCTCTTAATTTGACCTTATTTATCTTTTAAAATTGATGTGAATTTTTGCTTTTTAAATTTGAACATGAATCAGTGGCTGTATGTTAGAAGTTAGAAGTTCACTGTTTGTACTCAATTTGGAAGTTTTATATGAGCAAAGGATAAAGACTCATAAGCACATACATATAAATGTGTTTGGCAAGGTAATGTTCTTTTAGGCATTAATGTTTATGGCCTATGCATTCATCCACAGCAGGTGTTGTAGTGAGCTTTTAAAGGCAAATCAATCTAAATCGTTAATTAGATGACTGTTTAAAACTTGCAGTCATTCTTAATGCTACTCTTAATACATCAACTGCCAAATTTACTTGTGGTGTGTGAGAAAAAAATGTAATAAATTCAGCAGGCTGTAAGTATTTCTCTTCTCATTTATGTCCTTTGATATCTTCTGTCTCAATTTGGCAGGCCTGTCCTCAGTTAAGGTTAGTCTCTCTTGTCCCATCCTGTCTTTGATATGAAGTTACACTGGATCTCCGACAAACAACATGTCGCAACCAATGCACAGCCCGCAGAGACACGCACAATAACCTTTCCCAACATTGCCTATCTCAGCACAAGTCTGTCACATGCTCAATAGCATTGCATGTGACACTACACTCGGGGGCAGATTTCTCCCAAATATGATTTGAGATGATTGAAAGCTTTTTGATTTAGAAGTGTATTCTCTTAAGCTAAGTGCTCTCAGAGACCATCAAGGAAATTTAATTGCCTCACTTAGAGAAAAAAGCAGGTTTTCTGACCCAAATGATATCAGATCTTAACATCTCAATAGAAACACATGGAATTGGATGGTCAACTGGGCGCCTAATGTCATTGGGAAATGCAATTTTCTGATGGCATTTCCTAAGTCTGTCTCACCGAAAGCACAAGATTGATCAAAATCTTAATGAGCCATTTTCAGAAGTGGACTTTGGCTTTGGCTTTATGGTAGATTATGGAGCCAAACAATCATAAATGTTGACCTTATAAAAGGAAAGTTTCTATATTTGAAAAGCAGGCAGCCTGACATGACTACCCAGTAACAGGGCCAAGTAGAAAGGCAAAGCTTCACAAGGAACGCTGGTAAGATAGTAACTGTGTATAGAGCCCACAACCTGTATAGAAAAAAAACACAGACAAACACATCAATGCACAGCAGGGGAGTATTTTGTTGTGATTGTGATGCAGATCTGTGCTGATTTGTCCTGTTCTTTTCTCTAATATTATGTTGTATAATATCTATCTAAACAGAGCATCTAAATTTCCCACAGCGATCTCAGCTGGCCAGCAGCCTTTTGCTGGATAGCCTCGATCTGTTAAAGCCAAGTGCAATTGGATCATCCCAACCTCTTCAAACAAGGTGGAGATAATGTCTGAGTTGAGAGGGTAACACATTTCAAAGTGAGAAGAAGAGCCATGAAAGATTTTTGTATAAGCAAGGACAAGATTTGTTTTACTAAGCTAAAATCAAAGAAAGTTCATAACTAGGCATTCAACGTGTGCAGTGCCATACTCAACTAGACTTTGAAGACAAAAATACTTAATAATAATAAATATTTCCCACAGAACTGTGTTTGTGGTCACATAACCAGAAAGAAAGAGATACACTGTCCAGGACAAAGCCTGCACGTGTACACTAGTGTGTGCGCCTGTGAAACAGATGGCTGTAGTCATGGTGACATGAGCCATTTTGAAGCCTTGAGCTAAGCATTTTCATCGTCGCCATCTTGGCGTTTAGAAACCAGTGACAAGCAAGGTTTGGATCTGACTCTAAATCTGAATGCTTATTATTTAACAGCTTATGATTGACAAGCCACCAGCCAATGACTGAATCCTGGATATCTTTCCCAACTCTTGGAAAAAGCCCATAAAATCATCAGGGAAGTTTTTAGTAAGGTCACAAAGCGATGGAGCAGAAGACTGTTTTAGTATAGACTTCCACACAACCAGAGGTCTTTGTGCAGCCACCCATGTCTATCTTTAAATATTGTCCAAGGCATGAAAGGAAGTTCCATCATACTTCATTTTATGTTACATGTTGAACAACAATGTTTCTGTTCTTCAGCCTTGGTGAAGTAAAGCTCTGGCGGTCTCCACCTCCTTCATGTTCTGGTTGGAGTATCGCCCACTGCAGTCCCAAATGTTGGAGTTGGATTCTCTCTGATTGACACTGAGGACTGCCACTACAGTGACCAAACCAGAGTGCTAGTAAGGAAACATGGGACAGGAAAGACAGGAGCTCGCTTGCTAACAGCAACTGAACTTTCAAAATAAGAGGGAGGGGATTGTCCAGTAGTAAACCACTCATATTGTTTTGTCAAACTGAGTAAAACGTTAAAATAAATATCCACAACATGCTTCTGCAGCACTACCAAGTACATGTACACACGAATACGCCATTTATCTTCATCTATTGTATTTTCTCTTACACAGTCACCCTACTGCAATTACAGGGAAACTTGAAGGTGCTCAGTTCATATCATGTCTTCATTCTTATAATGTTGGTAGTTGAGAATCCCTCTTAGTCTATAACAGTTAAACACCCACCTATAAAATGTGGGTGTTCAGTGTTCATCCTGGCAGGCACACACTTTATGTGAGGGACCATTATTGCTAATTGTGCAGCCACTAGTAAAGGCTGGCAGTGAGCTGAGGAAGAACTGGGCTTTTAGCTCCATATTATGAGCATCTGTAGGAGTGCTTCTCCACTCAGCTTTCTATTTCACGTCTGGCACCGAGTGAAAATTGTTATACAGACAGAGCAGAGTGAGACTGACCAATGAAAACAGCACTTTGAAGTATTTCTGTGCATAACTGATGAGGTCAAAGGTAACATGCAGCCATACAGCGGCTCTAGACTCCTGCATGCTGGCACATTCAACAAACTGTACAATCCAGGACAACACTGTTACTACAACAAAACATTAACTCCTTAAACTTTCTTAAACCATTTTCAAAAGTTGCTAAATAAAGCTACTGCACATTTTAGTCCATATTCACTCAATTCAGTTTAATAGGACAAGAGTTCCGCATGTGTTTTTTTTCTTTTTTCACCATTTATTCAGGCTCCTTGTCACTGCTATTCCAAAGCTCCATTTGGATAAGATTTTATGGGGTGATTTTAATATTGCCTGCCCTGGTCAGTGATTGTAATCCCGTCTGGGGTGTGAATGCAGGTAATTTTTCACTCCCTCCCCAGCAATAATTACAAGCGAAATTACCTACTGTTTTTCAGTGTGTTCCTCCTGTAATTTGAAAACGGTGTGGAGCCACGTCTTTGTGCGTTAAAGTGAGGCGATCCTGTAGAAAGAGCTTTTTCCATCTCCTCATTTTATCACCTCAGTGTGATGTTTTTTTGGCCTTTGTGTGAAAATGGAGGAAATCATTCTCACACGATTTTTTTGCCAATCTAATGTAAACGTTCAAACTAGAACATACAGACCTGTTTGGTAGGCAGGATGACCACAGAAAGATATCAGGAACTACAGCCTACGAGCCCATTAATGGGTAGATGTAACAGCAATTAAGGAAGGTACAGCTTTATATTTGTCATAAAGCTGCCGTTAAAGTGTGCTGAATGAGCCAAATTGTTTTTGTCGCTTTGCAGCTTCACTGTTTGTCACTGGAAAGCAGTTTTCATAAGCCCAAACTGAGGAGGCCACATCTGAGGCAGAATTTCTTTAATAACTCCACAGACAAATTGAAACAGTTATACGTGATTCAATATCTCACATGGACTGTGGATGTTTCCTTGGTAATATATTTGAATAATTTTTGAATTTCTTGAGAATCATTTTGTGCAACACAACATTTTTTTGATCTCTGCATTATGTTGTTTACAGACATCTGTGTAGATGAAGATAAGGAGGAAAGTGCAATCTAGTCAAGCTCATCTCAGACTGTCCTTGAGGCTTTGAAACAAGATCCATTTAGATTGTATGGCAGAGTAAAGGAATATGGCCTATAATATCTACACCGGCTTTGTAGATAATAATCAAGTGAAGAGGTCTTAGGAAAATAGATTGAACCCCAATTCTAATTAGGATCCAATTATAGGGTGGGAAAAAAATCAAATTAATTTTAGAATGGCCTGTAGTTCCCATTGTTTTGTTATTTGATCTGGTTTGGAGGAGAAAGGCAGGGGTTTTTTCTTAGATTGTTTTTATTTTATTTGGAAAAACCTGATTAGGGCTAACTGCTGAAAATACTATTTTAAATGCATACTTCATTTTTTCCACATTACTTAAATGCATTGTTTTTTTCATTCACTTGAGAAGATAGCAAATTCTGTCCAAAGAGAGAGAGACAGAGAAACTGAGAAAGACTTGGATACTTAAGATGTACAAAAAGTAATGGTGAGACCAATATGAAGAACTACAGATGAAAAGAATTATAGAAACTCAGCAAAAAAAGTAAAGAAATAGCAGAGTCAATAGAGAGTGTTTTTCATGGGCGCAAACCCACATAGTCAAGCTTATTTTTAAAATGCAGGCTTAATATAATGCAATAACATAATAAGTATTATAGAAATGATATATAATATATATGAACATATTATTTATTTTTGGAATTTTTAATAAAAAATAATTTTTTTTACGTCAAAAGTATTTACATCAAATGTTGGAAAAAGTTACATTTATGCATCTCTGTATTTATTTATTCAAAGAAGCGACTTTGAAAAGTGTTCTATTTCTACAGTTTCCTATTTTATAACACCGCTTAAAAGAAAGTTTTTCAGCAAAGACATTTGCTCTTATAGGAAAAAAGTAAAATGAATAATGACAACAAAATACGTGGAACAGATATATGTCTACATAAACTATTCCACATACTTTGATGGTAAAAATAAGACAGATTTGATAATGTGCAAAGACTTAAAAATTAAATGTTAAATGCTTCAGATTTACATTAAACTGAGTTTTTGTCTGTATCGAATTTTATAATGCTATATTGAGTGTTAGTCCCAGTGGATTTTTGCCCACGTTCACATGACAGCATCACACAGTTGCTGCAGATTTGTTGGTTGTATATCCATGAAGTGGTCTATCAAGGTGCTCTATTGGATTGTGATCTGGTGACTGTGGAAGCTATTTCAGTACATGTTTACACGTTCAACAAACCAGTTTGAGATTATCTGACTTTTATGGCATGGTACACGTGTGCTTACATTCTTGTATTTGCATAAAAGTGTTTAGAAACCATGATTTTGGAATAGAATATCTTCTCTAGATAAAATATAATGGATTTATAAACAATCTCAGTCACTTGGTTGCTTGACTGTAAATAAGATTTGATTGTCAGCAAAACTGACCTTCCCATAAATATTTCCTAATAACCACACAGGTATCAGGACAATCTCACCTTACAGTACTGTACCATACAGCTGACAAAAGTTATCAGCTCTTAAAAAGAGCTAAATCGCACAAAAACAGTTTCCACCTGGATAATATCATATCAAGGTGTAACAAATAGGACAGAGTTAACACCAGCGTGTTCCTTTAGAGTCATCCTGGGACTGTACGACCTACTATGGTGTTTGTTTGCCATGTAGTAATGAACTTGCGCGATTCACTAAAACCGAGCTGCTGCCATCACACTGTGACGGCAGAGCTCACAGCTGCCTGGGAAATAAGATAAACTATTAGCAGATGAAACTGAGCTATCAGTTCCATCTCACATGAATCAGGAACTTGTTTGCCTCTGCACAACCTTCAGGAAATACGCAGGGCCTCGGCTGGTACCACGAAATGACGGCCAGACACCGCGCGCAATTAAGCCCAATGTGGCACGGGCAGCCATTATGCATGAAATCAAATTACCTTCATTAACCTGCCAAGTTGGCTGAAGGCGTCACTACCCACCAGTTCTTTCTCCGCCCTCGCGGAAGAAGATGAATGACAAACCGAAAGAGGTGTAGCATGCTGATATCCCTGTGGAGTTCTAATACAACATCCCCTCCCAAAATTTTCTAATGCATTCATACTCATGGAAACCATTTCTGCTGCCTCTACCACGTGTGTTTTAATGTTGCAAAATGAAATGCATGGCTTGAAAACAATATCACACGGTATGAGATAATTAGCTCTCCTGGCTTGACAAATGGGCCAATACCTATGTGCATACATGCTTTTGAGCACTGCATATGTTGCCTTCATGAATAGGCATTGTGCTGCATCCCCGGTCGTAATACATATATTTATTGCCTTAACGCCCGAACAATGGCGGCGCAGAAAAACAACCATGCTAAATTACAGCAGACTGCAGTGAATAAAGATATCGGACCACAGACAGGGATTTTGGCCACAGCGTTTTTCTGCCTCTGCTTTTACAAAGTATCCTGCCTTTCTACTACTGACCTCATTTTCCACCATGGAGGATGTCAAACAGTGTTGAATTTACACTCTTAAAAGGGAAAAAATCTCCCCCACAAATGGTTATTTCTCACAGGAAAACAGGAATCAAGTTAACAACAAAATGCAATCCTGTCTGGTTTCACATATAATCATTTGGCCTTATGTAAAACTGCCGGCAGAGGCACCAGGGGAACTGATATTTGTGGTGACTGGCTATCAGAGGCAGCATCAGAGGTAAGTGATTCTATTTAGATAGATAATAAATATGCGGTCATGGGGAACCTATACCCAAAACCCACATAATGACTTTCTGCTGTGGCTGGAAGAGGAGGTTGCCGATCAGTCTTTACAATATTTACATCAATTTGCTCCCCTTCATCCTTTTCAGTGCTAATTCTATTTCCTCTTCATTATGAACACCATATTTTTAATGAGAGGGGCCTTTTCCCAGTCGAAATGTCTCCTCAATTCTCCTTTTTATCAATCACACAGAGGCTTTTAGGCTGGAGGCACACGGGTATCACATGGTGAAATCAGTCTTGAATTCCACTTAGCCGGTGCTCTGACTGATTGAGGAATTAGCTTGAATGCTATTTTGAATGATGGCACTGCAAAAGCCAAGACAGCTATACGAACAAAACTAAAACTGTATATTATTTATAAATTAAAGTGTGTACTGTATATTTACATTTCACCCCTGCCACTGAAGAGGCAGACATTATCTGAATGCTTTTCAATGTAAAATTTTCCCAAATTTTTTGATCCCTCAATAACTATAAATAAGCCAGTGATGCTTTGTCTTAATAGAGTTATTGCTATAATTTTTTTGTGCACATGCCACCTGGAGCTAGGCGACTTAGTAATATAATAGCCTAAAATGAAAGTAGATATTATCAGGGATTTTGGCTGTTGTAATATTGCGATGTATCCTAAATGTTGCCTTTTCCTGGTACTAAAGGCTGCATTACAGTTAATGGAACAATTTTCCTTATTAGACTCCTCTAGCTGAGTGAAATGAAACACGAATCCCTCCACCTGCTTGGCCATCATTTCAATTCCATTTTCCTAATGATCAGTTCAAAAACCTTTAATATCTTACAAAAGCAATAACATCTTTCCTCAAAACATAGTCGCATTAATTATGCGAAGGTGGTAATATTGTATTTTGTCAATATACGGACAAAATTGCTTTTCTTGATCAGAAAGTCTCTGTTTGGGCATAAAGCCACAAACATACAGACAAAAATACAGAATATCCTTCTGACCAGAAACCACTGATGCCTGCACTGAGGCCTTTGTGTAAAAAATCATTATACCTACAAATGTTCATTGTCTGTGCATACTCTTACATAAAGCAGAAATATGTCTTTTTTTTAAATTAAAATTGTTAACACTGTAGTTAATATTGCTTTTATGTTGTCGATATTGGTCTACAGCCAAAATGCTTCTGAAATTAACATAATCCCAGTTCTGGGTCACTGAAACTGAGAAACTGAATAAGGATGAAAACTATTGGTTGGCTTCAGTTTCCGTGATATCGTAATAGGTCAGTTTTAGAACCACAAGTTTTATAACTGAAATCCAAATAAGTAAAATATATTTCTAGCCCTGAAATTTGGCAAATAGGTGTGGGGGCTCATTTTCAGATTGTCATTCTTCCTAAACTATTTCTCTCATTTTTATTTTTTTTTAACAAGGGCTTGTATTAATTGGAATTCAAACCAAAAAGGAAATGCAGGTGTGAAATTTTAAACCTATACTATATCTACTTGAACTTTTGAACTCTGTTTCAAAATGGATTTGTTCTTTCTAGAAGGTCAAACATGTTTTCAAAAACTGTGTTAATATATCCAACAAGTTTTATATTATTTTTCTTTCACAACATGCTGGTACTGTGACTTATAGAAGCTCTTGCATTCTTTCAACTGGTGCCCTTCGTTGTTAAATAATGAAATAATACTATGTTAGTGGTGACAGCCAGAGGCAGACATGTAGCCAAGTGATGAAACCAACATATTCAGATGTCATAATATGAAATGAATGAAATGAAACCAGTGTTTGTCCATGTCACAGTGTATGTTTGGACTGAGCGTGATTGATAAATACTACACTGTATTTCCAAAGTAAATGACTTTTGAAAAATTGCAAACCAGCGTTACATCAACTTAGCTTTGTGTAACTCAATGCCACCATCTCAGCATGTTTTATAAGCCTGTTAAAGCCACAGTTTTAAACTGAATCTGCATCAGATTTTGGGAGGAAGAGTGATGCTAAATACAGGACTGTCCAAAAATCTTGAGCAAACCTATTTGCACCACTTGTGGCCAATTCCTTCAGAAGAATATTGATAAGACCAATATTATTGTAAAGAATGAACTGAGCTTAGCTTTTCAACTACAGACTTTTACAAAGTGCCTTCTTGCATATTGTGGTTTAGTGACTGTTTTCAAAATGCCTTATAATCAGGTACGTCCTAAATTTGGGACAGTACAACTCAGCAATACCACTCTGAAGATGGGCTTTGTAAAAGCATAACATTTAAATGCATCACTGAAGTAATAAACTTACTTCCTGTTTGAGAAACAGTAGAGGAAATCTCAGCTGGGAGACTAAGGAATTTTAATTTTGTGTAAAGAAAAAAAAACGGTTCTGGAAATTTTTGTCGGATGCCCTTGTTTAACAGTCAAAAAGCAAAAGGAACATGACTTTGGAGTCGGTGGTCCTGGCCACCTAAAAAAGTACAGGATTCACATTCTTAACTCTGTTTGGGTCTCCACCTCCCTAAAATCAAAGAAGTCCTGGAGGAAGAATCTGGCTTTTCAGCAGCTAAATGCCCCAGAAACAAGCTGTCTAAAACAAAAAGTTGAATAACTCTTCAATGCTGCATGAACAGCTGAGGTAACGTTCAATAGAGGGTATGTGCCAGTAAGAGGTAACAGTCCAGAGTTCAGAGGGAAAGAGTTCAACAGTCTGGGGAGGTGGGCACTGTTCCAAGAGCTCTGTCTCCTTTACCTTTCAGCCTGGTATGATGCACAGCCAGCAGGCCCTGATTACATGACCTCAGGGACCTGCTGGGACTATATGGATGTAATACTTCACTGACACATTAAGGCAAGTTTTCTTATATACAGTATCTTGAGATGCAGGACCAGCTATGATGGCAAAGTGTAAATTACAAAAATAAAGTTTTACCAAGTAACCAAAATACAAAAATCCACAACTACAGGTTTCATTTTAAAATAGTAAAACTAATTTAAAAAAAATAGTAAAACTAATCCAATATTAAAAGTCAGGAGGAGATAGAGCGGTTAACTCCAGGAGGCCCTGACCCTGTCGGCATCCCTGGGGTTGTGGTTAAAGCCTCTGAGGACCAACTGGTAGGGATCCTCACCAGGCTGTTCCACTTCTCCCTGACTCGTGCCACCGTTCCCACTTGTCTGAAGGCCACCATCATCATTCCCATCCCTAAAAAGACTTGAATAGACAGCCTCAGTGACTACAGACCTATAGCCCTCACATCTGTAGTCATGAAGTGTTTCAAGCGGATAGTGTCTCAGCACATCAGAGACTGTTTAGCCCCTTCCCTCGACCCCCACCTGTGCAAAGTGCTGAGCCATCTAGAGAACAGGAAGAGCTACGTGAGGATGCTCTTCGTGGACTACAACTCAGTGTTCAACACCATAATCCCAGACATCTTGGCCAACAAACTGGACCACCTTCAGATCCCCTCAGCCACCTGTTCCAGGATCAAAGACTTCCTAACAAACCAACCTCAATCAGTCAGACTTGGCTCCCACCTCTCTCCCCCCACTGTCACTCATCACCGGATCCCCAAAGAGCTGGACACCCACATCGCCGCTGATCTTACCTGGGCCCACAACACCAACACCCTGGTAAAGAAGGCCCAACAGCGAACTTCCTCCATGTCCTGAGAAAGAATAACCTGGATCAGAAGCTGCTGGTGGCCTTTTACCGCTCTTCAGTGGAGAGCGTGCTCTCCTACTGCCTGGGTGTTTGGTACACAGGTGCCACTACTGAGAACAGGAATGTTCTGGAGGACATCGCCAGAACCTCAGGAAAACCAGGGCCCTCCATAGGTGACCCCTTGCACCCTGCCCACCATCTGTTTGACCCGCCGTCCTCTGGTAAATCAGGTCCCACAACTTCAGACTCACAAACAGCTTCCTCCCCTGGGCCATTTAAACTGTTAACAAACAAGATCACCCCACACTTCACCCCTGTCCACCTCAACAATCTGAGCCACAGTCTGAGTAACCACCATCACTCAGGGCACTCACACACGGACTGTATTCAGACTGTTCAAAAGTCACCCAGTGCGATGGTATGTGAGAGTCGTGATACACATGGCAATGGAAACTTGCATGTCTGTGAAGACACCATTAAAGCTAAATGATACATATTTGGAGGGACATATCCTATGGCCAGAAAACCTTGCTTATGCCAAACCACACTCAGAACAGCACTGCTTTCTAGCAAACACTCAGACTAAAACAGTCAAGAGTTTTAAAACATTTGGAGCAATACGGATTAAAAAATACAATAAAACAGTCAAACAGTCTTGATGCATGCTCAGTGCTGACGAAGTCACTTGGATGAGTGCTAACACTCCACATGAACAGAATCAAATCTTTGGGATAACTATTAAACTGTTGAGTGACTGAAATCGTTTACTGAGCATGAATGGGGAAAATATTTTTGTTCAAAACTACAGTGAACGGTCTTTCAAACATTTACAGACTGTCCAGAGAAGAGGCTGATACAACAGTTCAAACTTACAGTATCAAATGTGACTTGGTGTTTTTATATCATTTAATATATGTATATATATATATATATATATAATACATATATATACATATATATGAATTAAATGACTGGCAAGCAACTAGATTTTTTTATTTATTTAACTTTTTGATAACAACTGTAACATTTGGGAGGGCAGGGTGATTTTTCTGAATTACTTGCAATGTAAATAAATGTGTTTTTTAATTAAAGATCACTTGACAAATATAGACTGTATGTAAGTATAAAAAGAGCTCAATAATTTTTTTTTCATTTAGGTAAACAAAAGAAATTATATAAATAATCTTTGAGTGTTTTTGTGGGGTTGTGTGGAAACAATATACATAATACAGCATTTCTACCAGCTCATCACAGTTCATTTCACTCCTAAAATGAACTTCTTCAGAATTTCAGCTGACATGCAGCATTAGGGTAACTAAAAGAATCCTGGGTGGTATGTCACTGATTGACTCTAATAGGTTACGGTAAATCACGTTTTTTCCCCCTCATCAATTACTCTCATTTATTTAGTGGACCATAACTCTATTTGTGAATGAAAACCTTATTCAAAAGACGAGAAAAAAATAGCTCACGGGTGCTGGATTGTTGGAAAAGGAAGAAAATGAGGTGTCTAACCCAAAGTGACATTTACAAATTACCTGTTAATTTCAACTGGGTTGAGGGATGATAGGAGTGAATTACACTGACAGGAGGGTAACCGGGTAATGAAAGTCGAGTCTGTAGTGGCCAAATAAGTAACCTGCACTTAGAGAGAAACTGGGTTTATTCCATGTGAGCACCTGAAGTATTTCCAGCTCTTATCTGAACTGTATTCTGTCCACACCCACCTGAGAGACTCATGGCGCCCTACATGCAATCTACTTGTGGTCCAATTAAGCAGAGGCTGGATGATGAATAGTTACAATCAGCCTTGTTTTAGGCCTGTGCTCAGGAGGATACTAACAATGCAGGGAGAGACCGTCCAGGTGTCAGAGTGCAAGGTGAAGTGGCGGGACTTACAACAGTGTCACCTTGCATCTTTTCCCTGCTAATGTCTGTGAAAAGTCCTTCCCAAGTGCTGAGAGAACACTGAAAAACCAGTGCCCCTCCTCCCTCCCACATGCCCCGAGCAAACATTAGGGAAGAGAAAACAGTGCCAAGTGGAAACGGGTGACATTTGAATTGAATACCTCAATAATGGATGCCATCTCCCTGCAACCTCCATTTAGCTGGCAGAGCCGTAGCGGCACAAAATCAAGACAGGATCCCTCAGGTCAATGGAAACAGAGGACGCTGGTTAATGATGCCTGTACTGGTCTGAAAGCGCCATTCGAGATGCAACAGGGAAGATAAAAGCCTTGTAACTATTAGCAGTGAGGACAGTGCACATTTCCCAGAATCTAGATTTAAACATAAGTATAATACCCATGTTTGTGCTGTCATGTTTATTGAGTTTTCTCATAGGTCAGTAGTTTCCTGCATGTGTGAGAGAAAGAGAAAAGAGATATGGCTGCGTGTGCGATTGGCCTTAAAAAGGTCGCCCGAGTCTTCACAGCAATCTTCCCATTGTAGCATACTGGCTGAAAACTCCTTAACAATCTCTACTGTGGCTGCACAAGACTCCACCCTGACCTCTTTAGAGAGGCCTTCCCAGCTTCTCCCTCACTCTCGTCTGACCGGAGAAAACTAATGAGTGCGAGGCTGTGGGTAAAACCTAATGGGGCTCAGTAGTTTTTCGCTCCGGGCTGACTGCTGAAAATGAACATTTAACCACAGCTCGAGTAATTGAAAAAATGACAAGCAGTACATACAGGCCATCGCCCCACACAAACACACACAGAGTCCAAATTATTCTGATTATTTGCCACCTCCGGATTAGAAGTGCCTTTCCACGCTGTCACTTACACTACCAACCAGCAGCAGCAGCAGCAGCAGCATCGGAGTACACAGGAAGAAGCAGAGATGTGGAAGTAACATCAATTAGAATGAGACTATTAGCCTCTAGTTATAATAGATATGGGCTAAGTGTAGAGAGTGGAGGTCTTGATGTTACACAGACTTATCTATGTGGAAGAAGGCTGCGCAGTAATAATCTCTCTCTGAGGAACCTTCTCAGGAATAAAGCACCAACACGTCCCTCTTCAGAAGAGGGAAAAAAAAACTAAAAGTAATGTTGCCGGAGGTTTTCTGAGCTTTACTTTGCTCACAGCTCCACCTGCTTGTCATTTATCGACACTGACATCTTTTGAAAGTCAAACTGCAATGGTGTATGTCTGTATGTGTAACCTTTGACACCCTATTATATATACCACGCACAGTGCATTATGTTTCCCGTGACAAAGAAGTCAAAGAGGGAAATACCAGCACTGACGCAAAAGAAGAAAATGCAAAGAGGTAAATGATGGATTTATGTATACTATGAGGTTTGATGCCTCAAAGGAAAGTGTGTTTCACTGCTCAGCTTTGAAATTTAACATATAAATCAGACAGAAGAACTGAGACGCTCACAGCTCCATCAAATACACACTAAATCAGTAAGTCGCTAGTGCTTTTTCCCCTAAAAGTAGGCATTGATCCTTCACATGAATACAAATAAATCTTACACTTTAACATATACAACACAGCTTCATTGCAAGTAAAAGTACTTGTTTTTATTTTACTGTGATTTTTAAGAAATAATCAACTGAAAGTGGAAAGTTTCTATGTGTGCTCTGTATTATTTATTCAAAAACTGGAAAAAAATAGTAGTTGATTAATACTTTGTGATGAGAATGATTTTTTTAACACAAACCAAAAGTATAAGGTGAATGAATTGACATTAAGGCAATTCAGAGGGACTTACAGCATGCATGGAAGTAATTTCTTCTGCTTACCCACTTATCAGAAGCATCCTACACTCAGAAGTATTCTCTCTATAAAACTGACTGATGTCACTGGGTCTTGAATTGTATCATTCATTTCAGGTTTTGTAACTAAACGTAGATAAATTGACGAAAAGGCAGCTACAAAATACCCAAAAACACGTAGGTAGACATTTCTCTCACTGAAAACGCTACGTCCAGATGAACAGAATCAACTTTTCGGGGGGTGATGCAGGCAGGCGTTTATTCAGGAGTAAGTTGAATTATCAGGCAAAGTTAAGTTTACTTGTTTTAAAAGCTTTCACGTTGTAACCAAAGGAATAATTCACTTCCAGGTTTAATTATTGTGCGCCATCAAAACCATCCTTAAGACATTTGCGAAACTAATGTCACTGCATTAATGTTGTTCATGTTCCAAGGTTCGATACAACCCGCGGCCAGTGAAAAAGTATGCAGGCCAAGTTGATTGGCCCTGCTGGCATGTAGGGGTAAGTGATGGATTTTCTGCCAACAGCAGTTATGAGTTCACCTGTTGAGCAAACTGACTGAAGGAAAACATTGCTAATAAACATCATCTTTTTGTTTTACTGTAATTATATTAAAAGAAAACACTGATAAGAGTCCTATAATCACACAAGCTGATCAACAAGCTTTAGTGTAAACTTGCTCCACACTAACAGCAGAAGTCCATCTTCCTGTCACTTCGAAGCCGACAGCAGGCAGGGGTAAGTTTACAGTCTGATGGGGTGTACTATGGGCAGCACAGTGGCATGGTGATATACCCTGTATCTCGCCCTATGGCAGCTCTGAAAGGCTCCAGCCAAATGTGACCCAGAATTGGATGAGGATGGATGGATGGATGGATGGATGGTATGTGTAACATGGTTGTAACACAAACAGATACTAAGTTTGACAAACAGTCTCAGCAGTGGGCAAAAGATGACAACCACTAAAATCCTAAAATGTAAATTATTAGTCAAATTGTGAAGATCAAAAGGAAAATAATCATACAATAATCTGCTACAATAACCATATCCATGTCCAACTTGCAGAAAAAAAAAAAAGAAAAACTACAGGCCAGGCCCTGCTATGCCACAAATCAGTTACATTTTGCATGTTGACAACTTCAACAGGGAACAGCAGTTGTCCTCCAAGACTCAGCGCCCTGCAAGTCAAGGGGTGTCCAAACTTATTTTTAAGAGTGTCATATTTATTAATATCACCCAGGGCCCAACAATTCTTCTTGCCTTTTTTGAAGCATAAATGTTATGCTTTTTTAAATTTTATTTTGAGTAACATGAGAGTTGTCATTATAAAATAAATCTCCTTTTCATTCACATATGGAGAAAAAATAACAAAGATCAAACTATCCGGAATACCTGAAACTTCAGTGAAGCTGCTAAATATCAGTATCTCAGGTTAATTTTAAACGAGATGTACTCTTGTGAGCGTGTATAAAACTTTTATACATTCATTCGTTACGCCACATGGTGCTGCCACCATGAGGTGAAAAGACAAATTACACTTTATTAATTGTTTTTGTGATAGCGGGCAATAAAAAAAATAATAATAATAATTTTAAGATAGGACCAAAGGGGCCATATAAGATCTGACCTAAGCCTGTAATTGGCCCCTGGGCCAGACTTTGGACAGGCCTGCTGTAAGTAGTAGGCTGGCAATCAACCCGGCCTCAGCAAGCCAACTCTGCCTTTAGGCTGTGGCATATAATATCCCTGGCTCGCACAGAAAGACTGAAAATATCACTTCAAAAGTTATTATTTTACAGATTTAGATTATTAACAGAAAATATACCAACAGCAGATAGGACTTTACTTAACCAGAAGTGAATCAATTTCATTAATCAATGAGTCACACCTGCTCAGTGGAGAGAATGGGTAACTGTGATAATCCTATTTTCTAATGCTAACTGACCAAGATGGACACCAAGCATGATAACGGAATGAGGGACTCGCAGCACAGCAGAAAGACATGGATACTGAGACATTTCTACTAACTATGCAAAACGCTAACTGACGATGAAAAATGATGTCATGTGTTAACTGAAATAAATGTTTAGAGAAAAAATACAATTAAGACAACAAGTTTCTTGTGTAAAATGTAAGTAAAATCACTCGACTACAAACTTAAAACCAATAAACATTTTGTCCAAAATACAAAATTAACACTTAATACTTATGCTGTATGTATGCCCACCAACATGATAAGTTTGAAGCCAGTCATTGTCTGATACGCAACTTAGACCAGCATAATGTGGAAAACTAAAGCACCCATATACTAAGAATTAATCAGTGAGGTAAACACGTGCATCCAATGTTTGAAATGAACAATTTTTGCATATTGGACTATAAGATTTTTCCAGGGAGGAACAAGTAGTAATTAAATATGGAAAAAGCTCAAATACAAATTATATTAAAACCTGTTTGCAGGGGATCCTTTGCACATATTTAAGTGTAAATATTCTCACTATAAAGGCAAACTGACCGTGTGTACTGTGTTCAACACTATCTACTGCATTGTCATTTGAGATGTATTAACATATATTATTATTTATCATACCAGGCTGTGGGGGAACAAATTTTTACAGCAAATACCCAAGTCCATTATGTGCGCTTTAAGCCATTGCGTTATTAGTGGTGGACCACAACTGTGCCTCAGGAGGTGGTGGGGATTTCAAATATACAAAATGAGACTGATTAAAGCCAAATGATTATCTCAGACATTAACCAGATTGAACACGAGCACTGAAACTGTGATCCATCATAATAGTTGAGCATTATCTTAAATGTCCAATGGCTATTCCATTTATGAATGTTATACTTGATGGATGATGGCAATTAACAAAATTTAATCTCCAAAGAGTTCTCTGAATTCTCCCCCCACATTTAAACATGCGCTCATGGAAAAGGTAATACCTTGTTTGGTGTGCTGTCCTTCAGTGCTTATCATTTCACTGATGCTTTGATAGTTATAAAAGAATTACTGTGCTTTAAGAGTCATTTTTAAATATTACCTGAACCCAGTTTGTTTGCTCTAGCAAAGCAGATATTTGTAGAAGCCAAAGTTAGAAACGACCAAGCCTACAGTTCCAAGCAGTCTCACGTTTTACACCTTGTGCCAGTGAAAACAGCTTTTCTGCTAGTTTCCATCTCAGTCATATAAGCCCCTTCATCTTGCAGTGTGTGTCCAGAGACACTAATGGTGTACAGTCATTAATCAACACTCACTATACAAAAACAGTAAATTATGTTCAATACTAAAGGTGCAGACTGTAACATAGTGTATATGCATGTGTTTTTGTTAAAGATTAATGGCATGATCCATTCATCCATCCATTTTCTTTGCCACGCCAGTGCATGGCAGCATGCTCCCTGGATAGGTCACCAGTCCATCACATTCTTTATGGGATTTTATATCTACAGAAACCAAGAATGGAGACACCATCAGAGCAAACAAAAGTATTTTAAAACAGGCAGCAGGACGTCATCGCAGCAGCAGAAATCATTCAGAGGGTTAAAATTTGTTGTTCTGCATTGCAATGCATATTTGAGAAAAACATCAGTTCTGATCTCTTAGGACTAATAATCAAACTTTTCATGCAGATTACTTCAGTTCAGCGTGCCTTATACATCAGTGACAAGCTGATGAGACAAATTTAAAACAATTTGAACCTATTAATAAATAAAAAGTTACATACCAACAAAATGAAAAAGTTTAGGAAAAGTAAATAATAAAGCAATAACACAAAAACACAATATGCATAAAACAAAGTGCTGAGAGATTAAAAATAAAGAGAAACCATTAACAAAACACTATCTTATTTATCAAATAAAAAATGCACAAGTGCCTGTGATTTCAAAATATATTTTATTCTCTCTTTAAAAGATTATAAAAAGTTTAAATGCTGCAAACTTTCTTTATTATATGATTCTAGAGCTGCCACAAATAACACTGTTGCTACGCTAAACATTAATGTATCCTGCACAATTACAGTTCCACTATAATCAATGAAGGGTGCTAGAGCAGCGCACATGTCCGTCTTGCATAGCCTTATCACTGCTGATGCACCCAGGCCACATTTATGAACAATGATGGAAGAACATGAAGGTTGAACACCATTTTGACAGATTAGAACATGGACAGTTTAATTACTATAACAATAAATTCACATTCAGTACTGGTAAGCACTGTTGGGTTAGAAGTAGGATGAGAAAGTCACCCATTCGGAGACTTTTTATGACTTCTGATCATATTGCAGGAGAAATTTTCCCAAGTCTGAAACTCTGGCTGACATTTTGTGGGAATAAAATGCAATCATAATCAAAAATAATCTGTTTTGACCAAAAACATACATTACCTAATATATAAATATCTTCGGCTGTCGTAGCTTGATTGGACAGGTGGTGTCTTGTTTGGTCAAGCTTTGTTGAGCATACAGTCGTGTTTTTGGTCATCTTTTCTCTCCATGTCCTCATGAATTCAGTTTTTTCTCTATATTAGTTATTAAGAATCAGTTTTTGGAAATGTAATGCCATTAAATGTCACTATCATTAAAAAGGAAAATGAAACAGCATTGTTTGTCAAAGTAAAAGACACCACTAAAAAGTAAATGCTATGTGTCTGATATACAAACGATTTGCATTTACTGCACATTTTCCGTAGCCACAGTGTAAGAAGCAGCTTAATCGTCAGCGCCCAGCTTCAAATTATGTCCTTTGTTCTTTGATACCAGCCTCTTATTTCTGAGGGTTTAAGACTTTTTTAGTTTTATGTGATTGCAAATAGAATATTTGGGGGGTTTTGCCCAGTTTGGTCCAACAAAAAAAGACATTTGAAGAAAATTATTGAAAGATTAATCATTGACAAAACTACCCCTTAATTATGAATCTACCGTACACACAACATTTTCTGTCTCAATACTTTTTGATTTCATGCAAAATCGGAGTCTTCTTTTATCAAAACTAATATCAGCATACTGTACGTAACTGTGGTGCTGAAGAGCCAATCCTAAAGGAGTTTCACTTGTCAGGAACTCTTCTTTGGAAGACTGGCTGAAGTGTAAAACTAATTAATTGCCCATGAACCACAGGAACCTGCCAAATGTGGTAAGTCTGCACCCAATGCTAACAACTGCAATTTATAGCTATAGATTGGAGCTTTCAGCTTAATCTTATTTGAAGAAATACAAGTTATCTTAGCCAGATGATTGGCTAGGCACTGATAATAACTCACACAGATGCATACTGATGTTCAGGGTAATGCCCAGGGCACTTAAAAGGACCCAGCAGTCACTGTGTATTTGAAACTGTTCAGCAGATGTTATTTAATAACACTGATGTTAGTTCTTTTCATTATTCCACTTCAAGTATTGACCTTGCTCTCCCAGCACTCCACCTGTTTTTCCTCTCCTCCTACTCTTATGTAGCATCATCCCCTGGCCTCTGTGCGGTCATTTAGATGCTGCTGCACTCACTGCCTGCTGTAATGGGAGAGAAGCTTTTTACGTCAACAACAGCTCAGTGGGAAATGTTTTAAACGAACGCCTCCATCTACAGTGACGAAGGTAACCCGGGATCAAGTGACTGGGTGTTGAGCCCATAACACAGATGACGGAGACTCATTCCAGTGCTCTTTGAAACCTGCAATTGCTCCTCCTTCTGTCATTGCCTTAATGCAGCAAGGTCCTCATTCATAGCTGTCAAGAAGCTACTCATCTGTACCCCCAGCTTATTTGGGGGAACATCACACATAAAATGTATTTTTCCACCACAGAGAGGAAAGACGCAGGAACTAATCTCATTTCTTTGACACTTCCATATATGTATTTTTTTTTTTGGGAAGGAAGACAGTGGAGGATAATCCTTGGATGGATATGAGCCTATCCCGTGTCGGCAAGTCTAGTAAAAGCAGGAGATGCAAGCTGACTTTCAGATGTACCCTCCAGTTTCTGCAGCTGATGAGGTTGGAGGGGGTGGTGCAGAGGGGAAAAGTAGAGGTAGAAGACACTAACAAGATCATGCAATATTAATGAGGCGTTGAGATGTAGGACATGCAAGGCAAATTGGCCACTGCATGCAGACCAAAATCATATTTTAATCAAGAATTTTGATTTCACATTTGTAAAACTGAGTAATTGGTGATAACTAAGAGAAGGGTTGAATATGTTTAGAGAAAATAAGCCTCACTTTTTTAATTTTTGGACCCCAAAAATATGTTAGGGTTGTCTCCTGCTTTTGTCCAGCTTGCAAAAGAGGCAGGATTATTTTTGTGTCTGGCCCTAGAAAAACTAGGAATGATGAGGTAAACTATTAAGCTTTAAGTCATTTCTGAAATGAGGTGTGTAAAGGTGCATTCAGAAAAAACATGAAGCAAAATTTCACCTAGTGTTACTAACATCATTTCAGTCACACCGGAAACACAAATATTTGCCCTTGATGGCCATCAGCCCGAGGAGGTGCACAACCAATAGCTAAAATCAAGTTACAGAAACAGATTTTGAAAACTTGCAATTAAGTCATTCAGTTTTGCACACTTTTCTCCAAGACATCTCCTTTCACCTGTCCCATTCTAAAAGTTCAGTTCAACAATTCCAGCTGCCCTCAAACAGCAGTTTCTTCTTCATTTCTGACTGTTGGTAGCATTATGAAATAATTCCATCTGATGGGTTTTCACTGCACAACAAGAAGGAATTTTTTTACTAGTTGAAATATCTAAACATAGATTCACCTCCATTTAAATCATATTATGTGAATTTGATTCAAACATCAATTCGCTTCACTTTAAAGAGTTTGTATATAATCACACCACGCAAAATGGTGTGAATCTCATGATTCAAACTTTTCTTTTCCTTTAAATTTTATTATTATACTTATTTGTTTTGTTGTTGGTACAATGCACAATACAAATAAATGTTGCCCACTTGAAATTTAAAAAGGGAGACCTTAAGCAAGTCTTTTAATTCATATGAAGGTGGTGTCATAACCACTGAATTTCCCCAAAACATAAAATAATTATTACAATTAACACAGCACTGTGGCATGATGGTCAATCAGTGTGGCCTCACAGCAAGAAGGTCCTGTGTTTAAATCCACAGTCTGGTTTCTGTGTGGAGTTTGTATGTTCTCCCCATATCTATGTGAGGTTTTTAAGCTACTCTGGCTTCCTTGCACAGTCCAAAGACATGCAGTTAGTGGGATTAGGTTAACTGGTGATTCTAACGTTGCTGTAGTTGAGAATGTGAGTATTATCTGTAGCAACAGTATCTTCATTTATGTCGGAAGCAATAGCAGAGCTACACATTTTATTTTTTTCAGAAATCCCTCAGTCAGAACATGGTATATTATGTTTGGATGGAAGCTAGTGAGCTAACTCCCTGCTAACTTCAAACTCCATAAAATTTCCTACATTCTGTTTTTGTGGATGCCTGGATGTTAAACTTAACTGTTACACCTGGTAGAGCAGCCACACTGATCATTTTATTAAAGATGAAAGAATTTAGACAGTTTTGAACTCCGCAGTGTATGTTTGACTTTGGGACCTGAAGCGGAGTTTGGACCTGGAAATTGAAAACGACGTCAGAGTTAAAGACCGGATAGCAACTAGGATAGACTCCAGCCCCACCATGACCCAGGATTGGATAAGCGGAAGAAAATGAGTGAATGAACTTATTAGGGTTAATATTTTATTTTGCTCAGGTCAAAAATCAAGATAAATTTGTATCAACGTGTTTGTTTTTTTTCTTTGAAAGGATGAATGCAAAAAGAGATGTGAAAACATTCATGAGGAAAGAAGCTATGGCAGATAGTACAGAAGCATGCTTCTTTGTTATCTTTCCATTAACTCCATTCACTGTAGAGATTTGGTGAAAATAATAATGCACATTACAAGAACAGATTCTTTTCATGTATTATTTATTTAAAAATTAGAAAAATTTAAGGGAATGAAACGTTGACCAAATGTAGATTTTGTGGGTTTTTTTAGATCCCAAAAAAGTTTAATATGAAATTTCACATGAAAGTGATGTGTTGAACAGAAATACTGCATTAACACACTAAACACTGCGAAACACACAAACAACAATTAACAGTTGTGGGCATGAGTGACCCGGTCAGAGTAAAATGAGCTGGTCCCAGGCCAGTTCACAACACTGTAACAGCGCTTAGTGTTTGTAAAAAACAAAATAACAATAATTCTCCACACTTCACTGTATGTTAAATTATTAAAGCAATGCAATGCTAAATCAAATAAAGAGGTCACAGGCAACAAATACCAACCTAATAAAACAAATACCGTGGTTCAGACAGGAAGCTGAAAAACAATATCACAGCAGAGTGCTTCTTTACTGCTGGGGAACATACGCTCTCTCTGAGATGGATATACTTGCAGGTCGTGTTGCTGGCATGCAGTATTTTGTGGGACATACCTACAACATTAGCTGACTTGACCAACAGCCTATTTTTTATGCTTGCCAAAATAGGTCATCCCTTGCACCAACTGCTTCACAGGTGATACACAGTCCAGGGAATCCATCAAAATTGTAAGTTAAATTATTTGTTCTAAGCAAGATTTCGCAAAAGAAAGCACCGCAACACTGCCGCCCGTGAGAGAGACCATCCCAGTGGGAGAAATGAGACCATCTGCCCCTCTGCAGGTGACTGTCCCCAGATAGAGGATGGAGTTGAGCTGAGACAGCGAAACAGAGCTGCAGGGTAAACTGCCCTGATATGAAGCTGCTGTAGCAAGCAAAGCACTGTAATCAGCACGCTATTAGCCACCTTACAGCTGGCACCAGTTTCCTCAAACCTGTTTATAAACTGTTAGAGTGATACATTTCACTTAGAAGCAACGCATGCTTAACCACAAAGACAATGCCTTGAGAGCTGAATGGCATTCCTGCCCAGTATTTCACCAGGGAGGACACCGTGGCCATGGAGTTTTAATACAAAGGCCAAGGATTAATTAATAAACACAAACTACTGTCTGATTCATGGTTTTCACTCATGAGAAGGACTCCCACCTGAAAGTGGTCAGACATCATGGGGTGGCTGTAGCTCAGTAGGTAGGTAAGAAGAAGGTCGGGGTCTGTTGGTGATTCGATCCCTGAGGCTCCAGTCTGCATGGCAAAGCATCCTTGGGTAAGATAGTGAACCCTGAGCTGCTCTCTAATGCGTGTGTATGAACTGGTGTGAATGGGTAAACAAGGCTGTTGTATAAAGTGCTTTGGGTGCTTGAGTAGAGTGGACAAGTGCTATATTTACATTCCACTTACATCAGTCAGACATCCCTGATTCAACTCTGATTCTTTCCTTCGTTTGTTTGTTTCTGCCTGCCTCCCACAATCTTTCTTAGATTATATTAACACAGCACAACAGTAAAGGTTTGCAGCTAAAAGTGAGGCTTCTGAAGATCCTTAAAGTTCATTTAACTTCTGAGCAATAACTGGAGTATCATTACAACCATATAAAACACTGCAAACAAAAATGTATTTCCCCTTTTTTTCATTTGTTTGTTTATGCATTTAAAAATTGCTAAAGTGAAATAAACTGTTAGTCTACTTGGTGGCCTAAAAATTATGTTGACCTGCAAGGAATGAGTAATTGAATCATCATAGTGAAAGGCCAAACCTAATTTAGTTATCCCTAATTAAGTGGAAATTTAATTAGCAAAAACAGAATGAGCAACTCCTTCAATAAAAAAAAAATGTTTTTTTGTTTTCTTTCATGCCAGAAGATCTTAAAAATGTAGTCTGTAAAACAAAACCAGGAGATTATGTTCCCTATTTGTGCTCTTTTGAGTGCCCCCCCTCTCTTATAAAAATGATATCCAAGGAGGGCACCGTACAGTTCATCAGGTTGAGGAAGTGACCTATATGCTGTCAGGCTATTGCCTTCTCTCCACTGTCCTATCTCAATAAAAGCCTTACAAAAGCGATGTTGGCCTCACCTCTGTGCACTTCACTCAACAATGCAACACTCCAACTCCAAATGCTCATTATGCAAATATGTAGCCTGAGGTAATGCAAAGCCAACAGCCAGAGCAAATTAGACGATACAATTCTGTGGAGACGCGACAACATCCTACTAAACCCCGTTACTGTATTTTGGATTAAAGGAGTGAAGGTTGAGATAACCCCGCTTTGCTTTCATGCTTAGATATGCTGCTTGGACACATAACATGTAATTTGCCCAGAGGAAAATAACTTGTGTAGCATCGGAGTTGCAGCAAACGTTGCTGATAAGGAAAACTTATAGCAATTTGGCATGCTTGTGTTGTCGCTAAAGATAATCATAAACTAGGAAAAACCTGGGCCAGTTTTATACTAAATAAATTCCAGGTATCTGTCCAAAGTAAGGCTTCTTGATCTTGATAATTATTAGGAAAATATTGAGATTATTTAACATGAATACTTATGGACCTGTAAAACATCATGGATTTGGTTTGAACTCTTGTTGACTAAAGGCTGTCTTTCCACCATTATGAATCAAGCTAAATTACACTTGCTATAGCATCACAGGAAGTGAGTTTGCAATCTTTGTGGCATGCCACAGTAAAGGAATGAGACAGAAATATTCCACAGAGTTTCACTGGGTTTTTTAGTGTAACTGTTAATGCACTGGAGCTAACTACTGCTGTCAATAAGAAAAAACAAAACAAAGCCAAACTAAGCCCAACATCCACAGTATTAAACTGAAAGACTCAAGACAAGCACAACATATTTCTATACAGGAACATGACCTTTCTCCTTTCTATTATGGGTAAATAAGTAGCCTGATTAAAACATGCTGTGCGAATCAACATGTACACAAGTAAGTGTGCATGTTGTAATGTTGTAACAAGTAAATAAGTAATTTCTGAAGAAGTAGTACAGGCTTCCATCAAGACTTCACTGATGCACTGCCTAAAAATGTTGTTATGCCATGTGATCAAATGGTGCAAAAGTACCATATCTGTACATGGACATGTTTTAAAAACATAGTTTGCGATAGCATAGTTTGGCAAAGAAGATCAGATTTGTTTTTTTCTGTGCAGCTGTAAGTTGTTGTTTTTTTAAATTAACATATTTCTTAAAAAAGGTTGGGGGGTGCAAACAGAACTGAATCTACTATTGTACAGACTAAATATCCTTTACATTTTGCAGGCTGATGTCCTGACTCAAAGTCACTCTACTCACTCTACTAATGGACCTCGGGAAGCTGGGCAAAAAGGTTTGGGAATCCAATATTTGTATGTACTGGATATTACTATTGGCAAACTATGGATTTAACAATGGTGTGTCTTTTTATTTCTCACTCTTCCCCTTTGTGATGCTTTTATGCCCATCTCTCTATTAAAAGCACAACTCCATTAGCTAAAAGCATGGTTTTCTGCACTTGTTATAACTTAATGTTCCCTATTTGACTATTATTAGCTCCAATCCATCAACACTAATATTACTCTAATATGATAGCTTTTACAAAAGTCATCCCAGACATCTCTGATGACAAGCGATGCATTTTTCCCAAACAGAAATCATCAAATAATGTCTTGATTGCATTATAATGCTATAAGGAGATGAGCGTGTATTGGGTAAACGGAACACGAATGCACAAAACAACAAACCAAAAGCATATCATCCATTGATGGAAACATCTGTGAATCATTATGCAAACTTAGGCTAATTCTTTAGAGTTCGATTCATTAAGGAGTATTGTTAGTTTCAGTGGCTGAGCCCTTATTATCATGCATTTAGGAAATGAGGCAAATAGAAAAGGCATAAGAGCCCAATCAATAGCTCTTTTCATTTTGCCTTAATGGCCTCGTCTTTTTTTCCCCCTCACGGACTAAAAAGAACACAGGGGAGGTTGGTGTTACAGCCATAAAATGTAATTTCTCTCCAGGAGAAAACACAATAATGCTTCCTATCCCTTTCTGCATATTCCTATAACATTCTGCAAAATTGAGTATGGATTTAACATCAAAAGGTTACAGGAATTTTTCAAATGAGATATTAAAGTCAATATTTCAAGCAGAGGATATTTCAATTCGGGGGCTTACATGATAGAGTCTGTGTGCTAAGAAGAGCTGGCTTGCAGGCATGGCTACAGATGTGCCACAAAATTAACTCACTAGGAAAAGTCAAACCCATGGATTTTAATGTCAAACATGGCAGGAAATACAGACATGCTCAAAGCTGCTCCCCTCAGAGAGGACAGCTAGCCAGCTAAATACAAACTGGTATATTAACACACTGCAGCACAGCTTTTATTGTCTGCTTTACTTATTTTGCTAAATGTCCTACTTAATTAAAATATGTAAACTAATCAGTACACAAACAAAAGGCCGGTGGACTGCAAACATTATCGTCTTGATCTTGGTTTTGTTCTGCAAATGGTAATGAGCCTTCTGACTATACTAATAAGGCTGTACAATGAAGTATGCTTAACACAGTGCTTGGAGCTTTTGCTCATGGCTCTAAAAGACACTTAAACGAAAAGTGGCCATTGATGTTCTCCTTCCTAACCTGATTCGTAAGCTTTGGCGCTCAAATGTCACAGGGTACTTCTTGCCTTTTCTAGTAGAGAGATAGAAAAAAATAGTTATTTCTTCGATTAGATTAGGACACATAAACCTGAGCAACAATTAGCCGGCTCCATCGAGATAATGCCGTTGTAAAATTTTAATAACACATGTTGCAATTGAGAATGCAATTAGTGCCAAGCACACGGTGACTATTAACAGTATCCACTTTTATGTGATTAATAGTGTTAAATAGCATCCACTTTAAAACATTTGATTAGGAACATGACGGGTGGTGTTGATGGAAGTCTGTAATGTGGTAACCACTGCTGTTTGGGATCATTATCCTAAAAGAGTGTGTATACAGCAAAATCTATCAAAATTCAAGCCTAATTGAGTGCTATAAGCTTTTATAAAATATGCACTTCTGTTAACAATTCATATCACTGGACAATGAGATGAATTTCTGCCACTTTATTAGGTATACCTGATGAACTGCTCACTAACACAAATATTAGCCAATGACACCAACAACTAGGTGCAGTTAGACATGTACACACGATCAAAGTTAAAGTTCAAACCGGACACGGTTGCTGGTGCCAAATGGGCAGGTCTGAGTATTTTGGGAACTGCTGATTTTTCCACACAGACTGTCTCTAGGATTTATAGAGAACAGTCTGTAAATCCAGTGACGTCGTAACCTGCTCTGGAGCATGATATTATGTTCGAGATTAGAGATCAGTAAGTATGAAATCACCGCCTACTGACAAATCAAGTCTTTGGAAAATAGCTTCACTGTTCCTGGAAAATCCCTCAGACCTCTGTGCACAGATAGTAGGAGGGTCTAAAGTTTTGTTTGCCTTTTTTTTTCTGTTTCATAAATGAGTATCAGTAATAATTATAGATTCTTAGCAACTTAACTCTATTCATCCATCCATCCATTCTCTTCCACTACTTCTTTTCATGGTCTTCACACAATTGGCATTTTTGCGAGCTTTTCTTTCTGCCTTTAAATAGGCAACATTTAATTATTATAGCAGCTCTTTTATAGTTCTACTGTTTAAAGTGTTTAAATATTTCACACATTCATAAAGCACTTTTAACACTAAACTACAATACAGAACTTTTCCTCTCACAGCACTGATTTATCTGCAGCAGCTGTGTTATTATTATTGTTGATGACTATATCCCTTTATTACCACAGTGACCGCATTGTCTCATGGCTGTTTCATGCAGGATAATTCACCATGCCGCAAAGCTCTGCTTTCTTGAACTTGGCAATGAATTCACTGTCCTCAGTCTGGTGACCACAGACTACCCAGCATCATGGATATGCAGCTGATAAATCTGCACCAAATGTGTGATGCTGTTATGCCATTATGGACAAAAATTTCTGATTCCAACACCTAGTTGAATCTATGTCATGAAGAACTGAGGCAAAAGGCTGTCCAAAACACTATCCCCAAGGTATACGTAATGAAGTGAGTGATCCCAGAGCATACCTTAAGCAGTTTAAGCTGAAAGCTTCAATACAAAGAGGGTGGTGGAATTTTTTTTATTAACTTATTCTGCCCTAGTTTGTGGAATGCACCCAATCAGCTAGCTTTGCTAGCATAAACAAATTGTCAAGACATAAAAAACGGTACTCTAATCATATTAAATTACTTTAAACGTGCTAATTTGTTTGCCTGCTTTGACAAGAGGCTGATTCACATCCATCTTGGTATGTGGAGTTGCACCTTTTGACTTTTGGCAAGGCATTATAAAAGATGGTTGTAGTTTCTGGGTCTGAAAAAGAAACTGAACACTGAAGTGCCTTAAACCTGCGATTTTTTTATGGCAAGCAAGGGGCAATAACTGTGGTTGTAGAAAGATTTCCAATGCTACAGAAGTCTTTAGGAAAATGACATGTAAACATTTTTCTGGCCTCAGAATTTATGGGCTCGGTCATTCATTTTGGCTCAAACTGAATAAAACATGAAACCCATTTTTTGATTTTGGTTATTCTAAGAGCCAGACAGAAGGGCTGCTCAGAGCATGTTCACTGACTAGAGACTTGTGACTGGGACGTTGTTAGCCAATGAGTGTGCGGTTTCACTGTCTGATTGGTTTCACTAAGATTGCAATGGCAAAAATGCTCATCAAGGCTTTTTTGCAAGGCTATCAGGACCATACTGTTTGAGTGCATCAGCTAGCTTTTTCTTTTTAGCCTGAATGAGTTATTAAGAGACTGTCAGGTACACAATTTTTAAATCAAGCAATCAACATGTCTTTGAATTGCAGACTTTCAGCTTCAATTCAAACAGTGCAACAAAAACATCACATTAACTGTTCAGGAATTACAGCCATTTTTGTACACACTCCCAGCTCATACTACAAAGTTCCCATATTGGGCACCATGAGTTTCTACACAATCCTGGTGATTTTCCTTTCAGTGGAAGGCTAAAATGTATTTGGGGTGCCAAATTGTTTGAATGCAGGAAAAATCCTGCATCTGTTGTTATTGTTATATTACACTGATCTACACTATATATTTCTAGAAATAATATGATTTGAGGTGTTCATTTCTCTCAATGCACTCCTACAGGGTGCTGCAGGTAAAGCAAGTTTTAACTAAACCACCCATGTACAATTCTGATTTATGATGGACTGACTCACTGGGCTACAGAGCTGCATTGTATGTAATCAAGCTCTGTGATTCAGTGCTAATAATAGGAGTGACAATCCTGAAAGCCCTAATACAAAAGCTTTAATGCCACTGCTGGTCACTTTTAATATGACAATAACCAGAGGCGACTGATTTAATGGACTTGTTATGGATCAGACCACTGACGTCTGAGGAGGCATAAATTAATCTTGTTGAGCAAAGCAGAATCACCTCTCTGTTCTCCCAGATTAACAGCTGGAATTCCAATATGGCGTTAACTGGCTAATTAAGAAAGAGGAGCTGATTCTAGCAAGAAGTGACTGAAAAGAAAGTTTTACCTCCTCTCCATCGGTGGGGGTATTCTTGAGGGAGCAGGTCGTGGGGTGCCGCTCTTCCCAAAAATCCTCCACGCCTCATCCTTCATCTGCGGCTGTTCGTCATGTCCCGTCACCGGCACAGTTACACCTGAACACTCTGCTGCTGCCAAACACCTGGCTCCATCTCCCACTGTCCAAATGAAAAATAAGCATAATCTGCCTTTCTGAGTATCCAGCAAATGAGGGATTTCATGACAAATTGGGTGGAGGTTTATTATGCAAAGGAGAAGGCAGAACAGAGACAGCAAGGAGCTAAAATAAAGGGGGGCTATAGTTAGGAAAGGTAGAAAATGTGGTAATGACTTGTAAAATTTTGGCTTGGCTGCTAGCTGCTGTGTCTATATTTAAAGTCCATGCTGTGGTATCTGGCAGGGAAAACATTAAGAAAAAAACCCAACAACACAAGAGGAAATTTAAATGAATGCTTATAAAGATTTTACTCCAAGTGCATCAAATTGTGTGGCAACAATTCTCTGAAAATTCATCTCTTCGACATGTTTTAACATCGCTTTTATATCCACAACATGCAAGTCAGTAACTATATATTTTAGAAACCTTCATTCCAGCCTAAGAACTCCACACAGTGTGATGTGAAATATATGCATCAGATTTCCACCGCAATAGTAAATTAACTGCCTCAATAGCTTGATGGATGTGTTTCTTAAAACTTAATTAGTGTGAAGTTCACTTGGGATAAGTGGGTGTTCAATTAATGTCTAGCAGTTGAATACAAGTGGCATTCAAAAACATTTCAAATCACATAAAACTGAGAGGGAACAGCAGGAGAGGTGCCTCGGAGTAGCAAGAGGAGTGAATACAACAGAGAGACAACTACATTGTCATTATATATTGATATATTATAAAATAGTGCATAAAATAGCCCAGGACCCCATTTCCTGAAATCTTTCCTCCTAAAGCACTGCAGATTAACAAGTGCACCACATCCACTCACAGAAAGCTGACTTAAGAGTCATTTAGGGGCTACAGAAACTAAACATATATTTTCTAGACTAGATATGTCTGCTTGGTAATGTCAAAATAATAGAAAATAAATGAAAGAATAAATAAAAATAAGAAAGTGAACTTTCAACCTAATTTTCTTGATTGTTTCTTTAGTAAGTAGTAGTTATATTAACCAGCACTACATGGTAATCTCAGTCCATCCCATCATTAGTAGACCTGGGCTCTAGTTTGGCTTTTGGTTGACTTAAAACACCACAAGACCAGATAGTATATGATTATCCTAATAGAGCCTTTTGCTTTTGGAACACAAGCGTACTTGTGGTTCCTACAATTTTTAAAAGTAGAATGAGAGGCAGAGCCTTGAGCTATCAGGTCCCTCTTCTGTGGAACCAGCTCCCAGTTTGCGTTCATGAGATAGAAAGCTATGTGATTTTTAAGATTAGGTTTCAAACCTATAGCTAGAGCTGGATCAGGTGACCCTGCTATAGGCTCAGGCAGCTGGGGGACTTCCCATTATTCACTATGCATTCCTTCTCCACTTTCCTCTATTCATTACAAATGCCACTCCCTCATAGCATTAACCTTTGTCTTCTTTCTCCCATAGTTTGTGTTTTGTACCTTCTGCCTCTATAACGTCCTTTTTTTCTCTTCCCTTCCCTCCAGTGTTCTTCCTTTCCACCAAGTACTGCTCACAGTCATCATCTGATGGATTGCATTCTCCCTCTAATATTGTAGGCTCTTTCCCTTCTAACATCAAGCTCCTTGAGATAACTGTTGTTGTGAATTGGCGCTATATAAATGCAATTGAACTGAACTCAATCTGGAGACAGTGAACAATTTTTACTGGGCTTCCAGGCTAGCCAACAGCCAACGGCTGGCCACTGGTGGTCACAAGCCATTCTTAAAAGCCAATAAAATGCTCATCAAACAATACATGATGGTTGCAAGAGTGCATTTTGGCAAATGCAATTACTCCTTTGCTCCCCACACTCACTGTCTACCTCCATGCAACAAAAGCCCGCTGAAACATGAAGGGTTGTAGTGTTGTAGTCACTGGAAAAAAGCTTCCCCTATTAGAAATCTTGTCCCTATAATGTATTCTACATATCCATATACATATAGTTTACAGAGATTAGCTATACACAGCAACATGACAATGCATTACACTTGTGTTAAACACAACTGCAGAACATTTTTCCTAATGGGCAAACAAACCACCCCACTTATTAATGCTCTTATGTGACACATAAAATGTCACTTGCAAAGACTATTGTTAAAAATTGGACAAACATCATTCCTCCCAAACATATTCATTCATTTGATGTTTTAATGATGGTTGCATAGAGCGCCACAGTCCTGAACATGGAGCAAAATCTCACAGAGGTATGTAATAGGGAAGGCCATGACATATGATACCCCTCATGACCTATGCATGTGAGCGTTGTTATACTGAAAGAAATCACTCCCATCTGGTCTGAGTGCAAGGATAACAGTGACCCAAACCACTTACCCAAAAAGAGTTTGCAATTTCCTTGACGGTTTATGCACAGCTCTCAACACCATCGACTGATGTGACTTGTGATCAAAATCAAAGAATCTTACTGTAATACACAAAACCTCTTCCTGTTTGTCCAAAAACTCCTTCTACACAATCAAGAGTTAAGTAGACAAACGTGGCACAGAGGTAGATCTTAGGCCCCCGAATGTTCTATGTCTGATTTTATGGTGTTATCATGTTGACTAGCTACACAACTGAAAATCCTTAAAAAAAAAAGAAAAAGCATTGTATCATTTTTCTTTTCCATCCAACAATTTGCTTCCACTTATCCCTTTTAGGGTAGCGGGGGGCGCTGGAGCCGATCCCAGCTGTCTTAGGACAAGAGACAGGGTACATACTGGACAGGTTGCCAGTCTGTTGCATGGCTAACACATAGACAACCAATCACACTCACATCTATGGGCAATTTAGTGTTTCCAATTAGCCTATACCCACTAACTGCATGTCTTTGGACTGTGGGAGGAAACCGGAGCACCCAGGGAGAACCCACACAAACATGGGGAGAACATGCAAACTCCACACAGAAAGACCCTGATGGTGGAATTGAACTCAGGACTTTCTTGTTGTGAGGCAACAGTGCTAACCACCTTGCCAGCATGCTGTCCCATTTTTCTTTTGGTAACTTTAAATTGCGATGGTGACGATATCCATATTACATTACATAGTAAAGGTCAAGGTGGCTGTGTTTGAGGACTGTAGCATGGGCATGTACTAGTATATCAGAATTTACAACTTATTGTTATCACAAAAATAAAATAAAATAAAATAAAATAAAATAAAATAGTTATGTTCTTTTAAATCTATATCTACCAGGTATTATGCATAAAAGAACATATTAAATGAGACCAAAAACAAAATGCATGGCGCTACAGCTTCCACGATGCTTTTAATCACACTGCCCTGCCCCATATTTCTGTATCTTCAATACAATTTAAGAGCACTCTCAAACAATTTCAACTACTGCGAGAAATGTGTCTAAAAATGTCTAACTTTGGATCAATTGTTATTTAAAAAAATAAATAAATCAGGGTTTCAAAGTTCCAAAACACCATGCAATAATAAAGAACAAAGTTAACTTCAGAGAGTATGCAAACCCCCTTTTATGTAGGTGACCAAAGCAGACTGTTAAGAGTAATGACGATAAACAAAGCAGTGGTGCCGGAGTCTGACAGAGTATGTAACTTATATTGAAAAGCCAACGAAAACTGGAGATCAGAGATGAATAAATATGAAGTTAAAGAGGAGCGGTGGACAGACAAACAAACTACAAGGGGAAAATGGCTTCAGTCGCAAAATGGGACATTTAAAAAAAAAAAACTGCTGACATCTAAAAGGCTATTGAATTTGCATACCGCAAACTTTCATCTGGGGGGATGTGAAGAAAAGACTCCACTACAGGAATCATTTAATATTTAATAAATTAGAAACAGTAGCTATGGCTAATTAGAATTTGCACATTTACAAATCAGCCCTGATAGCAAAACAAATTATGAAATATAACGGTGCTCTGTGGATTACCAAGGGAAAATCAGATGATAGACAAAGCAAATGGAGTATCACTAACAACATACTGTCAGAACACATCACACTGCTAATCCAGTTAGAGGGGATACCATAGAGGCTTTGCTTTAAAATATTGATAGGCTATTCCGTAAAAGCTTTTTTTTTTCTTTTAGCAAGACTACATTCAGTCTAACACTTGCTTATTGCTCATGGGTCATTAGCCTCTCATCCTCTGTTGCTTGGCCAGTTTGCTTTGAAATAAAGGCCTGTGATTAAATGAATGTGTTTGCTCTAGTACTCCATTAGAGGAGATCTGGATGCTCGCAGATCCATTGTTTGTATTACGGGTACAAAGGCAGGCAGTGTGTAAACTGTTGTTGTATTCATTATTAGATTACTTCCCGGTGCGATGGCTTTTGGTAAAAGCTGTGGAATTCTTGTAAGGAGACACGACGTGCACTCAGAGGAAAAACATTTATCAAATGATAAAAGGGAGGCCGAGGCACATTCAAACTTAAGTAGTTATAGAGTAGATGCCACACAAAATCTACATCAATAAAAGTCAAATGAAGAAATGTAGCTTAGCACAGAGTAGAATACAGCTATTCTGCACATCAGGACCGGGCTTTTAACAGAGCAAAGTGAGAGCATATTTATCATAATGTACCAAACGCATAATGAAACACTTTAACTCCATTTTACTCCAATTTGACAATATTTTGTCAAGTTTTCATGTAGTGAGACTTGCATGCGGTCTCTGCGCATCCATTACAACATCTATTATGTATTGTTTAAATGTACATAAAACAAGCGAAGGAATTAACAAAGAGAAAAGTTTTCAGATGTATTGAACATGCTAAGAAAACATTCAGTAAGCCATGTGAAATATTTACATACAGTACACTGAAAAAAATTCTTAAAGTCCATTTAAAAAGTGAAGCAGAAATATTTAAGTATAGTTGATTAACCAAAAAAGAATGGATGAATGGAGTCCAGCAATTTTAGCCTTTTTGGTGCATCAACTGATGGGCTGCACCAAAGGTCAGCATTAGATAAAATTATTTTCAACTGTGAATCAAGTAAAGCTACTCTAGTAAAGTCCAAGAAAAAAAGTATGGAGTTGGACATGAGCATGATGGGCGCAATAATGGTTTGTGGCAGTAACTGCAGGGTGTATGTGAGTGGGGGGAGAAAGAATACAAAACGCTTTAGGATAACTCAAATCTGGTGGAGAATTTGCTACACTGGACGAACACTGTGTCAACCTCACCCTGACCAAAATGAATGAGCAATCATATCTTCAGAGACATATTCAGCCCTCTGGTGCAGAAGAATTCATACTGCTGCAGGATGTTGAGCAAAAGACCAAAGAAGACAATGCAGGGCAGGACACCTTACCTAAACCCCAATAAAATCTATGTTTACACCAAAACCCTGATCCTCATGGCACCTACATGTAGAGATATAAAACACACACACGACATCTCAGACTTGACCCTTGGCTTAACACACTGGAATCATATACAGTAAAAAACTGTAACCCTGCACATACATCTAGCTTTTCCATTTTTTAGATCTAAGACTATGAATGCAGCAATTTTGACACAAGGATTTCTTTTTGGATAAATTCTTTCTATTCCTGGTTTGTTACATCTACTTACAATGGACACTGGACACTGACCATTCATTCATTCCATTAATCCTTCATACAATAGCCAAAAACTTTGGAACAATGACATACATTGTATCAAAGTTTTAAAGTTTTAGTCTTAAAACTAAAACTATTAATGTAGCAAACTCAATGTTTATGAGGGGAGTAGATGAAGAGGAAATTATGGACGTAGTTACATCCTTTAACTCCAAGAAATCAACTGACTGTGATGGCATTGATATGCACTTAATTAAAGATTTTTTTGGATGTATTGTGAAACCATTTACCTACATTTGTAATCTGTCATTACAAAGTGGTTTATTTCCTGATAAGATGAAAATTGCAAAGGTAGTTCCAATATATAAAGCTGGAGATAAACATCTTCTCACAAACTATCGGCCCATCTCTCTACTACCGCAGTTCTCTAAGATACTGGAAAAAATATTTTACAATAGATTATATGACTTCATTATAAAAAATAATGTACTATATGAACAGCAGTATGGATTTAGACCCAAAAGGACCACAACGCATGCCTTAATGGAGTTTATAGATACAGTAACAACTGCTATTGAAAACAAAGAATATGCTGTTGGAGTTTTTTTAGATTTAAAGAAAGATTTCGATACAGTTGATCACAACCTTTTACTTAACAAACTATGTACATATGGGGTCAGAGGTGTGGCATTATCATGGGTTAACAGTTACCTTAAAAACCGTAAACAATTTACCCAAATAAATGCCATGAAGTCAGAACTGAAACCCGTTGTGTGTGGGGTTCCCCAAGGAACAGTTTTGGGGCCGCTGTTTTTCATATTGTATATTAATGAGATATGTGCTATTTCAAAGTCTTTGAAAATAATATTATTTGTGGTTGATACAAACTTACTGTGCTGTGGAAGTAACTTGGAACAACTTCTGATGTTGGAGCGAACTAGAAAATGAATTAAATAGGCTGAAGACCTGGTTTGACCATAATAAATTAACATTGAACCTGAGCAAAACAAAATTCATAATATTTGGGAATCACACATATTCTACTAACAGTAAACTGACAATTAATGACACTGAATTAGACAGAGTATCTGAAATAAAATTCCTTGGTGTGATAATACATCACAAACTATCCTAGATTCCCCACATTACTCATATCAAAGGCAAAATATCGAAGTCTCAGGCAATTCTCTATAAGGTTAAGGATCTCATAAATCAAACATCATTACATACTCTCTATTGTTCTATTATACTGCCGTACATGACATACTGTGTGGAAGTGTGGGGAAACACGTATAAGACACACACCCATCCAATACGCATTCTACAAAAAAGAGCAATAAGGATAATAAATAAAGCTACTTCAAGAGAACCATCAAATTCACTTTTTATCAAATTAAATATTCTCAAATTTAAAGATTTGGTTGACCTCAGAACTGTGCAAACAATGTACAAAGCAGCGAAAAAATCTTTGCCCCACAACATTCAGAACTTGTTCCAAATAAGACCAAATACTCATGACCTGAGAGGAATCCTTATGTTCAGCAAGCCAGTAGTAAGGACAAATGTAAAATATCAGAGCATTACAGTCAGAGGAGTTAGTGTGTGGAACACCTGTACAGATGAAATCAAGACAAGTACATCAAGTAAATTCACACGATTGTTCAAAAATAATAAATTGCATGAATATAGGAAATCTTCCTCTCAGTGACTGAGTTGTCTTATTGTGTCCTCATTTTTTATAGACCAAGGCCTGAGTAACCCAACCTTAAGTGTTCATTAAGGTGTTTGTCACATAGATATAAAATAAGCTCAGAGATTAAGCGGGTGTTATAGACAGGGTGATTCGTTTATGTAAAAATGTAGTTTGTTGTTGTTCTGATTTACGTGCTGAAAATGGTTTTATTTGTGTATGTTCAATGTGTTAGACTTGTACATAGTTAACCATATATAATCAAATAATGTTGAATCCTGGATATGGATTTCCAAGCAATGAAATTTGAAATAAGGGGGTAGGAACAAGAAAAGTGTAAACTTCATCCTACTCCTTTTCGAGCACACGCATTCTGTAGACAAAGATATATACATGAAAACTTAATGATTTTTAAGTTTTGTTTTTTTGTTGTTGTTTTTTTGTTTTTTTCTGTTGTTATTTCAATTATATTTGCATGTTCGAAATAAAATTATATCTATCTATCTATATATCTATATTGATTGTATTAAGGAAATACACAAATAATATACCAGAAATGAACACCATTATGAGGCAGTAGTGTTTCACTTTGTGCCTACATTTGCAGGTAAAATTAGAAGTGAAGCGATATAGAGAGATAGAGGAAATGTTTATTTTTTTACTAAAGGCCACGGAGGAACCCCTCTGCACTCCTTGACGACAGGGGGTCAAGTAATGCCCTTTGAAAGAGAAATGTGTTGTGACATTGTCAGCCTTAATCTGCAACTCTGCATTGATACCCTGCTATGATGGGTCAGAGGAGGGTTACAAAAGAGGCAAAGCTGTTAGTTTTGGGGCAGGGAGTTTGACACCATTACACTGAATCTGAATCCATGATCAAATCCACCTGTCAAATCCAGACTAATAGAAATCTCTTAGCGAATCAAATACCAGCAAAGTTAATCAAAGCAGGAAAGAATTCTGATAAGCTAGTTATATTTCACCTGAGGCTACAACATGAAATAGGGATGAGCAACAAAAGACATGAAATGGTTAAAAAAGAGACCTTTATTCAAAACTATGGGGCTGAAAGAGTGGCTACTGGACTGTGGGTCTAAATAGACAGAGTCCTGGTTTAAAAAGGTAGATCTTTTATGTTGTGCCAACCGCTTAGCCAGGTTGTTGGTTTCCTATTAATCTCGATCATGTTTGCTCTGCATGCTCACTTACATTAATATTTAAAGGTTTACAGCTTTTTGGTTTTTGGAGCACTTCCCGACACTACGTGATTAAATGTTACCTTATACCGAATAAGGCCATGCCATTGGCCACCTCACACAACCAACACTAAACCTGTTGGGGGCCTATTTATGTGCCCCACACATATATTTTAACAATATGACCATCAATTTAGTTAAAGAAATCAATTTAGCATTTTTTCTTAAATCAGTCAAGGATTGCATAAAAAAGTATATTGTATAAGAGTACTTCTAGTGTAGTTATACACAGCAGACATGCCTGTATTAGGGACCATCACTTCAAGTATAAAACATCAAAAATATCAGATGAACCTATGGAAATCGCCACCAGCTCCAACCTGATGTTAAATGCAATTTGCAACGGACCTCGTTTCATTTATCATAAAACACCAACTGATCATATTGAGTTCCTGCATTACCGCCACCTTCTGGCAGTATGAGCTAATGACATTTTATCAGGTGCTGAAAAAAAACGACATAAATGTATATTTTAGACAAAAAAACGATTAATGGATTATTTATTATTTATTTTTAACATAGCTTAAAGGCCATTCAAATATCATGTTCATCTCTTATCTGTATTAGCAAATAAGACAAAAAAGACTAATTAACTACTAACTAGAAAGCCCAAGATAGTGCAATTTGTCTTTGTGGATCTTTTTATGTTTAGTTTTTGGATTTTTATTGTTAGTCTGAGTTAAACAACTAAACTAACAGACTAAAAAAAAATACAAATCCTAAAAAAAATAGAAGAAGAAGAAAAAATAACACCAATTTCTACTGTGACATTTTACCATCATTAAAAGCTGTAGCTAATTGCAGCTAATTCCTGGTGGATAGTAAGCTGCTAGTATGTGAAGATGATTTCACACCTGCACTGCAGCCCTGAACTGTTTTAGACATTACCTGATGAGGAGCATGTTTGAAAAAACCTTTTGAGGTTCTTAGAGTTAAATTAAACCTACCTGGTTTCTGAAAAGTCCAAAAACAAAAAAGAGGCATCAAATTATACAATCCAGAAAACTTGAGCTTGCTCACCGATGTCTTACGGTTGATCCTCATCTATCCATGTTTCCACCATAGGTTCCCCTCTATATTCCAGTGACAACAGACCTTTTCAACAGTGGGAATTTTGACCTATAATAGTAGCAAAACTACAGGTATAACTGGTACTAGAGATGTCATGATATTAGAATTTCAAACTCGATAGAGTACTTGATACCTACTTGACAGGATATTTTCTTTGCTAATATCAGGTAGTGTTGGTAAGGTAGGCCCCCTCTGTTTTTGTCTAGTTTCTGATAGAGTTTTCTCAGCTTCAATCAGGGATGTTAGAGAAACACAATACTTGTTAGGCATAAATAATTGGTTACAGACTGACAGGACTGAAAATAAGCAAATATTGTCACATGTTTAGAATTTTGGTATTAAAAGTCACCAAACTGACGACATCCCTAATTGATACCAGTAATAATGGTTGCAGTCCTTTCCAGGATCCTGATTGTGCATGCTAAGCGGGATCAATGGTACATTTAATGGAACTCAGGCTTTGTTAAGGTTATTCATTACACCTTTTCTTTCTACAACTCAAAATGGCTGCTGTGAAAAGATCTGTTGCTAATCTAGTGTGATCCAACAGAATGTGCCGTGGTAATACAGTGGTTGCATTTTCATTAAGTCCTGGACAAAACGATTCAAATATTAGATGCCAAAAGAGTCCTTTAAAGTCTTTTGTTTTAAAACCAAACTGTTAGAAGACAGCCAGAAAATGTAAAATTCTGCATTTTTCTGGTATTTACTGATGCAAAAAATGGGTGTCTCAAAACAAGCACTTTCTGGTACCAAATCCTATTCTGGTGCATGGAGACACCTTTTAGCCTCTTCACCTTAAAAGAACCCAAAAAGTTTCAAATCATCTTCTGTTTCTTCATCAAGATTATTTGATTATTTAAATATTTAAATGTCAGAATTTATTTAAGTTTTTCAGTTGTTATACTTTTTTTTAACCAGAGAAAGCAGCTTATGGTTTCCTACAAAGTACATTTATCATTAACCTGATTCATATTGGTGAAGGCTTAATTTTACTTTCTTGCAGCCGTGTTTATTAAAGAGTATTTTTACTTTCTTAGACTGGCCTCAGTTACTAAGGCCAACATGAAACCTCTGCTGTTTCAGATTCATAGTCATCCGTCATTTAATAAGAAATGTGTGATACAATGGCATGGGCTGGATCTTCTGCATTCTCCTTTAGTGACCTGGTTTGAATCTTATGAGGCCTATTTTCTTTTTTGTGAACCAAGACTCCTAAAAGCCCATTTCATTTGATCTCTGCTACTGAGATGATACTGTTTAAGGGGCTGAGGATGAGGAGGCAGTAAATGGAGAGGACAGAGGTATTGGCCCATGTCTTGGCAAAGACTTCTTTTTGGGGGTATCAGTGACATTTCTATCCTCAGTTCCCTGAATTGGTGGGTTTTTTTCCTTTGTTGATACTTCCTTTGTTCTTTAGATCTTATATATATTTTTGGCAATAGTTTTTATTTGAGGATTGCGTCAGATATCTGGACATAAATTCTGAACTTTTTGGAAAAATCTTTTGTCTTCTCAACTATTTGAACATGTGAGACCAGTCAGTGACAGCCAAGCTCCTCCTAGACTCAAAAGCAGAAACTTATGTTTAGTAGAGCAAAGGTGGGCCTGGATGACTGTAGTAGCAGAGACTTTTTAGCCCTTTTCGTGAAGGTCATTAGCAGAATAACCTGTCACTTACTGCAAGGTGAGAAGAGATTGGTATTATTTTAAGGAAACAATTCTAAAATCATATACAGTAACTCAAAATATCATTGCTAAATATCTTTACATTTGTACCCTCCTACTCACATATGCAGTCGCCCCTCTCCTCCTCCCTCTTCTCCCATTCCCTAGTTTTAAATCATGCATATCATACAAACTTCACATCTGTCAAGAGGGGCAAAGACACACTCAAATTTTCTGATTTGGCCCATTTGATTAAAAAAAGAGCATGATCACAGACCCCTATGACACTTGGCAGTTTGTTGCATTCTGCAAAGAATCAAATATTCTCTTGCCACATCCAGCTGATGTAGTGAGATCAAGTTTAATATTCATTTTGAAATTTACAGATTAACCAACACAGCACAGACCGAGCTGTATAATTCAAAAGACAAGGGGGCAGTCAGTGACTGGCAACCCACAGTGATTCTCTTTCAAACAGAGTGGTGTGAAGTGTCACTTGGAATCGCACACTAGATTTTTTTTTTTTTTTTTTAAAGAGGCATGCTTATTTGATTTGCAGCCATCTTGGGATGTCTCACAGTATCTTTGATATAAAAGGGGAAAATGGCTGAAACAACTGTAATTAAGTAAATCCGCCAAGCTGGTGTTACACTGTAAGTAGGCTACAATATACAAAATAACTGCTTACTGGTAAATGCCAAGATAAGGCAAAGCAACAGATCCCATGAATCAGATGGCATCCACAGTGCAGAATCAGTGTGACAGCTCTAAAGTTCTCACCTGACCCCTGCAGACTCATCTGATTTTTTTCTACATCAAATTTAGTTTATTTAATCAAAATTTTACCTTCAAACTATGACACTCAAACTAAGACAGACTTGTAATGGGATAAAAATGATTTGGCTGCAGTTTTTAAAACAGAGCTCTGATATGTTTTTCAGCGCTGAAAATGTGCCCATCTTCTGTAATCTGAGATGGCCATTTGGAAATGCTGGAATAAAATACAGCAAGCTAAGGGATAAGCTAATGGATAAGTGTCACATTTCCACTAAATCCTGTGTACCTCAAGGGCTTGGAGCTCTGAATACCTTTATATTATGAAGGTAAAATGTTGCATGCCTTGATTAAATATATTATAAAGTTACATATAAGTTTACTGTCCAAACATGAAGCCGGATTCTGAGAGGGTCAGTTCTTACTTCTGTTGATGATTGGTAAAATTGCTTTTATCATAGCTACAGGTATTCCCTTTTCATGCTAGCCACATGATTACTGTTTATTAACATACTGTATGTGATATAACGAAGATTTCTTTTTTGCCCTTCACTCAGCGAACCTCCACAGGGACAATCTATGGGCTCCACCCCTCTGTCCCGATGTGCCAACACGTCAATCAGCTGTAACTGCCGTCCTGGAGGAACAATATCAGGCCGTGGAGCTCTAACCACACAGATTCATTGCAACACCTAATCTGCTAATGAGCTCAGCATGGCTATTTTCAGCATTGCCGCAGACATCATAGCCATTGCTGAGGAGGCCTGGCGCGGCTTCCAGTGACAGCAGAGGACAGTTGGCCTGTTGGAGGAGGTACAAAGCAGACCTCAGCCTGCACGCTTCAGGACACCACACTCACTCCAGATCCTATTTGGAGGGATACGCGTGATCCCAGCATATCATACTGGCTGGTTACTATTCTGATTCATATGGCCAATTTTTCATTTTTTCACTTGGTGCATGGAGATATCAAATCATAAAAATATCTCCATGTAATCTGGGTTAGAACTGCCAGTAGGTTTGTGTTTCAACTAGCTCCCAAAATCAGTCAACTCATTATCAAACTGGCTAAATAATACATCAAATAACGGGCCAAAAAAGACCGTTTGTTTTCCAGCAGCTCTCTGGAGCTCTAAGTTCTGCTGTTCAAGAACAAGAGCACAGAGAAAAAAGCAACACAAACAATCCTTAATGGAACTGATACAAGAGGCTTTTTAATTATCTAACTCAATCAGCTAAAGACCAGTGGATCAATGAATCCCCATTACACTCCCCAGCTCTGTGCCCAGACAGCAGCAGTTTACATCAGTTCAAACAGCAAGGCATGCTGCAGCTAAGTGACAGATTACAGGTTGTGGCTAATCTAATGCAGCCACAGCATTTGTACAGAGTACATCTTTAATTCAGACTGCAAGCTTCTCTCATTGTGACCATGTCACTTAACTGATACAGCCTCTCTACAATATTTATTGTCCCTAACAGAAGATGTGACTTCCAAGTTTGAGGGCATGCGAGAAAAAAAAACAAAAAAACAACACTATTGCCTGGGTGACCCACATTACAGGACTTGTGAGCTCACTGGATTTATAATTTATATTTTTCACAACTGTGCATTTAGCACAGGTGCTATGATAAAAAGAGCAGCTGTGCTAGTGCACCCACATTTGTGGCAGTCATGGGCCAAGGGTAAAAAGATGCTTTTTACTCAGGCTTTCTTAAATAAATTCAATAGTTTTAGATATGCTGTGAAACAATAAATGTCTCAACAATCAGCTGCTTCTCTAATGCATTCCTGATCTTGTGGATGGACTCCAATCCAACAGTTTGAACATCAGCTTCCAATAGTAGCCCTGGTTCTGCACTGCAGCCTCGGCATAGCGGCACATGAACCAGTTCTCCACCTGAGTGGCTCTTCAGCTGGAAACGGATATCCAGATCTGAACAAGACCTAGCATTACCAGCTGCAGAATACAATGGTGTTACTGGAGGACATCCAGCTGGAGAGCAGCGGAATGACAACGTGGTCGGCCTGCAGGTCGAGAAACTTGCTGGGGTAGCTGTGACAGAACTTTTAAAAGTTCGGACGACAGGATTAAAAATTTGACAAAAATGTTTAAAAACAAAACATACATTTTATAACAGAGTTTTTTCACAGATAAAACTATCAGAAGTCAGTAGTGTCAAGATTCATTTGTGTGCTAAAACGTAAATTGAATAAAATATTCAATACACATGAGTTTGATCTCTTTTTGAGGCTTTGAATATTAGACAATAACAAGACCATGGCACATAAAAAGACTAACATTTCATTTTAAATATTGCATCACACTGATTACGACTATTAGTTACATGCAAATGTTAGAAGTTATCTAAAGAAATTAAAGCTAAGAATTTAAATGATTAAATTCACCAACACATCATCAATGCTGACATCCAGTTTATAAAGCATCCAGTCAGAGAGGTTCCAAACTTTTGGACAATGGTTCAAGTGCCAGACCCTAAAACATCCACATTTCTGTGGGATTACTTTCAAATTCAAGACAAAGTAATCTACATCTAAATCAAAGTTGTCTCTAAAGACATTAAAATAAGGAGTATACACTTACTGGCTCATATTAGGTCTGAATTTCAGTTGTAGATGGTTGACGACCAACATATTGATCATGTTTGGGTTGTAAAGAATTCAATATTTGTTCAAGAAATCATTATGATATTGACACAGTCGTGATCTTACATCCAAAACTAGTTTTTAAAAGTAACACTTTATAGTGTTGGAATTATCAGTGTGTCTCTTGATTGTAACAAATAAAACAAAAATGAGTGTAAGATTAAATCAAATTCGAGTCACATGTAAAGATATAAAAATCATCATGTGATATTAAATGAGCAGACTTGCCAGAGTCTTGCCTCTGCCTTGCTGCTGAATATGCTTCTCATTTGTAGGCATCCACACAATTATTTTGGGTAGTGCCAATTGAATATCTGATTGGGCTTATGAATTCAGGGGATTAATTTCACTGCAACAATGCATCAATTGTTTCCAGTAAGAGCTGCAGAGGCAGGCGGTGTTGTTGTTCAGTAAACTGATCATACACAGAGTGTACTAATGCTTCTTGTGGCCGAATCCATTGATCTGCTGTCCCCTTGCATAGTACTTCCCTAATGATATCTGAGATGCCACTGTTACAGAAACGGAGAGCAGCATTTCCCCAGCCCTCTAGAGCAATTTATTGTGGGAAGGTAATAATAAGTCTATATTTGAAAAAATGGACTAGATGAGCCTGTTTCTGAATGTGGGCTCTGAGCCTGAAACCACAGCCGCTGATGGCGGCACAGAGAGTCATTTTCAATCTCTCTTTAGAGACAGGCATCATTGACTGTAAGAGAGCAATTAAAAACAAGCTACAGTACATTTTGTTAAAATCTGCACTGACATCATTTTTTAAAGTTTTTTTATTCACTCAGTTAAAAATTGCACAAACGTTACTGGGATTAGATTTCTTAGATAATTTTGTCTGAAGCTCACCCTCTTTCCCCCAAAATAAAATACGGAATATTCCAGATATGTAAACAGATTGTACAACCACAGAACAAGTCACACAAGGACATGCGACAGCTCTGTGGCCTTTGATGGAGCTGAGCGCTGTTGAGATTCAGCCATAATTGGACGTGGTTTTTGGGTCGGGAAAATGAAGCCAACACAGAAGTGCCTGAATGCCACCAGAAGGTGATAACTGTGGTTTAAAAAAAAAAAAAGAGTTCCCGTCTTGTGGAATCTGTGGAAAAACATCTTTTTGTCTTGACCTCTGAAGGACAAAACTATGGCTAAAGCCTTCTCAATCATAAGTCGGTAACAGATGTGAGTGCAGCTTCACACTCAGACCAAATAGCAAGAGTCCTTTGATTACATTTGGGTTACACATCACCAGCTGTCAGCATGTCATTCTTTGAAGCCTGGATGATCAAGTGTTGAGGCAAAAACACACCAATCAAGCTGGTTTGAAGCTTTTACCTTTAGCAGGAGCAGTTTTCTTGCATATTTTGCAAAGCACTATGCTTTGTTAGACACTGTTGAAGTAGCTCCCTCCTTATACGGGGGTCAGGTCAGTTTTGCTGGAAATATGAGGGACACCCAAAAATACAAACAAGCTGGAGGCTACTTCAAAGCAACCAGTGCCACCAGCTGATTGTCTTCATGTGACAGTGCACTTATGCAGTAATTCATGACAAAGGACCAACAGAGCACTGATTACATAAAAGGAACATACATTTCACGCTGGATTTCTAATTTTATGACCTATAAGCCATAAACATCCCCCCCCCCCCCAAAAAAAAAACAAACAAAAAAAACCAACTTAAATATTAAACATCCCAGGATACAGAATATATGGAAGTTTATCTATTTGAATTAAATCACGAAAAAATGAACAATGGGTGGATGAGCAGTAGTAGATATAACACAGACTCTTTGGACCTATGCACAATTTATGTATATGTATATGTATACATTTTGGAATTTTCTTTGATTTCTGTATAGCTGATGCAATCAGGGATTTGTCATGTGGCAGAAAAATCTAATGAGCAACTAATACATTATCAGCAAATACATTTCCAGAGCGTGCTTTTTTCTCCCTTGGGTGAGGAGTGTCAGTGGTGCAGCCATCAGCCACTGTATGGTAAACATAACACTGAAACAAACCACAGTCAAGTTTCTGGCCATCGATCTTCAGTCATTAGCTATGAGCTCATGGCGCCACTCAATGACCAGCAGGACTCTCAGGGTAATATAAGCACACAACCCCACTATTGATCCTAATACGTCGCTCCTTGTGTCAAACACTCTTAACAAAGGGTGTCAAAGAGCGCTACAGCCAAACCGAGAAGAGTGAGTCAACAAAACCAGGACCTCTGCTTTTACTGAGACTGATTTCGTCACCAAGTTTATTTCTTTACATTTGCTAATAGAGCTGTTTTAACTTCAGATGAAAACACAGATTCAATCACAATGCTAGTTTTAATCTAAAATTTAAATGGCGTTAATTACACTATATTCAGCAGAGTGTCTTAAATACACATTTTATATACATAATTTGATCATGTTGCTTCCAGTAATAATGCCTAATGTGTTAAACACATATCAAAGGCTTATCAGTAATTTTAAAGGAATTAAAACTGCAAACAAAAAAAAGAAAAAAGAAAAGAAATCTGTAAGTTTCTATGGCTTGACATGACCACAAGCACTGCAAACATTTGTCTTTACCCACAACAGCCTGTGTTGTAGCAACACAATTTGGACTTTTTGTTAAATGGTGCAGCTGCCATAAACAAAACTTCTTTTAATGGGCTTGAACCTGATTTCTAATGAATTAAAATGACCACTTAATTACCACTTTTCATCAAATTTCAATTCCTGCCAGAATAATTTGGAATGATTATTGTTACACAAGAGCTCACAGAAAACTGAAGCTGGCCAACTAAATTTGGAAAAAGTTCCGATTTGACCTCCTCACAATTAGCTGGGCCTTAGCTGTGGAGGAGGTATATTTAGTAAATATACTCATTTAATAAATATATTTAATTTAAAAAAATCCACCCCCATCCATCTTCGTTCACTTATTCAATACAGGGCTGTGGGGTTCCTGGAGCCTATCCCAGCTGTTAGCACATCGTGGACAGGTTGCCAGTCTATCGCAGTTCTAACTCTGAGATGCAGGCAACCATTCATGCTCTAATTCACACCTACGGTAAATCTAGAATATATAACAATGTAATAAACCTGAATCATTAATGTCTTTGAGGAAAACAAACTCCACACTGAAGGGCTTCAGCCAGTTGGTTGATTCAATTCAGGACCTTCCTGTTGTTGTGCGGCGGCAGTGTTAGCACCACAGAGTCATGAAACCAATGCATATTCACACGGTTGGCTCAATATTTAGTGCTTTTTAATTTGCATTATTTAACAAGAAATTTTAGCATTTAAGCTCTGTTAAAAACTACAAGCACATACATTTTTTTCATCTCCTCCAACTGTCACAATCTAAACCCCAAATCATGTTTCAGTATAGCTTGTTGTCACTGTGGAAAAAAGGCTGGCAAGGAATATTTTTGACATAGTTTCCCCTGACAAAATTAACACAACCACACACAGTCTGATAGACTGACAGACAAATGATCACCATAAGCAGTATGATAATCTAAGTCGAACTTTTTGTTAAAAGAAGTGCCTATCTAAATTCATGTAATAAACATCAAGAATAACCATCTCTGAGCATCAGCGTTTCCAATAAAAATTTCTTTCAGCAAAAAAGATAATTGGATGATTTCCTGAGATCTATTATAGAAAAACACTCACTTTCATTACACCAGACTTTGACATAATTTCAAGTTCTCATTTTACTTAAAAAAAAGAAAGAAAGAAAGAAAGAAAGTGAGACTGGAATGGAGCACAGTTCAACCCCTGGGCTAATCGTGGGGCCTTTTATCTCCAGCAGAAAGAGTGTCTTTTGTCAGAAACAGCACCCTGAGTCTGAAGAGAGGAGGAGAGGAGGAGAAGGAGGGAGCGTTCTGGGCATTGTCTCTCTGGAGGACACTAATGGGTTTTGGTGTCATGTGTTTTTCACTCAACACTTGACACATGGAGCCATTCCCCTTCAATCACTCCACTTTAATGCCCATTACGATGAGGTATGCCACAGTAACAGGCTGACTTTTGGTCACTTTGATTGTCCAAAATGAGCGTCTATTTTAAAGTCTTTCCTTTCCTTTTAAAATACCAGTCTTTCTTTGCATCTTTACACGCTAAGTTGTCTTGGTAACATGCAGCCGCGCTGTATCTGGTGTGTGTGTGACACCATTCTTTAACGTACAGAGCGTACAAGCCAATGTCAGACTGCCTGAGTAGTTTTGTGTGTAACAAAAGTAACAAGAAGCTACTGGTTGTAATTCTCTTTTCAAGGCACTAGACTGTCTAATGAACTCCTGAATGCCAATGAGGGTGGGGGAGGAGGCTTCACAGAATTTGGGGCAATAAAAGATGTATTCTATCCAAAAGAAGGTGGAAAAAAACAGTTCTCCTTGTCCTTACCTGGCACAATTTAAATTATTGCTCCATCTTGGTAAAGTAGGACACTTCATACCTCCTAATCCATTAGGCAATTAATTTGGGAACTTAAAAAAACTGCTGCAGATTTCTGCCGAGCAGTCGTGGTAGTTCTACTAGACAGGGAGCACTCGGGGGCAGTCCCTGAAACTTGAGTAGATGATTAAGTGCATTTCTGCTCCTGAGGAGAGATTATGTCTTGTGCCAGTGCCCGAGTCAGAGGATGGAGCACGGCTGTGGAACTTGGCAATGGTCGAGGTACATTGAGATAATGATGTACCTGTCCTCAACAATAACGCTAATCATATCTCACCTCTAGGGTTTCGCTTTAAGGTCAGAACAAATTCGCTACCATACATTAAGTCCTTGTATTGTTTTAATGAAGGTGCACGGATTCCTGCCGCTTCGGATTGCACTTGCACCTCAAATGTCCCGAGTGTATAAATGCCTCCAAATCCTAATTCACCACTCACTTAACAGAGAAAAAATACCCCGAAATGCTGGAACAGCTCAGAACGCTAAACATTATGAGGAAGGAGACTGTGACATGCAAGACCACAGGCCAATTTTTAATAAATGTGAAACCGAACCGCAGTCTACTGCTCGAAAATTATAGCCATGCACCACCTTTCCACTCTGCACACTCAGAAGGGCAGGCGCAGCTCTCCAAATGTATGGGGGCCACTGAAACGAGCATCTGTGTCGACGCCAGGCCCTGATGGGAGTTTTTTCCTTCCTTTCTTTTTTTTTTTTTTTAATAGAGGGAGCCATTGAGATATATTTATGTTTCTTCCCCCATTACTAGAGCTTTAAATAATAAAGCAAAATAAATAGCATCCATTAAACTGATCACATTGTGCTAACTCAAATTGTGTTTATTATGCTAATGGTACATGAAATTAAGAAAAAGACCTTGATGCCAGTGGATTTAATTAATGGGCTTTGGGAAAGGCACTGAGACATAATTCATTTCTGAGTAAGTCTCATTTGCAGTTCCATGGGTCCTCATGCCGCTGATTGCCTGAGTTATTCTTGCAGATGTGCTGCTCACAGCATGTCCCTCCATTAGAAATGAACACCTCATTATATAAACTACCTAATTAAACATAATACAGCTCTGCATTGACTCATTAATGCGTAGCCTTCTTTTCTCCGAAGGAAAGAATGTGAGGGGGGGTTAGGGTTAGAGGAGAGAGAGGCAGAGATAAAGCAAACGAGAGATGGAGCACGAAGGAAAAGGCGCCGTAAACAGTATAGGCGAGTCTACTGTAGCAGAAGCTACACATTTTTCACCAAGTCAAGTCTTGGTTAACAAACACATCTTAAAAAAAAAAAAAGTGAAACACTGGTCATTTCTGCATCTGAACCCTGAGCTAAAAGCTGATTATATCTGATGTAGCATTTTTTAAAACAAATGTGCAGTCAACAAGATAAGTGCAAATTTAAGCAAACGCTTACTGACCAAAACTTGCTAAATCGAGGCCGCCTCCCTCTGTGGCTCAATCACAGCTCAGAACCTAAAGCAAACACTAACTGTGAAAGCCTCAATAATTAAACACTAATTAAAACAACACTGGGATATACAAGCAAGATAGTGAATGCTGCAGAGTCATGGATTACTGATACTCACACAGTGCCCTATTCATTGCTTTTTCCCCTGCCAAACGGTGCCAGTGAGTTTTACAGGTTTTTGCTGACCCTTTTAAGGGTACATAATGTGTACATTTCCAAGTCTGTATGTTTGCTCTGTGGTTCTACCATGAACTGATAATGAGAACATGATACCACATTACAAGGTGGTGCCTCACTCACTGGATGGAAAACTGCTCAATAGGGCACACGATCTAAAACATTTCCAGGCTTCTTCCTTCAAATACCAGATGTTTTATAGGCTTCGACAATTTCAGGTTCATAGAGCACATCTTCAGTTGAGCCAACAGAAAACATGATCCTGCCAGCCATGCTGAAACCCACCATATATTATTGGGCATTAAAGAGGAATTAAGATTTTAGCATTTTTGCTAAACACATCCACCTATCCATCCTCTGCTGCTGCAGATTCAGGTCGCGGGGACAGCAGAAAAGTCCAGACATCCCTCACTCTTGCCACCTCTTCCAGCTCATTCAGCAGGTCACCGAGTGATTCTGAAGCCAGCCAAAAATGATTCCTGGGTCTGCCTCATGGCCTCCTTGCAGTAGGACATGCTTGAAACACCTCACATAGGTGCTGTCTGAAGGCATCCTAGTCAAACAACCTTAGTTGGTTCCTTTTGATGTGGAGAAGCAGTAAGTCTACTGAATGACTGAGCTCGTCACCCATCTGAAAGGAAGCTAATTTATGCCATTTTTATCTGCAACCTAATTCTTTCAGTCACTACCCAAAGCTTGTGGCCACAGCTGAGGAACATCGACTGACTGGTAAATCAACAGCTTCCTTTTTAACCACAACAGATAGATACAACGTCCAGATCGACATGGATACTGTACCAATCCATCTGTCAATCTCAAGCTCCCCCTTCTCTTCACTTGTGACCAAGACTTCAAGATACTAAAAGTGGCTGAGTTTCCACTATACCCTTCTCCAGTTGACAACCATAGGCTCAAACTTGGAGGTGTAATTCTCATTCCTGCCACTTTACAATCGACCGCAAACCTAAATCTACAGTGCAAACTGGAGGTCACTAGCACCTCGTATCTTTAGCTAGCTGGCATGCTGCATACATGAAAACCTTTATAAACAAAACAAGCTGCTTTAATAGTTAAAGCAAGGAAAATGAAGAGGGAGAGTGACAGAAGAGAGGACAAACAAGACTGAGGTAAGTATTTATACGATGGAGAGAGCTTCTGGATTTAAGAAGATTCAAAACAGTTAGCCAGCTGGCGTTATTTATCCGCACTCTGAGAGACACAGCATACTTTGTAACAGCATGCATGGACGTGCTATCCTGGAGGAACTGGACTACCTCTGCACTTTGAATGGGCAGCAGGTACCATCTCATGCAGAAATACTATAGAAAAATCAGTCAGGAGAGATAAGGAGAGAGCGATGGTCCGTGCCAACATCTACTAAACCCTCTTTGGGGATTGTCTGGTTGTTTCCTCTCCAATCCAACTTTAATTTGTACCAAACTAGGTAAAGGATTCACAATGGTTAATGCTTCCTAACTAGACAGATTGATATCCCTGAAGCTTAACTGACTTTGTGATGACCCTATATACAGAGAGTCATAATAAGTGTTATATCTACCATACTGAAATAGAGGGAAACAGGTAAACAAGTACGCATGTTCTTAAGTTATTTTAAAAGCAAATATCATCAAGTCCTTAGTCCTATTTATTGTATAATATAAATACAGTCAAGATCTTCAAGTCACTCAAAACCACAAGATGAGGATGTTTTGTACATTTTTATGAAGCATGTAATAAATAAAATAAGTATTAATACAAAGATATTTGGGCACCTTTTTCTTGTGAATCAGATCTAACTGGTGAAAACTAATTTCAAATAAATGTATTATACTGTCTTAACCGTTTAGTCACACCTTCAGATTCTTTACAGATTTACAGACTTTTTATAATTAGGTTCAAAATTCATTAAATTAAGTTGAAAGTTTGATTCTCAACCTTGGAAATATGTGTAGGAGTATGAACACATATGTAAACACAACCATTTCAGTAATTAAATCGTGTTATAATGGATGGCTAAACACTTTACATACCACATTTCTATTTCTGATTCTCTCTTTTAAAACCTCTCGGATAGTGTGTCTGTGACAACTGTATCATGCAAATTCAAAGCCGGCTAGCAATAACCTTCATCAAACTGACGAAAAATAAATGCTTTGTCAGTGGCAATTTCAGAGAGTCCAGTAAAGAAGGGAAAGTATCTGCAGTAAATTATGGTAAAAATAGTTCAATTCAATTTTATTTATAGATCACCAAATGACAACAGCATTCGCAGACCCTACAATACAGAGAAAACCCCAACACTTAGACGTCCAATCACTTAGTGACAGAGGGAAGGAAAAACTGCCTTTTCACAGGAAGAAACCACCAGCAGAACCAGTGTCAGGGAGGGGCAGCCACCTGCCACAACTAGTTGGGGTGAGCTGAGGCAAACAGGATAAAAGACAAGTCATGACACCTGATTTGCTGCATTTTTAATCTGAGGTACATGTTTTGAGTCTGATAAGTGTTTCTGAGATTCTTTAAATAGAAAAAGTCACGTGAAACAAGGAGAGGGATTCTTCAGAGTCTCTACAAATAACCACAGATTTAGACACATTTGCTGGCTGTCACAGTTCATTCAGTTAATATATAAACCCTCCACAACATAATCTGCTTTTCTGACAGAAAATAGGGCCTTCAGGGGAACATCGTCAAAACTGTTGACCCCAACAACCTTCTGTCTATACAGTAACCTGAAACCATTATAGAGATTCATAAAGATGATTCCTCCCTGCCTCTAAATACAATAAGCTTCCTGCTTTTGACTTCAAATTACTGTAATTGCTGCTCACTTTTCATTTATGATATAATTTACTCCTGCCTCTCCTTTCTCTTTACCCTCTCTGCCCTTGTCTTGCACCGTCAGACAGGCACAGTTTATCATGGAAGTGTACTTTGAAAAGAGCTGACAGTTGATTTGTTTACCCATAGAAAAGTATTACAAACTGTCATTAGATCACCATTATACTGTGAACCTCAGGAAAACTAGTGGACACATAAAACTTATTAGCATACACAAGCCTGTGACATAACTATTAACATACACCCACTGACAGAGTTTAATCAGATTAATTAGAGCACAACAAAACTGAAATTAAAACCAGAAAGTAATTCAAAACAGAGTCAGACCAATATAACTTAATACCACATTTAAATTATGCATTCACAAGGTAACAGGGCCCATAATGTTGAATATATTAAGAAACACACTAATGAGCTCCTGCAAGTCTGTTCAGATATAGAAAACATGCACCAACTACTGTATGTTGCTGTTTTAATGTGAATTTTTATTGGTTTTTTTTTATTGTTTTTCAGTCACCTTATCTGGATCTTTTATTAAAAACACTATATGTTCAGTTGTATTTATCCGACTACAAAATTCCTGATGATACAAAGCGCATTATAACACGTTATGAAACAGGCACCTATTAAGAATTTACCTTCTTAATTATCCTGCAATTATGTCACAGCTTTATGGGGCAGTTATGCCCTATGGAGCTTTCCTGAGACGTAATCCAACAACTCATCCCTGGACTATAAAATCTACATTAAAAGTTGCCGCATAGTCACAAAGGAAAATCACAACAATTGCAAATGCAGATAATTAGTCTGCGATTGCTAGAAATTAGGCCATTATGAAAACTGCAGCCACCCCCGCTGACAACTTCACTCTGTGATTAACTGTTAATAATGCCGCTTCCCTGCAAAAACCATTTCGAGCAACTGCGCCGCATCCAGAGTTAGTTCAAATGACTGCACACAGACAGTCGCTGACGATTAGACCGTACAAACAGATACTGTATGTTTTTAATTTCCACATCAAACCGCCATCATTATTGTGATTGTTTTATATTTGTCATCCCCGATAAACCGAGGGTTTGCATAAATAAGTGCGACAGAGGTCATCATAATCGATGGTTTAAAAGCAGCATCTGTATCTGACTCTCCAAAAACTTAATGAACATGTTTGTGACGAAACATCTGAAGTATTTATGCATTTTGGAAACCTAAGTAGCGATGTTAAAATATCTGAGTGTTTGTTAAAAAATGTCAAATGCAAAAGTTTGAATATGCAAAATTTTTAAATCCTATCAGGTTAAATAAATTCAGCTGCTACAGTGTTGCTAGCTGCAGTGACAAAACCTTTTGACATCACTACTGTTACAACTCATGCCTCCAACTGGTTTCTTCTCCATAGCAACAGCACCCAGCTTATGGGTACTGTAGTATGTAGACCCATTTAGATACAGTTAGTTGTATTTGAGCCCTGCTCATGGCAAAAATCAAAATAACAACAATTTTAATTAATATTTGAAATCACAATTCATCACACACTTTGAAAAAAAAAAGAAAAAATGGCACTCATCTTTTTAATTCAGTGGGTTTCTTGAACATTAATTATTATTGAAATGAATAATGAAATTAATGTCACCTGAAATAAACCTGTCACGTCTTGCAGCGAGTGAAACGGAAAGGCAATACATGAAGATTAATGCAAAAGAGGGAAATCAGGCCTATTGGGATCTTTATTTGTTTTTTAGACTAAAGTTACAACCTTTAAGTTAACTAATGTATCTTAGAAGCAACACTAAACTGTACCAACCACCACCCAAAAAGCCCCAGACAACAGCTATCTGAGGTAACATCAAGATGATGTCAAGAAGTCTGGCCCTCAGTCAAGACAAGGTTATTAAGCTGAGAAAGAGGCTAAACAATACAGATGTGACGTGCAGCAAAAGCAGAGTGGAATTAGGGCTGTCACTGGTGATACTGGTCCACTGACACTTTGTGTTGTTCTGCTGATTCTAAATTCTCTGAATTAGCAGATGCAAGCTACAACCTGTGAAATATGTCTTTATGGTGGATGAAAGGATAAGCATATTAACATTCATTCATCTTTCTTCATTTGATGAGTTAAAAAAACAAGGGGGTGGGGGTGTACTGAAATAATGTTGAACTTCAATAAAACTTGTATTTCTTTCAGAAGGAGAAACAAATATAAATATAGAATTATAAGTTATTATAGTTCATAAAAAAGACTTTAAATCACAGACGGTGGACCATAATCTTTTTATGTACCGTTTTACTGAGTGTTTATATCCTGTACAGGATGGGTTGTGAACGTTGCAGTAAGGGCCTCTAGTCATTGCATGCCAGCCGTTTTAATGTAATGCAAGACCTTCCTGAAACTCTTGAAAGCTGACAGTGCTTGACGTGAGCTGTGTTAATTACAGTAATGGCACGCATTCTCATTAAGTCGTTGTTTACGTATCCCGGGGCCTTCTGAAGCCCAAGTGGTGCTCTGGTGTGCTCGAGCACCACCGCCTCACTGGTCTGCATGGCTATGGCCTCGTTAACACAGACAGCTGTTCCTCCCAGCCACAGCCACGGCCAACATGATGAGTGGCGCCGGACATGCTGCTGAACACACCCACTGCTGGAGCAACTGTCAGAAATAGAAGTATCCCACAAGGCAGGAAAACATCAATGAGTAATCAGCGAGAAAGTGCTCCTCGGTTTATGTTTTTCAGACCCAGCCTCCAACCCCCCCGTAAACCAGCCGATCTCCTTCATAACACTGTTCATGGGGCGCACTCATAATCCCGTCCTTGCCCTTTAAGTCGGTGCAGTCAAAGGTGCAGCTGGTATATAATTCTACCAGTAACCTGCGGTGAGAAAAGGCATGTGGATTACACAAACTGCAAGAATCCTTCAGGACTTCTCAGCCAGGGTCAGAACCCAAACAGTAAATTGTAGGTCCACATTTGTTGAAAATGAAATGATTTTTTAGTTTTAGTGGAGAATAAAAGTGTAATTTTCACTGCTACTCTCTAACTTAGCTGCAACATGCACACAAGTTATTTAGCAGTACATTCCAGCTGCAGGAAACATGTTAGGGAGCTAAAATATCTTCATTTAGTAAATCGGCCAAGGCAATGTTCTTCATATGAGATGGTGTAGTTCTCACATTACTAAACAAGAATGAAGAATAGAAGTTTTGTTTAGTTTTTTTGTGAAAAAGATCTTCTCTGGGGAAGCGGCTGAATGGCATCAAGGGCTGCCAGGAAAGCCACACTTTCATCAGTGTATAATTCCACCAGCCTGCCAGGACTAGGCTGACTCCCCACCCAGTCACCCTGTGCACCCAAGTTTTTGTTTTTTTTTTTACAATCGCTACAACCCATAAGTTAGCAAATGTATCTTTGTGGCCCACTGTTGTGGTTAACCATGTTTGCACCATCCTGCACTATAATACTATGTAAAAAGGTCATACAAAGATGTAATAAGCTGAGGAGTGTTGTGCTTACATAAGGGAGTATGTGCCTTTTTGTTTTTCCAAGTAAATCCCTATAATAGCTCATTTATTCGGTATCCAACTGATCTGTCTGCTCACAGATTAACTGCACAGACTTTAATCAGGTTGTGTGTTTCCAGGTTGCGCTGACAAATGCAGTGAAATTCTGTTTAGTATGTGGACTGTCTGGCAACTTGGATAACATACAAACCCACTAAATTTACTGATGCATGTATTCTAATTATTCAAAATGAAATTTGAAATTTTGGGGAAGAGAACTTCTTAGGGTGAGGCAGCAGTGCTAACTGCCGTGCTGCCCAAGGCTACCTAGTTAGCGACTGAAGTTTCAAAATAAGAGCAAGGGCTCCGTCTGAAGGCAGACTAAAATTTTTAAATCTTTCTAATGCAACTGAATGAAATGTAAGAACAACTTTGCACTAACTAAAACTGAGTGTGAAAGATGCCGGGTGACTATTTTTGCAAGATGGTTTACACTTAGCCCTCAAAGACCACAACAAATGCACCATTGTGAGTAACCACAACAAGCTGACCTGAGATGTTTTGGGCTAATCCAAACTTGCTAATAAAATCCATCTGGAAACAAACAGGATTGCATCTTTGTCTGGGGTTCAGCATCTCGTCCAAAGACAGGTCAACATGTGAAGAAGCATGTTTGCTTTTGGGAAACAGAATGAGTATCTCCACCTGTGAATGCTAGGTCTGGTAACATTAACTAATGCAATCCATTTCCTGGTTCAGCTACTGATTGTTTTTGGGGAGCAGAAGCGGGATGACCTCGAGTTACTGATCTTTCTGATCGATTTCCACTCAGAACTCTGCAAATGCCTTACCTCTCTCACAGTCTACTAACAACTAAGGTGAAACTTTTAAGGCTGCATTAGACAGATATCTGTGTATCAACCATCTAACTCCTTACACTGTAGAAGGCAGAGGTGTTGGTCACTCAGTCACATGGTCAGTTGGTCAGACCAAACTATCCATGCAGACCCTTAGTCTTGTATCCATCAGTTTCTACAAGATATGTTTTTATTTTTTGACCAAATTCTGCTGTGGAACATACCAAAATATATTTTAAGCTATGACTTAATATGACAAATGATAGAACTTGTAGGGATCAATCAGTCTGATTGAATCACAATCAGCCCATCTACCATCTAAAATAATCATGTAGTCTCAAATGAGACCAAGCAGAAATTGATTAGTGCTTTCTTGAATCTATTGCAGTATTTAAATTTCCACCTTATCACTACAGAGGAAAGATGGCGGCGATGCCTTCGAGAAAAGCAGGTTGAAATGTCTAATAAGGGAACACTTCCTTTTCTCCGAGTGTGTGAACTATAAAAGCTTTAATTTCCCTATCATCATTGGGATCTAATACCAATCTGTATTCTTTATTCAGGCCGTCTGTGTTGCTGCCAGACAAAGCCTTTGAAAAGCCAATTCCTGGGAATTAAAGAAAAGAGATTAAAATATCATTAGGTGCTACATAATTGAATGTCAATTCTGAATAAACTTGAATTCAATTCCTGGTCATTAAACTGGATGTGGTCTGCCTTTTTCCAATCATACTTTTGAGCCCACAGATGAGAGCGAGGTACTAACTTCAAAATCATTAAATGGAAGAGAGTTTGTTTGGCTTTGGCGTGCCAGGCTCCTTTGATTCTGGCTCAGAGCGGAGGGATGAGCAGCTGGAGGAGGGATCAAACTGAAACAAAGCTTCAGAAAATTGAAGGAAACATGAGCATAATAATATTTAATAATTAAAATCCAACAAACAACGGCAACCGAATGAAGCAATCTGCAAAAGTGTGCAACATCATTTGCATAATTGACACAGCACCCCCCCCCCCCCCACCCCCTTTCCTCTGTAAATGAATGATGAAGACAATAAAAGATGTTGCTAAAATTGGGAACAATAACAGCAAAATTTCATCAAGGCCCCCATGCTCTGATTAATCTGCGCTTGAAAATCAGTGCAGGAGAAAGAGAGGGAGAAAGAATCAGAGGAGGGGGGATGGGGGGTAGCTGGGTGATTAACAACAGCAGGGACTGCCGCCGTGGACAACGTGCCCTGTTTTGCTCGGCTCCAGGGGCACCATACGAACACCCCTTCCACACAGCTGCTGCAGGCACTGACTAACTGGATCATCCCCCAAAGTCTGAATGAATTCAATCTTTTGTATCGTCATTAACCCGTACGGCACAGTCTCCATGCCTCAGCACTTAAAAACTCATAATTCAGTGCCCACACCCACCCTCAAAAACCCCGTCTTCTGAGACAGAAGATATGTTGACTTTAAAAAGTTGCAGTAAATGAAAAAGCAGCTGATACATTGCGCATGATATCATTTAATGAGACATTCCTAAATGTTTCTAATCTTTCTCAGCTAATTATTTGCTATCCGAGTATACTGCCAGTATTAATTATTCAGTATGGAGGAACTGTATTGAATGAGAGCATAACACAATGAGAGACCTATTTTATATTCAAGATTTCTAATTAACGGTTTCTCTTTATACACATTTTCTATCTCTCTGATCATTTAGATAACAACTTTCATCATCATCTTTTGATGTTTACAAAATACAAAAAACAGGCGTCGCCGAGATTTATGCTGCACATTCGCCTCCTAATAACATTTGCATTTACTAGTCAATTAACTTGATTAAATTCATATTCCAAGTCTGATTCAACTTTGCTTGCACAGACAGTTATTGCTTAGTGAATTTAAAAAAGCAGCATGGGCAAAATGACGCAACACAGAAAAAGGCGGGAGGAGGCTATGTCAGGTCCTGTTAGGCTTAAACAACACAGGACAACAACAAAAAAATACACATTACAATAATATAACCCATGTAGGCCATGCCTGTCTTAAGTTTCTTTCATCAGTTTTCCAAATTATAATTCAAATTTTGATCTCTTGTCCTCTGCAGACTTCCGTCGGAGCCCTGCTCAGCACATTAGTAAAAACATATGACGTTTCCACCGCATTCCTCCTCAATACCGCCACCCCACCACCACCCTCACCCCTCTGGCTCTGTATTCCCACAAGCAAGCGTTATCTTGTAAATTCCATGCAATTAGTAGCCTTAACATACCCAGAAACATTCATTTGATTTTAACCTCCTCTGTCCAATTAACAAAATCTAGGTTGGAAAATAAATGGCAGACGCCTAAGCAAATTAATTATGTGTCCACCAAGCTGTTAGCCCGTGTGCAGAGAGTAGGGGCTGGCATTAAGAGCCGGGCACACACTGCCATATGGCCTGTGTGAGAGCGGACATCATTTGGAGGGTGCAGTGGTACACCCTTTAAATTCTCACAGATATTTATGTCTCGGCCATAATGGCTATATGACATATGCTGGGAAAATTCTGCAGAATTAGTCCAATATAAATGTTTTGATGACTGTTGTTTGGATGATGGGTGCTTTATTTTGATCCATCTGTGATCTCTTGGGCCATTTTTTGCTTTCTGTCGAAAGCTTAATTCTACTGCGAGATGGATTTATGTAGAAAATTGCTTCTGCATGCTGCTCTAAATAAAAGCTTTTGTTCCCTGGAACTCGGCAAACTACTGTTGCAACAAGAATTATTAAAGGGACACTCCCTCAGATTCACACATTTCTGCTTGTGAAAAGAACCTTATTTTGTGTGTCTTCATGATGCCGTATTGATGGCAGTATGATTACCTTGGCTAGGCATTTATAATAACTTAAAAAAAAAAACTAAAAAAAAAACTTACGTATCACAAAGTAGAGATGGAGGATATGAATTGGCTGGGAGGAATGGACCTAAAAAGATGCATATGAGTTGCATTATGGGATATGTAGGATCCAGCATTTTTGGAGATTTACCCAAAGCCTGTAACCAAAGACTCAAACCCAGAGTATCTCTGCTCTGCACTTACAATTTGACCCTTAATTTGATCCATATGAAGTGTTTGCCATACATTTTAAATGCAAGCCCCTATCTCATGAAGACCATCGTCTGCGCCAGCTAAATCAGACCTCATCATTGCAATGCAACTTTAAACTACAGAACATGAGCAACATGGCCACCTAGGGGTAGCACAGAAAACCACAAACATCTGGTCTCATTTTAAGGGCAGCAGTAACCCAAATCCTACGCCATAACGGGATTGTGACATTAGATTATTGACACAATAATCATAATTAACATAAATTATGATGTTATTATACCAGCAGACATCTAATCCACAGGGATCTAGTGACTGCACATTAAGTATATCTGACAACAGCAGGCTGCATTATAATCCTATTCAGTTTTTTAACTGCAGTTGTTGCGTTCCCAGCACCAGTTCTCACAGTGCATTACCGCTGTGAAGCTTAATACATTGATATAACTGCATATACTTATGCACTGAAAATTCCCTTGATATGGCACACAGTATGAAACCAACAGAAGTTTAAGGTGAAGTAAATGGAACAAAAACAACATGACCTCATGTGACTTGTGTCTACCATACTCTGTTTCAAAAGACTGCTCACATCTAATGACATTGAGCTCTTGGTGATAGGGTAGCCAGTCTCAAATAAAGAGTATATGGTAGTAATAAGGAGATATGAGAGAAAAATAGTAAGCAATTTTAAATCCCAGTGGCTTTCTTTAGTTTCTTTTTAAAAAAAATAAACGTTTCATGGTTATTTTAAATGCTAATCAAAAGTCCTTTCAAAAGAATAATCTGATTTTTGAACTGATCTGGAAGGACTTCATCCTACAGAAGCTTATAAGAAATGTGCAAAAGGCTCATCATTTGATTTATTCATTAAAGTGCATCTTATCATACAGGAATCACATAAAAGTTCAAAAGGTGTGCCTTGTAAGATTAGATGTTCCTGTCTATTTAAAATTGTAAAGTCTTGAAAGAATTTTAAAACACGTTCAACTCTCTCTTTTTAAAAAATAAAACATATTTACATTAACAGTCCTCTTTCTGTACCTTCATAGTACACCAAGGGGGTGACGGTCTACACAAAGCTGTAGACTTTGCCATGATAAGGGATCTGGTAGAGTTGTATGGTTACTATTTTTAAAAACCAGATTTATTTTGAGATTAGTGCCAATGTTCACATAACTTCAATACAGTGTTTCTCCTGCTTTGGTGAATACTGATGCACTTAAGTGTTGCACATACAGTTAAGGTAATGAGTTTGTGCTACCTGACTTAATAGAAGCCTATGCATTCATGTTATTTCTGGCCATTTCATATTTATTTTTATTATAGACCTGATGATATTCCTGGTTAAAATGTAACTAATAAATTCATTCCAGAATATAAATTTGGTGGAGCAGTGGTTTTTGGCAAAACAACTAACCACAGGCTCAAGATTTAAAAATAAATAAATAATGAATACTGATGTTACTCATCTAATTTATTTGCACTGATCTTACTACACCTCACACACTGGTGTTACGATGCTAATGTACATTTGCACTAGTTTCTGTGAATGAGTGACAGAGGAACCAAAGGATCGCCTTAGGTTTGTCTTAGGTAACACAAACATACAAAAAATACTGTTCTTAGTGTGAAAAATCTTCAAAGTCTTGCTATATAGCAAACTAAACACAGAACTGAATTTAATAGATCAGCACATACACATTGTACAGTAAATGATCAACATGCTGGTAGTGCCTGCTTTACTTTAGCAAAAACTGTCCCGAAATCACTTGAAAAGTCATGTGGTCTAAGTAATTAATATTACTGATAAACATGTGCCATCTGTTGCAAAGTTTCAAACACATTAAATCCTTTTAGTTTTTATTCACTGTAGTCAAATCACAGCAGGTTATTAGGGACAACCTCATGATTTCTTCATGGGTAAAGCAGCACAGACCCAGGGATCAAATTACTGCTGACATTTTATGACCATGAGGCTGTGGACACTGAGTCAGGCCTCTGTGACAGGAGGGTATAAGCACAGGAAAGGGACCTTTTGTTCAAGAGGCAGGTGTAATTTTTTTGTGTGTGATTATGTAAAAAACTGGCTGCTAGTTTCCATAACATCATCAGCTACATACACTGAAAGGTTCACACAGTCACGGTGTGTTGATGTTAATCTAGAGGTCGAAGGGGGGGAGAGGCTCATCACGGCCCTCTTGTTTGCCTAGCAGAACAGAGCACCTTCATCCCTACCAACAGCACAATTTCATGCCAAGTAGCTTGGAACGTTAACTATTAACTCTGAGGCTACAATTAAAAGCATTTCATCAGATAATGATTCCTCCACCACATTAAATGCAGGCACAGCCCTGTTGGCTACGACAGCTGGAAATGGCTTTAAGTTCAGTATTTATGGTGCACAATTTGCAGAGCACACAGAGACATGCTTTAAGCATGGAATGCCATCATTTGTCCAGGTACCATCATGCTACTCCAAATATTTAAAGGAAAGATACCGCAGTCTCCTCACCGGGTGTATTGGTTATGCAGCTAATATTTGGAGCACAACGTCAAATGTTTAGTATCCACAATGATGAAATTCATTGTTGTGTAATTATTAGACAGTTAGATTCAATAATTTAGGTAAACTCAGTAATTTACTTGCATTTTGACTTCTTACAAGATGGTTCACATTATAACATTCAAGGTTTTGTCTGTTCCCTAGAGAACAGCTCACATTCTACCAAAGAAAAAAGCCCAGAACTGCGATTAAAAACACTTTTGAAGTAGGGTTTCATTTACTCAACAACAAATACAAAATACTTTTAGTTAAATAAATGACCAGTCTTATAACATTCTGTTAAGTAAGACACTTAAAAAAGACTCATTAGTATGACTATATGCAGACCAATCATGCTTACATGCAACATCACCCACTCAAAAACCTCACACTATAGCAGGAAATCCCAGAGTACATAAGTAAAAATACCAACACTCTTCAAAGATCATGAATCATTTTGAACTCTCTGTTATTTCCATCCTGTAAAAGCAGAAACCGTTTTTAAAAACAATCAATTTAAAATCACTTTCACTTTTCACCTTCACTGAACCATTTTTTTCCTTGCATCACTCATGTTACAGGGGAATCCAAAACACTAAATATGACATTATAAGTGGATTTTTCTTTCAGTCTGGTGTACTTTGTCTCCCCCAAGTGGTTCACAGCAGTGCTTCATTTTCTTGTAATGTTATAAATATATAGATTAAACCAGTGGTTCCCAAACATTTTTTTGCTAGGCCCCCCTTGTTTTACAAGAAAAATGTTCGCCCCACCCCCGCGCGTGCACGCGCGCACGCACATCCTCCAACCACACACCCATATTTTGCTCCATTCCGATTTATTTCACACCTCAAACATTTATTAAACAATTAAGCAAATAAGTAATAAATTACAGGCAGCAATGAAATAAACTACTAACTCTTTTACGCTACGTCCACACATACACGGGTATTTTTGAAAACGCAGCTGTTTCGTCCACACGTAAACGGCGTTTCGAATCACCGAAACCGGAGATTTTTTAAAACTCCTTTTTTGCGTTTACGTGTGGACCAGGAATACAGAGTTCCTCACGCAACGTCAAAGGTTTGTGCCTTTTTTCACGTGGCGTTATTGTTTACATGAGATGAATTGCAGAATGGCAGATAGAGACGAAATACTGTTACTGTTAATCTGACTATCTGTAGGTTTTACACGCTTACATTTACACACGCAGTTACTGTCCCTCCATTTAGAAAGGCAGAGGCGTCACGGTGTGATTATTTTACGTGTAGTTGTTTTTTTTCCTGTGTAATAATATTCAACATTGCTATCAATACATTTTTCAAAAAATGCCTCTCTCTGCAAAATGGGTTTAAAAACATAAACAGCTGTGGGATACAGTTTGTCCGTGATTTGAACCGGGGGAACAAATCGTGGCAGGACCAGCCTGATATTATTTGTATCCCACTGTAACTTTACTGTATAAAGAGCTAACATCTCCAAAATGTCAGGAGTAGTTAGTCATTACAACAAGTGCTTGTGAACTAAAAATCAAGAATGTGGGATCCTGGTTGTCCGTGATTTGAAGAGCCCAGTGCGTGCTCCCGATGCAGGGAAAAGCAATTCTGCAGGGAGACCTACCTTGGCACTTGTGCAGGTGAAGCCAAAGGGAAGATATGCTTCACCATATTTTCTAGTCTTTGGCTTAGAATGAAGTTGGTTTGGAAACATATTCAGACATGCTTCATCTCCTGCTTTGCGTTTCTGTGGGTGCACCGTGCTAGCAGTGTCCAAGCGTTTTTGGGGTTTTTTTCCCTTTTCATCCCGCGCCCCGCCTGCCATGGCTCTGCGCCCCCCCTAGGGTGCGGGCCCCACACTTTGGGAAGGTCTGGATTAAACTATGATCAAATTCATGTCATTTAACTATTAATTATATAAAATTTATTTTTGAGCTTGATTATTTTCTTAACTACTCTAATTACTATAGATATCTATTTAACTATTTATCCACTACTTTTAACACAAAATTACTACATCATTATCTAGGAATTGCATTTTTGGTAACAGTTTCCATGTCGCAAGCAGCCTTTAGATATTTCACATTTTTTAACTACTTTTGCTGTATCAACAATGTATGTACAGCACTCATTTTATTATTTAAACAATTAAGATGTGACATTTCTTGCTATATCACTAACATGATTATCTTTACACATGCTTATATCTTTTCGTGGAATTGTTTCATGAAAGTCATGATTACTACACCTTTGAGAAGTTAAAATATCTGAATCGTAATTGTAATAATTAGTTTCCCCTTTTTGTTTAACTGTACGTTTATAGCTATGGGCAGGGACAGTAGAGAGTAGACAGGGCAGGAGGGAGAAAGCAGGGTATGTAAACATGCTTACACATCATATGTAGCGTTAGAGTCAGGCTGATATTTTTTCTGAGTTAAGGGAATCTGAACAGAATTTCCCGGACTTAGATAAAAAGCAGAAAATAACAGGCTAAGAATTGCTAGATAATATTAATAATCCAGGTTAGGCTAGGGGGGTGTTTTTCTTTCTGTCTTTTTTCCAGGAAAGGAACAGATTCAGACGAACTTAGACATGGGTGGAGTGGAGCAGAAGATCCCAAGGGGGAAATGGCAGGACTGCCACGTCGCTACCCAGAAGAAGGGAGTCATAATAATACTTGTTTTTGTTGTGGTATAAAACTCTATTGCCCGCTTACAGGGGTATCCTTTTTGTGAAGCAGACTGCTGGTTCACATCCAGGTCCAGCGCACTGTAACTTGTAATTTCAACTGCTAAAGTGAATGAAAAATGGAATTAAAAGCAGTTGTAAATGAAAGGAAAAAAGTGAACCTGTTGGGGTTGCAATGACCAGGAAGTATTTGTTGTCAAGTTGATGTAGTTCCATGTCATAGCAGAAGGTGACACTAGAGCCAAAGATATGATGTAAGGGTAGACAAAGAAAAATGTAGACGAGCTAGAATATGAGGGAATGGGATTGTTGTTGGTGCTAGCTAAGAGGATGTAATAAAGGCAGGAAGCAGAGATGAAAAAGGACTGGTTGTTGAGAAATAAGTAGAGAAAGAAAAGAGGGGTGAGTAAAAATGTTGAAAGCGGATTGTAGAGTAGGATAAAGGTGGTGGCTGAGCAGGTGTTTTCTCCCAATGCATTTGAGTGCAATTTGTTTTGGTGGTGAAGAGCATGGCAATAAATGTTGCATTCATGGGGATCCCAGAAATATTTTTAAGCATTTTATATACGTTTGAGTACACGGCCTCTGCATTAACAGCTTTAAAACGACACAGGACGTCACATTTTTTATAAGTATTCAAGCTGACACTGAACTTTTGTCAATTGAGGGCTGAAGTTGTAGCTTAGCAGCCACGTAACACAGCTACACGGCGAGCTACATGATTACAGTCACGTGGCATGAATAGCAGTTTGACATGCAATCTCATTTCTGTCAGTTTTCACAAAATTAAATCTCAGTCCATTACGCTGAAATGAGAACAAAATGACTGCAAAAAAAATCTTATAAGACAACTTCACTAATTGGACTTCTTTTTTCTTTCTGGCTCCTAAATAGTTATGAACTCACCTGAATGGTTGTGATGCCACAATGCTGTATGAGACCTTTTGTTTTTGGCCAGGATTATTTAGAGATTCAATGAGATTCACTTGTTGCCATACATTACAAAAAGAATTTCTAATCCAACAATTGAAAACAGTCCTCTATACTCAAATGTTATCTCACATCCAAAACTAGGAGTAAAAGGTAAGAATGATATCCCTGTGTTGGTGTTGTTCCTGGATCATTAAAACTGACGTTGGTACAGGTTCAAAAAATTTAACTGGTTTTCCCTCTGAGTGGTTTTACTGTACTTTAGTTAACTGGATTCTATTTATTCCATAAAGCTTTTAACTGTATTTTAGTATTATTATTATTTTTTTTAGTAATGTCTTAATGTGTTCTTTTTCACAGTGAGCATGCCTGCGCTGCAAAACAAACTGCACCAATGAGAACAAATCAAATGATTTAAGCAGAGAAACAGAAAATAATAAAATAACACCAAACTTTGTCAATACATTTAATTCTCAAGCTTCTTTGGGCTGCTCCCTTTAGGGATCCCCACAGTGCATCATCGGCCTTCAGCTCACTCCATCCCTAACATCCTCTTCTAATAAATCAACCCCTCTGCATGTCCTCATTCACTATATCCATGTATCTCCTTCCTTTGATATCATTCCCTTTTCCTCCTGCCTGGGAGCTACATCTTCAGCATCCTTGTCAATACATTTAATAACTGTACTTTTTAAAAGGAGTCTTAAACCTTTATGGATGTTTGGTACCAGCAGATGGCTGTTAATCCAATGATTAGCACTAAAATTTTACAAAAAATTTGATCACAATAAAGTTTTAACAAACCAGTCACATAGTTTTAGTGGAAAGAGAGGACACAGAAAAGGCACAGTTACAACAGATTCTTCCTTCCTGTTCTGTCGTGTTTCATGATTTAACCCTCTACAAATAACAGCCAAAAACAGAATGACAAAAAGACTGACTAGGGTTTTTTCATCTATTCAATATTTGGGTTTCCTTTCTCCTAACACACTGTACAGATCAAAATATGTACTCTATATTCAACTCTTCTAATACATTTGACTAATTTGCAGTTAGTGTAGAGTTTAAGTCTTCTGAAGCACCTCCCGTTAAACCTTCGTCCAGCTCTTCAAGATTCTCTGCGCTGCGTCGAGAGTACTATCTTGCTGTTAAGAGAAACAGAGGAAAAATAAAAACTGCACCTCAGCCAAGATTCATCTTCACTGGATAATTTTAGAGGTACTGTGTTTATTGACACTTTGTGTGTTTACCTTAATGAAGCAAAGGCGAATATATTTCTCAAAGTCTTTCGTAGACTCTTCTCCAACAAATGCAGTAACTGGAATGGCTGCTAGTTTCTGTATAAAATATATATATATTAACATTTTTTGAAAGCATTATAGAAACACATTGCTCCAATATAGTAGAATGAAGAAATATTTACCTTTTCTTTAATCATCCACTTCACAAACTTGTAGTCATAGGCTTCATCCTCATCCATATGTGAAAGGTCCTGATCTATAATGAACACAGAGAGGGGGAATATACATTTTAAGGATAAGAAACAGTCTCACTGACCAGTCGTCAGGTCAGCAGATCCTTACTGGGTTATTTTTGAGGTGTTGCTGCAGCTTGGGGATTTTTCCAGCCTATTTCTTATGAAAATTACATTTAATGAATAATATATTTATACTCAAATCTCACTTAACTGACTGCAGATGATCAAGTACACACAACATGTTGTAATACTCTCCAACCACTGTACCTGTCTGGCCTTACCAACTATGCCTACCGGCTAATTCATGGGATGCCGTTTGGGCTGGTTTTGTCACACAGGCATGGGAATCTGTTTGATCTAGTATTCATAAGTTATCCACATGACGGTCTACATATGCAGGGTTCATACGCATTTTACAGGGTCAAATTTTAAGCACTTTCAAGGTCCATTTTCAAGCTTTTCCAGCACATTACCAAAAAAAAGAATGCATGTTTAACTTAGCATCACCTCAGTAAGGCCATGTAAAAATTAAAACTAAAAATTTTAGGTTGACTTAAATGTCCTTTGTTCACCTTTTGTTAAAACATAGAATAATGCACCACCGGGGAACTTCAGTAGCACAAAAAAGTGGCTATTCTTTGTGCCCATATGGATCAGTCCCTCTTATTACCATTATTTCTTTGAGCCTTAAGTTGGTTAGTTAAGTATCGGACTAATTTTTAAACCTTTTACTTGAGTGAACTCACATTACTGCTACTACTAAGTAATGTTAGCCAAATTCACAGCATATTCCATAAATCACCATGCCATAACTAACTGCTATAATAGCACGGCCGTACTGCATCACACTCAGTGCATTTCAATCATTTCTCCAGCAAGTTTGATAGCTAGCAAAATAATAATAATAGTTTTACAAATTTGCATGTGTTATGTACACATTCTCAAAAATTATTTACTAGGACTCACCTATCATGTGACTCGAGAGCGCAAACTCCGCCATTGTCGTTTCCTTCAAACACTCATTTAAACAGCAAACTCCAGGCATGTTAGCGCACTCATCCCTGACTGTCCGGGGGAGGGGCGGGGTCACACATTGAAACAGACTGACATGCAGAGGTGCAGGGCAGCCCAGGCGGAGAAATTTTGCTTTTAGACTTTGCGACTCATTTTATTTCTCTATCTGATAAGAAAACTATTCGGTCAGATAGTTTTTTGTGGTAAATGAAATGCAGTTTCAAGTACTTTTAAGCACCACATCTGAAGTTCAAGCACTTTTCAAACCTTGAAAAGACAACATTAAAATTCAAGCATTTTCAAGGGTTTCAAGCACCCGTACGAACCCTGCATATGCATAATTTATCAAACTTGCATTAATAGACTTTCTGGTCACTTGGGGACACCAAAAACAAACTGTGTACATGACATTCATTGTGTGAAGTTTCGTTTGAGTCACTCACTGAGCCAGGGTTCTCCTGCATATAAAAAACTCCTTTGGGGAAGATTCTTTTTTAGGGTTAATGATGTAATTGTCTTTGTTACATCAATAGCAACTGTCAGTTGAGATTGCTTTCTTTTTTGAGTTAAAGGAAATGGTAAATGGACTGGTTCTTATAAAGCACGTTTCTGCTCTGCCTGGATACTCAAAGTGCTTTATACAACTAGCCTCATTTACCCATCCACACCTATTCATACAGACACTTTTTCCTATGTTTTTTCTATAGAGGTTCTTTATATCTAAAATTCACATGTTTGGCATACAGACTGGAGCAGCCAGGAATCGAAGCACCAACCTTCCAATTAGCAGAAGAACTGCTCTACTTCCTGAGCAACAGCCACCCCAAAGCACACAATATAAATATGAAAACAGAAAATTGTTAACTAGACCCAGCTGAAGTTAGAACACAATACCAAACTGTAAGAAACACAAGTCACATGTAAGTAAGTGTTTTGCGATGTCAGTTTAAAATTGCAGTAACTCACTAAGAGCTGTGACATCCACGAGCATGAAGTAGCCTCCCTCTGGGATTACGGGAGTCATGCCAGCCTCCTCCACAATGGCAGCCAGGCGGTCCCTCTTTCCTTCAAGTTCATCTGCCAGTGAAGTGAAGTAACACTCAGGCTGATCCATCAGCTCATAGTTTAGGAGTAAACCTTGTGCTACTGCCTCCTGACAAGGAAAACAACTTTAGAACTGAAGTACAATCAAGAGCCTGCATAACTGAGATGTTTGGTGGACTTGCCTGCAGAGGTGTGGGACAGGTGTACAGGGAATTCTGCATGACGGTCTGAAGATGCTTCATCAAGTGCTCAGGTCCAATAGACCAACCAAGCTAGAAGATACAAATGTCACAACAAGGTCAGATTAGTGATTAAATAAGTCAATGTTAAATAATAACATGGCTTAACACAACTTACCTTCCATCCAGTCACACTAAACGTCTTTCCTGCACTGCCAATAGTAACAGTTCTATCCCACATTCCAGGCAGAGTTGCTGCAGAGAGAAAACAATGTTGAAATGTCAAATACAAAGTAAAAAGTAATTATGTGTTTCAACAATTTGGTTCACAGTCATAAAGGTAGAATTAATAAATTAGAAACACATAGGAGCAGGCGCCAGTTTGTGAAAAACGTCATTTTGATGCACAATCTTGATTACATTCTCCGAGCTGGACATGGCCGTCGCTCCTAACTACATTTCATGTTTGTAGCTGGAGAAATGCATGTTGACCAATACACATACCAATTTTGACATGCTGGTGTCCCCTGTAGACGAGCCACTCATAAACCTCATCACTGAAGCACAGAGTGTCATGTTTAATGCAGAGGTCTGCGATCATCTGCAACTCGTCTTTGGTGAAAACCTGCAGGAAGAAGACAGGAACGAACTCGTCAGAGCAACGGTCATCTTCTCAGTGGTTTTTTCAAACACAGTGACAGATAACAGCTGTCTGCTTACCTTTCCAATGGGATTGTTGGGAGTGTTGATGATGATGGCCTTTGTCTTAGAGTTGAATTTACCTGCAAGCTCATCTGGGTCCAGAAACCAGTCAGCGCTTGTGATCGTCTTCTTTCCAGACTTCTGAAATGTTGAAGATTTGTGTTAAAGGTACTGACATCTGCCAACATCCTCAGGCCAGAGCAGCAGGTAGACAGTGCTCCATGCACTGAATTCAGATGAACTCTTTACAGCACAGCACATCTTTCTAACAGTGAATTTTCTCTTTTCTCATGTTAATAGTTTATTTATATGTTGTACAGAATAGGTTATACTATTTTTGCAGGTTGTTTTAAGTTGTATTTGGGGATGCAAACTAAACACATGGCCATACTTACAAGTCTTAGCGGTATCAACACAGGCTTGCCCCCGGCCATACGGACCATAGGTACATAACAATCAAAGAAAGGTTCAATAATGATGACCTGGAAGAAGGGAAATTACACAGTGAATGCGCTGGGAGAACATTTATGGACGTAAATATGAACGTTTCTGAATATGAAGCAAGGGAGCGAAGTCCTCACCTCATCCCCTTCTTCCACTAGAGCTTGGATGGCGCTAAATAAGGAACCATAACCACCAACCGTGACCAGAATTTCTTTTAAGGGATCAATCTGACGTCCATAGGCCTTCCCATACACCTGAGAGAGGGCCTTCACCAAAGATGGATGCCCCTTTTCAATAAACACAGAGCATAAGTGAAAGAAAAGAAAAAACATGAGCAATGTAGTTACTGCAAATCTGTCATAATAATGCAGTATTCATTAAGATGGTATGGGAGTTTTAACACAGGAAACTCTGCAGATTGTGGTCTACAAAGACTTACAAAGCCTCTGGTGTACTGGTTCAACCTGTCAACTGATGCGGCCTTCGCTAGCGCCTCCTTGACATAAGAAGGTGGAGGGATGTCTGGAAAGCCCTGGCCCAGGTTAACAACAGATGGGTCGGCTGCCAGTGCCGTGAAAGCCACCCTAAAGTAACACAGGAATAAAGCTTCACTAGAAACAACAGAAATTAGTACATATTTTTGACCAACGGGCAAATAAGGGCATATTTTCATATTTTAAAGTGGTACAAAAGTCATCCAACAAAACACAGAACGATTACTATGAAGGGATATTAGGCCCTTTCAAGCTAAGAAAATAAATTATAAAAAATATAATGGAACAAACTCACAAATGCTCTGACAAAATCAGTAGCTGATAGGTTCGTAGCTTGAACCCATTCGCTGGAACGTTGAAGGCAATGTAATTACACAGCAAGCAAGACACGAGTAGGCAAGTTCTTTATGTTTCACGTGCACGGGAGAGAACTGGACAGGCGCCGTTCCTTCGCTTGACCCCAGTTGCTCTCGTCCGCTCCCCCGTAACACTGCTCTTTTATTGTGGTTCCATGAATATACATAGGGTCATTAACATATGACATCTTATATAGGTATACATGTGAACAAAGAATACCCTGTGTGTGTGTGTGTGTGTGTGTGTGTGTGTGTGTGTGTGTGTGTGTGTGTAATGTGACTCCCCAAAGCTGGTGCCAGGAGTCTAGCTGTCCATCTAAACAAAAGGCTCTTATACTTAACCAGATATACGTGTGTTTGCTATACCATATATCAGCAAGAGAAGATACCCCTCTCCTAGGAGGAGTGTGATCTATACCAGAACACTCTAAAGAGGAGTGGACGCACTCCCCTCTTCATGCTACACAGAGTTGTTACAGACCTCCTAGGATGAGACATTCTTTCACTCTACAAATGATTATATACTTCTAAGCATATATGAGTAAATATTTCTAAGCATAAATGGCAATAAACAATACAAATCTAACATTTCCCCCCTTTTGACAATTATGCTAGAAAAGTACCCAGTTATGAATACGTCGTGTCTGACAGTGTCAATGCAAACATTTTTATACTCAGCATATGTCAATGTACACAGTTTGGCAAATGTATTAGCAGTTATCCAATTTTTCATTGATCTCATTCAATGGTAAACTGCATCCTACAGGTGAACAAATGAATTGTTAATGCTCAAAATAGAAATTAACATTTTCAAAAACACTCCAGCCTGGTGGTGCTCCTCTACAAGACATGTAAGTCACACGTCTCTCCACAGGGTGGTTTTGTAGCGTGTCATAAATGTCTCTTCCAATTGTTTCCATCACTGTCCATAGGACCAGAGTCCAAATGTATGTAGAATAGACATTCAAACCAGTTGAGTTTGTTGTTTGTCAACGTGGGTCTCAGCTATCTTGAAAGCTGCAGACCTCTTCAGCACTCTAGTTTTATGGCCTCTGCCAACCCCCATTACCTCTCTTCAGTCCTCTGTCCTGTGGGGGATATTTATGACTCCTCCATTGTCCATTCTCTCTGCAGGAAAAACCCTCTGTGGAAAGGGTGCTGGATCCAGTTATCTTACTGCTGTTATGATCCCAGCACTCTTCAGTGTGCCATCGTATGCACAGTACAGTGACACAGCATTAGGTGATGTTCATAGGAGACTGCTGTCATCACGACCATAGCTTCTAGTTCCTGTGCTTTTCACAGAATCATGATGCCATCCTTGGACTCCGCCTGCGCTGTCGATGGAGCTTGGCACGCTCCCCTTATCCTTCAGGTGCCCGTCCGTTGTCCACAATCTCCTCTGTTGGCCTCTTGAAAGCCCCCTTGGCACAACTCTCATTCCGACGCAGCTTCGTGGTCCTTGCTGTGGCTCCAAAGTCTGATCTCATGATGGGCCCCAAACAGCTCGACCTTTGACCTCAACCACTGCCTTGGCTGTCAGCTATGCCTGGAATGGGTTCACTTCTCACTGGGCCTCAGAAGATTTCTCAGGAGATTCCTTTCAGCAATACTCTGACTGCTGCACCTGTATTTCCTTGCTAGGAGGAAGAACTTCTATTTGGAAAGCATGTAAACCATCATCACACCACATTCTTTAGTTCAGTGAGCTTCACTTATGGACCATTAAAGCCTCATCTGAACATGGATGTACCACTTGCATAGGTTTAATACCTGTAAATGAACTGTTAATCACACAAAAATCCTAAAAACATAGTTTAGAAAACATAAAAAAGATAGTTTCATGTAACTCTGTAATTCTGGACCCCTCCTCTTGACGCATGGACACTCCCATGAGTCAACTCATCAAACCTAGATTCCTGTCTGAAAGAAAAAAAGTTAGCTAGATCATGTCCCAGGCAACATCAGGGCATCTCCCCCTTTGGAGCAGCACCACCCCGGACCTATAACCCTGCAATAAAAGATGTTAGTGTGTTTTGAAAACCTGGCTCCGCCAGGAGCCTGCATACACACCATCATGGCCTGGAAAACAAGATCTAGAAGTAAAATCAACCTTCACACTTATAAACAATTGTATAATACGACTAATAAAGCATTCAGCATCAGCAGGACAAGTATCACGTGCAGGTTTTCTCAAATCAGTAAACTGCAATTATTGGCATAATTCGCCTCAGACATGGATCATCCCATGTACTCAGTTAACATTAATGTAATTGGTGACTTCCCTTAAGCAAAGTCACTCCATGTATTTAACACTAGGAGCTCAGTAGTGGCCAGCTAATGAGCCCCATATTAAACTACTCCATAAACACTGCATCTCTTATTTGCTTTCTCATGTTACTTGTCCGTCTCTGCTGAATCCTCTACATGCACTCTTAGAAAAAACAAACATTAGCAACACACATGGATAATCCTGGAGGTCAGGCACAAATTGACAGGGTCCAGAGGTGCTGTAAAAAGACCATAAAGTTCTCACATGTTATTCACATCGTCAAAGTAACCTTTAACATTTTCCCAACAACATAGTGTAACTGCATCACCAACTCATAACACAGTTTTCTTCATACATGAACCCAGAAATCCTTTAGTAGGAAAACATCAACCAGCTATACTGGTATGAATCACATGATCAACTCACATGAAGAACTGTAATGCTGTAGAAATGTTAGCGCTGCGCAGGTGTATACACACTTTTTCACAGTTACCTCTGTGAGCAACACAAGGTAGTGAATAACAAACCCATGGTGAATTCACAGACACAGAAAATTTTAAACTAAAAGGTTAAATTTGCAGAGTTCACATAGTCATGTGACCCAAGTTTCCTCCTGTGGTCTCCTTCTGCTCCTGCAATAGAGTCACACACAGAGATGCATCCACACATTTGTCAGGTGGGGGTTAACTTCACAAAATGGTGTTAAATCAGTCAGTCTCGTCAGCTTTTGTCAGCTGTTGTCAATCAGTCAGTTTAATTTCTCTTACTCATTTGTCATTCACTCATTCATGCATTCATTCATTCTTTGCTAAAAGTGGAACCCATCGACGCATTCTGTTTCCACCCTCAGCAAAATGACGTCATTTCAAAAAGAAAAGAATTTAGACTGGATTTTCTCGTTGAATCCTTTTGGACAGGAACTTATTTTTTAATTGTCCCAGATAAGTGACTTTCTCCTGAGCCCATTTTAATGTGGAGAAACTCACTTGCAACAATTTTCTCGACGACATGTTGTATAGCGTTTCTGTTCTAATCGTGCAGATCTGCTCGAACAGAGATTATCAAACAAAACTTTCAGTGCACTGTGAAAGTATCAAAATAAAAAGGCCTCGTTCAGTCATGACACATGCTCCTCATCTCAGGAGGGTAAATCATACCATTAGCATGATTTAACATACCATCATACTAATTGGCAGGCTCAACTTCGCAACAAAAGAAAAATCATCAGCTAGATAAATTCAAAACCAACCCAACCATTAGCCGCACAACACACAACATAAGCCTCATGTCTCATTAGCTATGAATTTTAATCCCCAGGACTGTACTTTTTACTCATTTAGGCCACAAATTTTATTTACTTTTCCTTTTTTCCCCTTCATCATAAAACATGTGACATGTTGTCATGCATTTCACAAAAGAAGTGTGTTCTTATGTGTTCAGAGTTGTGTATCTGGGTGCAGGATTCATTCACACATCACAACAGGAAACTCAGTGTTTGTAGAGTCTCCACTCTAACAAACTCCAACACATCTCATTCACTCGTGCTAGAATTCAATCACCTTTCCTTAATCTAAGAACGATCAACAAATTTGCATATCAGCTATTAACCCACTAAGATGACAGGACAACAGAAATGCATGTTCAAAATATTATCACAAAAATAGAATTTCCCTCATACAGTAAAATATTTTGTGCTGCATCAATCAGGCAGAAAGCATCTCCCAATTTACTATATTAACAACTAAATTTATTGTCTGATCACTGGTTGGTCAAACCAGAATCTTGTTTCCCACAAAAATTAAACTGTTGTCCTGCAACCTGGAGAGTTAACTGTCAGCATTGGATAAATTCAGCATTTGATAACAAGTGTCTGCTAAATTGGCACAATTTTAACACTGATGAAAGATAACAAGCTGATTTTCATCGCATGTGTGTTATTAGGCAGGTTTAATCAATGTGTCTGTGGAGCTGCATCTCCAGCAGGGCATGTTCTTAAAGCTGCCTTTCCTACACACTCCTCTGCTTTTAATTGATCATTTTTAACTAATGTGCTATGAGTCCACTGGTCTTTTCATCACATGAAGTGACTTGGACAAGATGATAAACAGACTCACATGCTCAAGATGCTGTCTAATCTTCATGGACTCTCTTTTGGTTGTGTTAGTAGGGTTAATGCATGTTCTGCTTGTGTGTGTGATTTTGTATATGTTTCTTTTTGCAGTGTTTCAGACTCTTTCACAGTTTTCCAACGTAAGCAGTCAGTATTATTTTCCCCAGATTTTCTAACCAAATTTTTGATTTCCCACATTAAACACCAGCATTCCTCTGTGTTCTCACCTACTGCTCTCACTCTGTTGTCCTCTCCCACTTGAACATTCCAACAGCCGGCAGTTCTTCTTCAGCTTTGTCCTGTATTCTTCACTGTCTCTTCTTGCCATTTTCTCCAAAGGTGGCAAATGTCAAACTCCCAACAGTCTCCTCAGTTCTCCTCAAACGTTCTTTTCACAGTGAAGTTGCAGCTTGTTGGAAACACAGTGCCATTCATCAATCAGTCAGGATGATGGTTTGCTCTTCTTCTCCACTGCTATTTGTCCACACTGCTGCTGCTTGCTGGGACTCTTTGCTCAGGACTTTGCTGTCTCTTTATCTGCCATGTTATTGCTCTTTGGAACTGCATTCCTTGTCTTCAGGGAGGAGTGAGAGCTCGCTTGTGAGGATAAGGAACACATGGTGCTGTACATAAGTTAGCCAAAAATTGGCCTGAATGTTTCCAATGATCTTAAACTATAACTTTATTCCGACTGCTGCATGTGGAAAATCGATCCAGGTCTGCTTTTCATCTGAAAGTGACAAAACTAAGACATTTTCATTATTATCATCACTGCTTAACCGACACACAGAACTCTCTCTCTGTCTTTCGTGAACTCTCCTTTCTTAAAAGCAGAAAATGAGATTGTAGTTGTTCTTGGCTGATAAACACATAGCCTTTTTCCTATGATTATTTTTTTTCATCTACAATGTAAATTTTGTCTGGTCCTTACTCTACACTTTTTTTTTTTTTGCATAGTGACCTGCAGAATCACTAATTGGAGGCTTAAAAGTTACTTTTACACAGCGTGCACACACACTGCGACGTCAGACACATTCACACTCACTTTTTTCATCTGCATAAATAAAACATACGGCTGATGACATGTGCCATGGTGATCCATAAGTATGATCACAAGTTTATTTAATTATTTTTCAACCCAACAAAGCAAATAAACAAAAACATGATGCTGATGCTATGAACACTCTACACACATGAATCAAGATCCAGGAAAACTGCTGCGCATCTGAAAGAAGAAGCTGAACTCAAGGATACGCTACATACTCGAGTTATCATAGTTCTCTTCCCCTCTATTTGATGAGTTCTCAGCCAGCTCCTGATCTGATAATGTGTAGCTTGCTCATCAGCTCAGAAGAGACAGCAACGCAACCTCACACAGTGGTTGCGTGCTTTGCCCACAGTGGCAAAGACTTACACATATTAATTTCAGTTTCTCCATCATGTAGTTTTAGCCGTTTTATACAGGGTTCAGCATATTAGTTGTTTTCATAGGTGTGCTCTATATCTCAACAATGGCTCATATTAGAATGACAGTCTTTCACACAGGTCAAGTGCCTCTATGCACGTCATTAGTTTAAATATTTACCTGTTTTACTTCATCTCATATGGCATTGTACTGAATTTGAGCAACCTTAAACTTAATGCAGATTACTATTAACAACTGGTTAAAGTAATGGTCTGGAGCACAGGCTGTTGTTGATCAGGGCAATCTAAAGAATCATCTAAACATTTTGTGTCAGCACGGGGTGGGTGAAAGCCATTCACCAGAGCATATCTTAACTGCTGCTGATGTGGGGTGGCCTTCTCCACACGCTCTTCAAGGCTGCTGTATTTTCTGAAAACTTCCAACATTTGAGATTCTCCCGCAACCAATTTACGCTCATGACAGTTATGAGAATATAAATACCTCGCACTGTTGGGAGTAAATTCTTGCAAAAATGTGTTGTCTTCCTGTGAGGCAGTCTTACTTGCTCGGGAACCCATGATAACAACAACAACCACGCCTGCTCCGCAGCATTCATACAAACACAACAAATATCCTCTCTCACAAACAACAAAAATTAGGCCTATTTTCTCAACGCAGTCTCACACAGTGGCTGCGCGCTTTGCCGCACTCAGTGGCAAAGACTTACATAACAGTGATCACGCGCTTTAACGCACACAGTGATGAAGACTTTCAACTCAGTCTCACATAGTGAATGCGTGCTTTGCCGCACTCAGTGGCAAAGACTTTCAACGCAACCGCACACAGTGGATGCGTGCTTTGCCGCACTCAGTGGCAAAGACTTGAAACTTACTCGGCTTTGCTTAGGGTGTAATATCAGCCTCGGATCCCGCCGATCGTCATTCATCAAAGAGAGAAAACAGACAGCTAATCCACCGGCCCGATGACAAATTCTCACGTTTCGCTGACGTCAGGGTTCTCTCCTTGGTGAATGCCAACTCCAGGGATCCGGCATCGAAGGACCAATTAATGATAGGTTCGTAGCTTGAACCCATTCGCTGGAACGTTGAAGGCAATGTAATTACACAGCAAGCAAGACACGAGTAGGCAAGTTCTTTATGTTTCACGTGCACGGGAGAGAACTGGACAGGCGCCGTTCCTTCGCTTGACCCCAGTTGCTCTCGTCCGCTCCCCCGTAACACTGCTCTTTTATTGTGGTTCCATGAATATACATAGGGTCATTAACATATGACATCTTATATAGGTATACATGTGAACAAAGAATACCCTGTGTGTGTGTGTGTGTGTGTGTGTGTGTGTGTGTGTGTGTGTGTGTGTGTGTGTGTGTGTGTAATGTGACTCCCCAAAGCTGGTGCCAGGAGTCTAGCTGTCCATCTAAACAAAAGGCTCTTATACTTAACCAGATATACGTGTGTTTGCTATACCATATATCAGCAAGAGAAGATACCCCTCTCCTAGGAGGAGTGTGATCTATACCAGAACACTCTAAAGAGGAGTGGACGCACTCCCCTCTTCATGCTACACAGAGTTGTTACAGACCTCCTAGGATGAGACATTCTTTCACTCTACAAATGATTATATACTTCTAAGCATATATGAGTAAATATTTCTAAGCATAAATGGCAATAAACAATACAAATCTAACAGTAGCGGCAGGAAATAACTTGTACTACACTCTCCTCAAGCATTTTGCATAAAGTTCCCTTTGAAACTCACACTAACGGCACAAAGCATAATGAGCTGCTGGAGTGGAAAAACTGTTGGATTACTCCTCATGTAACATGTGAAATCTGACCCTGATCAGTGGCCTGTTAACAGAACTCCTGCTGTCTCTTATAAAGACATACAAATGCTTTACTCACCAGACATTCTTGTCCAGTCCTTCAATTCTTTTGGCATGTGTGTGCCGTGACATCATTATGTGCTGCAACAAAATACAAAAAAGTATGACAACTTCCACTACTTAACAATTTCCAGTCACCCAACATAGAGGAAATTGCTGTGGTGGTAAAATAATCATCAACCAGCTGAATCTTGAGAAAACGAAAAAGTTTCAGGACTTTGCTCGGTGGCTGTGTAGCTTCTCCAGTTATACATCACTAACAAATCAGTTCAATCAGTGTATCCTGCCAATTAACAACCACATATCACATACCCTCTGTGACTCAGTTCAAATCTTTTTAAAGTGCTGTTACCTGTGAAGTAGTAAACCTCTTTCTGCAGGTTACGTGAGCTGATCGACATGTAAACCTGGAGCAGTTCAGGACCTGTCGTGCAATGCTCATGCTGCACAAAAAGAAAGGCAATTAAAAGAAAGTGAGTTAGTTTACTTCTGCTTTCCCACTATAGCCTGTAGCTTTCTGCAATACCTTTGCTGCTGTGACTATGACTTTTTGCTCAGTTAGATGCCTCCACATGGATGAACTGTGGTTTTATCATTCTAGTAAAGGACAAAGTCCTGCTTTTTTTACAAGACATCAGTTATCATTTACACCCTGGAGAATGTAGTCCAGCAAATTAGCTATTAAATGCTCTTTTTGCCTTTGGGTTCATTTAGATTTAAAAAGAAAAAAAAAATTAGGATTTGAATGCAAAGAAGTGCAGCCAAAAATGGGGCGAGACACAGATTTAATTATAAGATTAATTATCTGCAACTGGATCGGGCAGTGAACTTCTTCAAATGTGGTAACAATTATTAATGCACTTAATGTAATACTTTTTAAATTTGTAACAGAAGAATTATTCTTTAACAAATCAATTCAATACATTCATAACAAAATTAATAAATAGACAATTTTAAAAACACTTGCTCTTTTGTATTTGTTTCATACACATTGGCAAGACATCTGCGTGGTTATCTCGGATCTTTACATTCTTCTTAAAGTTCATTTTCAAACTTTTAACTTTGGGCTTTGATATTTTTATTCACAATGGTCAATACATTGCAATAAAAAATAACTGCCTACAGCTGCAACAGTAGGTGGCGCCGATGTTCTTCACTTCAGTCCAGCAGCCCACTGTCCCGTCACGGGTACTGCTGGGCAATACCGGGGAGATATTATCCGGTAGGGAGACACTGAAAACCCATGAACCGGTTTCACCTGCTAATTTTCCCTCAGTCGGTTTATGCAGCTCTGCTGGCTGACATAAACACGGATGTTCTCAGTGAAACATCTGAGTCGTGTGCTATCGTCGGCTGCAGATGAATACACAGCACCAGCTAGCTGAAGCTAACGGTAGTAAAAATGCTGATTTAGGGATTAGCTGCTCCGTTAGCTTCACCTTGCTATGAAACCCTCTGCTGACAACCAATGCTATCAGCCCTTCTTCACACATCACATACCATGCAGTCGTAGAAGTTAAGGCACTGGCTCTGCAATCACAACTTACTTAACACTTACAAACAGCTCCAGCGGTCAGGACGAGGAGGAGACGTCACTGCTGCTGCGTTTATAGCTACCGGAAATTTGCGAGTTTTAACTCTTAGTGACACTTAGTGATATGAGTAAATGGCTCGACTCATGAGGAAAAACCATACACACTTTATTTAATTTTTAGAAATCCAACGAAAGCCACTTAACACTTAACAGCATGAGGACCGTTAAAACGCCTAAGTTCACGTTTCGTCTTAAATTATTTGTTTACGTAGCGGACGTGAAGGCAGCACTGTACTACCACACAGGCCAGTGAGGTGACGTTTGTGTCACGTGTGGGGTAACAAATAATGATTTCACCTAAGTAGTCTTTGCGGTCACTTTTTTACTCTGTCCATTAGTCCATTATTAAATGAGTCGGCATCTATAAGCCAGTTGATGATGTTAATGTCACGTTTAACAAAACAGCCACCACATCCAACTAAACAGTCCTGGGTGGATTGTTTATGAGTCTGTGCCAAGACTGACACCGTGGCAATGTGTAACAAGACATGCAGGGTTGTATTTGGAAACAAGGTTATCGAACATTTCTGGGTGAATTGGACAATACATGCAGTTTGGGGCTACATGCCAGTCAGTGGTCTTCTGGATCTTGTCAAAATTGTTGGCATTTTGAGCATCGACCATGCAGTACTATCTGGAAAGCATCTGATTGGCAGTAGTTTAATTTGTTCCTTATGAAAATGATCCCAAACACACTGCCAATGCACTAAAAGCATACATGGATAGAAAACCATACAACTGAAGACTATCAGGCATGGGTTGGCCACCCTGGATCCAGGACCTCAACATTATTGAAGCAGTCTACGATCATCTTGACAGAAAGTGGAACAAAAGGTAGCTAACATCTAAACAAGCTCTGAATGTCCTGCAAGAAGCCTGGAGAACTATTCGTGAGGAAATTACCGGAAAGCTTGTCTAAGAGAGTTCAGGCTATGATGAAGAATAAACGTGGGCATACCATATAAATACTTTTAAGCTCATTAAATTTGTACAAACACAGTTTTTGCCTTACATGCTGTATTTCTATGTATTTTGCAAATGTTTAACTAAACCTGTGCATCTATTTTACATTTTCCTAGGAAAATATAAAGAAATGAGGGCTGTAATACTTTAATTCTGTAAATTTTAGTAAATGAGTGTTTATTTACTGCTGTTATTATTTGGAAAAACAACATTATTTTCTATATTTTATATTAAATCAAGGTAGGAAACCACAGAGGAATATGGGATGCCTTGCCAGAGCTTTTCTCTGGCTTATCCCTATTGAATTTGCAATCATATGTCCGTAGGGATATTTGAAGACATTAAATATCTGACCGCCTTTCTGAAAAACCTGCCAAGAAAGCACTATCAACAGCACGTTGCCTTCGGATCAGATTTTTATTGCTTTAAAAGGTTTTTACTGTTACAGTAAACTTTGTGTTACATCACTCTTAAATCTCAACTCCACTGATTTTCATGGATTTATTTCCAACTATTTCTTTCATAATAAACCCATAGACTGAGGTGTCTTAAAATGGATTACATTTAATCAGGATTACATAACCAGATTATCAAAAGAAAGATGTGCAAATATATTTCCATTTTTTATTCCTTCATTGCATTTTGAATAAATTCTGCCAATTTAAATTTCAAAATACAAAAAGTTTGTGTAGAACTAAATATGCTAAATGACCTCATTAAAAATGTAGTAACTTTTTTCCCAGATTTAAATAATTTTTTATTCAGCAACCAAACTCCTTTGTACAAGGGTAAGGTTTTCTGAGCTTTATGCTTCCATGGAAACAGCTTTCAGATGAAATGTGGACGTGGATTAGATCAAATCATCAGGTAAATAAACTTGCAGCCTTTGTTCACCCAAATATGGCTGTGCTTCAAGTTTCCAACTTAGCAATTCTTGCTAAGTAGCAGTGGGAGAGTGGGAAAGGTGGCACCAGAAATAAGTCAAAGTGATAAAAGTCGTAATGTTATTCTAACCAAAGAGGGGCTTTCTCGGCTTTAAATCATGGCTACACTGAATGTTTCTAAGGGGACAGTGCATAGAGCTGAAAAACAAATCAAATGTTAGGACGCCATCACAACATCACTATATCAAGCTTTGTTCCCTGAGAAAGAGAGAAAAGAAACTTAATCACAGATGTAATTTTATAAAATAAAGAACAGAAAGTTCCAACCATAAAAGCTCCTGTCAAAAAAGATCTATAGAGGTCCTAAAGCATTAGCGTCAATACACAACTTCCCAGGATTGGAAACAAGGCCAGGCACTTTAGAGAAACCAACATTTCACAGTGGATGATGAAAAGCGTTACACTGGTTATGGGGATATGCAAACAGTACTCTCACTGATATAAACTAGACAAAACACCTCAAGTAATGAAAATTAAAACTATTCTAAGCTATGTATTCCCTCGTGATAAATGATCTATCTCACAGATCATGCCAGTTGTTTTACACTGCATTAACTGGACTTAAACTGAGAAGAGTGTATGCTTGAAAATACAAAATAATTAAAATATTACTGGTGTATACTGGTTTAGAAGCTGCAAAGTGATTCACTAAGTGAATAGATTAGCCTTCAAGAAGATGGTATCGGGTAGCATCTGCTCTTTAAGTTCTCTACAAGATACAGTGGAAGTGCTGCTGGACTAAAATTGATGGCGGTGGGAAGTACGAGGCGATGTCTTAATGGCACTCTAATATTTTACATTATAGTAACAGCTCACTCAAACTGCACTATCAGTCTGTGCAGCAGGAAACAGAGGCAGTATTTGTAATACTAGTTAGTTGATGTCTGCAACAGCCACAAACGCTAACAGTGTTCAAAACAACTTAAAAGCTTTCCTGCGAGATAACAGAAGAAGTATAGCACAAAGAGTCTCTAATTCCTAAAGTGGAATTCAGTGGTGGAAGTTACAGAACTTTTAAATACTTTCACTAATCTGTGTTTTACTTAATTGCTTTTCAAAGGCAAACTGGTTCATTTTTACACTGCTTTTACATAACGGGGATCTGTTGTGCTCATTTCCTCAATTTCATGTTTTTGTTCTTGGAGTCTACTTGTTACGACCTCAGCTCACCTGGAGGAGGAGAGGAGGAGTGACTTTAAATAACAGAATGAAAAGGGTTAGAGTTAAGTACTTTATTTGGGGTGTTGGTAGGGAGGTGGTGGAGGCGGTGCAGTGCAATGAAATACAACGTTAAACAACAAAGAGGCATGGGTCAGACTTTTTATTTTAAATCACAGCTGCCCTGATTAACAGCACGTTACCAGGCACCAGACCAATGAAACTGGCATCAGGTATAATTCATAAGGAGCAGACAGGTGAGGAAGGCAGGATGATAGGCATATGCAAGCACCAGTCAGGAGCATGGGCCTGCACAGATTAGTTAGCATAAAAAACTGTTAAATTATTCAAGGGCAACAGAGTAAAGCAACCGCGGGCTGTTACACGGCTGCATTACTCAGAGTTCCTCAGTTCACCCTGTGCCTGAAAGGAGCTGTTTTAACTCCTCTCACTTTAAGTCTACCGTCCCTTTTAGCCTACGGCATGAATAGCAATTTGGTTCCTGATCTGATGTCCTACAAAGAACCTCCCCACAAAAAAAAAAAAGAGAATCAATATGAGACTGCACTTTTAAAGTGAATCTCAAGGCAAACGATGAAACAGTCTATACTGCTGTTCAGCTTGATTTTAGTGCAACAAGGTTAATTTAAATGTTAAACCGTTTCTCAGCACTTGGGAGGGGCTCTACAGTGGATCTGATTTGTACTGTTCCCTCAGTTTTGTTGCTATACTTACATTTGAGATGGAAATAAAGTAGAATCAGAAAGTAAAGTTTTTCCATCTTTAAGGATTTTTTTTAATTAATTAATTTATTTATTTATTTTTTTGCATACTGAGCACCGTTCATTTAATACATTATGGAGTAAAAAAACAAAACATTTTTACTGCCAATCCTTATATTATGTTACTTACATACTTACCATGCATTCATTAGAAAGGCCCATGTTAACATAGTAACATATCTCATTTTTGATCCATTAAATTTGGTATATTTGCTCTTGCTTGAACAGTTTAAACTTGTTGCTGTAAGCACACTTTGTTTAATTGTAATCTGCAATGCAGCAAACATCCAACAAAAGACTAATCAAATCAGTTGAGTAAAAAAAAAACTTGATTGTTGGAGATTGATACTCTGAGTGTATACTGATGAGTTTTAATAAAGGAATTTTACTTTTCAGCTGTATTGAAAAGTCAAATAAATGCATAAATTTTTAATAAGTCTTAATGTTAGTACTATTGTCATCAATATTAGCAGCCAGCTGCAGTTTCCATGCATTACAAACGTCTGCTGGGGTTTCCTGAGATGTCCACGCCCCTGTGGCTCACAGTATACATGCCTGCATGCTCTGGCAGAGGATCTAGGAAGGTTGGCGGTCAGAGGCAGAGGAGAAAAGGCGGCCACGCACATCATGATCGGAGACTTCATCGCTTGAAACCCGACAACTCAGATCTTCGAGTCCAGCTCCCATCTCAGAGAAGGTAAATATTTACCTTTAACACTGTCAGGGATGTTGAACCGACGCGATAGACGGATTTTCACTGTCCAAACGCGCAGCGGAGCTACAATAACGCAGTTATATTCGGCGGAGCGCCTCTCAAACTACAAGTTATCCCGATTACCGTTACTTTACGTCCTGGTTATATAAATAGGGTCTGAATATGCTACAGAGTAATCTGCGTACAGGAAAGTGGACAGCACCGCTGTAAGAGAGCACCACTGAATCTCCACTAAAAACGTTTTAAGGTCGAACTGTAGCTCCCAACAGGATGAGTTATGGATGATTTGTGCGACTGCAAGATGAATCACAGTTCTTCTTACTGTGTGAGCACTTTTCTCGGCGCTTCCGTTTTACATTAAAGTCTAAAGACTTGAAAGTAGCTCCTTAGAAAAGAGAAATCCAATCCCGCAGTGCGGGCGGGTTTTTTTCCCCCCATGTCCTTAATGAGACAGGACTTTTTGTATGTCTGGGGCTGGGTGTGTTCCAAACATGTCTGTTTTTGGATATCTGGGATTCAGACAAGTTTCCTGTCAGGAAGGGACAAGGATATGGCCTGGTCAGTTCAATTCAATGGCTGACTCATCCAGTACCAAGACAGTATTTTTCCTTTACCTAACACAGAGTGTAGGCTTCACAGAAGCCCTTTCAACCCTCCCCCCACCCCATAAAATTATGGAGGCCCCCAGGGTCTAGAAAAAAAAAAACCAAAACACCATAAAATTCAGTGCTTATGTAAAATAATTTATTAAGAAATTAGTTACATCAAATTACATGTTTTCAAATGATCATCAAATTACTTGTTTTCAGCTGAGTTGAATTTACTTAGCCTCGTAAATACATTTGTTTAGGCCAAACTTTTTGTTTTAGGACAGCAGTGAAATTCATCCCTGAAATTCATATTATAAAATTAGGGATGTGCTGCTGGTTTTACACACATTCAGTTTGCTGTTTGCGGGGAATGATGTCATTGTGTTTCTGCACACATACATGCAGGTTCATCGGGGGTCTGTTCTTGGTCGATAACTCTTTAACTTTTACATACTCCCAGTTGGTGCTTTCATAAAGAATCCTAATATATTCTATCATACTTACACAGATGATACACAGTTGTACATGTTTTACTTTGATGATCTAACCTCTCTTCATAAATTAATGAGCTGAACTGATGACATTAATTGTTGGATGTCTCGAAACTTTTTAGAACTGAACACAGACCAGACGGTAATATTTGCTGGTGGTCCAAAAAAGTCAGACAGAAAATGTGTTCATATTTATCATCCCTTGCTCTGAAATACAGCGAGAAAGTCAGGAATCTGTTTTGGTGAATGGTCTTAGTTTTGACAGTTACTAGAACTGCTTTCTATCACTTTAAAAACATAGATCAAAAGTCAGAAATTTCTTATCTCAAACTGACTCTGAGAAACTTGTCCGTGCATTCGTATCAAGCACATTAGACTAGTCTAACACTCTGTTTGCTGGATTATACATTTGTTAGTAGGATGACTTCAGCTTGTTCAGTATCCAGGAACCAGAGTCCTTACACGTAAACAGAAATTTAATAAGTTGCAGTCTTCAAAGTGACTTTATTGTGGCAAGATGGCAATAAAACAGCAATGAGATGGAATCAATCTGCTACCAGTTTGCAGTCCAGCCAGAACGCCATTGATCTGAAACAGGAATTCTAAAACTCCTCCATAAATAGTATAAATGAAAGTTTAATATTACGCTGACTCTATTACTTACATGCAGTACTTGAGTAAATTTAGCATCTATTAAATTGTCAACATCATAAACTTCTTCCTGAGTAGAAATGTGGCCAAACCAGAGTTAAAAATGTAGCCGCTAGAATTCTTTAAAGACAAATAAAAAAAAAATGCAATAAACAAAATTCCTTTGAGAAGGATATCTCAAATCACTGAAACTTACACTTATTTTGCATTGTTATTTGGAGACAAGTGAGAAAAAATATTTTTTGCTGTGTGACCTAACCGACCCTTTAAAGTCAGCCACGGTTTCGTATAGACATCTACTGAAGAGCTTCTCTCACTCCTTCCTGTTGTTATGATCGTGAAATGGAAGAATCGATAAAGACACTCCAGGTGAAAAAACTTAATTGAACTATGAAAAACATGACGTCTTTAAAAGCTTCAGTCTTTTAGCAACATGTTCAAGAATACCTTATGGCTAAATTTATTAATAATGCAAGACAAAGTTTTATTGACCGTAGCTATTTAGTGCTGTGGAGCTGTATATGATCAAATGTTGACAACTAATCTGACAACTATTTAGATCGTTCAGTCATTTTCCGGTTACTATATAGTACTATATAGTTCACACTGGAATGTTTTACTACAAAAATCCATGTGGAGAGTGTTTGTCACACGCCTCTTCAGTTTAAATGACAGTGTAACCAAGCTACTGCCAGACAGACACTGGAAACAGGATCCTACAGCTGCAGTACTTTAAAGAAGGTGACCACATAATGACAGTATGAGGGACTCTGCTCTTTTTCATGCTACCGGATTTAACAAAATTAAGCTTTAAATAGCCTGTAAAGAGATTAATAGCTCCAACAACTTGCTGTTGTGTATACAAGCTAAGTGCTGTGATTGGTTATGATCAGTTTTGTTAGTCACCGTGTTGCCAGGTGTGAACCGACTCTGCTAAACCAGTGGGCTTTTTGGACTGTGAAATTAATGTCTAAACACTTGTCAGAATGAGTAATTTTTATAGTCCTATGTATAGAATGGCTCTTAATAAATTACATTTGAGATGGGCATTTGTACAATGTCAGAGTTCCACTTGAGATGAGGTTTGGGCAAAGAGAGAAAGTTCAGGGTTCAAAACTCGACTATCTGGATTGTAGGAAATAGGAAAATACAGGTTTTTGATTGATTGTGAAATTCTGGACCAATATCATACCAGTATGGCCAATAGCTAACACTGAAAAAATGTTTTGTCAAAGTAATTTAAAGCATCATTCTGGAAGCACAAAAGAAACTCATCTATATCCAGATACTTTTGTCTAGTGGTTAATCTTCTTTTAGTGAATGCAGATTGATTAAATTAGTATTTTTACTTCAGTATTTTTGAATAAAACTTCCTAGATTAGCTAATGTGAAGTGTTAACATTGTTAATTGAAATGTTAGTCAAAGTCTAATGACTTTGAAGGAAGCCTCCACACCCAGTTTTGTGACCACAAATCATTGAAATTTAATGTTTCAGTCCCTTGATGTGGACCAAGTTTGTAGATCGCCTTGATTACCTCACAACGTTGGGCTGCAGTCCACATATTGTGTCCTTTAACAGTTTCTCCACCCTACTTTATGATGACATGAATGTCCAGGCCTGTGGGCTTGGTCCTGGAATATTGTTGAAAGCTTTGATATTTCAAGGCTAAAAAGAAAACAATGGAAAAATGGCTTGATATTTGGTAAAAATGTTTGGGAGCTTGAATGGAACCTAAGAAATGAACATTTTTGGCACCTTTGAAAGGAAAGTAACTGCTTTGACTGATAAGCAAAAAGCAGAATACTCAAAAGCCAAATTAAAATGGTTAGCCAAACATTAAAGATGTGACAGAGTTCAAACAACAACAACAAAAGGGATGTAAGCATTCTCATGAAAGTCACTGGTGGTGAGTGGCTTTAAAAAGGAATGCCCTGTGAATTTAATAATGTCATTGTTTTCTCTGAGGCTAATACATTTCCCAATTGTACTCTCTAAGAGTTATGTGGTGTTCCTTTCCATTGTTTTGTAACAGGCACCATGATTCCTGTGATGGAATTCCGGCAGTTTTCTGAGCAGCAGACAGCATTCAGAGTCCTGAAGCCGTGGTGGGATGTGTTCACTGACTATCTGTCTGTAATGATGCTCATGATTGGCGTCTTTGGATGTACTCTTCAGGTCAGTAAGACTGACTCACCATAATTTATTTACTTAAAGAAAGAGACTAATGGAAGTGTAGCTAATACACAGTAACCCACAAGTTTGGATTCAAACATTCTGTTTATGTGATAAGAAAAGTTTTTCTACAGTTTTTATTAGACTCAGAGAAAGTCTATACTCTCCCAGATGGCAACATTACTGCTTTGCTTTCTGCTTTGGAACCAGCTCAAAAAAGCACTAATTATGTGCTTTTACAACCCAGCCTGTGTCAAGCAAGGGAGGCATTCAGCCCATCAGGAGTGTACCAGTGGAAACTTTAACCGCCCAGCCACTTTTAGTAAACAGAAGACTCCTAACTCCTGTGAGGCGCTACTTGACTTCACTCTCTGTGTGAAATAGGGACTTTTTTTGAATGTTGTACAACTCTTTAGTGTAAATCCTGGAAATGATACCAAAACAGTTTAAGAAAAATGTTAACAGGAAATTTATCAGGCTGGAAGCTGCCATTGTTTCCCATTCTCACCATTACAGTGTTTGGACATGATCTGATTGGTTGTAAATTGAGTGAACAATTCTTTTTGTTTAGTTTATAAGTCAGTCCAAACCATTGTGGGGTTCTATGTAAACGTATTAAGCTGCCTGACACAGAAATCTCGTCACTTACTGTATAGTTTGAGTTTTTAAAATTCTGCAGATCAATCAGTCAGTCTTCAGAGACTTTCACTGACTTGACTTTGCATTGCTGTCTGTGATATCTGCAGTGCAACTGCATTGCTTACTATAGTGATAATGTCATTTTGTGTCCTCACTTTTCACTTAAATGGGTCGAGAATCTGAGTTTCAAACAGGTAAACAGAGTCCACATAACATCTCCTCCTCTGAGCCCCATTTCCTGTCATTAGCATCTCAGAGTCAAGCAGCTGTTTTTCATTATTTACATTACAAGTAAACACCTAAGGCATTTGTTTTTTACTGATGCCATTTGGTGGATAGCGCTCAGTGTGTTTACATGCAGTCAGGTTACGTAGAGCACCCAAGTAAAGTTAATGAGAGAATGCTTTATATGCACTGTAATAATGTGGTAACTTTGCGTGGCTTACTGAAATCTATGCATGGCTGTCTCTTAGTGAAAATGCAAATAACAAGGGTAGCACATATGTCGACTGACTAAGAACTTTAGGAATGACTAAATGGTAGAAAAACAGAAATCAAAACAGCAGTGTATCTGGGATGATATCTGTGTCACAGGTGCAGTCAGAAGAGGGCTTTTTAGTGTATTATCTCCTTACAGTGCAAATGTGTCTGATTTTTAACAAATAGTTCAACCTTTAGCAGTGAATACTGACTCGTTTTGACTTCCTTATGTTATTCAAGCTAATGGAGTGAGTGTGGTGTTTTGATCAGACATCGATTCCTGTCTAATCAAAGATGGGAAATGCCATAAAGACTTTGCTTCTCTTTTTCTGGAGAAGCTGTGTTTATCCATGCGAACATTCAGACCAGTAACAGCCAGCAAAACATGAAAGATGCAGGGTAGCATTTTGTTATTTCACGTGATATGGGACATTCAGTTTGAGGAAAAGATCTATGATACTGAAGGCTTATCAGATCTGGAAAGCTATCACAGTGACCATTATGCTCTAAACTACTTAATTGCGTAATGTCTCCTGGGTTGAGGCAGTGCATGTTCTAATTCAACACATATTCCCTGCAAAAAAATACTGTAATACTTGCATCAGGACAAACATATGATGCTGTCTTAGGATCATATGTCCTTGAGTCGAGGGTTGGCACCACTATTTTATTTCTTGCATAAAATATTTTAACTTTTGAGAAATGTTTTCTTGCTCAGCCATTAAAACTACTGAGTTTAGGTTTACATAGGTTATAAAAGATCATGGTTTAGGTTACAACAGACCCAATAGGCAGTTTGACAACTGTAGCCACTCTATGATTAATCCTCCATTTCCAGGGTTACCAGTTTTGGCCCTATGGCTGGTTTGCTGAAACCTGCAAGGATATAAATGTCAAAATGTGCTGATTATAAATGTTCTTGTGAATTATTTTCGGGAAAGCAAATTACCCTTGAAATGTAACTGAGAAACAATTTAGCACTTTAAGCTACAAAGGCTTGTTGCTCATTGATTGTACCTGACGGTTGATTGCTAGGGGACATTCTAGTGTTCTAATGGTATTTATCACACGTCAATCAGCAGTGTCCTTTGCTTTCATTGGTAGTTCCTTCAAAGGCTCACTTTTAAGTTAACAAAAGCTTAACTGTGGACCCTTCATTGCATGAAATCTGAAAAACACTCATTTCTGTGTCTGACTGAGCCTTATTATGCATTTCTTCTTTCTAATATATATATATATATTTTTTTTCATTTTAGGTAATGCACGATAAAATTATATGCCTTCCTCAGAGAATATCATTGCCTTCAGACAACAGCAGTGAAGTAGGGTTGAAGTCACCATTACATCTGCAGTCCAACACCTCAACTGTACCAACAGGCCTGAAGACCAATCTAGATCTTCAACAGTACAGTTTCATCAACCAAATGTGCTATGAGAATGCCTTGCATTGGTATGCCAAATACTTTCCCTATTTGGTGCTCATGCACACTTTAGTTTTCATGGTGTGTAGCAACTTCTGGTTCAAATTCCCTGGCTCTAGCTCTAAAATAGAGCATTTTATCTCTATGCTTGGCAAGTGCTTCGACTCTCCCTGGACCACACGAGCTTTGTCGGAAGTGTCTGGAGAAAATCCAGAAGAACAGGATCATAAAAAGGGCACCGCTTCTAGGTCTAACATTCCTATGTCTCCGGGGGAAGGCAGCCTCGAGAAGACGCAGTCCCTCCGTTCTATTGCCGAAAAGATTGTTGTTGACCAGCCATCAGCAAGTGTTCTTGATAAAAAGGAGGGTGAACAAGCTAAAGCTCTGTTCGAAAAGGTGAAGAAGTTCCGTTTGCATGTTGAGGAAGGAGATATCCTTTACCTCATGTATGTTTGCCAGACTGTATTCAAGGTGTTTAAATTCCTTGTGATCATTGCTTATAACAGCGCTCTAGTAAATAACGTAAATAATACAGTACGTTGCAACGGTATCGAGGAGATCCAGAACATGACAGGCTACAAAGTCTTTGAATGTAATCACACCATGGCTCATCTCTTTTCCAAGTTGTCTTGCTGTTACCTGTTCTTGGTGTCTGTCTATGGATTAACAAGCCTCTACACCTCCTACTGGCTGTTTTACCGCTCACTGAAAGAATACTCATTCGAGTATGTGCGACAGGAAACGGGCATCAGTGACATCCCAGATGTCAAGAATGACTTTGCTTTCATGCTTCACATGATTGATCAGTATGACCCACTGTATTCCAAACGATTTGCAGTTTTTCTCTCCGAAGTCAGTGAGAACAAACTGAAACAGCTCAGTCTCAACCATGAGTGGACTGCAGAGAAACTGCGTCAGAGACTCCAGAGCAACTCCAACAACAAACTTGAACTACAGCTGTTCATGTTCCCTGGTTTACCCGACACTGTCTTTGAACTGACAGAGCTGCAGTCACTCAAGCTGGAACTCATCAACAATGTCACCATCCCTGCCTCAATCTCACAGCTGCAAGATCTTCAGGAGCTGTCTCTTTACCAGTGCTCTTTAAAGTTGCACACAACTGCTACGTCCTTCCTCAAAGAGAACCTGAAAGTGCTTCGTGTGAAGTTCGATGATAACAGGGAACTTCCAAACTGGATGTACGGCCTGCGAAATTTAGAGGAGCTCTATCTTACTGGGTCCCTCAGCTCTGATGCCTCCAAGAATATAGTTCTTGAGTCTCTGCGGGAAATGAAGTGTCTCAAAACACTCTCCCTTAAGAGCAGCTTAACCAAGATACCCCAGTCGATTGTGGATGTTTCCAGCCATCTGCAGCAACTCTATTTACACAACGATGGCACTAAGCTAGTAATGCTCAACAACCTGAAAAAGATGACCAATCTAATAGAGCTGGAGCTAGTGCGTTGTGATCTGGAGCGCATTCCGCATGCAGTCTTTAGCCTAACAAGTCTGCAAAAGCTTGACCTGAAAGAGAATAACCTTCGTTCGATAGAGGAGATTGTCAGCTTCCAGCATCTGCGGAAGCTCACTTGCCTCAAACTCTGGTACAACAGCATCATGTACATCCCAGAGCATATCAAAAAACTCGGCAGCTTAGAGCACCTCTACTTCAGCCACAACAAGATTGAGATATTGCCCTCACACCTGTTCTTGTGCAACAAGCTGCGCTACCTGGACCTATCCAACAATGACATCCGTTTCATTCCTCCAGAAATCGGAGTTCTTCAGAGCCTGCAGTACCTTTCTGTCTCTTGTAATAAAATTGAAAATCTACCAGACGAACTGTTCTTTTGCAAAAAGCTGAAAACGCTAAAGCTTGGCAAGAACTCGCTGTCCAAACTCTCGCCAAAAATATCCTATCTAGCTCTTCTGACCTACCTGGAGCTCAAAGGCAACCACTTTGAGTTCCTGCCACAGGAGCTTGCTTTCTGTCGCGCTTTGAAGCGCAGTGGCCTTATAGTGGAGGAGACACTGTTTGAAACTCTGCCTTCAGATGTCAGGGATCAAATGAAGGCTGAGTGAGATGCCTTACTGTAGCCGTAGTGCCTGCTGTTTGTTCTGTCTATCAATTCAGAGCATTTGTTTAATATGAAGTCATTGTTATATTTAAGCATTATAAACATGCTGGAGATATCTTTTTGTTCATTTGTTTTATTAACGGAAGGAAAATGACATATTCATCTACTGTCACATTGAGTGTGGCTGCTGCAGGGACACTTTATATGGCCACTACTCAATCTTAAAGAGAGAGTTCCGCGTTATGAGAAAGTGTTCCTTTTCTTTCTAAAAGTTTTAAGAAAAGTTTTATTTTAGTCTCACATCTGTCTATTAATCAGTAGTCACTGATACAGCCAGGTCAGCTCTTTCTCCCTGAAGTCTCTGATAAAATAACTCTCTGCTGCCTCTAGCTTTATATACATAAAGTGATATTGATTTTTCTCTTTTATCTGTGGAGAGGGAAGAAGCTTATTTCCCATACTGTTAAAGCCTTTCTGCAAAGCCTATTTCCAGTCACTGCGTCATGACATAACTTGATCACTGAATGTAAATCTTCACATTCATGACCACACATTTATGTGTAGGCCAGTAGCCTTAGGCTGTACTGTATATATTTACATCTAAGAGACTGTTACTTCACACAGGAAAAGAGGAAAGTACTTATGAAATATACATAGAATCTAGAAACTTAGAATGAAACTAGAATTAAACAGTTCTCTATTGTAGGAAGCTGTCATTTTAAAGTGCATTAAAAACCTGAAGGATGATGTCATACTGGTCTTTGTCTTTGTCTCTAAGTGTGAGCAAAAAATATGCAGCATAAGAAATATGCATTTTCATGAACAGTATTTTTATGTCATTGACCAATAAAATTTGAGTTTTTAAAAAAAAATGTCATTTGGAATTTCTAAATGTCAGAATATTGCAAATAAAATGCAATACAATTTTGATTCTGTTGGTTTACTGACCAGTGATGCAAAATCTAAAGCGTCTAAAAGAGGAAACAGCACAAAGGACAATGTCCTGTATTCAACTGTGTTGTTGGATAAAACATCACCTGCTGGCTGTTGAGGATTAATAACTGTAAAGAAGATTATTACTGAAAGTGCACAGGGCCTCGGATAAAAAAAATGTGTAGCTGGTATATATGTGTCTACAAAATAATTTCGATGGTTATCTGGAAAAAACATTCAAGCTCAATAAGATTTTTTATTTTTTTAAAGTTATGTTATTCGATTCAGCAATTATGAAAATGCTTTGCATCTACAAAAAAGGAAAATAAAAGAAATCTTCTCTCACAGTTATCACTTGGTATTTAGTACAAGCTCATGAAATCTTTTACCCATAAATTGTAAGCTGTAATTACAAGATGTGGTCACATGTTTTTTCCTTTTGGTGAATGCAATGTGCCTTTGTAAACAAAGGGGGCTTGGTTGCAGCTGTCAGTAAACTATTTTTTTTTAATAATTAAAAGGTGTAATATAAAAGGGCTCGCATGTTCCCGTTTGAAAGTGAAGGCTGACAATCAGAAAATTGAGTGTTTTCTTGCACTTTTCTGATAAACCAGCCGAGCTTCAGTTTCAAATATGGCGTTTGCACTTTTGCCACGGTCCCTAACTTCAGTGGGTCATCCTGCACTTTGCTGTCAATTGAAACAAGGGCTTCAAAAAGCTCTGTGTCGTCGTATCAGATCCTGATGTGGAACAGAAAACATGCGCAATATTAGAGATTTCGCCTGCGCATGAAAAATAAAATGCACAGTTTCGCGGACTTGGTGCAAAGTCCTGAGGTGGTCCGGCCCCGGTGAACGAGCATATCACACAAACGGTGTTCACCTCCAGCAGCTGGTGCTGCTGTGCCGGCTGTGTCGCCCAGTCAGAGGCAGAGGACCGGACCATCTGAAGCCGAGTAGGGGTAGTCAGATAAGCTGCTTACAGCTCTGCCGGCAGGCCCACGGTTGAACTAGTGCGAAGAATGGACAGATTCATCTCATCAGGGAAACATGGCAAGTGAGAAGAGGCGTTGTTCAGTACTGCTGGCATCCGCAAAACCGGATCAGACTCCCTGAAGGTGAGTATGTGGCTGTTTTGAATGTGTAAATCATCTAAGGTCTTTAAATGTAGCCGCAGTGCGTTGGCTCAATAACGTTAGCAGGCTATATGGCGTTATGAAATTTAGCGGAGCTGGACAGAGAATTAAACCTGCACGGAGTGTGCTGTTTTAATGTGAAAGTGATTTTCTGCAGCCGAATATTTTTTTGTGCTGCGTTTAAAGGCGTCACGTACATCCCCCACCTCTTGTTTTGAGTGCATGGATGCGTCTTGCTGCTGGAGCCGGTCTCAGCCTGCTCTGCAGCCCCATGGAAAACAGTGACCTTCATGCTTTACACACAACAGATTTATTCGCAGGGGTAAACGATTATATTTAGTTTTTTTCTTTAAATAGCAACACCGAAGCAGCTGTTTGTGTATCATGTGTTTTCAGTGCTCAAATAGTATTCAGCATGTTAAGCTTCTCTAGAGCCACTATGACAGTGTCACGGAGTAAAGTGCAGAGAAAACCAGGCACAGAAAAGAGACGCAATAGATGCTTAGGATTTACAGCTGCTCTGCAGACAGCACCCTTTGTTTTGCACACTGACATCTCATATCATGTCTCAGTTCAAGTGCGGGCTCCTCTCTAAAGCTACAATCCCAAGAGACTGTCCTCTCTGAGTCTGCTCTAAATGTTCCTGAGAAATGTAGCTGTAGCTGAAATTTGAGACAGGGATACTAGCTGTGCATTTTTTCACTAAACCCCTAATGGATCCAGCTTTACGAGAATAAATGTGATTGCAGTGGAGTCAATTTAATGTAAGTGAACAAAAGGCAGGATTAATGGTTAGAAGGTTGCACTTGGACCAGTTAAATTGCAATTGTCCATTACAGCGTGACATCTACAACATGTCACCTCCCCAATTTCTTTAATTTTTTAAGTCAGGGAACGCTTTTACAGAGTACCATTGGGATGAGGATATCTGTAAACAGCTTACAAGGTAGATCTAAGACTCCTTCATGTGTGGGTTTATTATGGACCGAGACATTATGTGAAAACAATTCAGTACAAAAACATCAACTGTGATATAATCCCTTGCACATTTTCTTACTAAAGTTGTTTTCTGTTGCAGGAATGTTCACGCTCACAGAAGTAGCCTCCCTGAATGACATCCAGCCAACTTACAGAATACTGAAGCCATGGTGGGATGTCTTCATGGATTATCTTGGTATTGTCATGCTGATGTTGGCCATATTTTCTGGAACGATGCAGTTAACTAAGGACCAAGTGGTTTGTCTTCCCATTCTGGAGCAAACTCCAGAGGGGTCTGGGGGTTTCTTGGAACCTGAAGCACCAGAGCCAACCAATGGCTTTTGGAACAAAGAGAGTGCCATTGGGGAGCAAGCTGCTCCTCTCATGGCTAAAAGGCCTCCCGATAGCATCACACCTACCATTCACTTCACACAGCCAGCTACCATCGGACAGCCCTATCCTACAGGCGTCAGGACCAAGCTGGATTTTCAGCAGTATGTTTTTGTCAACCAGATGTGCTACCATGTCGCCCTACCTTGGTATTCAAAATATTTCCCATACCTTGCCCTAATTCACACTATTGTGTTGATGGTCAGTAGCAACTTCTGGTTCAAATACCCCAAAACAAGCTCAAAAGTAGAACATTTTGTTTCCATACTGGGAAAGTGTTTTGAATCACCTTGGACTACCAAAGCTCTGTCTGAGACTGCGTGCGAGGATTCGTCAGAGAACAAGCAGAGGCTGGCCGGGGCCTCCTCTCTCCTGAAACATCTGTCCACAAGTAGCGAGGAGGGGAGCCCAAACCAGTCCGCTCCGGTGCTGACTAAATCTGGGGTTACCTTTTCTGCTGAAAAGCTTGTGAGTGAAATTCCCTCCATGACTATACTGGACAAGAAAGATGGCGAGCAAGCGAAGGCCCTGTTTGAGAAAGTTCGGAAATTCCGTGCTCATGTGGAAGACAGTGATTTGATTTATAGACTCTATGCCATACAGACAGTTATCAAAACTGTGAAATTTATTTTGATCCTGTGCTACACAATGACATTTGTTGCTTATATAGATTTTGACCATGTGTGTGAGCCTGAAATAAAGCATTTGACTGGATATACCAAGTTCCATTGTACACATAACATGGCATTTATGTTAAACAAGCTCCTTGTTAGTTATATTGCTCTCATATGCGTTTATGGCGTGATCTGCATATACACACTGTTCTGGCTTTTTCGGCGACCACTCAAAGAGTATTCCTTTGAAAAGGTCAGAGAGGAGAGCAGCTTCAGTGACATTCCTGACGTTAAAAATGACTTTGCATTCCTCCTCCACATGGTTGATCAATACGACCAGCTGTATTCAAAGCGTTTTGGGGTTTTTCTCTCTGAGGTGAGTGAGAATAAACTTCGTGAAATCAGCCTGAACCATGAATGGACCTTTGACAAGTTACGCCAGCATGTAACGCGCAATCCTCAAGATAAGTTGGAACTTCATCTTTTCATGCTATCTGGAGTTCCAGATGCTGTGTTTGATCTCACTGACTTGGAAATTCTGAAACTAGAATTAATCCCAGAAGCCAAAATAACAGCGAAGATCTCACAAATGATAAACCTCCAGGACCTGCACTTCTACCACTGTCCTGCCAAAGTTGAGCAGACAGCTTTCATTTTCCTTCGTGATCACCTCCGATGCCTTCATGTCAAATTCACAGATGTTGCAGAGATTCCTAGCTGGGTATACATGTTGAAAAATTTAAGGGAACTCTATTTGGTGGGTAACCTGAACTCCGAAAACAACAAACTGATTGGACTTGAGTCTCTGCGAGATCTCAGGCACCTAAAGATTCTGCACCTCAAAAGCAACCTCACAAAGATCCCTACAAACATAACCGATCTGTCACCACATCTGTTAAAGTTGGTTATTCATAACGATGGTACAAAGCTCTTAGTGCTGAACAGTTTGAAGAAAATGATGAACCTTGCAGAACTGGAACTGCATAACTGTGAACTGGAACGAATCCCTCACGCCATCTTCAGTTTGAACAACCTTCAGGAACTTGATCTCAAATCCAACAACATTCGCACCATTGAAGAGGTCATCAGCTTTCAGCACCTGAAAAGACTAACGTGTCTCAAACTTTGGCACAATAAGATCATCACTATTCCACTGTCAATCAGCCATGTTAAAAACCTTGAGTCGCTCTATCTCTCACACAACAAGCTGGAATCTCTGCCTTCACCATTATTCACACTTCTCAAGTTGCGGCACCTCGATGTTAGCCATAATTCTATAGTGGTAATCCCACCAGAGGTGGGCTTTCTCCAGAACCTCCTATATTTTGCCATTACCGGTAACAAAGTCGAGGCACTTCCCAAGCAACTGTTCAAATGCACCAAACTAAGGACTTTATGCTTTGGCCACAACTGTATCTCCTCTGTTCCAGAGAAAATTGGCCAACTTTCTCAGCTCACACATCTGGAATTGAAGGGAAACTGTCTGGATCGTCTCCCAGCTCAGCTCGGTCAGTGTTCCCTCCTTCGCAAGAGCTGCCTGATTGTGGAGGATCATCTCTTTGACTCACTTCCAATTGAAGTAAAAGAGAGCATCAATCAGGAAACCAGTGTTTCTTTTGCTAATGGATGTAAATGTTTAAGTGATGGACGGTAGTTACATCCTATATGACATCAAATGTCGGCCATTTTCTCTCAAGTCTTTGTTTTTTAAGTGCATTATTGCTAGAAAACAGCTAGTGCACATGTTGGGCTTTTAGGGTTGTACACAGTAAACATAGCAAATACAGGGTTGGTACCACTGGAAATGTCATGGCTTGTGTCTTGTCTTGATTTTTTCCCTTTTCCTTTTATTTTTAGTTACTGTAGATGCATAGCAGCACTTCAAACACCTTATACTTCTTAACCATAGTATTCACAAACATCTATAGTGGATTAATGGGAAACTATATATTATTGAAAGTGTACCCCTTTTACTGCTGTGACTTAATTTGGTTTTTTTCAGATTAACTTTATTATGAGTATTTTGTGTAAAGAGTGAGATTAAACGGACTGATGCCTGCATGTATCTCCAGCCAGATCTGACAATGAAGTATAAAGCTGTAACCTGGAGATGCTTAGCTTAGCTTAGCTTAGCAAAAAGATTGGAAAAATGGGGAAACAGCTACAATCTGTGAACTGACCATGAAATTAAATTCATGCATATTTAAAGTTAAATAAGTAGCATACAGTATTTAGCTTGTTTGTTGAACAAAATCAAGTGGTTTCTCCGTATTTTCAGTCTTTAATGTTGAGCTCAGCTAACTGTAGCTCCATATTTAGCATGAATACATTCTATCAATCTTTCCATGTAACTCTCACAAAAAAAGTATTATTTCTCAAAATGGCAGCACGTTAATCAGATAACGTTAATTTCTTTGTTTTTGTGTGTGCCTTATTTATTTTCTGTTGTTTTTGCTGTTTTCCCTTTTAACAAACATTTTACATTTAATACTTAAATTTAACAGAAGCATCTCTTTCCAGAAGCAATGTTGTCATTTTCCTGGATAATAAACAGAGCTCACTGGTTTTACTGTTTTTATCAAGCACTTTATCTCTACTTTCAAATCGAATCTGTACAAGAGATAACAGGGTGCCGTTTATGGGAAGTGGTATCGCTTTTTGGATGTTTTTTAATGCATTTCCGTTACAATTACAGAGATGTGCTTAAAACTACAAAACCAAATCTATCATGGAGACTGTAAATGAGGATGTGATTTGAATCCTTCAAAAATCTTAACTTCATCTATATTGTTATTGTAAACATTTCAAAACTGTTAGTGTCAGGAACCTCACTTCTCATGCACAACAAGCTGAGTCTTTACCTTCACTGTTATTCACCCTCCTCATGTACTACCACTAAACAATAAACCACAATTAACTGTATATTCTCATTAAGCGTATTCCACCTTCTTTAGGCTTATCATGCATTTTGAAGATGTACACCTATATGTTGAAATTTCCATTAACCTCTTTTGCTACTGCTTCAGTCTTTAATTATATATTTTTTTCTTTTTTAATGAATAGACACCATATTCCTTTCAGCCAAATCACAAAGATGCTTTGTTTAATTATTGTTTTTACTTTAGCTGTTATGTCTAGTTATGTTGTACTGTTCTGATCAGTATATTTCTCATGTATTTTTTTGTGTATTTACATTGTGTTTTCTGTGATTTTCTGCACAGCACTTTGTAAACCTGTTTCTAAAATGCGCTATGTTATATAATAAAGGAATGCTATACAGTTATTATTGCTATTATGAAATGCTAGAAATTATAATAAAATTGCACTGCAATACTTTTATGCACAAAAATGTGAAATTATTCTGTATATTTGTGTTGTGAAAACCTTGATGTCTCATATCTCACTGTTCTTTTTGTTTGTTTGTTTGTTTTTTTTAAAACATATTTTCTTTGCTTAGCCAGAACACGTTTTTCTCCTCATCCAGCAGTAAGAAAACTGCTGACATGTTGTTTTACCAGACACCTGCACACACCTGGGCTACATGAAAAAACGCAACAGTCACTTTTTACCTGACAGCCTTCTACTTTTTAACAGAGTTTCTGTTAAAACCAGTATTGCCTATGTACTACATTCATCACCAGTTTATTGCAGGGTCAACACAGAAAGATTCACACACATTCAAATTCATACCTACAGCCCATTTAGAATGAGCATTTAACCTATTAGACACATATTTTTGGACTGTGAGAGGAAGCTAAGCCAGAGAGGATTCATAACAGGAAGAACATGCCAAAGCTATCCAGGATGAAATGAATGAAATAGATCTATCTATCTATCTATCTATCTATCTATCTATCTATCTATCTATCTATCTATTAATTTGGTGTCAAACGTGGTACACTTCATACTATAAAGAAACATTATAAATGTGGAAGACTTTCTGAAACTAAATACATTTCTTGTGTAGTGTTGCCCCCTTGTGGAAATAATTTGTTCCTACGTGTGTTTTTGTTTTCTAAGTATTTACTACATTGGATATGCTTTCAAACATCCATCTTATCTTATTATTCTAAGATGTTTATCAGACAATAACATGGACCAGTTAAATTAAACTGTAGCGATTTGCACTTAATTTACTAATAAATAACAAAAACTGTGTAATTTATCATCTCTAAATTGTGTAACTGGGAGGCACTGGTAGGGCCAGCAAGTTTTGGGCCCCCCTTAGTGGCGCCTCTGATTAAGAGGGTTAAAAACAAACTTTAGAAGTCATCATTCAATATTTTCCTGGTCCAGTCCAGTTGAAATTAAATAGGATTGTAGGTGGTCCAGCTAAATGAGTTCAGCATCTGTGTTAAACAGACCTTCTTATATCACAGAACTATATCATGTCACACTGCCACAGATCATTGCGCTACGATGACAATGCTCCATGCCCATTTTATTATATTATATTAATAAGTAGTTTTATTTTATACATGTTATATATTTAAGTTTTATTATTACTGACACTCAGCTTGTCTTTCTAGAGCACCAATAAGGCACGAGTCTCATGTTTAAGGCATACAAAATTAATTGCCTAATTTTTGCTTTCTACTTAAGATGTGCAACTTGTGTCAGTTCCATAAAGTCATAAAAGCAAGGCAATGCTGCAGGGTACTACATGGAATGTAAATCCAAAAATATAGCCTCCTACAATATAACTAAAAATATAAAAAACCTTCAGATGAGGAAGCATCCCATTGTGGATATACAGTGGGGCAAAAAAGTATTTAGTCAGCCACCGATTGTGCTAGTTCCCCCACCTAAAATGATGACAGAGGCCAGTAATTTGCACCAGAGGTACACGTCAACTGTGAGAGACAGAATGTGAAAAAAAAATCCATGAATACACATGGTAGGATTTGTAAAGAATTTATTCGTAAATCAGGGTGGCAAATAAGTATTTGGTCAATAACAAAAATACAACTCAATACTTTGTAACATAACCTTTGTTGGCAATAACAGAGGCCAAACGTTTACTATAGGTCTTTACCAGGTTTGCACACACAGTAGCTGGTATTTTGGCCCATTCCTCCATGCAGATCTTCTCCAGAGCAGTGATGTTTTGGGGCTGTCGCCGAGCAACACGGACTTTCAACTCCCGCCACAGATTTTCTATGGGGTTGAGGTCTGGAGACTGGCTAGGCCACTCCAGGACTTTCAAATGCTTCTTACGGAGCAACTCCTTTGTTGCCCGGGCGGTGTGTTTTGGATCATTGTCATGTTGGAAGACCCAGCCGCGTTTCATCTTCAAAGTTCTCACTGATGGAAGGAGGTTTTGGCTCAAAATCTCACCATACATGGCCCCATTCATTCTGTCCTTAACACGGATCAGTCGTCCTGTCCCCTTGGCAGAAAAACAGCCCCATAGCATGATGTTTCCACCCCCATGCTTCACAGTAGGTATGGTGTTCTTGGGATGCAACTCAGTATTCTTCGTCCTCCAAACACGACGAGTTGAGTTTATACCAAAAAGTTCTACTTTGGTTTCATCTGACCACATGACATTCTCCCAATCCTCTGCTGTATCATCCATGTGCTCTCTGGCAAACTTCAGACGGGCCTGGACATGCACTGGCTTCAGCAGCGGAACACGTCTGGCACTGCGGGATCTGATTCCTTGCCGTTTTAGTGTGTTACTGATGGTGACCTTTGTTACTTTGGTCCCAGCTCTCTGCAGGTCATTCACCAGGTCCCCCCGTGTGGTTCTGGGATCTTTGCTCACCGTTCTCATGATCATTTTGACCCCACGGGATGAGATCTTGCGTGGAGCCCCAGATCATGGGAGATTATCAGTGGTCTGGTATGTCTTCCATTTCCTGATGATTGCTCCCACAGTTGATTTTTTCACACCAAGCTGCTTGCCTATTGTAGATTCACTCTTCCCAGCCTGGTGCAGGTCTACAATACTTTTCCTGGTGTCCTTCGAGAGCTCTTTGGTCTTGGCCATGGCGGAGTTTGGAGTCTGACTGTTTGAGGCTGTGGACAGGTGTCTTTTATACAGATGATGAGTTCGAACAGGTGCCATTCATACAGGTAACGAGTGGGGGACAGAAAAGCGTCTTACAGAAGACGTTACAGGTCTGTGGGAGCCAGAGATTTTCTATGTTTGAGGTGACCAAATACTTATTTGCCACCCTGATTTACAAATAAATTCTTTAAAAATCCTACCATGTGTATTCATGGATTTTTTTTTCACATTCTGTCTCTCACAGTTGACGTGTACCTCTGGTGCAAATTACTGGCCTCTGTCATCATTTTAGGTGGGGGCACTTGCACAATCGGTGGCTGACTAAATACTTTTTTGCCCCACTGTATGTTGACATATGAAGGTTTATTTATACTACAGCTGGCTCGACACCCCCCTTTTCATGTCTGTTGGTACTGATATCACAACCTTGAACATCTGCAAATGCAAATACACAATCAATACACTGTTTTCCCCCTCCCTTAAAGAGCTAAGCTGTTGATATAGTTGTGTGTGGACACAACTATAGACTGTGAAAATAGAAATAAACATAACTGCATCGTTTGGGTCTGAAAAGTGATAGCAATTTGAAAGTGCCCTAAACAAATGTTCTTTCTAATGACCAACACGGGCTGACTGCACAGTAAAGTAAATAGTATCCTGATGAGTTTATGGTCTCAGTCACTAGTTTCAACTCTTACTCAATCCAGCATTATTTTTAATTTGTAAATTATGATTCCCAAGATGGTAAAGCAGGGTTTAGTGCAGGCCTATGACCATGCAGTGGGGCCCCCAATCCACCTCTTACTAATCACACCTGACTTTAGGAATGATAGAGATACTCTCTTTGAGGCTTCAAGTAATCAGAAAATCTCTGTGGGTAACATCCAGCTTTTATTTATGGTTTATGAGTTAGACAGCTGTGCTCCAAGCATCATCTATATTCTGTGCCTGAGATGCAGCTTTCATTAGTGCATTCAAAGTTTATTTGATTATTTTTGATTACCCTGATCTTTGTTTGATTATACTGTTTTACTTCTGATATCCAAACTTGTAATTTTGTCATGTAATGGACTGATACCAATATCAGTATTAATATCAATACCAATGTGAGCATTGTATCACTAATCAAAACAAAGCAGGTTCTTGCTGAAAGCTGGTCACTGTCCCAGTTAATACCTTTACTAACTGGTGACACTGTTTAACAGCATGCTCTTGAATGATATAATATAGATATAGTAAATCACTAAGGGGTTATTACATGATGACGAAGGGGAGTTTTGTTTTTCTTGCATTTGTCATATATGTAATATACAACATTCTTTACAAAAAGTTTCTGAATGTTTGATGCCATAAAAGTTTGGTAATTATATATAAGCTGAATGCATTTATTTAACTAAACCAAAAACAGGTAAATTAACACATCTTTTCAGTTCAGCTTTCAGGCCCCACTTCTGTGGAACCAGGTCCTAATTTGGATTCAGGAAACAGAAGGCATCGGCTGCTTCTAATGATGTGCCGCAATGAGTTTTTCTTCTGTGTTTATACCACATTCTGCATTTAATCATTAGTTATTATTCATTCCTTGCTCGCTACCATAGTTTGTCTTTTGTCCTGTCTTACCCGATTATGGCAGATGGCCACCCCTTCCTGAGCCTGGTTCTGCTGGAGTTTTCTTCCTGTTAAAATTGAGTTTTTCCTTTCCACTGTCACCAAGTACTTGCTCATAGGGGGTTTTCTGAATGTTGGGGTTCTCTCTGTATTATTGTAGGGCATTTTCCTTACAATATAAAGGTCCTTGGGGTGACTATTGTTGTAATTTGTGATTTAAGTGTTTCTTGGTGTGCTCATCTACTTATTATGTTATCAAGCGTCCCTATGATGCATATACTAAAAACATATAAATGTATGTAAATAATGTATAATAAACATGTTATTACAATCTATTATGTGTTATATGTAAATTTTCATTTTAACAGCAGAGTTTCAGTTTACCATTATGTTCTTTTTTGAAGCAGCATCATTATGGTGATTTTATGGTTCATTCTGCATGTATTTCACCTCTAGAGGGCGATCTGTTTTTATCCTGGCATTCTTACAGATCATGTTCTGCTAAGCATGCACACATGCAAACAAACACACTCACACAGATTTACATAGAGGGCGGGTAACATCATCAGAGCAGACTTGAAGGCAACCATTGTGCCATTTGGATCCTCAGCTCTGGGCTGGGAGGGGTAAACATATGTCACGATAACTCTGAGCACAACAGCAGAGAGAGGATGCATGACTTTAAGTCGGCCTGACACCCGGGTTGTTATAAGTCTGCCATCAGGTGGATGGAGAAAACACATGGCCTACAGTCCCGCCTTCATTACTTCCTTGGGATCAAGCAATGGCCTTAGTACTCGTCACAAACACTTAGCGTGCACTTTGCTCCTTACAGGACTGCACTGCCAGCCATATTTGTATGAAGTGGTCATCACGGGACATAGCCATGCTTCATCCTGAGGACAGAGCTAACATGATGTCAATTTAAAAGGTTGACTGGCTCCTCAATCTGTGCATCTCCGTCTTGCACAGAGCATAAAGTTTGACACGTCAGCCGAGGAGACAAGTTATTGCTTTAACGACCTGCTATGCATTCTGGGCTTCCTGGTTTGATGCATGCTGCCTGGTTTGTCCTTGGCAGACAACATATTCTCAGCAATAGCAGGTGTTTATTGAGGATAATAAGCACCAGTGTAACAGCAAGATAAATTAATTTGAATTTGGGTTGTTATGTCATTCTCCTGGTGGTATTTCTGGTAATAAGACACGAGGATCTATTTGGTCCAACTGGGGCTGTGCTGTGAGTTTTGGATGTGAATGTGGCCTGCTCCTTGTCTGATAGCCCGAGGAAAGCGGCAGATCTTCAGCGACAGCACTTTGTGAGCACTTGCACAGCTGATGAGCTGTAATTATGCTTTAATTATTTCTGTGGGGCATTATTCTCTCCCAACATGAATGCGCCCCTCTACCCCCCCTCCTCCCTGCAAATTAAGACATTCAGTATATTGAAAACATTTGGTGATGAAACTCTCTCCAGTGAAGTCCACTAATTACTGCACAGCCACATGTCAGCACCCATAGAAGGCAGCTTTGATGTCTACTGCCCAGGATGATAATCAAGGGCACATATCGCATGTGATTGGCTGTAATTGGAACAAGTTGTTTAAAAAAAGGGGGCACTGCATGACTTTGACGGCTGCTTTGCACAGCCACTGCTCAGACACTAACCCCCGCCTCCCCCCATCATGTGCCCACGGGTGAGGAAGCCTTGTCACTTATTAAGGAGGCTGTTGCCATAAAGTGACAGATGTCCTGATGTGATCTGTCTGCATCTTTGGCCTCCATCTGTCTTGTTAGTACACATAGTTAAGGATGGTGTGAGGAGAGAGCTGTTGTTCTTTCATATATGTTAAATGTATTGGATGCTCTGTTTCTGGGAGCAGAAACCAGCTCCCCTGGCAATCCCTCGACAACAATCTCTCAGCTCTTCTTTTCCACCTCTTGTTTTTCCAAGGTTTGTCTGCCTCCTCCACCAATTCTGGAGGCCCTGATGTTCAGGGTTCAGTGTCACTGAACCATCTCCAAATCTCCATTTTTGCTCTGCTTTGCTCCCTGCTTGGCAGAGAAAGATTAGGGGCTCGGGTCCTGGGGTGCGCATCCCACCCTCACTCTCGTCCTCACACCCTCCTCCTCCTCACCCATCCTTGGAGATTCAAATCCTTTTAGCTTCTTCCTCAGGTAAAATTGCCAAGGACCTTGTGAGCCCTGGGTTCCCCTGGAGGTAAAATCTATAATGGAGTTTTGATATGAGCAAGAACAGCCTTGAAAATGGACTTCTTTAACTAGCTAGCTGCCTCGCAGAAGGTCAACAGTACTCCAGGTGGACACAACATGCCACAACTGTGTTAGAAAAAGGCAGAACAAAGGAACAGTTTTACTCCAAAGAAAGTGACCCGTAGACACTGTTGTAAATAAAAACATTCAAAGTGTTGCTTTTGTCATTTTCTCAAAGCAAATTATTCAGCATCAGTTATACATAGTTATACATAGAAACCTCTTTGTGGGGAAAATAATCTCTTATTCAGTTTAATATTAATCGTAGATTAGTGCCTGCTTGTCATAAAAATTTAAGTGAAGTGCAAATGACTGCAACCGAATTAAACTGTCAAGAAATAATTGCTTTCATTTGACCAGTAATCCTTTCTTTTCTACTTTCACTCAAAGATAGAGGGCACCACAGGCTCACTTTTTGAAAGCCTGCTAGTCAGACGTAACACAGAGAATCTGAAGTGCTTTGTGTACCTAAAGGTTAGTGTCTATTTTAATTTTGTAATAGCCCCTTAACCCTTAAGCCAGACTTGGGGTTACAATAAAGAAATGTAGTCTGAATGAAATGGTTGTGTAAACTGAAAAAGAAACAGGTTTAATTGTACTGATGCTACTATTATTGCTACTACAAATATAGTAATAGGGGTCAGGTTTAGGATAGAATCTGTTTTGAATGAAATCTATAACAACAAAATAGCTTTGGCGTGTGTGGAAATAAGATATCTGCAATTTATATATTTTAGAAAATATCTTTATTGACAGAATTATGTTGCATGAACAAGAAATGCTGCAGCATTTACTGCCTAGGCTAGCTTTCAATACTCACTCCTGGATTAGCTTTTAAATTACATGAACACAAATTATATACTGGACAATATCAAAGGACAAAATGCATCTGAATCAGCACAAGTTCAGCTCAAATAGTTGAAGCAATGTGGCAGCTCTATTTTTGATTAAGATAGTTAAACGGCATGACAAAACAGCTCTGTTATAAGCTTTAAAAAAATACTATTACTAATAATAACAGGATAGAAGACTGGGAGAAGTCATGATAAAAAAAAAAATGGGTGTATGACATGACAAAAATCATGATTACAATCATAATACTAACCCTGGTTAAGAACTAAAATTTCTTCTATTTGGGGGTGAAACAGGTACTGGGCATGAAAAAATACCTCTACTGAGACATCACTTGTCAGATTTAGGGATATGTAAGAGAGTCTAGGACAAGGTTCAAGAATAATTCGGCACTGGATAAAATAGCTGCATGACACGACAGGAACCATGTGTCAATTAATGATAGTAACAATAGGGGTGAGGGTGTAGGCTGGGGTTTGGAAATATTCTGTTTTAGGATGAGATAGTAACATGACATGACAACCGATATGATGAAAAACTGATACCAAAGTGGGATTCAGGATATATATATATTTAAATAGATACGCATCATTGCAGGTATGCAACCATAGTTGGCACCATTATTTTGGGGGGTAGAAATGGGCACAGGGCATGAAACAGTGTTTGGGAATAGTGGGAATAAGTGGTTAAGGTCCGAAATATCCTACATTTGATGAATAATATCCATGGCATGGTGAAATAATGAATTTGTGATAATGAAAATGTGAGATAGTTAATTATGGAAGAAACAGCTACCTTGCATAAGATATTTACACATCCAGCGCTGAGGTAATAAATTATTGCAATTTATTTTGGGTTAGTCTTGAAAAGATATGAAAACATAGAATGTTTTTTAAAAATACCTCACTGACATGAGAGACAGGTAGCAATTAATAACAACACTAACAATAAGCAGTCATAATTTGCTGTAGCAGCAGTTACAGTAGCAGTAATAATGGAAGTAATAGACTGCTAGAAGAGTGACAGAGTTTGAGAATTAGAAATTTCACACAAATACGCCTCATTACCACTTTATTGATGTACCCTCTGCTGACTTTCAATTATTCATCAGCCACTCAAAAAACTGTTTGCTCTGCCTCAATTTATGCTCCGTATCAAAACAGAAATCATATCCCTGCTGCAGCCGTAATCTTAGTTAATCAGCATCATTTAATGCACTTAGCAGCAGCAGTTCAAATTCAAATGAAACACTTGTGCAAAAGCAATCGCCGTCTGCCCTAGTTCTCATCGATGGTGGGTTTGTCAAAATGATGCAATTGGTCATTACCTCACATCAGACGCCTTGGAGACATAATTCAGCCTGACAGTTGGATTCTAGCTTTGACAGCCTCAAACTTGTTGAGTTTTCTCTAAATACTTGCCACTGCAATGAGTTAAACATCCCCCGGAGGCACCGCAGAGTTTTCCTTTTGAACAAACACCCGAGGGACGCCAAGCTGGGACTGCACAAGGAACTGGAGGTCTTACGGAGAGGGCTGTTTGGGTTTATCTAATGGTACAATGGGTAATTTCTTCTGCCACTGCAGAGGGAGGGGGGAAAAAGAGGGATGAAAAGAGAGAAGGGAGTATGTTTAAGAGAGAATCTTTATCTGGGCTTAATTTCCCATGCTCTAGCAGAGTGGAGGATTTTTTTGCTGTACAGATCTCTTTTGTCAGATCCTACCTACCCATGGAAGACCCAGGGGCACTCTAAGAACATACGCATCACCTAGATTTGCCTTCCAGCCCACTTTTCTCCAGCGATTGCACCCTCTCCCCGCTGGCTTCTTTGTGTAGAAGAGACGAGTGAGCATTTTGGAAATCAAATCTCAGTTTGTCGGAGTAAAACTGGAGCAGACTTCAATTTGAATAGATTTATTTCTACATAATTGTTCTGAGCACATGCATGCACGAAGCCTTCTTTTTATGCATTCTGCCTGGTTGTGATGCAAAATGAGGCTGAACGGGAGACACTGAGAGAGAGATGTTGAGTACAGAACCTCGGCTGTACCACTGAGAATCCCTCCAGAATGGAACCATCTACTTAAACGCAATGATTGATTAAACAGTACTTCAATTACGTGGTGAAATGGGGTTCTTTACCTCCCTGCTAACATTGTTATAGCTTATTTGTTTTCATGCGGTCAAAATCTCATCCTGAGAGGCCTGAGCCCTCGAACAAAGTGTGGCTGGTCTCTGAAGGCCGAGCCACTTTGCAAGAGAGAATTCAGACAGGTACAATAGTCATCATTGTCAAAAAGGGAGTGCACAACACTGCTGGGACAAAGGAAGGTGCTGGTGAAAACACGAGGTGAGTGGAACGGGCTGAGGTAGAGAGAGAAGGGGGACTAGGGGGGAAAGCAGAGGGAGGGATGCGAGGTTGAAGAGAGTCCCAAAGCACCCTGCCAGTGATGACCAGAGTGTCCATCAGCGAGGTCTCACGGGTGCCCACTGAAACAGCAGCGCTGGCAGAACTAAAAAACACCCACCCTGGGAAAGTGCTTTTTCTCCCGCCAGACGCTGAGTGATGGATTGGGCCGGCCGGTGCACACAATGCATTTGTGAAGAGAAATAGAGAGGAGGGGGCGTGGGGATGCAGGCAAGGTCTGTCAGAAAAACACTTCCACTTTACTCCTAGAATGCACTAAAATATTTAAGAGTTCGATATTTATTTCATTATTCCACACATCGGATGTGAGAATGGACATACACACAAATGGAAGTGTGCAACAAAAGGTTTAAAGTCACATGCTCGATTGTACACTGACGTGACTGCAGTAAAGACAAAGACAAAAATGAATATGAATAAACAAGTTTACTGTGTTTCCGCACAGCAAAATGGCCAAATTAAACACTACAATTAAACACTTTGAATGGCATCCGAGGGCCTTAGGAAGTTGGGAGTAGATTTCCGCAGTGGCCACGTTGAGTTTTTCTTCCTGGATGATGGAAATGCTTCTGTTGAGAGTTACGCACCAACCACACCTGCCAACCTCCAGAGTCAACAGTATTGATTAAACCTCTGCATCCTTTCAAATCCATCCCCATTTCCTTTGAAGGCGAAAATCATCCTTGATATCTGCCAACAGCTTACTTACTTAGGGATTTCTTCCTTTCCATCTAGGTTGTATTAATTAATGCATGCTTTTCTTAAATTAGCCCTCTGAGGAGCTATAACTCAAATTCCTGTATTTATGGAAGTAATAGGTTGAAAAAAAATGGCTAAACTGAAATAATTATGCAGTCCAACACTTTGCTTTGAGAATAAACTGAGAGAAACCTGATGAAATATGAATGTGCATTGGGTGCAAAGATACTTAAATATTTACAATCCTGTGTTAGTCCACAACCCCAGTAAAAATGCTAGTCAACTGCAATAATTGCCTTACTGCAAAACTTTGAGCTTGATTCATGCATTCAGAGTGTTATACAAGTTCAGAATGCTTTCCTTTAAAAAAATATGTACACCCATTAAAAATATATATTTTTCAAACTGCTGGTACAGCCCGTACAATCCCGTATATCTTACATTTTTCTGTTTAATGTAATCAGACAGGTAGTTGCATTTTAAGCAGCAGCCCATATTGCAGTTAAGAAAGGGCGCAGTGCAGTAAGATGGTGAGGGAGCCCCCTGAGGGACTGATCTTATATCAGGAGTCTGTATATTTCCATGCTAAAGAGGCTATTCAAACCCACCAATGCCTGAATTATTAAAGACACTGTATGTTTTTCAAAGCCTTGATTTAGCTTTTTAAGGGGTGGGATATGTGCCGCGTTGCTAGTGCTGTGGTCAGGGTTTGTGGATGGCACGGAGTGGAGGGAGGACTGGAGTGGGGGGTGGGGGGCTATCAGGAACTAAATTGTTTCTGTTTTCACTCCTCCCATTGCTGGACTCGTCTGCTAAAATGGCCTTTTACTTTCTAAGCATGCTTTTACTGCCTTTGAAGAGTTATTTTTGTTGATGAAAAAGATACGCCGTCTCGGTTAAAGCACACCCCGGCTATTCACAAGGTTGTTTAATACTTTCCCCTCAGTTTGGCTTATAAATTTAACATCGGTAAAGTATACCAGTGGTCTCATGCCGTAGTACAGGCTTCAAGCTAAGTGGCTGAGGCTGAGTGAGTGAACGAAGGACAGACAGAAAAACGGAGAGCGAGAGAGGAAGAAAATGGTTTAACAGTGGTTGATCCTGTTGTGGAGTGGAGGAGTGCGTACTCACGCTTTTAAGACGCTAAAAGTCTTAAATTGGCTTTATCGATGACTCTCTTGATTCCTAGATACAGTACAGAGGCCTCACTTGTTAACAACTTGTATGTTAATGACTTGTATTAGAACTGATCAATCTACTTTGGATGCAAGCGTTTCCCATCGCTTTGAAGTGAATGCATTGATTGGTGAGAATATAACAGAATTAAACAATCGGTCCTCCTCGCTACTGAAAGAAGCTGCCTGTAAGCCTGCTTTCTTTTCTATTAATAGGAGAGAAAACACCATTGCAAGTAGAACACAGAACACCTTATTGGCATATAATTTCCATACACTGGTATGTGTTAGAAAGTATTTGGAAATCCAAACTTCACACAGAGAGCATTAATTTACTGCTATGGCCGCTTGAGGCTCGTTCCAAAAGGGAGTTAATCTCCATAGTCTCCCATGTTAAAATGTCCAACTTTACCAAATCAACATGCATATATCCTGGGTCACCTAGTTAAATTTTATTGAGACTCAAAGCTATACATTAGTGAGGGTATGGTTGCTTTGAATAATAGGAAGGCACTGCTAGCTATCTGCCATGCATCACCTTGGGAAAAGAGTCACTAAACTGGACCTCTTGTTTGTATTATTTTTGCTCTACAATTAAAAGGCTCACACCGGGGTTAACCGTGATAGCCCATCCAACATTTACTTCACTTCTGGTGATAGAATTTGTATCATTCTAGCACTGAATGTTACCCTGTTAGCACTAATTAGCACTTATCTATATCTGTTTGATGTGACCATAGAGTTTATGGATGAACCTTGCTAACCAAGCCTCACGGTTGTCCACAAATGAAAGGGTGCTATCATGGCAGCTCTGTCTATCTTTTATATGCAGTCTCGATAACTGAAGAATCTTTCACTCCTCAAGTTGCCTCCAAAAAATGCTAAAGTTTCTCTCCTTGATAGCCTCATACAAAGGGCTATTGTTTGCTAACACGGTACTTAGCCCCAAGTAAGCAAATAATGCAGTTTCCCATAACAGGGACTAAGACACCAAGCTCAAACTATGAAAATATATTCATGACCTAAAGTCTACAAGATTTAACATATTTCCAGCAGGTACTGTACTATTTATAATGTAGTTACTTATTATAATAAATAACACCAATTGCTGTTCTTGGCTACCAGACATCCCCTTTGCTTCCATATAAAGGTGTTCAAAATCTATGTTTTTTTTTTTTTTTTTAAACCTGGTATAAGTGTCATACCCTGGGCATACATGGATATAATCTACACTGTTGCCACTACCGCCACATGCTGCTCTGCGTATTTTAGTTCAGGGGGAAAATGAGGATGCTGTTTATGGATGCGATTCCAGGTGGAATATTGCTGGTGTATTGCCCACCAAACAGATGTCTCCCCTGAATTAGTTACCTCTGGAGCCTCCCTGAATACCAAATGAGGGGGAAGATACAAGTTGTGCCCAGTTCTGATTTATTCATCCGGGCTATACCTCATGCCTAGACAACAGCATGAAAATCAATGGCATCTGTTACTCATTTATGGTATAAAGTATACAGCGAGTATACAGCAGTATACTATATATGGCAATTGCATTCTTTATTCATTTGTTTCCTGTAAAGATATCATAGATAAATAAATGATTGTGACTTGAATTAAAGTTGGTGCTGCTGTTTTTGACACCACACTGCTGGGATTTAAATGACCGCAAGGAAATCTCACCAAAACAAAAAGGTTGCAGTTGTATTGCAGTGGCATGACGAGGTGGTCTAGGTTTGTCTGTTCGATCACTGCTCAGTTACATCATTTCCTCTCTTAAAGTGGGAGGGCAAGAAAACAAGAGGAACTCATGATATCACCCCCTCTCATCCTCTTCCTCCCCCTCCTGCTCCTCCTTTAGCCGTCCGCACGGCCCAGCCTTTCTTTATTGATAGTGGAATGCTTGACAAAGGAGGGTAATTAAAGCAATACTGCCGGTTGGGTTTCATTGATAAAGATTGGAGCCGATGCACCTCTCTGTGGTGTGTCAGCAGCAGAGAGCTCCCGTCCCCTGGATCCCTCATTCGCCTTTCATCTCCCCCACTCAGCCATGAAAAATTCATCCAAGACCTCCAGAAATATTTATTGTAAAATCTTAGGGAGAAGTGGTAGCACTGAAAAATTCATGGCCTTATTCGCCTCCAACAGCTGTGGACCCCTTAATTAATTTGATTGCTCACATTACACAATAAATTCGTTTATACAATATTTATCTGTCCTTTTCTTCAACTTGGTCTAATCAAACAGACATACAGACAAAGCTAGTGTGTTTTTTAGCCTTATTTCACACATCACATTATATGTATTTCTATTTCAAACTTCATTATCCTGCCCATATTTTTTCTTTCCCATAATGCCACTGTTTAAAGACTTTAAAGTGTAGCTGTAATTATAACAATAACCACAAAAAACCTCTTTAAATTCATTATATTCAACAGCAAAAGGTTAAAAATGGGAAAAGTGTGCACACTTTTAAACTCCATTTTAATAATATCATTTTCTTTTAATTCTCTTACTGTTTGATAGAATATTTTAAAGCAAATAACCTTATTAAATTGGAGATTAACCATGTTTTTTTAACATAGCATGAAATTTTTTGTCTGGTCTCTCTCTCTCTCTCTCTCTCTCTCTCTCTCTCTCTCTCTCTCTCTATATATATATATATATATATACATACATATATATATATATATATATATATATATATATATACAGAACTGGATGTGCACACATCTGGAGCATGTTAAAACCTGAAAATGGTGTGCAACTTTTTTAGACGGTTTCTTTGAAATTGCGTGCAATGGTGTGAAAAAGTGGGCAACAGGTTTTAAAGTACTTTGCTTTCTGTTGCTGGGTGTTACCCAATTAGCAGTGAATCTATACAGACAGTGCAGTGCACACAGCCAATGAGCTCTGCAGACATTATTACACAATAAGAAACGATTATTACTGCATTATTGATAAATTAAAACTCCAATATGTATAGGTCCTATATGTATAAGGGAAATTCAAAATAAAACATGGAATTGGTGAACACCACCTTCTTCTTTGAAAAAAACAAACTTTTTAAAGATGGGGTCAAAATGAGAAGTTTTTCCATGAAGTAAATGGACTATTGCAACATTATTTAAGATTAAAATGTTAACTTTTTCATATACTTTTTGATGGTAGGTGTTCTCATAATGACCATCACGGCTTTATACTGCTTCCTACTAGAATTATTTTGGACTGTGTATTTTTTTTTCTTTTAGATGCAAAGCTTGACACACATAAGTTGGGACTTTTGTTTCCAATGGTGTCTGGTGTCAGTCATGTTGCTTTGTTGCTGTTTAAATGTGTCATTACAACTAATGTAATGGATATATATAAAATGGGACAGGCCTTTCATTCAGCATTGTATACCTTCTGTATCTCATCATCATTCAAGCAATATTACAGCCTCAACCAAAAACTTGGGATGATGTGAAACCCCCGTAATTGCTTTGCCTCTTTAGAATTTGTCATTTTGTTTCTGATTCGCAAAGACAAAATAATACTTTTCAAGAATCACTTTGTCGTATTTTTTTTTCTCTACGCATTCATATGAGCAGCAACCAATCTGTAAGAAGCCATGACAGCTAGTAACAGCTAGTAACAGCTCCATGTGACAGGTGTCTTCCTCCGGTATGTAATCACAGTGTGAGGACCCATGCTGTGCAAAACAGACAACAGCAGTTTTTATAATGATGGAATACCCACGGTGTGCAGACTTTAAACAAGCACTCTTGAGGATGCCTCGGATGGACTTTTGAATTGTGTTTTTAAGTCAACAGCAGCGGTATGAAAAGCACAACCTGGTAATAGCACACTGTCTTCTAAAGGTTGAATTTACAGTTAGTGAACTGGAGTAGATGAGATATAATAGGACCTATCTGGCAATTCATTACCTGTGGACCCAAGTATTCAGTCTTGTTGCCCACTGAGACTTGGTACCGATCCAGTCCTGCACCAGATGTAAGCCTGAGGGGAGTGCTGGGTCAGGGTTAATGGCTATAGCATAGTATCATGTTCTTCTCTGTTGAAGTCCACCCTCTCGCCCTGCCAACGGGGCTCAGAGGTCAGCGGGGACATTAGTCTCGGCCCTATTCTTCATTAGCCTTGCTAATTACAGGGCTCCTCTACAGGGATGTCAGCTCATGCCTGGGACAAGGCTTGCACTCTTCTGCCTCCTGTCTTCACTTTACACCACCACAGGCCCTGCCATATGCCGCGCTCTGATGTGGTTATATAAAAGAGGCACTTATTCTTGACTCGCTGCTTCTTCAGCTAGTTCAGATGTACAGTATGTCAAGCCAACAAATATCCACACCTAAGATAACTTACTGGACTGAGATCTCTGACATGAAGCCCCAGAATTTTGCACGCTGACAGACTCTATTTTTTGCTAAGAGAAAGCTCTCTTACGGGTCCTTTGCAGTGCTATCGATGGAAGGGTGGCCTGTGACATTGCCTTAAGCCTCCATCGTCTGTTGTTGTTATGTGTAAGTTGGCTCTCCCGGCGCTGCATGGCGGTGCTCTGAGGAGTAGCGCTGCCTGCTGGGTGAGGTGTCAGAATGATGATTGCTTTCTGACCTTGGCCCGCTCTCCATTACATCCATAATGAAACCTGCACTTCCTCTGCAGATGCTTCTAAATGGTAAAAGGTGCCTTCCTGTATGTCTTTGCCTTTGATTTCACGTGGTCACTGGCATTTGATCCTTATAGCGTTTCCTCTTTTGGTGACCATCCACCTTTTTGACCTGCCTTCATGGCACTGGAGTTTGGTGCCCTACTTGGTTCATTCATCTGTGGCTTTGTCTGCGGCTCTTTGATTAGGTGCTGTGAACAGGTAGGAGGGACCTTTAAGACCACCTCATCTCTGAGGACTCAGAGCAACCCTGTGACCTTAATGTGGAAGACTAACCTTGCCGTAATTCAAAGAGTACCTTCACCCACATAAACACACTACAGAAATTTCACCTGCTGGTGGTGCCATCAGTTCAATGAAAATATCTAATTTCCTGCACTAACAGTCATTTTTTTTAAGATTATAATTCCATAACTCCAGATTGGTATTTGTGTTATTCTGTATGTTGCATGAAAAAATTCATGAAAAAATTTAAAATGATGCAGGTACTTATGAGCTCTGACACATACAGGGCAGAACACTCTTTTTTTCTATTACATGTTCCTTTTGTAATTCATTCATGAGTCACAGTTAAACAGGGTCATTACTGTATCTGTCCACTGCCAGCAGAGGGTGGAAGACGTGTCCAAGCACCAGTTTGTTTCTGTAAAGTATTGATGAAATTTAGGAAGAAATCTTAAAAACAGGAAACATTTATCAAGTTATCATTTATCAACTGTCTGAATAAGCTTCAGGTAAATGTTACTGTGAAGCATAGCAGTTTGAATTTCCGTTAGCTAATTAAACCAAACTACAGCTAGCTACTAACCACCAGCCACTAAACATAATCAACTATGCTTTCTGTGACAGCCTTTGTTCTTATAATATTACAACTAATTTTTCTATGTTACTTCTTTAAATGATAGAAACTTTTTTTTTTTTTTTACATCTGTCATTAACATAAGCTTCTTATTTTTAATTTTTAATAGAAACGGACAGTAGGTCACTTGCTGCCTGTGTATGTTGCCTTTTTGTGCTCTTAAAAACCAAAGGAAGAGAGATAGAGTGGTTATTAACAAGTGAGAAAGTGAAAAAGGGAGCTTTCTAGCAGCACAGAGGTACCATCCCATAACTTCTCTGCACATAGGCCTGTCTGAAAAGTCCCATTGATCAGCTCAGAGTCTCTTGTTCAGCACTAACCGCTATCCCTCATCCCAAACTGTCACAAAGCCATCAAGATCAAATCCCGCTTCTACATGGCAGGCCTGAGAGTGCGTTTCCCTCTGATACCATACAACCCCAATAGACAGGGGAGCAATAGAAAGAGCCCAGTGGAAAACTAGAACTGCTGCCACATCTTTGGCAACCATTACTGACTTTTTTTGTGACATGGTTTTTGATATGTCACCTTCTGATCTGATGCGGGTTTCTGCTGGTCTCGCCTCAAGGGGTCGGGGGGTAGGCTGCGCTTGCAGAAAAGTCGGCGAGAAAACGAGCACTTTGCATTCAATTGCTCCCCGTTTGGTAGTTCTTTCCCCGCCGCTTGTGAGGAAGAGAGCAGACAAACAGATATCCAGAGGAGCTTTCTCTCCTTTTTCATCCCCGTTGTCAAGTTAATTTACAGCAGAGTCTTCCTGGATGCAGGATGCCATGTGAGTTATTGATTATTTTCCTCCCGCTCTCAGAGCCATCATCCTGAGCCTTGATGGAACAATGAGGGAGGGTTGGGCCCCAGAGGAGTGGTATGTACATCTCTGTACACACCACTTTACACTTGTAGTCAGTGTCGGAAACATACAGCAGAATTCAATTTACACTGCTTTTAGACAAATGTAAACATACCGCATGCAATGCACAAGTGCAAATCTCAGTGGTCTGAGGTCATCTGACGCAGCCAAGCAGGAATCTGATTTGACTTCAACTAAAGAATGTGTAAATTACAAAGGAAAAGACATGTTTTATGAAAAGTAAATTCGCAAAACAATAGCTGTGAAAACACTTTTGGTTTGACAGTTCTTACTGGACTGTAATTTGATAACAGCGATGTGACTGCATTGAAACCGGCATCCACGCATGGAGAAAATGACACATTCATATCTGTATAGAATGACTGCCTTGTTCATTTAGAAATAAGTAAATTAATTCTTTTTCTGGAGAATGTCAAATTGAGAGGGTATCACGGGAACAAATGAGGCTAAGTTTCTGGAGGAAAGTGAGGAGGTGTGACCCGGTGGAGCGCTGTCAGAAAGTCAAAAAGCCTCCCTGACTCAACTAATCCCTTTGCCTATGAAGTACTCCCTACTGTGATTAACTGTCTAATGAACATGCACAAAGACAGCAATGAAATAGGTCAGAATAATGCTTCTTAGGCAGTTTGATAAGGCTCCTGATCCTTATCCTCTGATGTTGTGAACATTCAAAATTCTTCCTCCCGTCCGGTGAAGCCAAACATTTAACCAAAAGATCATCCACGCATCCATAATAAAAAAAGAAAACACTTACATCACTTTAAGTCCATGGTGCTGTACTTTAAGTTGACTTTCTACTTGAAAATTGCTAAAGAAATTCTAGTTTTAAGCATCTATTGTCTATTAAATGATCTTTTTTTTTTCAGATTACAACATGGTTTAGTTTGCCCCATGGTTGTATACTGTATAGCATTTCTCTTCTCAGTCTGTGGTTGACATAAGTGTTTGCTAACTGTTGGCTTAATCAGTTTTATACTGTGTCATCAAAAGAAAATCAAACAGAGGGATTGGTGCTTTTGATGTGAACAGATTAAACCATCAAAGATTTTAATTGTTCCTAAAACGCTTTCAGATCTTTAGTATTCCCTTTGCTGAGACCGTCTTCCATCTGTCTCCCAAACGTTGCACCGTGAAGGGAAGGGGGATGCAACCACATGCTGGCATACACACAGGACAAATGTAAGGCTCCAATAATTATGATCTACTCATTCATCAGAGAGTAAAGTTCTCCTACTGATATAAATGTATCAACTATTAATTGGCTGTTAAGCTAAAGATCAGATGACAAACACATCATCTTTGATTAATTCTCGTCACATTAGCACAGGAGTATCATTAAGAATAAATTCCAAATATGAATCAATTACCTGTAACCAGGGTTCGTGTTACATTTAAGGACCCTTAGCTGATAGATATGGTAGGGTCTGCAGCATAAATATGGGCATGTATATATGTATACATATGTGTTTTTATACGCATTTGTAAATTCGTGGATATATGGATTTCTTGTAATCTGTTTCACCTGGAAGACAAAATACAGCAGCAGACTGAAACAAGAAACCATCAGAAATCCAACATTTCCATCACATTTACATTCTTTGTAAAATTACTGCTCTTCTAATGACTATGTCTCCCTGTATCCTATTCTTCTTAACCATTTTAAGCACTAAAAGCTCGCTACCTTGACAAACCAACTTCTAATGGATGCAAACTGGCATTATATTTAGATTTTTTTTTTACCGGCATTTAAAAAAAAGTTCTATACTTGGAATAAATTTTGACGAACCTGAACTTCAAATGAAGAAGACGATAACACTGTAAAATCCTTTATTCCTGATTTGCTGCATAATCAGCACACAGATTAACACAGATAACCAGTTGTGACACTATGTTCAAACAGTTCTGAACATATATACCCATATGTTCAGAACATAGTGTCAAAACTGGTTATCTGTGTTAATCTGTGTGCTAATTTCTACATTTTGAAGTCATGACATGCTTAGCCTAACTACAGCGCTAGCCTGACCATGAACACACCACAGATGAATGTTTTGACATTTCTGTTCATACACAAGTTAAACAAGATGCACCGTGTGAATTATTCAGCCTTAGATGTGTTGGTGGGTGAGATTTTTTTTAAACCCACCCTCTTCTAAACCTGAAGCACATTCTGATTCTAGCTCTTACTTATAGAAAAGCTGAACTCAGCTGTACATGCTTATAAACTCAGCTTTTTCAACAATCACTTTTAGATGCCTGCAGTAGTGCACTAATTTTAGTCATTTTTGTGCTGAAACCAGGCTTCTGATTGGGTTATGGGTTATGGTTATATTACATTAACTGACTGCTGAGATCTAAAATGTTATTTAAACCACACAAATTATGAAAACTATATTTATTTAAAAATGTATATATAATGATTCATTTTTTATGGCACACTGTGATAAGACATATACCCAAAACTTGCAGACTTTTAACTTATTGAGTAAAAATGAAAATGACAGCATAGCTGCAAAGCTAGAGTTCTACTGCCAACAAAAGTTCACAAATAGAAAGCCAAAAAAACCCCTGAAACATTTACTTATAGCAATACATTTTGCTTTAAATTGTGAGGTGCACGAAAACTTTACTAATAACTCTGCTTTTTACCATTTTTTCCCCTTTTCCAAATAAACCAGACTAATCTAAATGTTTGTTTACAACCTGTTGAATAATTAGTCCCACTGAACTTGTTTTTTCCCCCACACAATCAAGAACAACAAGTTGTAACGGTTTACCATAAACGTACATACCTGAAATTGATACTGATCTGAAGAGCCAATGAGAACTCTTCCTGTAGTTTAAAAAAATATCACTATGACTGTGATGTCTGCTACCCTTTCCCACTTCTATACAAGAGCCAAATTGGGGCAATTAGGAACGTAAAAGTTGCTGTAGTGGTAGAAGTGCCAAAACTTTGTGCTGGCAGTAATCTTGGCTTCACAGTGGGTCTTGGCCTCGGCTTCAACCTCTTTCTTTTATCTTCCCTTTGTCGGCGTAGCAGCGTTGAAACAGAGATTCTGCGCGTCTCCTCCCTCCTCTGGTGTGGCTCCACAAAGATGATTGCCTTCTAGTAACAAGCCTCTGCCCCGCATCACCGCTACCATCACCACTGTACCTCACCCACCTCTCTCCCCCTTTCTCCTTCTTCCTTGTTCCCTAGCTCTATGCTTAGCAAACATCAAAGGGACCTATCATACCCCAATGGTTTAAATCTTTTAACAGGGAATAACAGCCGGAGTACATCCAGACCCCTCGCGTCCCACAGTCATGTCACCATGTGTTCCCACAATGATCGCCAGGGGAGAGGCTCTGGCCGGGTGGAGATCTTTTTTGGTGGTGCGTGTTCTCTCTGCAGGACCGTGAGGGGGGCCCCGGCACTGTGATCAGGGGCCAGGCCGAATTCTGTTTGAAATGTGAATGGGCTAATTTTCATCAGCCTCCCTTGTGCTGGGGGAGGTCCCAGGTGCCACAGCATGCCAAGGGTCATCATTAGAGGACGGCTGCCTTCAAAAAACAAGCAAAAAAAAAATATATATATATATATATATATATATAAATAGGCAGCATCTTGTGGCAGCGCTTCTGTTTCATTCTTTTATGATTCATTGTTAAATTCATAAACATTAATTAATAATAACAAAATGTATACAGCCCACATGCTGCCGGCTCCCACATCTTCAGTTTTTCTTTATCACATTTTCTTTCTTTCTTTTTATTTCACTCGCTGTTTTTTCCTTTGCTGGAGTATAAACAAACAAAATAGTGACTGAAAATGTGGAGACGACCTAGCTCGAGATATGGGGGGAGGTTCATTTCTGATTTGAAATTCAGACGGATTCTATGATCAAAGGAGGCTCAATATCTCTCAGCTGTTCAAAGGGACTTGTATAAAACAAATGTGATGTGACCAAGTGTAGAGGAGCACTCATTAAGAGCTAAAGCAGATAATGACAGGTAAGACGAGGAGATGGCGCCGTGCTCTAATTCTCTCCCCCCACTGAACAGGCATTTGTTTGCTTTTGCGTGTGTTTTTTTGTGTCTTCCTCGCGCCTGCGTTTTTGTTGCTTTTGATATTGATTAGGGAGGGAATAGGAGAAGAGGTACACGAGGGTTTCAGACACCGCTATCCTGCTCCCTTTTGTCAGAGACAGCCCTTGAGTTCTTACTGTTGTTCTCTGCCATGCGCCAGCGCGGGGAGTTTGGGTTGCTTTGCACACAAAGTCACAAGGAGCTAAACGCCTCCCTTTAGGGTCTGCGGGGTATAAACCACCCCATTGTTTTCTCTTTTGTGTTGTTAGGAGAAGTGAGTGAATGTGAATTTTACGCCCACCTTGTCAAGGCTCCCTATAATAAAAAAGCAACTTTATGCATTTACAACTAGAAGAAAAATACATCAATCTAATGAACCAACTCGATTTATTCTGGAGAGAACGCGAGTCTCAAGTGCTCGAAAATGATACATGCACTTGATGTTCTCAGCTGTAAATCTACACCAATAGAGAAACAACCAAAATGCAAAAACAAAAAAAAATGATATCATTGAGCAATATGATTGATGTTTGGCCTTTTTCTCAAACAAGTCTTTTGCCTCTGCCTTTCTGTTTTCAGGTCCTGACCTTCAGCAAGCACATGGCTCCAAATGAGCTGGGTCAGTTTTGCAGTCTTTTTGTGCTTGGAGGAGCCATGAAATATTCAGGCTTAGTGCCTCCCTGAGACCAGGCTGGTGGCTGTGGCTTTGTTAGCATGCCTCGCCCCGCACTCCTGTCCAGTGTCCACTCTGCACCTTGAACCAAGGTCCTCAGGGGGTGAATTCAGGAGTCTACTCCCTCCAAAAAGAATGTCCCTTTTTCTGCTCATCTTCTCGGCTTTCCCTTCCCTACTCAATGGGAATTTGCTCTGCCGTCATGCAATACCTCCCACCTCATTGCTTGATACTAGCATATCTGCTGTATGGCTATTTCCAGCAGGTAAGGGTGCGGGATATAGCTCTACGTGGACTTTGTCAATTCATGACCAATGGCGAGGTCCTGCATTATACACTAAGCTGAGCAGGAGAGCAGGTTTGTTTTATTCACAACCTTGTGGATTCAAACAGATTGCTCAGACTGGGGAATTGAAGCAGATACTATCATACAGGTCCAAGACATGGAGAGAGAACAGGTAGGAATAAACTATGTATAAAAGCACTGGTAAGCTTCAGCCTCAGGCAAAGCTACATGGGCTACAATGTTACCCTCCCCAAAGCCACAATCAATTCTTGGCTTCACGGTATCCAAATGTTTATTTTTGCACAGCCCAAGTATAATGACAAGTCGTTCTGAGATACAATTGTACCCTTGGCTCGCATTGGTGCTACAGACGCTACAGTTAGGTTTACCTTGGTTTGGGATGAGTTCAGAGCTGATCAAATCTAAACAAGTTCTAAACACTGACACTTTGAGTCTTCGCTGTTCATTACAAATGGAGGAATGTGGAGGATTCTCATGGTTTCTTTTGCCTATTGTAGAACTGAACACACACATCGCACTCCCAATTTGAACCATTCAAATCACTCCAGACTGCAAATCCCGCATGTCTGAGCTAACAGCTGTAACATATTACTGCTCTATCCCCACCTCTATAAAATAATACCCCATCACATCCAAATATATTATTGCCTAATTCAAATTCATAACAATGATGGCTTTCAAGCATCATCTATGTAATCCTAGAATAATTTGCCCATATGTCTGTTCATATCCACAGTCATAAATAACTGTTCCGTGACAAAATCCTCTGTAAAAGGGCAGGATGTGTGTGTCAGTGTCGCTGTGGTGTGTCCGTCCTTCGTGATATATAAACCCGGCTATCTGCTCCATCTAGCCTGACATGCTCTTAATCCAGCCTGACGAAGGGATGCGCTCTGACGGTTAGCGAGGGCTTCACTGAGGCGGTGATCTGCACTGCGACCCCAAATCCCACCTCCACCTCAATCTTTCCCACAGCCTCAGACGCACTACATCCATAAGTATTCCATTAACCCCGGTCTGAAGAGCTGAACACGGATAAATCAATGTGTCTGTTTGTGTCTTTGATCTGTTAATTTATCATACCTGGAGAAATGGGACCGAAATCTACCTGTACAACCAGCTTTTTAGATTTTACATTATTGCTGCCAGGTTCTCATAAGCCTGTTGTAAACAAGAACTGAGATCCCTATTAAAGTGTTCATTGGCTGTGGATGTACGCCCTTACATCTTTCCTTCTTTACTGCAGGGCCATGTAGGCCCTTTGCAAGCTGCAGTTTCTTGCAAAACAACACGGGGTATGATGCTCTGGGTGGGGGGTGTTCACCTACTTGGAACCGTCATTACCTTAGGGGTCAAAGGAATTTATTACAAACACCACTGTGCATGCACAAATGTGTATTAAATATGTACATGCTACTAAATACAGTAGAGCATAATTATTAATGGTTTTGCATTCCATTTACTCTGTGAACTTTTAGCACACCCTAAACGTAATATTTACACAATCCTAACCCTGACTTTTACCTTTTATTAAGACACGGCACATATTCAACAGAGTTTAACTGCAATTAAAAGTAGATTTGGGGGAGAGAGAAAAATCTTCAGTTTGACAAGCTTTCCCCTCTTAAAAAGGCTGCTATTGTGGTATTTTTCAGAAGCACACAAACACACACAAACAACAACAAAAACACTTTTGGACAATCATACATTTCCCTAACCCTATTCACTGCATGTTTGCTACAATGCATCTCTAAATCCAGCAGATTCTCCCAGAGGATCAGACTGCCAGGAACTGATGTGCAGCAATACTCTACGCACGCAGCAGGGGGCAGTATGTGACTTGAAAACATGGGCTAAGGAAGCCGGCGCTTTGACAGGGCCGCGTGCGCGTTCCAAAAAAATTAAATGAAAATTTAAAGTCAAATCGATGTTATCCTCTATAAAAGCAGTCCTTACAGCACATATGAGCAACGCTTCCACAAGCCGTGTATACTGCGTGTGAATTTAACAGTCTCTAAATAATCATACGGCTCTCAATGAGGCTCCATACATGCACTCCTTTCAAATGAAGCGTAGCATCTCAGCAGGATTAGTGGCTGCAGTTTTCACAGAGCAGTTGTACAGATAATCATACTCATAGATATTGTTCTGTTTCAGGCTCTACTGTAAGTAAGAAGTCAGTTTTTAGAACATATGGACCCCACATAGATGCAGATAAAAGTGCAATTAATGATATATATATATATATATATATATATATATATATATATATATATATATATATAATTTTTTTAATCTACAGCTTTTATATTATAAAATACACGGCTGCGGGGGCCTAACCGGTGCATCCAAGAAATACATTTAACGTCACATTGTACGCTTAAAGTATGACACAAAATGCTTTTTAAGGGCGTTTATATTTAAATATACATATTCAGCTAATTTACTCAGTACGCTCTCACACACACTTTGTGCCGCATGAATGATTTAAGAGAAAAACAAATGATGAACGGCACTAAACATCCGTTCCCATTTAAAATGCAGGTGGGCATGACCACGGCGCTGACACACGCACCGGTCTATGAAGAGAGTCAATTAGGAGCGGCTGCAGATTATTTGTTAATTAAATAGGGGCTACCTTAACCACATAGGTACAGCAGCTCACACCTCACAGTGCAACACTAACAGCTGCCAGGCCTTGTTCTGCCGAGAGAGAGGGGGCTGTTCATTAAGCAGCGCTATCTCTCCTGGGCTTGTCCACCTGCCTTGATCACGTTTGCATTAATAATGCATCGCCGAGTGCAGTAATACAACCATTACATTCGCTGCTCTTCTCAGCCTCTCGCTGGCAGCTCTGCCACCACAACATGGGGGGAAAATTGTAATCTTTTTCTCCTCTATCCGGGGCTTCTCTTATATTGCCACCCCAAAAGAACACATTTCTGCTGTATACACACACCAAAATGGCTTTACCCTTTCTCTTTTGGGTTCACTACACTTTGAAAACAATACAGTAGGCACGGCTTCCACCAGATGAAAGTTGACCATTTGGAGTCTGAAGGATGTTCATTCCTCCCCAGTTCCTTATCTGGTGTGGTATATATATTGAAGCAACTAAAGAACAAAAGTGTTTGTTTGTCAGTGAGAGAGAAGCGCCGACTGATGGGATTCTCAGCCGCAGACATGCCTTTCAAGGTGACCATGAATTTTAATGGTAGCAGCACTTGTTTGGGAAGATTCTCTTCAATTATTGGACTTGCCTGATAGGAATAGATTGGGGAGATTTGCATAGATTTCAAACACCTGTAATTAAATCTAAATGTGGCATGGCCTCTCTCAAACAGCAGGCTTTACATCCAAGAGGACCCAAAACTGGGGGGAAAAGACACCATTTCCAGGGATCACTTTCTTGTTAAAATTCACAGAATAATTGTCTTTGTATAGGAGAACAGTATATCCAAACAGTCAATAGGAGAAATTGAACCAGTTGCGGAGCAGGCATGACTGCTTGCTGGCTGGGTAAATATTACTTATTATTTTCTAATGTAACACTCCTAAGCCCGAGCTCAGATTTCCATTTGGAAGCAAACATTAAGGAGATTCAGGAGCCATCCAAATGGCCAAGTAATTAATGTTACCACGCACGCCCAAGATATTAGAATGTTAACAGTGTCGGAGCCATGTGATTCAGAATACAGAGTGAGGGCTTTATTACTGCGGCCCAGACAGGGGGTGACATCCCTCCTAATTGGGGACATCAGAGTTCCTGCTGCTGCGTCTTATCCTCAGTTCAGATCGCTTCTTTTTTTTTTTTTTTTAATTTATTCACTTTCCCTTCTCCCCCTTTTCTTTCTCCTTCTCTCTCTCTCTCTCTCTCTCTCTCGCTCCTTATCACTGGGATCTGCTCTCATTAGCAGTCGGCTACGGCCCCCCCCCCCCCTCGTTTGCATTTCAAGTGGCAGCACTGTGCAGAAGCAGCCCCACGTTACCGTCAGGCAGAGAGAAATGGGGAGGGGGGGACTAGAGCCGGAGCCATCGCACGCAGTTGATGCTTCATCACGGCGCCGCATCTCGACATCTGGGGCCGTCTTTTTTCCCATGAGCACCAGTGTGTCATTAACAGGATTAATCTAGGCCCTAATTTCCTAATGATCGCTGTTTTAATGTATGTGAACGAGTGCAGTCTCTTGACTCATTACCGCCAATTTGCCTGAGACACACATAATCAGACTCTCTAACAACCCACCAACATTTATTTTTGCTAATATGATTTTTTTCCCTTCCACTGTGGATAGAGCAAACACAGTTTAGTTCTGGCTGAGTGGATTCCCAATCAGTGCTTACTATACGCTTTACCGACACTGAATGACATGCAAATGAGCAAAATCTCATTTATCTCTTGATGTGTGGCCTACTATTACTGTATCAAGTCAAACAGTTAGTCTGTTGCCTTGCATTATGAAGTGCATCAGATCCTGACAAAAAGTATTTTTTATGACTTTCTTCAGTAAAGTTAGTGTCAACAAAACTTGCGAGCAGACACATTGCCTGTAGTATGAGTTTCAACTCACCATATGTTGTGGTTGAAAAGTAGTAAGCCCACTTAAACATTAACATCAAGAGTAACATTGACTTGGGAAATGGTCGGGGGGTGCAGGGGGGTTGTGGCTAGTGGTACAGCACCATCCTATAAACACACAGATGTATTCAAGCCCCGGGGCAGCTGCAGGGCAGACCTGTGAAACCTGGCCATGGTGTCCTGGTTTAAGGGAAAAGTCTCAAGGATCTTCACCCAAGAGGATCCTCTGTGGCTTCTGTGACAGTTGACCTTTAACCCCCCCTAGGCCTCCATGGTGACTGAAGAAAAGAAAAAAAAAAAGGGGGTTCAAGTTGATTCTTTGCAGGTCAGCGGCCCCTCTGTGATTCCAATGGCTCAACAGAAAGTGAGGATAACAACATGTTTAATATTGAAGTCTGAGATATATAATGCTGTCCGCAAGTGTTAGTTTTGAGTGTTTCTACACTGAGATACAGAAAAATTAGGAATGCATTACAAGGCTTCACAAAACAGGTTGAAGTGTAAGTGTGATCTTATAGATCTGTGTGGGGCATTAGCTACAGTTAAATAGACAGCCAAGTTTAATAACTTCCTGAAACCAAAAAGCATTGCATGTATCTCAGGTGACACTGAAGAACCAAAGGACAACATTTCTATATGAACATTACCCAGGTAATTCAAAACGTGAGAGGTTCTATTTTTGCTACTGAGGTTAAATTTCATCTCAGTAGCAGGTTTTTGTTGTCTTGTAAACATAATTTGCAACCACAAGTAGAAAAAGTTTAAATTTATTTATCTAAATGCAAATCTGTAATGCACTTAAATGAAACAGAGGTGAAACTATGAACAGGCACTTTCACAGAGATGGTATTACTGTTATTGCTGATCCATGTTGATGTTAAATGATGACTGTTTTCTTGTTCCAACCTTGTAGCTGCTTGAGACTGTTGCCTTGTCTGTCTTTTATTATATAATATACATCTTATATTATCTATGAATTTTCCTGGCACTTTTTGTTTTAGGAAGCTTGCACACTCTAGCTTGTGGTGTCCTGACACCAGCAGTTTAATGCTTCAGAAATTATTCTTAAGCTAGGACAGCAAACATGAATGACTTTAAGCTTAAGAACATAACTTTTGGTAGCAAATCAAATAATTCAAAACACTTTTATTGAAATCAATTTAAACCTTACTATAATCTTTTCAAATATAACAGCCATTGTTGTTTCTGTTTTTAAATTAGCTTAACCATACCTAGCTAGCCTTGTTGTGGCTCTTTATTATGTTCCAAATAACTTCTCAATTCAGCTAAACCCGCAGTTTCTGAATACCTGACTGGTATTTGGTTTTAGCCATGCTCTAAATTTTTTTAAGCAGAAATACCACAACCTGCAGATAAATGTGATTGTTTGATGTCAGCTAGCTAGCTAGCTTATTGCTAACTCTGCTCAACATTGTAAGTCTTTTTTTCATGAATAACTGGATGCTGATGTTGTTGAACACCTAGAAGAACTGATCCAACTGATGAACAGACACCCTATGTTTTCTTTGCATTTTGTAGTAAATGACTAATTTTATAATATAACTTTTACTAGTTTTGTTGATCTTTTAGATTTTGTATGTAAATCTTAAACTGGAAACACCCCCACTAGTGGAGTAAAATAACTATATTTGCTGAAATATAAAAATATCCATAACTGAATCTGCTCATTATATTCCATCAGTGCCTCTACTTAACTAGTAAAAAATACAATAACATAAAAAAACACATGTGGTATGTGTTCATAATCACATGTATTACCCGAGCCTATCTGCAGAGTGATTTACAGTCGATCCAGCCAGGAAACATTAATGAATTTGTTACTGTGCCACAGAATGTGTACAGCACATGTGTGCAAGTGTATGGTGTCAGAGGAAGCCAGCAACCGAACCTGCTGACACGCAGCTGCCGATAACGCAACACTTGAGACGAGTATATGAAAACTTGCGCGAGAGGCATTTAGACATGACTGATTTCATCTGTGACGAAATATCAGTCAAAGTCCTTTAAATGCCAGCCTGCTAATTGGATTGCACCTGCATACGAGGAGCAGATTTCATGATTAATATTACCCCCAACTCACCCCTCTATCCCTGGTAAAAACTCCTGGTACAAGTAGAGGAGTGCAGGGTAAATATTGAATCTGGGACTAAACTCGTGCTGTACATGGTGGAGCAGGGGAAGAAAATGTGTGAGAGTTGAGAAGCTGTCCTAATTAAGAAGCTGTAATCAGGCTTGGAGCTAGGGGGTAACTCCCTGGGTGTCATTTGTGATATTAAACCATGCCGTCCTCTTCCCTCTGTTTGTTGTGCTTCACTGGCTGCAGCTAATCCCTTTTAATATAGCTGCAAATATGCAAATGGCCGTTTTAATATACCAAACCTCCGATAGCCATCCTCTTTTAATTCAACAAAAGTCAAGAGCAGGACCTTGTCACTCAAACTCCCTTTCCCCTCATAATAATACTAATGTTTTCCCATTACGCACAGTCCAACTAATTAAGGGGAAGTTTGTGTGGAGAAGGATTTGTGGTTCCCAGAGGAATGCAGGACATGGCTTTTTTCACTTCTTAGGGCTGGCCTCAGACGGATCTGAAAGTTGTTTGCTTGCACTCTTCAAGTCTTCATAAAATAATGCAAAAATGGAAATTCACATAACAAACAACTCAGGTCCAGTCTGGACCAGCTCCCCTGCCAGATGCAATACTCTCCACATGAGCACTAGTAGAATGAAAAGCTCAGCATCACTGTCTGTGAATAGATGACGCAGTCTGCAAGCGAGGGTTCGAAAGGCCAAGTACCCCACAATGAGATAGCAGCATTTATATCCTTGCGACACAATTCATAAATAATGGATGAATCTGTAGATCTCCAGCACCCTGTGCATCTACATGTCACAAGTGACTCAATGATGATACCATAAAGCAGAGCTAAAGTGGTTTAAGGTCTATTTTGTGGAAGTCTCAGGATAAAGAGGGCTAAGAGAACCAAGGGACATACTTCCTCTGGTATTCCCCTGCCGCCCATGTGGGGAACACTACAGGAAGAAAAACTCTGCGCTCAGCTGCTTAACCTTCCAACTAAAAGCAACCCAAGAAAACTGCCAGCTGATAGTAGGAGTTTCACAAGCACTCACTGGTGCTGTTGAATTCGTGCCTCATTTCAGTCAAATAAATATGAATAAATAGGTAGCTGGAAGTCATGTCATCTCCCTAAAGTATTTAAAAGCAGATCATTTCAGTGTGATGCTGCAAGACAGCAGAAACCAGAGCCTGGGTATCTTGTGTGTACGGTGGCCGAAAAGACCTCGTAGCATTTTCAGTAATTCCACAACGAATTGGATTTAGAAGAAAAGCAAGTGCTGCAAAGACAGTAAGTACAAAATGAATCAATACAGAAAACACAAGCGCTTGTGGTGCAGTTGTCTGCTAGTCACCGGTCAGCAGTTGTAAGCGAGCAAGTTCACATTTGGGATTTTCATTATTAACATCTCGACTGTATAATTTATATATTGTTCGTGATGTTCGTTACACACCGGGTGCACGGCAAGTGTATACAGCCTAGTAGCAGCTAACATGTGTTACATCATGATGCAAGAACAACCTTCATGAACTTAGCAACAACTCCCAAGTGTATTTAGCGCTGTTTTTTTGTGCATGTTGCTCTGTTGCTATATTTTTTGTGTTTCTAGTATAGAGACAGAGCAGCTCTAAGATCCACCCACACTGGAAGGGAGAACAATCCATGGCTCTAAATTGTCTTTGATTTGGGTGAAGGTGCCTCCTTGTGAATTCAGTCTGCTACTAAGAAAAGTGAAAAATGTCTAAAAGCTGCAGTGTGGTAGCCTTACAGGGTAAACAAACTGTAACTAAGTCTTTCAGCTTCCAAATCAGAGAATTAAGTACAGAGACCAGTAATAAGAAATGAGGAATCGGGAGGGAGAAAACTGGGAAAACTGAGTCCCTGTATGTCTATGTTAGTGTTACGCCAGCCTGTATTACACAGTTTTTATTATAGTGGGATGCAGATAATTCAGAAAGCTTTTATTACATATGCTTTAGCTAAAATAATCATAAATAAATGAATATAGTTTTCAGTTTCACTTTTTGGAATCAACTATTTTTCCCTCTAGTAGCAATTAAAAAAAATTCTTATACTTACAAATGTCACACTCTGCCTCTGTTGTACTTGGCTGGTTGCACCTTCTTGGTTGTGCTTTCTGTATTTGCTGCACAGCATAGCTCTGAATTAGCCTATGTTGTCAGTATTTAGTTAGATCTGGATTGGTGTTTTAGCATTTGCAGCATTTTTCTTGATTTTTTCCTTCTTTGTTGTTGTTATGTCCCTTTATTTGCAAAGTGTTTCCACATGTTGCTGTATTTTGTGAATGTGTTTTAGGGTGCACACCCTGTATTCCTCACTTTGACCTCAACATAACCACAACCTCGGTGTTAAGACTTGACAATGGGGTAATTAATGTTTGAATATTTGTATTTGTTTAATTACTGTGTAAAATACACTGCATAGTGTGCCTGTAATGCCACTGAATGAACTGAGTTCAGCGTTAGCTTCAATCACAGTGAGATGTTAATAGACATCATGCCTGACTTGACAGATGCTTGAAGGTGTTACCTCTCGTGGAGCGCAGTGCTGGCCTATGACCTGTTGTTAATAGTAGTCAGATGCATCCCTATAGGTGCGAATTAGGTGAAAATGAAGATTGGACAAAAACGGCTGAGACCATGAATTCGCCGTGTGTTTGTGTTCTATGTGCTGCTAAAAACAGATTTTTTTCATTACACTCAATATAATATATGTTTCCCCCCAAAAGCAAAAAATACTACCCTGTAGAATAAAACAGGAACATTTGCTCTTGCATTCTCCTCAGAGGAAGCAGCAGATGTATTCAGTCTGCCAAAGCTTTGCGACGCGCATTTTAAATTGCTGGGTAAAGTCAGCCACCCTTGTGCCCCTTCAAATAGCTGTGGAAAAAGCTCCTTCAGTGGCTGTTCAATTATTGATTGACAGTAAAAAGCTCGTGGGTTCATTAAGATCATAGATGTGCTGGGGGTAACGCTCAAAAACTGGGGTAACTGCACAGCACTTAGTCACAGATGGCCCGGTAACAGTGCTCAATAGCTGGGAGGAAGTAGCGCAGACAGGAGCCTTGGTATCACGCTGAACCTGGTATTGGTGTACCATTAGACACTGAGCCAGACTGTTTCTGCTAAGGATCTGTGTATCTGCTTGAGGGGAGCTCAAAGCAACAGCTACAGACAACCTCCTCAAGGATGCCACATAAACGTCACCTCTTACTCTTGTTAGAGGGAACCCTCTATCTCACGATGCTGCATGTGAATTAAACCTGTCGCCCGCTAAGGCGCATGAATATCCATATGGACGATCGAATCAAGGAGCAGCCAAATTCTTTCGGAGAACACAGAATGTGAAGGTGCCAGAGCCAACACTCATCCCTACGTATATATATCTATAGTGAGCAGCAGCAGCACTGAATGACATTATCTGACAATCTTGTCTGATAGGCACAGACACTGAACTTCCAGAGTCAATTTATTGGGGAGTTTACATTTCAGGGAGTCTGGGTGAAAGCTGGCTGTGACACAGTGAAGCCAGGTAATAGGTATCTCAATGCAACCAAGTGGAATATGAAACAAGAGACTACTTCATTAAAAAAAATCTGCTATCTAGGTCACTCGAACTAACTGCATAAAGATCGCTGAATTATTAACTCTAATTGGGGCACCTAGTTGAAAAAGACCAGGAATGGTTAATGGAAAGTCGCAAAAAAAGCATACCATTTATAACACTAGCACCAATTATCACACTCATAAGGATACAAAGTATATTAGAATATAGCCTTCTTTGGTTAATTTTCTCATGTAAAATTGGCAGCAAACATACAGTATATTCTGTGTATGAACAGGACAATGATTGTTGTTTTCTGACTGCCAAAAAATATTCAAAACGAGAACCGCTGAGCTCTATGCTCATAATTAAGGCAGAGGGAGAACTTTTCCATTCCCCCTGAGCTGGACCAGGTTAAATTGAGTTGAAAATGAGATTTTAGCATCTCCTGCAATAATAGCGGGGAACTGAACTTGGGTATGATCCCTGTTAATAGAGTGAGAGCACAGGAGAATTTGGTGTTACGCTGTGAATAGAGGCAGAGCAGGTGGAAACCAGGATCCTATTCATGAACAGGCATGAAGTCAATTAGACAGGAGAGAGGGAGTGTGAAGAGTGGAGGGAGTAACATGCTTAAAGGCAGGAGGAATCTGGAGATGTAGTTTGCAATGTTTTTGGTAGTCACATGACATGAACAAAGTAGTTTAAGGCAGGATTAGGGTGACTAATTTTCTATTAACTATTATTTGCTCCAACAACAAAAGGATGATTTGCTCATTATTTGCTGTAATCTTTACTATTAAATAAGAATTTCATTTACTGTAAAAACTATTCTAGTGTTCCAACTGTATAACTAATTTTGCAGAATCATCATTACTCGTCCCGAACGTGAACTTTCTCCCTTGAAATTTTATACCAGTTTCCAATCTTTATGGCCAATTCTATAGCTAAACACTACACAACACAAATCACACATTACTCATCCACAACTATCAAAATGGAAATGCAATATGATTAAAATAAACATCAGAACACTTTTAAATTAAGAATTTGAATTTAAACATCTTGGTATTTGGCAGTGCATAAATTCATTTCTTTATGTTGACTGAGTACTAACTAAAGCAATGGGTCTTCATACAATACAATTTTTCACAGATTATCAGTTATAGGCAGACTTAAACAACAAAGTGTAACTGAGCTTTCACTTACCTAAAAATATCATATCATAGCAGCCTGTTAATATTTTTTTCTTCTTGGAGACATCACTATTTACAGTATTCGACTGTAATCATAAAGAATGCTGCATTACCATACAAAAATACCTGCATTGAGGTAATAGAGAAATCTCTGCTCTGTACCAGTATTATCAAAGTTATTATGAGCTACTATTACCATAAACTCCTTTTCAAAGCTTAGGCTATCCAGTCTTTAAGTGATGACGTGATGACGTGATGAATCCTGCTTCCGGGACCAAACTACTCTGCATTTATTAAGGCTGTCGTGTTTTTAACATCTTTTAATGCTTTGTATCTTGTTCTATTTAATCTCAACAAGCTCCTAAAAACAGTCAGTGATTACTGTCGGCTTCTCTCAGATTTTATTCCCGCTATTCATTTTAAAGCTCAGTTTTTAAAACCTTACGATGTAACTACAGCTCAAGCAATGCAGCAGTATATTAATAACTAACCTCTTATAGTAGATAGATTATCTCAGTTGTTCTAATCACTGCGATGCGACTGCATTTGTCCCTAACCATCGGGAACCCTCACGTTAACTTTTATCGAGTGGAAAAAAGTTAGCGTTTATCCTCCAGCTTCACTGTGTTTATATTATGCTAACATAGCTGTGTCGCTAGCGATCACGTAGCACATCATTAAATACCAGCTAGCCAAACTTCAGTAACCCTACAAACGTCACTGACTTTCCTGTCTTCATTTATGTCGGAAGTGATAGCAGAGCTGTATGTCTTAATTTTTTTTCCAGAAATCCCTCAGTCAGAACCTGGTATATTATATTTAGATGGAAACTAGTGAGCTAACTTCCTGCTAACTTCTAACTCTGTTAAATTTAATCAATTCTGTTTTCATGGATGCCTGGATGTTAAACTTAATTGTTACACCTGGTAGAGCAGCAACGCCGATCATTTTATTACAGATGAAAGAATTTAGACAGTTTTTCAACTCTCAGTGATGCCGCAGTGATCGTTGGACTTAGGGACCTGCAGCTGAGTTTGGACCCAGACACAGCTAAAGACGTCTGACAATCTTGTTGACAGTGTTGCCAGCTCCTCAGTAAGGAAAATCGCTATTGGCTGTCCTAAAAGTCGCTAGAAGTTGCTAAATGACGTCATTGCCTAATTTGCATAATTGGTCATGCTAATGTAATTGTAACCTACGCTGTTGGAGAGAGAAATAACATCGTGGAAGAGAGATAAAGTCAGTAAAAAACGTCTTAAATGCATTTATAATTTAATTAGAACTACAAATTAAATTTCTTTTAGCAAATATTGTTTTTTTAATGTCACAATTCCAACCCTGCTCCTTTATCCAGGCCTGGACTGGCAAAAGTGACCCGAAATAGGCACTCTGGTGGAGTTACTTTGTGTGTGTGTGTGTGTGTGTGTGTATTTATAAGTAGTTTTAAACATTGTGGTCCACAAAACAGCATAAGAGTAAAAGAAGAATTGACTGCGTTACAGTCAGTGCGGGAGCAGCGGCTTCGCTCATGCGTGATTCATTTGCCGTTTGGGCGCATAGGTTTGAACGTCTCCTGCCCTGATAGCAGCTGGGGGAGGACTATCCCCCGCCTGTGATCGCTTTGGCATGGGTGAGGTGCCCACCGCAGCACCCGCTGCTTATTGAGAGTAAGAGCCATACGCGTTTTCACGTCAAAAAGTCGTCATAAATAAGTCTCCAATAACACCAGAAAAAGTCGCCAGATTTGTCGCTAGTCGCTTTTTTAGAAAAAAAGTCACTAAGGGGGTCTGAAAACTCGCTAAATATAGCGACAAAGTCGCTAAGTTGGCAACACTGCTTGTTGACAACACAAGACAATACTGTGTCTTGTCTAGGCTGTCTTTACCTCTTAGACCAAGGCCAATGATGATGTCTTGTCTGGACCACTAATACTCATTTGTGCTCACAAGATTTTGACAGGACATTGCTGTACTGGGAAATTATTCAAAATAAACTACATAAGCGTCTTGGTAGTAATGAAAATATATAACACCCCTTAAAATCAATGCTGATTAAGATGCTGATTATTTTCTCAATAACATAGATAATTTGCTCATAAGAATCTTAAAACATGTTAGAAAAACAACGTTTTATTTTTTTAAGAGCCCGGTGTGATATCTGCAATTGCCTCAGTGTGTCATTGACAGTAAGAAACTTAAGGGCAGTCATTTTTTTTTTAATTACAAAAGACTAAACAAATCAGACAAGTGTCAAATGTGAAAAGTGGGGAGCAATGAAGTTCACTGATGCTAAAACAATTTTTCCAAATTCAATCAATATATACATTAAAATAATACACTAAACATTAAACATCTTGCTCACAATCAAGTTTAAAATATGACGCATTATGAAGGCAGTAAGTGTAATATTGGGTCTGGTGTGCTTCTATCATAACAGTTTCTCGTACATATCAGTTTCGATGTCATCGATATTAAATGATTCAGTGATTTGACACTCGTCATCTTATTGCCACATGTGTGCGGATGAGATTGTTTACGACACCATCGCTGTGGGGGTCGAAGAGTGTCTTTCAATTAAACCCGGTTGTCTTTAACATTCCAAATATGCAATTAGACTAATTGGTAAAATGACTCCTTGTGATCCATTGTAGAGGATGATGAGGGGCAGGCCTCATTGGTCCCCTCTCAGCCCAATTCATTGGCCTTTCGCTGTAATCTGCTTCACTAGTCGCACTCTTGCCCTCCCCATTAGGACTATCCCCAGTGGAGGGCCTTTTCCTGCATTACACTGTAACAGGCTTGTTAATAATACATTAATGAAGAGCTGCTCCTCCAGATTAGGTGGTGGCCCCTCTGATAATGGGGAGCTGGAAGAGGGCCAGGCAATCACCTCACTGTTGTAATCTAACCTTGGGTTAAATAAGCTTTTGTTAGTGAGAGACAGAGAGAGAGAGCATGAGAGAGAAAAGGGGGGGAGGGTGATAGAGAGCACTCGCCCAAGGAAATGTAAATGACTCTTTTGTCTCAGACATGGGTGAAAATATGAAACGAGGAAGCAGAACTAAAGCTAGCTGCTGTTTGTGGGCTCACCGTACATAATTGTATGGTGGAAACACAATTACCACATACTTTAGGAGCTGACAGGTGACTGTTGCTCTCTGCCTGTGAAGTGCTGTAAACAGGCTGAAATGCAGCACTGTCAGCAAGCGCGTGGCAGGGATCCGTCCCTCATATGTCAAATTTGTCCTGTTCTCCTCGAGTCCGCGCTTTTGCACGAGATATGCCGCTCCAGGTTTGGGAGCCCTGCTCGCAAATGCATTCTGATGCCAGCAATCAACAAACAATAAACAGCTGAAAAAAGCCAAAGAGTTTGGCTTAAATATTTTAAATACCCTCCGCTCTCTCTTGAATGGGATTTCACTCTCAGGATGTATATGCTTGTCTCGTCTGCGTGCTGTTTTGGCAGCCTCTTTCCCTCCTGTCTGTCTCCTAATAGAAATCTTGATAGAAATATCAGAAGGAGATTTTAATCACAGGGGTGTTGTGCATGCTTACTTATCTGAACCACAAAGGAAGAAAGAATTTCCCGCCGACGCTGTCACCCCTCTCATACAGCAGCCTCTGTCAGGGAGAAATGTGCCTTAAGACACGTCTCCCATTCAGCCTATGTAACACTTGCCAAACTGCAGCAAACTTAACAGGAGCCGAGAACAAACAGAATGAGGAAGCAATAGGAAAATAAGATCGAATGAAATGTTTCCTAGAGTCAAATACAGTATGTTAAAGGAGAGCCTTGAGAGAAAACATTCAGGGGGAGAAGGTAAACACAACCATTAAGTTTCTAACTGAAATGGAGTGCATGGGGAATTTCAGGATTGTACTGTGCGCCCCCCCCCCCCCCCCCCCCCCCCCCCCCCCCGCCAGCCACACCTTCCTCACGCACCTCCACCTCCTCCTCTCAACCCAGTCTTTGTTTTGTTTTGTTCCTTGGGGTGTTTTGATGGGGACAAATATCAAAATCCAGCTCTCGAGTATTTAATTTGAACCTCTCAAGATGAAAAGCAGCCACATCGGGTTGGAAAGGTTAAACCCTCGTCGGCACTTTTCATTTCTCGCTCACCACAGTGCTCGAATCACTGCAGCATTGTTGCGAACGCGCCTTAAAACTGTAAACACAATGTCCCCCTGTCTGTAAAGTTACTGCCAAGAAACTCGACCAAATCCAAGACGTCTTCTACTTTTGTCTGTAATAAATAAATAACAGCACAAATAAAACGTTGGGGAGTGGATTAAAAATAAAGAGGCGCTTTTGGAGTAAAGTCAGTCGTGCTCAATTAAGCCCTGATAACCAATGTTCTTTCTAAAGTTGGGGTAATTTGAAGCTCCCTGATGTTTTCATACAGGCCTTTTTCTACTCATCTCCACATAAAAGGGACAGTTCAGAAATTGTTGTCCCAAAGTAAGTTCTAAAAGACCTTCAAATCATTAAGTATGAGTTTTCAAAGAGCTGCCGATTGAAAGCCAATGGGAAAGTCCTCACACTTTTATCTCGGATGTTAAAGAAAAAGATGAGGATCTTGAGCCTGGGCCTTTCAGATAAGTGAATATATTTAATTTTTGAAAGAATCACAGAGTTGGTGTCTTTGGTCCTTATGCCTACTGGGACCAAGGCGTGAAGAAGTCAAAGTTTTTTTTCTCCCTCTCCCTCTTTCCATCTCTCACCCTGCTGTACTCATAAAGAGGAATAGACCCTGAAACCTCACTGGGCCTCTAAGTTGATTTATTTATCAGGTCTACTCTGCTCCCGAGTGATGGCTGTGTGTGATAGATACCCAGGGGTGGGTCTTTGCAGAGCAGCCTCTCCCCCTCTCACGCGTCCTCCTCCTCCTCTTCCTCCACCACGCTCCCTCGCCGTGGCATCAGAGCTCACGCCTGACACCAGGGCTTTCATCGCGGGGCACAGCTCAGGCCTCTGCAAAGCTCAGGCCTAATGAATGCCGAGCGGGGCTTCTGCTGCTGCCGCTACCATTTGCAAGAACGTGACTGACCAGGCCATTAAACACAGACAGGTTATGTTTCACATTCCCACGACGCACTCGTCCCCTCCCGCGTGTGTCTCAGACGCGGTGCTGCGCTGTTCGTCCTACCCATATGCCACAGCTGTTTGTTTTGCCCTGGGAGAGCTCCCTGTCACCCTGCCAAAACCACACTCCAAGAGACTTCTGCAAACCTCACATGTGATACAAAACAAGAAAAAAAAAACTCCCTCATTAACCTGATCCAGAAAGAAAGACAGATAGACACAATGAAAAAAACAACAACACAACTTTTAGGGCTTCCTGCTGTCGAGAGCTCCAAAAAGTCCTTTTGTTATTTGTTCCAAAATGGCTGCTGTTGGTAACAGAAAACACTTGTTTGTTGTTGTTTGGTTTTCGCCGCCGTGTTCCAACATGTTAACGGCGCAGGGACCCGCTGATAGAAAGAACATCTGGCTTTTGTGCATAGCTGAACGAGTACACATATATTATACATGATGTTCTGTACATCTGCCAAAGAGCCAGCCTGTATGTTCCTCAATCAGTGCAAACACGCGTTCACGTGACATCACACAGGCAGCAAGGATTCTGTATCACTTTTTACTTTTTTAGATCGCAAACACATTTAGTTTGTAAAAGGGGAGCTGAATTTCTAGCTTGGTGCGTTTTGCCGCACTTAGAGGCAGACAGAGTTAAATATTGAGTTTTGCCAATTAGGGAAATTCTCGGAGAAGACAGATGGATTGCCGGTGGTGTTACAGGCAACACCTGAAATCTGTCAATAATTACACCATGCTCAGGTTGGGAATCAAATTAGCTGAAAACATCAACTCTCTTGACATAATAATCACCTCTCTTATCTGTAGAAAATAAACCTGTGTGCTACACTCTACTGTACTCTTGATTAGTTAAAGTAGAGACTTTAAACGAAAAGCCTGTGGCAATGCACAGCTGTTTACATTAGTTACCTTCCGCATAGGGACAAGGAATAAAAGAATGACCATGTAAAAAGAGAACAAATGTTCATCAATCCATGAAAATGCGTCAAATTGCCATATTTGAAAACAAAATTGCCCAGTATTACATGCATGCCAGCCATCTGAACACTTGACTGTAATTCCTGTGGGGTGTGGGTTAGTGAGGTTCCACTCACCATCTGTTTCAGGACTGTTGTGATGACAGAAACTCTCCCATCTTTTCAGAACTAAAACCAACTGAATAGAGACAGATGCTAGTTCCTCTAAAAGACGAGATTAGTACTGAAATTTGCCAGGCGTAGGAATAGACTTGAATTTTGTTCTCAAACTGATTATTACAAGTCAGCTTTAATTTCCAGCCCCTGGCTTTATCTGCTATGATACAATTAGACTTCCCAAAGTCGATGCATAGGAATGCAGGACTATTACAAATCAGAATATTATTACGATATTAAAAGGTAGAAGTGCCAGAATTGCTCCTCTTGCAGGTCCAATGCAGTCTCACAGCGGTTTGTGTCTTCGTGTCATCTGTCTAGTCTCACCCGATAGTCAAGACCTTAGATTCTCCTGTCACATGCTACGATTTTTAAAGGTTAGAGTAGGTGCACGAGTCAAGCCTCTGCAACTACTTGAATTAAAACATGTTAAAATGTTTTATCTCATGATTCCAAACAACACATTGCAAACCCCAGCTTTAATGACTATCGTTTTGCATCATCACCGTCTGCTGCTTAGTTGCACAATGGCCATTTTGGCATCAGTACAAGACAGCCTATTACTCTGTGGGAGTCCTAGCAGGGAGTAGTGTACAAGTAATGAGCCTTTGTTGCTCCTCTTTGGAACTTATACTATAGCAGGTAACTTTACACAGTTGAGTAGGAAGTGATGTTAGTTGTAGATGAGTAATTGCAGGTAGACATTACTGGACCCATAAGGGACCACTTGAACGAGGGAACCTACTTGATTTGGTTCTCAGCGCACCGAACCCTCCCTCATATTAGCTTTGTATCAGCTTAAATTTTTGAGTGTATTATATATATGGAAACTGTTTAATGCAGTTGCGTTTGATAGTGAAAAGGGAGAGCTAAAAGAAAAGATTACAGCTACAAATAACTGTTTGGTATAAGCATATGGCATGTGAATATATGATAAGCAAAACAGGCAGCAATTACACCTCCTTTGAAATGTGTTTGGGAATGGAAATGATCAGTATACACTGTTGGGCTGCGTGCACAGGAAACAAGAAAAAAAGCAGCTTCGCATCACTTTTGAGGTTTTTAAAGAAAGTAATGCATTACTTGACTCGTATAGCTTTAATACAAAGTAATCCATACTTTACTTTTAGTTATATTTTAACATTTTTGTAACAAATAATCAAACTAACTTAAGAAAGAAGATAAATGTTTGACCGAAAAGGTGGAACCGGAAGGAAAATCTGTTTACTATGACAACAGTTCCTCATTTACTGAGTGTCACTTTGAAATCAAGCTTGGCTGTGGTCTGCAGACGCTCAGACTGAGCGTTACTCTGGGCCTGGGGTTCTTTAGCCATTACCTTTGTGTTAGCAAGCTGCTTGTTCAGGTGCTTGATGTCATATTGGCAACAATGGCGTTTAACCATCACTTTTTCTTTTTGCATAATAAATTAAAAGCAATGCGGTTATCTGCAACAACCAAACACTGTAGACAGTTAAAAAATATTGATCACAGGAAACTATTATATTAGTGATTATTGTAAGGTACAATGCGTTTACAGTAATGCATAACTTTGCAACACATTAGACAAAACACTACCTGCATATAGGGCACTTTGTAAGAGACAGGGTTACAGAGATCATCTCCATACTTTATCCCACACTCACACACTGCATACACAATACAAATTTGAAATAGATATGGTAAATTCAGTACTCTGAGAATTGCATCTCACTGTGGGCTTACAGTCCAAAATCTGTCATATTGTCTCCCAACATAACGCAGCACAACTCTTACCTTATGTGTCACATCTATTTGCTGTCAACCGGGGCGAGTGTGCGCTCAACATGTAGCATGATCTGCACTTCTGTTCTCACAGGAAAGTTTCACTGTTCCAAGCAGTGTAGCCGTGAGAGTGATAATTGGATAATGAGTAAATAAACAGCTGGAGTCCCGTGGTTTTTTTTTTTGGCTCTTTGAGTAAAAATGGTTAAATGTACAACTAGAACTGAACACGCAACCCAGTGAAGCACACACACTGACACACGGTGCTTCCAACACTACTGAGTTAAACTTGTCATAGAGGGAGCAGCTATTTGGGGGGCCATCTTGTTGTGTGTGTCTCCGTGGCTGAACTGCAGGGAACAATGACAGGAAGGAAGCAGGCTGGAGGTGAGTGAGGTGTGAGAGCCCTAAGAGTGTGTATCCAAGCCCTAATTAACTATCTGCTGCTTCCTCTCTCCCTGGCATCCCTGCCTTCCTGGGGCACATGCCAGTTACGCGGATGGTGTGTTTATGCAGTGTGTGTGTGTGTGTGTACGCGTGTGTATTTGCCAGCACCATAATATCACTGTCACCTCCGTTTGTTCCTGCCTCTCTCTCACCCCCTGTTCGCCTGGCACGCCTGCCCTCCCGTGTCAGGTTTTGTGAAGCAACCCGAAGCCACCGGATGGAGCATAATTACCCTCTGCTCACCGTGAACCCTTGTCCCCCAAACAAGAGCTTGCTTAGACTGTATCCATAAACAAACCTGCTCCTCCTTCCCTGTATGTGCCACCCATTCATTATGGGTGTTCTTCTCACTACAGACCTGGTCAGAAAGTGCCCCTGAATTTGACAGCAGCTTTTTAATGACATCTCAACATGGTAAATGGTCTCTGAGAATACTGTCTTGTATAGTAGGTTCTAACCCACTTCTTTAAGCAGGAAAGTCAGCTATAAGTATGACCTACAAAAGGGATCTACTGCTTACTGGCAATGTATAAGACTAAAACAAAAATAAGCAGTTTATTTATCCCACAGTGCACCAGCCACCCAACCCCTCATTTTGCTAAGCCCATTGCTTTAAGTAGCCTTGTCAGAACTTGAAGCGAGCCATTAAAGGCAGTGATGATGCGCAGCGGCACCCCCTGCGCTGACAGCCGCACTGTCGCCGCCAAGCTGCAAAGCTTTAATACATGACTAGGAAGGCATCCAAAGACCAGAGTAAATAAAGGAGGGAAAAGATGAAATGCATGCGACAGTGAGGCAGACAGCTGAACAAACGCAATGACTTCGAAAACGGGCCTAACAGCTCACTCTTCCCCCACTCTTTACACAATCAACCATGTAAATTATTGAAATATCATGAAAAATAAATAGTTCAATAAAAAAAGGTTCTGCCAAGGCCCAATTATGCAGTTTAGCTGCATATATCAGTGTTTTTTTTTCTCCCTGGTAATGAATGGAATGAAAAAGGCTGTTGTTTACAGGGTGTGGAAAACAGTGAAGATCTAACAGATCTCAAAGTATGGAGTAGATCCAAAGTAAAGAGGGCTCAGACCACCACACAACAGAGCTAGCTGCCAGCCTTTATCTCCCAATCCAAAGAGGCTATCTAAGAAATCAAATCAGGTGAACTTGACATGGCTCACTTCCAATCCGAGTCAGGGTAGCTCCGTAACTGCGGCGGCGCTTTCTTTGAAGCATTAACTGAATGAGTCCTGGAGAAGGGAGAGTGCAGAGGCTGAGTTAAATGTCCGTTGTTTTAGCGGTTTGAGGCTTTATCCCTGTGTTCTCCAGTGGCACTTCCTCAAAGCGTAATGCCCTGGGAGTCCAGGCGCTTTGAGCAGGGACTAGCCCTCTTCCTCTGGTCCTTACATGTGATCTCCTTGATTTTAATGAGGCCACATGGACCCCCTGTGATGTGCTTTGGAGGATGCGGGGATCCCATGCTCGCTCTGAGGTCGTGATAGTGGTTGAACACCAGTGACCCCGTCTCCCCCACCCCTCGTTTCAGCCGGGCCTCTCAGGCACGTCTAATGTTTTATTAACCAGGTTCACTGGTTCACTCTCTTCTGAGGAAATATAACTGGCTGTCAATCATCTATCTGGATAAAGTGCACTGTGGCTTCACAATGCAGCCTGCATGTATCACATGCACTGGATCGATAAGAAATCCTTCTGACTGCTTCACACAGAATGTTGACAATGCTGCTGCACCTGAATATTAAATAGACCTTGAGAGTCCTCTGTATACTTTTACAACACAATGGCAGCAATTAAACAAACCCACTAATTAGTCCTGTCATGTACGCATGATGAAAATCTCTAATTACACTTGCAGAAAATTACTGAGTGTATTAGCAGCAGCACGGAGTCCGATCTTTGAGCTTCTTCTCAGGCAGTTTGAGTTAGCGTGCAGTTGTTGATCTTTGCACGAGCAGTTATTACAGTTTTGTATTTTCTAATTAGTTTACATGTTTATTTCATATTGACTTTTTGCTTGCAATCCAGTTTAGTTTCCAGTGTGGATTTCATTTTGGTTTTTGCTGTTTGAAAATGTTTCACTTTAGTTAGATTTTCATTAGTTTTAGCACGTTTAAGTTTTTTTTTTAGTTATCATAGCATAGAGGAGATCTTGTCAAGTTCAGAATAGGTATAATATTACAAATAAAGCCATTTTTAAAGACATTTTCAGCACTGACTAGTGACCAGACAGTCAGTCTTTCATATTTCTGACAACCAGCCAGTATCTTTCATGGATATGCAGCGCATGAAAGCGGTGCAGGCAAAAAGTCCCACGTAGACTATATGCTATATGCTAGCATGTTGTTTTTTGTCTTTGCTATGAGTGAGTACACAAAGTTCACCGATTTAACAAATGTTCTCAACAACAAACTTAATCAGACACTTAAATCAGACTCTCACCCAGCCAGAAATGGGCAGTAACTGTAATCCGATTACTTTTTCAAGTAATGAGTAAAGTAAGGGATTACTTTTGCAAAAAAGTAATTTGATTACTGTTATTTTCCCGTAAGCACGCTGCATTACTGCGTTACTAAACCATGATTTTGTTTGTGAAAGTGTCTCAAGACAATGACGTACGAGCGTGGTAGCAACAGACGTGTGTAGATCAACAATGGATAATATGGAGTGCGGGAGAGAGTACGACCATGCGGTGTTTAAAGCTTGGAAGTACTTACATTACTTTGAGTTTTGTTCCGTAAAATGTGACAAAAACATTAGTGTCCATTGTAGACTCTACGTGAGAAGAAAACTTCTTTCTACAGCAAAAAATTAAACTTCAAATCTGAGCAAGCACCTAGCAAGCTGCCAAGGGAATTTGAAATTCACAGAGAAACCCCCGGATCCCCCCACTGACATGACGCAGCGGAACACTGCAAACTTCCACCCGCCCCACTCCTGCTAAACAGGTGAAAATAGATTTAAGAGCGACAGGACTTAGTGCCGCTGAATCTTTGATTATATTTATCTTTTGCTGTGTTTTACTTGCATCTATTTAAAAGATTATGAAATACATTATTGTATTTCATATGCTGGAATATGCAGAAAATAGGTTTAAATGTTAAATAAATTTCTTCCAGTCAAAGACTGTTGCGTAAAATTTAATTTTTGCTCGATGCAATGTGCATAAAGTTAAAAGAATAAAACTAATAAACAATTTTTAAAAAGAAGTTTTTTTCATTTGATTCTGTTTTATATGGGGTGGATTATGCAGAAAAAAATAGAACTGGGCTGAAAGTTCTATTACTTTTTTACGTATTCAGGTTGTGTATCATGTTTTTAAAAAGTAACTAATTACTTTTCAAAATACATAATCAGTAAAGTGATGGGATTTCTTAGAGAAGTAATTAGTAATTAGTAACTAATTACTATATTCAAGTAACTTGACCAACACTGGACCCAGCATCGGGACACTTACTTTGAAAACACTAAAGCTCCTTGGTGGCGGTAGTTAAGCTAGTCAGCCCCACCGTTTTGCTGAAAGCAGACAGCTTTGCTCAAAGTAGATTAACACACAAAAGCTTTTACTTGATTTATTGAATTACAGAAAGAAAATAAGACAAATATGGTAGAGGTTAGCAGTTCTTGTCAAAGTTGGTTCAACTGCATTACAGAAGTAGGCTAAAGGCGCAATAAAAACTAAAATGGTTTTAAGATGTTTGTAGTTAATAACACAAAAATGTCAGATAAGCAATGAAACTATTGTAATTGTGCAAATCTGAATGTGGTCAACCATAAGCTACTGCCAAACACTGGTAAACTACTAACTACTAAACTACTAATTTTTAACGTATGTACTACTCCCCGAAACTTGTCGTTTTTGGAAAAGCACTCCATACATCCTCAGTGACATAAATCTGAGGAGAATCTATGTGAAACGTCACAGCATTTCTTTCCCAAGTATCCCAACATTTAAGCCCATACAAGTCATTGTTGCTCACCTTAAACAGCATCATAGAACAGAGAAAAACCACACACCTCAGTCCGTGCTGCAAATGTAATTTCATTTTGAAACTCACCTGCCATCACTGGAATGAGTCAGCAGATCCAACCATTAAATCTGCAACAGTGAAATTGTGATGTAAACCTAAAGAAACAGAAAGTTATTGAGCTCAGCTCTCCTTTTTCTGTCTTAGTGCTCCCATAAAAGGAGTCTTGTTAGATTTGTGTTACACTGTTCAGGTTGCCTCAGTCCTGACTGCTGTTGTGATGGCTGAAAATGTGTGAATCAGACCACTCACAGATATCTTTGTCAGTCCAAGGCCATAAACATATCAGTACAAACTAAGCAGGTTTCAGTTTGTTAAAAGAAACAGACCTCTTGACTCCACTCAGGCTGTAATATTCTCATATATATGTATTATTCTGCCTAAAAGTATTTTTAAATTCAAAGCATGAAGGTTGTTTTCTTTCTGCTAAAACTACAAATGGGACTGTTTTGGAGCAGTATCTGTTATTTTTAGAAAGTGGTGCTCGTGTCAGGCCCACAGTCATAACATAAAGTTAAAGTAAATATTATTTGCCTTTTGGAAGCTGGATAGAAATAAAATAGCATGCTTTCACTGATGTGTCTTCCCTAATGTTGTGAGTGACCACAGCATATTAAGAATTAGCTATAAAAAAAAACAACAACTGATCTGGAGTAGAAGAAATGATGCAACTCTGCCAAAATGTATTCTAAAGAGGCCATAATTTTCCTGATTTGTCCTGCTTCTCTTTCAATAAATATTGCATGGAAAGTAAACAGATAAGGATGACAGTAATGGTCAGAGTTCTTTTCAAATGGACCCTCAGTGGGACCACAGAAAAGCTCTTCCTCTGTGATGTGTCCCTCAACATTGTGGTGAAGGGCAGACTCAGGAGAGGAAAGTGACATTTAGGAAGAGCTAAAACAATGGAACAGTAGTGCTTTAATGTCTCATAAGACGTCCTTTAAACATGGCTTTTCCATCTGAAAGCATCTCCATGCTGAGTCAAGTGCACTAACTGTGCATGAAAGAGCTCATTCCCTCAGGACAAGGCTGCCTGATACCCGCAAGAATAAACTGGCCTTTAACTGCCAGGCTCCACACAGCACAAGATACACATACTAAAGCTCACTGTGCCAAAGGGACAAAACAACACCAAAACCAAGGCTACAAATCTGTGAAGACCCCATATTCCAACCTCTGCCTGTAATATCTGCACAAGACCACCTGACAACTATAATGTCATGAGAGTTTTCTTGCATGCTGACACTTTAAATAAAGAGTTTAACAGTTGACAGTTGTGACAAAGGTCACAGGGGGAAAAATTCTCAAGTTGAGTACTATACAGTCTCTTTTTACTGCTTAACAGTGAGAGAAATTTATGGAAACTAATCTTGGACCAAGAAAAGGAAAATCCAGACTACACAAAAGACGTCAAACATCTGAACATATGCATGCGGAATAAATGTAAAGTAATAGACAAAGGCTATGTGTGTTAAAACTGTGCTTTATACAAATTAAATTAAACATTTCTTATAGTTCAAATCGACATGATGAATCACTGACAATGACTGGGGAATTTTTTAGATGATGTGATGGATGAGTCAAGATTATGCACCTCACAGTCACACATGGGTAAGAAACAAAGCTTATTTTGTGAAAATGATACACCATGTTTATGTTTGTGGAATTAAAAACAACAACAACAACAACAACAGATAGCTGAGGTGATGGTTAGTTTCAGAGGCTAAAAATTAAATTTCTGTTTTAGCAAGAATGAGTGTAACAAGGAAACCAATTTCCATTTGGAAGGGAGAAAAAAGGGAAAAAACCCAAAAATATGCAACAATATGCATTACTGCTTTACTTTTAGAGTAATAACTACAGTATACAAGGCCAACGACCCCTTTCTACTCTGTTTCCTATGTGTTTGCAACTCTCTATGAATTATCTTGATCTGGCTTAAAAATATATATTTAGCAGCTGGTACTGTTTTCACCTTTGACACCAGGGCAGTAAAATCCTCCTACTGTAGCAGGAAACCTACCAAAAATGTGTCAGTCTGTCTGTCTGTGGAAGGATTTTGTCAGAGTGATGGGAAATCTTTACAGGTGTGTATCTGACAAGTTCACAGATGGGTTTGGCTCAAGAAGTTATCGGCAGCTGGTGACTGATCCTATTACATGACAGTATAAGGAAAAACTTTTCGTATTTTTGTTTTTGTTGTCCTACCAGTGGTCCTCCACAAATCCCACAATTTCTAATAATTGTTAACATAAAAAGACCATGTTGAATATTAATAAAAAGTCTGCTGACTGCATAAACAAATGCTTGCTTGCTTATTTTTCCCACAAAAATATATTATATATTATTATTATTATATTATTATAATAGTATATTTTTATTTATATTTTTCTCCGTAGTTTAAATTCGGTCATTCATGCCCTAGGTGCACAACTCGTGATGCACACCACTCTATTTGAGAACTGGAGTTTGTAAGGACTGTTAACATAATAATAATAATTATAATTACATTTCTTATTCATGACATGAACAGTATGTAGGCAATTTGTGTTTGGTTGGTATAGATTTATTTATATCTTTAACATCTCTCTTTTTGAGGCACAGTTCAGCTTCCATAAATGTTGTTGTTTCATGCAGCAAACATTACTCAGGATTACAGAGTATGAGGAGAATAAAAGAGGTTTAGACTCAAGCGCTGAGGCGACTTGACCTCTGAATTATAAACACACCACAACAGAGATTTGTTGCAATTTCTTTCAGACATACTCCATATCTGAACTAATGCTTTTCAAGAATTGCCTTTTCTCAAGGTAAGATTAAAATTCATGGAAAAAGAGCGTCACCCGCACGCCCCGATGGGTAGCTCACAACAGTTTGGAACAGACTTCTCAGGAAAACAAATATTTTTTGCCAAGTGGCAGTGGTTGTGAAGTACATACGTCCCGCAGCTCTGATTTTACATCCTGTCACATGAATGATTCAAAGCACTCAATATAAATATTAAAAGTAATAGCTTCACTATTCAGCTATTACTCCATCATTCCCTGAAATCATCATAAAACATTCAGAGCCTTTTAGAAAATTTACACTCTTGAATTTGATGGCGGGGAAGGGAGCCTGTCAGAGTGCGAGGTCCTGGAAGCTTAAATAATAGTGGAAAGCTGTTTATGGAACATGCTTTATTTATTCATCGTCTCAGAGTAAGGACTTCAGTTTAGATGGAGAAACAGAAACAGAGGGAGGGAGAAGACAGAGAGAAAGACATCCAGCAGCATAGAGGGTGAAAATCAAAGGAAGGACCTATCTGCGGGGGGAAAAAAAGCTGAAACATAACTCTTCCCACAGTGCAATAAAAGAGGGAAAAATGCAGAGTCCATGAGATTCTCGGCACAAGGTCAATCAATGGAAGGACTCTGGGTCCAGGAACAGCTAATGGATTGTGAAGACGCGTAGCAGGGTTATGAATTTTTAACCAGTTCCTCCTTCAGCCCAGACCTCCATAAATCAATGAAGACTTATTGGAGAAGATCAATTATGCAAACTTAAAAACATTTAATGACAGATAATGAAGAGGTCCCCGGAGGCGGGCTGGAACCTGACTCGTAGCCCAGGAATCATTTGTGGAGCAGGAGTTGGCTGAACGGGGGCACTTATCACAAGTTTCAAGGCCACAACTTAAACACCTCACTGACCCGCTTAGCAGCAGCAGCAGAGCAGCTGTTACTTGTGTGTGCACTAGACCTGGGTGTGTCAGGAAAGCTAACATTTCAAACAACATCTGAATAAGCAGCTCCTCAGTTTAAGTTTTCTGTAGTGCTAAAAGATTTTCTGCAAGCACAAGAAAGAGATGGCCACCTTCAAGAGCTAAACGTCATTTTCCAAAGCTCATCATAAAAATGCCCTGGGGCTGCCCCCTGTGGTAGTAATCTCAAATCACTGAGCTCTAAACAACGTTAAGCACATTAAAAGACTCTGCATATCTGTCCCCTCCACTCACGTCGCGCACAATGCCTCTGACCCTGTCACCACATGCTTTTATGTAGTCTGTGTCCTTCGAACAATTCATGTTTAATGTATTACTTCTCTCTTACTTGTCTAGCAAAGCGTGCAGGCTGTTTAAAGATTGTTCAGCAGCTTTGGTGCTTGTTACATCTCTATAAGAAGGTAATAATGTGCCATCTGCTATTTTTTTTTTAATTTAAACAAATCTAAACAGGTGTTCCACATCAGAAACTAGTGACTAATTCAGGTATGAAGGCTTCGTAAGACCAAGGCCGAATCCGTACAATCCACGGGACTATTTGCGGTTGTCGACTTTGCTCAAACTGTATGCACACTGCTTAAGAAACACATTGCAGAAAGAGTGGGGAAGACTCAGATACAGGGTGGAGGGGATCAAAGAGGATCTAAGCAAATGCATCATGGCTCAGGTCATTTGTGTTTATATCGCGGCAGGGAAATTCATTTTTTATTACTCTAGGTGCTGCATCAATTCCACTGACAATTCCTTCCAGATGTTTCCGTGTATCCCAGGAGTGTCTGAGAGGCATCTACAGGGCTGATGGAGACTTATAACCAAGCTCACATCTGTCCCTCTCACCATCTATTTTGTTGTTTTTTTTTCTCTAGGAGAGCAACCTTTTCATCATTCTGACAGTGGAAGAGAAAGTGCTGTACTGAATTCCCCTGTAAGTACAGTACATTCTGATAAAGTGTGTGTCTTTTATGAGTGGCGTGTGTTTGGTTTGTTTCTACCCGTTCATAATGCCAGAAGGTCATTTCCCCACCCCTCGTCTCTAGTGGTTGAAGGAGGTAAAGAGGCACTTAGCCGCTGATGGGCTTTACTTTAGACAGGCCGTGCCGGTGATTTCTTTGCCCCATTTCCTCTGGATTTTTCCAAATGTACCTTTGGGACATGTAGTTTTATAATTACACATCATTTAGAGTGACATTTGATTTACTCATTTGTTTTACTGTGCTGCAGCATTTCTTTTCAGTAAACTGACAAAAAGCGTCACGGTGATTTTATTATACATATATATAGTATATTAATATGCATTGTAGCAACACGGCTACCATAGCAGTGATATTATAAATGGAAATTTTACATTTAAAGGAGTGGAGGTGTCTGGATCCAGGAAACAACCATACATTAGAGCAGCATCATAACAATTAATCATAATGGAGGTGGTGGAGCTAAGAGGAAGGTCTGAAGTGACTAAGTCAGTCTTGGGGTTTTTGCAGGTACATCTTCACGCTCTGCTGGTTCTCATCCAGACAGGAGAGATGACCCAGAGTCAGGCCAAAATGTTTACTGGCAGATGTGTTTTAAAGGAGCTCTCCTTAGCTGGTCATGGCAGCGGAAAATACCCTGCTGTTCGGTGCATCTGCAATTCGCTGCTCTTCCCAATTCCACCTACAAAATCCTGACCTTTTAAAGAAATGATGGATGAGCTGGCTATGTTACTGTTTCTCTCCCTTTCCCATCTTTTTTTTTTTTATATCTTTCTATTTTTTTCCATACCATTGAAGATTGAAGCTCTGTCTATGTTAGGCTTCAAGGCAAATTCTGCCCCTCCTTTGCTCGCTGTTTCAAAATCACTTTAAAGTCTGATGCTGGCTTTGGCCAGAGCCCTTTGGCACTTGGCTTCTGTGCAGCGGTTCGCGTCAGGAGCTACGATTTGTGATTTGCAGATGACATGAGCAATGCCTTGCTCGTGGCTGTTGAGGTGGTTTTGCAGAGCAAAGTCAGTAATGTGCGAAATGATGTGACTGGGGCTACACATCACATTACTGATAGACTGACTCGGGTGGTAAAAACACAGTTTTCTGTATTTCTTATGTTTCTGCCTGTGTTATTGTGTTGCCTTTTGATTTTGATCAACTGTTACAGAGAATAATATCATATATTGTATAATAAACGATATTATACAACTATTCTCCAAAAGTCTGAGGTGAAATTTTCTCAAAGCTTTCCTTGGTGCTGTGCCGTATGTGCACAATATTGCAGATGAGGCCAGAAAGCTCATATTTACAGTGTGGCATGTTCACTATTCCAGACCAAGTAATAATAAATAATAGCTCCAGTTTAGTTCATTTTTTAGATCAATTCTATTTTCAAAATTAATAACAGCACCACCAGCAGACTTTAGGTTTGCCAAGACTGTCTATAAATTGATAATCTGTGGTTTTAAGCTCCTTTCAAGATTAAAAGGTAATCTGTCTGCGTGTTAACTTTACCTCCGACTGCCTGAAGAAACTTCACACATCGATGAATATTGCCATCTCTGTGTGATGATGCTCTCATGCTCTGCAGGTCTTTCCACAAGCTCCTGGTCAACTGCAGGTTTCAGCTGTTCTAATACTCTGTTGTTTGCTTTCGTGCACAAACAGGCAACTCAGGCAACTGAGCTGTAACAAATATGTGAGTGTACTGTTTACAGATGTTAGGCAAAATCCTTCATTTCAGGGAACGGGCTTTGTTTATGTTCTTTTCTTAAAATGCATTGTTTTTACACCAATTCCTCTTCGTCTTACAGTATGAGATTCGGTGGAAATGCTCATTCAATTTTCACAGTTTTTGATGAAAAGATTAGTACAACCTTTATATCTGTGAAATACAAAGTTAGACTGTTAATAGAAGAAAACAGCAGGCCTGGCTCTGTCTTAAAGCATGACTATATCAGCGCCTCTGAAGCTCACTATTTACCTGGTTGCCAACAAATCCTACAACCATCCTTACAGGTTTTTGCCCAAATGAATACCACCTGAATCAGTGTGCTAAAAATGTAGCACAAATATTTTTATTTTGCCTAGTTTTGTACTATTGGCCTGAAATTGTAAACAATGAAAATCAGGGGTCTGTCTTTTAAAGCCCAATGTTTTGTTTACCAGTCCATCCACTCCAATCTTCTTCCTGCTCCCTACTGGTAATGTTTGTCTCCATAACTAAGTCGCCTCACCTCCTGGTGAATAAGAATGTGCATGCATTAGTGTGTAAACATACTAAACATACAAATCCTGGTTCTGAATCGACAAGGAGTTTTATGGAATTTGCCCTCCAGATTCTTCTCTTTACAAAAAAGTGAATTGGCCTAAATTCTCTAAATATTAAACTACATTTTTTTAACAGAATCCTTTACGTTGTATTATAGATTTACATAAATTTGAACTTTTCGAATGCAAACCCCTTATTTTTGTGTACATGGATTTCTCTCTGTACTGGAAAGTGTTCAGTATTCTGGGAATTGAAGCATATCTTACTTTGGCCAAGAGTCCTCCTGAGGATACAATATGCCCAGGGCATTGTTTAGATTGGAAAATCCTCAACAAGAGCTTTTGTTGGATACTATTGGTCCTCAACTCAAAAGATGGAATTGTCAGAGTGTGTGAGATAGAGCAAACACAAGAGAGGAAGCCTTGACAGCATCCCAGACAGTCGATCCCCAGTGACTGTGTCCACTGATAATTTACTTTTCAGGAGATGTGTTTATGAAGGGTTACGATTGATGCGCTAAAATATTGATAAGGGACATTTTATAAGCTTGGGAAGAGGTGGGACGATTGACCCCGCACAAGGGCTGGGAGTGCAGATAGTATGTGCATAGCCTGCTGATACCTGCTGTTACCAGACAATATATAGACAGATAGTTTGTGGTAAGTACGTCTGCATAGTACAACATAACAGATATCCCACCAGCGCACATTTTATATGGCCGAGGAATTTAACTTGAATGCATTTAATCTTAAAAAATGTATCTGTGTACAATGCATATAATTCAGCATTTCAATTCACCACTTTGTGTTTCATTTTAAACTTGTGCACAAAGAAATTCTGTCTGAAAAATTGAAAATGAAGTCAACATGTTGTAAAAGAATTTTTAGATTTTGCAGGTGTTTCAAAAGATTTGCACTGATAACATTAAAACTGTAAACGTAATAAATACTGAAATCCATTCGAATGAAGGAGCGAGAGGTGTGTCTTAGGTTGCATATTAGCACTGAGATATCCCCATGAGTCTATAAAGCTGTGCCTTATATTTTTGAAGTGCAAATGTGATGACATGCTAGTATTGATGGTTATGCTAGTGACACATGCGGCCTGGGGCTAGGTCAACAACAGGGAGTGCTCCATTGTAATGCCTGCTCTGCAGGGACCTTTGGACACATGCCTCCACCCCTCCAGCTGTTCTCCAGCAGGCAAAGCCCACAATCCCTTGCTGATGAGACGCACGCATTGCTTCCTTTGTCCACTGGCCTTGTGGCTCAGGAAGGTGTTACTGTGGCTGTCAGACAGGGTGAGCAATATTGACTTAAAGAGCTTGACCTGGCTCATCCCTGATGGCTCTACCTTTTCACCCCGACCTCTGAACTCTTCCAGCCACTGAATCACTCTAGCAGTGTCTTCGCAGTCGAGCTGGAAGCCAGCCCAGCCTGCTCACCAGGGTTGCCCCCTGTCCAAATAAATTAAACTGCAGGAAGGGAAAGCAACAGTCGAACAAGAAGAAAGGACTCGCGTCTCGACAGTTTAATTATCCAACTCGGCTTTTGAAGGCCTTGAGCAACAGCAGGTTGGATTTGGTCTCCTTAATCCCAACCTGAAATAAACACATCCCAAACCTCCACCAGCTGACCCAGAGAGAGATGACTGGGTGGAGGGAGGGTGGAGCTAACACTGTACCTTGATTGTTACTGATAGAAATTGGACTTTTACTCAGTAATCTAGCAGGTTGAATGTTTTATGTTTGTAAATGTTGAAATGTTTAAGTCATTTAAATATTTCTTGTTTAAACATTACATCATGTAACATGATTTTAAAGTAGCTCTGATCTGGGATTATTCTAACTGCCCTTTTTTTATCATCATTAAAATGTTGACAAAACAGGGAGCAACAATAAAATTTGGGGATTCAGTGTCTAATAAACGTGGAAATAGTTAAGGTGCTGAATATGAAAACTTAGAGTTAAATGTGAGGTTGTATTTAGTGGAGCTCTTGTTTCCCAAATGCTGTACAGGTTTTTTTTTTTGCTTTAACTTATCATTATGAAGGGTAGGACTACATCTGTCTTTAGATATCCTGGTTTAGAGGTTGTAAGATGGTATTTCACCTCCACATAATCAACTGAAAGAAATGACCAAGACCAGCTCTACTGTAACGCACTTCACTTCATTTAGTTTATAACAGCTTTCATAACATAAGGCATCTTATGTTATGTTTTTTTTTGTTTCCTTTAACCCCTCCACCAATAACACATGCTAATACTACTGTGTTAAAATGTGTTTACACCTTAGCTAAGATATTGTATTAAGGTAGCTAAAGAGAAGTGTCATAATTTTGATCCATTTGTACTTTATACTTTTATTTATTAGTAACAGTGACAGTGAAATGCTTTAACTTGTTAAGTGTATGCGGTAGAACTCTAGGTTTGTGTGTCTATGCTTAAAGCAACTACACTTCTTTGGCATTAAATTGGATTTTGAGATATTAAAAATCTTAATTCCTACTAATAATGCTGTTTTCATGATTCCCCATTCAACTTATAGGTCATTTCTACCGACTGTAGCTTCAGGACACCATTAGTTTTGGCGTGTGTGGGTTTACCATGTATATTTCATTCTCCTCTCACCTTATTAGAGGCATGATTTCATTGATTTCTTCCCATTGCTTTCTCTCTTCACTGCCAGCAGCTGCATGTGTTTAGAAGAATTTTAAGGGAGCAAGTAATAAGCTGAAGCATCCTAGGGATGCCCTGCAGACAGTGAGCAATGCAACTTTGTCCTGTGATGGCAAGCTATAAGAAGCGTATGCAGATAATATACCACAGAGATGATCAAAACTTCTCATCGTGCTCCCACACATCCTCTGTTCTGTCAAGCTGCAGCTCCACTGTGGGACATTAATGTGGCAAGCATGTCAACATGGTCAGATAAAAAAAAAACAAAAATAGATCTGCGTGTAGCTGCGGTGATAATGACACATAAATTGGTGAAGCTTCCCTGTAGAAGAGCCATGTTTTTCTTCACAAAACACAGAGGAGAGGACAACTGTGACAGAATAAATTGGACATCCAATGTGAAATTAACACTGATTTACTTTTGAAGTCATTGCAAATGTGTAATATCAGCTGAAGTAAAACAAACAAGTGCAGTATATACTGCACTTATGTGTGTATTGTGATGCTGATAATTTGTATCCCTCTCAGTAGTACATACATGGAGAATCAGAATGCTCTGGGATGACAGTCTTTGGGTGGTGATGCGGATATTAAGAGCAGCACTCACTATCAAACTGATAGGGTGCATGTGTGGACAAGCTTAGCTTTAGGGTCCAATAATTGTATCCTTGATGTGTCAAAACATGGTATTCTTTCAGCATTGTGGTGAGACTGAGCCGTCACACTTCCTGGCGAAAGGTACGGTTTAGATTTGCCCTGGCTTGCGAAGGCCCTAGGTCTTTTTGCGCCATGAGCTAATTGTGTATATTATCACACATTTTTGGGCTCCGTCCAGTCCACAGCAGTGAAACAAGCAGGATGCCTATCAAAACCATTATTCCCAGGTGTGAAAAGCTGTCACCTTCGTATGTGTCACTTTTGTCTCTCTGCCTTGTCCCACTTACTGGCCCATTTTGCCTGGGCAGGTGAAATATGTGCCACCTGCCACTGCTTGCCCGGTTTGGCTGTGGGATTGATGGAACACATTCTCGGAGAAGGTGATGATAAGTGACAGGGTCTTTACATCATTCTGCGTGGAAAAAAGGGGCGATGACCATTAATCAATACTATTTTCACGCACGGAGCAGAAAAGGACAGGGCTGATTCTATTTCTGAAAATTTACCCTTTACCTCTCTCATGCTACAGTAAACAAGCAGAAAACAGAGAAAATCAATTTCACTTAAAAAAATAACTATTATTTCCAGCATACACAGTGGACACGGACAGTATGAGCATCATAAAGGCTACACACCACAAAGACCAATAATTATCAAGCTTGTAATGAGAGGTGATGCTTGTTTAGTGCTCCTTTCCTGCCATAACTGCTCCTACCTGAGAGTACAGGCAATTATATGCTACATTTCATCACTGGCTGACCCATAAAGCATGTGGTGAGTGCAGAGAGCTACCTGCCACACCCTGTTAGGTGAAGGTATGCACAGATGGGTGCCAAGTTTCCATTCAGACTACAATCTGGCATGCACAGTGTCACCCCCCACTGTCTTTAAAACCATTTACCAACTGCTCTGACAGTCAGAGCCAGGGACACTCATTCATTCGTTGTGGCAGGTCTCAGCTTTAAGAAACTCAACTAGTCTAAAAGAAACACCGTCGGTCTACCTTTTAATTTCACTTAAAAAGAAAAAGGAGCCTTGCATGTTTCATTTTTATCTGATATTTGGGTTTAAGTGAGTGCAGCAGGAGGGAATTGCAGTGCTGAGCAGAATCCAATCTGTTGATTAATCATGTAGCGTTACTGGCAAGATGACTTCCGCTCCAGCACACCATTCATGGAAAAGCTTTTTTCATGCTTTATTTAACAGAGAGTCATTTTGATTAGTGTGGAAACATACTTGGAGAGGCACAATGACTAAATCAGACGTGTCAGAGGCTTTTACTTACTGAGGGGATGATATTGACGAGACAGGCAAAGGCAGCCGAGGAGGGCATTGCTGCGCATGGAGACGGATATTATAGCCTGTCCTTTTCTGTGCAGTAATGTGTTTCAGTCATTTCAAAATAACCCCGCTGCTTTTTGCATTAACTGCATATTAAAATAAGACCTATTTCCTTAAAGTTGGTTGTAAAGTTTTATGTTTTTCTATCATGTTTTAACCCTCCTTTGAAACCCTGCTTGTGAGAAAGTTAAAAAGTGGGATTGACACCCTCCCTTAATATTTGCCGTTCCAACAATCAATCAATCCTCCAACCGCTACAAGAGGGCTCGACGTTTATGGGTTTTGCTCAGTCAGACAGCTTGACTGGTTGTTATTGATTCATGCCCCAGACTCAAATGTCAATACCACCTCTTTTGGGTTGTGTCGCAGAAAAAAAAAATCATCTTCATTGATCACTGCGGTCGGTGAGCAGGTGGCTCTCTTGCAGCGAGCCACAACAATTGGAAACACTGTTTGGTACACCGCTCGAAATGTTAGACAGCCAATTCATGGTCCAGTAGGTCACCTGCCAGCCGCCGACAACAGTATTCGAAGGTGCATCTTCACTGACCTGTGGCCACCATTAAGAGGAATATACTGCACTGACGCAATGGCATGTGCACAAAAGCAGACATACACCTATCGCATCTGCTCCAGTTAAGATGTGCATTTATGTGTTTAGTGAGGAAAAATAGTCAAGAAAAGAAGTATAAAAGCTGTGTATTTGGTGATGAAAGTCAATTGAAAGGTCAATGTCAAAGCTGTGTTCAGTGACTGGGATGATCCTTCTCATCTAAAACAAAAAAAAAGCAATCCATGTTGTTCTTAAGCCAGACTGAAAGAAATTAAAAACGGACTGAATTTCTGTCAATGTTCATTTTAGGAGCAGCTCAAAGTGGTGGAAGCGATTTAAATGCCTTGTTTGAATTCATACACAAATGAAAAATTCATGCAACAGAGTGAGTGAATGTCCTGTATTTATTTCTGCAACAAACTAACTTTGAATATTTATAGGGGCAAGAAAGGCATTGCATTGTAAGGAGAGCAAATCTAATTTAATGCACAGTTTAATGGCTATTATATTCAGCTGGGCAGAAGCACTGAAGCAGCAGCGGATGGACTGGACACAATTATTCTATTCTTTGCATGCTAATGAATTTAAATATGATGGGGATGAATTAAACATTAACTGAAAGCAAATATAATTTTGATTTAATTATTGACTTGGACCTTCTTTCAGCGGATTTCCACTCCAAAGTTAATATCAGTGTGACCGTGCAGCAAATTTAATACTTTAATTTGTGAAGAAAGGGAAAATTACTGCTTACAGAGAATGACTTTAACTGTCAGAAAATTACATTTTATAAAAGATCTTGTCAAAACATCTAAAGAAAGACTGGCTATTTAGCATATTATCTTAAATTAAGCCCCTTCCCCAAGCAGTGATTTTTCCAATCACTTTAATCAGGTCAACAAAATGGCTATGCGTCCTTTACACTGCAGTTTAAATCATTAGCCTGCTAATCATTGTTCTACACTCTATCTATGATTTTGTTTTAGGCCAGCTTTAGCTGTCTGGTCTTATAAGAAAAATAATCATTAAATCAATAAAAACACATTATAGAAAAATACAACTGCTCTGCAGCCTTGTTCTTACTGTTCTAACTGTTTGTGTATTGGGAAGCTTCTGATTCTGTCAGTAGCAATGGTGATTCACTGTGTTCAGCTCAGATTTAAAATTGGATTGGATTCGATTTCCTGAGACATGCTGCTTTAGCCAGTTTTTATAGAAATATCAGGAGAAACATGAAAAAGAACCAGCTGGAAATGATGCTTTCTGTCATTTTGTGGCACTAACATTAGCTTTATTACAGTAGCTAGTGTGCATTAGCTAGAAACTGCCAGCCACAGTCAGTTTAGCTGGCAAAAAATTGAACTATTGAAAGCTTACACTGTTCTTATCCTAACGGTAGGCTACATCTGCCATTATCAACAGGCTTTAGGGAGCAGCCGTTTGGTTAATGGAAGCTAACCAGGTTAAAAAGATCACAGTTTCAATGTTTTATACCTCTCAGGGCATCCTACAGTATACACTTATTAAGGTGTAGCTCCACCGCTGTCCACTGCTGGCAGAGGATCACACAATCAAGAGTCCCTGTTAACAGTATTAGCGTTATTTGGCGGTGCTGCTTTCTTGGGTGTTGGCCAAGTTCTCCCACTTCATCCAAGAAAAAGGCAGAGATGGGAGACAAAGAGCCTCCTCTTCCTAATCATCATGATAAACGATGAAAGCACTTTTCCCTTCCAAGTGTCATTCTCTCGTGGAGAAAATCTTTTCCACTTTAGATTGGGGTGTTTGAAGTCACTCTCTGTCTTCTTGTCTCATTAAACATAAAAGAATAAAATAAAATTCAAATGAACTGTTTACCCTGTTACTTTAAAATGTGTAATTTACCCTCACTCTGCGAGACAACTCACAATTACAGTGGGTTGGCTCTCCCAGCTCCGTTTAGTGTATTTTCTATAACAAACCCCTATTAATCATTTCAGAGATCAAAGTGACACTGCCGAAGAATTTTAAATATTTAAATCTCCACTATTCAAATCTTATACCAGATCAAAGAATTTTGCTTTAATTTTGCGAGGCACATCGCCAGTAGATACAGAGACATACACAAGAGATACACACAAACTCCAATTAAATATTGCAAATTTCAGTAAATCTCCATACTATTTTCATATCTGAGCAGGCCTCACACTGAGTGCATCTGAACTGCTGAAGAGGAGGCAGCTGCAGAAGTAACTGATAATTACAGTCGGTCTTCAAATGTTATGTGGATGACAAGTAACTTAAAAGTGCATGTCAGTTATGATGGGATGACAGTCTCAGGGGGTAGCGCACGTTTAATGTGTTATATGAGAAAGGTTTCAATGTGCTTGTGTTAATTTATAGGCCACTGTTGTCAAGGTAATCCATACTTTACACTGATGCGCGTTTTCCATCGGGGTCTTCTAGGATAAAGACGTTCACCGCAGCAATACTTTCGGATTTTTCTTGCATTTCTAATACTTTTCGATATATCGGTATGCAAGTAAAAACGTAGCCCAGCAATTAGGTTTCACCACGGGGGAGGTTTTCATGTTACTGATAGTACTATAGCTATTCTAGTTCAACACTCTAAAACTTTAGTCATATTAACTGCCTCATTCACAATACCTATCTGCCATGGTGCAGTGTAATAACATTACAACATAGTTATGGCATCTCTTGGACCAACTAAGCACTTTAAATCTCTATTTATACATTAAGTAGGGGACTAATTCTTCATCCAAGAGTAGTGACAGTTTCTTTTATTTGTGAATGAAATAACGCCTTGTGTATTTAAAGTGGATTGTGAGGCCTTCTTAGTCATTTCAGTGCATCCACACACATTCAATTTAACCTCAAATCCAAGACCAATAGACCACTGCATAATAAAATATATATGAAAAACTGTCCCTTCCTTTTAGTGTAATTCACAGAAATTTAGTATTTAATAAATCATGATATCTCTATAAAAGAAATGATTTCATCAGCATGTCTCAGGTATTCCACTTCACACAGTTTGATCACAATGGAATACATGTAAACTTGTCAAGATCTAAAAACACTTTTAAGTTTCCATATGTAGAAATGTATGGATCACGTCACATCGCTGCACCAGAATAAGCACTCGGATTATTAATGACTTCTCTGTAATTTTCAGAGACTTCTCAATGACTCCAATGGGTCAGATTTGACCCTTGTGCAAGCCAGTGGCTGTAGGCCATGTTTTTAACAGTCACTGTTCTAAATTAACCACATGGAGAAGAAACTTCAGCACCTTGGACAGCAGCCACAGAAAAATTCATTTAAATGCACCGATGAGGTAACTTTTTCAGAATGTACGTAAAAGAAAATGTCAGGTATTGGGGCTGATTGTGTTTATGTCATACACTTTAAAATAAATCAAATACTTATGTCCTAGGGAACACGCCTTATGTTTGTCAGTACACACCTTAACTGATCACAGGCCTGAGGGCATACAGACACAAAAATCACAAAACTAATTTTGCAAACTGGAACAAAGCCAGAGTCTTGCTGTTGTTGTTGACTCTAAATTTATTCTCATGATATGCAGTATCAATGAAGGTTATTACCTGTAGACAAAAAAATATATCCACCTTGCATGCTAGGAATCCAGCCTTGGTCATAAATAACCAGCACTTTGACCATTATATGCTGTACTTCTTTCTGTTGTATTGTAAATGGAGGGAAACTAAAGCTGAAATACCTCTAAACACACACACACACACACACACACACACACACACACACACACACACACACACACACACACACACACACACACACACACACACACACACAGTAGAGTCTGGTTAATTCCCCAGGAGCTGTGTCTAGATGACGCACATTAGGCTGGATTGCTGATATTCCTTGCAAGGCTTCATCAATCTTTTTTGCTCACTTTCCCCATGACAGCGATGGAAGATGGGGATTAAATCTCCTTTCTGTCAGTCTCACCTTCACCCCTGCACTCATTCCTCTCTATTGTGGTTGGTAGACTCTTTGCCCCGGGCCTGCTCCCTGCCTCAGGGCAATCAGCTGCTCCCAGACATTGATAACATTTAACACTGACTGGCGCACAAATATTGAAGATAGGTGGTTATGTAAGTTGAAAAAGTAAGTGAAATAATTGTGGATAATAGGAAAGAATGCAAGTACCATTAGAACAGTTGTACAAGGCATTGAATTCTGTCTTAAAAAATAAGAGAATGACATACAATTGGTTCAAGTGAAATATATAACCTTATCTTATTAGACTGCAACACTATATACCTCGCAAAGTAATTGCCAGTATGTCCCTGTCAAGCTGTCTCATTAAAAGCACAAATTGGATGGATCTCACCCAATCAGATTATTACTGAGCGATCAAACTTCTCAGAAGAAAGCACAGGAGCCTGGCAGGTGAAATACCTCCATTTTCCTGCAAATGTGTCCATGCAAATCAGTCAGCTGGCACACCGCTCGGAGGAGTTCCTTGTGAAAATTGCATTGAAATTTCTAAATAACGGAAGGCATGACACCTCTTTGAAAAATGCAAAAGTGAACAGATGGATGTGTGCCACCAAAAGCTCTCATTCCAGCGGGCTAATACTACGCCTTTGACTGGGATCTGCCATTGATGTTATCAGTTCATCTTTTTTTCTATTGTGTTTTTCCTTTTGGAATAGGAGAAACATTTTCCCTGTGGATTGGAAGGTTTTCATGAGCAGGCAGATGGAGAAAATATTGTTGACATTAAACTGTTCCTCTTTAAGGGAATTGTTGTGACAAGGTGGAGCTCCCATCACTCGAAATAGCAGCTGTGTGCAGTTTACAAAGGGGCCCAAAGCAATGTTTGTTTCCAATGAAACGGTGGCAACTTTTTCTGTCTATGTAATGAAGAAGCTTCTGGCATTATGTTTGTTCTCACGTCTACTGACATCAAAATACAATATTTTTAAAGCAATAGCATTAATATTATTACAAGGTGTTACAACTTGTTCTGTTACAGTGATTTTTTTAAACTATTATGAACATCTTTCTGTTTAAAGGTTGGGGACTGCAGCATTTTTATTTTATTTTATTTTTTTAAAAAGCTTAAATTAAAAATTATAATTAATACTTTCCATTTTTCCATAACTGAATTGTTGCAACTGGTTTTAAAATGCATCTTAATCTGCAGGAGTGCAACAATTTAGTTTTATTTTAGATTGTTATTTTTTTAGATTTTAGATGATTTTAGATTTTGTATTCACATATCTAATGAAATTATAACATTAGCAAGTCATGTTCTTTAGATAGTCAAAAAAAAATAGTCATTGAAAATTGACCAAAAAAAATTATTCTGCCTGATTTGTCCCCAAACTATCCCAAGATGTTTTGGAGAACATATATCTCTAATATAGCTATGAAAATAAAAACAGATCACACCTAGCAAAAAGAAAAATGTTTGAAGAGTCAACTTTGCTAAAGCTTTGTAAGCTGATTTGAGGTCATTTGGAGCCCAAAGGAAGAGTCCTACCTTAAATATTCAATTTTAAATGCGTCAACTAATTATTCAAACCATGGATTTGGATTAAGAAAGCTAAATAAATGTGTCCACTGTCCACTAAATGAACTGGAATAAATTAAACAGGTCAAATGAAGGACCAAAGTAATGTATAATAGGAAAGACTGCCATCTTTATGGGAAATTACTGAAAAACGACCTAATGAGAAGAAAGTAATATACAATACAATGTCACAAAACAAAATACCTCTAAATTGCTCTAAATAGTTCCAGCTACACAACAGGACACAAGATAGATAACAATAAACTAAAATCCATAAATATGATACAGAGCTTGAATGTAAAATAAATGCAAGTGTTTTGGTATAAGGATGTAAAGATTTTCTGTAACTGTGTTTGTGGTGGTGGAGTTCAAACACGTTAAGCAAAATGTTCAATAAATAGTGCAAATGGTGGTCATGTTCAAGATCTATTAATTAAATTTCACACAATCTGTTACTTTATTGTACAGTTGCACATCTTGTGTTTTTATTTAGACATTAAAACCACACGCCCCTGAAATGATTTGTCATTGTTAAGTCTCAGGTGGGAAGTTAAATCAGTGACCTGACCTGTGCTCTTAATTGCTTCATAGACTCTAAGTCACAGGAAATGTGAAAAACACCACCTCCTAGTCTACACATTTCCTTCCACTTCATATGAATTTAGCAAAACTGAGTTGAAGCTCTTCATTCAAAGATATTTCACATAATCACAGGAGTGACAGCAAAAGAAAGATAAATGTAAACCGATGTGTCAAGGGTAGGTGCTGCGACAATGATTTATTGATCTAATGATAAATTCTTTCTAAAAACATGACTTTATACTTTCTTACTTCATATCTGGTAAACACTCTTTCAAAGTCCTCTGTATAAGGACCCAACACAAAGTTTTATTATGAGTTCAAGTTTCATAAAATACTGCTTAATAAGAGAGTAAATATTATTTCATTTGCACTGTTTTCTATGAAAGTGAATGTTCTGTGACCGCAGATTGTTTGTATCACTGTTTAAGCTTCTGTAAATCAGTGTTTAAAATCAGTAGTACATAGTAGTACATTTTAAGTTTGCATATTCAGACTGATCTATAACCTTAAATACACGTCTCCTGCAAGTAACTTTTGACTCTTTAGTTATATACAATATGCATTTTGTGCATGTGTTCATTTTTCAGTGTTGAATTGCATCTAGAACTTCAATCCAGCAGTGAAAGTGTGGCGTGAAGAATGGGAAATGTTAATTGAATTCAATTAAAGATCAAATAATTTGCATTCAGCTATGTGAGTTTTATTGTCTCATACACCATAATGTGACAGTATTTTTCAGTACAGTTGCAGGTATGTAAGGTTTTGCACCAAGTTTTACTGTTTTTACAGAAAGCATGTGTCCACTATGGCACATAACAGGAAGAATTGCTGTGTCCCCATGCACAGCCACAGTTTGGAGCAGTTTTTAGGATTCCTGCCTTTTTTCGCTCACTATATTTGCAGTGTAAAATACATTCGTAACATACTGCGCATCTCGTCTGCACATCTCGTCTCAGTTCCTCTTAGTCTCAGGTAAATCTTCACTGCATTCTTTTTCTTACATGTTCCACTCTCCAACCAGCATTCCCACAGGAACCCAACTTCGACAGCATCTAAATCCCACATGGACCATGAAATGTAACAGAATGGGCTACAGATTCAATAATACAGTGGTGTGTCAGTCATAAAAAAAAAGCTGCATTCAAAGTTTTACTTCTGCCTTCTACAGTCAAATTCAAATTAAACGAAGAACCTAAGCTCAACTAGTTTTCCCTCTTCCTTATTAAAATTGTCTGTCTAATGGCTACTTTGCAGGCTTTCTTTAAGGAAGATGATGATGAAAATTTCATGACAAGTGAACTATTCCACTTTCACATTAGGGCCCCGCAAAGCTAAAGCTGAAAGCACATGATGTGCACGTCAGTCGTTCTCATTAATGTATGCATCAGTCCATCAATGGGAGAAGCCGACTGTCTTTCATCCCACGGAACAATCCACCTTGAAGAAAGACTGTACAGGATGGACACTTGTCATGGGACTACTTTCTTTGCCAGAACCAGGCTCAAGGGGCAGCCATCTGCTGCAACAGGTGGGGGCTGAAACCCCCCAATCTGTAATTTAAAGGGGGTTCGCTATTGTGCTAATTTCACACTATGTAATTTTGTGTTTTGTTTTTTCCTGGGAGAAGTTGTAATGGTTTTAATTCAAACATAACACAGATCTAACACCAGGCCTAGTGGAGCCCCTCGGTTCATGTTCTCTCTTAAACAAGCTGTTCCTTTAAAGGAACCATTATGATCACCATGTCTGTGAAGGTTCTCAGTCATCCAGGTCATCGTAGTCAAAGGAGTTTGCAAAGAAAAGCGTCTGGACTTCTTTAAGTTGCTTGAAGACGTTTCACCATCTAAGCGACCATCTTTGAACAGAGGCGGTGGTTTACGACACCAACTGTCTGCCATCTATAATCCAGTTTTGAGTTCCCTCCCCAGACGCCTTAATGCCCACTCACATCCTGGGCCATCTGACCTCAGGAATTCACATGACAAGGTGGGGCCAGGTTTCACAATGAGCTCACCCGAAACCCTGGCTGATTAGGTCCCACACCCGCTTTCACACCTTGGCTCATGTGATTAGAGGATCACCAGGGGGTCCTTTGTCCCTCTTTGGGGGGATACTCCCACTGGGTTTAAATCTGGGACTCTCGGCCATTTGACCCTTAGAACTGAAGAAGCTTCTCGGATGAGAGGTGAAACGTCTTCAAGCAACTTAAAGAAGTCCAGACGCTTTTCTGTGCAAACTCCTTTGACCATTATGATCACCACATTGAACATAAACTGTGACCACACCACAGCTCCGTCATCATTTAATTCATAGGTGATGGTGTGGATACTTGCTGCAGTATTGTCTTGAATGATAGGTGTCACCTCTCAGGCAAAATCACTGTATCAGCAGTGGTATAGGACTAGAAGAAGTTTTTTTGGGGGAAGAGTTTTCTCAGAAAAGTGTCATGTTTTCAAGCTGTTTCAGCATCTCCCTCGGTATAATCTGGGTAGCTCTGAGGTGCAGCACTGATGCATCTTTGGCATGGCAGTAAAAACTGACACAATTGTACACTTGTGTCTTCAAACTGGCTCTCACACAAGGTTATGACTTCATAAAGATTTAAAGGTAGAAAAAACACAATTTAGAGCAGTGTCAATCCTGAGTTTTGGCTCACATGGAGTACTGACCCCAATATTTGAAACTGTGGGCACGTCCTATGTGTGCATCCTCCAACAGTATACATTAAACTGAAAAACAGGAAAGGCATGTTAAAAGCACTTTAGAAACACTTGTACTGAATAAGCAGTACACAAAATTGCATTTAGCATGTTTGGGAAAATAATCTTCTACTTAAAGTAACTCTAATACGGAGCCCCGCAAGGGACATGGGAGAAAAAAAAAATTAGGATGAACTTTTGCGAGATCTCGCAAAACTAACTCGGGACATGGACTGCATACTTCGCAGGTCGCATTTGAAGGCCGAGTCGGTGTATCCTTTGTAACCCAACCTATCCCAGAATTCATAGCGCAGCCCAGCCAATTCGTTTCCAGCAATGGCGGCAGCTACTTAGTTTTAATATTACTCTTTCTGGGTCACAAAATAAACTTTATAGATATTTTGAGGCGTGAATGTAGCTGTGTAAACATCAAATATCTGCTCGGTTTATCATGACATCACATATTTGCAAAAGTGCTCTGACGTTTTCGGAGACCTCTGTTACCCACCATCTCGAAGCTAATGGGAGGTCGAGGCCCACTACAGCCGGGGGGAACACCGCGCTCCCGGCACATCATGCCTCGACCTCCCGGTCAGCTTCGAGCTTGCGGCATCCTAAGAATGCGGCCAAAACTTTGCGAGATCTCGCAAAACTTCAGCTTTATTTTTTTTCTCCTTTTTTTTCCCTTTTATTTTTTCCCTTTTTTCCCCTCTTTTTTCTTTTTTTTCCTTTCTTTTCTTTTTTTTTTTCCTTTTCCCCCCTTTTTTTTCCCTATGTTTTTTTTCTCCAATGTCCCCTGCGGGACTCCGTACTCTAACAATTCAAAGGTATGTTTTAAATGTTTCTAAAGTATAAAAGACAGAGTTTGGTGTCACTGGTTATTTTTTCATGTGTGCTTTTGTTTGCAGGAAAAGATTACAGCAGCACTGACTGTGGAAGAGATCTCTTAACTAGATCTGTCATGTAAACCGCTGTTAACATCAGACGTGCAACTGTGTTAACACAGCCAGCACAATGTACCTCATCACCAGTTGGACAGAATTAGACTTCCTGGTATAATACCAACATCCATTAGCAGGTACATTAGGGTTTTGAGTACTGATTCGGCGTCGGCACAAACGCGAGTGGGGTATCCTAACAGCTTTAATGACAATAGACTGCTCTCAATCCTAAAGGAATCATTTATATGCTGAACATGAAAAAGTATTTTGCATTAACAATGTAAATGCATCATTAGCACATTAGAACCAGTTTTGTGTTATACCATGACTTGTTAGACTAATCGAATTAGCAGGTGTGTTAATCATGCATAAACAGTGACTGCACTCTAAGGACAACAAGTGAAATCAAGGTAGTGAATCTCTTTGTTGTCATTTCCTTTTAGTGGGAGCTTTATCAAATACCCTGCTCTCAGTTTGCCGCGGTCTCTCTCATTAGCTGCTTATACAGTAGGAGCAGACATGTAGAGATAGCATTCCAGGAAAATCAAAGACCTGATAGATAATATTGGAAATCTTGAGGAAATTTGAGCGAAATTATTCATTTAATCCAATTTTTCCTGACTGGGCAGTAACACTGGCTTATTGGTCATTCTTCCACATTCTTCCAAATGTATTGTTCCATTGTACAGAGCTTGTTGGCTGACTGAAAAGTATTACAGTCTTGTGCTAACGTCACACATGAAATTTGATGGGATTAACATTACAGAGGAAACTGGGACTAATGTATTTCTTGATATTCCTGGTAATTTAGCTCATGCCTCTATGATAGCCGTGAACATTCAGCAGGGCAAAAAGCACATGAACAAGCGTCAGTACAACCACTTGGGAAAAATCACCACACAAAAAAAACGACATTTCAAAGAACTTGCCCAAGAATGATCAGATGTGATGTTTTCTTCAGTATCAGAGTACTGGTTTATTGATAGCTGCATGTGCATCCACTGTTACATTACCGACAGAAACAGCTAACAATTAATCTGAAATGTTTTCTGTGCTGGCAATTACAAAATGTGAACTAATTTTGGGAGGTCTCAGGTCCAGCTTGTGGACTTTTATAACAGGCAGGTGTTCAGATCATCCTCTCTTTAGAGATTTTCAGCTGCTTCCCTCGGGTCATCTGTATAAAGTGCCTGCAGTGAAGACCAAGAGACATAGAGTGTCTTTTATACCTGCTGCTATTATCATGCTTAATAACACTAAGCCATAAGCATTGTTGCCATCACTACTGCACATTGCACTTTGTTGATGATAAAATGTGGGCTGTTCTAGTGCAATTTAAAGTTTACAGCACTCGCTTATATTTTTATACTGTTGCTTCAATAATAAATAAGCCTGCAAGTTGCTGTTGGCAAGTGTCAAGATCATTTTTAACTTCCTCCGTTTTTCCACAAAAGCTGAATTTCACAACCCTCATTTTGTGCACGGTATAGCAGAAGAACTTTGTTTGCTCACACACCAAGAAGGATTTTAATTAATAATTTGTTTTTCACTGTCCACCGCTGTCAAAAAACGAGAAGAAATGTCTCCATTACAATCAAATTAAGAAAGAAATAATAGTTAGAAAATTATTAATGTCCTGTGCAAATTTAAATGTTTTCACAGATGCTCAGCAGATGGTTATAAACTAATATGGTGCAGATTTCATAATTTTTTTTGTCAGGTTTTAGTCTTTTATTTCTTCTCTAAATCAGTCAACATCACACTTGAGTGAAATATTTAAGTGTTGCCATTAATACGTGAAAGATAATTAGATTTCCATAATCCTACACATTTGTCTTGACAGAGAGATTTTGTGCTGCTTGCAACTGTCACATATGCACAGCTGATTTAGGCATTGCAGAAAGCTTTGTTATAGCCGTCCATGCATTACAGCATTAGTAAGCCACTAAGGCATCACCCATTAGACAAAAGAGTGTTTACCAGACTAAATGAAATAAAAATACACACTTAATTAAATTAAGGTCTACATTAAGTCTAATTTCAGGATATGAAGCTATAATGGTGTGGCACTTTATTAACATTAAAGTGTGCAATGATTCTAATAAATAATAAAGGACTGATGAAATAGATTTAGATTGTTTTATGAAAACATTACCATAACAACACATTCAGTTATTCATTAACATAAAAATAAAGCATCTCCAATACTAGCTAATTTTCAGGATTAATTTCATCACCATATTGTCTGATGTATTTTTCCTCTACCGAGGCATTCAGATGCTCATTTCCATCCATTTCCAGCGTTTTTTTTTTCCTGGAGAATTTCTTGTGGCATTGTTTTCCTCAGAAAAGAAATAAATAAGTAAAGCGAATGTGGCTTTAAGCTTCAGACCCTCAATCACACGGCTCCTCTTTTGTCCCCGCACAGTGCCCATGGCATGCCCTGACGTGCTTTCTCACTGATTTCCACCAAACAGCGAAGGCCAGGGCCAAAATAATTTGTATCTGTTCAATAAAACATTAAAGACCATCATGCCATGTCCTGCTCTCTTTCCCGCTCCCTCTTCCCTTCTCCCCTGCTCTCAAAGGTCTTGTTAATGTTTCAAAACTGCACATAAGACAGACCAGCCAGACGATTAATTTGAAAGATACCCACAGGGTACCTGCAGGATTTTTTTCTTACTCTTCTTGCTTCTGTAGTGTTAACACCTAGCTTTCTTCAGAAACGAAGAGTGGAGGGGCGGCAGGCCAGGGAAGGGGGTGAGAGTATAAAGCGTACAAAGTGTACCCTGCAGTTATAAAACAGAGCGCTTTTCAAAAACAGCCGTTTGATATGTGAAATGCGGCGAAGAAAAAATGGGTTAAATGTTTTAAATGCAACAGTTTTTATTGGTATGAAGTGTGACGATTGTGTATATCCACACTAAGCAGCGTGTTGCTCGTTTCCACTCTATGCTGATTCCCCGTGTTTTCTGGACCCTCATCATTCCTAATGACACAATCATCAGACTCATTTCCACACATCTATTCTAATTGGTTACACGGGACTATATATAGGCTGCTGTCCTACTTTTGGTATGCACACTTTGGCAAAATAAGCTTTGATCTCATTAAATTCAATACATTCAAGCGAGCTTGCTGACTTGTGGAAAACAGTCTTGAAATATTGAAGATAAATGCAGAGAAATTATATTTGTAATGCATGACACGCAAGTCAGAAGTGGTCAGTATCCTCAAATAAAAAAGAAGAAAAAAAGATTTTCTCTCGGCCAAGGCTCGAATGTGCTCTAACACTTATTGACATTGTCTGTGTTCCTCCGTACGGGATTGGTTATTCCACAGTTCCTCTTTGAAAACATCTCTAAATGCTGAGCTATGAAAACTAATGCAGGGTGCATTCATTTTAGATAAATAGTCTAAGCTTGGGTGAATAAATGATTTATTTAAACTCATAAATAATTTCATCAAAATATCCCAGAGCACTTTTTTGCCTCATTGTACATCATTTTCTAAGTAGATGCTAGATGAGCCCTCATTTATTTTCAACTATCATACCATGTCTCTTGTAAATATGTATACTGGTCTTTCTACTTATTTATTTTACAGATCTGATTTTAATATTTCATTCTCAGCATAAAGTTCTATTTGTTTCCAAGGGCATGATACCATGAAATAAATATCAGAAGTATAATTCCCAGTCTTAACATATTGGAGCACATGAATCATTTAAGAATAACAGATTTTGTACATAAAGCCAAGGCCTAATTTTCAGAGCTGCGCAGTCTGAAAATGTTAATCAGTAAACTCTGCCTTGTGTTTTAAAGAGCTGCAGCTTGACAGCACAGTTTAGGTGGATGACTGGAGGGTTGGAGGCTCACACCATATGGTGACAAACCTGGTGATGCCGCCCCAAGCCAAGGATTTACTCTGGATTGCTTTAGTAAATATTCCTCTTAACTGTGTAACGATGCACAACACAGACCTAAAAGGAGGATTAACTGCTTGGACAGAAATTTAGCAGCCACTTTCACCCAATTATGCATAAACCTGCTCAAAGCTCTAATAACAGCAACACACAACAGCTGACTTGAATATGTTTTTATTAAGTGCTTCAAGCAAAGAATTTTCTGATGAAGATTAGCTATTAAGATATTCTTTTGGCACACAGTGGGTATTTATAAAACCAATGCCTAAAGTTAGAAATACAGTATGTGCATATAATCTGTGAAGACATAAAAAGTCAACATACATTGAGATATACAGCTGTGTGGTTGACTTTTCTGAGGTGTGAGTAGGAGGACGTGTTACAGTGCAAGCTAGCTTAAATGTCTGTGCTACTCGGAGGCAGACATTTTTTTCCGAGCAGTTTCTGCTGCATAGGAGGTTTCAGACAGTGAGTGGGCTGCAGGAGCATTAACACATATGGAGTAAACAAGTCAAAGCCTGCCCCGAGTTGGACACAACATCCATTTGACCAGTGCAAATGAGAAATTGTTGAACTCCATAAGCGACATGTTATAAAAGCAAAGCTTTAAAAACACAAGGCTAAAACAAGTTTTTGTGAGTACTCTGATATGACATGAAGAGGGGCAAGGAAATGTTCTACAGTGACTCAAACAAGAACACTGATATCAAGTTAAAGACTGGATATAGATATAGGTTCAAAAGTCCAAACAATTAGCCTCTGTCAAAAGTGAAAACTATCTTTCCAATAAATCTAAAGGTGTCTGGATCACATATACAGTATACTCGAGTTAAATCCAGGTCAGATCACCCAGAATAAAACATCTGTGTGGGTTAGGCCTGGTGATATATTTGTTTCCCACCAACCAAAAAGCATCCTCCCAAAACCTTCCATTGCAAAAGAAAAAGTTAAGCACAATAGTTCTTTTTATGATGCATATGCATACTATAAATATCTTCTTTGTTATTGTCTTGAACTGGGCTATGCATATATAAAATTCTGCCACTCCCCCCCATTAGAGGGCCTAAGGATTTTCATTCTGAAGTTACATTAACTAAATGAATTTCGAAAAGGTTTCCTTTATGTAAAAAATCTAAAACACAGTTCAGGCGTAGTATTTACATTACTTTATTTGAGCTTGTTTGCTTTTGCGAACTTAGTGTTAGCCAGCTGGTGGCATTGTTTCCCACATAAAGCTATAGTTGGGCAAATGACCTCCAAATATATTTTGCTCTTTTTTAAAATTTTTGTTGTTTCATCCATCCCAGACTATAATGAGCTTGACTTTTTATTGGGCAATCGCTCCTGTTTTGAAAATTCAGTTGCTGCTAACCAGCTGGTTTTGCCTATCTAGAGTATCACTGCGGCAGCGGTTCTCAAACATTTTCTTCCACGCCTCGTTGTAGTTCATGTGTTGAATGAGGACTTTTGAGACTGACATCTGATTGACGCTCTGTGGTATAGTGCTCTAAACTATATATGATAAGCCAAGAGAAAGGTAGGTGACCCCCTGGCAACCACCAGGTCCCGCATAGCAAAATTGGTATGGCCCGGATCTGGCCCACACAATGTGCTTACACATGTCCCACATACCGCAAAGAATGACGGCCCTTTGGTGGCCCAGATCAGGTTTGCCAGAGGTAATCCACACATGGGCCAGCACAAGGACAGTTACAGACAAACTGGTGGTCGTGTGCTGGCCCATGTGTGGATTACCTCTGGCAAACCTGATCTGGGCCACCAAAGGGCCGTCATTCTTTGCGGTATGTGAGTCATGTGTAAGTTGTGTGCAGCCACGGGCCAGTTGCAGACACACTGCTGGCCCTGTGCCGGCCCAGAACAGTTTCAGCTCTGGCCCCAGATGTCAGCCTAATGTGTACCTTAATCAGGCCATGTAATAACAAAATGTGCCAGAACATAATAGTGCAAAAGTAACATGACGAAACTGTGTTCAGATAGTGAATGGACTGATTCTTATATAGCGCTTTTCTACTCTCCCGGATTACTCAAAGTGCTCTATAAAACATTGCACATTCACCCAATCACACACTTTCTCTAAACTGAGTACTTCCTAAATACATTCATACACATTCACACTCTTGACATGCAGACTAGGGGAGCCAGGGATCAAACCACTCACCTTCCGATCAGTAGGTGACCTGCTCTACCTCCTGAGCTAAAGCCACAGTAGTAAACATGTGTAAACCCTCACTAGGTTTTGCATAAAGTGTACAATCACAAACCTGTCAAACCTGCATTTGAAATGTTGGCTACCATAGCAGTATAGTATTGCAACAAGGCATTTGGATCTTCTAACTAAAAAAGGAAAATAGGAACATAAATAGTGCCATCATTGCCAGACCTGGCCCACATCTGGTTGACATACACCCTGCCATGACACCAGTCAGTCAGAAGTGCCAGCTTGATGCTGGATCCGGGCCAGACCTGTTTTCTATGAGCCTGGGCCACATAAACCCAACCACAATCGGACCAGATGTGGCATGCAGCCTCCTTTTCGTTGGACTGGCCTGCCTGGTTTATTGCTAATAGCAGCGTTGATGTCTTTTTCTGTTGAACCCTTATAATTGTTTTCTTGGTTGAAGCGGCCAAAATTTCTTTGGGTTGGCCTGTCTGATTTATCGTCAAAGCAGCGTTGCTGCCTCTTTCTGTTGGTATTTTTTATATGGTTATTGGTTTATTGGTTATAATAAAGACTTATTTTGTGTTAAACACCTCTGCCTGGCGTCCTTTTCATTTCAACCTGGATCCAACTGTTACTGTCCCCCACCCTCTTCGCCTAGCCTTCATGTGAGGACGTAACACCATCACATAAACAGTGCCATCTACGCCAGGACTGGCCCACATCTGGTTGACATACACCCTGCCATAATACCAGTCATTGAATGGTTGCAGAGGCTGCTGGCTGGCACTGAAATTGATTGCAAAAGCCTCTGTCAGCAATATGTTGGCAGCCACAGGTTGCTGGGGAAAAATGTTTTTCCCTGACCAGTTGGCAGGTGGTTACTAAAGTTTGCTGGAAGTCACTAAGTGAAACTGACCTCAAAGAGGTATATGGTAACGGACAACCTCCTTCTGATTGCTTGCTAGGACGTTGCCATGGTTTCCTGTAGTTTGCATGTAAGATGCCGACTTGGCTGCAAACACTCCTGTAGATTGTTTGCCTTCAAAGCAAAAGTTGTGCTTTATACAATTACAAGGTTTTTTCTGCAGCATTCTATTTGGGCGATACCCAGCAACCACTTACCAACTGGTCAAGGATTACACAGTTTTCCCAGCAACCACAGGTGTGACTGAGACTTAAGAATACAAGGCTGCGCTTCTTTTCATGCACACTAACCAAATTCCACAGGAAACACCAACAGACTTACACCCCAAAGAAAGACGATCAGTATTAATGCCCTTCTCAAGCTTTTGTAAAGCAAACTGTGAGCTGCAATGAGGATATTTTAAAAGGACACTCACCATTTTTGTATTTTTATTATTTTCATTTTTGCACTTTAGAGACACTACTTAAATACAAATGGAGTCAAAATTAATTTGGTTTAAACAGGTACTCTAATGATTATACTCTATTGGAAAATGGTTGCGTTAACAAGTTGCCAAATCTGTCTTATATCAGACTAAAACATGGACAGAAAAATGAAATGAAGGACAAGACAGGTTACAATTATCTGTTCATTTCCTGAGAAGTTTCACAGTGAACAAATATTTGATGCATTTTTAAAATAAAAGATTGGTTTGTGCTTGGTTTAAGCTAGAAAACCATGTCTGGAACATCTTTATAAATAAATGAAAACAATATTGATAACCCTGGCAGACTGGTTAAGACAGAAAATATGGTTATTTCCAAAAGTATTCCAACAGATCACAGATTCCCTGAAGTACAGCAGTTAATAAAGTTGGCTAGTAGGACTAATTAGAAGTTAACAGTATTTCACAACTAGTTATACTGTAATTGTCAGTGTAAGCACAGAGCAAGTTGTACTGCAGCAGGGGGCTATGAATCCTGTCCAAGATGAATTAAGCAGTTAGTTACATATAGCCCCAATGTATCTGCTCATCAGTTGCTACCATTTGATCTGAAAAGGAAAGCTATATAAAGTACATGCTACAAGAAACATTTTCAGTAAGAACTGCAGATTGTAAATCACTTATTGGACATTTTCCAGTGTGATATTTATGCTCAGCTGCTTGACGAGAAATCAAATATTCCGATGTTCTCTCCTGCCTCTCAGTCTGATGTGTGAGTGCTGAATCGTTAAGTTCACAGCAAGATGTCTGCTGTTGTGTGGGACACAAGAAAGCACTGGAGTAAGTGCATTTACCAACGTGAGGAGATAAATGCCTTTCCTTCCAAAAGGTTTACCACAGAGCCATCAACAAGAATCAACAGTGTTGGGAAAAAAAATCCCCTCCTTCTTGAGTGTATTCATACAGTGCCGTGAGATTGGAACAGAAGGGTTATATCATATAGGAATTCAATAAAGTTACATTTACGATTATTTGTGGTTAAAAGTCTGCAATTACATCTTTTTCTCTGACACAGTTTTCAGTTTTAGAGTGCTGCAAATTTCTCAAAACTAAATGTTTAAGAGTAAATGAAACAACCAACTATGCAAACACTGTTACAATAAATTTAATTTGATGTTGAGCTAATTTTAGTGTAAGACTGATGGCACAAATAAAACAATCAGATTACTTATTAAACTCAGCTGAGCCGTTTTTAGTGGCAGAGATCGTGTGTTAATTATGCATTAACCATACATATTAAATGAATGATTAGAAATGTAGAAATCAATATGCCCAAAGCAAACAACTTCAGAAGCAAAATCTTTAACTTATTGCTATGCTGTGGATATACAGCTGTGAATGTTGACCTTTCTAAATGAATCTGCTTGCGTGCAGACCTAACCTTCAACAAGCTACATTTAGGAAATAATTTCCATTGCACAGTAACATTTGAATAGATTAATCCATTGCTTTTAGTTATTTCCATCATGCACATGTCATTCACTCCTAAAACAACCCTAACCCAAGCTGCCCCTTTTTTCTGTCATGTAAATACTGGGAGTATGTTATATGTTATATGAAACCTAATGAAAACTTATTTAAAAAAAGTCATCATTTTCTCCCAATTACATACTTTATTGGACTTTTTCTCCTCTCAGCCTCTTGTTCTAAGAATTACACCTTTTAAATTTTATTCTACTGGTTTTGAATGTGCCTAGCGATCAGCTGGCAACCTGCCCCCACAGCATATGTCGCCTCTCACCCGATGGCAGCTTGGATAGATTCCAGCCCCTCCGATATAGAATTCCAAAATCTTTTGAATTTCTGTATTGGATGGCTTCGTAAGCTATGCATTGCGATTTTAAATCACTTTATGAGACTTGTCTATAAAAAGTGCTATTTCACAGTGCTAATGACATGTTCCTACTGTACCTAATAACTTCTGCACCTACGATGGCGCCATTTGCAGCTATCTAACAATAAAACAATTGAAGATATGCCACCATTCAGGCCAGGATGCAACTGGTTCTTATGCTAAGCAACAGAACTGTGCTTTGAAATTACATGACTAATTCCATGTTTTTTGAGAAGGAAAATGGCAGTTTTACAAATAGAAGTATGCAAATTGTTCATTTGGGTATACAAATGCTCCAGGTTTGAACTGATCATTACCCTGAGTTCTGTTTTTAACAAAGAAGACAATGCTGACTTTTGAAGCTAGCAATGAATCAGCTCTGGCGCTCTAAACAACTGAGTCCAGCATACCGAATGTCTGAAAATGTTTAACAGCTCACTGACAGTAAATGTTAATTAATTTCATTTGGTTTTCCACCTCCAGAGGCGGAACAAACTGAGTGTCCAAAACTGAAAAGTAGTTTTTGACAGTAACCTCATGTTTCACGATCTATAGGCCTATATCTTTGACTTAAGATTATGTATATAGCAAGTAGATAAAAACTGTGTCGTATTCAGTGATATTTGTGCCAGATCATTGTGCATCATCGTAAAAATACATTTCTCTATTTGCTTTGTTCTTTAGTTTGTTTTACAGTCTCGTCTGCAATGTGTTGAGAGCTCTCGGAGCCAGTGAGCTGTATATGAAGGGCTAAATGTCAAGTATTTTAAGTTGAGGGCACTCGGGATGACTGGAGGATATTAGGAAATTAATTACCCCGTAAAGTACATTTTTATGGCAGTGAGAAACTGACACATTGATTAATGAGCCTGAAGGTGTTTGCTTGTAAGAATATCAATTAATTTTTTACATCCAAGTGGAGTCATTAAAATGAATGAGAAGACCTTGACTTAGCAAACCCAACAAACACGCAGGGAACCACAGCATGATCACAGAGAGAACAGAGTGAGAGAGGGCTGCACGGTGGGTTGGCGAAGCTCCCAGGTCACACGCTTGGCCCACCCCTGACGTCTTCCCCTTCTGCAGCGCTCCACATCAAACCCACATGCCGTGCCAATTAGCAACACAAATGAAGCACCAGGGCCATGCACTACCCTCTTTATTTACCTCTTTAATGAAGCCCAATCATCACCTTAATTTCCCTCTAAAAGGACAAAGCAGGGAGTCAGAAGAGCCGTGTAAAGAGCGGAATGGAAGGTACAAATAATTGGAATAAATTAAAGACAGGCAACATCCTCAAACAAATGTTCTACTATCAAAAGCCTTAGCAGGTCCTTAGATATGAGCTTTCGTTTCCCTCTCACTTGATCCTCTGAATTCAACTTTCTGCTAGGGTTAAGAAAACCCTTTCCACTGTGCAGGTTTCTGATTATTTAAGACACGCTCAAGGTTGCATCTTGGGAATGCAGTGGGTTTTAAAAAACAATCTCAAAGCCCTGCTCAATTACGACAGCATGCAGGTTGGAGGATGGAGAGGTAGGCTATACTGGCCTTGGCAGGTCATTGGGGAGGTTTCCTCTGTGGGTCTGACAGTACAATGAAGAACAGGCCAGGTATCAAGGGCAAGCCGTTTCTCAAGACTACAGCACCAACTGTTTTCACCTGCCCTTACACTCGACCTCATGCTACGTTGTTCTCTAAAACAGACCAGTTAAAGCACCGTAGATGCAATATGTGGAGGAAATGCAGTAGGTGCCACTATAAAGAGATGAACATCATTTACAAAGGCAGGAAAAAGAAAAAATAGCACCGTTTTGCATTGATCTGTAGCTGTCGTCTATGGTCAAAAAATATAGCCTAGATTAAAGGTTTCATACATGCAACATGTAACTTGTCACATTTGCATTTTTTAAAATGAAATCAGTAATATGACAAAATACATTTTATCTGCTAGACAGGTGTTTCTTCCATAGCCTAGAACTCAGTTGTGTGAAGGCTTTGATAAATGCTGTAATCACAGAAACTATAGGCTGGGATAAAGACATGTTACTTTGATATTTGGTTTAAGTGGAGGCTTTCGCTATAAGCAAGGGACAGCTTGCTTAATGGAAAATTATATTGTCACTTCATATGCAGATTAAGGACAACTAAATCATTTGACAGATACTTCTAGTGTAGGTACTGCACTTGCATGATAAGTACTTCAAGCCATCAGGAAGCATGGAAATAATTTATGGTGTTTGACATGTTGTAGGGAGAAAGAATCACAAGTACAGTTTAACAGTTTCTTTGGCAGACTGCGAGATTGTTTTTGCCACCTACATCATCGACCACTTAAAATGATGCATGATATTTTTATGATAGAATAAGTGACATTTTCTTTGAGACATAAGTGAAGCAGATTTAATCATTTCAAATAAGATTCCATTTTTGGTCAAATAGCATGTGTTGTGCTGTGACCCCACGTATCAGTAATTTTCAGCTGAGCAACCAGTTCTTTTCCAGGGCAGAAACACTGCACTTCTGTCAAAGTTGTTGGTGTCTCAAAGATACACAAAAAGTTCCCTCTGGTATCCGTCCTCTGAGACACTGGTTGAGACTATAGTGAGACTGCTCTTGTTGATTCCTTTCTTAAACAAGCCAAAAGGTTTTAGTGATGAAACCTAACCACACAGGTGGTTAACACACAATCTAAATATGAAGATACAAACAAAGAAAAATAAAGTCCAAGACTCCCAAATAGAAAATTAAACGGGGCCCCCTGGTTGATGGCAATGTGGTTTGCAAATAATTGCTGTCTAATATATGAAGGCAGACAAATTGCCAATATGTTGCTATTAATCAGAGTCCATTAGTGATGAGTGCAACTTGTTTGCAATAGTGAATTTAAGTCAACTGTTGCCAGCTGGTTGCTCTTTCTATATTCAGGCAAAGAAAGCTCCACTCTAAATATAACCAGTTAATGTGAATTTCTATTTAATGTAAAATTCTATGCATGCAGACGTTAACGAATGGCAAGAAAGTCACAATTTTATTGTAGTTAATTGCAATATTACCACAAACATATTACATGTATTTGCCAACCTGACCTCATTTATTCGCTAAAAGATATCAGACTGATTCCATCTTATTACCACTTTTTCACCATCTTGACAGACGAGGGACACTTTGAAGACAGCAACTGAGTGCAGATCGTTTTTCTTTGAAGCAACCATTTCAAAGAAACTGCAAGCTCATCGCTTGGCTCAAGGGTCACCAACCCTTGTCTCCACAGTGCAATTCTTTTCTTAAACAAACCAAATAGTTTTAACGATGAAGCCTTATCATCACTAAAGCAGTGCAGCATAATGCAACACATATTGCATTATGTGCAATATACATTGTGCATTACACATTAACAACATCTAATATCAAAGTTAGTTAGGGTTCATTTTAAGGCGGAGCATTTGACATATTCTGGAAAGCTGTAGTGAGCTTGAAATACACTGATGTGCTGTTTTGTAGTCTTTATTTTTCCAGATCCCTTCGATAAAAGTGGACAAGTTAGCACAACCTTCAGAGTTACAGTAATGACATCAATGAAATATAATTTTCAGTAGTTTAAACCTGTTTGGTATGGTGGCCCTGAGAGGCCAAACGGACTGCAACTTAAGAAAACACCAGCAATAAGAAAAATGCTGCGAAAGCACACAAAACACAACGGAAATAGGAAAAACGACAACGGAAATAGGAAAAAACTGATTTCCAAAAGCACAAGGGAAGTGTTTCTGGGAAGACAATAACCAGTTGCAGGAACCCAAAACATGGTAGGTGTGTTTTATCATGATTCATATACTGATGTCAGAATTTTAGGCTAATAGTTAGGCTAACACACATACCTGTCATCTTTTCTTCATCACAAAACTGATAGATCCTCCACTTCTTTTAAGTGTCTCCCAGTGCAATTCTTTTCCATTCTTGTTTTCCCTATTTCCGTTGTGTTTTGTGTGCTTTTGCAGCGTTTTTCTTATTGCTGGTGTTTTCTTAAATTGCAGTCAATTTGGCCTCTCGGGGTCACCATAGTTTGGGTTTTTTTTTGGGTCAAATTATTTTAGAAACTGCTTACACTTTGGAGATGCATACCATATGAGCCTGGATGACTTTAAAGATTAATATTTTTTAATACCAAAGAAATAGCTGTCATATAAACGTATATGGCAGGGATGTCCTGCTTTTGAATTATTCCATTTGTTACTTCCTAAAAATGTCTCTTCAAACAAAATAGGTTGCTCTTCTGCAGTTTTTTTTCTTGAGCCCAACACTGCTGCTAAGTATGGTATATATTTTTATGGCATCCATCATCGGTGGAGATCCACAGACAATAGCCATAGCATTACTCACACATTGCAAAAGCCACCATCTCTTGATACTATGCTTGTTTGTGTCTCCATCACTGTCAGGGGCCTCTCCACTTGTAACCCTCTGCAGACGACTCCTGGGGGCCAGGTGTTACCTACATGGAACAACGCAGTGCAAAGCCATCTTAAATAAGCAGATACTTTAGCAGGGCCCTTGGTGCAGCATGGGATCATTATTTTGAGGTGGGAAAATCCAGTTTGACAGATGAACCGTGGCCGCCGAGAGACACATCACTGATACGCCATATAACAAGATCTCAGAAGAGTGAAACACCGACTCATTACATATCAAAACAGACTGGGAGGAAGGATTTATTTGTTTTGTTACAAGGGGTGATGATTCTATTTCATGGACGCCAAAGCCATGTGCAAGGCAGCTACAGGTCCAGGGGTATTATCACTGGCCCCAGTGATGAGTTACAGAGTCCAAGGCAACTCAGCCCCCCTCCTCCCTTCAAACTGGGAATACCACGGGATCAGCAGAGAAGTCGAAGCAATTTAATGGGTGAGTCACTTAGGTGTTATTAAAGTGTGCCTTTTGCTGCAGGCTGGGAGCAGTGCTGTGGTGTTAAAGAGCAAACTTCAAAATGACCAGCATGAAGGAACATTTTGTTCTTTATTCTCTTTGAGTTGGTCAACATATCTTTTCTTGCTGAGCCTTCTAAACAACTCCAGGGGATTGCTAATGTTGATGCCTGACTGTGATTTGAGTTTGAATGTCTTAGAACCATTTTAAATAATTTCACAATCTTTGATGCGTTTAGTTGCCATAAATAATGACACCTGCAGTTATTATTATTCTGCTTTGACCATCTGAACTGAAATATAACATTTAAATTGAAGGTAAGATTAACATTACATCTAAAGACTTAGTGTTGTGTTAGCTTACAATACAACAAATGCGGCTAACATGATTTATCGCATTTGTTTTTTTGCCACTTCTTATTAACCATGGATGATTTTAATACATACTACTATGCATTTACTCACTGTTTTTAGCTTTGTCATTCAGAAATTCAGTTATTTAGTTATGGTTTTAGATGTTATGGTCAGAATTTGATCGTATTTCCATGTATATAAGATCCCATATCCACCCACACTACATCTCTCATACTCTTTGCCAGGTAACTGCTTACTAGTGGAAGCTAGCCAATCTGACAACTGTCTAAGCTGGTATGTGTAACTAAGCTGAAAAGACAGCAAAGAGGGCACTTAGCAGCATGGAAGTGTACACGTTTCCAAATTTGTGGGTTAAATTGTGCTTGGGCGATAATGTGTGTCTACATCAAATCTGATGAAGCACCCACTAAAGCTAAGCAGAGAGGCTCAACGACATTGAGGAGGAGAGTCGTGCCACAGCTACAGCTCAGCATGGCAATGACAACTTTTAGTTCAGGTAAAGCTGTCGCTCCTGAGGACATTAGCGAGCTTGTTGCTGGGAACAATTTGGAGAAATAGCCACAAATATTAACTGGTTACAGATTGATAGTTACATAGATAGTACGATAGATTCATGAGTAAATATATATACGTTTACTTTAATACAAAGGGGTATTCCTATATGGTAACACAAAAGTACTTTTCTCGAGACTTTCACAGTAGGTAACACTGTTTTTTAATGAAGTAATTATTACTGTCTACACAGTTGATCCCACCCCGGCCAGATGAGTTTGAGATGGGGGTGGGATCTGAGACTCTTCTTGTATCCAGGGGTGATGGACATGTTGACAGCTGAAGTCAGGCAGGAGTTTCCATTGTCTATGTATGTCTATGTCTATGATGTTTTAGACTACATAGATGATGGTAGGAGAGATCCTGGAGAAATGGAGGTATCCACTAGAGGAAAGAGGAAGGAAAGTCTGTAAATGCAAGACAGAATGCATGTGTGTGCATGAGAGGGAAACAGCTGTAATGATGAAAGGGAGAGGAGTTAGTGAAAGTGGATGAGTTTAAATACTTGGAGTCAACCATTCAAAGAAACAAACAATGAAGAGAAAGGTGTAGGCAGGGTGGATACAAGTGTCAGAGGGGATTTGTGACAGAAGGATAGGAGCAAGAGTGAAAGATCGCAATGAAACCTGGTTTGATGTATGGCTTGGAGACAGTGGTGCTTAAAAAAAAGGCAGGAGGTGGCATATTGAAGAGTTAGAAATTAGAAATTAGTTTATCAGGGGGACAGCTCGGGTTGAGCAGTTTGGAGACACAGTTAGAGAATGTTGAATATGGAGCTTCCAGGCAGGAGGGAAAGAGAACGACCACAGAAAAGATTCATGGATGTAGTGAAGAAGGACATAAAAGGAGTTGATGTGAGGAGGCTGATGAACCACTGCGGTGACTGCCAAAAAAAGAAGTAGATCCAACACTGCCATTAGTAGATTAGAAAATTGTCACACAAACTATTTTTGCTACTTCTATAAACAGTACTGATAAATATTAAAATGTTTTGATGGCTGCAGACTTGAAAATATCCATAAAGTTAATGTCACTGTTCAGTGTGGTCATGCACCTACAAAAACTAATGCAAACGTCCAAAATGTCTTACTGTTTTCCACTGACATACACGCAATTTGCCTTTTTTGTTATAAACTTTGCCATCGAATCATTTCACCCTTTCAACTTCTAATTCCTTTTAAAATTTACTTTCAAACACTCTCTTACCTTCAATTAAACTGGCAGAGCCTTTGATTTAAGTTGCAAGGTAAGAAAAAAAAACTTACTGTATCAATCAATTTGCCTCACTCCTTTCATTTATAAAAACATGCAAAATATACTTTGGCACCTGATGGTGGGGGAGCAAGGCTAAATCAAAGTGTATTAATAATTAACTCTAATTAGTGGTGTGTGGGAGAGGTGTGATGCCTGCTTCGATGGCAGTGCTCCTCTCCTTCCTGAACCTCTGCCTGTTCTCGAGATCATCCACTGCGAGAGATGACAGACTACAGAGAGAGGAAGACAAACGTTTTATGAAGGAAAGGTGCCGGGTTAAAGAGACAGGACTTCTTTTCATTTAGTTTGTTCAGTTGAAGAAACTCATAGAGAGAGGGGAACAAAAAGAAAGAGACAAGAGGAGCAAAGATAGAAAAAATGTGAACTCATTTGTTATAACTTCAAGTTAATTAAGGAGCTTGTTGTGAGATGACGGGGGCACCTGCATATGCAGGTTTTAACTGAGCAAGAGCATTACAGGGGCAACTGCTGAAAAAAGGACCTGAAAGGAGCCTTAATTAATGTCTCAGCAGGGGTGAAGGGAACACTGCAATGGAGCTAAAGCCCTCACAGGCCCAGATTCAAACTGGAGCTCTTCTAGCTGGGAGAGCATTTTATTTCATAGTCTTGCATCATCGTGGATTATCTAACAAGCAAAAGTGTCACTAAGCCGATAAACATCTCGGAGACCTCGAGGGGTAAATTAGTCTCCTTCCTCCTCACACTCAAAGTGTAAAAAAGTATTACAACAAAATACAATTTCTCTAAAAAGCAGGGACATGCCTTCACTGAGTAGTCTAATTAGAAGTGTATGTACAAAGCACCAGATCCTCTGTTTCCTCCGTGCAATTTGCTAACAAAGACAATTCATCTCATGTTTGGAGGGGGGGGGAATCTGATTACAGCTAACACTTTGACCCTCTTTGCTGTGATGAATCGGGTAAGTCATGCATGCGGATTTTGATTTATCTTTCTGACCTTTTGTATGCAAAGGAGACACGTTCTGTATAACCATAATGTGACACGTCAGAAAAAGAGGTCAGGCCTGTGAGAAAACAAGCCTCCCGCTTTCCCTCTGATGAGTCTATTGTTTTGCCTCACAGTGGCTGCTTTTATTTTGCTGAGCACTGAAAGTTTCTCCTCCAAATTAAAATTCTCTACGTGAAACAATAAAACACGACGTTTACATGTAAAGTTGTTTAAACTGATATGACTGAACAATAAAAACAAAAAATTCCTACATTTTGAAAAAAACAAACAAAATAGGGCTTTCCTTTAGGAAACATTCAACCATATAAGTTAGCTCTGTGTGAAAATTACGTTTCTGTAAATTAAGAAAAAAAATCCATAAATTCTTTTTTTAGTAATATTGATACTCTGTATTTCATTTAAGTTAGCAAGTAGCAGTTTTCATAATGTATCTGTAAAATCAAGATTGCTTCAATATCATTGTACACAGACATTAGTTAGCAGCAGCTCTTGAAAATGGTGAATCTACATTACTACCATCATCATCATCTGATTCTGGCATAAAAAGCATTCCTTACAATCACCGGGGGAAAAAAGCAGGTGCACAGTAATAAATACTGATGAAATGACTTTTTCTATCGTCAGAATTTAAACAATTTAATAAACTAACATTTAAAAAATCAAGAACAGCTGTTTGTTCTTTTTTTTTTTTTTTATTTTGCACTGATTTTGTTGAAAGTGTTGATTTCACAGTGTAGTGTGTTTAGAGTAATGATACCATTGCATCTTATCCTTAAGCCTCATGTTTAGTATGTAACAGTGTCTGGTGCAAGGTGTAAACATGAGGGAAACTAACACTTTCACAAAATAGGATAAAGATAGAGCTTTAATTTTACCTTGGTAGCCGAGCATCAGGAAACTGTATGATAGCAGTGACTATGAGAAAGGCAGGGAGAGAATGAAACGGGGAGAGAGAGAGAGAACACAGTTTCCACTAAACATTATTCTGTTGGCATTATTTGCTCTTAAACAGTAAATAACTGAACCTGCCCATTAATTAGTCTAATAAAAATGGTGTTTATTCCAACCATGGGAGCAAATTGTCAATTGCCACTTTTTATCTGCACAGAACCAATAAGAGGTCAGCTGGCATGGCTGGCCTAAGTCTTACTCATAAATAGTCTGTACAGACTCAAATGAGGAGAACACCAGTCCTTAGAAAAAATCTTTGACATTCACTCCCAGCCAGCTAATAGTTCCAAAATGTCTGGCTGTACTCGCTGAGAGAAGGTTGCTTTATATTACCTTTTATCAATTAGAACAAACTCAAACAAACAACAAGATAGTGAGAAAAATAAGAGAAGAGGATGCAGACATGCCACTGACATGAAAAGTTTATACTGAATAATCTATTTCTTGCTTTATAAGAGAGAGTCTTACTGGACCACTATTCTTTCACTAAGTTTCAACCATGTTTGGCCTCTTGTTTTGGTCTACACCCATCTTGGTGTACATGTTCAGTGGGTCCTAAGTGCTGAACACCTCAAGCGGGAAGCAAAACTAACTTCTTCAGTTTATCCACCTCTGAGCTACTCATTCAATTCAAGCGAATGGATGACGTGTCATGTGGTAATCCAATATAATTTTAATCTATTACAGCACCACCACAATGAAAAGTGACCCTTTCGTGACTTTCCACTGCTAAAGTGCATCATCTGAGTGTGATGTCTGGGACAGAGCTTGGTGGGTGATTTGTGTTCAAGCCAAGAGAAGTGTCACTGAGTCTCAGGTCCTGTCAAACATTTTGTTATTTTATAAGGAGAGAAGATCTTAAATGTTTTTGGTATAAATAGAACAAAATGAGACAATTCTCATTCTTCATAAGCATAGAAACTGTTGTTTTAAACATTTCAGCAATATGCTTATTAAACCATATATGCAATATTCTGTGTACTAAATTGCAAATATGGACTGGATTAAGAAGAGATGTGTTTACACATGTGTGAGTCTCTGTATGTATGAGGGGATGGCAGCAAGCATTTTAAATATTAATAGCTTTTTTTCTTTGCCATACTTCAAAAAAGGCGACAATAATGCAGGGTTGCAAGGGGGTACGTGCTCTCTGAGGAGAGGTCTGTGGAGAGAATGAGAGGGAGAAAGTGTCCTGTCATAATTAAACATGCATGGGTATTTTTTTCACAGACGCTGTTTGTTCCGCTGGCCTGGGTTTTGACAGGACGCCAAAACAAGCCCAGGTGGAACGGAGTGTGCAAACAAGCTTGTGAGTACAGGCATGAAACACACAAATTAGCACCTAGACCAGATGAATACGCAAGTTCTGGGATCAGGGCCAGGACGGCGTCCCATGATCACGCAGCCTAGTCGGGTGAAAGTAAACAGAGAAACAAAAACAAGGTGTGTGTTTCTCCAGGTAGATCAAGCACATATTAGTCTTTGTAGCTGATTTTTCCATCAGAATATCTCTAATTTATCAGAGATAAATAGCTGCGAAAGAGATATTCAGTGGGTTAAAAATAAGAGATTTTAGCTTTTACCATTTTATTTGGCTCTGCTCTAGTAATTGATACAAGAGAGTTTGAAACCTTTGTCAGCAGGCAGCAAGCCATTTGTGAATACAGGCCTGCCAAGCCTAAAAGAAAAACAATAACAAGCCAGGATACGCTGGGAAGACAACAGACGGATGTGAGAGTCTAGTGATGGATGTGATGGGTGGTGGAGAGCTAGAGAGGGAAAAAATTAGGTTGAAAAAAATGGATAGAATCGAAAGAGAAAGGAGACGGGAGGGAGCGAAGGAGATAGACTGAAGAGTGAGTGGTCGAGTCCCACAAGAGAAACCGTAAAGTAAAGCTGAGTGAGCGAGCACCACCAGTCCAGAGACATCTTGCAGGTTTAGTTTTTTTTTTTCCTTTTTGTTTTTTTTCTTCTCAGGCTGGACACTTCGGAGTGCATGTTAGGTCCCCGAGCGGCCCCGTAGCCGAGGCACTACTGACATAAGCAGCCTCCCAAAGATGAACAGCATCACCTCAGCCACAGTTAGAAGGTCAAGAAATTGCTCCCACTGCACATGGCCCTCCTTCCCCTTACATCATGTGACCTCTCTGCTGCACAGAGATGTTTCCCTCCTTTCGCTGGTCCTCTCTGGCCTCTCAAAAAGGCAGCTTTTACACTTCTTAACTATTCCACTTGGTGGGACACAGAGACCAGTGCAGCACAGCGCACTTTTTTCCACATGAGTTTACCCCGTTAAGGCTGTTCTAAAATAAAGCCCTCTTAGTCACACATGAACTGAGGCTGAATTATGGATGGGGCCTTAGTGATGAAGTTGTGGGATATCTTAATGACACCCAACACGTCCAACATGACTCCCCAGCTGCTGTGAATTAACTAGCTCTCATAATTAAACTGGGTAAAGAACAAGCTCGGTCATCAATAAGTCATTACTGGCAACTTCAATTTACTACCCTGCACTCAGTGACTGTTCCATCTGAAGTGAGTATGTGTGTTCCTCTTGTTCCCTCACAACACTCACCTAATAATAAACACCCAATGAATAACAAACTCTTAAACATTATTATTGTTGATTAAACTGAATAACCAAAGGTGAATAATGGATAACACCCCCTATTTACATGTTAAAGCTCTATGTTTGTAACCCACGGCTATGAATGCTCGCAGGAGCCATGTAATGACAGTATTACCTTGGTTACTGCTCCCTTAAGGCTTTTTGGAGCTTCATCAACTTGGAAGTCGGCGACGGATACGCGGAAAACACGTGAAAGGAAAGGGGAAACTGAGATACACGTCCATTAATTCGCATTAGAAAGCCAGGATGCCTCTGTCCTAAATAAGTTTGCAGTGTATACTTCAGCATCCCATCTAACATTCATGCCTCCTTTTTATGCTTTTATCACCTTGGATACGCCTGACTCAACCAACCGTGTACACGCTTCCCTTATCCTGCCAGGAACATCTAGCAGGTCCCGTCAAAGTAAAACACATCCTGTGCTTTGTGTCTGTGACTTTTTGCCATTAAGTGACACAAACGTGAAGGAGCATCATATGGCCGATGGATAACAAATGTTTACTGAAGCGATTTTCTAAATGCAGTTTAAAGTCTAGAAAATAAGGCAGTTAATTTTTGTCATAATATGTAAACCTGAGCATATCAAATCAATCAAACCAAGTTCTTACACAGATAATAAAAGAACAGCACAAGGAAAATGTTTCAATTATAGTAACTGCTAAAGCATATCTAACAAGCTTTTGCCTGAAAAAAGGAATCGTGAGACTGCAGGCCTCACTAACCGAGTATGCAGAGTGTGAATAGAATGCAGTAGTCAGGATGATTGAACTTGGCTGTCTTCAGGGAGGGGGGGTACATGTGCTAATCCTAATCAGGACCTGTTCCCTGCCATGTAATGGAGTAGGAACAACCCCGAGCTCCGCGCTGGACACGCTGAGGCTACATTAGTGAATAATGTTTTCCAGCATGGGACACCGTTTCTATTACGCTCCACATGCGGGAGGAAGAGGAAGCTGTCACTGCGAATTAACCGCAGAGCATGCCATGCAAACATATCTTGTGTAATTGGAGTAAAAAAGTGAGCGAGGGGAAGAAGGGGAAAGGCTTTTTAAAATAACACTCGTCTGCTCTACATCACTGAGACACTATGTTTGAGACATTATGAAGCTTTTAGCAAACTGTCAACCTTCAGGACAAAAGGATTCTTACACTCAGTCCTCCGGAGGCTGTTTTATTTACCCATTCTGCACTGATCTGGTTTACCAGAGAAAGCCTCAGCTAGAATTTGTTCACTCTGAGCACTGCTGTGGTGTTTTTTCTGTTAAAAAAAATGACCAGTTTACCTGATTATATCGACAGCTCTACTGTAAAATCTCTTGGCATTAGAGGTCAAAAACACTATGTTTTCTTATTGTCTCGCTGAGTTCACTTCCATCTAGAAGAGGGTAAAATCTCAGAGCGGAATCACTTTTCTGACAATAATTTATAAATTATGCACTGCTTGTGTTTGAATTGAGAAAGGCTTTCATATCTCTTCCATTAACTCAGATTAAGATTTCATACTGATGCTGGGGAGAATGCTAGCAATATCCCCGTCTCATTTCAATGAAATTTTTATTAGTGCTTTTTTCTGTAGTACACTCCTATTGGGATGTCTGTGAATCTGAAGCTTGGCTTTGGACATGAACTCCCCTCAACCTGCCTGCCAGTGGCTCTGAAGGTTTCAATATTTTATGGGCTCGGGCTAACTCAGCCGTGAGATTCCAGCTGCAGAGATTTAACTCTAATGTAAAAATTGTGAACGGATGAAAACTGGGATGTCATAAGTAATACATCTGTTCCAAGAGGGGTCATGGTTGCCATTCTTCAAAAAAAGAAAAGAAACAGCTAATAATAAAATGTAATGAAAGAAATCAAATAACAGAGGGGAAAAAGGCATTTAAGAATGAACACTCTACTCCATTCTTCCTCTTTGTATGTCTAAAATGAAAAGACCTAAAGCTATAGGACTAAAATATATCAGCCTTAATCTCCCAGTGCTTCAATTGACTCCTGATTGTGTGCACTCTTTACCCCTTTTTGTGCAGCCATCAATAAAACTGGTCCCCTAATGTCATCCTTCTGAAGAAATGGGCATCACGCCACTTACACTTTATAGGCCAAATCCATTTCTTTGAGCATCTTGCCTTTTTCTTTCTCGCTATCCTAACGGAATTCAAAGCATTTGGAAAATCTGTCTATTCAGCATCAGCGTCCTGGCACATTTTTCCCCAGAACCGACCGAGGTCAGATGAGATGGGTCTGATGAACTTTCCCATTTCTCCCATCCCTGCAATCTATAGCTTTCTCCCTTGAGCCATATGTTGTCCAGTGTAGTCAAGACTGCTTGTAATGGCCCTGCTAACAATGCACTCTTTGTGCTGGATAAGGAAAGGAAAAAGCCTGATGCCGGGAGGCAAGATGCAGAAGAAACACTTTTTGTGCCTGCTTATATCTCTTTTTTTCATTCCATTATACAAGTGGACTCTGCTGGAAATATTTGTCTTGACAGTAGTTTAGCATCACTCCCCACCGCCCTCCATGAAAGATTAAACTATTGAAATTGTCATAAGTACAGATGCCAAGCTCTTATATGTGGTCTTAAACTAACATTACTTAACAAATTTGTTGGTTAGCTGGTGCACAATTTCTTTCTTTCTTTTTTTTCTTCTCGGGGAAACACAGATAAATTTATCTACAGTTTTCCTCAGAAGCGCTTACACTTGGTGGAGTGAAACTTCCATGCTTCCCTCACACCCTGTTTATTGCTTCTTATTACCAATAATAACATTGCTCCTTTGGGAGCTCAGGGGTAAGTATGCCCCCTAGCACTAAAACCCTTTTAGAGACTTACTATATTGGACTGAATAAAGTCCTTGTACTTGCAACGTATTCACTACTGAATATTCTCATGAGAGATTTTCTGCAACTGCAACCAGATGATTTTCTCCTGGAGTAATCTGTAATTATTAAAGAACATCAGATTATAAATAAAGATACTAATATTATGCCCATGTATGTTTAAAAGAAACATATTTTTATCTAAATCCTTTAACAGTATCTAGACAGAAGATTAGTGCTTGTTATATTTGTACACTGAGGGAATGATCTTTACTTGTGCTGTTCTGTTGCAAGGTCTTTACCTTACAATGTAAAGTACCTTTAGGCAACTGTTGTTGTGATTTGGCACAATTGTTGCCATTAATAAATGAGAAGATAAAATGAATGAAAAATAGATCAGCCAAGGTCATGAAAAAAATAGTCCTAAGTCAATGCATATCAAAGTAAAATCTGCAGATCGATTAAAGACAATCAATGCAAAGTAAAAATGTGCAAAGCGTTAGAATAAGTAGGAGAAAACAAATCATTAATAGTCACAACAAGTAGCCCGAAGTAATAGAGTAACAGTTGAAACAGTTATATAGTAAAAAATACAGTAGTTAGCCAAACATAAAACCTAAAATAATGAAATACTAAAGTGCAGTAAATGGTAAATTAAAGTGAGTGTAAAAAGTAATTGACAAATACAATGCATAGTTGAAAACTGGTAAAAGCTAAGGGTAAATGCACACACTACTGAAACAGAATAAGGTAAATGTAATATCAGATTAAATAATAAGGTGAAATGAATACATAAAAAGGTAAGTGTGATTTTATATAGAAAAAATATAAAATGATAAGCAGTAAAAATAATTAGAACTAATAAATAAAGCAAAGTTTTTCATTAAAATGAGCTAAACACTTGAAAACAATTAAAACATTCACAGTTGTAATTGTGAACAGATGATAGAAAAGAAAATATTCTTGTAGATAATTTATAAAGAGTTAATTAATCCAATAACAGTTTCCTTCAACCAGCGCTAACTTATTTCAGTTGATAAGGATGTCGGGTGAGTCAAGTTTCTGGCATTTGGAAATGTCTGAGCTTCATGGCTATGCTATTAAAACATAAGTCCACTCCTGTCATTCTGACAAGCGTATTTCTAGTTTCCCTTTATAGTGTTAATAAATGATATAAACAGGACTTGAAAAAATATTTTCCACATTAGTAAAAATAGGATAACTCTCGTTTTTGATTGTACCAAAGCATGTGGTAGAAGCCTTTGTAGGTCTATATTGATGCCTTGTAATTAGAGTGGTGTTGGCAAATATAATGGGAGGGGTAGATACAGAGGCCAAGCAAGTAAATGTCCAGGTCACTGTGTAAACACAGCTTATTGTCTGGGACACGCTTGTTATCTAAAAGTCATTTCCATCATTAACAAAGAAGGACACACGTCTCCTGTGGGAGTAGACAGACAGCTCCGGGGTTAAAAGACACATGCTGAACTATCAATAACTTCCACTAATTGTATGCTTTGTAATTAGGAGCATAATCAATTATGAAATCGTTTGTTCTGCCTCTGTGACATGCTAACAATGGACTGCGTCTAGATCTGCATACAGTAAGATACACAATGAAACTGCAGAGCAGGCCATGCGTGTGACTTCAGATCATCGCATGTCAGCAACAAGCATTTGCATTTTTGAAGCGAGGCTCAACGTTCCTGTGACAGAAAAGAACTTGATCGTTTGACCTCTACATCGCTGAACTGCAACTGATGAGCTTAATCGTCAGCTGTCACTTCCTATCTTAATTAATCCTAATAGACTATTGATGCGACACAACTGTTAGGCTTTATAATTAGTATTGCAATTTAGACCGGATAATCTAACAGGGCAGTCCAATTACTCCAGAGGAAATAGAAAGCTGTGAGGCAATAATTATGAAACAGTCACTGCACAATGAAAAAAAAAAAAAGAAAAAAATCAAGAGCTTTTTTCCTGTCGGAAGAGAAATCCATGCATACGTTAAACAGTAAATGACAAAACACTACCTTTGCTAATCTCATTCAACGTATGAGAGACAACTAATTGAATTGATTGCTGCTATCAATAGCAAACAAATCTGTTGAGTTGTCCATGCTCATATAATCTGACCTGATTCCTTCAGCTGTCACTATCTGTGAGAAAGCTGCCACGCTACGCTTTTCTAAATCTGTCAAGCCGGGGCATTTACATGCCTTTGTGTTTCCATGTTGATAGGGCAATTAATAAAATATATGTTAATAGGAGCTTAATTGTTTTACAACAGCAGTTTGACAGGGCTGAGGGAGAGGAGACTTGTCAGCGATATGAAATGCGTGGCTACTCTCAGCAGCGTAGCCCTCAGCCTAACATATGGTCTCCTTTCCAGGCTTTAACTGTACCACATAATAGGAGCCTGCAGTTTATTTTTGAAACATTAGTGATGTCACTACTCCTTTTGTCTCCTCGAGACAATAGCTGCTGTCTCTGCCTCGCAAGCAAGACAGCCCCCCAACGACCCCCTCCCCAAAAATAAGGGATGACATTTGAATAATAAAAATAATAATAATAAATCTACACACGTCTCAATTATACACAGAGTGTTGTGCCTACATTTGAAAGCAATTTCTTTAAAAGGAAAGACATGGGTTTTTTTTGTTTATTTGTCTTTGCAAATCAGTTGTTAAATATTCATTAAAACTGGATTATAAAAATTGGACTGTATAAAAAATCTTCCCTGTAAATGCTTTTTTATTATGTATTTTCTAAATCATATTGAGAAAATTAACACTCCTTTAAAAGCATTTGACATCATTGCGCAATAAACTGGTTATTGTTTGTAATCGTGGATGATATCAGTAAAAATTATTTATGAAAACAAACTCAAACAAAAGTAGGCATTAAATTTGTGCAGAATTGAAGACTAAAAGCTGTACTTTTTTTAGCACTTTAACAAATGACTCATTGAGCAACTAGTATAAAGGCTTTCCTATCAGTGTTTATTTGAACTAGTTTCTGAGGCAAAGCTGTGTGTTTCAGTGCAGGGTGATGCCAAGTGATTCATACACAAATGACCTGAGGGAGGCAGCAGTGCAGCGAACAAATGTGAGCACAGCGTCTCACACTCTTAGTGCGCTTTAAAGGCCATTTACATAGTGAAATCTAATTACCCAAGCTCTATGAGAGAGTATTTGATCTCAATCTTAAACAGAGCAGAACATATTATTAGGAAGAAGAAGAAAAAATAAAGGAGGGCGAGAGACTTTTGTTAGATGAAGGTGGCTTGCTGAACAGAGGAATCAGCTTGTACACAATTCAGCACTCCCTTTTTAATTATTTTCCAACATAGATGAAAAGGGAAGAACACTGATTTATTTGTGTCCTGGGAGACAATGTGGGCTTTTGAGACATGAAAACCAGAAAAGAGGGAACTTGGGTGGACAATGCTGGGAGAACAAAGTCTCTCTCATTCTGTTTTTTCTGCTTTAAAGGAAATCAGAAGTTCTCAGTGTTGCTCCGTTAACAACTTCACTTGTGAGCAGCATGCTGGTTTGGACGTTAAGTGCCAGCATATAATTGAAATTATCAGTGAGTCACATAGTATGCACAACTGGTGAATATTTTCAAAAATGTATATTTTACACTTTCTTGTAACATAAAGAAAAAGAAACTAAAATGTTCATAGGATATTAAAAAATGCTACATTGCATATATAAAATACTCAAAGTCATCTATAATGTAAAACTTTACATATTGTTGTGCTCATTACACATATTCCCTTTGTAATCGGGACATGTCTTCCATTTACCTTGATGCTGAAATAAATGCTGGCTTTCTTAATTCCACATTATCTCTTTTGGTGTGAACTTCTAAAAGAGCAATAATTGCATTACTGCAGGCCACTGTCTTACCTTTTCATACCAAACATGCAGTATTTTCAGTGGTTTAAATGCAAGTATAAATGCAAATGTTTGAGGTATTTAAAGTTTATTGGATTGCTAATTTAGCGCACATGTATGACACTTTTTGCTCCATTTTTGTTCATTTTAAACTAGAACATGGTCTTGAACACTTTGTACTCTATGTACATATCCTATGTGGGGGGTTTGCTATTGTCGTTGCATAATGCACTGGTATAAATCATGAATTGCTTCTCATGAGCAGTGCCTATGCTGACAGGACAGGCAACTCTGATTTTTGTGCAAATGCTGAAATACACAATTAGAAGTGCAGACACGGCTATAGGCACCAGTTATTTTACCGATACTGTCAGGTCTTGATGTGTGATACCGAGAATTTGCATGTAACAGTAAGTGATCCCTTTATCCACATAGATTGCCCCATGTGCCTCTAAGCATGTCTCCAGATGTTCTGTATATACATGCGTACACCTCACCCTTTTTCCCTTTGTTGTGTTAATACAATTCCAGTACCTCACCAATTTCAGACTCCATAACCTACAGGATGTTTTTCCATTACTCAAGGATTGCCTAGTGCTTCTAACTTGCCCTTATTTTATGTTTCAAAATTAGAGCTTTCTGAAAATTACTGTGCTCTTTCGGTTCTTTGTTCCCGCTCTTGCAAAAATCATATATAATTGTAGTCACTCCATGAAGATTTTTTAGCATTGACCTTTAGTGCACAGTAATACAGAAAATGATGGGGACCAGATTTCCTGTCTGAGCCTCTTCCTTTTCTCACCCCCACATCTCAATCTGTAAGGGATAGACGCTGTCTCTGGGGATATGTTGACCCTATTACTACCAATGAGTATTGATATAGTGCTTGTGTTATATTAGCATACTACGATTACTGTTTCAGTTTCTATGTCCTGATTTTAGCCTGCAATCATGACAAAATGCCACTCCTATGATATGATATCAGTTAATGCTGATGCATTTACCCAACCAAGACATACCAAAAATATCAGCCATATATTTTCATACTCTGTAAATTTATTAGATCAATACTGATATATGATATATGGTAAAAGCTATAGATATAGATGTAGATATAGACTAGTGTCCTCTGGATAAAACTAAACATCGAAGTGAAATCTTAAACTTTTTTTTATACCTGTTCTATGTGCATCCATGTTTTTCCAGCATAAAACTGACTTTCTGTGGACCCAGCAGGGACTTAGAGTAAAATAACATTTGTAGGAGCCTATGAATTTGCTGTATAGAGAACTTGTTTGGTAGATGTTGACTGTTAGAGTAGTGCATTGTGAAGCCAGCATGTCTCTAGATCTAATGGCTTCACAAGGGAGAACAATCAAGATGACTTCACTGTATCATCCAGGGTGGTGGTAAGCTGCAGGAGAGTGCAGCGAGCCCCTCCACTATTCCCTTAAAGCAACGTGAAGTTTGCTCCTTCCCAATAATCTGGGCTGGGATCTCAAAGTCACGATGGGAAGCATTGTTGTTCCCCTGGTTTACCCGTGGGCCCAACATGTGGTACGCTGCTCATTTCCGTCACTGCCCATGGCTTCTTGTGGACTTTTTCAACCAGCCAATGAATACAGGTTCTAAAACTAAGACTGCCAGGCGCCGTTTCTCACTGATAATAACTAAAGTAGGATTGGCCGCTTTTTGGGCTTTTACCGCGCACACAGTCAACAGTTAATGCATCACAAGTAATGCATTAAAATCGTTTATAATGGATGCATTGTCTCAAAATTAGTTTCTCAGTCAGTCAGTATGCAAGCAATGCTATGCACATTTTCAGGCATCTTTACTTCTTTATCACGACATTTAAATAGATGATAGACAGTTCTTACTCATCTTTATATTGCAATAGTACTTTTAAATAGCTTAAATATAAATACATGTGATGCATTATTTACTAACAACACAAGTAAATCTTTATATTAGGTATTAAACTTTAAGTGTTACTCTCAGGTGCCTTTTTGAATGTAAAATGATTATTTTCACGTTTCAAAAATATAAATGCAGTTTGCTAATACTGCTGAGCATTTTTTACACACACTTTTCTCTGCTACTAAGTATTTCCACATCTATTTGTGCTAATTTGCACAATACACATTTATGATTGAAAGAAAGCTGTTAGACCACTGCAGCAACAGAATATATATCGATCATCCAGTCAATTGAAGAGAAAAATCCAATACTTCAGCTCGTGCTTAAACTCCAAGCTGGTTCATCAAAAGGTCGTCCATCAATCACGTCTGCTGATTTGATGTCCTTTAGTATTTAGATCCTCAACTTTAAGCAAATATATTTATTATACACTGTAAATATACTTTTTTTTCTTAAGGTAGTAAAAACGGTGAATACCAATATATATGTAAAATATATGCACCGCATCAGAAGCTTTTATAAGATTGTCATACGTCTATTAAAGTAACTGGCAACTAAGGCTTTGAGGTAAATGAATTAGAAGTGAAAAGTGCAATAAACGATGCTTGTGGTGTTTATGTGAGTAAATGTACTCTTACCACTGTGCAGGTGTGCCCACAGAGTTATGCTCACATTAAGAGTTTTAATAAATCTCACGAACACAACAATCAAAAGAACTGCCCTTGAAGAGATTTGAAGGCAAGATTAGAGAAGCTTTCATAAACCCATATAAGACTTTCAAATGTTTAGTGGGTTTCTCACCCTTTCTCCTGCCAGTGGATGAGCTGCAATGCAGGCAACTAATAACTTTTTTCATTAATGACCCATTCAGCCCATATAATGAGGACTTACAGCATACTTACCAAAAATTAGACCTCTCAAACAGCGCTATTTAAAACGCAGCGGCTGAAAGCAGATTTTAAATGTTAATCATTTTATATGCGCAACCTGGGGCCTGCCTCGACCCGTGAACCAAAGCTCAAAGGGGTGGGTGCTTGTTCTTTCCTGGACATTGGTTATTTTTTTCTTTTTTTAAACCAAGCTGCAGAAAATCCAATTATTAGAAACAACCCAATTACTATGCCCTCAGACTCAGCGGCTCAAATCCAAGGTTGGCTTTGTGGATTAGCAAGGTTTACCGATAGACTCCTAAAAAGGGAAGCAACAATGTCGAATTTCCTGGCCGCCTGGGCTCTTCCGGGATTTGGAGTCAGAGGGTGACATGATCACTGAGGGGTGGAATAATGGCAGAGTAAGAGAAGTTGGATGGAAGGAAGGAAGGAAGGTGAGATAGAGAAGAGAGGATCGCTCTCTTGACAGTAGATCACAGTTAGCTGAGGTCAAAAGAGCAAGCAGGGCCTGTCAATGGAGACCTAGCCACTAATAAAGTCATATTGACTTCACACTCATACTTAATGCAGTGTGTTACTTGACACCTAAAGCACAGCAGTGTTTGTAAGTCAATTAGAAGAGGGTGAATGGAGCGTATAGTTTGGCTGTTACTCTAATGTGAAGAGGATAACGCTGGACACTGACCGTTGACCTGACACGTCCTCTGATTTTTAACATCTGCAGGGCGCTTCCCCTAGGTGTATTGATAATAACAGATAGTGATTCATAATTAAATCAAATAGATGACTAAAAACAAAGAGGTTATTGGATAGTGACGAAGACAGTGATGAATCAAGGTTATGAAACCACCATTAGGTGGATTTTTTTCATGCCAGACAGCTTACTTCTACTTCTGTCAAAGTGGGTCAAAAAGTAGCAGGAAATGAATTACTCATTTAATGAAACACTTCAATCTCTCTAATAAGAAGATCCATGAATTATATGCGCCACCTGCTAAATTCGCAAATATCCCCTTCTAAAAGCTTTAGTAAGCTTCATCAAACTAATCAGAGTGGACAGCCACCAAATAGAATCTATTCTGAATTCTCCATTTGTGACTGTGCAGAGCAGGTGAAGTCTCTTGGCAATAATTTACTGGAAGGTATGCCTTTCTCTATTAATGTGCAAGGATTACATTTAACACCCACCTTATATTGTTCAGTGCAATCATATTGCACTAAAGCCCACAGTAACCTGAGGTATCTCTTTCATTATTGCCTAATTAACCTGCTAATAGCCATGTCCTTACTACTTGGTCTCTTTAATTATCCAGCGGCCTGCGACACATTCATACTGAGATTACAACTGTGTCAGTCAGCTCTCCGTCCCATCACATCTTTTATGAGATCAATTTCTATTGGCTTTACTCTAAAAGACACTGTTTAATTAACAGCTATTTTCATTCTTGAAGAATACAGTATTTCATGATCGGGATATTACTCTCTTTACAGCTCTTGCTTTAGACAGCTATAGCAGCGAGGCGGTGAAGGTTGCAACTAGAAATGAATGGAGACAGAATAAGTCAGTTGGGTGTGTAACCACTAGATGTCCTTTGCAGTAAAGTGAACAAGCCTGACTGAGGCTGGCCACAGCACTGGAGAAACGCCAAAAAGGAAAGAGTCATACCATTTCATCACATGTTAGTCATTTGGATAAGACGCTGTCATTAATTGTAATAACGACTCAGCGTGAAGGCTCTGATTCACAGCCAACGAACGCATCATGCAAACATTTTTGGCCACTCAGCAGAGCTTCATTTAAGTGTGACAGCATTTTGCACAAGTTTTCAGTGATGGCAACTCCATGAAAATATCACTTACATTGTCTCACTGGCTATTATTTGCAAACCTTTCAAACTTGGTAATTTATTAAAAAATCAATGAACAAAGATTTGCTGCATTCAGGTGGTTTTAGTATATGCTGCATTTCCTGAAGTTCAAATATTTTTCTTAGTATTAGTATTTAAACAAGGAGTAGTTGTGCTGGATTCCATGTGACATATTACATGTATTGCATATATGTGCATATACATAAAGAATATCAGCATCAGCTCCAAACTCCCACCATGGATAGGCTCTAAGTTGTTAACTGAGTAGCAAAACACTTAATGGTCTTTCATGGAAATAATCAACTGACAGTCTTTCTTGACGCACTGACTACTCATTTCCCAGTGCTCATGAGCATTTTCACTGATTTGGTTAGTGCATTCTCAGAGCAAGCAAGATATATTATTTGGAGAATGAGAACATTTATTTTTCAAACTAAACAATGAAACATTAATGAATTACCTTTTAACCACTAACAAAGGCAGTAGTTACAACTTGCAAAAGCCTTATTATAAGGTTGCTGTATAATAAACCTAGTTCCTCAGATGTTTTCACACTATAATATGAAGAGCTGTGATTTAGGAAAATCAAAATATCATGCCACTGTATAAAACAAGGGGCGGGAGGCAACAGTGCAAGTGATAATGCTACTATCTGCTGCTGTTTCCCTCTAGACATACAAGCAGTGGAGCATTTAAGTCACTAGATGCACAGCCAAGACTCAGACAAGTGAATTTATGTGTTAAGTTGGTGTCCCCCTCCTTCCCCCACACTGTCTCAAAGGCCCAGCACAGATAGCGAGTTCCATTAGGAATTTCAAGTCGAATTAAGGTGCTTGGGGAGGACACATTAACACATGTGCCGCTTCTGTAGTTAAATGTCAGAATGGGAATGAGGCCTGTGACTTTATATTCCATTAGCCACTGCCTCATGTTTCCCTGCTGTGTATCTAAATAAATAATCAAGACAGCCTCCAAAACACGAATCATCTTTTCACAATAATAGAAAATTAATGGCTCTGCTTGGGTAAGTAAATTACACCAAGAGCATCCCGCAACCTAAATCAGGGCTGAGAGATGATGACAAAGGATGCATTATAGGCTATGGCAAAAAGGAACCCACTCGTCCAGAAAATTCTGAAATCTGAATAAAATGTTGGGGCTTTCAAGCTCTTTACAATCACCTTGCATGAAAGTCTAATTTAGTTTGGGTTCTTATTAATTCATAAGCCATTAGTAACATATTTCTGTAACAAAAAGCCCCTGACAATAGAGAAAAGAGTGTGTTTGAAAGAGGCATGTGCAATTAACATTTAAGCATGGACGATTAAAAAGAAGTTTTAAAGAAATGGCTTAGAGCGGGGTCTTAAAAGATGCAAAGAGATTAACTATTTTATGGAGCATTAGCCAGATATATTTAAATATAGTTGAAGTGTATTCCTGCCATACAGTAAGTATAACACCTGTCATGCTAAATCATGTACACAACCCACTTCTATTAAGCTGGAAAAAAAGCCCAGTTACAATAGAAGCTAAAGCTTTGAATCCACTGAATATTTAACTACTACCATGCAATTCAACTGTACTGCAGCTCTGTTGGTAAGCATGAGCGTCCAGTGAGATAAAGTGCTGAGATTACTTTCAATATTTAGAAGAAACGTCAATAAATTCATCAAAATTTTCAACATGTCAAGTAAGGGATAGCTATGACTGAGTAACTGAGGGTAGGTTGCTGTGGGTATACCCTGCTTTATCATCTGTTTAACTATACAGGGGACTATAATTTACAAAATCCTGCTGTGTTAAGTAAGGCCACAAACTGATCAGGAATGTGCTTACCGAGGTTTACAGAGTTGCACCCTTTGAAGGGAATACAGGGTTAGTTGATGGCTCTATTTAAAAATGAAGAAGGTGGGAGCCTTATATACTTTTGTATAGTGGGAGGAAGATGTGATGTGTTGTTTGTCTATATATATGGGTCGTATAAAATAAGCAATCTGGGATCTTGAAATGAATAATATGGGCTATTTCTAGAGAGTTTACTAAAAATATGAGGATAACAATTATTTAAACCATTCTATAATTTAATCATGTGCCTCATTGCTGGCTTTGCTTTTCCTGTTGCATTTTTTTCCCTCCATGTAATGTCACATGATCGTGAGTGCTCATTTCCAGCAATGTCCTGCTTCAAATTAACACCATTCCAGACATTCACACCTGAGCTGATGTGTAACCACCTTTTTTTGGACACTTTTACAACCAGTGAGATACATGCCTAATTACAGCAGAGATAATCACCAATCTAACCAATGTAAGACCTCTCATGGATAAAAAAAAAAAAAACGCTAAAAAAGACAAAAAAAAGAAAATAGTTTTTGAAATCACCTGAAGAGAAATGTTTTTTGGAAAAGGGAGTATAAAACCTAACCTAATTCCATGGTGAAGCAGGTGCTAATGCCATCTCATTTCCTCACATAAACCCCTTTCTCTCTCCCAGCACATGAATTATTAGCACAGATGCAACCTGCTGTTTATTTTTTAAACAGGATGAGCGAACATGCAGCATATGAAAAGGCAAAGGGCTGGTCTGTGAGCCAACACAGGTTACAGCACAGAGCAGAGAAAGCCAGGACAGGGAGCACCAGGAGAGTCATGAATAAGTCACACAGCCCCTGGACCTTCCTCTGAAGGCACTGAGGCTCTGACATGGAGCTTTTTCATCTGATAGCACCGAAATGTCCTGGAGACGTGAGGAATTCAGATACATGCAAGTGGATATACTGTATATGCATGCGGGCTGTCTTGTGTATGTGTGTGAGTACATCACAACCCTCTGGTTCACACATCAGGCATCTTCATTCATCCTCTGGAGACCCCTGCAACATCCACTCAGTTTTTCAAAGGATTTTTTTTTCTTTCTTTCTGTTTTGTTTTTTTAACCAGGCCAGCACGGTGTCAGCGTGCCAGGTGAATTTGCTTCCAGTTCAAATAATGACTGTAATTAAGCAATTAAGACCAGAGAGGCAGAGAGGCCAAGAGCTTTCACAAACCGCAAATGAGGATTCATTAGGGAGTGCAAACATTATGGCCATGGCATATGTTTGCTCCCTTCAGTACTAATAGGAATAGCTTATTTCAGAAACGTTAAGGGGAAAATATATGGAGCATATACCTCTCTCTCTCCATACATATATGTATATATATATATATATATATATATATATATATATATATATATATATGTATATATATACATATAGAGAGAGAGAGAGAGGGGTATGAGATGGTGCTGCAAAGACAGTGCTCTCCACTTTTCAACCAAAGGGTGTTTACAGAATAATCTCTTGGTCACAGAATGTTTTTACTGAAGTACCAACCTGAAATACTGAGGATTTTTCTTTTTTTTTTTTTTTTGGCTGCTTGAATAGCCTTTCAAGGACCGCAGTGAGACACTGGGCAGCCACGATAGATATTTGGCATTTTCAGGTAGGAAAAAGTCCAAGCTGGCCTTACATTCAGAAATAACACAAGTTCTTAAACTATTGACTGCGCTGAAGCAGTAGACTTCAAAAGGTCCTTCTGACCTGTTTGCTGAGGAGCCTCAAACCAAGTTTTTTTTCTTCTCCTTCTTTCCCTCCCCAGTACTATGCGTTTCATTATTAATATGTTTTTTCTCAAGTTTCTCTCTGACCCAGGACATTAAATAAAACATTGTATGGTTCATGAAAGATTATGAAAGAGCAGAACGTAAGCAGCAGGAGGTGTAAACTCAGCACAATTCATTCTGGTATATAATGTCAATGCCAGCACCCCCTTCTCACCCTACCTCCATGCCCTGCAGGCATATTGGCGGAACTACCAATGGATGCTAAGCTTTTTCCGACAAAGCTCCGAAGATAAAGTATCTTCCTTTTATCCCTTCTGCAAATCAATTCTGGGCCTTACAGCAAAATCCCATAAAATAACTTCAAACACCACTACTTACTCCAAAAATTTGTATTATGGCTATATCTCTTTGAACCCATACCAGTGAAGTTTTGGAGGAAAATGATTTAAGTGTTATCTGCTAAGACATCAGCATGTCAGCACTTCACCTCAGTTTTTCTTCACATGTCAACCTGAACCTTGTATTTCTCTCCTTGTGTTTGGTTTTTGATTGCTTCGAACCATCCAGGCCTGGTGATAAATACAAATGCTGCTTGTAAACTTAATGGCTGTAGTAAGTGCAAACAAGATGGTATGAAGCCCTGCTGGTGCTTCATGCTCACTCAGCTGCTGAAATATTCATTCCCTTCACTCTTCCTCAGCAACATGATATAAAGTGGAGCTGATAAGACGAGTAACTGAAAAGCAGAGTGTTGGTGTGATTACTGGAGTAGCCACAGTGGCGGCTTGATCCAAAGACCAAAATGATCTGAAGACTGTGAGGTCAATTAAACTGCAATATATACATATAACTACAAAAATTAGAATAAAAACTCGCACGTATCCCAAATCTGTCCCAAACTTAATTAGTTACTTGAAGTGTCTTTGCAATTAACAAGTTAGCAGATACCCTCCTAGGTTAAAGAGAGACATACACTGATGCACAATAGTGCAGAACATGTGCATCAACTTTATGGTGATTATGTAAATTTCACCATCTGCCAGCCATAGGCCCATGTTTTAATAAGTACTCCTGACACTCTAAGGATGATTGCTCTTAACTACTGCATTTGGAAGACAAATTAGATACTCCACGAGGTTACTGCAAAGTACATGTTAAAAAAAAGTGAAATATTTCTGCTCCCAACATATTTTAATGTCAAATCCACATGATGTAGCCCTAAGCTACATAAAACTGCTGCACCGCCAATGCGAGATTGAGCAGTTTTCTTTCATTTACAGTAGGCAGCAGTACAAATTTAATCTTTGTGCACAAAACTGAATTTGCTCTACTAACGCTGACTTGTGTATATGTACATCTAACCTTTATCTTTTCAGTTGGCCTATCTGTGGGATGAATATAGAGCTGTGAGATCAGAGAAGGCTTGAAAAGATGACCTGAGAATCATGGTCACGTAGTCTTACTGGGCTCCTCTGACCTCTGTCAGCAACACAACTCCAAAATTTCACCTTCAGGAAAAAGAGGAGACATCCAAAGCCCACAAAATCAATAGCTTTACTTACTGAGAGGATACACAAATTTACAAGTCACAGAGATATTTCCATGTTGGTGGGCCCCAAATTTTTCCCTTGTGAGGATGACATAAGTACATTTTACAGCAGTCAAATGTATTTTATGATAATGTCTTCCATTCTTTTAACCAACAATTGCTCCACCTACACAGCACTTTATCCACAGTTTTACAGATTCCAAACCTCTCACTCCCATTTATATGAATCAAATCACATATTAAAATATTCCTGTTTATACTGTAGTAAATATATGTTTGTACTCATAAAGTGAACTTTAACTATTATATATTGGGTTAGATTTGAGGCAGCACAGTGGTGCAGTGGTTACAACTGCCGGCTCACTTTTGACCTTTAGCACAGCATCAGATGGAAAAGGCTCGAGTTTCCCCTTGAACTCGAAAACCATGAACTGGATAAGTAAAGCATCAGAAATTAGATGGATTGATTGGATGCCAGATTAATTTTATTCACCCACAATGATATAGTGAGTTTTTAAAAAATGTATAATTAACTTTTATTTTTGTTAACATATCTTATATTTCAGTTTTAGCTGGTTAACACTTGCAAGTAATACAGGACTAAAATATCTATTTAAAGCTTCATTTCAAATCTGTGTTCGCCTTTTGCTGGGAGACGAGAAGCCAGAGATAAAGTTATATGGTAGCTACTAAATTAGTTAGCATCAACAGTCATTAAGCTACTCTAATTAAATTTAACAACCTGTAGCTACAACCTGAAAATGAGCAGAGAAGTAGCAGAAGCTAGGACAGTTGATTTATATTGACTCATAAATGTGAGCTTAATGAGCTCATGATATTGATTCAATGCACAAAAAGAGAACCTGCTAAAATATTTTTACAGTCTTAACTGTGTTGAACTATAAAAAACACCCTTTACAGTCATGTTTGTTTCCACTTGACTATAAAGTGAGTGTATATACAGTATATATATTCTAACTTTGGTTAAAGTAACAGAGAAAACAACCATCTTTTGTATCTACATTACAGATCAGGTTAACTTTGCACTCTCCACCTCCATTGCAGACATTTAAGGAAATGAACAGTTGCATAAAGCAGCAATGTCAGGGCAAAAAGTGCAAGCTCCCTGCAGCTTTGCAAAAAAAAAAAAACACAGTTTTTTCCCTAAAATATTATTTTTATGGCATTTTTCCAAAACTGAAGTTACATTAAAGATACACTGGAAATTTGGGAAAGAGAGCAAGGGAATGACATGCAGCAAAGGTCTCAGCCATGAACACAGGCGCTGAGAGCATTTTCACAGATATGATAGCGTGCCCCATAAGCACTCAGCCGTCGGGTCAAACTACATGAATCATTTTAAAAGTTTGCTTTTGAGTGTGCCTGAAAGTAAACAGAGGTTTTCTTGAAGAGCCCTTTTGGTGGGGAGGAAGTTGCAAACAGGATGCCCAGCACATAAAAAAAAACAAACCTTAATGCAATGTAATAATGTTTTTTTTTTTTCTGCAGACTTTGGGGAGATGGGGAGAAACCACCTGTAACAAAGCTGGCTTACCTAAATAACAGCAGTGGAGGTGGAGAGGGTGGAAATCTTGGTTGATGGAGTGGAGTGGGTATTGCCTATGTGGAGGAAAGCTTCACCCATCCAAGATTTCAAAAGTAAAGTCTTTTCAGTCAGTCCTCCTTAAAAAAATTAGCAATACAATACAATTTTAATCAATTTTATGAAAACATTAAAACAAACTAAGAAACAATTACAGAACAAGTTACCCTCTAAATGTGTGTTATTGTTTTACCCAGTATTTCACCACGAAGTCACACGGTATACAAAAATAAAAAAATAAAAAACATACATCTTTTCTGCAGTCAAATATATTTTCATAATTAAGTGCTGTATTTGTTGAGCACAATTTTAAGCATGACTAAAACTCACATTAAGTGTAGTTTACTGTACTACATTTAGCCATGAGAGCGACTTTGAAGTTTAAAGGGTGATGCTGGGTTTTTTTGTGTGGTCTTTTTTTTGTATTTTGTTGTCATTTTTTGCCAAACTGGTATATGTACAAATTAGTGCTGTCAGCGTTAATCTCATTAAAATGACGTTGACGCCATATTGACCATTTTACAGGTAAATTTGAAGGGCCGGTCAATAAAGGGTTAAGGCGCCAAATCTCCGTTAGCGAGTTAGCGCGGATTGCCCTGTGCGTGGGGCTGCATGGCGCTAGCGCGTTAGCACGGTTAGCTCGTTAATGTCATTTTAACAAAATTAACAGTGACAGCACTAGTATAAATTAACATTGCAAGTAAGTCATGCTAACTTTGTACGCTCCATCTCCATCGTAGGAATGGAGGGCAATGAGAAGTCCGCATGATTCATTCCACACATTTAATTTTAGGTAAGCTGAAAAATGTAACTCTAATTAGTGCCCTGAAATTGTCATTTTGCTAGCTGTATTGGAGATCTACTTTCAGGATACATGCTGCTGATAATCAGTTATTTAATCAGATTTGTTTCAATCATTTAGACTGTACAAAGTTGGTATGACACAGACTATAAGATATTAGTGACATCATTATCTTTTGATAAAACGCTTGAACCATTCAACATGTTCAGATTTAGCCAATACCAATAACTGGCAGACCTTTAAGAGCATCCATAAATACCAATGTTTATTGTTTACCTATAAAAGCTTAGAAAGGACATTATATATGCAATAATAATCCACTGTGATCTTTCCATGTGTCATAGAAATACTTCACTGTGTCACTGCTTTACCAATACGCCTGCACTTTCATAGTATACACACAATACTCTATGGTATATTAGTTGTTATAATGTTGAACTTTTAACTACTGGTAAGTATTTTTAAAGGGAGACATTGTTCCTGCTACTTATATATATATATATATTTAAAAAAAAACTGTTGGAAAAAGTACAAACTCCTCCTAATTAAGCAAAATTTAAAAAAAAAATGTGAGTCAAACTACACTGTTCTTGTGAGCTTTTTTTAGGTCTCAAAACTGAAATATTAGCAGAAACATTTTAATGTAAGTTGCTATGACTGATATTTAATGTGAAGGGGGTTGTCCAAGTGATGAGCCTACAGAAAGTAATTAATAGTTAATCATTAGATTCTTTACTGGGCTGGGTAGGAATTGTAAAAGAGGATATGTTACTCTATTTAGATAAACGTTGCCGTCAACAGCGTTGTAAGCTGCACAAGTATTCATGAGAATGTATTTGAATAATTCAGACTCTTGCCAACTGCTAAGGGAGGCCAAGTGACAGTCTGTGCATTATCCTTTGATCAAGGGTTCCATAAGAGCGCAGCATCGGCCGCACTGAAGAAAAAGCATATTTAGGCCAACACAAATGCACAAATCCAAGATAACAGAGCACCGGAGCACTAAGTGGCTCCTAAATATTTTTAGCAGCTGAAGAATATGAACAACATGGGTTGACCCTATGTTAAGTAAAAATCCATCAACTAAAACATCCCATCTGGTGGTGCTAGATTTAGTGACGAAAGAGCGCTAGCTCATATTCCCAAAGGTTATGGTCTATTTTAGAATTAATTAAAATCCCCCTTTTTTTGAGAGAGAGCTTACACAAAGTAGGAATGCTACAGGTTCGGCTTAAGGGGATTTGTATACATGGGATCCATTTAGTTAACAAAGGATTATGAGCCAGTTGACTAATAACATGAATTCAGTGAAGCGTGAGATTTACAGTGTCATGAGGAGGAAGAGTGTGAATGTTAACCTCAGAATAAAACATTTAAATATATAGGCCTAGTTTAACTGCGCAAGCTAACACAGAATCATTAAAGAAGCTAGCGTTACCATAAAGTGTTAAGACAAACAGAACAAAGGAAAATGGAGCACTAAGAAGTACAATTCAAATTCCAGACCCAACACCTTTGGACAGCAAGTCCCTGGATGCAACCCGCTACAAACCAGATTATTTCAATAAAGATTGTCACAAAACGAAGCACTGCACCACCCAGGCATAAGATAGAATACAAAAAAAGTCACCCGCTGCTCTGAAATGCTTTGTCACTAAAATTAAATGTGATGTAGAGCGATTTTCCATGCATTTGCCCCTCAATTATGGATCGTGATTGTAATTAGTGGAGATGGCTTCCAAACACTGAACTTCTGTTCAGTCCCATTACAGTTTGGCAAGGATTAAAAATACATTAGTTGTGTATACATACTCACTTGTTTTTTAAAGCAACTTTTAAAACACTTTTGCCACAAAATCCCACAGAGTCGGCATGATCTTTCGCTGATTCAGAAACAATTCGAGTAAATATTCCCCAGCGACGCTATGTGGAGGACTCTAGGATATAATTATGTTGCTGACTCCCTGGGAGAACTGCTTCTCCAGATCCAGCTTTGGGAAAGGTTTTTATATGTGGATATCTTGAATTCAGTGACAGGCTGCTGTTATAAAGGAGAAACCTAATGGAGAATGATCTTTAGCTGACTGGTTCAGGGCCTGCACTTCACTGTCTGCTTCTCAACAGGGCTCCGGGGTAGAAGAATCTCTGTGTAGCATGTCTGTAAGTGCTGTTTGTTGTCAAAAAAAATTCTACTACCCAATGTTCTGGATTAAATATGCAACATCTCCTGTTTCTTGTCTATTTCCCCTGTTCCATCTCCTGTAAATGAGCTCAGTCAGGTTAAATAAGAGATGCAGATTGACTGTAGCGGCGTAAATAGACATGTGCTCAGCTCTGTGCAATCCAGTCTGTGGCCTTTGCCAGACAACTCGGCTGTCATCTTGACTTGTGCTACAAGAGAAGCTGTTTCAGGGCATATGTAATGTGTCTTTCTTTCACAGCAGTAAACGTAATCCCTTCTTCCTGTGGAGCTGGCTTTTTTTGGTTCGTGTGTGTGTGCCTTTGGAACTTCAAAATGGTCGATAGCATGGTGTTCCACATATCACATGTAAATACAGCTTCATGACAATATTGGTTTGGTGAAGAGACGGAACAAGCGCTAGCTTCATTCCCATTGTATCAGTCTCTTCAGAGACCCCATGACAAAGATGTGAACTTAGGGAATCATATGAAACTTCACACTGACCTGTGAAATAACCAAGGAATAACAATGCTTTCTCTATTTTTAAACCTCCAACAAAATCACTCTTTTTATTGTTTAAAAACAAACACTAAGCGCCCTCAAGGTCCCACTTCAAACTGCTAACAAAGTTGGCGACCTAATCAAAAGGACTTTTACTTTTACTTTTCTCTTGAGATTACATAAAATTTTTGCAAGCAAAAGTAGATAGCAGTTTCAAATCCTGCTAATTATACATTTAAGATACACAGAAGGACATCTGTTGATATCCTAAGATTAGATTATACTTGGATGACGCAGTCCTACATTTGATTTCTCAAGATGAAATTTACATCATTCTCACCCAGCAGACCTCCATATACATATAGTGTAACACTATAACACTGTTTGTTTTTTGTCATGCATTGGGGTTTTTTTGTTTTGTTACAATATAAAACGCTGGGAAAAGATTTTGTTTGCAAGCACACATAGTGATTCATTTATATATCCATACAAATCACAATAAATGAGAAAGAAAGCATTATTTATTTTGCACTCTTTCTACAAAGTAAGAAACTGCTGAAGAAGTATTAAAAATTATTTAATCACCATTATACCTTACAACGTAGTGTACAATTTCACTCTGTATCAAAAAATACCATTCAAATTACAACACTAGCTTTCAGTTGGCCTCAATTTGGGCTGCTGTTATGATCTAAATGAAGCTGGAATCAAGTAATGGAGGGATTTCATAACAATCGCAAGGAAGCCAGAGTACTACACAGAGAGAGTATGCAGACACCACACAGAACTCGGGATCTTCTTACTGTGAGGCAACAGTGTTAACCACCACACCACCCTACTATTACCTTCTATTAAATACAAGAAGCTTCTGCTCAGACCAGTATAATTAAGGCTGTGGAAATCCTGTGCAAGACTTTTCTTCATTGCTGATTGATTCATATTTCATATTGTTAATGGGGATGTTTATTGTGATCAGTGCAGTATTAATTATGATAATCAGCCCGACAACAGTAATTAATGTGGCTGTGGTTCTATTTAGATATCCTCTATTAAAAACCAAGCTTGAGCCACAGAGCAGCTTGTCCGCTGGTTGCCTTTCCCTCACTGCTTCCATCCACTAGAAAGAGCAGCAGTAAACTGTGTTATCTCATCTGGGCCTTCTGTGCCATGTATGCAGTGAGCAGAGACTTGGTGGGGAGGCTCTGTAAACACAGCGTTACAGGGAGCACACATGTCTACCTTCTAAAACATCAGTCTCACACTGAGGCTGTCAAAGACACGAGGAACAGGCTCACAGCACAGCACACACAATGGGAACGGACCTGTGGCATCGCTTTCAAATGCAATCAGAGCTCAGCAAACCAAACAGGAAAAAAAAGAAAAAATGAACAGCTGAATGTATTTTAGTTGAAAGCGTCACATCTGAAAAAGTACAACTGAAGGTTTGCTCAAAGGATAAATAATACCATGACCTGCATTTAAGGCAGGTGAACAGAAACAACTCATTGTCTTAAATTTCAAACACAGTCAACCAAACGGCAACTGATCTAAAGGATACGTTGAAGAAATGCAATGACTATGCTATTTGAATGAAAATAGTCACTTTCCTCACACTGACATGAGAGAAATATGCGCAGAGCTTTCCCCAACACTGCTGAGAAGCAGTATAATCGTTCATAAACTTGAGATTTTACCAAAACTAGCAGGTTTCCTGTCATTGTTTCAATACCACCCACTCAGAAGCCAAAAAAAGCAGACAGCAAGAGAGTGAAAACGGAGCCATTTATGGGATGTCTTATACACTGAGCACACATCCTGCCATCAGTTTGAATGTTTTGAGCTCTTAGATGTTATAAAAGCAGTGGATAATGATTGCCGGAGACTCTACCACTTGCTGTTGTTCTCACAGAGACACGGGGCTCTTAGTGTCACCCGTCACTCTCTGACTTTAATTGAAACCATTTCCTCTTCTGTATCTCAACGCCTCATCACAGTCTCCAATGAGCTTCGCAGAGGTGCTCTAAGGCAGCCGCGATGCTAAAAGGATCAGACCTCTGGGGTGATCCGCAGCCAGAGAAGAGAGCGTTTATGCAACGCCTTTAAAGCGACTGTTTTCCTGGCTGTGTGACTGGCTTTGGTCCAGGCTTCCTGTGACTGGGACAGTCAGGGAGCCAAGTCGAAGTGGCCGCTGTGATGTCCTCATTTAAAAAGTTCTCGCTCCGAGTTGTGTGCCGTACAATCCCTCGACCACTTAGGGAGAAAACAGCCGCTTGAGAGGGCTTTGATATGTAGAAATATGAAGGCATCATATTTATCCCCTATTCCCTTCATTGAGAATGCTTGGATGAAAGCAGCAGCGGGAGCAGGCTGAAGGCTGAGGATTAACAATGACATAACATGAAGAGGGGTCTGTCAGCACAGTGACACCTCGTTTCGCCTGCCATTGTCTGATTACCCCAACAGCAACCCACCAATGACAGGGATGATCACAGGAAGGCGGGAAGAACACAACTGTCAAGCTTAGGCTGTAAAGCCAATTCCCACCATTTCTGCTCCTTCAAACCAGATTTTAGACAAGAAGAAACAAGAGAGCAGCGGAGAGTGAGAGAGAAAGGGTGGAGGAGGAGAAAGAGAGGGAGAGAGTGAGGGAAAAGGACACACGGACAGCTTACAGGGGATACAAACCAAAAGATTATGGTAATCTTCCCTCCTTTGTCCCCTGCGAAATGTTTTCGTACTACGCCTTTTATCTGTGTAAGAAGGGATGTGAACCTCTTCAGTTAGTGACAGTGGGCACTTTCTGTGTGGTTTCTGGGTAATTAGCACCAGTAGCAGGCCCTTTCTTTTTCTCTGCTCAAGCTTATGGTCTTCTTAGGGACGGCAACAGGGGATTTTCCCCCTCCAACCCACTGTCTGCTCTTAAGGAGCGATTCCCAGCCTGGGCCGAGCCACAACAACCATCTGTTGGTGCTAGAAGGATCAAAACCTTCAAGACTCTCAGCACCACTGACAATCAAATGGACAGCTTAAGTTCAGACAGGTGACTGAATTAATTATACTATTCAGGGTGCAACAGAGATGTTTTCAATAGGGCGGTCAATGGACTGCTCATATGCTCTGCTCAGCTTTTTGTTACCGTGTCTGTACTGCGGGAACCCCCCCCCACCACCACCACCACCACCACAAAAGTATAATTCTTCTTTGTTCTAAGAAATCATTCAAATCTTTACTTAAAATGACCAGTGTATTTAATCAATTAAAAGCACAAAAAACTCACACTTTGTTTGATGACGTGACTGAAGCTCTGACTTTTCATTTTCCCTTGGTGGTTATTTGACGGGGGAGAATTTGACTGCTAATCTTTTTCCCATGCGGAGTGACAGAAGCCAAAGGATAAATTGGCTGCTGCCACCACAAACACGCCTTTTCAATTCAAGATAGTGCCAATACCAGATCTAAAAGAACACCCAAAGCTTACGCTCATCATATCAACTGGGGCTTTTGAACAGGGGGTCAAAGGTGGCCCTCAGATAAAGTGCTATACAAGAGATCAGTGGGGCCAGGCCTTCTGCACACTAATAAAAGCACACACAGCGTTAATAGTGATACATTTCTTGACCAGAAGTATCGCCACTGCACTCCTGAGTAAATTTCTCTTCTTTTTCATTATCCTTTGATGTTTTCTTAATTTTTCTTCAACAGCGACTCTTCTCTCCACTCCACTGGATGAAACCTCTTTTTGTTGTGGTTCAAGCTGCATCTTATTGTCTCTGTCACGGGTGCTTTGTCTTACCAAGGCCTGCTGCACCCACAGAAAAGCAGGGGGGCTTCATCAAAGCTCAGGCTAGATGGACTCAACAACAGTGGATTAAGGTCTTCTGCATGATAAAGTCCCTACCTAGGGGTGGAATTAAGTTAATATGTGAAAGAATGTTATTGAGAGGGAATAAAGTGCCAAAAAGCTCTGTCATTCTCTTCGTAATGTCCTAATCCAGCGCCTGACACAGAGACCTTGGGTTGGAGTTTGTTAATCACAGAGATGCCCATCTGTATTCCCTGTCCTTTAAGCTATTTAAACTTCGCCTAAACTCAATTATTGTCCCCGGGAGACCAAAATGGCATATTAAGTTACGTGAAAGGGTATTCGACCAGGGGGAAAAAAGGAATCCCAGCCTTAAAGCGAGTGGATGTCAACGCAGCCAATTTAAGTACAGCTAAACAGATTAAAGGCAGAATCTATAGACTTGAAAAACAACGTGACAATGAGTTAAAGCGAGGAGGAATCTCACTTTCAAAGCATCCTCTAAACTGTTAAGCAACCCAGTCATAGAGGATCTGAGAGACTGTGCCCTGGCATATATTCCTCTATTTACAGCTCACACATGCCTGAGATCACTTGGACCTCAGATATTCAGTGGTTATACACCATTTAATCTCACCCCAGTATAAGTCATCGGAGTGATGGTTGCAGTTTTAATTAAAAGAAAAAAATCCATTCCTTTCCTGAGCGACAGTCAGAGCAAATATATTTGCTATTTATTATAAAAGGTTTCAACTTTAAACACACCAAAAATAATGAAAAACAAGTGTTTGGTTTGTAATAGTTCATTTTCTTCTTTTAGGATACTTAAAACTATCAGTATTGGTATTGGTACTGGCAATAGACCCTGTAGTTACTTGCTATTGGATCAATATCAAAATGTAAATCTAGTTAGGTTGAAAAAAATGAATTTTAGAAGTAAAGAGATGACACTCAAAGAATCCCAAAATATTCAGTTCAGTTCAAATGACATCTGCAGGAGGATTTTTTATTATCAGCCAATGCAACTGTTGTGCCTCTGCACCTTACCAAACCAGTAAACCTGACACTGTGCAGTTACACTGACACATGTGGATACAAGGCCTGCAATGCTTTTAATTATTTTCATGTTTTTCATGAGTATTTAGTGGTGAGTGGTATAAAATTTCATCATGGATACCAATTTTGCTCACTGTTAAGTTGCATATGGGCATCATCATACTTTAAATATGACATGTGAAACAAATGCAAATTGAGAACGTCATCGTATTCACGTGGAAATAATGACATAAACATAATATGTATATTTCTTAAACATGTACAAATAATATAGTCAATAATTTCTGTATATGTGACAATCTCGATTGAACGTTTTTTGAGACTGGCCCACCCATTCAGGTATACGGTATAAATATATACGGTACGATCATTATAGTAAGATGACAGTTTAAACTATGTGGTTGCAGGCGTGTCAATTTGTTTTTGCAATAGAGAGGTATATAATTTTGTTAATTGTTTTTCTTAGTTTACTGTATCCACAAGGTCAACTAGCAAGGCATTTTTTAGTGCTCTAACAACTGGAGTTTGTTTTTTGGTTTGTTTGTTTTTTATTTGACTAGCCATTGAAATTACAGTTATAGATATCTCTCCATTCCATGTGCACATAACCAATAGGAGGTATTACTAAAACGGCTGCTGAATGGCAAGACTTGGATGATACCTCGTGCCTTTGAACACCATATGATATGATTTACTTATGTTGCACAATCATCAAACCATTCAGTGACTCCTCATGTCCTATGGATGGGAGCATTGTCTTATTGGATGAGACCACTTTCATCAGAAAACAAATGCTTGATCCGAGGTCATAGAATATGATTATTTGATATCCATTTTTAGGGATTTTTTTTCTTTAACAGGACAAGTTGAACCAAACCATGTCATAAAAATGCCCCAAATAAGAAAACAAGGCCACCGTATCCTCTCACTGTATGAGTGACAAGAGCTCTGCTCCATATGTAGAGTAAATGTCTTTTCATTTCAGCCACATGGTTTAGGGAAAGTGCACTGGTTAAGGCAAATGTAATTAGTTTGGAGCACACAATGATGTCAGATTTGCTTAGAGCTGGAGACAGCATCGCAATTTAGAGTCAAAAATTTCCTTAAATGAAAGAATTTGGGCAGTGAGCTGGGAAATTGCTGGCCTTTGTCAAACCATCCATCCAAAACAGCCATACACGCTTGAGTTTGAAAGGAGATGCTGCTCCCTCTGATAAGCATGATGCACATCTTTTGTCGCTTGTAAATGACACAAGACTATCCAGAAGTCTGTGGAGACCCCACTTCTCCCCATGTGGCCTGAATAGTGTGATACCGCTCAGAAAACTGTAAACAGGCAGATTAACAGGGTTTGTCACACCATGATTCACACATTTGCTGTAAAGATAAGAAATGCGACTTGTCCATGCAATACTGATGTGAATTTATCAGAGCTTGCATAAAGAGATGATAAACTTAACTGACCATACTTTCAGATAAAATTAAATAGCTCTGAAATAGTCTTGATAAATCATTGTTTTTATTTTTAGTCAAGACACGTGACAGAAACCTACACTCTTAACCACCTTCAACCAAAATCATAGAGCTCTGATTCTCTGATGATTACGGTGTAAAACATTTTAAACTAAAACAAAATTCAAATGTTTTTGTTTCAGTGAAATATTCCAAGCTAACAGGTCCAAGCTAACGGTCACACCAGTGTGCACATCTAGTGGAGAGTATGCTTCTGCTGACATGCTGTATGGAGACATTAACCTGGCCACCGTCGTGCCAATGGTGAAAGCTTCTGAATAAAAAGGAGGACACGATTGTCACAGCATGTTTACTCTCTTGGCTTCCCTTGTCTGAGCCATAAGGCCTTCACAGTGCGGAGAGGAAAACTCACAAAGAGGAGCTCTCTAATGAAACGAGAGACATCGGGGATGCTGAATGCAACCCTTCACAGAGGCTAAAAACACAAACCCTAAAAAATTCTACACTAAAGCTTGATACCGTCGTTTTCAATAAAAGAAGAAAAAACAGAGAAATGTGAATGCTGGCTGCAGTTCCCTCTAGATAAACCTTTGAGCAAAAACACCACAGGCTATAAGAGATATGTGTGTCTGCCTAAGAGCTGAGCAGGTTTAATTACTGTAAATAAAGTGGTTACGGCATGTGGCCTAAAGGGAACGCTACAGTCTTCACTTCAAGTCTAAGTGTTTCTTTATTACAACTTCTAACATTTTAAAACATCTAAACTAAAGAAAATATTAATATCTAATGTAATGCAAGCATCCTTGTTTAAACAAGTTTCACACCCTTCCCTTACTGTCAGCGTGGGCAGTGAGTCGTAGTTGCCTAATAACAACTCCAGCTGTAGTTTTTTTATTTATCCTTATGATGCTAACACGATCAGAAAAATGCACTCCAGTTTGTCTTAGTGGTCATCTCCCCACGGACACACTATCGTCTCTTACTGAGAAGAAGCCTGGCCCTCGGCGCTTAATTTGTAGCACTTTCCAAAGTATGGATCTCCTTTTTACCCTCGAGTGTTAAGGACGGAAAACATCGGATGTAGATAATACTCCAGCGTACACGCAACTGATGTCAAAGATTATGCAAAACTGCAGCATAAAAGTCTACTATTTACACCCAATTCTTAAATTTACGTGTCTGTTCTTGAGGGCTATAATTAAAGAGATAAAGCAGGCTTCAAGGGTAGGATGGGGTAGGAAGACGAGCTCACAGAATAAAAGAAATGACCTTAGGATAGTCAAGACAGAAAAGAAGGTACACATCTCTAACTGACCACTCATGCTCCATCAGAATCATATTTTTTCCACTTCATGCTTGGTTTGCCAATGAATCTTTCCCCCTTCTGTAAACAAAACACATATTTGCACAGAAAATTGCATATACAAGGAGATGTGCGCTTTACACTCAATGCTTTGGACACTGCGGCTTCTCCAAATGGAGCAAAACAAGGGCCTTTATATCTAGTTACGGACAAAGTGCACTTCAGCATGGCTAAGTGGTTTTAGAGGGGGTAGGGACGGAGGTGGAGTCAAGATCTGTCTTGACATTTCTTGCACCACAATTCTGTAGGACAGAGAATTCAAAGACAGATGTGAAAACTTACAGAGACAAGCTTTAAAGAGCATTAAACAAATACACTTTGGAATTCAAACCAAAGGGTGTCACAAATGTATTTCCTGAAACTACCACAGTGGGAGACTCTACAAAAATTTTGATGTTTATTGGTTATAATGTGGCCTCCTTGTTGAGCAGTCTGCAATGTTGCTGGAACACATGGCACAACAACTGTAATGGAATCACATCTGACATGTATATATTCCAACTACAATTTATAAATACCTTAATACATTTTATGCTCTCCCGCACCACAGTACTGCTACACTAGAAATAAATGAAAGAAGACATTTGCCCTCTGTCTTCTCGGCACACAAATAAAAGAGAGTTGTTAGTAGGTAGGTATGCTTGCATCTAATGTGGTAGGTTAGAGATGAAAGAAACCTGAGCACCTAGATAGGAGAAAGTCTGCTCATTAAACTCAAATCCTTAAAAGCTAAGTAAAGAAACAAAGTTCTTCACGTGTACTCTCTAAAATGAGAAGCACACTCACTTTTCAACAATTTCTCTCAGCTTAAGACAGCAGTGAAAGAGCCAGTGATGGGAAAAGGTCAATTAGCTTATTAGAGCCTATTCATATAAAGGTGATTTCATGCTGTTGACATGTAATATTCCTTCCTTGTCCACGATTTGACACTGTTCTTACATTCAATAACATTTGCAATTTACACTAAAGTAAACCTGCAAGATAGATAGCTATAGTTAGATATTGCTAGATCAAGCATACTGATACAATTCAGACATGCATCTTTTTTTAACAGCATAAGCCTACTTGGAGGTATGAGGTCAAAAACAATCCACATCTTCGGTATATAGATGTTAATATGGTAACTTGGCACCATATTAACACCCAATTCTGGTGTATATTGAATTATGACCTGCAGGGGTATAATTAGTCATTTTCTTGATCTTATTGTTAGGGAGGGGCAAACACTAAGCTTTGTTTGGGGCTGCTAAATACACATTTAGATGAGACTCAAATAAGAAAACATTCGCTGGTGAATCATGATCTCCTAAAGTCAGAGTTATGAAGTAGCAAATTACAAATACTCTGTTACTGTGCTTAATTAGATTTATTTATTTTTTTTGGACACATTTTTACTTTTAATTCACACATTTTAACACAAAGATAAATATCTCGATGCATGCTCAATCATCCAGGTAAGGAAATCCCAAAAAGTGGATTCCGTTCATCTGGACATAGCGTTTGTTTGGAAAACACTATGTCCAGATGAACGGAATCAACTTTTTGATATCAAAATCTCAACACAAGACAACTGAGGGAAGTTATAATTTCCCGTCACTGCAGGCCAAACATCAAACCCATTTGAAACAGCAAAATGAAAATGGTGATAAACATATAATCTATTATGATATAACTGTGTTTTTAGTGCAGATGCTCTGCATTACCAACTAGCTAGCTTTACAAAAGAGAAGAGAGAATAAAGGGAGTAAGAGTGTAACAGTGTAACAGGCATCTATTTAAATTTAAGCAGTTGATTCACACCTTTTTACCAGCTAGGGCTGAAATAGCCAAGGAAGCCACAATAGCTCATGTAGCATCTGCTTGTATCTAGCTAAATTCAGCTGGTTTATTCCATAAAGAGCAATACCATAGCTCAACTGATCACTGCACCACAACAAAACTTAAGGTTGAAAACTGCAAATCCCACTTTAAAGTCTGGACCTTATTATTTTCCCTTTTTTTACATAATAGAAGTGGAAGCTGCATACATTCATTAGAATTACAATTTAAATTGAAACAGAGTTTGTATTCCCTCAATATTATTGTACTATCATATTAATAATGTGCTTCAGTTTTGCACACAATAGATGATAGAAATGCCCTTTAGATTAGAAAGCCAGTTTTTACTATCATATCTTGAGCACCTGTGTTTTCCCACTTTTGCTTGAATAGAAGAAGCAGCCTTGTACTAGGGGATTTTTTTAACACAAGTATCAGTACTTCTACTTAGGTGACGAATGTGTGTACTTTTGCCACGTCTGCTCTCTTTAGGCAGAGGTTTCACTAATCTGAGCAACTGGATAACAATAAACAGAATATCCACTTATCAGATGCTAATGTTGTCCTTATATCACTTTTTAAAAGCACTCTGTCATCAACTTGGAAGGTCTAGCTAAAATTGGCTCTCTTCTCGTCTCTCTTTTTTCCACTGCTGGACCGTACGAGAGCTCAACCTGCCAGCACGAGTCAATCAAACACAGACATGAAAGTAGAAATTATGATTTTTGTTGGATTTTAATTACATTTTGTACAGAGTGCATTGAATATCACTGCTTGTTCTAGTAGAACAACCAATGAAATCCTACATCAACAGCTCCTAACACAACTTGAACCAATTGTGGCAAGGTGAAGAAAAGAAGAAAAAACACACAATTGGAAAAATACCTGCTGGCATGAGCTCCAGAGAGGTCAGCTCATTGATACCGCTGGCCTGTCAACTGTGGTCTTTTTGAAACAAGGCCAGTCCCAGGGGTCACTGCAGGGTAGCCACTGCCCGTCGACATTTGTGTTACTTTTCAACACCAACCTTCTAAACAGAACATTTGTAAGTTTCCCTTTGTAAAAGGAAATCGTTTGTTTGTCATTATTATGACTGTCTCTGATGCACACTGATTCACTTCCTGTTCATACTTAAGTTATGGGTCAACCATAATCATATCTTGTAATTTCTCTTAAATATCAATAAATGATTAACAAGACAACCCAGAAGCAACAGAAATAAACTCAACTGCTGTATGAACCAACGTACACTCCTGTATTTGAGTTATGCTATTACATATACTGTAAATGTTGCAATCACCAGAAAAAAAACAGACTTTGCATAAGACCAATATTATTTCTAAATCTGAAGTTTTAATATGTGATGTCATTACTTCATGCTTAATTTTGTGTTCACTGCTTTCAGTTTTGTTTGTTTGTTTTGCTTTAATCTATGCAGTATATATATATATATATATATATATATATATATATATATATATATATAGGATCCAAATACTCATAATTTCTCTACATCTAGTTTTTTATAGTTTACATATCTATACTATCCGTACTAATGTATCTGCACTAATGTATCAATAATAAAGGTCTTTTCATCTCATGTTTTAATACTGGGATGAATGAAACTCATGCATTTAAAACATGCTTTCAGTATCAATTGGAATGCTAACAAAATTTCAATATGCCAACAGCACACTGTTCCAAGGCGAAGCTGTGCTGTTGAGGATGTAATTTAATATAGATGTGGTTGCCCTGCTCTTCCTATAGTGCTTAATACTAACGCAGGCAGCCAGGCCCGCTCCATCACAACGTCTTCGCCTAATGAACAGTGAAACGCTCCATTGACCAGGAGAGGGGAGGGCACTGGTTTGAGATCGCAGCAGATCTGTCTACAAGGCTAATGATCATTGCGGTTAAATTCAACTAATTAGCCACATGCATGCCTGCTAAATCTGCTGCTGGTTTCAAATACGCGACAAGAAATACTGAGCTGGTGGTTTCAAACGCGGAGACATCTTCAAGTGCAAAAAAAGATTTCCCCCAAAGGCTCCTGTGGCCGTGTTCATGGCACCCAATATAAGTTAAAGACATTCTCATGCTTATGAGAGAGAGCAGGCAGTGTAATTTAAATTCTGTTGACATTTACTGTCAAGGAGTATTAATTCACAGGCATCCTTTGCTGCATGGGCTTACTCAGCACCAGCGGGCCGCAGGCTCTGGAGAAAGACAAGCTCCCTTTACTGTACTCTTAGCAGATTCCCCTTCAGACTGTTCCTGTGATCAGAGGCACACAACCCCCAACCCATAGGTCACAACGGGAAAACGCAGGCATATAGCCTGGTGGAATGTCATACATACAGGTTGTGTCCTCTAAGCACAGAGACACCTTCAGACTGCATTTCAGGGACTGTTTCTCATCATCTCAAGTCACCGTAATTCAATATTTTGTTCCATTTAGAGGAAAATATCAACCTAGTTTTCTTCGTGTGTGATCTACTTCTGGTCAAACGTAACTATTATTGGGCTAAGCATCGCAACAATTTCCAGAGGGTAAAAGTAACACAACAATGCATCCATTAAGGGCTTGCAGCTACTATCTGCTATCTGACTGCCGTTTCAATTTATGTAGGCTTTTTTCAAAAGAGCTGGGGAGAAAACGTTCAATGAGATTTGACCTGATTTGATTCCTTAAAACACACCACAAGCAGATCGATTCTTTGAGCTCCTATGGTTCCCATTTGTTATTCAATTTTATTTTATTTTTTCCATCAGACTTTTCTCAGATTCTCAGAGTTTACCACATTCATGTGTGGCCATGAAACGTCCTGAAACAAAATACACATGCGTTCGCATGTTCTTTACAGCACGGTTTATCATGCGCACATATACAGTTATCCACTGAGATAAAGTCTATTGGACAAGGCTCGTGCATGTTTCAGCTTCTAGCGATGACACAACCTTGAGTGAATAATTCAGCTTTAATAAGCAGATGATCTGGGGCTAAAAACTTGAGGGGAAAATCACAAGCTTTTAAATGTAACAGAGAGCAATTATTTGTTTGCACAAGGCTAATATATAATTGATATTTAAGGAAATGTGTATTATATGTGTTAAAAGTACAATGTGAAAAGAACGAGAGAGCATGTAATAACATGATCATGGCTATATTTAATAAGCTATCCAATAAAACACATGGTTTTGCTCCTTAGCCACTGTGTATTTAAACATTTATAGCCAGGAATCAGGGAAATTTTAAAAACCAAAGCTGATAAAAGCTCATTTTTAAGCTAGCAGGGGGAATTGTGCTCATTCAATTTTCTTAAATTAAGAGGTGTGTGTGAACGAAAACCTGCATTCTTTCTGGTGAATTGTGACCTAAATGGAGGATTAAACTGTGTATAACAGAGCCTTTAACTGCCTGTGCTGGAGCTGTGACAGGTCCTTGGGAGATACACAGAGACTGCTTGCAACACATGTCATATATCATAGCTTCAATCTGTACCCCAACCAGTACCTGCAAGCTACAAATGTGCACTTCTCCTGTCATTTCTGTAGAGACAGAAGAGGAGAGAAAAAAGGGGAAGGGGGGTTGCAAACTAAAAAAGCCAAATAGCTTTGCATTGTTTTGTCTAGCCTACATTGTTTGAATCTGGGAGAACGCTGTGATTTGAAAACATAACCATGCATTTATGTTTTTCACTAGAATGATGCCTCTAGACTTTGTCTCCACCATGTAAACTGAATATAGTCGCTTAGATGAATCAGTCATGAGAAATAACAGGCATCCATGTTGATGGGATTAATTTGTTTTTATTGCTATTATTCAAAAAAAGACTCTTGCCCCCAGCCTCAGTGCGTGCAAATTTGATTGCAAAGATGGTTCAGGGAGAAGCGTACAAGAAGCTACAGTAAATATGATTTTTCATTCCTCATCTTCACCGACATTCACCTCCCATGTAATTTAGCACTTTTGCTTATACAGTGGTTTGCAAAAGTATTCGGCCCCCTTGAACTTTTCCACATTTTGTCACATTACAGCCACAAACATGAATCAGTTTTATTGGAATTCCACGTGAAAGACCAATACAAAGTGGTGTACACGTGAGAAGTGGAACGAAAATCATACATGATTCCAAACATTTTTTACAACTAAATAACTGAAAAGTGTGGTGTGCGTAATTATTCAGCCCCCTGAGTCAATACTTTGTAGAATCACCTTTTGCTGCAATTACAGCTGCCAGTCTTTTAAGGTATGTCTCTACCAGCTTTGCACATCTAGAGACTGACATCCTTGCCCATTCTTCTTTGCAGCTCCAGCTCAGTCAGATTAGATGGACAGCGTTTGTGAACAGCAGTTTTCAGATCTTGCCACAGATTCTCGATTGGATCTAGATCTCGACTTTGACTGGGCCATTCTAACACATGGATATGTTTTGTTTTAAACCATTCCATTGTTGCCCTGGCTTTATGTTTAGGGTCGTTGTCCTGCTGGAAGGTGAACCTCCGCCCCAGTCTCAAGTCTTTTGCAGACTCCAAGAGGTTTTCTTCCAAGATTGCCCTGTATTTGGCTCCATCCATCTTCCCATCAACTCTGACCAGCTTCCCTGTCCCTGCTGAAGAGAAGCACCCCCAGAGCATGATGCTGCCACCACCATATTTGACAGTGGGGATGGTGTGTTCAGAGTGATGTGCAGTGTTAGTTTTCCACCACACATAGCGTTTTGCATTTTGGGCAAAAAGTTCCATTTTGGTCTCATCTGACCAGAGCACCTTCTTCCACATGTTTGCTGTGTCCCCCACATGGCTTGTGGCAAACTGCAAACGGGACTTCTTATGGTTTGCTGTTAACAATGGCTTTCTTCTTGCCACTCTTCCATAAAGGCCAACTTTGTGCAGTGCACAACTAATAGTTGTCCTATGGACAGATTCCCCCACCTGAGCTGTAGATCTCTGCAGCTCATCCAGAGTCACCATGGGCCTCTTGGCTGTATTTCTGATCAGCGCTCTCCTTGTTTGGCCTGTGAGTTTATGTGGACGGCCTTGTCTTGGTAGGTTTACAGTTGTGCCATACTCCTTCCATTTCTGAATGATCGCTTGAACAGTGCTCCGTGGGATGTTCAAGGCTTGGGAAATCTTTTTGTAGCCTAAGCCTGCTTTAAATTTCTCAGTAACTTTATCCCTGACCTGTCTGGTGTCTAAATCCAATCGAGAATCTGTGGCAAGATCTGAAAACTGCTGTTCACAAACGCTGTCCATCTAATCTGACTGAGCTGGAGCTGTTTTGCAAAGAAGAATGGGCAAGGATTTCAGTCGCCAGATGTGCAAAGCTGGTAGAAACATACCCTAAAAGACTGGCAGCTGGAATTGCAGCAAAAGGTGGTTCTACAAAGTATTAACTCAGGGGGCTGAATAATTACGCACACCACACTTTTCAGTTATTTAGTTGTAAAAAATGTTTGGAATCATGTATGATTTTCGTTCCACTTCTCACGTGTACACCACTTTGTATTGGTCTTTCACGTGGAATTCCAATAAAACTGATTCATGTTTGTGGCTGTAATGTGACAAAATGTGGAAAAGTTCAAGGGGGCCGAATACTTTTGCAAACCACTGTAACTGTTCAACCATTCAGTGCATACTTTGGCATATTTTTCATTTCATAATGCGCCAAATGTTGTCAGTGTATGTCAGATCTAGGAACCAGACTATTAATCTTCTGAGCCATGCTGTTGTAATACAGAAAGCTGTTTGGCATAGTCTTGCTGAAATAAGCACTGTCTTTCCTGAAAAAAGACACAAGTGGATGGCAACATAGAGTATATTTCTCTAAAACCTGTTTGTACTATTGAGTATTAAAGGCAAGCAATTAACAACTTGTGTTGCCTAAAACCCCACAATACTATTATACATGCTGGCTTCCAAACTCTGTGCTGATAAAAATAAAGTTGGTCCTCTTCTTTTAGGATGGCGAATTCCAAAAATCTTACTGACCACAGGACAGTTTCAGCCTGGAGAACGCCTTCTTTGTATGAATTTTTTGTTCATTTCAAAAAAATAGTTTTTAGTAGTACTTTTAAACCAATGCATTGGTTTAGGTCTGGTTTAGTGCAGTGCTTACCCCTTGTCCCAGTCTTGTCCCTTAAGTTAAGAGATTTCTACAGATTCATTCAATTTTTTGACTCTTAAATGATATTATGTAGCTTAGATGATTAAATCTTTACAGTCTTTGCAATTTTACATTGAAAAACATTACTCTTTAATTGTTAAACTGTTTAGTACACAGACTTTTACGAAGCCCAAATGACTCAGACCCAATCCCAGTCTTCACACCCACAGGTTAAGGAACTTTGCACACTGCAGGTCCTAATGCTCAATTCCGATTTTTTGATCAAATCCGATTTTTTTGTCTGCCTGTTCACACTACACATAAAATGCGACATCAAACGCTCTCCAGTGTGAACGCTCAAAGCGGCCCGCATGCGCAAAAGAAGATGTCACACACAACTCGCTCTGTTTAGACCCAGAGCAAACAATATTGTTTGACCGATGGCCCTTAAAATAAAGACTTCGGACTTTATGTTTCCAGATTTTTGCTTTAAGTTATTTTGTTATTTACATAATAATGTAGATAACCTAATAATGATCCTTTTTGCTGTTTTAGAGGAGCGATGCTTCAAAGGATAGTTGCAGATTTCTGTCAGAATCTGCAGAAAATACAGTAAAAATAAAATGTTCACATTTCTCCAACATTGTCTTCCCAACAGTTTCACCGGATGGTAGGAAATCGTTCGCGATGTCCTATCGGGCGCTTCTCCGGCGCTGATAATTGGCGTCTGTCTTGTGTCAGTGACGTAAAAGACGGATTTAATGCGACCTGACCGTTCACACAGCAGTCGCTTTCTAAAACATCGGATACGTATCGGATTCAGTACCACATACGAAAGTGACCCAGATCGGATTTGAAAATATCGGATTTGTGCCGTTCACACTGTCATACCAAGATCGGATACGGGTCGCATAGGGGCGAAAAAATCGGATTTGATGCGCTTTCGCCTGCAGTGTGAACGTAGCCTTTGAGGCACATTGCCACTAAAACCTTGAGGACCTATCACTGTCACACTGTAAAACTGAAATCTGCATTAAGGCCTCTCTCACAGACATTTTTGAGCCCTTGATGCACATTTTTTAAGTCCAAGATCTGAACACTTTGTCTGAGGGATTTATATACAATTCACAGGGCTGCAACATTAAACATGGGATTACCAGGAGAAACCTAAAAAAAGAAAAGAAAAGAAACAGGAATGGAAGAAGCAACAGATCCTAACGTTACCAGAAAGGTTTACACGAATAAAATAATAAGCAAGAATATATTCTGTAACTCACTGCTAGCACTAGCTAGCACCAGTTCCTCCTTATGTACAACAACAAGGCTACTGATGGTAGATCATTTAAGCTAACAATCTAACATTATGATTACATGGATGTCATAAGATGATGTATTTAGTGCTTAAGCCTTAGGGTAAGGACTAGTCTTGGGCCTTAGCCACTCTGGGATAACATTTTTATACTCAGCCATCTAGTGTTTTGTCAGTTGACCTAATTAGCTGTGTGAAGTCTGAAAGGTGTTACTGGCATCAAATGAAACTAACTAGTTTTTTTTTCTCAGTGTTTCCGTCTGAGATTTGACATTTGATAGTTTATGTAAAAAAAACAAAATGTTGTTCATCAGTGAGAAGAAAGCAAAAAAATATATAAAATGAATTAAGTGGTCTGCACATCTGTGTCTGAAAACTTGAATTTGTCACATTTGAAATGAAATCGGATGTTTACCCAAATCTCCCTGACAATTACCCAAAAAGAGAGACAGTAAGTGTAGCTGTGAATGAGGACACTCTCAGGTCAGTTTGTAATATTGCTCAACAGTGTAATTCACTGCTACTGAGTGGATCGGACACCAACTGCGCCTGCAAATTAAATAAATCACTAACCAATAATACCACTCAAGCTCTGAGTGCAACATCAGTCACACTGAAAATCAAAATCCTTTTTGCGAGACCTAGCACCTGCCAGTTCACTTAACTTGGTGGATAAACAGATTTTTTCCTCCTTTTTCTCATACAGTATCTAATCATCATATGATACTTCAGCAAATCAAATGGGCATGAAGAAGGATTATAAATATATGTAATTTATATAGAAAACCTTGTTTGGATGAACAGGTGTTATGGGTAAATATCACCACAACTTCAGATAGGGACTGCAGTAAGGCTGCATCCCACACTGTAATTACAGAATTATGAGACAAAAAACAAATCGCACAAAATAGGGTTCTTGCATGGGTGCAATTAGACATCTCATAAACTGTGTACTAAGAGCTTCTTGCATTCTGACCAACAGTGCTGTTTGAGTTCTGGACTAAACTCAGGACAACTTGCGATTTAATTTAAACTCAATTCAATTTTATTTATACAGCACCAAAACACAACAACAGTTGCCTCAAGGTGCTTTATATTGTAAGGTAGACCCTACAATAATACATAAAGAGAAAAGCCCAACAATCATATGACCCACTATGAGCAAGCACTTTGGCGACAGTGGGAAGGAAAAACTCCCTTTTAATAGGAAGAAATCTCCGGCAGAACCAGGCTCAGGGAGGGGCGGCCATCTGCTGTGACCGGCTGGGGTGAGAGAAGGAAGACAGGATAAAAGACATGCTGTGGAAAAAAGCCAGAGATTAATAACAACTACGATTCAATGCAGAGAGGTCTATGAACACATAGTGAGTGAGAAAGGTGACTGAAAAGGAAAAACACAATGCATCATGGGAATCCCCCAGCAGTCTATACCTATTGCAGCATAACTAAGGGAGGATTCAGGGTCACCTGATCCAGTCCTAACTATATGCTTTATCAAAAAGAAAAGTTTTAAGCCTAAACTTAAAAGTAGAGATAGTGTCTCTCTCCCAAACTGGAAGCTGGTTCCATGGAAGAGGGGTCTGAAGGCTCTGCATCCCATTCTACTTTTAAATCCTCTAGGAACAACAAGTAAGCCTGCAGTGCAAGAGCAAAGTGCTCTAATGGGGTGATATGGTACTATACAGTCATTAAGATAAGATGGCGCCTGATTATTCAAGGTCTTGCAAGCTTGAGTCCTCTTGCTATAACTGTATGCTTTTTGTCTTTCTGTACAGACTTTATATTCTGGTTGTGCAATTTAAAGCAAAGGGGGAATTTCAGGTAGCTGAGTTGTCTTTAAACCTGATTGAGGCAAACTGTTATCACTGGAGGTCTCTACCACATGAGAAATACAAACCTGGTCTAGGTGATAACATTTGAAATAAATTCTGTCTTTGATTTTCGTTTTCATTTCATGCTTTTGGCAGAGAGTTGTTTGAATTAATTATAACAGTTCCACACAATTACAGTAATCTCACAAATGAACAAGAACACAGATTGCTAGTTTACCGGTGTTGCCTTTTAAAACTCACACATTGCACATTACTATTCTTATTTTAATTAAAAGCTTGAGTGACACAAAAATCATCGCATGCCAGAAAACTTTTATTTCATGAATTCTAATTTGATCTCTGCCACAGAGAATGAGCAGGCTCATGCTGGCTTCTTAACTGCTGACACGGCTGGTCAACAAGATGATTTCTTTCCTCTCGGCGGGTGTTTCTCGACTTGAAATGGAGAACATTGGCAGGACTTAAATTGGTGGCATTTTGTGGTCTTTAAAGAAAGGGGACTCATTAAAACTAACCCAGAGAAACCTTCAAGTTTCCTCCATCATTAGCCAATGTAACAGCATATAAGAGAAGTATAATTATAGATCTGGGTAACTTGTGTTGTCAATTTAAAAGTGATGGAGCTGCATAATCCCCAACCTTGTAATATGACCCTCTACCCTGCAGTGTTACCCTTGTTTTAATGAGTGTTAGCCTGAGCAGAGGTATAATCACAGAGATGGCCACTGCGGACAGCACACATATTACTTCTGTCGTAAATCACAGGCTGCTCTTCTTGTCACATTCGGGTTGTGTTACGTACTCTGTTAAATAAGGAAAAATATCTTTGGATGACAGATTGTACCTGTGTGTATCCACTGAGCGAGTGCACAGGTCCAGTGTGATCTAAATGAAGTTTACTTTCAGTCATTTGATTTATTGAAAAGTAATTAGCAATTTACTCTTACTCCTCTGAACACCAATACTCTTTTTGATGAACATGAAAACAGTCATTTAAAAATCTGTTTTTATTTGCTGCAAATACAATAATTAATTAGCCACAACCTGAAAAGTCAAAGGGAGGACTTCATTCATGTTTGTTTTACATCTTGTGAAAGGATCTTAAATCAGAAAATCATCACATCATCTATTCCATTTAGAAATTTAGGATTTAAATATACATATATATTTATTTTTTAGGTAAAAGTGCAAAATATGTAGAATTTCCTTACAAAATATTTGTTAGAATAATGATACACTAAGACTAAACGTGACTAAAAGTAAAGTATCCAACGACACAGACTGACACAAATTCACACTGGAAGACACAAATAGAGGCAAATATGCACCTGAGCTGAAATTCTCCCTTATATGAAAAGTAATCACCATCAATCAGAATATGATAAGTGAATTTGAACCAATCACTTCATGAGGAAACAAAGTGTAGGGATGGAGACATTCAAAGTCCTGTTTGCAGGTAGGTTCAGTCAGTTTAGAGTCATGGCAGATTGCAGTTTTATTAAAATAAAGTATAAACACAAGTAAATTCAATACATAATCCTGCTGGCAATTTACTGGTACAGATTATTGAAAACTAAGAAGCCTTTAGCTCCATTATTATTATTAAGAAGTAGGTTAAATGGATTCTGATTTTCATACTTAATTCACCATATTGTCTTGCAGAATTGAATGATTAGAGTCATATTCATGTTGTGGTCTTTTTTCCAAAGAATGCTGCTTCAGAGCTGGTCTGGATTTTTTCTAGTGAAGTCTAACCTGTACTTCCTAATCTGGAGACTGATCACTGATTTGTACTTTGTAGTAAACCCTCTGTGTAGACTAGGATGGGTCCAAAGACTAGGTCCCACACTCACCCACCACTCTTGTCTTCTGTTGACATCCAGGCCTTTTTATTTCACCAGCACTTTTTGTTTTTAAAAATGCTGATGTTCCTAATCTCTCCATCTAGCTCTATGTATGTGTGTTTGCATGTGTGTAGAATGGATTTGCTTTCTTTTTGTGTCCTATCGATATGTAAGCTCATGTCACACTGAGAATTCATTTGGCATACATTGTGGGTTCACAGAAACAAATGTCACACATTTTTTCCAGACATTTTACCTACTTAATTTATGAAGAGATAATGAAGCAATAGCTCACATCTGTCTATGAAACACCATTTGAGTGAAATGAAATGCATTTGATACCCTTGTGCTTAAAATGACTCTAAGTCCTCAAAGTTACTTCAACCTTGAATTAAAGCCATCATTTGCATTTTGAGTATTTAATTCAGTTGGCGGTTACAGACACAAAATTGTGTCTGAAAATTTCCAGAGCCAACTGCACAAAAAAGCAACTGTTCAACTATACCTATTTTAACTTATTTCCTCACCTAATTTGGGAAACACCAAGCATGATTAAACATTAGAGGATAAGGTTCAAGTAGGCATTTTACCATAAAATTGCAGTCGCCCCCACCTCCCCGAAAAAGATCAAAAAGACGGGAAAAAAGGAGCTGCATAGTAGTGCCACACATGTGGTCAAGGGTTTTAAAAAATTAGCAATGCTCAACTGGAACGGAAGTAGCTTGTGGTGACGGCCACAGCAGAGTTCCTCTAATCATATGTAACATCTACCTCTGGAACGTAGCAGAGGGAGTTTACAATAAGCTTAACCCCTACTTTTATATTGCACTCAGCAGGCTTCCCCTTCCATGTTGGGCACTTTGAACACTATTTTGTTATTCTGACTTCACTTGGTTTAATAATCCGCACTTCCGTGGCAATATTTTTTTTTTTCATCATAACTTGAAGGCCTTTGATGTTTTGTGGAAACATGCAGTTGCTGCTTTAGCTCGCTGGTATTTGTGGAGTTAACTGATGATTTCATATAGAGGTAAAGTTTTCTGACTTTTGTTCAGTGGCTAAAATATAACTAGAGTGACACAAGCGTGAAAGCTGAGTTTTTTGTAAGGTCACGGAAGGTAATTTGCTGATATAGAGAGAGTGGAGGAATTAGGAGCATTCCCTCCCACCAACTCATTTGATATCGCACAACAGAGGCTGCTTGAGAATTTGGCAGGCGTCGGTGGCGTATTTAGGAAGGGTTGAACTTTCAGGAGGTCTGAGTAAACGTGGGAAAAGACAGAGAGCTGTAAAATGGATGCGAATTAACTGAAGTCTGTACATAATTCTGCATCAATGGCCTCCTCTGTCCCTGTGCTGAGCTCTGAGAAAAAGACGGGACTCGATTGCTCAATATTCATCTACATTTTTTTTCCTTGGATAGGCACAATATGGCGGGCTTAATTAACTTCTCTCAAAGGTGAAGCAGTGCGCACCATCTGCTGTGAGACAATCACATTTGTATGCCTCTCTGAATAATCCCGTTACTCCATTAAAGCAAAACCAGAATGCAGAGAAAGAGAAGTCTGGATAGAAAAGACAAAACTTCTCAATTATATATCACTTTGGAAAGCTTAATAGCATGCGCTTGTGCCCTTTTTCGTTGCAACGAAGGAAAAGTTGAGGATGAACTTAAAAATAGTCATCAAAAACCCTTAAACAATTATGCATTAAGTGTCCAACTCATTCGAATCCACTCAGATGGGTCCCTCTGATAATTTCAAACACGTTATGGCGAGACAATTTCATTCCTTAATATATCTGAAAGACCACACATCATAATCAAGGGCCTGCTGAACTTGCCCTAAAGCCGGGTCATTATTTGATCTTTGTGCATCTTAATCTGATTATCTCATTGTGGAGGTAAACTTCAGACTCAATCTTGTTAGCAGCTGGCCAAGATGGATTACGACGGCCAGTGAGGTGGAAAATGAACTGAGCAGTTCAGCTTTGGCCTTGCTCTCTTTCAAGATACTCACCACCACTACTTCAGCTCCTTCTGCTTTTCTTTCTGCTGGCCCTTCAAACGAGATATTATCCTCAGGAAAACCATTGGTGCACCCCCCCCATCCTTCCTCCCCACACCCCCTTTTCTTTATCTGCGATGCTTTAACTAAGTGAGCACAATGGCAAAAAAAAAAAAACCTGACCTCTCTTAAACACAGATTTTCAGCCACTGGTAAAGTGGCTAAAACCTAACGCCTAGGTCTGAAAGCTTTAAAGATGAAGACTTTATGTTTTGGCTGTTGTTGGGCCATTTTAACCAAAAAATGCAGTAACCCGATAGGTCGAGAGAGGTATGCGTTGCCTCGATTCTCGTCTTAAATGAAGAGGGTTGGTTTTTTGCCTTTTCTCTTTTTCCCCTCCTTAAATTATGCAAATGCCTTAGATGTGTGGTCCCGCTTAAGACACTCAGTTTTGCTTGTGGTCTTATTGCGGCATTGAGTGCCTTTACAGTGAATGCACACCACAGTCCACAGCACAAAAAGTCCCCCTAAAGGCTGAAAGGAGTTCAAAGCATTCAAAAGACAAAAAGGACTAAGCTGGGATTTTTTTATGTACACTGAAAAGAAGAATAAAATATAAGTTCTCTATTGGTGCCTGTTATGGCTGTGCCACCCATATTAAAGCATTATGTTACGATATAAAGGCTGCCTGAAATTTTTCTTGAGCACCATATGCAAAGAAGAAATGAGAATAACTTAAAGAAGCGGTGATTTTGTAACACGAAGCACTGAATGCTCTTTTTGACACACTATTGAGGGAACAAGGAATTCAAAAGAGGTTATATTCGATCAGGTTTTCTGCCTCAATAGGTTATAATCACTCCTAAAGTATTGAGCACTACACAGAGAAGAGAGCTTCTAAGGAGGCTAATCAGCAGGTTTTCTCCCTATTATCGCTTCCCATCTGAGGGTAACAGCGCACAGAAGTACCCCCTTCTATTGATTATCTGGACTGGAATTTAAATATTAATACACTGCCCGGCCCTGCTTGGCACTCTCTCTAGAGCTGGGCTGCATGGCAAAGCACTCATTCCTCAGATTAAAAACCCCTTCGCTCTCTTTTTTAAAGCACAATCCTACTCTCTTTTCAGCTACAAGAAAAAAAACTTCAAGGGGGAAGTTGAGAGGAGAAAGGGGCCAGAGCTCTGTGTCTCTGCAGCGAATTCAAAGACGACACTTTTCCTTTAGGCCTGGGTCTGCTGAAGACGCAGGAATCACATGGCAACCATTTAACCACTGCTGTCTGCTATAGAGAAATAAAGACTAAGGAGCTATGTTCTCTTGTTGGCTGGTCAAGTTAAAAAAAAAATTTGTGGATTCACTTTTACCACTTTATGGCAGACTAATTATGCTGAAAAATAAGGCAGGTTTGAAAAAAAAGTTGGTGAGCGCTATCTTAAACAGTCCAAGGAGAAGGTGGCATAAATATAACATGATAGCTTTTCATATTTTCCGTACATTACATCCATGAACCCAAAGACCTTTGTCCACTCGACCTTGTGAATGTGCACATTTGCCTTCAGGGCTTCGGTCTGCAAAGAGGGGACAAAAGCGCAATGACATCAGTACTGGTGTGGAACCGAAACACACAAGTTATGGCCCCACTTGACATGTGAATAGTGAGCCACAACAGAGAAAATAATATTTGACGTAGACTGAATATGAGCAGGACTGTTGGGAGTATGCTAAGATAGAGGCTATTGCACTTAACTGTCACACACAGAGGCTGTCTACCTCTCAAGTGTCAGCTGCCTCAGCACAGATGCAAAATGTTGCAAAGACTCTTTATAACTAGCACATCAGACATCAGCAAAAACACGGTTCTTCAAGTGTTTTAATATCATCCAGCTTTTTTTTTCTTCATACACTATCTTTATGGTGTATTTCTCCTTTTCAATTACAAGTCAGACAGATCGGTTAAATCCTAGAGTAATCACCTGAGAGCTATATAATGAAGAGATCAGCCCAAAGCGCAAGACAAACAATTTAGCATGGTGTTAAGTCTGTTTCTCATAGAGTGAGAGATGTCTGTTAATATACCTGCTATGATTTGCATTCATTCTGGCTGGGCTGCAACATCAGTCAGCTATTTTCATTCTGAAGTTGTTTCCTAAATTACATAAAGCTTTCCCTCTCTGCATGGGATGTATTTAGGCTGTAATAGAAACTGTTGCTGAATTTGGAATGGCAGGCTCTTCTCCTCTGTGACAGTGCACACAGCCTCACTTCTGCATTAGACAGTTATTTTATTATAATGAAAAAAATAAATAAACAAACAAAAAAATCTCTTTTCTACACCGAACCTGCCAGATGCATTGTGTAACAAGATCTATGTCAGTCCCATGTCTGTGCTTTAAGAATTCAGCTGAAGCTAAGACGTGGCTAGCCTAGATTAGCATTGAGGCTGGAAAGAGAAAGAAACAGCAAGCACTCCTAAAAACAGCCTAGAATTTCTTTTTGCCATCTAGTCTCCATTGCTGTCTTAAATCAAGGGTGAGGCAGGCTAAACCCTGAATACATCACCAGTCTGTTCTTTCACATAGAAAGTGATCGCTAGGTTCAGCAAACAGTCCAAAATTTGCATTGAGCTGTCCACTGCTCTCTCCCTTTACTGTAATTTTTTGCAACCGGCCAGGGTTTTCAAATGTACTACAATTCTGCATTTCTATTAACTGCACCAATATAAGCTACACCATGCCACACACGAGTACTGGCAGGCTTGCATTGCTCTTTGCTCAATGCAATGGCAAATTGTTATTGTACAGTGCAAGCAATAGAAAGGTAGATGTTTTAGAGCACAACACAATGCATGCCGCTTCCTATGTGAAAGGACAGTACAAGACTCACATTCACACATACAGCAAATTTAGAGTCACCAATAACATAACACGCATGTCTCGGGACTGCAGAAGTAAGCCAGAGTACATCCAGCCAGCCAGCCAGCCTCTTCCATACAGTTCACTTTTCTTGTGTAATTCCATGATGCGGACATGTTCAAAGGGGTCCAATGCAAACCTTTGTGGACATAAACAAATAACAAAATTCACGTCACACAGACCCAAACAAGGATATTTTTGCTCTTTACATAAATGCCAAATAATTTAGGAATTATGCATCCTATAAACTAATTCTAAGGTCCAAAGAATATTGAGTCACAAACAATGTCTGACACTGTTATAGTTGATTATATGAACTTTTTTGCCTATCGCCATCATTGCTGCTTACCCCTGCACGTCCTAAACATCTAAGCTCATTCCAAGCATTAGTGGAGCTTTTAAACTGTTCCAGAGAGGTGAAGACCTTGCCATACACCTCTGCCACATGATAATGTGACAGCAAAGGTTATTAATGCAAGAGCATAGAGGTCATTAGCATCACTCCATGGTGTAGCATAAAGTAATCACCTCCTGAGATCTGTCTCCTGTGACTGCTGTACTGTCTGTTCTCCCCCTGTGGTTATTCTCTACATGTGTAAGGTCAGTTAATGATGGTGGACAGAGATATCTGACCAGGGGAGCCACTCTGGCAGCTGATTATGCTCTGCGCCTGACACTTCTTAATCAGCCACGAGATGACAAGGCCGACACTGTTAAGGATTTTAAACATTGCCCGCTGCTCATCAAAGATTTTGCAGTGAGAGCAGGCTGACCATAAATTGGACAAAGCAGGTAGGTGTGAAACTCTGACTTTCCTACAACATTACTGCCTTTCATAAAGCTTAATGAACAAAGTGTCAGCATGCCAGAACATAGAAATGTTATTCCTGAATAATTTTCATGGAAAAATATAACTAAATTTTATGAACAGTAAAAGATGCACTGTAAGGAGATTACAAAAATAAGTAACTATAATCAGTATGGATTACATGTTGAAATGTGTTATATATGTTATAAATGTGTTATAAATATGTTATATTAATGAGTACTGCACGAGTATATATTGATTATAGCTTTAAAATGCCAACAAATCTTTAAAATTATGGCATAAATGGAATGTTTGTAAGGTTTTATTTTATCTGTGCATGCTTAATGTACATTTTACTAACTTAATCCCTCACTTTGGAATGCATTTACCTCATTGTTTATTATACCTTAGTTAATATTAGCTTTTTTTCATTAAGAAAATAGTCAATTAAAACTAGCGAGTATTTTGTCCGGTTTTCCTTCACTCATGCCAAGCCATGGCAGATGGCCGGCCCTCTCTGAACCTGGTTCTGTTGGAGGTTTCTTCCTGTTAAAAGGACTTTTTCCTTTCCACTGTCACCAAGTGCTTGCTCATAGGAGATCATCTAATTTTGGGGGTTTACTCTGTATTAATGTAGGGTCTTTACATTACAGTATAAGGCACCTTATAAGGCACCTTAAGGCAACTGTTGTTGTGGTTTGATGTCATCTAAATAAAATTGAATTGAAATTGATTAACAGCAACAAAAATAAATAAATATTTTTAAAAAAGAGCTTATTACATCACTTCCATGTAATTTTTATTCAGTAGCTGATGACATTTCAGAATAATTTTACCCATCCCCGGTCCATCTAAAAATGACAGCATAATGATTCAGTGTTATAATAGGTGAGCAAAACCGTATGAAAGTGACCACCTGAAATACCAAATGACATCTGTACTGGACTATGGCAAACTTTACAGCTTATGGTCAACATTCAGTGGCAGCACAGGAAGTACTGCACCCTGCATGCAGCAAGGTGGAGTGGCACTTTGTGACGACGGGTTTTCAAAGTTCACATCCTGTCAGAGACCTTTTTATCAACCATAACCACACTAACCTTTTCCCAGTCTTAAACAAGTACTTTACTTTTCAAAGCTGTAGGAAAAAGGAGGCAAAATGCACTCATATTTAAGGTAGGTACTGGCTAGAGAGCAGACATAGAAAAAAAAAAAGGAAAGAAATGCAAAGGTTGGACATTGAAGGGTCGAATGCAATCACAGAAGACTCTCTGACACCGTTTCCTTCCAAATAATTCAGAATTAAATTTGCAGTTTGGTTAGCGATTTGTGCTGATAAGGAAGCAGATTTTAACATAATTGCATGACAATACATCTCAAGTCATAACAAAGAAGTAATGAGACATACAGCCCAAACAATTACTTTCTACTGGGATCAAATAAGTCATGTGTCATGTATGACATATGACAATCACACCTTAAGTGTACTTTAACCGGCAGTCAGTTTTCCTTCAATAATACTGTAGCTACTGGTTATATATTTTGTAGAGCATGATTATTTAAAAACAGAGGCCTCAAACATAAAGGGAGAAATATTGCTGCTACTGAATAGGACCAGGGATTACACAGTATCGCTACTTACACCACTTGACTTGAATAGATTTACCATCTTGGTCAAAAGTTTTAGCAGTGGCAAAAAGTTTATTTTTCATGCTACTTGAGTTTTTAATTTAGATTATATTTTTACATCCATGTGAAGAAAAATCAAAAGCACTTCATAAGTTTTAAAAAGTTTACTGGCAAATAAATAAAAGTTTAGTGGCAGTGTGCTGCCACTGGCAAAACTTTTGGGCATGACTCTTTGGCCATCAGAAATCTGGATACACATGACACCTGTTTTCTAGATATCATGTTCCTATATGAATGAATGAATCATGTGATTTGAAGCAGGGCAGGAGGTGTTTAGGTGAACGATTGGGTTGATATGAACCCCTTAAAATCAGCTGTATAATCTGATGATCCGATCACCTAAAACGCTGATGGATTTGTGCTGTTTTATCAGTAAAGGTGTTGTTGTGAAGAAAGTTTGAGTGGCATTGGTGTATTGTCATTCATATTTTCATGTGTGTGGTCTGTGCACGAAGAGGGTGATTGAATCAAAGCAGACAAATTCACCAGATCTAACACCTAACTTCCTTTAAGCACCTTCAAGAAACCCAGAGAGGCGTGTTACCATCGGTGATGCTGTGAGGAGACCAAACAAAAGGAGACAGCAGTGACAGTTTAAGCATGGATGACAAACAAAGATACAAAAGAGAACATCATATCAGAACAATATATCACTACAGCTGATGTTTCTCCTTCACACAAATGGCATCTGAGTCATTTTTCTTTGAGATATGTGAACGATGTTTGCTGCCATCCATCATAAAAGGACATAACGGAGGTTGGGGAAGTCTGAGAGACTTGACACTCAAGGGAGCTCATTACTGGACCTATTAATCTGTTATTTGACCCCTGCGAGAGCATTCCCAATCTAAAAAGACCTATGCTTCCTTAATCCAAAGATAAAAACAAAACCTCTGCTGTGTCTCGGGGATCAAGACTCCAATACAGACAACAAAGCAGAGAAATAACATCAATGCCTTAGATTGGCTTGTTCTCAATGTTGGATAAAAGCAAGTTGATACAGTTTTCTTCATCTAACTCAGCCCTTTGAAAATGAATTCCAAGCAAACGCTAAATTATTGATATTCAAGAGAAATCTTAATGTTGATGTTGATGCTGAGCCACAGTGCAAATACAAAATGAAGCGGGAGGAACTAAGAGTATGAAAATCACTGTCCAGCAGACCTTTGTTATGACTGAGGAACTAACCACAGGAGTATTAAGCAGTGAGTGCTTTCCACTTTCCCTTTAAAGAGAGTCCTCCTGCCATTCTGTGTATGCATCCTTCCTTCAGGGGTGATTGTCTCCTTATTAGTGGTCTGCTGTTGAGCTCAGCACTTTGCCAAGTCAAAAACAATGTCATGCCTTGGAGGCCTGTGTGTCTCTCTGTCCTTCTGTAAGGCTTCTGCAACACTCAATTAAATTTTCCTACATATAGCAGGCAATAGGCACAGGTATAACATAATTTGTATTTTTGCAGCATTTTTTCAGAGACCTATTGCATTCACTCTAATAGTTCAATTATAGCCATGGTAACTACTGTACTATCTTTATTTTTGTAGCTTATCATCAGGCCTGATTACGTGACACTTTTTACATTTATATCTGTCGTATATTCGCCTTTACCCAATATCCTTCTAATTTTTTATGCAAATTCTAAACTACGTAACTATTATGATAAGGCACTGACCAATAAAAGGCCAACACACTAAAACAAAAAGTTTTAGTGTGTTGGCAGAAGCCAGGCTTGGCATCCATCTTTCCCTCCAACAGCCACAGTCAAACCTTTTATAAACCTTTCCAAATGTAAAATAATCATTTTAAAAAATTACATTTGCAATAAGGAAGTGAATTAGCTGTTGAGAATTTAAAAAAAAAAATCCTCCATCAAGCTGTAAACACATTTATTTCTGGTGTAAAGCTGAACATTTTAAGATGGGAAACTATAGACCTCAAAGCACTTTTAGAGTCACCCCCTATTGGCCATTTGAGGAACTGGCACTTTTCCACTGGCTTGTGTGCAACACATTCTTCTAGAATTAGGCTGCATGTCCTTAAACTCTTATTAAAGTATGCAAGTATACTATTATAATAAACCAAATTGTGGGATTTTTTTTTTTCTTTTTGAAATAGTTTCACAGCTGTGCTACTGTTTGTGGGGTTTTATTATAATGATATTATCAAAAAAAAAAGCCTTTTGGAAATATGGTTTTATATGGTCTGCTAAGTTAGTTTATGCTTAAATTTACATATAATAAACAGAAGTAGAAGATTCCCAAGTCATCACATGTTTGACCTGCCATCACATTTTAAAACTCTGTCCTTTAGTGTAAGTTTTCAGTGTGCAGGGTGAACACTGTGAAAAAGCAAATGCCAAGATTAACCAAAACCATGATCTTTATCTAACACTCACAGAGCAGTTTTGATGGGTATAACTACCCAAATAACAAAGAAAACACACTCTAACAGTACAGAAAGTTACCCACAGAACAGGTTGACAGTCTTGTGATTGACTCCATGGCCACCACCCTGCCTTCCAATGTGGACTTTGTCAAACGGAAGCATTCACCCTCTTCTTCCAGTATTACTTTATTTCATCACTGCCACCCAGGTGGAAAATAATGAAGTACAAATACTTTATTACTGTACTTGACTAGAATTTTTGGGTAGTATTCTACTTCTTACATTTCCAAAACAGACTTTAGGTTCATCTATGGCATTTATACTTCAATTCAATTTTTTTTAAACAGCGCCAAATCACAACAACAGTCGCCCTAAGGTGCTTTACATTGTAAGGCAGACCCTACAGTAATACATACAGAGAAAAGACCAACAATCATATGACCCACTATAAGCAAGCACTTTGGCGACAGTGGGAAGGAAAAACGCCCTTTTAACAGGAAGAGACCTCCGGCAGAACCAGGCTCAGGGAGGGGCGGCCATCTGCCTCGACTGGAGGTTACTTGGCTTTTACTTGTAGGTTAAAGTGGGCTGGAATAACTGCTGGTCTGTAAGTTTTGGTTGTAGTACTTATCCCAGCTACTGTATTTCACAGGTAGAGAAAAGAGTGTGAGATAAATTAGTCAGAGATGGAGAAAGATGTAGGAAGACAGACAGGACAGCAGAGGAATAAGAGAGAGAGAAGTTATATTTGAAGGTAAGGACTTTTCCGTGACGTTTGATAAACTGTCATAATTTTAATCAGGTATTGGATTTGTACAGGATGTGCTTTGACAAATTATGTATTTTCATTTTGTGAAACATCCTGCAAAAGAAATTAAGTTATAAATAACTTTGTGTTATTCAAATGTTGCATGAAAATACTTGGTAATCTTGTCCAGGATAAACAGGTTAGACTGTGTTAATGTATTGAATTCACAGTAAAGTTCTGTGTTGGACTGGTCTACAGCGACTGTGGTGCTCATGGTCAGATTTAGGTTACATCAAGTGTAGCAGAGATGAATTTGTATTTAATTTGATGATAAAATGTTGTTTACTGTTTAGGTGTGGAGGCAAAGTCACCCTTGACCATGTAGGCAAAAGAAAGTAGTTCTTTTGCCTACATCTACTTTTGAAAGTAGAGACCTTCTCTCTGCTCGTTTTCTCCACAATGACAATGAGAGACAATGGGAGATGCTATGAACTTTTATCCTGAACCTTCAGTAAGAAGGTTTGACTGAAGAAAGGACTGAATGAAAGAAGTGAAATTAAAGTCTTTATGTCTGAGTCTTAAGCACACAAGAATCAATAATCATAATCATATGTCAATTATCAAAAGTACGTGGAAACTGTGGATGAAACTCAAAGCACTTTCTGACATCAGTTCCCATCATATTGGCTTTTCTGCTGTGCTGATGGTATGAAAATGTTTATATTTTTTGCCCAGCACAAATTTGTTTGAATCTTCCCAGAACTGTTGCCTTCAGACCAATCATTACAAAAGTTATAGTGTTGTTTTTTATTCTCATATTGACTGTGTATAAACTCTGCATCCATCCCTGAGGATGTCCAAAACTGATTGCCTCACACGACCATGTAAGGCCATAATCGGTGCTTATTGCCACACATTTAACAAGTTGCAAGTGGTAACCATGTCCTTTTGAACTATGTGGCTCTCTCATCACTGTTTTCTGTATTTGTATTTTTATCTTTGTGATCTGTGGCAATCTGCAGTGGCAATAGTCCACGTTCATGTTTTGAAGGTCGCAAAGGGTTCTGTGCTAGGTATCAGGTTAAGAAATGATGACACCATATGGACACATCATTTCAAACTGATTCTCACAGAAACTTCTGGCTTTGATTTCCCCCTCAGATGGCTTCAATGAAAAGGACAGTTATACATATTTCAAGGCCCAAGGCTTTACAAAGGGACTTAGGAATAAAGAGGTACGAACCTTTGAACTAAACAAAGGTCCATCACCCACATTTCATATCAGATGTGCTGTGTAGCCCTTGTAAAGACGTGGATGTGGAAGAATAGAAGAGAGGAACCAGCATGGCTGTGCAGACAGGTTGTCTGAGTGTTGTCTGTGTCTCCCATGACCCCCATCTTCCCCGTTCCTCCATCTAACCCCCACAGCACTTGTTGGCTTGCACAGGTCTGCAGAAAAGCCTCCACAGCGTCGTCCATCTGTGGGCCTCTTTGAATCGGACCGGAGGCTCATAACAACAGGCAGTATCAGTTGCATTAAGTTGATTAAAGTGGTTGGCGGACACAGGCACTTGTGCTCTCACAATGCTAGATGAAAGAGCAGCGTGGCGGCGGCCCCTCTCCTGGTTGTCAGAGAATCCGCCTTTGCTCTCAGCAGAGGTCAACAAAAGACCAAATAATACCAGAGTGAAAGCAATCGAAAGCTTCTTTGCCAAATGATCTCTAATTGGCCCTTTCTTCCTTGTGGATCAGTCGTATGATTTTGGTGGTGACTATTGACTTACCCACAATTCTACCTTTAAAAGCTTCTCTTGAAAGTGGACTACTTGAAAGAAGTGACCATTACCTAAACTACAATTGTGAGAGAAAAAAAATGGAGGAAAAAAAAGAATTTCCACTGAATTGTATCCATCAAAAGCAACAGATAATTGAAGGCATTTATCAAATAATAAAAAAATACACATGGCAAAGGTAGCAGACGAATTATAGTTTTAAGAAAAAGAACAGAATTTGATCAAGATCTGACAGTGCTTCAGTTTCATTTTTGAGTGCCGCATGGTAATTTATTCCAATAATTACGATGCCAGATGCCATCCCCTCTTTAACCATCAAAACAAACTACAAGCTTTGTCCCTCCCATGCAGCTGAAGAGGTGTCATGTGAGGCAAGCTTTCCTTTTTATTACAGATACCATTTGAGGAACATGCCATATCCCACTTTTAGAAAGAAGTCAAGACAGAAGCTGACAGTATTGTTCTAGTATCAGTGTAGGAAAAAACAACAGGAAAAACAAACAAAAGCTTTGGCACTAAGGAGCTGTTCCAGGGACGATAACAAAAAAAACACACACACAAAAAAAGCGAAGTGATCAATGCTGTTCTGGATTTTGATAACACAATGCTCATGACTGAGACAAATGATGGAAATTCTTAAGGAGAGAGGGCCTGCAATATGCCAAATATGCTCCAAATTAGCCTTCAAGAACAACTCTCAGTGTGTATATGGAAGCTGCGTGAGTAAATAAAGGGCCAGCATAAATTACCTTTGGATGTCAATCGTGATAGCACACCCTGTTTTCTTTTTGTTATCGTGTCGCCTATTCGTCTCGCTGGCGGATGACATGAAATGAAAGTATTCTCTCTCTAGCACCAGCAACAGTACTCAGAGCGCTTTCTGACACTTGAAAACGCTACGGGTTCGTGAAACCACAGCTGGGCCCCTACTGATTGGCTTGCACGCAGGCTGCCACTAAACTTTCGCTGCTTGAGGAGTTGTCTGTGCCGGGACAGGTGGTGTTTATGCAGATGAATGAACACATTACTGTGTGCTCTTCCTTTTGGTTTAAACATTAGTGTTTCAAATGTGACAAATCAGATGTTCATCTCCTTCTATATGCAGCTATTGTGTATGCTGCTAGAAGACCTTTGTATATGAATTCCTCTAGGTGCTGTGGGATTGAGGAAATTATTTTACTGCTATAATATAACCTGCAACAATAACTCTGCATTAACTCTGTATTAACAATTTAATCTCCAGCATTCATACTGTATTAAGATGTCCATTAATATTTGTTGATTTTACATTAACCTTTTATTACAGGAGGAGCTATAATCATTGTATACACATATAACATTAAGGTTAAAACTGCATATAGGTTTATAAAACACATATAGTACAGATAATTTAGAAACAGGCTGGAGTGAAGGCCTGAATGTAATCAGCTTCTGGTGTAATTTGCTTTATTATAGCCTGCTTAACAACAGATGATAGGTGATGGGTCAACAGGAGGACAAGTTTACGGGGATATCCAAGGTCTGAGATCATCACCATATTTGGAAAGAAGATGCTAGAAAGAGGAACTTCTGTGTCTGCATTTAATTCTAATAATTGATTATTGTCTGTACAAGATGCAAATTATGTTCTTAGAATCCAAAATGATGTTCTTAGAACGCGAGAAGGGGCGTTTAACCCTGACATTATAAAAGTGACTGCCTGTGTATTTTTGGAGAAGAACCCCGCAGATGTGATGCTGTGTGCTTCTTCCCACGCGTGTGTTAATAAACTCTTCATCTGATTGCACTCTACTCGGCCTCCGTTGGTTTGTCTTGTGCCACATTGTCGAATCCGGTAACAGTGCACATCCATAAAGCACGGACAATGCATACAGACTGATATATTCAGGGAATTCTCTTTGAATTTTTGCGTTCGTGATCGCACACCCTATGATAGTAACTTTTTTTTTTTCAGCTAGTACTTCACATACACCGGATATTACAGCCATCGTTTGGTATATTGCAATGGCTTTGCAGTATGAATATGTTTCTCAGACACCATCTGAGTGAAGACTTAGCTGCTGGCTCTTAAAATGGGTATTGTGAACAACGTGCAATTATCTCCCTATTATCGCACATATGTTCTGTTATAATTGGGCCTCTCCCCTTGTCATTTCAGAGGAGTGAATCATTGACAGTGAATGGCAAACTCTAATGATATTACTACATTCAAGACGTTGACTTGGCATTCATATTCCCTGGATGGTCCATGTGTGCTGAAAACTCTAAAGGTCATTCAATGAAAAACACATCCATGTAGGTTTAAAAATATATATATTTAAGCGCTCTATGGGAGCAACCAGCAACTACTGCTTATTATCTATTATTTGCCAGATAGTCTAAAACAAATGTTAGTACAACAAAACTAACATTTCATCTGTCTTGTTTTGTCACACTGTCCAAAAGAAATGCCAATATAAAAGATAATCTCATAAAATAAAAAATAATATATATATAGCCACATTGTCACAATTATTTTTGTGCGTTTTTGCTAAAGAATTTGAACACAGATGGTTAATCAATTATTGATTAAAGTGATTCTGCTGCAGTCATTACGCTGTTTAAATTAATTTCATGATATTAAGATATTTATGTTTCTGTAGATAAAATGTCTCATACACATAAACATAAACAGTTCTTTTTTGTTGTCAGAGGAAAAATACTTGAGTGTAACAAAATCATTATGGCATAATGTCTGTTTCACTGTTAAATGGTGTCTTATGGACCCTAGGTTTTTTCTTTATACTCACATATAAAATGTTGGTAAAAAAAAAGAACAGGCTTGGAAATAAATGTCCTGTAACATCTATCGGAGTTATAACGGGGTCTGGAATAAGAAAATAATTTGATGAACTATTTTTTCCAAATATTGATATCCATTCAGAGTGTAAGAATAGATAAAAGACCTGCTTGATGAGAAATAACAGATTAGACAGGACATTTATAGACTGAGGCCACGACTTTATGAAATGTTTGCTCCACTTGCTGCGAGCTGCTTTGTTTCTGCGACACTCTGTGCTGTGGGTGAGACACTAAAGTCCCTATTGTCTGAGTCAACTTGACCTGACCTAGCTGGTTAAGCTGAGGCATTGTGAACAGCAAATCGCTTCAACTAGGGGGGTAGCTGCTTTGTATGACTATGGGGAGAATAACTATATAAAAAGCCCATAGCAATAGTTAATGCAGAGAAAGACCAGTTTTGTCCCTTGAAAAAAAGCTCTGTTTATTTCCAACTGCAGTGAGAAACATAACTATTGTTCTGTTGTATCATTCTGACTCCATTGGTGATCTGATCCTTCCTTATCCATTTAGCAACACATTTAGCGACTCTGTGTGTGCGCATGCATATGTCCAAGTTTCTCACCACTCTGTGTGTATGAGATACAGGCATATGCCCGTGTGCATGTGTTAAAGTCATTCCACTTCTTGCAGGAGGAGATGCTTGTGAAATATCTAAAAACACAGAGCCAATCAACAGCTTGCATTCTGGCCCGAAGCCTGCAGCACTGAAGTGGTGAGAGGGCCAGACAGTGCTTAACACGAGCTCCTAATCACATCTCACCACTCGGCAGGCCTGTGCTTGCGCGTCACAGGTACTTCTCGTCACACCCAGTGCTGTTCTTAATGTCAATCTTCAGCAGGTTGATCTGGAGACTGCTTTAATTTAAAAATGTAATTAACTGTGGCATGACACAACCTCCAGCGAGTGCTCGCTGCTTACTGTTGTGATTCCAAACAAAAACAAACAAAGCGATGGAAACGAGGATCACGGCATCATCCTCATTTTTCCATACTGCAAAATGGCAACGCAAGGTCCTGCTTAGTTGGGGTTTCTCTAACTGTTACCCAGCGCACACTTGTCTTTGAAAGTAGATCATCATGCTTGCTTTATTCTATAGTGACAAACTCACAGCTTTTATAACAACAAATCTTGCCTTAAAGAATACTAAACCTTTATTAGCAGCAGTCATGGCTGTGTGTCTTGACACATACACACCACAGCTGTGAAAACTATCAAAAGCTGAATTAACTGGTGGTTTTGTCCAGACCAGTCCAAACTTGTATGATTGTCTGAACTGGGCACAGCTCTTGTTTGTGGTCTCCCACTGAATACAGAGTGGGCACAGAAGGAGGGAAGCCTTTTTGTCCCCATAGGCCCACTGCCACCACCTCATTTCCTGCTGGACCTCTCTTCTAGACACCTTCCTTCCTCTAATTACCACAGTGTTAGTTGCATTTCCAGGAGCAGCAGCAGCAGCAGCAACCATTCTCTCCAACAGCACCTTATCCCTGCACTGAACCACGCTGCTAATTGTTCCATTACATCAACAATAACGCATCTCAAGAAGAACAAAAGATGAAAAAAAGAAAAAGAAAAACAGAGGTAGGGACTAACTTGACATGCTAATTTTCATTAACCCTGATCTTTCTGTTCTTTCATCATCCGCCCTCCTCCCCGTTGCCTTGCTGTTACAGGGTGGCGAAGCACTCAAATTATCCACAAGCGTTCCAGCTATCACTAATTATCCAAAGAGTTCCTCATTAGGCTATTTCAAATCCAACCTTAGATCAACACTTACTCAGACCTCGGGGATTCTTGATTCCCAGCAGCAGTTAAACAAACAATCAGTTCAAAGGATCAGGTATTCTACTTTAAGAGGGGGGGGGAAGCCAAGGGTAAACAACTGCTCAATTGAAACGACTTCAGCAGACTTCTCTGGCATGCATGCCCCAATCCATATTTCATTTTGCTCAAAAATGTTCGCTTTCTGTCTTAAATTGGGGTCATTAAGATATAAAAAGGTCTAAATGTAAGAACATTAGCTTAGCCCAGACAAAAGCTAGAGCTTTCAGCTGCCTCCGGTTACTGCTGCCATATCTTTGAGCCGCTACAATCAATATCTTGTATTAAAAATGGATTACATTTGATTGCCCATATGTAAAATAATGAACTGACACATCATTACCTGCAGTTTCCCTCCATTCTAAGGTGTTTTATATTATATCATCTTTCAGCTGACTATTTTGGCCATGTGGCCTATTAATATATCACAAATCAGAAAGCAGTTTAAAGTGAAAATGCTCTAAAAACCCAGGGCATGAAGCACCAACTACACAAAATTAGCAAGCGTAATGGTGAATATTCAGAAACTAAGGAGTCAGATCATTTCCAAGAAGTTAGCTAAAAACTAAAATAATTCCAAATGCTAGCATTAAATTGGTCCTAAATTTGTAAGATGCCAAGTGACATAAACCTAAATAAATCTTAACATTTCTCCATATGCTGAAGGTATAAACAGGCATTTACTGATCATATTAATATAAAGATAATTATAAGGGCTGTGGTTACAGCTTGGTTCTGATGTAACAAAAATGCAGGCCTAACGCTGCCTAGAGTCATTTAGCGTGATAGAGGTCAGAGGTCAGATTTTATTTCTGATAAAAATCACAAGAACTTTTTTTGTTATCTGTGCTTTTCTCTAGAAAAAATCCTGGGTATTAGAATATTTATATCTCATGAAACAATACGTTTTGACAGTCAAGTGACGTCAGAATTCATTACTTCAAGGTTTAAGGAACAGATTTTGTATATTACTATTCTTCTTGTGAACGTTGCTAGGTTCAGGGGTCTCAAATAGGCAGTAAGTTAACAAAAGACAAGGAAATTGTCTTGCTTCTGTCTTATGAAAGTTTGTTAACCTCTCAGCTTTTTAAAGAAACACCTGAGAGGTTAAAATGAAAGGACCTCACAGAGGTTAAAACAAGTGAAAAGATAAAACTTTGTAGTTTTGGCGCCGTCACAAGGAGATGCGGGTACAGCTGTATACTGTAATGCTTCAATGGCAGGTGCAAAGTTTGAACAGATATTAGATTTTCCATTTGTGTCTCATACTAGATGGATACTTTATACCCACAAGGGCAAATAGACAACTCAAGAAGGATGTTCTGGAAAATGTGTTTTCCAAGTACAATGTTACATTGTCCTTTGTTTCCCCTTAAAGAGGAAGACAAAAACAGCAGTAACCATATGTTCCTTAGAGACTTACTACTACTTTAACCAATCACAGTCCTAATGTGCAGTAATTCTTATTGCTTCTCAGCCACCATCCTCCTGAGCACACTCCCTTAATGTCAGAGCTGTGCTCTGTGAAACACCACCAGAATTTGAGTCTGTCACTTAAAATATAATGCCGTCAGATCTGTTACTTTAACCTTGAAGCAATTAGCTGTTGCTGAGCCGTAATGAATCCTGACATCGCTCCGCTGTGATGAAACCCCTAATTGCTCTGTAAAAATTGAAGCTTTTGACATCACTGCTGACAGACTTTTTTCTTCCTGGTTGTGCGGTCGCATGTGACGGCGCCTGGTTGAAACTTGAAAGGTAGCGGAGCTTCTCTGCCATCAGCTGTCCTGTCACTTGACAAAAAGAGAGAGGGAAACTGGCTGGATTTGCTGAAATGATGAGGCCATTTAAACTATGATATGTCGCAGCTATACGGCATCATTCAGACGGGACTGTTGCAGATGTCCATGCTAGTCTAGGCTGAGCTGTGAGGTGGGTGTTTGTAAGGATGATGAGTGGATGGCTTACCCTGTCAACAAGTCTGCTCACCGGGTACTCACTGCTCTTAACAACCAAACTTAGTCCTATTTTCTGTTTGAAAAAAACATAAGGCACTTTAAAAAAAAAAAAAAAAAAAATTCAATAACAAATATTTCGCATCACTAATTTCTTATATCAACACAGAAGAACTATAAAGGTCAAAAAATGGCCACTCTCTGTATTTGAGAGGAAAACGGAAGAAAGCTCTTATCTCATCTTTCAGCTGCACAGAGTCCTAAACACTGCATGAATACAGTGCATTAAACTCGCAAATATATATAAACACTTAAGAAAATAATTAAGTTGATAATTGATGCTGAAATAAAATAGATTTTTATTAATTTTATGCAAAACTTTTCTGAAAATAGGTGCATTTTCAATCATCTCTAGAATGTCAAATATTCATAACTAGAGCAGTAAAAAGCAGTTTGTTTTCTATGTTTTATTAAATTATTCAATGCATACTGGTCAAGTAGGTTTAAACTTTACAATCTGCTCGACTGACTAGCACAAGCTTGTGTAAAACTACATGATACCTGTAGATATTTTAGCCTTTAAATTAATACTCACATATTTGCTAAATAATACTATAGTACTGAGAGAGTATTTGGCTTTTCAAATTACTTAAAGAAGTTGTACTCAAATATAAGCATTTTGCTGATCAGTGGATAAAGCCACTAGCTGACCATCTTTCTGTCTGTGTGTGTGTGTGTGTGTGTGTGTGTGTGTGCAGGCTTTGGACTAAAAATCCATTTATAAGCACCACCAACTTGATGCATGCACGTCTCTGAATAGCACAGCGCCTGACCCTCAGTGAGTCCCAATGATGCATTTTTCTAACTGAAGCTATTATTTACACCTTTTGAATGTGATTCTCCTGGAGGCTCTTAAATAATGAAAAATGTTTTACTTCTAACAAAACAGAAACTGTTGGTGATAATGTGGCCTACAAGATGCAAGATGTGACCTGTGTAAGAGATCTTAGCCATCAAGATTTTTCTTTTCTTCTTCTTTTTTTTTTTTTTTTGGAAGAAGGCGGGGCTGGGGGGGGGGTTAAATTTGTGTTTAGTGAGTGATGTAGGAGCTGTGATAATGAGAGGCCAAGGAGAGCAAGTGTTACCTCATTATTGTAATGAAAAAGATATCCCACCATTACATCAGTTGGAAAAAGTGGCAATTAAAGTGCCCAACGAGGTTCCTTGAGGCAAGAAGAAGACGAAAACGACTCTCTAAAGCCCATCTGTTCTGGATAATATGCGCCATGTAAAAGAAAGGCCTAATCCTCTTTATTCAAGTCTGCTGCCCTTTTTTTCCACCAGTGATTGTGTTTCCTCAAGTATTGCTCATCTTCGCCCAAAAGTCCGTTGTTTGGCCTCACAAGCGAATTCACGATCTAAATAACAATATTAGCCTATATCTTTTTCGCCATCTATCCGAACAGTTTTGAGAGACATTTAATTTATATTTAATCGGCAGATAAGTATTCTTGCATTTACCACAGATTTTACAACAAAAAAACTAATGGTGCTTTAAACTTGAGCAACTGTTAAAATAAAAAATACAAAAATCTGAGCAATGCCAAGAAATTACCGATGGTATAAAATAGTCGGAGGCTATTAATTCTGCGCTGCTGTATGGCTTAGCTTATTATTAATGAATTGGAAACAGCCCCCACAACCGCCGACACCCCCAACCCTCCCACCCGCAGAGTGCAATAAATAAATAATGCTGTTGAAGTCATGCATATGAACAACATGCGTCGGCACTATACCGCAGTAATGGGCAAAAGCTGCAGGGTCAATACAGTGGGCTAATATTTTTCCGCGTTGGTGATACAGGCTAAAGTTGTTTTCGCAATCATTGCTTACAAGGCCGAGAAGGGAGTGATTTATCATCCAACAGCCTGCTCTCCAAAACGCTTCTTCTGCGGCCTGATGCGATTTCACTCCAAAATCCACAGACCCCGAGTTCTGATGAAAGCGGATACTGTGTTTAGTCGAATTACAGCGCACAAGAAGCGCGCAGTGACTGCACCCCGAACACTCGAGTCCATAATAATCCCGGCCCTGTCTCAGAAATTTGATTAAAATGGGAAAACACGAATTTAATTGGTCGAGTAAGTCCTTTAGCGTGCAGCCGTGCACGCCGAAGGTGAAACCAGCAGGACTGTTTTTCCTCTAAATGGCTGAGAGAGGTGTCCACAGAGTGAATGACAGGCAGATGGCTTAAATAGGCAACATTAACATGTGCTCAAAGTATTAAGGAACGGCTAAACTTAAGCCTGTGTTTACGGCTTCCACTGGCAAAGTGACAAAGCTGACTTATGTGCGAGTCTGTGCATTAGATGGTGTGTGTGTGTGTGTGTGTGTGTGTGTGTGTGTGTGTGTGTGTGTGTGTGTGTGTGTGTGAGGAGGGAGAGTGAGCGCTTTTCTTAGAAGACAGGAATATAATATGCGAGAACTGGCATTTTAATGCTGGAATGTTGTGGCTACATCTTTCAAATCCGACGAGAATGGAATTATCAGAAACAAAATGTGTAAAAATATCTGTTTTATCTCTAAATAAAAAAATATATATAAGAAAAATAATATATAGGCTATGGTTGCTGCATGCACTCCAGCAGCAAAGGTCAATTTGGCCCAGATAAGTAACCCAAACAAACGGACCCCGAGGCGTTAATTCACACCAAGCGCCCCCTCGCCATATTCTCCAGAGTGCGCGCTTAGATGAAGCTAAATAAAATCAAAGTATTCCGTTAACATTTCATTTCAGAGCCGCGTTGAACATCTTCAGGTTTGCTCCTGCAGCAGCTTCTATTAGCGCAGCACAGACACATTCAGAGAAACGGGAAGGGTGTAAAAAACAGAAAAAAAATCACGGCTCCCTACCGTAAAAACATTCTAAGATTAATTTTTATTCAGTGCTGATGCGTAACGTTGCAGATGATTTAAGACTGATGCAAAACTTCCAATGACACCGAGTCTGCTCTGAGGTCACTGGAGATTATTTTCCCACAAAACCTCCAGAAAGTAAGTTCACTAGCGGCTATTGGTTATTGAGAATGTGCAGATTATCGGCAGTTTTTATTCTTCTTTTTTTTCTTGCAGGCTTCTTGTCCTGATCCTGCTGCACTGATCGTTCACGCTGAGAAATTCAGGCTTATTGTCTGCTGTTCTCCCAGGGAACAGCTGCTAAGCCAAGGCCACATTCCCAGTATACCCAACTCATCAAAACCATTCATCTCACCACCAATCAGCTGCTGCGTATCCATATGCATATGTGCTGGTAAACACAAATATAAAGGGTTGGAAACTGACCTCCAGTCGGTGATCACCGGTTCTGTGTCTCCCAATTTAAAGACCATATGTTCCTGTAACAAATTATTTACTTTTAAATTAAGTCAGGCTAAAAAGTGATTAAATTCTGCTGGTTATCCACCGCTGTAATGAGGTAGGTTAAAATATTAATGCGCGCGGTCGATTTTTGTAATAGAAAAAGCGCACATGAAAGCTGTAAACTTTTTTTTATATCTGTTCTTTCGCAGATTAATTGTAATTGCTGGGATTATCAATAAAAAAATAGAAGGAAATTTTAAACAACTTCTGTAATCTGTTGCTATTTTAAATGTGCTTTATGAATAAAATTGGACTCCGGTTTTTGCATCTTCTTGAATGAAGGTTTGCGTTTAAAAAGAAATTAATTTGTACTCGAGTTTGAATTAAAGCTTCTACAATTCAATCAGTATCATTACTTCTTTATTCATTCAGTTCTTCTCCATCTAATAAACTTTATAAGTTTATTTGCTAATGTAAGTGTATTTGTACAAAAGACAAACAAACAAACAATCAGACATGAGCAGTCCTCGCGGTGTGTCTGGGCCCGGACAGAAAGTCTTTAGGACTGGGCTTAGGCTATTCGGGCCTATATTAAATACCTCCTTTACTTCTGTAAAATGTCTTTAAATGTGTCTTTTTGGGGGGGTCGGGTAGAGAGAAAAAGTCCTGCAATGTGGTTCCGATGCAGTTACTCACATCACGTGTTCAACCAGGTTTCTGGTCAGCGTCTTAATTTTGCGTTTTACCGCGGGTGCGGCGTGCCGGGCATGGGGTTAGACATGGGATTTAGTGCCGGTTGCCCCCCCGGCCCAAGGCCATGAATGAGCACTCTCGGGACAAGAGGTCTCTGGAGGCTGGGATGCGGCGAGGAAGGAGTCCGGTACATACTGCTGTACATGGCTGCGGCCGCCGCGGCTGCCGTCGTGCTGTCCACGGTGCCCAGCAGGCTCGGGTGGTAGAAATAGGGCGACGGGAACATTCTCTGTAAGGCCGAGTAGTTTCCTGCTTCAGCCAGGAGCTCTAATCCGACCGCCGTTTGCCTCTTCCACTTCGTCCTGGAAATCAGATCAAAATACAACAGATGAATTATTTAATCACTTCGCTCTCTTGCTGATTTCCCAAACGCCCCTTTAATTGGTATGCAGAGGCCTAATTATTGCGGGCACGAATATATGGTTATGGTTTAATTAGGCAAAAGAGAGAACGAGAGAGAGAGATGGGGGAAATACGCTTCAGTCCAAACTTAGCTAAACCTACTTTTCTCACACCTGTACAAAATATAATGCACGCACATTCTTTCACATTCAAATCAAGTTTTACTGTGAAGGGTAGCGGGATAAAATGTAAAGGGCCTTTTAGTGAGATTATTTTAGAAACTCTGAAAGACTAGAGCAGTAAGAAGCACAAGTTCCGTATTTATAGCGCAGGAAAAATATATATCAGGGCACTTCCAGTAATTAAACAAATGCACCAATTTATTATTGTTGAAATAATTTATGTAATAAGACTTAATGAAGATTACAAAACTGAATATAAAAAAAGGAAAATAATATATTTTCATATGATCTATAATGTCCGAATTTACATACACTTCCTTATTTTACACATCATCTCCTGATCAACGTGTCATCATGTCAGCCTCGCATTTGTCCACAAATATTCAGAAAATAAAACTTGCTTATTTTTCTATTTGGCTGTTTAAACGAAATAAAAATGAAACATGATCAAAATCAACATTTTTTCCCAGAACGACAATTAAATCAATTAAAATACAAGATTCTTTTGTGGTTTAATTTATTTTCTCCCTCCACGTGGATTAGAAATGCTAAGATCACGCAGCGCCAAAAACGCAGATCTTTGCAAGTGGCTGGAAAACACTTTTTAAAAAATAAAACTATTAATTAATAAGTCAGATTGATTTTCATAAGTGCTTGCCAACCCGATCTTTAGATTTAAATACCCAGTGTTGGCCGGTAGAACAGCTGTATTCATTTGTTTTACAGAGCCAAAAGGGGTTCTTGCTCCCCAGTTTGACCTCGTCTCGCTCGTTGTGTCTGCAGCAGTTATTAAAAATGATGGCCGCTTACCGTCTGTTTTGGTACCAGGTCTTGACTTGTGTGTCTGTCAGGTTGAGAGCCGCGGCCAGGTCCATGCGGTCCTGCACGCTGAGGTATTTTTGTCGCTCAAAGCTCCTCTCAAGCTGGTTGAGCTGGTGGTCGGTAAAGGCTGTCCGTGCTTTGCGAGGTTTTTTCGTGCGCACCGGCGGACTGTCTCTGCTACTGGAGATTTCCCGGTCACCCTCTTCTTTAGTCCCTATAGGCGCAGAGCAAGGCGGATGAATTGTGGTTAACCATAAAAGGCCAGCTGGAAATTTTCTTCACACACCAACTTTTTTTTTAAGTCTTCCTCCCAACACCGACACTCGAATAATAACCTCGCAGAGGCGTGCGTGCGTCACCTCCACTCAAACTTTGACCAACTTTGTACAAATACTTCCTTCAGTCACACGTGAGGCAAGACAACAGTAATAAAAGAAACGTCTGCATTTGATACCTGAAGATTTCTTTTTTCTATCAGAAAACGAGAAATCAATATATCAATCCATCTCTATTTGTAGTTGTGTTTCAGTGCACCATAATCCCCCCTCCAGGAAGAACAATAATCTCTCTAATTGACCCACTAGGGAGGCCCCGCGCACGGGGAGAATCACCAGGCATACATCTGTTTTCACATCTATTAGACTAATAAAGGAAGCTGGAACTAAGACAACGAGCGCTATTATTATTATTATTATTATTATTATTATTATTGAGTCCCTGGCTCATCCTGAACTCCACTGTATTAAAAATGTGAATTTAACAAGCCTGCTAGGATGACGAGCTCTTACCCTTGCATTTCATTTCGATCTGAATGTCGTCTCTTTTGTCCAACTTGCCTCTGTTCTCGTCTTCTTCCAGCTTGGGCCTGAAGCCGTCCGGAGCCATGGCACTTTCTGGTTTTGGTGTGTGATGGGGTGAGGATACACTGGTGCTGTAAGGTGCGCAGGCAGCCAGGGGTTTGCTGTCGCCTAAAATGTCTTTGATTAAAAAGGAGGAGGTGGCAGTCCTCGGGGCGCAGCCGGCCCCTGCGAGCGGCTGCTGCTGCTGCTGAGGCGACAGCGGCAAACTCTGCGGCTGGTTGTGGTGATGGTGGTGATGCTGAAGGCTGTCCTGGACCAGATGCGGATCGGCGGCGTGCTCCATGGTGACCGAGATGGGGGACGAGGGAGCCGTTCCCACAGTGTCTATCTCCGAGCATGGCGACGGGGTCGCCTGGCTCCTGAAATCCGCTGTCCTGCTGTCGAGCCGAAAATCTCCGTTCATTAGCACAGGGTTACCAGAGTTAGACGCGCTGGATAAAATAGTGTCTATCCCAAAACTCGACCCGCTGGATCCTTCCATATTAAGAAAGGACGGATGAAGTCTTCATAACAACAGCGAGATGCTTCTCCTCCGGCGCAAATCACAAGAAAGTCAGCAAAATTAACTCGGAGTCAGAAAAAAAAATTAAATAAATAAATAAATGAAATCAAATTTTTAAAAAAGAGCTTAGAAATAAACCCCCGGAGAGAGACAAAATCCACGTTTACAGGCGGCTCACACAGCCTATGGTCCACGAAGTTACATTCAGTGAAAATGCGAAAAAGCAAAGTGTGGGTCTGCGTAGTCCACGTCCCTTTTTGTGTTTGGATATTGAACTTTGTGTTAAAAGTTGAGGCGTATAGAGAGATATACATAGGGCTGACTCCTCGACATCAGGCTCCCCCTTTTTGCTGCTAATCGCTTCAGTGTAGCTCTACAATGACTTCCTATACTGACGTCACGGCCCACGGCGAGGGGGAATTAATATTTTCTCCTTTATAATAAACACTCGACGCCTTTTTCTCTCTCCCCCTCCACCTCCCCACCCACCTTCCTTCTCTCCCATTGGCTCGCGTCCTGACCGGCTCGGGGACCTCACCAATCAGCGAGTTGTTTCTTTATCTAGGTAGTTCAATCCAACCATTGCACCGAGTTTAGTGCAGGTCTTTTAAAAAAAAGGGAGGAAAAAAAACACGCGTGTGCTTTAAGGCCAAACTGGGAACATTTCATATTAAATCCTGGCCGTGAAGAAAAAGCTACAGATGTGGGAATTTAAAAGAAAAAGAAAAATTAAATTCAGATTTGAAATAATTTTATAAAGCGAAAAAAAAGTCCTCAGTGGAAACTCCAGCATGGTAGGATGAAGTACAAACATTTACTTTATTTTCCAGGAGTCAAACTCTTTTTAAAGCTTTCTTTATCCTCGTAGACGATAAAAAAAAAAAGTGCAGCTGTTGCCAGATTTGAACACAGCCAAATTCCAGCCCTGATTTATTATTTTAAAAATAGTTTGTGGAGATAAAAGCTAAATATCAGGTCAGACGTTTGTGCACCCTGAGAACCGGCTCCAGTGTCGCTGCTGGCATCTGATCTATCTTTAAGGATATATTCTAGGAGCCGCAAGGTCGACATATTTCGGAGCGGGGAGGAGTGGTGACTGTCATGACAGCGCATCTTGTTAATAACCATGTCACCCTAATTAGTAAAGTAATTATGAGGTGCTAATGAGCGTTCAAAGGTAGTAGAAATTCAGCACTTTTCCCCTCTCCATGTGGATCTGAAGGATGCGGAGGAAGAAAAAAAAATCTGCGGCTCAAGCTGACAAAGTGTCTGCGGAGAGAGGCTCCACACTCTCCGGATGATGGGAAACGCCACTTCTTGTAGGTAGGCGAATGTAGCAGCACGTTTCTCTCTCTGTTTGGCAGACGCGTGTAATTTCTCTCAGATGGAATCTTTTCCTCTCTCCACAGCCACTGCGACCTTTCTGGAATTTGATGCAGGGACATCGGAAAGGGTTCATTTATTCTTCTTCTTATGATTATTGTTGTTATTTCTTTTTCTCTTTTTTTCTGCTCCTTCAGCAGGTGGGCAGGGAAGACGGTGCTGGTGTTGATTATTCATGTGAAGGGGATGAAGATTTTTTTGCTGTCCAAAATCCGGATTTGTAGGTTTGTTCCTAATTTATTTATTCATTTAAAAATAATAACACCGGGGATTTAAAACAGCAAAGTGTTTTCTTTATTTATTTTTTAATTCATAGAGCTTCTATTTTTAACAAATTTGGAATCTAATATATACTTATTACTTTGCTTAAAAACAAAATAACCAGAACTATATTTATTTATTCGTTTATTTGTTAGGAACGGCACCATAATTAAAATTAAAACGTTTATGTTAATTAAATAATTTAAATACCCATTATTACCTAGCTGCATAAATATTGCATAAATATTATTCACGTATAGAAAACGTTCAGTGCGGTGAAATATGAATGTTTTCATTCCAAAATAATGTCTCTCTTTTTTTTATCCAAGCTCCTAATCTAAATATGTTTGTTTGTTTTTTTCTTTAAGCTTTTAAACAAAGTCTATTACTTTTCCTAACCTTATTTCATAATTGTTTAAATGAAAAGCCGCGGACACTAAGAAGGTTAAAATGATGTTTTACCTCTGGATCATCTCAGCTGATGTTGCCCTCCTCCAGCGTGAGATGCAGGCAGGCTTTAAACACAAGGCGGCGACAAAGCGAGGCCAGGCGGTGCTGGAGTGAAGTTCACGAGCAAACTGGGGCCTCAGCTGCCCTTTAATGAGTCGCATTGCTTCACATTTAACTTATACAACTTATTTTAAAATAGTTATCGATCACTGATGAAGCTCCAAAAATAAAACAAAGATTTCGAGCGCAACATGACACGCATGACTGTAAAGTGCATCATCCCCGCGGTGGAGAGCCAATTAGAATATCCTGTCCACATGCAGCCTGTAATCGGGCCTTTTCTGAGCCTTATTCCCTACAAATCGCTCAGATCGGATCAAAGCGATGCTTAAACACGTCAGTCAATGTGTGGAGAGGCGCATGGGCAGCTCATCAACTGCAAACAGGAACAATCAATCGCTTTATTAGGTTTAAGGCGCCGCAGGAGCAAATTGAATGCTACCAGTTAGAGTATCGTCTTATTGGCCTCAGCTGATGGTCGATGATGGGACGGTGTAACAGTGGCTGGCACCATATTGATTCTCTGGCGGCTTTGCGTGTAAGCTGTCACTTCACCGCTGGCGACCTTTAGGTTGCACAGTTGCAGCGTTTACGCAGAGACACCCCCGCATTTAGCTTGTCAGTCACTGCGGGGATGGAGGGTGGTGTCGTTAGGAGGATGCTGCGACAGCCGGACACGCACGGAGAGGTGGAGGAGTTTCACAAAAGACAAGTTAAAAAAACAAAAACAAACAAACAAACTTAACAGTCGGCTGTAGTGTTTATCTAGTGAGAATAAATTCATGGTTTGCAGCTTGCCTTATGACCGCAGACTTAAGATCTCACTCAGTTATATATTTTTAATTTTCATGAGCAACGTCATTAAAAGGAGGATCCAATCAGGACAGGAGGAGGCCTATGTCGAGATTTATTTTAATTATGCAAGTAAAAATGCCACTTTTCCTATTTTAGAACCTACAGCTTTAAATGTTATGTGTCAAACTTTGTCTGTCAAGCAGTATTACAAATATTTTAATAATACATCATAACACTTTACACATTCAGGGGCCAGTAAAACAAAAGTTAGAGTGACTGAGAAGCATTTCAGCATGTGTATTGATTTTTTTCTGCTTGTAATTCAGAACACAGTTATATTTAAATCCAAGTTTATCAGCTGCTAAAGTGCCTGATTAACATAAGCCCATAACACTGCACAAGCTAAGAGGACAACGGGTCTTTTTGTGGATTTCTATATGATCTAAGCTACTATTACTACTCAACAATAAATACATGTTAATATGAATTTTAAGCATTAGTATTACTTTTATAATTTTGCTAAAATATCTCAAATTAGACACAACAGAGGCAAGTGCTGCACTCAGCAGTTCACATTGTTGTGCCATAAAAATGGCTTAAGTGTCAGCATACGGGCTGTGACTGACCATCCCATCACAGATGGTGGGAATAGGATGGGAAGTATTGTATTGATTAAAAGCTGCAAAAGGACAACAACAAGGACAGCAGGTATGTATGAAGTCAGAGTATCACATTGAAAAATAAAACCCGTATCACCCGCACGTCACTAATGTTAGGTGGTCAGTGTTTAAGAGGGAGAAATACATTTTTTAAAAGAATAATTGACTTATCTTTGTGTCTGAGTCCCCGGAGAATTTGGGATTCTTCACAAATCCTTTCCCAGAAATCTACATCTTGAAAAATTGGTGCATATCAGCTTGTTGCAATGATGACTTCTAGTAAAGAAAACAAATAAAAACGCAAAAATTAACTGGGTGCATAGAGGTCCTCTGTGTTTTGAAATATCCAGCTCTGGCAAATATCACACACTTAACCTTTTTTGGTGTGTGTGTGTGTGTGTGTGTGTGTGTGTGTGTGTGTGTGTGTGTGTGTGTGTGTGTGTGTGTGTGGCCAAGAGAAACCACAAGAGAATTGTTGGTTCAGTGAAGAACTGGTGGAAAGAAAAACAAACAGGGTGAATTTGACACCAGTAGTGAGATGTCTTAATTTTGTTCAGAATTGCTGCTGACACAGAAAACATATGCTGATCCCAAAGTTTGTCCTTTTTTATGTAGGATGTTAAAATATATTTTGCATCTTTTTTTTCCTGAATGTTTTAGAGTTTACCAATAGTGAGGCTGTGGCACTTGAATTCAATTTGGATCGACCCTCTGTGAGAGATGTTGGCACAACTGTTGAAGTAGTTTGCTAAACTCTGACCTCATAGCAAGCCGAGTAACGCCCCCCCCCCCCCCCCCCCCCTAACGTTAAACTTTACATCAGCTGACCAAAAGCTGTTCCGAGGAGTCTGACAGCGAAGGCAGGCACTATAAACGTGAACACAAAGTTATGCAATCAAATCAGAACCTTCCTGACCAACATTTTTGTTAATATGGTACCCTCTCTGTTTAGCACTAAAACCCACTGAAAAATATTTAACAGATGGTTTATGACACGTTGTTGCAATGTAGCTGTAATCATATATAGTATCAATAAACACCAACGGCATTTTTAATGTGAGGGTTCTCTATAACCACACATTACATCATATGCATGACATCATATGTCATAAAAGCTGTTTTACACAAATTATTTTAAAAAAACTTAACTCGAAGATTTTTTCTGTGATTTTCAGCCACGTCTGATTACATCAGCAAATATAACAGACATGTTAATAAAGCCTTAAAAATATCCTTCTATGTGTTTAGCCTCGTGATAAGCCAGTTATTCACCATTTATATTACTCTTATGAGTACTCTGAAGGCGTAAAATGAAGTGGTTTATTTAGCATGTGGACCCACTATTGATTTAACTCGACCTGGATACTGCAGTTGCCAGTTTAAAAGTTCAGACTAAATAACAGAAAGAACTCTTGACTGTTTGACATAATAAATAGATGAGTTATCAATGGCACATCAATCTAAAAGAATTGTGTGCGAATGTTCACACCAATTATTCTCTTTGAGACCATATGGACAACCTAGTTCTCTGCTGTCAAACATTTTTCATTTTATGTGGTGAAATAAGGCAAAGATATGACGATATGCCGACGGGAAGCAAATTTCAATGGTAATTTAGATCTTTGAAGCTCTGGAATTAAAGGTTGGAGCGTTAAAGTGGCCTGACATTTAAGATGGACACACTGTATATTATTTCAACTTCTACACGTCACGCAATAACGAAACATGTGACATTCAAGTTCAGATTTGAAGTGCCCGTTAGAGTTATTATATGCCATGAAATTCAAAGATTGATACAAGGAAGAGAATAAAATCTACTTTTATTCATCAAGCGTTAGCAGCCTTGAAATTTGCAATTTTTTGGCCTCCTATGAGAAACAAATATGCTAAAAATGTTAATGTTAAGTATATTTTTTTAAATGTGTGTTTTAAAATCTCTTTTACTGCCATGTCAATTATTAAAGGAAAGCAGTGTCAATGCAAAGAGTTCTTCTGTCTGAGGCACATAATCAGAAATGCTTAGGGAGTGGAGAACACATTGATTTGAGTGTGTTCCAAACACAGGCTGGCCCTGACAAGGTTGTTATAACAGTCGGAGGGGTCTATACAATCACTTAATTACCAAAGCTGTCAGTCAAAGATGGTCGCTGCTGGCTCCATCTATGGCTGTGAGCGGCGTTCCACTCGCAGCCTCCCTGAGTGATTGATCCATGCTGATGGCATCGCAGAAATAATTACAACTCGTCTCCTGATGTGTGATTCCATACCACATTCACGCTTCACGAAGGTAATCGGGGGGATCAGGAGGGGTCAGTGCCATTTCCTATTACCTGAAGTCCAAGCAAAAGGGTAAAACAATGCAAACAGAGTGAGGCGGGGAGAAAAGACGGAGGAGGGGGGGTGAACAGAGGTGGACGGTAGACATTACGAATAGCCAAGGAAGCTTAGGTACACTTTGTCAAATTATGCTGTGATTTTTTTCCCCTCCAGAAACACCACATACTGCAACAGATTGACGGTGTCCAACACGGGGTAATGAAAATTCAGAACAATCACTGGGTCATTAAGCTGATTGGCATCACAATTGTCAAGCTGTTGGAGGCTAAATGGGGAGGAGGAGTGCAGCTCATTCACAAGAGTCTGCTCTCCTGACAGAAGCAATTGGTGCCTGAAGTCACTTTGAAAACAGTGATGGAGTTTGGCTTTAAAATGTGTAGGTGTGCGAGCATTTCCACCTCTGCAGGGCGCATTGTGAAGAAAACTGATGTCTGATAACACTCCTATCATCTCCAGCCTTTAAAAGGTGTCAGTAAAACAGCAGAAATCTGGGCGTTTGAAGCATTTTGTTCTTTTTCCCTTTCCAGAAAAATCCAGTGTCAGACACACATTAAGTCTCAGTGCAACTTGTGATTTTCCTCATTTGAAGTGTCTACAGATTTGCACATTAGTACACCAATCCCTCTGAAAATATCTCCCTTATAATTTTGTTCAGTATTATTGTTGCTCATTCAACATGTCAGCGACTCTTCTCTTCATAGATATTAAGAATGAAGCGTCATTGCCTCTAAATTAACTGACAGGGAAAATAAGCCCAAATTGTGGAGTCTGTCACACAGTTTCAGAGCGCTGTGTGGAGGCATTCATATTCACAGTGAAAGCATTAACCACTTTAACTGTTTCCCTGGTCTTGACACAGCATCAGGAGGACTGGCAAAAACACGGTGCATGTGTACCCGTCCTTCAAATCCTGACAGCACTCAGTCGTTGTACCGTAAACAAAAAAAAAGAGCATGCAGAGAACACAAACAAGACAATGTAAATCGGGAATCAAGCGAGTAAACAATGTACATATGGTATCTGCACCTGAAGGGACCATCCCATTCTCCTCGTGTTGCTGCGAGAGCAGGCATAGAGGGGGGGATGATGTCACTAATGAACCCTGAAAAATACGGCGGTGAATAATGAAACACAACACTGCATTTTGCAACAGAAAGAATAAAAGGTGAGATCATCAGCAAGCAAGGGAGGCAAGAGTGAAAGAAAGCAAGCAATGATTAAATGATCAAAAGCTGGCAGAGCGAGTCTATGTGTCACTGCAAGGCACACTCATCTACCCACAAGTGAAAGTTAGGTTTCAAGCACAGTGTAATTATAGCTGGGGATGTCAGTTTGACATTAATGCAGCCAGCAGAAATTCTCTAATTGGCCTCAGAGGAGAAAGTGAACCAGAAAATATATTAACATTTTAAAAAAGCATATTTTGCCTAATCCTTTCACTTTCCAACAATATTTGAAGACCAAAATGCCCCAGGCATGAGAATTTAAATGAGCAATTTTGTTTTTGAAGGAAACGGCCAATGAGACAGAAAATAGACTAAAGGGAAATCATTAGTGTATGAGAGATCCTGACAGGCTCGCCTTGCTGACTGGCTGGCCTGTCACTAGGAGTCTGTGTTCTTCAGCTCCACGCTATGAGCTAAGCTGATAACATGAAAAGACCCATAAACGTGCAGCCAGAAGTCAAAGCCTATTATCTAGAAATTCAAATGCGGGGGTAAGGATGAGCGAAAAAAAAAATGGGGAGGGGGAGGCATAGCTCTCTCTGTCTCCTGTAGGGGAAAACTGGCCAGATCGAGAGATCTTGTAATAGGCCCTGTTATCCGACACAAACGTGTGGCAGCAGCACTGCCAGAAAATATTGCAGCAAATCATAACATCACTCAAAAAAATGGGAAGATAAAAGCAGAAAGAACATGGATGGCAACAAACTGCTTAAAGTTAGGGAGAGATGCAATGTCACATGTGCCCAGGCTGATGTGATATGACCGTATCAGAGAAACACAGCTAAGTGCAGTCAGGAGACGTTAGCCCAGTCCCCCAGTGATGAAGCAGCTGAGGCAAGCATCGCCCCTGGCGTGGGACTGCAGGGCAAACTGCTCAGGCTGGAGAGCCTTGCCCTTTTGAAACAAAACAGAGAGGAATGGCCAGGGGAAGCTAGCTAGCCTCAGCAAAAGGGGCCAGGTTTATTTCCTCCAGCAATAAAGAGAAAAAAGAATGATTGAGAAGACAGAGGAAAGTGAGAACAACAACAGATCTCAGAGCCTGCGTCTCTTTTTGTGCGACAACAAAGGGCATATGATATTCCAGCCTTCCTTACAGTTGGCTGGTCAGAGGTTTCTTCTGGCACCTAAACATCCCCTTGCTTTATTCTGCTCACAATCATACAAGGACTCCTTGCCAAGGTATAGGGATTTCACTTTTTTTCTATAAGGCTGTTACCCTGAACACAGCAATTTAATCAGGCCCTTTGATAAACATTTGACACAAAGCAGTGGGCTTCTGTCTCTGCTGCCTACAGCCCAGGGCAAGAGATTGAGACTGACGAATTTTCATCCACAATTTTCTCTATTTTAACTCCACCTGTCAAATAGCATGCCAGTCAGTGTGACACAAAGATGGGGGAAATCAAAGCCTCTCTCATCTTAAAGGAACACAGGCGAGCAGAGGGCTACAAGTTCAGCGGGGATTACAACGGCATCCAGATGATGAGCAGATGCAAATCAGCTCACAGAAATTGAATTTTTGGGGGCATGAATTAAAAATGAAGATAAACAGTGACATAACGATAATCACCAATCAGTATTTAGCTCATATTGTATTCACAAGCAGCACAAAACACAAGCACAATCACCACCTTGAGCAAAATGTCAAAAACATCCCAAACCCCTCCCTGCTGGAGATACCTACTCAGCTATCAGCCCTCCCTCTTCTCAACAGTCATTTGCAACAAACATCTAACTAGAGGAAACTACAAACTACAAAACCATTTGACCCTGAAGCACAGAGTATAGAGCAGCCCTTCCTCACCCAATGGAAGCAGGCTCAGGTCACCAGGGTCAACACCTTCTTCACTGAGCCTACAGCAGGATGGAAGCGGCAGACCCGTGGAAGCATCAGGGGACTTAGCATGGCCTGAGAGCTTTGTGGACCAGCAGCAACCCTCCCCAGAGACCATGGAGGGAATGTGGGCTACAATCTTGCAACACAAGCAGCAAATCTAAATGCAAAATGTGATTATCTATTCATTAACTCCCATAATTGAGGTGAGCAGCTCTTACTTACTAGACTGTCATTGAAGCAGCTCTTATTTGCCCCTCCGGAACCAGCCTGCGATGTAACAGCAAGAAGCAAAAAAACATCACATACAGCATTCCAGAGGCATCAATGCTGAGAATTAAATGATATGACCTCTGGCTATAGCATGGCCTTCAAATCTAAATCCCTACCTGACCAGCAAGAATCATCCTCCTTTAGTCATTCCTCCTGCATACCAAACATGTTCTGTACTGAATCACATCTCCATGAATCTTTTGATTCCTTTCAATCAGTTTCAAGGACTGTAAACAATGGAGCCGCGAATATGATGGGGAAGTAAATCTACCTCAGCTCAATTAAGGAGCTGCCCTGCAGTCTCCTGCGGCCCTGAGAGATAGAAGCTATAATTAGAAGAGGGCAGTAAACTTGCAGACATTATTGATGATCCGCTCCTGACACCTTCCTCGTGTTAGCATTAGCATTTTCCCTGAGCTGGGGCTCATGTCAAGAGAGGCTGGTCTCTGAGAGTCCGTGTCAGCAGGGGGGCTATATACGAGCTACACAGCAAGGCCACATTATGGCTGCGGAAAAGAGGAGAGAGAGAACGAGAGAGAGACACCTGGGCTCTCCTTCAGACCCCTCTTAGTGCTCGTCCACCTGATGGGAACACGGAGACTTGGCTGTTCTCCCTCTCATCAATACAGCAGGGCTCTTTGTCAGTAATTTGCAATAAGTGTCCACGCCACATCTTAAGGGACCTGGAAATCATTACTGGCTGAGGCCCTACTCTGCTACTAATTGGATGCGTTGGGCCTTATCAACTGAGGATTTTCCGAGACCTTTGACAGATACCAATTCGAAAATCATTGTTCAGTTGTCAATTTAAGAGACCGTTAAAAGAGCTTATTTTAATTTTAATTGGAACTTCCTCCTGCCTTCACAGTGAGCCGTGAGGATTAAAAATGAGCTCGGGGCATGTGTGTACGTATGTGTGTGTTGATACTCCTGTAGAAGAAGAGGTAAACTATGCAGGTTAAATTGACGGGTAACAGTTCGGACCAGCGTACAAATGAAGACAGCATGCATGCACATTTAGTTTACAAGAATCTCACAGCCTTCCTGGGACTTCATCATCAACATCAAATAAGTCGGAATCTGAGCGGCAAAGCTCCCAATTAAGCAAAAGCCGCATCCGCTTAAGATGTTTGTGCGAGTGTGCCGGGACCATCATCGATCACCCCCTGTAAACTGACCGGCTGATAGCGCTGCCCTAACATATTTATGTGCTGCACTCTCTCGATGACCCTGAATTGAAACACTCTCTTGGTTTTAATAAGGCCTGGGAAGCCTCAGCCCTGACTAGATATGCAGTTACGCGAGGGAATAGCTGCGAATGCAGGCACATGAGGCAAAAAAGCTAATATGCATAAACAGGCGCATGGCCGGGATGAGCCGCTCGTGGTGACACGGCCACCCAGGAGCAGAGGCCACGCGGCTGAGGGCGACAGGCAGAGGCTTGGCAACGAAAGGGAAGTGAATTGTTTTGACACCGCTGATGATTTAGGATGCCAGCAATCTCTTTTTTAAATCATGGTGACTTTATTTGTGCAGTCAAACATCACCCCAACATAAGACTGAAAAACACAGCGAGGTTCACACAGAAGCTTCATAAAATTGCGCAGTGTTTGAGAAAAAAAAGATAGCAAGCCGTGTTTTTATTTTTTTAAGTAAATAGAGCTGTCATTTGATAATAAACCCAGCATTAATGTTAATTCTCCCATCCAGTATTTGCAGTATTAGAGGCTTAGAGCAGAAGAGCAATACTGTTCAGAGGGTAAAAAGTCTCTAATTAAGGACCAGACAGGAGGAAAATTGCCAAGGTATAAAAGAGCTCCCCCCCCCTCTCTCTCTCCTGCTTTTTCACAACCATGTCTCTGGGAGCCGGCGTTGTGTTTGCCGGCTGTTTTACTCGCTGTCAGAAAGGATTTGAGGCGAGGAGCCATCTAAGCATGCGTACGAGAGGATTCATTTGACCTCATTATACATCAATAAAGAAGGAAGCCGGTTTACTAAATATCACCATGCTGCCCACACTTCATGTCAGATCAGGCAGGAGTGTGCTAAAAAGATGATTCCAGAAACGTCTGGTGAGGAGAGAGAGAGAGAGAGAGAGAGAGAGAGAGAGAGAGAGAGAGAGAGGAAGAGGGGGGTGGGGGGTGAACCCTGACTAGCCAGGAGGGATTCTGACAAGCACAGGAAAAAAGCAGATACGCAAAGCCCTGTTTAAGAGCAGAGCAACTGAAGAAAAAGATTTATGCTTTTAATTAATGGCAATTAAACCATGCCTGTTGGGCTGGCCTATGGCAATTGTTCTCAGTAAAAAGGAGGCCGAGCTGGTGACAAGCATTTGAATCCACTAAGTTCTACCAAGGGAGCTGACACTGCAGGCATCAAACCTAAACTAAATCAATAAAAGAATTAAACTTTTATAAATTGCATTTTGACAACTATCAGATAGCGCTAAGCTTTGATATTACGAATTCCTCTGAGGTGATGCAAACAAGGAGAGGCACACTTAGAGATCCAAACAATCAAAGGGTCTCGTTAGCATGTGCTGTCAGATGCAGCAGTGCTATTAATTACTACAAATTAATGTGACTCTCTCCACCTCTGCTGATTGGAATGATAATCAAGCTCGGCTCTGCACGGGGAACATATGCAACCCTGCCAAAAATAATAAGGACAGAAACCAACAGACGCTCCTCTATGGTTGTGTTTACAAGCCCAAAATGCTTGTTGCGTTATCCTGCAGCCACACACATGCACATGCACACACACACACACATACATATGCAAAGCTGCACTGCTTTTTCTAATTCGCTATGTTTTTACATACATGTACATAATGTGAGTCTCCATTTGATTTTTCAATGAAGCCCTATATCAGTTGAATAGATAAACAACACTTCAAGGTTGCTGATCATTTACAGCTCCTTTCCTGACACACACACATATACTCACACACATGCATCTATTTGTAAGAAGAAAAAGTAGCAGTTAAACTGAGCAATATGTGTTCAGACAAATGTAGGCGTGACACTGTCTTGAAGAGAAACAAAAAAAAAAATAATAAAAAAATGGGGGGTTAGTAGGAAGTGCTCAAAGCTGGCATGACAGCTCAAGCATCCTGTCACTTAAATCACTGTTCATATCTGCGCATCACGAATCCAGAAACGCATCCAGCATCGCAGCGACATCGTGCTCCCGAGTGCCAACAGGCTTTCTAAATGAGACTGAAAGCAGTAATTACTGTACGCCCCCACGCTAAATTGTTTACCATGAGACTGATCCAGCTTGCTAGTGCTGCTTACTCACCCAATTTTTCATCCTTAATATCAAACATCTTTCATGGCATTCAGCTAACACTAATGCACTGGAGCTCACACCAGGCTAATTTGTTCAGCGGTTATGTATTATTCATAATTATTCAATGCATTTTCAGAGTGATTTGCAAATTCTATCAGTATACTTAAGTTTACACACATAATACAAAATGTAAGATTTTATGTTTCCCTACAAGACACAATCGCTTTAAGGGAAATACATTTTACAGAAGTTGGCAATGTAAATTTAATGGCACAGATAAATGGATATTCTGCCTTGTGAGCGTTAATATGTGGAAATTATTTTAATAACTTTAGACAGTAGATGCCCAGCAAAGCATTTTAAGGGAACGATACAAAGCGAGGCAGCGTGATGAACTGCAGCGGTGATACATATCTTCATTCTTTATTGGCAGGTGAGTCTTATCAGTGCCACAGAGCAGCAGCTGGCCTGAATGCATTTGGCCTTGTTGATGCTACCTTAAAGTGTAGCTTACATGATCTCGTTCCCTTGATAAATTTCTCCCAGACTCCACCTGGCTTCGGCAGCCCTCTGACCCCGGCCTGATCAGCGAAGCACCCCTGAGGACCCTAATCGGGACTTGATGGCAACTGGGAGCGTGTTATCGGCTGTTGTTTGTGTGTGCGCATGACGGGTAAAACTGCAACCAGTCAAGTGGGTAAAACAGGGCCTGTCAAGGTTCTAGCAGATGAAGCTAACCTCTCCTCATCTCCAACTGAGGAACAGGACGGGGATGGAGGGGCTGGTTTCAGACTAATTTTTATGCAATTCTCACTCTCTGATCTCAAGTTAAAAGACAGTGTCGACACTCTTAAGAGCATGCTCAACTCTTTTGTGCATAATATGCCTAAAATTCAGGTCATCTGTTGTATTTTTAATTTCTGACAAAGTCTTCCACCTTCATGAAGAAATATGTAAAACAAAGGCCTGACGCTGTGCTCTGTGATTAACCTGTTCCCATTGTCACAGAGGTATTTTAAGAGTCATGAAATGCGCTCCAATGCAAATTAATCCTGCAATATTAAGAATAGAACCTATAGACACATGTATAATGATACCTTCTAATAAAGAATGTATTGCATTATATGTAACCTCCTTTTCTGATTTTAATGCTTAGCATTTATATGCAGTTAGACCTCATTATGATAATTTGATATTTTGACTGAATGGCTAGAGGCAGGATTATAAGAGAAGTCTGTTTTAGAATGTTAATGTCTGCCTTTGAAACTAATGCATGTATTTATTGATTTTTCACTCCTAAATCTATCCTTCTTAAGTTGTCATGGTTTAGTTGGTGGGGGTGGGGGAGCGACGGGAGGAGGGGTTCTTTTTTAACAAAGTGGTCAGGGCCTGAAGTGAGGAATGTAAGCTATGCGTAATCATTAACAGCGAATCCTTCACAATCGTGTTTTACGCCTCATCTTTGTCTTTTTTTTTTCACCCCATCTTCAATGTCACATTTCACAGATGTAGTATTAGCTACGAGACACAAGCATAGGCAGGAACGAGGGAGGGAAAGGGTGGAGAAAAACCTGGCGGAGGAGAATCTGAGAGACAGATTAATGCCTTGCTGGTACTTCAGTGTATCAGGACAAGGATTACGACGGTAACAGCTGTGCCCATGAGTCCCCTGACTGAGAAGAATTACAAGTATTATCACCTACATCATTAAAGTAGGGTTCATAGATGTGGAATGGCTTCAATCAATTCATCCCCAGATAACACCGAGCCAGCTGGACCCCCTGCGTGAGAACTTGACTTAATTGGCCAGTAAGTGGTGGGGAAGGGTGCGTGCTATTTGATCAAATTACAGGGGCCCTGACTAAGGGATTACAATTTTCAGATGACTGCAGAAGGAGGTGATCTGCGATGGAGACAGACTGTGGGTCGGGTCCACAGTTAGCGCGGGCCCGTATAAAGCTGTCCGTGGCTAAGTGTGAGGCCAGTGAAAAATGGTGGCCCACTTGGCACTGGGGAAGGGGAGGAAGGAAGCAGTATCCAGGTCAGCCGTTTGCTTGGGGAAATATACTCATTCATCATCCCCCCTTGGCCTCATTTCTGGCTGGCGATACTTGTAAACTAATAAGTTCCTTGTGCTATTTAGTTAAGATCCTTATTCTACAAATTCACTTACTTTTACTTTATTCAGACAGGAAAGTGGGGAGTGAAAAGATAAAGGAAGGTACGGCGAAAAGAAATAATGAACTCCAAAAACTAACACTATCAAAAGCATTTGGGACATCAGTGATGTATTTATCTGTCTTGAAAATCGGGATTTTGATTCTCGCAGAATAGAGGGGCACCCCCTGTGTTGAACTTCCCAGATGATTATTCAAATGTTTAATTAGCATTCAGATGTATGGTTAGGCTCTTGTGGCTATAATGCATACACAACTAAATCTGCTCCAGTAACCATAAAACTAGCCAAAAGAATTGGAGAGATAACAAGAATTTAAATTAGTTAAAATGCCAACGCTTCGCTGAAATTACCTCTTTGCAATATTCATGGGTGAAATGGCTTGGCTGAAAGGCATTTTCATTATCATTATTCCTAAGTAGAGTACAATTTAGTCATCAGTGCCCAACTCGGCTCCAGTTTTTCAGGGTTTTTTTTTTTTCCAGAGGTGGGAGGGAATTCACCTTTACAGGACATGAGGGTAAAGAGACTCTAATTAGTTCTGGGGCACTAAAGGCAACAGAATATCTTTTTAAAAAAAGGGGGGGGGGTTGGACTGGACTCTGTTTACAAAACAGGATTCATGATGCAACCGCAGAGTGCGTGTTCGTGAGTGTGCATGTGTAGCGGGAAAAAGAGTGGAGAGTGAGTCTTCGTGGCCATTTCTCAAGATAATTCCATGCTGGAGAGCATGTTTGTCATCGCTGTTAGAGTGTGGTGCACATTAATTCTAGTTTTTGCCGTAGTGTAATTCTGGCAAAATGAGCGGCCCTCCAGGGGGCCCTGCATGTCGACTAACTACTGGACAGAATTAGACTCCACAGTGCCTGCTATTCATAATGTCATTAATATAAAGGCAATTAAATGAGTTTTTAACCTCCAACCTCTTATCGTTATTAATGAACAAGCGGATGGAACAAAAACCCACCGAGATGAAGCTGGTAATTATCTTTTGCATCAGGCCTTTGAAACAGGTTTGAAAATTAAAGCTTAGCGAATGAATTGTTAGGGTTTGTTTCCAGGCAAACCCAGAGGGAGATGATGTGGTTTAATTTAATCACATGATGTCATACCAGGCGGGTTAATTAGATGGCTTTTTACTGTCGCTGGGCTCCTCGGTCGACGCGCTGGCATCCTCAAACACACACAGTATTTCCACCAACTATCAAACTGTCAAACTGGTCATTAGCGTCTCATACTGTTTCACTGTATGTTGTAATAAAAAAAATCCTGTATGATCAGGGTAATTAAAAAAAGTATGGAGACAGAGTGCCTGAAGGTCATGTGTCTCGATATGCTCATTATGGCTTTTTTACTATAATTATTATGTAAGTGATTGTGCAGCTCAGCCAGTGTTAACAAGTTCCTAACACGCTGACATTATGAAGCACCCAGGTTGAATTTCACACGTCGAAAATGAAATGCTGCTCTTCGGCGGCAGCGATTCATTCAGAGGGAGAACATTTGAGAAAGCGCCACAAAACTTGTTTCATCAAAGCAAAAAAGCAGCGCAGAAAGGACAGGTTCTTGTTCTCTAGCCCTCCCTGCTCCCCAGACGGTGTAGGCAAAGGTCAAAGGTCATTGTCACTGTGTACCCACTTCTGCAAACAGCTCATTAGTGAGTCGGCAGTCTCACCGTAGACAGCACTCTTGGGAGAAGGGTCACGTTGGTACCTGCTCCACGCCCCGTTTGTTTAGAGGTCTCTTTAGGGACTGCTCCATGATTTCCTCACTCCTGCTTCTTGTTTAATTAATAATTAACTCATGTCAACCGCTTGTTTACCCACATGGGGTGACAAAAAGGGAGACGAAGATGCTGCAATGCAATGACAATGACCTTTCGCATTTATTTGTGAAAACTGAACTCTTCTGGTTTTGTAATTAATACTGTTACGTTATTAAAAGCACATAAAATCTTTCATTTAAAATCAAAAGAATTCTTCTTATGAAACATATGAATACACGCAGCCAAATGCAGCTGAGCTGAGTCTCGCTTTAATCTCACAATTTCCAGTCTCACATGGTTCTCAAATTGGAATACATATGAAGTGTGATATTTCACAAGTCCTTGGACTGCTAACTAAGCTGTCAAATGGGTAAACTGCTCTCCATCTCGCTGACAACAATCTGCAAATGAGCTACAAGCAATTTACTGTGATTATTCTGGCAAATCAGTCAAGTTGGGTTTTTTTTTTTCCCTGCAATCAGTCTGTCTCTGAGAGGAGGACAGAAAGGCTACCCATCAAAGTCTTCACCTTAGCTCATTTGGCTAATGCATTTGTTTGAAATCTGAAAGTTATTCAGCAATCATGACAATTACTGGTGAAATGAAGAGAGACAGGGGTCAAAGCCTGACGTCTTTATTATGGTTGTCTCCGATTGCAGAAGGCACTGCCGTGGTGGGAGCGCCGAGACTTGACAGTGTATAAATCTGTCTGTCTGAAGGTCAACAGAAGTGAAGAGGTTCCCCAACCCCATGACCCACAGGTCTGACTTGACATCTCTATCTATAGTCTGTGCCCATGACAAAGGCACAGCTGACAGATAGAAAGAGAAAATAAAAGAGCAGACTGCACTTCTGATGATGACCTGAAAGGTATCTGTTGAAGGAGGATAATTGCATGGTTAAATGTCAGTTCTGTGGCTGATTCTGTATGTTTATGATGTCTGAAATATTTATGCTGATGTGTTTCCCACTCTGTTGGAATATATTTTAATTATATAGCAAGCCTACATTGTTGACCAGCAGTAGGAAGTAACCAATTCTAAGCAGGCTGCTTGTGCTTAACTTTTTAATTTCATGCAACTTTACATCCCCATTTCATTTCAGATAGCTACAGTTTATTTTTTATTCCATTATTTTTGCTGTGGTTACTGGTTACTTTGCACATTCAGCTACATTCACAACTTAATTTTCTTAAATATGATGCATTTCTAGAAGTTAAAATTGCCCCCTCTTAACTAAAATATGCTTATTATTGTATTAACAATAACAATGTAATTCCATAATAACCTAACAGGAGGCAATTTTGTTTAAAAACATGTCATTGTACTGACAGTACATCTGTGCTTTTAGCTAAGTAACATTTTGAATGCAGAACATACTGTATTCTTTTACTTGCCTTATTATTTTTATGAAAGTGCATAATGTGAAGGCTCGTTCCACCGCTGGCAGTAGCTAAATGTTAACCTTAACTGGGGCTGGGTTATGCAGTCAAAATCACTATCATACTGAAATATACAGTCAATGTCCAGTGTACAAGGCACACTAATATAGCTTCATTCAATACAGTATATATTACAGTTGTCTTAGTATAAAGTTAATTGCGACACTGCTAGCAAAATAGATTTTTAAACCTCATTCCTGATATATGATTTAGCACTGTAGTCACAGGGATGTGCAGAGTTTGAATATTGTAGTACAGGTACAATATTTAAATGACAAGGTCTTACTATGAAAAAAGAAAGAAAAAAATTGTGTATAGAAATATAATCACAACATCACAAATTGGTAAAGTTAGAATTAAATCCAGGTATTGGACTGCAATAGACTGTACAGGTACAAAGCAATATACATGATGAAAAGTTGTTGTTTTTTTAAGCGCTAAATAAATTGGCTAATTTTAAAAGAAATATTCTAGGCTGATAAAAAAAATTACACTTTCTCACCGTGAAGTGGTACTAAAATGTCAGCTGGTTATTTAAAAATGAAACATGGAGGTCAGTTGTCGGCCTTCAGGAGTCCTCATCCTGGTTAGATATATTTGAGAAATCGTTGATTAATTGCAACCCCACTAAAAGTAGAAAGTGTCCTCTGATGTTAGTGACCGTATCATTTTGCCAGTGCATGCGTCTGGCTCAAGCCCCCGTGGCTCTGATGGCTTTAATTGACTGTCTCGCTTTGATTAATGATCACATGTTAAACATGCACATTGTGGACATTCTTACACAGATGTGGAGGGCAATTTGAGGGAGCGAGGCCATCTCTGGAGAAGCACTTATCTCTGACTGTGAGCTCAGCATTTGGGATGAGATGAAAGAGAGGAGTACCGCTCTGGTCTGCAGGCCCCAGAACCGACCTACGCTGCATCACAGTGACATTGAGGATATTTAAAGAAATGGCCTCCCCCCACTGGGCCTCAGACAATAGCAAGGAAATTCATCGCTGAGGTATGATAGAAGATTTTAAAAAATAGAAACTCTAACAGATACTGATTTTTTTGTCTTGAAACTGGAGATAAATGGTGCCAATAAATCAATTTAAAACTCAAACTGAATCATAGCAAGGTATTTTACCTCAAAGCTACATTTAGTGTCCATGAAAATCCCCAAACACTGTCAAGTTACGCATGCGATCACAGTCCTGTGATTTCCAACATGCTTCCTTTTGGTTACCGCTGCACATTACAAAGCTCACCACTGATCTAGGCTTTAGGGACTAAGAGATTCACTGCAGTGACAGTGTTTACACAGTGGGGTCTGCATGGCAGGGCTCTGTATGGAAGCACAAGCCAGCATCAATCAACCAAGCACCAGGCAGCCACCAGCCATCAAGACCAACCACTGTTCAGACTGATTATCAGAGAAGCTTTACATCTTTAGCCCAACCCCCTGCCCCTTTACCCCACCTCCTGATGACCAACAAGGCTTGGCAGGCTGCAGCTGAAATGTCTTGGCCAACACAACCAAGGACCCACCATTACCAGAAGCCGCGTAAACACCAAACAATTTGACCCTGTTTGCCGAGGGGCAGTTGAAGCAAAGTGCAAGAAAAAAGCAACCAAAGAAAAAGCCCTTGAAAGCGAGAGGTCAGTATTGGAGCATGTGATTGAGCTAATTGAAATCAACATCCATGATTGGACACACAAGCTAGGGCATTTGGCAGCACATCTCATGCCAACATCAGTCACCATTCGACGCTGCCCTGCCGGCAGTGAGGGCAGCCTGCTGAGGAGTGGCATGGGTCGCATGCCTGTCACGATTTTAAAAAAGAGAGGAATCACAGAGGGGCCACTGTAACATCACCGCTGCTATGTGCGCCTACGTCAGCCCTGCTTCGCAAGGACATCATATATATATATGGATCGGAGGGAGCTCTGGGCCTGCAGCCCGGGTCGAGGCTGGACTGAGTGTAGAGCACTCTCACCTCCCAGCAGGCTGCTTTGGGCCAGTGTTAATGGTGGCTGCTCTACAGAGCCATGCCAGCCCCCCCATACACCCCCTGCAACTCTATGCTAGCCCAAGGCTGCACACATTAATGCCACACTAATTAGCAAAGGAGCTGACCAACCAATTATGCACAGTTCAGTCAAGATTCAGAGGTTAAAGGGTAATCTAATGCTGCATCACATACCTCAACATGATTTAATCTACAGTATGAATGAGACAGCTGTATATGTAAGTGTGTTAGTGGTTGGGATAAAGGGGTTACATACAGTCCCCTAAACCTACTTTCCACACCCAAACATTTTCAGCTCAGTAATTCAACCTCAAACCCACTTTAAGCTGTGCAGAAACCATCATGGGAGCAGTTTGCACAATGATTTAGCAGTCAGATGATGTAGCGTCTGGCAGTATGTTGTGTTTATGCTGGATGGAGAAATTGTTTGTTACATAAATTACACAACAAAAGCTGAGTTGCCAGCAGCAACCTCCCGGTACTAGACAGTCTCTATTTGAAATTTTAAGCTGCACTGTGATTATTACAAACTAGATTAATTTAGTTATTGTCTGCTTCACATTCAATACAAATACACAAACCAATACTCGTCTAAACCAGAGATCTTATTAGTGAGATGCATTATTTCATTGCCGTCTTCTTATTGTCATTATAACTTTGAAAAAAAGAGGATATCAGCTTTATTTTTCAGTCATTACTTCATTTAGGGTAATGAACTATAACTGTAAAAATATAGTGACCTATTTGTGCCACTTGCTTTTGTCAGGGTTTGTCACACAGTAAAACCATGCAAGCCCAATCATCCAAGGAATATTACATTGACAAAATATGACAGGAGACATGCTTTTGGTTTAATCTGCTGAGTGACAACTGGCCAATCTCACATAGTGAAAAAAGACTGGTGATACCTCCAATTGCTGGTTGCTAATTATATACGACTATGTACACATTACTGGAAACATTTGAACTCATTTGAGTACTACTGTGGGGTTCAGTGTGTTTCAAGATTTTTTTCACTAATCTATGATGACAACTAAACAACAAAGCCTAGGTTGTCCTCAACAACCTGACAAATTAAATCAACATTTTATACATGCCACCTTAAAACTCACTCAAAATGCTGTATTTATCAATCACAGGGGGCAGAAACTTTTGTGGCAACACATGAGAAGAACCTCTTGCAAAGAGCTGTCATCTTTTGTCCTGTGTGAAAAAAATGTTGTGCTATGAAAAGATGTAATGTAATTGTAACATCTATGCATTCCTGTCAAAGAATATGTACACTCCGTGACTGAACAGCTTGTAGATAATAGCTCTTAAGGTCCCACTAAAGCGTTTAAGGTGGGTTGAGGTCTGAACTTGGACTGGGCCATTGCAACGCCTTCATTCTTTTCTTCCATATATGAGGTGTTTGTGCTAAGATGCTATATTTGGTTTTCTCCAAAGACAGCACTTTGCATCATGTAAAAACATCTGCATGTTGGTCTTCTCTGTCTAAAGGACATTGTTCCAGAGTGCTTGCAGTTTGTTCAGAAAACTAAGCCATGCTGCCATGTTTTTGTTTTGTTTTGTTTTTTGTTAAAGAGAGAAGGTCTTCTTTTGGTAACTCTTCCAAACAAGCCATACACATTTAGTCTTTTTCTAATTGTACTATCATGAACTTTAACATTTAACATGCAAACTGAAGCTTTTGAGATGTAGCTCTTTTCTGCAGTTTCTGCAAGCATTGCATGGTCTGACCTTGGACTGAATTTCCTGGGAGATCCACTCTTTCAGTGTTTTCCACTTGTGAATAATCTTTTTCACTGCAGAATGATGGACTATCTATATTTTCTATAATTCATAATTACAAGCCTTTCCAGATGTTTTGATGTATTTCCTCCTTGGTGTTGTGTTAACACACGCCTGAATGCTCCAGACCAGCAAACTGTCAAAACGTCAGCTTTTATAGTTGTGGTCACACTTTCTTATGATATTTGTAATAATGGATGATAATTAGAAAATAATGTTGCGCTTACCCATTCTATATATACTAAAATTAAGTCCCATAAAAAATAATTTCACTCCCAAAGTCAACAAAGAGCTTCCAGTTTTTAATATTTATTAGTTTCCATGCTGCCACTGCTTCCTTTGAATCCAGCAAAGCAATATTTTAATCATATTCCAGAAACAATTCCTAAATCACATTTGAAAAAAAAATTATTTGCTCGCAAACAAATATATTATCAGATCTAAATTTACACATTTCTTCCCTAATCACTACAAAATCAATGATGCAAGATACACCACCATGACCAACAGTTCCTGCTGAAGGAAAACACCACCTCAATGCTTAATGCTTGTAATTATGGCGGTAAAGGGATTATGCAGGCCTGTATGATTCATTCATGGGTCCAAAAAAGTTTTACTTTAGTCTCAGACACTTTCAAACAGATTCCTATAATTTTACATACCTAGCTACTTTTTCCTCTTATAAATTCACATCTACTTTTTGGAAAAAGAATAGAGTGGGCAAAATTTTCAGACTAGAAGTCCGTGCTTGCTCGGTGTTCAGTCTATACTGATGCTTTTGTTCATGCTTTCATCAGGCCCTCCCGGAGGTCGGTAATACATCTTTTTTCCCCCCCCAGGTGTGGTTTCAGATTTCTGATTTTGCTTAGAGAAATGTTGCTCTTTCCTCCATTCCCAACACAGCTGCTGCATTATACCATGAATTATAAACACGCCTATGATGCTGCTGACAGAGACTCCTGGAATTTGAAGTGTCTTGGATTTTTATTTCTTTATATAAATGTCTTTTTGGTGTAATGAAATAATTTATTTTCTTAGCTTGACACTGTTCATTTATGTTTTTCATGTCTGTTACTCAACTCCACCTGTTTCTCTCTTTACAATTTTGTAGCTTTACATACTAAGAAGTGAATTTTAACAAGAAATATGAGAAGGGGTCAAATAACCTCTGAGTCTTACATCTTATATTATCAATTAGATTTTGTGACTCATTTCCAAATCTCGGTTATTAAAAATGTTCTCTAGAGTTATTTACCAATGCAGATATGCTCTTCTAGCCATCTCCTTTCTACCTTATTGCCTACATGTGCACAGTATATATACAATATGCACAGATCTGAACTATTTTCTGTCATGCCTTTGCATTTTATGTGAATTCTTGTACATACAATTTCACTCCAGCATTGGAACTACAGATTCCACTGATTACAGAATGAACTACAGCCATACATACATAAAATACAGATACGCAGCTAACTAATGGGTAAGGACATAGCAGAAAAATTAGATCACATCACATCAAGTCATTAAATGAGATTTGATGTGATGGAAATCTTTGGGAAATAAAACTGTAGGGAAAATTAATGAAATATAATTCTCTCTCTGTATAAAACCTTCTTGTTAAAGGCCTTGTTAACTACTGTTAAAGGCTGCGTATGCTTTTACCCACATTTTTAAGAGAACGCACTTGTAACAGAGTAGTGTGATCAAAGTTTCTGTCTGGCAGTGGTAACCAGGGGAGAGCTGGTGTCTTGAACAGTTTTGGAAATCTACCCACAGCCCAATTAGCAAGGATATTTAAAAGACCAGGCTTGTGACCAGAAGGTTGGAATCCCAGCTGGGACGCTGCTGTGTATCTTAGGTACTTAACCTGAATTGCCTCAGTAAATATCCAGCTGTATTAACAGATATAGCACATACAATGGGATCACACTTACCCTTCATATGGGATTTAATGGGCAACATGAGCACACTGTCAGTTTTGCAGCTTTCTGCAAATAACTTTAATAACTTTGCACAAATGAAAAGTTTGTTTCAATAAAATCACCAAGAGCAGCAGGCTATGTATTATCCCAGAGGCGACCATTACCGTGCCTTTGTCCTAACGGGATGTGCAGTTCACTCTATTGGACTGCGGTCATTTGTATTCTGTTAAGGCAGCACTGATCATCAGCCACCATCTGCATAGTTTTACTACTTGTGATGATGGTGCTGTTCAGAGGGCCCTGTCATTATGCTTTACTGCATTGTTAAAGCCTTTCTGGGTGCAGCATCAGAAGAAATGGCTCATTCAAACATGGCTCTCCCCTCTGCTTCTCCTTGTATATGTCTGGATCAAGGGTTACAAAGTACATCTCTTCTGCACACAAGTGCCTCAGGACAAATCTGACCAGCACTTTGCAAAGTGATACATGGAGCCATTGAGGCAAAGCTGGATTTAAAAGGTCTACATTTTTCAGAGCTGTGAGGAACAGAGACTTTTGACTTTTTATTAGACGGACACAACAGACTCAAACATAAAATATCCCCTCATACAGCTTGAAAACATGCAGCTGCTCACATATGTGGTAAATTACTTCAATGTGAAATACAACGATCCCATCATTCTCATATGTAATACCACATTACAAATTCAGTGTAGATAAATCATGTGTTTTAGTGTGCTATGAAAACAAAAATATAGACCTTCTTTGAATAATGACTTTCCAGTGATTTAATGCCGAAGTCTACTTCCTTTTGAGCGTCCCAGGTGATAACACTTTGCATATTGTTGTGAATAACATCCGTTTGTGTGATGGGGGAGAACGCATTGGCCCCTTGGCAATGTAAAGCAGTTCTTTAGTGTGAATCACATAGCTGGAGGTTATCGCTTCGTATTCTTAAAGTCAGAGGCAAATCAAAGCTCAAGAAATATAATTATTCAAAATACAAAATACAACTATTTTGTAAGTGTGGGTGTTCATCCAGCTTATCTGCAGCAGTGCTTTTAATAGTTTGAATCATAATAAAAGTATGTCATTAGTAATGTTATGCTTATAGCTGAGTGCAAGGTTCTTACTATGCAAGCAAGAAATGCTGTGCAAGTGTACTCTGCAAACAGGATGGATTTCCTTCATTAAAATCGTCCTCATGAGTCTGCAAAGTTGCCTTTGCTGTTCTAAGAAAAATAAATGTTTGGCTCCTATATTAGCGGTGATAAATTCACGAACAAATTAATTTGTTATCTGTCACATCGCTGTGCCTGTTACTTAATAATCATCTGTTTATTTGGGCTTCTTATTCTGCTTCACATAAAGCTGTGGTCTTATGCTTTAGAAACATTGAATGCATTTTGTACTTGAAACTGAAGATAGAAAATTATTTATAACAATAAAGCTGCCGAATTTTTCCTTCACATATTGTTAGCTTACCGCTCCAATATGACAATGCAGTACTACGGTGCAATTTATGTGACTATATTAGCATTAATTTGGGGTGGATTGTACTTTAATTCAATATTCAGCCTTAGTTGGTCTGCCATTGTTGTTTGGTGACTAATAACCATAATAATGGGTTCTAAATAAAGTTTTGAGTGATATTCAAATAATCTGTGTTAAATAAGGTTAGATGAATGGTTAGATGTCCATTCAAGATGTTACAGCTTGCATGTACTGTGAAGTCGTCTTGGTTCCTTTTGTCTTTCTTGTATTTTCTTTAATTAAACATTTTCTTTTTTCATTCCAATCAATGTTTCCTGGTTTTTAAGGGACAGGATAACTGGACCGGAAATGGAAACAACACCTCATATCCAGATGGGACCTTATTGCATCCAAACTGTTGCCATTTTTGGCCAAAGACAATAGTTTGGTGTCAAAATAGTGGTTTAATACCTGTAGATTTGATTTCAAATGTGGCTTTATGTGGTCCAACCAGTTTCTATAGTTGATTAAAGTTTGAAAAACGCTAACATATATTGTCTGAAAAGATACCAATTACATTACTTTTATTCTCTTACTGTTGTTAATAATAATTCTGGCAACTATATGGTAATAGTAACTTACTGCCACAGTGGGAAGTGCTCAGGAAACTTTAATGTACTCTTACATCCACCTCAACAGAGCCACCGTTTCTCACATCGTGCTTGAAGTCCCAAAAATTCCCATTGTTTTATAATCTATGTCAAAGAAAGACTTTGTCGTGTTCCAATTTTTAGAGTGAATGATGACACATTAAATTTCTATTTTTTAATCTTAAATTAAGAGCTAATAGTTATTCATAATATCATTTAGTTCCTGTAATCTGGATTATATATTCTAATACAATCTTAATGCATATTATCTGACTGGAAAACTGAACTTTTTTAATCTTTGCGCCAAAAAGGTATCAGCAAAATGAATTCAGATTGTCAAGGAATTAGTGGCAACTTTATAAAATAAGTAGTTAAGAAAAATGAGGCAGTGGCAGACTCAGGAAGCCCTATTGATTTCTAAAATACATTCTAAAAGGTCCCATGCCTAACTTCGGTTTGACAGCTGGATTTGTGAAGTCTTTGAACTACTCCAGAACAAGGCTGCTAAATAACTCCTAACAAGACATCACTAGTGTGGACTGGGCTAAGAGGGCCTTAAGGAGACAGCAGCTGAACGCTTTGCTTTAACTGGCATGAAGAGCCAACCGTGGGCCACCGCCATTAATGGTATGGGAGGGTGCTAGAAAACTGCATGGCCCAAATTTGCATGCAAAAAAGAAAAAAGAAAAAGAAAAAAATGCCAATGGCACTTTCAGATAACAAGACAACAGTGGAGGAGGAGGAAGACGCATGGTGGGAAGAGTCAGCAGCATCTTTAATAATATGAGGGAAAGTCAGAATAGGAAAACTCTGCCTATAGGTATGGGGCTAATTAACAAAGTTTTGTCTGAGAGAGGAATCCAGGGCAAAAGAGAATGGTTAGATTCAATATTCCCCAAAGATTGTCTTCAAAGCTTAAACCGAGGATATTAAATGCATCAGAAATAATAATAATGCAAGCACGCGTGTCGCTGCTGCCGGCTTCTGCGTCTTTGAGTAGGCAAGATACTGTATGTCTGTGCGTTAATATCCACAGCGCGGAAAGGATGCCTTTAAACTTCTGAAATACTGTATTGTTCACAATCAGCAAACAGCAGTTTTCATTAAAAGGAAGACGATTTTCATATATGCATATTTTTATACATACCTCCTCCTCCACCCTGACTCCTCATACCCTGGAGATCCCCCATTACTAATTAAAACTCTTGACAAACTGTCTGTCTGCCTGGGACGTGGTCACCCCTGTGTGCTGATGAGAAGATGAAGAATGCACAGCAGAAGTTTATTTTTTTTAAACACATTATTCTATGGTCAGAAGACAACCCCATTTATCGCCACAATAACTGAACCTGGTCCCATGACCTTCTTTCAGTTTTTTGCTGGTCAGGATGGTCAGTCTCATGTAAATGTGCTCACATGCAGAAGCTTTCCTGCTGCTAAGTCAACTAACACAATCTAGCTTTGTCTCTCTCTCTCTCAGTTTTACTTTTCTTGTTCCTCCTTACTCAGAGTGTTTCAGCTCAGTTCACCACTTTTACTCAATGATATAGGTACTCTAATTTAAAATTCATCAAGCCACAAAGTAATCTGCATTTAAAGCTATATATATTCTATTACTTCTATAACTTGTGTAATAAATTTAAAAAAAAATCATCACTGAGCTACAGAAGGCAACAATTCAATTCAACTTTATTTTATTTATACAGCGCCAAATCATAACAACCTTCACCTCAAGATACTTTGTATTGTAAGGTAGACCCTACAATATTGCATACAGGCAACAGACTCTTTGAATACTTTAACCAATCCTTAACAAATGGGACTCTGTACTCCTGTTTGAATTCTCAAAATATTACAGCTTTAAATAAAGCTATTTTAGTAGTCACCACTAAGCTGGAGTGCATAAAAGAGGGAAAAACCACAACTTATAGGCAAGCAGATGCTTATTTTAAGTGGGAAATCAAGCAAATCAATACTTGCATTGCTCTTTTGACTCCATAAATATTTAGAAGCAATACTATTGTGAGTTGAAGTGCCCTAGGAGTCAATTCTGATTGCAAGCAAAAAGTTTATTGTGTTTAGCTGTAAATAAGACACACTAATAGATTTAGGATAAGTTAGGATAAGGATAATAGTTTAGGAAATAATGTCAGAGGAAATTTAGAGGTTTTTTGGGCAGGCTGTCTGCCTCCACATCAATACAGAGTAAAAGACATTTGTTTATGTTTATATCAGTATTAAAAACTAAAAGTTGAATTTATCAGGAAGACATACGTTTCACGAAACGTCAAGAAATTTCTAGAAAGAAATTTGTACTTTTATTCCATTTAGGATGGAGTAGGGCCTTTTTTTTTTTCTTTTTTGAAGCCTGGGTTTAAAAAATGCCAAGTGAATGGGAGATATTGTGAATGTTGAAAATATGTTCCTATTTTTAGGTGAGCCAAACATTTAAGATCCCTTGCAGTGAAGTAGAACTAAAGCGCATACACAACATAATTTCTGTGACTATAGCTGAAGCAAACACTGGCGTGGTGCACTTAGAGGAGTTTTTCGTTTGAGGCAGTCCTCAAATATTTAAGGCCAATTCAGCCTGGCAATAAGTGAAATATTACCATGGAAGTACTCATGCTTTGAGCCCTTTAGGTTTCTTCCAGCAACTTGTTTACAGCCGGGCTCGCTGAAGGTTGACCCTGACTCTTGTCAACCTTGAGCAGGTCTCTGACTCCAGGCCTGTCCCGTCCAACGCCTCCATCCATTTGTGGATCTTGGAGGGCTGAGGGGTCAGCTCCGTTCTTACACCGTCAAGCCCTCTTGCCTGGATCCTCACTCTGCCAACTCCACTTACTGTCTCCTGCCCCGTCTCCTGCTCCCTCTCCAATCTGCTGCTACCTCCGACCGACCCTGATACATAGCAGGGCACCACAAGACATGTTTCCCTCTCAGCCAGCAAGGAGGGTTATGCGTTGTGTTATCTTTCACTATCTGTGCCTTTCTCCATTTTTTTTCCCCTAACTGTCGACTCACATTGCATTATAGCTGTGTGCTATAAGACTCCAAGCCATTGCAAAGGATCAGCTTCTATTAGGGCGCCTATTATCATCTCAAATCAGTCGCATTTTAGCATTTAAGTGTCGAAAGTTCACGCTGAATTTTCCAGCACCATGCCTCAAGGTATAGAAGGCACATCAGGCAGCCGCCTATAACATGTTCTCTCCCTTTTTTCTACTTCTCGAACACGCTGACTGTTTGTAAAATTACAAGAGATTTCACAGGGCCAGAGTTGGGTGTGATGAAATGCTTGCTGAAAGTGCCTGGCACTAGCAATAAATGTTCACAATGTTCAGCCAGTGTTGCATTGTGTAACAAATATTAAGCTAATCATCAGTCACTTTTGTCTTCTAGGCAACACTAGGGTCCTCTTTATAATCCTATTTACCATCTCCAGTGAAGCCACCCCCTCCTGTGCCCACTGCCCACCCTCTGAATCCACACACACACACACACTCCCTGACCCCCTCCCGCCCACCACCCATCCGACCCGCGGCTGTTCATCTCTAATGAAAGAGAAGATAACGCACAGACAGTCGGGATCACACACTTAGATGCCTGCCCTACATAGTGCCTTTTCTTCCACCAAATACTTCACAAGATGTCACTGACATTATTTAAAGTGATTACATTTAGCAGAAGTGAATGTCATGGAACAGCACAATTACTCTCATGGCAAATTTAGCCCTTTTGACAATCTCCCCTACAGGTTAGCTCCACCCCAGCCCCCATCGCTGCATGCGTACACACCCACAAACACAAAATGTTCTGTCATCTATACCGTGAAAACCTATGCACAACAAGACAAAGAAAATGCTGGCTTATGTCTCAATCCAAGAGGAAACATTTGCTGTCAGGCGAGTTCATTTCAATAAATAATATGAGAACCCCGCTGCTGGCTCTGTTACTGCATGTTTACAACATGTTCACACTTTGGGGATCTGAATAACATAAGGAAAAACTGAACAACAACTTAATTTATAGATGTTACAATGTGTGCATTTTTTCTGTTAATCTGAATTTCAAAAGGCTTTTCGCGCACTTATAAGAACATCCCAAGATTATAAGCGCAAATTTAATCAAATACATTAACACACTAAGTCAATCCACATCACTTATCAAGCAAGTAGTCAAATCTTCGGCGTACTAATGGAAAAATCTGTTTGGTGCATAACATTAAAAATCTAACATTAATGTAGAAAATCTGTCTGAAGCATAGGCGCACACATGCCCACACACATTCATTCTCACTTACACACACGCGTACACCCACACAAATAATTGAGATTTTTTTCACAAGGACATGCAGAGCCTGGAGCCAGTGCTTAATTGCACGAGCTATCATTACACGGAAAATCAACAATTTTAAAAATACACCGAACACCTTTCATCTTCACCCTCCTCTAATCGCACCAGTAAGAGCCGTCTGGAAGGGAGCTTGATGTAGTCAAACTATCTAAACAGCGCCAGCGGGTGCCTCACAATCAGCACCACTGATGCAGATAGTTTTGGACACAGCGGAGTGCTGCAACGCCGCCTCGCACTCCTGCCGTCCTCTCACCATCTCGTCTCCGATAGGGAATCAGATGTGACCCCGCGTGCCATGTTCGCCTGTTTCGCCCGTGGTGAAGAGCAGACAAATGAACCAGAATCGCAGAAACCGACACAAATATCTCCCCACTGTGTTAGCCTCTCTTTGCTTTTGAAAAGCCATTTAGAGATTGGTGCTGAAACCAAACTGTTACTTGTCCCTGTCTTTGGAGAGCAGCGAGGATGCACTCGTCTCCCTCTTTTCCAGCAGAAGCGCTGGCCTCAGCCCTTGGGGAAACGATATAATGAGGATCTCTATGCCTACACTGACTCATTTCAATTGGAAACGCTACACACACCCTGCACTTTGGACCAGTGATGGTTGCATTATGGGCCACGATCAGAATATGACAGTTCATCACAATGTGCTGCTTTACTTTTCACTGCTGTTCTTTGCAGGTCATCTTTTAACACGTCTCTTTTTTTGGTGTTGTTTTGGCTACAGTGCGTCCAGAAAGTTTGAGACAACGTAATGAAGTCATATTGTGTTCAGTAATTACTAATAAGCTAAAAACATGAACAAATACCCATGTTGCACTCGTGTTAGCGGATAAGGAACCTCGTTAAAACTGCCTAGTATATTTTGAATAACTGAATAATTGAGTATAACCGCAGAGGCTGAATGTAGCAATTAGTAGAAACAAGGTTAGCGAATGAGTGACACGCTAGGTTAAAGGTCAGCTCACATTTGAGGCAAGCAAATGCACCAAACTCCCAATTTACACACACTGGCCCAACCTCTTAGCCTTAATATTGACAAATGCATAACAGCAATGTCAAGTGCTCAAGGGTGATCTACTTTTTTCCTGATGTGGGGCTCCCTGGAGTACGGTGCAGAAACATATTCTCTTCAAACAATCCCAATGACAGCCAAATAGCCTGCTTGTCGCTTGTAAAAAACCTTCTAATGATGCGTGTCGAGGGAGCGCCCTGCCTTCTTGTAGCAGACGACTCCCCTGTGTACAAGGAAAAGCAGAGGGAAAAAATAATCATGTTTCCCCCAAATCATTCCTCCTCATGAAACCCAACGACACTCGAGCATCTAAACAAACCTCTCCTCTCAGGTTCGCTCGCATTTCCTTCCCTCCTGCCTTTCTGATCTGTTAAGTCAACATTCATTACAATAACCATTAAATTTCCATTTTCAAACAGTACTTGCACATATGCAAAGACTGGAATATCTATTGGAAAAAAATTGGACATGATAGGTACACGAGTGGAAGCGCAGGCTCTTCATGCTGCTGTTGCATCAGTGCAACATGGAAGCATCTGTTCCATCCAGGGTTCCCCGCTTCACCTTTCATATGAAAATTAGAACAAAAATCATGGGAAGTTGGATGTTTGCTGTCTGGGGCTTAATGTTTCCTTATGAAACATTGGCGGAAAGTCAACAAGATCATATTCATGTATCTGTAATATGATTTCTTGTTAGAGGTTGTAGGCTAAGCCACAAGGGGGATTCTCGTTTTAGGTCTGAAATTCTACCATACCATTGATATTTTTAAAGAAGCCATTCTTTTTATATGTTAAAATAGTACTATTTTACAAAGTATGTGAGTCAGTGTATGTATGTGTGTATGTTTGCCCCATTAAAAGTCATGCATGCATGCTTACATGATGCTGATGCTGACGATTGAATTTATGCTAATCACTCCGTTCTTTGACTTTAACTAATACAATGAAACCAAACCCAGCTGGACACTTTCTAACTATCCAAATAGTTCATTCAGAACAACACCGTTACATTTGACAAAACAATAATCTATCACTAACTTTTGGGGATAAAAAGATCATCTGAGAAGCAGCATAGTCTTGATCTTAAGGGAGCAGACTAGTTCACCGTAAGATCAGAGAGCCTCTATTAAAAACATATCTTTTTCATGTTCACTGAGCACATGACAGGGCAGCCAATGAGAGAGCAGGAGGTTCTGTGTCTTAATGCCAAGAAAGTGGGAGTGCTAACGGGCTCTGATTAGCTCCGTTTATCTCTAATTAATTACCTTTACCTAATTAGATGCTCTGTTTCAGCTAGACATGGAGTCAAGTAGACTAGATTATTAGTGTGCTCATCGGGCCTTTATAAAGGGCTGAAATTAATGTTACGTGCAAAAGAATCCGCTGCTTTAATTGCACAGGTGTTGCCTTATGGCAACACTTCATCATCCGCTGGCTCCCCAAGATTATTAGCAGGGATTCATACAAAGGGACTACTCTGTGAACTGCACCCTCACAACAGCTCATTAGTTAGGCTTGTTATTGTATTATTTATTACATTTGGCCTTCCCCCATTGCCCATATTGATTCATAAGCCCTATTTTTTTAACTCCTCTTCTTCTTGGCTGTCTGTTATTTCATTGCCAGTTAGTGAGTCTAATTTCAAAGCCTGCTTTCACAGAACACTGGAAGCCATAAAGATAGAAAAAGTCTGTTTTCACACTTGCATCTCTTTTATGAATAAAAAAAAAAAAATCACCAATACATTTTCAAATAGCTTCTCATGATAAACAAGAAAAACACAATACAAAGACTGCAGAAGCAGCGGTAAATTCATTTGTTGATAATTAACATTAATAAATTCCTTATGTGGGTTTTATTTGAGAGTGTACAGAGATTTGTGCAGTGAGAGAAAAAAAAGGTTAATTCTCTTTTATGACGCAAACACACTCTGCTTTACATGTACGTAGTATTTTAAACATAAATGTTCTATTTAGCAACATGTATATGTGTACAACATTATGGCTGCAAATTGCTACCATGAATAACTAAAAAAAAAAGCTTGTCTAAGCAAAGCATTTCACTCTTTTGCTAGGTAGACAGGTTTCTGGACACTTAGCTTAGCTTTGCTCAAACACTTGAAACCGAAAACACTGTAAGTTGAAATCCCTCTACCAGCGCTTCTAAAGCTCAATAACTGACACATCATTTCTTACTGTCACGCAGAGGAAAGCCATTTATTAATGCTAAGCTGAGCTAACCAGCTGTTAAGTTGAGCTATATGTCTACAGTTTAGAGACAACAGAGCAATTAAGAATTTTCCGAATTTTATTTTCAAATATACTTAAATTCTTAAAAGTGCTCGTATCTACAGAAATTGAAAGGTATAGAAAGTCTGTAGGTAGAGAAAGTCCTGTCCTGTCCAATTAAATCTACAAATGTGAATTTATTAAATAACTATAATAAAATAAAATAATAAAACGAGATTAAAATTATCTTTAAAATTATAAGACAGTAGTTTCCAAAGTGAAAATATCCTGAGTCGAACATAAAGGTCCACCACAATGACATCCACAGTTTTATGGGTGATCATGATGGCCTTTAATTGGCCGTGGAACTGGCTGAAGCAAAAACAGAATGGAGCATTTTTCCAATCTTATTCCTCTCTAGCTTCTCCAGCGATTTTTTTTCTTACTCTCCTCCAGTCTCAAATTGTGTTGTTCTGGGGAAAAGCAAGGCTGACAGCTTGAGGAAGTCTGATGTCCTGGCACTTATATAGCCCTGGCAAAGGAGTGGATAGTGCAGTCAAGTGAGGGATGTGGGGGGAGAGAGAGAGAGAGAGAGATGGAGAAAGAAAGCCTGAGGGAAGCAGTCCACTGGACATGCATATGGTCCTCTCCTGGTTAGCTTCTCCACTGCTTCCTCCTCACCACTTATGGCCCCTCACAACCTTGTCTTATGGCACCTTTGCCAATAGGAATGGGCAAGGCAGCTGTAACCAAGCATGCTCAAGGCCACTGACCTGGAAATGTGGCTCAACCTAGCAAGCCCACTCACTAGCCTCTACTGGATTTGTATGGCCGGGAGAATGCATCCCCCTTCCCCCCCCCTCCCCATACACACACTTCATATCACACTGCTCATAACACTCAGCTTACTGGCAGTGTTATTATTGTCCTACAATACACGTACAAATGCTCAGTCTAAATATGTATACGAGCATGACAAGGCAGATTAAACTGCCAATATCCTCCAACACATTTTGTCATGTTAGCATCAAGCGTTAGCATTACGCGAAGAGAAAGCTTCAGAAGCTTAGCAAGTCAAGAGCCTACGTCTGAGGGTTTTCTTTAAAGTGCTCAACTATAATTGTCTTTAGCTGGCTGTGATGGATATATTAAGACAAATTTCCACTGCATCATCCCACCCCGCTCCATCTTTACTTTATTTCATCACACGTCTGTAAGATATCACACAGTGTGACAATTTTCTAACAGGGGCTTCAAAATTATTCAACAATAGGCTATCATTTCAGAAATTTCTCTCAGAGAAAGAAAGAGGAAAAAAAAAACAGCACGCCATGTTTGTTCAATGCCTCCGAATGAGTGAAATTAACAAAGATGATGTGACACTATCTGTCATCAGCCATTACTAATCAATGGGCTCTCCACTCAGTCGGGCATATTCCCAGTGGTCTTACTTCCTTAAAAGTACAGCAGGTATTTTAATACGTGATGAAAGGCTCGCTTCATAGCTGAGCATGAAATATGAGGGACATGTGACGACTGGGATGCGACCTCCTGTCTTAGAAGCTGCTCGAAGAGACGAGACAAGGAATCAAGCGTCACTTTTGAGACGCGATGGCGGGCTTTAAACTGAAGTATCTTAACTTGTGTCACGTTTAGAAACAATTAGAGCCCATTTGATGTTTGATAGTAGAGCGTGTGGGGGGGTTAGCTCATTTCAGACGTTTAGCATTTCAAGTATGCTGACACATTCGACATAGACAAAAGACTGTATTCTACTGATAGTGTAATGACAGACACTGCTTTAGCTTGTCTTACACCTGTGTCATAATCAACCTACTTCAGCATAAAACAAGTACTCGTGACCTAAATTGGCTCCATATCACCCACTGATGTTACTTCTTTTATTCTATTATGATACATATACATATGACAACATGGCACTGATTTGAAGTAGGATGATGTTCACAGCGCCGTTGTTTGCTTGATCATTTATTTCTGAACTTCTTTATAACCAGCAAAAAGTTGGATAAAGGCCCTCTGCCAGACAAAGGTCACTCAGCCAAGAGCACAGAGAACATTCTCCTAGTTCTCATCCTATTTTTTAGAAGTGTGGGTGGAGCGTAGGGGTGTCTCTCACACTCTCTCTCCCTGACACACTCCCGCCGCACTGCTGTCCTCAGCATCTCCGTGGGGCGGTGACTAATTGCCCCCGTAAATCACTGTGCGGGCCGCGCGATCCTCCGTTTATTTTTCCTGACAGTAATTTAGTGCTTGCTCTTTTACACACTTGTCATCGCGTGTTTTTCCTCACATTAGAGGCTGGTGGAAAAAGGACGGTAATTAACGGTGCGACGCGCGCTCGCCATGGCTCTTTCATCATGGTGTGATAATTGTGCTCCTTGTCTGTCACAGTAACCTCTCAGTTTCCCCTGGAACTTCCTCTGTGCTATTTGTCAACCCCGAGAAATGGGAAGGATTCTCGTGGCCTGGCTGCGATTCGGCTCGCCTCGCTACCAGTTTTCCTATTTGTATCAAGACTGAGTCATTTATATTTCATACAAAACTTGTCACAAATATTAGCCCTTTCTGGCACAGGAACATAAAAGATATATGGTAAACACACCTGAGCGCTTGATAGCTGAGGAGTTCTACGCCCTCCTTTGCTTTTTATTCCTTAGTCTTCTTTATTCTTGAGGGGAGGGGAGGACGCAGAGGAGTTGGCAGGGACAGCCTAATAAACAGTCCATGCATTCATAGTGCTAAGATGCAAAAGCCAGAGCAGTAGGGATGCGCAGAACAGCTGAGCCCATAGAAAACCCATTCAATGAACTAATCTATTTACAGGAAAGCCCAGTTCACTCATCTCTTTAGAATTTACAGTGGAATAATGCAGTGTATACACTGTAGAACATGTCATATTCTATTTTTATCAGCTGTGGGCAGGTGATTCACTGTCTACCTTGTTATCCTCTGCTGTTCCATGCTGAGGATGCACAGTATCCATCACCCATAACCTGCACCCCAGAGGTTAAGTCATCAATAACTTTGCTGCTGAAAATATTGCAGAGGACTTGGAGGTTTGCGTAAGGTCCTTTGACTGGCTGTCCACATCCCGCTCCAAATCCCTCTGCACCCCTTTCTCTCAACTTCTCCCGGATTTTTTAATATCTTTATTCTCCTGTCACAGACAGGGGCTAATGGGATGTGTGGTCAAGATTTCAGGATCCATCACTGGCTTGCTGAAGAATTAGCATGGGCCCCATGCATCACCTGCCAGAGCTGTCAGGCCTGCTGTCTCCCGCGCTTCATTATAGCGCTGGCACTGTGCTGCCTGTCTCCCCTCTGCGTTTGCTTCTCCCCAGCCAGAAACCATGGTTGGGAGGGGGGTGGAGAGGCCCTACCACGCCCCTCAATGTCAGCCCTGGTCACCAGCCACTAAATTAGGATACACTGTCGTGCTTTTAGAAATTAGGAAGAGGAACGGACAGAGCTTCTGCCTGCTGAGGATGCTCTCAGAGGCAAGCGATTCTCCCTCCCTCCTCTTATCCCTTCACTCCTCCTTCTCTCAGTGACATAGCTTTAAGTGTTTTTTTTTTCTCTTTTTTTTTATCAAGAGTAAAAAGTCTTTAAAACTATTAGGGTAATTAGGAAGTATTTGTCCCTTGTCATCCTAAAGGAACTATTTGATTACTCATGTCCCTGTGGTTGGGAGTAGGGGGTACTGCTCTCATTTTTGGTGGCTAACCCCCTTGTGCCTCATTCAGAGCCTGGACCCAGAAAACCCCCTCGAGAGCCATTCTTTATGTCTTCTCTGCAGCGCAGATTAGACCAGCAGTGCTAAGAAGGTCACAGTGAAAATGAAGAGAGCAAAGCAGGACTACAGCTGGGGACCCTGCCCCGGTCCTTTCCCTCTCCCTCTTATTAGCAAATCAAAGCTGCCTCCAGAAAGATTCACACTCCTCACCTGATTTTGTCCTTTTCCGCTAATCACATAGCCACTTTGCCTTGACTGACAGTTTTCTTTATAATTGGCCCATGATCTGGCAAGGATCTAATAACCAGAAAATCCCCTCTGAGGGTCCGCCAGGCTTGGGCGACCTGTCTACGCACACACACTGCCTCCACCATCCCCCTAACACCATCTGCAAAGGGCCGTTGCCATGCCACACTGTTTGTGCATGACAGCGGCAAGCTAATCTTAACGTTCAATAATGGTGTGAATATTCAATGAGCAGCTCAGGCAGAGGATCCACAGTAGCACACTCTAATTACTGTTCATTTGCCAGAGTATCAAAGCCTAATTACTGTTCATTTTAATGCTCCAGAGAAAAGGGAGGAGAGTCAAGGCAGGGTTAGAGGAAGATGCCCTCGAGAGATCAGTCAGTCAGTCTTTATCCGTCTCTTTCGCCGTCTCTCTGCTTACAGCCAGTTCATTGTCTCTGTGCGTGCGAGTGTCTGAGCAAATTCGGCACGTATTTGTATGTCTGTGTGTTTCATTGTGCAAGCAAACATTCAAAATTTCTTCAAACAAACACGTTAATCAATCACAGAGACAGCTTAGAGGAGAGAAAAAAGGGAAGACATGAGAGCACAAGAGACAGGGTCCATAATCCCGAGCTTATTGTTTCTTTTCTCTTCTTTATCTGTTTAATGTGTTTTGGGTAAATATCAGACAAGAGAAGGGAGGGGACTGCCGTCATATTGTCTTTGCCTTCACCAGAAGAAAGCACGCTTTTTCTTCCCTCTCACCTAATCCTGACAGAAGCCACCACAATCACTATCTGCCACCCATTTGACAGTTTCTGTCACCAATTAGCAGCTAAATCAGCATCTCCCCAAACAGGAAAGTGAAGCAATTTATATGTCTATTATTTAGTGCTTGTCTAAGTGGGTATTCGTCTCTTTTCATTCACACTCTTACTCCTTCACATTAGAAAACAGACAACTGCAATGCAGTCGGCGGCTCACCGGTCCTCTCAGATCATCCGGCTCCCTGCGACGGCGCAGGAGGCCCCTATGGGTGGGGAATAAACCCTGTCTTACCCTATCAGGAAGTTTGTCCTGTGAATTTTCAACCCCTTGCTCCACAAAATTTACAAGGCATCAACAACCCCTTTAATGAGCCACACCAAGCTGTTCGCCGGCTTTCCCCATGATAGGATGTTAAATGAAAAGCTGCGTGCAACATGCGAGGTTTGTTATCATTCAATCTGCTTGGGACCGCAAACCGGTCATTATCCAGCCATTATTTTCCTTGATTTACAATCGAGGGTGGAGGAGGCGATTGCTGTGGCTTGTTCTCCCCTCAGTGGGACGGATAGGAACCAGCTTGAAAATTTGCATTTACATGATCCGGCTGAGCAGCTTATTAGATCTGGATATTTATTTTCCACTTAAACCGATGTTTGATTACACTTTAATAAAGAACAAGAAAACCACAGAGCTGGCTGGGACTAACTGATCCTGCCCAGTGGTTTCTTTGGGATTTTGTGTAATGAAATGAGAGGGAGAAAAGATAAGCGTGCTTAGGTAGTTTATAACAGATACACAGATGAAGATGATTTGGGGGATAAGAACAAGAGGATGCACCTTGTAAAATCATATAAATTCCCCGAGTGTAGCTAAACTGTTAGACATTCAGAAATAACATTCAGATCACACAAAGATACTTCAGGCAAACTGAGCTGTTAGAAAAAAACACACCAAACATCCACCCTATAAAATATGTCATGATCTACAACAGTGGCAACAAACAACAGTGTAAAGGTGTCTGCGTAGCACCAAAGTGTAACTACAAAGCACGACTCGACAGAAAGAGTAAATGTAGGCAACCCACAAAAAGAAAGGGTTGTCAGCAGAGTTGTTTAATTGTGTTGAGATTTTAAAAAAAAAACAAAAAAAAAACTGTGATGCGCTAAAATAAACTACACTAGCTAATGGAAACGAGTGCAATGTGTTTAAAGGCAGAAACTAAAGATTCACTTGATTAGCCACTAATCCGACAGTTTTTTAACATCTAATGCCGTAAAACTTTGATAAATGATGATTAAATCACTGTCAGAGTAGCAGTGTTTCAAGTGTAATGGAAGATGACTTAATTATGATAACTGCAAGATGACTGTTATGATTGTTTCAGAACTGTTTTAGACCAGTACTGAACTTACAAATCTATTTATTGTTTTAGATTTCTTACTCAAAAAATACAAAATAATAACAAATGCTTACCTTTAAATGATAATTTGTGCCCAATATAAATATAAATGTGCATTTGGTTTGCATTAGAAAGGTGTTAATGTTATACACAAAACTTTACTGAAAAGTTCTTTATGTGCTGGAAATTTCAGGTTTCCTCTTGAATACTGGCAGTATTAACTGAGATGTCATAAACCAATATCAGCTAAAAACAGTCTCCTGACATCAAGGTCTGCAATTGATTCTATTAAAAAATAAAGGTAAACACATTTTTTGAGAGGAGTACATCTTTTCTCATTTCGTTATTTTATCTCATTTCTAAGGTGCACTTAGAGAAAAAAATATCCTAAACCAAAATCTAAATTCGTGGTCAACAGAAAACTTACATAAAATACAGAATAACACAACTAATACAAGATGTTCGTGATTATTGCAAGAAACCTCTTTAGAAAGTATGCTCTGTTGAAACTTGAGTGACTCTATTACAGGGAATGTGCCTTTGAGGTCTGAGGTAAAACTTCAGGGTTCTGGTTATTGAATAACAATTGACACCGACTGTACAGGAAAGGAATCCTGTCCCACCTGACAGGACATATGGGAATATAAAACAGATGAGCATGTCAGCCAAGGCAAAAATGGAAAAGAGACTATCAGCTATAATTGCTTATGGACATTTGCTTTAAGCCAAGTGATGTTACACTTGACTTAATCAATATTTGCCTTAAAAAGCCATTTATAACCAAGTCACAGTTGATGAATAAGTCACAATAGTAGCGTGTATCTCTAGTGTAAAGCAAAAGGTCATGATCTGTGGAGGGGCGGTGCAGGGTTTTTCATAGACAAGCTAGCTCATTGAGGACTTCCAGATGCACGTGACTGAAACAATAGCCTCAATGGCTGATACGGCAACATGGAAATTTATGAGGTAACAACAAAAGGTTCACATCGTATACGTGATGCTGGAGCTCTCTCTATCTCCCTCATGCACAAAAAGCCTTTCCCCATACATTAACATAAAAACATACATAATTCCCATCTCCCATAACCTCTGCATGTTGTCCACCACACAGCAGGCACACACACAGAAAATGCAGAGGTGAGCCCTTGGCCTGGAGTGCCCCTCATTTAAGACGATCGACAAAATCAATAAAGTGAAGTATGTTTCCTCGCTCTTTTGGCTCTGTTCCCGCTCCTGAAGCATTCCCTCAAGTAACCTACTCCAGCTGAGTTCTATTACTGCAGCTCTTCCCCCACGTGTATACATCCTCAACTGCTCTGTCTCCCCCTCAGCAAAAGAAAACTCCACCAGCACAAACTATACAGTTTTATTCTTGATGGTTAGCGCAGCCGTGAAAAACAAGACGAGCTTTGACACAAGTGCCAGAGAACCATCCTTAAAAGACCAAAATAAAATGTGAAATCGTTGTACTGTATGATATCCTTCAGTGAGTCAGAGAGAAGACTTTATATGTTTTGACTATTAGCTATTGATTTCATTCTGCGGTATTGCAGCCAATAACCGAAATCAGCATACAGTCATAAAGTAAGTCATGTTAATGAAACAGTTTAATGTTTTAAAAAATAATTTTATCAAGACAGACTGATGCTTCTTTAGCTTAGCTTAGCATAGAGATTATCCGCAGATCACAAATTCACTAGTGCATACATCAAATGCTGCATTCAAACAGGGTGGAGGTTCTGATGCATTTTTCCATAATTATCAGTCATGTATGATATTTGTTAGCTTTAAATTCACTGCCTGTACTCATAGCTTTTATTGTATTAAGTGTCTAAAATTAGATAGGCTTATATAGATTGTTGTTTGAACAGAATAAGTCTTCATCTCATTGAATTTTAATGCCATTATTAGACATTTATTATTTTAGTTATAATGGCCCTAAAGGGAACAAAAATAGGAAAGCAAAGAACAAATCAGAACCAGACTAGCTATTCTCTAGTGTTCAGCTGAAGGGTATTACATGGCAAACTTTGAGCATTTTAATGCCAGCACTCCAGAAAGTCTAACTGTCTCCTACTAAATGTTTTCCTGGATGTAATTTTATGCATTGAAACTGAGAAATTAATATGACCCAAGTGATCCAAACTCCAAACTGGGTTCTTAGAAAGCAGCATTTTTGTCGGTCTATGTGGGAGCTTAATTTGGAGACAGGTTTTGTACTAATGGTCCCATGAGTTGGCATAGCAAATCATATCTCCCTGCTCGCTATTTTGTACCTCTATGCTGCAGAACTAAAACGCAATAAACTGAAAAGCAAAAAAAACAAAACAAAAAAAGACATAAAAATTATCTCATAAAACAGATGATGCTTCACTACAAAGCTCTTCTCGAACACCCTGAAGAAAGCTTTGTGCTGATCCATCAGCACTTTCAATAAATGTCACATAACAGTAGAAGGTGCTTATTTTCCTCTTTTTTTTCTATTCTCAGTATGCCCAATTAGCTAGCACCTTGCTGGGTGTGTACTCCCTCCATTGGTTACTGTACAAATGGGAGGGGGACTGAATAAATCTTGGGACTTGAAGTCTTTGATTGACACAGAGGCATCTCCAGGCTGTGCACCCATAAACATAAAAGTAAATCAACTGTAGAACATATAAACACTAAAACCTGATTTTCAGTTTTGATACATTTTTGAGCGTGAAACATTTGTTTCTAGGTAAAAAGCTCATTACCTATAGCACAGTCATTCATCAGGAGCTGGCTTTGTTCTTCTATAAAATATACAGTAGTTACCTGCTTAGCAGATGATGGAGTATACCTCTGTAAGCCTCAGGGGTGCATCTTTCATGAATGGTTTCTGCTGGCACGCACAACCTGCCAAAACAAAAGTGTGAATCAAAGTTGTTATAATTAACTATAAACTAAACTTAAAACTAAAACTACAGTTTACTTCACTAAAATGAATACTGGCCATAAGACACATGGAAAACTATCCAAAATGAAGACGTATAATCTGTTACTGCAGAAGCATGCAGAGGCTTCGGCGCGCATGTTCTGCTGATGATTAAAACTAAACAAATTAACAAAACAAACAATGCCACTGCTGACTTTTAATAAAATTAAACTGAATTCATTTTTAATGTAACAATCATAAATACTTTGACATTTGGAGAATACAAGTTTGAATTTTATTCCTGAGGTTTAAGTCGGAAAATTGATATGGTTTCCAATCTTTTCCGTGAGGTATGCAGCTTGGCTTAGCATAGCTTCAGGTCAGCCCTAAAAGTAAACCTTCCTTTAACGTTCTTTTTGGACTCAAATTGGGATCAAAAATAACAAAATGCAGATCATTTTGTATTCAATAAAATAAGAAACCACTGTTTTAGACTATAAACTGATCAGGAAAGTGCCTGCTGTGGCCACAGATGAAGGGAGCCCATGGACACCTTCCAATAGATTTCTATACAGCTGGACATATTTGCCATCTGAGGTGTCGCCTCCTGCTGGCCATTAGAGAGAATGGGTGTTTAAGGTGCTTGACCAAAAACTTTTGTCCATCTTTTTCACACAATTAATGAATACACAGCTATCATCCAGTTAGCTTGGCTTTAGGGCTGGGCCATATCATACCGTTCAGGGTAATACAGGTATAATGTTGGGCAACAATAAGAAAATGAAATATCGCGATAGAATAAGGCTAAAACGCGCATGCGCAGTGCCTTTGTTTTCATACGCACATGGCGGAAAAAGAATGGCGGCGACAGAGAATAAGAAGGGCGAAAGCCGAATGTTGAATGAAACGGATGAACCAGAATTGGTTTGTAAAAATGCTGCAACTTCAGTGGTGTGGAACTGGTTTGGCTTTCATCTGTCAGATACACAACAAAGCACTATTTTTGGTAGAGCATGCTAGCCGGCCGTCGTTATTACCGTGTTTTTTGGTAAATACGGCACACAATTCTTTGATTTTTCTGAAAATCGACAGTGCCCCTTATAGTCCCGTGTGCCTTATGTATGAATTCTGGTTGTGTTTACTGACCTCGAAACAATTTTATGTGGTACACGGCGCTCGAAAATCTGTCAATGTTTTAGTACGACTTTGCTAAGCTACGAAGCCGCACCGCTTGATGGATTGTCGGAGCATTACGGCTATCATAGGCAGGAGCCTCGCGGGGTGATACGTACTGTGCTTCAACATAATATTACCGTATTGTGTGTGTATAACCGCTTTTTAAGTTTTGTGGATATTATACATGGTTATGCTGAGGATACGTCAGCCAATTTCCACTGGAAATGCCTTTTGGTTAAACTGTCAGCAAGAAGTTTGCATTTGCACTGTTAAATTTTTATATAACTTTAATGCACATTAAAAACAGCTGCTTGTTTAAGTGAAAATACATTGATGTTTTGGGGGTTTTTTGCGCTAATAAAGTTGTGGAGTTGTAAAGTATTTCGTCTAGTGTCAATTATATCGACAGTTATATCGTTATCGCAAATTTTCAAATGTATATCATGATAAATATTTTTGGTCCTGTCTCCCTGCTCTACTTGGCTTAGCATAAAGACTGGAAACAGAGACAGTGTAAAAGCACCTCAAAGTCCAAGTAATAATGATTTACCCATTCCTTTATTGCAAGTTGTAGATTTTTATATTTTAAAAACTAGTTACTTTTAAAGCTGTTACACTACATTAACACTAGATAATTCCATGCTAAGAGAGCCACATTATAGGTTTCTACCTGCTTCTAGCTGGAAACATGTAGTGTGGCTCTCCTTTGTAAGCAAACAAGTTAAATATTTATAGAATACAAAAACAGTATTTCCCACCCTATCTGGCTTTCCTTTAAGCGCTTAATTTTAATAACTGAAATAAAACAACTCAGAGTTCAATTCTAGGAATAAAGGCTGGCACGAAACTAGAGATCAATTGAAAATTACCTTTATCAAGTTTCCTCCTGTGGTTTTGGCAACAGAAAATTCACCTACTAGCCTACTGAATGAGGCCTAACTTCAAACTACCCTTCCTTTATTTTATAATAAGAACTCTTTGAGGTGTGAGAGATGAGGGAGGAAACAAAGCTTGAGTCTGCAAGGTCAAATCTTTGGGTTCATAGACCCCGAGGAGGTAAATTGATTGTTGAGTGTTAGGGGAGGGGTAGGAGGTAAGCATTTAACTGCTGACAGACAAACTCTGGCCCTTCAGGGCAAAGCAGGCAACACATTGCTTGACATCATTTCCACAGGTCTGTGCTCCACAATCCTCTTCTGTTCAATGGGGCAAGACCCTGTGCTTTTGTTACAATTAACCCATTAGGAGAAGCCTTTCATTCGCAGGTGATTCCATATTCCCTTGCGCACCTCAATAACACTATTTTGATCTGAAGCACTGTGGCCTACAGACATGTGCCAGATAAACTCTTGAATAGTGGATGATGTTTCATCAATAAAGCTAGCTCACAACTATGTCGTTCTATCAAAACTTAACTACATTTTGTTAAAATGAAGAACATTAAACACACTGTGCTTCCCTTGGTTGGAATAAATGTGTTGTTTCTGCAGTGTACATATTGTATATAGCCTGCAATAAAAATAGATGACTCTTATCCTCGGTGAAAAACATAAAAGTATTTAAAAATTGACCCCCGGGGTCTGCTTTGTCCGTAGCTGCAGGCATTATTATACCCTGGTTGTCACAAAGTACCCCCTCAGGTCATTACTCCCGGGCAGCTACGGACCCTTTGGCAGACAGAAGCTGAGCTCCATTATCTGGGACGCAGAGAGGGGCTGAGCGTAGCAAAGAGGAGAGAGGAATGGAGAGACACACTGGCCATGGATCAGAGGAAACAGCGAGATGGCACCATTCTGATGTGATGTTTTCTGGGGCCTCGCCCAAGCCTGGAAGCAGACCATTTGGGAAAGGTTCTAGTGGTAGCTGGCATGTGCTGGCAGAGAAATACTTAACCCAATCAGGAACATAATTGCATATTTTTTCATCTGCTTTTCATTTGATGCATATATTCTCTTTAGTTAAATAGCTTTTTTCTTGCCAATTCCAGACCATTGGAGTGCAGATGAGAGTGGTATGCTTTTTTGGTGTTTTAAATCAAAGCAAAAGTCCATTGTAAAATACATCAGCGTTATCATTCTGAGGCCAAACAATGAAATATATGTCAAACCATCATGCTTCTCGGTGGGCAGTGTATGCTAAAGTGATACATTAACTCTTTTTGATCAAACTAGGGTAACTGCAATATACAGAGGACTGTTCACACAGTACAGTCATGGAATTTAATGCATTGCTTTTTATTCCTGGAATTGAATTTTCAATTTTTTTTCATGTGCACTGACATAAAAACACCAAGAGCAAGAGATTTAAAAGGCAGTTCATGGAATAGTCACATTTTTTTCTATTTATTTATGTTTATGGACACAAAATATATGTATTCTAGTTTAAAAGATATAGACTATAAAATATACCAAATGCACAAATATTAAGATTAAACCCATCCCCTTTCATAACTTTTTATCCAGCCATAGTTATGGGTGGGCTAGAGCCTATCCCACCCTCAGTGGGTGAAAGGGTACCGCCTGCAAAGGCTGCCAGTCTGTCAAGGGTCAATACATGCAGACAGACAACCATTCACACTCCAGAACAAAAACCTTGTTATTGTGACGTGACAGTGCTGCCACCTGCACCACTGTGCTGGGGTTGCTATGATATTTGTCTCCTAAAGTCGGGTAATGTGCATCCTCTGAGGACCATGAACGTCTGCATTAAAATTTCAGCCAGCGAGAAGATATTTTCTGTGTGAACCCAATGGAAAACCAACTAACCCAAGCCATTTCAAAACAATCTGTTTGCATACTTAAACATATTTGAATTAACACTAAGGATTCACTTTAACATAACTTGCATTTAAAAAAAAATAATTCACATTGAACATAATAACAAAACATTTAAAACACAAGGCACTGGCAGATTAGTTTGGATCCAGTTCTACTTCAGATCTACTCAGCTAAATCCCCCCAACCCACCTCTCACACCTCCCCAATGTGAAGCAGTCAATCAGTAACCTCACTGACTGTAGCATGAAACACAGAACATAATTCAGCATTATTGTAAACCTTTCCTCTCTATTGCTAGAACCAGTAGAGTGAATTATTTACTGAAAGATCACCACTTTCACTTTAAACAAGTAAAACACAATTTAGTGATGTAAACATGCTTAATATTCCTGGGTACATAACAAAGTTGGCAATTATGATAAGTAACTTTAAGTATAATTGTGCTCCAGGGGCTCTACAGGCTGTAATATGCTGAGCAGATTCAAATAAAAGTATTTCACTTTTTAAAATTCTGTTTAGTAACTCTGAAATATGATGAGATTAAAAGCCATTGTGTATCAGCCCAGACTCAATCTTGTACAGTACAAGCTGCAGATTCTTCCACATGAACTCTGAGAAATCACATTTGACAAAATGTAGAACACAGATTTTTGTGCAATTACTCATTCATTACCTCTTTAGTTTGCAGACAGAGAAACCATCATGCACCGCGTCCTCACTGAATTTCTTCCCCTCTTCCAGGGCATCACGTGCACGTCAAACCGCCAATCAAACATGACAGCTATTTACACTCACTGGGTGAGATGAAAGGTTCTCAGTCTATCACTCAGGCCCCCATTCACCTAAGAGAATGGGAAAGGAGACAGACAAAGCAGGAAAGAGGCCTGTAAATTTTTATATTCTGGGCTGTCTCGGATGCTTTCCTTTGGAAGGCAAGCAGACGTGCACGCAGACTCACACAAGCCTTTATCAGTGTGTGTGAGCGCGTGCAGAGTTACAGCAGAAACACAGACACACCGTTACTAATACTGCAGCGCCGGTCTTTGATGTTCAAGGTGCTGTATCTGTTGTGCATGTCTGTCCTCTCAAATCATTTTCAGCACCGGGAGTAAAACACGGAAACAAAGGCAAACAACATATTCAAAAGTGTCAAACGACACATCTGGTGTTTCATGTTTGCTGGATGATGGTGACATGGCAGCAACTTCACACGGTTAAGATACAGGACAGGCTAATTGACACTGGCTGCTGAAGAAGGCAGAAGGTTAGCGAGGCAGGGGAATGGCCAACTCTGTCACGAACCGTGCTTCAACTTGATCCATGTTTATCCATTACAATGCAGATAAGCATTTAGGCTTTAAATGCACTAAAATGGAGAATAAAAAACACATTCTGATATGTGACATCTTTATCGTCAGATTCAAGTTTTAAACCTTTTAAAGTCATCTATGAAGCAAGAGGCGTGAACTTAAAGCATCACCTTGAACTAATTATATTAACTTGTGATGACTGTTTATACACTGACCAAACAATTAATAATACTACGGGACTAACAAATAGAAATGTACGCACTGGGAAATGAAGGCACGAGAATAACAAAACAATGCTGTCAAGTAAGGTGCTGGTCCACTATAGTCTGCAGAGAAACTACTACTACCGCAAATCTGATCAACTCTGTTTGGCTTTTTCGTAACATGTTTCAGCAAACTTAGCATCAATTTTAACACTGATAACCAGCCTTACGCAGCCAGACTATAACCTCTGTGACCGGCAGTTTGTTTTCAGCCTATCAGTACTCTTCCATCAAGATTAGAAATCCGATTATAATATTATTACACCTGCATTATTTTTTTGACGTTATTAATTTATCTGTTGACCAGTAGGAGCTACAGAGTTCTCCTGTTTTCTCTGTTATGGACGTTTTTATGATGCTCAGCAGTGAGCGCATGGTATACTGTATTTTTATTTGTCTCGTCAGCTACCCCACTGGATACATGTAAGTAAGGTTGATGAGAGCAGAGAGACAAAGATTTGCAGACCGTAAGACAAAACAATACGATGAAAGGTTCATAAACACCCCTTAATGAGGAGAATTGCTCAGGTAGACGACTGCGACTGTGAGCAACAATCGTAGTGTTGTGGTTGTTGTGTTTTCTATCAGAAAACAAGCGTGAGACTAACTGCACTCTTGTGTAGAACTTTCTTTTATGACCTTCCAGTGAAAATCTAAACACAGCACACCTCACGTATCCCAAGATGCCCCTCACTCCCGCACCTTGCCTCCTATTGGATAATACTGTTACAATAACACCACAGTGGTTATGTGCAACTCCTTGCATATTACAACGAGTAAATCTCGTTAAAATTATAAATAAAAGGAGTATTTTTTTTTGAAAGAATATATTTTGCACAGACATCAAGACTCACAATATTGATGAATATCAATACGGACAATATCATTGGCCTGTCTTAGTTCGCAACAGATGTTCATGTTTTCTGTGGGTCAAACCGATGCGTTTAGCTTATTTGCAATACTATTAATATTAACTGAGGTTAATAGGGAGGCTTATACTGGTATGAGTAAACAGAGGAAGATTCGCTTCTGGAGCGCTGTCATGCTGTCTATCTACAAACAGTTATGTAGGTAAAGTAAGTGTTTGTTAAAGTGTTGATCCGTCACACGACATCATAACAGATTCACCTTCTACAAGTCTATGGACCTGGATGGAAAACCATTTTTCTCAAAAAGTATCCCTATATATACTGTTTGTTGTTTTGATGATGGTGGTCAAGAGTGTTATCTCACACGTTAGTCCATCACCTACTATAGGTCTTCAGTTTGGTTGATTAATAAGACACAGTTTTTCAGGGAATAAATGTGCCCAAATAATGGGAGCAAAAAACTTGTGCAGCACAACAAAGACTCCAAACCCACCACTATTGATTTGTCACCTGTCTGTATAAATACGGTGTTTGGCTCTGCAGCAGAATGATATAACTTCTCTCAAAATTCAAATTAAATTACAAATACATGCCTCTAATTCAAAAACCGAACCATAACTTAATCAGTACATGCAATTAATGGGAGATGGAGCAGATCAGTGACTCCCTGCAAAAGGACAGCTGTGACTTTAAGCTCCAGTAATAACTGCGCTCTTCTAGCAAAACAACAAAGGCATCCATCTCTTTCCATGTGCCAACACCGGTATCTGAAACGATGAGAGGAAAAACAGCTGTGCACATTGGGTAAATCATTTTTTTCAAAAATAATAATAGATGCCAAAATAAATTTGACTATTATTGGCTTAGAGGAAACTTTTCAAATAAACAGGTTTATGGTAAGTCATATCACTTGGCAGTCGATCATTATGATCACTCCTGGATTGTCCCAGAAGGTGGCATATTTATTAGTATGCAACAGATGTGGGGCATGCGTTTTCCTTGCTTAGGCTCGTGAAATTGGTCTTTTGGTGGCAGTATAAATATGATGAACTGTAGCCTATAACAGGCACTGGATGCCGCACAAGGACAAAACGTCCAAATGAGCAGCAAAAGTCACGTTGTAGCTGCTTTACAACGGTGCCATCAATGATTGATCTACACCCCGCTGAGCCACTACAGGAAACAAAGTATAGAGCCTATAATTTAGTTGGAAAACAATGCGTGAGACCGTCGGCTCGCGCATCCATTTCAGCACAAGCATTCCCTTGTGCAGATAGATCATTAAACAACCAGGCGCTTTGCAATATGGTGTAGTCAATGTCACTGAAAAGATGGGACAATAAAGTGAGATAGGGGGGTTGCAACAGCAGGGAGAGAGCATGGAGATGTATTAATGTCACATAGGCTTTAGCCTGCCTCCTTAAGCCCTGCAAAGAGTCACCCAAGCCAATTTCCATTATCATATTGATTGAAATAGTTCATCATAGTGTAATTTTAGGTTTATCGCCACCCGGTTGGGAATAAGACCAAAGCATTATCCAACAAAAGCTATTGTTCCAGGGGACATTTCGCTGTTCCAGTTCATTGATGGAGTTGATTAAGTTTAAATGAAGCAGACACTGGATAAAAGTGAGGGTATTGACCAGCGAGCGGTGCGCCGCGCTTGAAAAAGCCTGATACATGCGGAAAAGCAAGATTTGCTAAATGCTCTAATCTTCAATCAAATCTAACATCAATACAGACAAAGTTTGGTAATGAGAGATTCAATGAAGCATGCAGCAGAGAGAATTAATCCCCCTCGCCTAAACTGAGTTCAACTTTGAAGCTTGCTCCTCAGGATAGATAGTTATCTAAATGCTAAATAAGTAACGTATAGTACTTTTCACAGCATACTAATCATTTGTTCATTTTGTCTCCATTATTTGTTCTCTTGCACTTCCCGTTGTTGATCTGGTGATTAGATCAACCTTGGATATTGGAGGAGAATAGAATAATGAGGCTGCTGGGGAGATTCGATGCACAGCTGCCTGTAATGTTCAGACCTGTGGGGCTGCTGTCACTACATACTGTTACACTTCACAGAGCGGGAAATTGGCCAAGAAAAATGAAAGACATTTAAATAGCAGAATAATGATTTGTTCACACTAGCCTACGAGTTATGAGGAAATAATGAATACTCAAATTAGCGGGGTGCAGAAAAATTCTAAATTTAGAGAAGGTCACATGTGTTTTTAACTCAGTGTCACACAGTAAAAATCAGTGGTTCATTATGTTGTTTTGTTTTTTTGGCTTGCGACCTTACATACACCCACAAGAACTGAGGAATCTGATTATTTTGTCTGCTATGTTTAGTCCACAAAAATGAGTTAAGTAATTAATTACAACAATTACTGTATATTAAACTGGACAAAACCCCGCATGTATAAAGTGTTCAAATAAGATTAAAAGGTAAGCTCACAGAAACCTTTCCCTTTTCAGCAGATCCTGCAGAAAACACCCTTCTTGGATAAGCGATTTCCAGTCACGCCTATGGACATTATAAAATCATCAGATTGTCTTTGAAATAAAGTCTAGTTTTCTTTGGATACTCTGCAAGCTTGGGCTTTAAAGAGCACTCTTGAAGGTAACATCCCAAACTCCTTATAGAGAACATCAGTGTAGCCTTCAGTGATTTTACTGTGTACTTTTTATTGAGTTATGCCAGTGATCTTTGTCCTGTCCCAATAAAATGTTTGAATCTGTGGTATTGTGGATCTTCTTTAGGCCATTCTTAGTGTTTGATTGGCATGTCTAGAGTCCACTTTTGGTCCATTCATGGTAGACAAGGCCCCCATGGGTGGGGGTCATTGAATAGAGTGTGAAAATAATGCTAATTGTGTACGGCCTTTGCAGTCAACAGCTCTCAACCAAGCTGATCACCTTTTTCAGTTTGTGGACTGACATGATGATCCAACCACCGACTGAGAGATCTTTTGGTGTTCATTCCTCCAGTAAAATTCCAGACACTTGAAGATTTATCACTAAGATGCACTGAAACTTTTCCAGCAGGTTGTGAGCCGGTTTATCTTAGTTTTTATTTTAATCTGACACCACTCTGTATTTATCAGTCATGCTTTCATGTCCATACAGCTACAAATGCACTTTGTAAATATTTGTAGGTTTTCACAATCCCCAGAAATAATTGCTATATGTCTAAAACAAATAAACAAACAAACAAAAACGCATTATTATTGTAGTGACTATCATTTTCTTGTCCTTGCTACATTAAGGTTCAGAAATCACTCTTCGCACCAATAAGCAAATTTATGGACATTCAACTGGAAATTCAAATTAAGAAGCAGATCTTGTTCATTTCTTACTTTCCTGTTTGTGACGCATCTGACTTTGTTAGAGACCATGTTGGTGACGTCCACCTGCAGGTTGAAAACCCCTCGACTTGGCCAGAGGGCCATGCAATGTCAGGTACAGCCCACTGCTGAGTTACTGTTCTACTTCTACCAAACCTTGGAATGAGCTAATGGCATTCAGAGAACAGCTTGTATCTGGAACCAGCAGCATAAAGTTTCTGTACCTTGCGATGATCTGATGGCATCCTTCAGACTGAAGCCCGTATACTGCATACAGGAATAAATCCGCAAAAAAAAAATTCTATATTTCTCTATTTTAAATATTCATTTAAAACAGAGCTTTCATGGCGAAGAATTAGAGTAAAATTAGAACACCGCGTAATTAACCCAAATTTCCGGAATGACCTCGTGACCAAATAGTGCGTCACGTGACCATTATTCAAACCTGCCAGAATAGCCTGGCGGTTGAGGAAGGATGTTGAGGAAAAATGAATAACATTTATCATTAATTTTATTTTTGCTCATGTGTTTATTTAATGAACCACTTATATTCTATAAAAACAGCTACGTTTTTGAGTCTCATTTCTCACAATAAAATAAACTTTGCGGTGAGATTTACTGCAAATTTGAAATTTGAATCTCAAGATCACATATCCACGCAGAAATTGTCTGCATATAAAAAATTGATGTACGTTAGATTTTAGTTTGACCTCTAAATCAATGAATGCAAGTTGATAGTGCCACATTAAATAACCTGTTGTGTGTCAGTTAAACTAAATACATTAAACAAGATTACAGAAACATCACTCAGATTTCAAAACGGCACTAGGCTGTATTTATCGCTTTTTGAAAGGAAAAAAATGTAAAATTAGCAATACAATACTTAGAAATAACCCACCGCGACGACAAAAGTATGAAAGTGAAGTTTGTTTAATTTTTAATATTGATTAGTATTATTTCATAGATTGCTGTTTGGTGGTTTAAATCACCATAAACCATAACCATAAAGAACATTTAAAACAGCAATACAAAATCCCAAGAAATAAAAAGTAAACCACAAAAACAACAAAGTATACATAATTTATTTATTTAGAAATGTAAACGCATCTTCAGCCAGCATTGGGGATTGTTAGTGGTGCACTTAAGTGTCTCTTTTTTTATTATTAAAGTATTTTGCTTGGTTTGTTCGGTGTTTCGCTTCTGTAAGTTATTCAAACTGAAGCAGCCGAAGCGCAACTTTTCTCTCTGAAATACACAAGAGCAGAAACACAGCCTATAGCACGCAGACAAAGTGCTCAAGTAAATGTTCTTGGAACTCCCTTCGTTGCTGCTGAGACACCGCGTACTTCTAGGAGATGTTCGTGGTCACGTGTGAGTCCCACCCGTCCAGTTGGAATAAGGTGTGCAGAAGGTGTGTGCGCGTGTGTGTAGCTGTGTTCAGTCAGTGGTGCTGCTGTTGGTCGTGGCAGTCCACAGTGGAGCATCCCTGAAGGTGAGTGAGTGCTGCTGCTGCTGACATGTAGCCTGGTACCACATCACAGGTGACAACTCCCTGCACTTGAAGTAAATGTTACACACGCCTTGTGAGGTCTTTTTTTTCTCCCTCTCTCTCTTTCTTTGTAAGAAAGGCTTCCTACTGGCTACGCCCTGATCCACTTATACTGAATATGATTTAAATTTAGATTTTTTTTTTAGAAATTAAATATATATATATATTTGGGTGCCAAATCCATCAAATTCACGTTTATCATATTATTGGTTTTTTTTTATTAATATTATTATTCAGAGGCATCTATATAAAGCTTTTCAGTGACACCCACTGGGTCTTAAGCGGACTAGACTTGTTATCAGTCTGTCTTGACTTCCCCTATTTATTTCCAGATGCCACCTCATTATTTACATTTACTGTTTGCAGAATGACGGTAAGTGTTGTCAAGCGCGCGCTGAGTGGATTTTTCAAACCTCTCTCTTTTTTTTCTCATTGTTGAGAGATGAGCTGTGGGACACGAAGTCTGAGCTGTGTGTTGTCAGAATCCCATCTAATCTGCATGTTTGTTTCTTAAACAGGGCATGTTCGCTTATCCCCCCTTCTTTTTCTGCAAATCGACAGGAGATGCAACCCGGGAGAAGTGCAATAAAACAAACTCTTGCTCTCAAAGGTGTGCGCGGCTTTGTACCGGCGCGTTTTGCCTGTTAGCTGCACATCCTCTGTCTTTTCATCTGTCAGTTATTTCCCCTCATGTTTTGTCATTTGCTCTGTATATTCATTTGTCGCCTGGATTTTTTTTCTCCTCAATGCCTGCATACACCCGAGGTTGTAATTAAATTTCTCCCTCAGTGCGACAAAAGAAAAAGAAAAAAGGATTGCTTTCTTTTTCTTTTCTTTTTTTGTTCTGAGATACGTTTGATTACTGGTGTGATGATGAGACAGTCTGTGCAGCTCTTGGAGACGTGTGCGTCCTGAGAGCAAGGTGGGGATGTGATCTTTCAGTAGCCACAATAGATTCATAAATAACATATAAAATAGTATAGAAAAATAATTAAATGAATCAACCAAAAAAGAAGGCCTTATAAGGGGGTCTGGAAGTCAAGTTGGCTTTTGCGACTGTTCTTTATCTTTCAGAGGAAAGAAAAAAGAGTCCGTCAAACTGTAAAAGGCCCGTGAACCTAGACCTGACAGATAATCCTGCGATATGTACATCTAAAGATATCACAATACATTGAAAAGAGACGCTTCTGACAGCTTGAATTGATGCAGAAATTTTAAAAAAGGAGACTAATTTTACCGAGTTTGTGATTTTTATCAATTCCCTACTATTATTTTATTTTTATCTGGCTGCTTATTATTGTTGATTATCGGTTTCAGTGGAGCCACTTTGTGCAAAACGGCTGATGTGTTTCCCCTTCTGGCTTTCAGGACGAAACGAACAGCGCCCCCTACTGTTCAGTGGTGAAGGTACACATTGGAGTCAGCACATAAAAGCTCACAGGCCCAGTGGTTAGTAAACAGTTTTTAATCCCATAGAGCCGTTTCACACCCCTCTACGTGATTACAAGGATACAGTCACACCCGTAAATAGATTTACTTCCTGTGTTAATGGTTGCCAAACGTTTATTAGTTGCAATTATTTTATTATTATTACTATTTTTGTGGTAAAAGTCTAAGAAATAAAATACAATTTAAAAATAAATAATGAAATAAAAAAGATTGAATCAGCGTGGGTGAAAGTGCATGTTTAAGAGGAAAGCGGTTCCAGCAGCCCGGGTGTAATATGATGGATCACTACAGACACTTCCGCCCCAAAACAGACACGCTAAAGATCAGATTTTCTTTTTTTTTCGACAATTGATTCTTTGGCTTCACCCGAACTGCTGTCTGAATCGTCATTTCTGGCTCATATTCTACATTTCTCCCCTCATCCAAATCAAAATCTCTGCGCTCCTATAGGGCTTGTCAAGCCTCCAGTTTAGTGATGTAAAAGGAGAAGAAGAAGAGGGGGAGAAAAAAAAAGGAGGTCAGGCTGAGCCCGGCGGGATACAGGGCAGCTGCTCCCAGACCAGTTTCCCCCCATCACACCTACTGCAGCTCCAGTTCTAAAGGCATTTGGTTGGCGGAGTAATTAATAGGAAATAATGATGTTGCCTTAGGTGCCGCATCACCTCCGAGGACGACGTGTTGACTGCATTATTAATCTCCTTACTGTAAATGACACATTGATGCTGATACTTATTTAAATTCATGTGAGAGAGGTGCTCAACTGAACTAATAGGTGAAGCGACAGAAGAAAAATTACACAACTTAATTAATTAAAATACCACAAAAAGGGGTAAGCTCTTGCTTGTAAGCTTTTTTTTAATTGTGTTTTTTTCCCTCTGTTTTAAAATGTTAAATTATAAAGTATAAATCGTAACCTATTATTGACATGTTTCATGTCAGAAACCAAGATTATGCCTCATTTCTCCATAGTAATATTTAAAAAACAAAACAAAAAACCCTGGGAACTGCTGCAGATATTGTAAGCGCGCCATAATGCACTTGTCTGCCCAATTAGCTGAAACAATTACTGCAACTTTGACTTTAATTACGTCTCAATTTGAAGCCTCGCTGCTGGTCTATAATTCAGTGATTAAAACCCTCTTTTGCTTCAGTGCCTTTAGGGCAGCGCATGATTAGGACCTGTCAGCTGCTGGAGTTAACGGAGCCAGCCATGCGTGTTGTGCAACATGACCCGCTGTTGTTAAACCTTGTCAACATATTAACCTGAATTCCCCAGTCATTATGGACAAAATTGGCTACATATGAAGAAAAAAATGTACACATATGTATGTGTAATTGAAAAAAGAAAAAGAAGGACGGTATTTTTCTCTAACCAGGGACGTGACGTCACGAGTGTCCCAAGGCCTATTTTATGAAAATAAAAAGAATGAAAAGTAGCGCCCGCTGGCTACGACTTGGACACACAGAATGAAAGTATATCCGTTTTTGTTAGCTATATGTCGACTTTAGACCGCAGATGATGATCCAGTGAACTGCATTCAGTTTCATTATGCTGGTAAAAGTAGTCGCTAAAATCAAGAGTCATTGGAAATCTGATCATTATATGTAGACAAACAAAAATAAAGAGGTTTGACAAGAGGAGAAAGACTGCTTTGGGAGGGCAAAAAGGTTCATCTGAAGCACATTTGATCCTTGTCAAAATATATTGATTCATGTTCTTTCAAGAGACAGTTGATGTCTTCCTTAATTTCTGACTGGCCATCTGGACTGACTGATGAAAGCCGACTCTTGTTTTCTTTGTAGGTGAAGAGCTAATGTGTCAGAAAGTCAATAACTATGGAAAATGATTAATACCTGTAAATACAAAGATTTGGCAAATTTCCTTTTGAGACCATTCACAAAGCCAAAAAAACATGGGTATTCCAATGCTCATGCTTAACATAACCTATATTTATATTGCATAGAGTAGGTGAGATTTGGAGAAGTTTGCAGGAGTGTCCAGGCAGCTGCAGTGGATGCAGACTGGGGCATAGGTTTTATGAATCTCCCCTCAGCCACAATCAGTGCAAGCGAGTTTCCTTTGGTGTATCCAGGGGTGAATAATTTATAGGAGGATAAAAGCATTTGTGGTTGAGAGCTAGACAGTCAGACAGTAGAAGGAGGCTGGCTGGGAATCACCCGCCTTCCTCCCCAGCACCACCACCCCCACCTATCAACCCCTACACATCCACCCAAACCCAGCTCACCCCCTCTGCCACGTGGTGGCCTTGCACGATACCTCCTCGGACGGCTGCTTGAAGTGCAAATCTGTGTTCCAACTTGTTCCCGGTGCCTGTCAGCATGTTTTCCTCTTGTCAGCAGCGATTGAGTGTGGGCCCGTGTCACCCTTGTACCGCCGCTGTAACAGGATCATTGACAGGCCAGTGACACTGCCCAACCAGATAATGGAAACCTATTGATTTTTCTTCTCCTTTTTTTTTCTTTTTTCTTTTTTTACACAGACAATATGTGGCACTTCTAAATAACTGGCCAAAGGAACAGGTCATGATCAATGCTCCTGACCTTTGATTCACTGCTGCTACAGACACTGAAAAAATATATTTATTTATAAAAGCGTAGCTAATAAAAAAGTCCTTCTGGTTGATGCATACTCTTTCGGGATACTGCCGTACACATCATAAAAATTGAAGTAATTAAAGGGGTTTTTTATGCTGCCCCTGATTTTGATTTGCTAAATTGACAGAAACTGTTACCTCTGAATTAAATGCGTGTTTCGCTCTCTGTACAGGGTTAGTGCTTGCAGTTTTAATGGTGAAATCTCCAGAGAGGAGGCCCCTTTGATACCCATGGAAATGATAAGCATGCATTGGCTGCCTACCATTGGACCCAGTTGGCAGATGGCGAGCAGGTCCTGCAACAACACATTTCTTTTTGTCAGCCTTGTCCCCCTCTCTTGCTCTCTCTCTCTCTTTCTCTCTCCAGCCAGTGGGATAATGAAAAGCCCAATTCTGGTCATGGCTAACTCAATCTCATTATAATCTCTCCTTTTTTTTTATTCATTCAGCCCCTTGGGATGCTGTCTGCCAGCGATGTGGCTTTCAACCTCCAGAGAGAACATCTTTTGAAACAGCCAGGAGACCTAATGAAGTCACAGAGTGGCACAATTATTTCCCAAAGAAGGAGTATTAATGTACTTCAAAATTCCCTCCGGAGAAGCATGATGACAATTGGTTTGTACAGCTTTGATCGCTGCTTTAAATACTGCCCAAGATAAACTGCAGGGTTAGCCCCCTTTGCCACTGGTAAGTAGAAAACCCAGAAGTGGCTATCAAGCATTAGAAACATCAAATACCCAGCCAGTTTTGCTACAAAACACTGGAGTTTAAAATAGCACATAGCCCTAAAATTACTTTCTGTTGGGAATAATGGTGCAAAATGACACTGAAATGTGCATCTTTCACCCAACTGAATTGCAACAAATTTTGTTAAACATAACAAATAAAATCAGGTTGTGTGTTGTGGGGAAGGGGCTGATTCATTATCACATAAGACACCTTTAGACAGCTGAAAGCGGCAACTCCAGCTGCTGCTGCTAAAAGTTGCATCTGTGCTCTGTAATCAAAGAGACTTTTCTTTGAAATTAGAATGATGACGTTTTTGTCAAAAAAAATTGCTGTGGTGTTTGAGGTTGTTTACGCCACCACTTTCAGGGCAGATTAAACAGATTAATACATGATAAACACCAATCAACCTTAAACTCTACTCCATTAAATCCACTACAAATTCATATTTTGCCTTTATTTAAATCATATCGTTATTATTTTTCCTCTACATCTTCCAAACAAATCACTTACTATATACTGTAAAATATTTCCACTCACAGATTTCAAAGGCACTGCAGGTTTGAAGCAGCAAGACAAAGTCATTTACATGTTTAAACTCGCATCTGGATTCACTGTTGGTTATTTTCATGCATGGTTGAAGGTAGCAAAATATTCATTTACTTCCATAAATATATAATTGGCTTTAAAATAGATGTAGCAGAACATTAATGGGGAAAAGGGGTTAAACAGCAGGACAACTGTGTTTTGTAGAGTTTCTATGAAGAACTTTAATGTTTACTCACTAACTTTGGATGTTTGTGGCCCATTAAGCATCACATATTAGTTGTAAAATAAAGTCTAAAAACCAGCTGCAGCTGCGACACAAACCCCAGTGCCACAAATGTCTCATGCCACCACTGACCCCACTACCACTAAATACCAACTTTGTCACTTCTACCTTGCTTTTATTTGTTATCTGTGCCAACATCATAATTTAACAAGATTAGAACAGCCTGCTAGTGAGCTAGGAGACAGAGAAGGTCATCTACTAGCCAAATCTACTGGAGTGATAATATCTGAAAACCACCATTTAATAGGCTAATGGCACCAATGTTTGGGTCTTACAAGCACTGGTTCTGCTTTTTGGTTACAAACAAACCAGCCAATCAATTTAACCATTTGTGAGTTCTCATTTGTCAAGTTATTTCGACTGGCATTTGCCAAGGTTGTGTCTTGATTTAACATAATACATTTAAATATAGGCAAATAAAACATCTTCAGCCTTTGTTCTGTGCAAAAGTCTGTTTAAAATGTATCTGAAAGAGAAAGCCCTTTTCAAATATGAATCTGAACATGTTGGCTTGATCTCACTTTTTTATGCTGCACATATCTCTTGTGTCTAATCAACTCTGTTTCTGATTTACAATAAGATGGCGATATTCATTTAACATGCATCTTTTACTATTCCCAGTCCAGGAGAGAGATCTTTCTAAGGGGGCGAGGGTGGAGTAGCTGCCGCAAGAGGTGACACATAGGAAGACATTGCTTTTATTGACAATGGCAGAGAGAAGTAAACGTTCAAAGGTGTGTTTGCACTTCACTAGAGCCAATGCTGACAATACTCATTGGCACAAGTACAAAAAAGACTTCTCCATGTATAGTGAAAAATTGCAGCTGAACAAAGGTGAAAAATATTAAAGGAACAGTGACCTATGCCTGAGTGACAGAATGTTGTCACCAAGGCCTGCTATGTTATGAACCTTCTTTCAGGAGTCTGTTTTCAACAACGCAAGTGGTTATCCTTCAAGCTTACAGTTTTACACCAAAAAATTTCCTTTCTCTCTCTCTTTGCCCTGGATTATGTTTCCCTGCTGAGGCACAGCAGAGGAAAAGAAACACAAAACAGACATATTGTTATTTTCAGAAAAACTTTGGAATATATTTTTACATTGGAAGTCGAGTATGGATTTCAATCACCCACACTCAAATTGCCTTAGGACTTCTTCCAGCCAGCAATGTTTGTTTCAGTGTGCAAATGTGCACCTGCCTGTTGATCTACGATTCAGCTAAGGTTTATTAATTAACATATCTTTTCAACAGCATATTGTGTGATAAACACCATTTTATTGTAAATGAAGTCTCTTGTTTACCCTAATCTCACCTTGCTCAATTATCCGCATGTTCGTTAAACCTTTTGCTCAGTCCATCATAACTGCTGCTGTAAATAATGCCAGTGCAGCTGAGAGGAGTCAGATGCTCCTCTAAGCATGGTATCACATCATATACGACCTTTTTATCAGAGTAAAAAGATCTTGAAAAACGTCACTAATGTAATTTGGCACAGCATCAACAAATAAACATGTGTTTAATTCCTTAACTTTACAACACTTCTTTCATATTACACATGCTGAATATCAATGGAGCTGATTTCTATACAAATATTTGCATGCAAGTTTCATCAGAATTGTATGAATATTTGACTGCAGAAGAAATAATCCAAATCAAATTGGAATTCTTAAATTGATTTAACAACATGTATTAATACAAAGCTAAACTGTACAACATGTTAGGAGATAGTATATCTGCAGTTTTTCATATTCAAAATAGGCAAGTAAATGCATAAAATAGTTATCCTTTCATGGCATTTGGTTGTAAAACCAGAGTAAGCACTTGTTTGATTTAGCTAAATCTAAATTTCTGAATTTTAAATATACTATTTGTTGGCTTTTAATATAGTATAAATCAAAAGTGTTACAATTGAGGTAAGTGCTTTGGCAATTGGTTCAGCCAGACTAGATCACGCACGTCAAAGCCTTGGCTGTTCTTAAAATATACAATGTAGAGAATACAATTATGAAAATGTACTAAGAAAAAGGTAAACTACTACATTTTACTGAAAGGACCTGGCAAAAGTACTTATTCACATGCTGGAATACCTAAACTTATCTTAGCGCATAGCCAGAAGTCCTGTCATGCAAAATAAGTGACAAATTTAAGTGCAAGTGAATTTGGATAATAGGTAATGTTCATAGTATTTCCAGTACTTGTTGTCTTTAAACTGTTAAGTATGAATTTTAAGCGTAATGTCTCTAATTACAACACATTTCCACTGAACCAAAGACAGCACCTTTGGAAACACGGAGCTAATCATAGAAAATAATATAACTTTTGTTACAGCTAAAGAGGGTTTTTCATGAAAAGCTATTGTTGTGCCTAACAATGAGAATCAGATTTCAGAAATTAAGCTGAATGTTGAAGGTTAAAGCAAAGAACAAATGATGACAGAACAAGCTGTCCCAACGTCTTGAATGTCATTTGGATTAAGAAGAATTCTGTCTCTGATGCAGGTACACAGAGGTGAAATTGTACAAAGCATCCACAAACTAATGACACTCTGTACTGTGCGTACAAGTAGAGCAACAGTTTCACTGAATATTATCTCTAAAAGAAAATGAAACATGAAACACATTCAAATTCTTGTCTATTTTTAAAGTGCAGTTCTCCTTCTAACTAATGCTCCTTCTAAGTTTTTGTGTTATGATGAAAACCTTATTACAAAAATCAGATTTTTGAGCAGTTGTTTTGTTGAATTAACAAGGCACTTATATAATGACAAAAAAAGATTTTTGGTAAATCCACACTACTAGATCACTCAAACATTTTTTGGATCATACATATTGTTGCGCATAATTTATATTGCAGTCAAAAAACAGGAATCCTATTAGTTGTATTAGCTGAGGCAAAGTGTTGCATTAAAATATGCTATAATTAAGTGTTTGCAAATATACAGAAAATTTATACTATATAGTAGCCTGGATTACTAAAATACTTCTTTCCAGAAACATGCTGGTATAGATATATATAGATATATAGATATATCTATATATCTAGAGGGAGAAAGAGAGCGAGAGAGAGAAATACATAGATCTGGAGGGATCTGGAAGTAAAACTACCCTGTTTCTGGGTCCTCGTGAGACATGCTTAGTTGTATTTTCTGATGAAGAGCTAAAACCTCTACCATCCCTCTCCCTGAGTGGGGTACACTGGTGTGTAGAAGGTGCCTCTGTAAATGCCTGATCCAGTCCTCCTGAATGGAAAAGGGACCATGAAAAACTAGGTCGCAGAATCTGTAGAGATACAGCAAAAGAAACTGTCAGTGTTTCTAGACTTCATGCATTTCTTCTAATGTCTTCCAACTAAGATGTAGTTTTATTCATTCTATACATTGTAATCAAAGATTCTCATGTTTTCCAGTCTTTTCCATAACTATATAAAATTCATTGAGGCTTCAAAATGGCATTTTTAGAGACATGGGCACTTTGGCACTTTTTCTAATAGAAGCTACTGAATCATGGCTGTGTTTGTAACTTGACTTTTGGAGCATAAGGTCACTATCACTGTTATGCTGATGACATTGTTACACTTGACAGTCACTATATTTTAAGAACCTCTTTGATTGTTTGGATGATCTCAAGTTCCTGGACAGCAATACATTTCCTTCAGCAAAACGGACGTTATTTTATTTGCAGTCCCCCAAGCTCCACAGATATCTTAACTATTACATTCAGTCCTTTCTCCATAAATATTCAAACCGTAATTTGAGTTCCTGGAGAATTGGTTGATAGTTTAACCCTTTGCAGCAGGTGGTAGTTCGATGCAGCAAGTTTGAGCTAAATGCATTCTCAAAGCCAAACAGCTTCTCTGAGTGGCTCCTTCTGGCCCAAAAGAGCAATATGGTAATTACTATTAAGAAAAGCTGAGGTGTCCAGGACTTTGCAAACCATTGGGTGACATCATGGTGTGCAATTTTAATATACAGTCATAAAATTGGGTGCAGACAAATTGCTTGCAACCACCAAACATGCAAATGTCAATATTCCAACTTGTCCTTTATACATCTGGCGGTTTAACCGTTGTTTTGTTGAAATGCTGTCTATGTAGCCTTTCTTTTACCTGCAGGTCAGTGTGCACATCTCAGTACTCAGTGAAGGTAAATTATTCTTTTTGAGCCCCGGCCTCAGTCTTGGTTTCTTCTTCCTAAAATCATAGTCTAGAAAATAAAGCACCAGAATTCTTTATCTCAAGAAATACATCCGTTTATCCTTGACAGGAACTTCTAAATGCACATTTGCAATGTTTTGTCTCTAAATACAGCAAATATCATCTGTTTTTTGTTTTACTTCAACAGAAATTACCTGCTTCTTCAAAAATTGCAATCCTCTTCCTGTGTGCATTTGCTTGAATATGACCAGGAAGCTGGGAAACAGTGGGGAAGGTGCTGTCACACTGAATATAAATCTTTTTTGAGTCACATTCCCCTGAAAAATAAAATAAATGATGTGAGTGTATTTTTATATTTCCCTAATTTTTAGGTTATATATTCATTTTAATACAGTTTAGCCTGCACATGATATCATATGTGACAAATCCAAGTTTCCAAACATTAGAAGTTGAATATTTAAGAAGAAATATAGAATATATTTGAGTTCATGCAGTAATTTTATTATCAGATAAACTGTTAGTCCCAGTGTGCGCTAAAGTCTTCTTCCACCTGGCTGCATTCTAAGCATCTTATTTGCACTCTCCTGTTTGGAAAGTGTTACTGGTAAAGTTTAACACAATCTTGTGTCTTCAGGGGGACTTTTTTCACATACAATTCACCACCTCTAGGGAGTCACAAAGGATTCCTAAACTACACACGCAGAGACACACACACACAAAATCACAGATATATTCGTTTTACAGGAAAACTGGCAACAATGCTGCTGTACACTAGACTGCATGTTAACGATTAATGATATCTGGCATAGTTCAGTAGATATCCCAAACGATCTTTCAAAAATTAAAGAACCTGATTTTACTTTTCACTGTATTTGTATGTCAAAGAAAAATATCCCAAAAATGTGAGTAAGACAAATATCAATGAAAAGGTTTTTAATTCATAACTCATGATTTGAGAGTCATCTTGACCTTGAGGTGAGAAGAAATGAACTCGGTGGTGCATTTACGTTAATACCCAAATGTTATTCTACAACTTGCCATTAAATCAGTCTTTAGGACAGAAGACATGGGAAAAAACATCTTTGGGAAGTACACTGCAGCTTTGAAATCTTTATCAGCTTCCTCCTTAGTACCTCACTGAAAATTTGATTTGGACAGACATTAAACAAAATTGTGGATTCGTGGATGATGGGCTTGTGACACAACATCAAGAGGATTTCATGTTTTTTTAATATGAACTTCAAAAGCACTTTGGTGGCATTCTATGCAGAGAATGTGTTTTTCCCACAAATCAAGTGACTGTGAACAATTCTCACACTGTTTAACTGTATTCTGTCGACAATAAACACGTTATCTGGGATGAGACATGGTAAATTTGTAATAAAATATGAATTAAAATCTGAAGTTTGAGAATTAGTGGACTTCGATGCAAGTGAACAAAGCAGCTCAAAAACAGGACACACACTGATTTTAAAAGATCTAAAGTTGTTGTTGATATGGAGGTGGTTATGTTTTATGCAAACCTAGTGTTTGCCTGGGTCAACATGCTATTGCGCTGCTGATAATTAATTGAGAAATAAAAAGACAATTAAATAAAAAACAATTAAAATGCAACAATAAACTACACTTAATGATCTAATAGCTTGCATACAGTAGCTAGTCCTACAAATGATCTATTAAATGCATGATAATGGGTCATACCTAAAAAAAAAAATTCTGCTTTGGCTGGTTTTGCATAACATTTAAAAAATTATGTATTTTACATACATTATATTGGCTGTCCAAATCTAGACTTAAAGATTCCATACCAGCAGTCCAGTTTGGTTCCCGACTGGTCATCTCTGTTTCGGCCATATAATCTTTGGTCATCTCACAGATCATCCTGGTTGCATAGGCTTCCTGGCTCACTGCAAGCTCCACACTTTCCTGTTTGGCTTTGAGGAGTTCAACTAAAGTGCTTGATGACGCTGTAGTGCCTCTTTCTGCTTCCCCCTGTAGCTTCTTCCTTTCTGAGGGGTTATCTACCATGTGTTTACACACAAGGCTTTTCATTATGGGATGCAGACTCCTTTTGACATGTTGGAGTTTCCCTGGGATGCTTGTGTGCATCAGGAACAGGCCATTGCTGCAGATGAATTTCTGAGAGGCTAAAGGTCGTGAGGAGAGCTGACTCTTAGTCAGACGGTTGTTCCAATGTTCCGTTTTGTTCTGTAGCAATTCATTTAGTATGCACAGTGGAGACTTACTGCTGCTGGTAACACTTGTACCTATTCGTTTCAGGTGTCCCCTCACATGGTTAGAGATGCCAGTTTTGCTATCAAAACATTCCAAACACACAGGACACGCATGTTGTCCTCGAGTTTCTGGCTTAACAGCTGTAATATAAGAAAAGTGTGTCACAATTAAAAAGAAAAAACAATTTTTAGTGTATATTTTGGAATGTGAAACTTTATAGATATAGATTTTCTATAGCTGTTTTTATATGTCATATAATAGACCCTGCCCATCACAGAAATACCAAATCGTAAACCCTATACCATATCCTTAAAATGCCACTGTGAAATGTTTGTGGAGCTTTGAAGAACTTTGACTTCTATTAAGTCATTAACTAAAGCTTCTATAGAGAGGTCCCACTGACTAAGATTATAGATGCTTGCTCCAACACATCCCTGGCTCCATTTTTTTTAAATGCAAAATGATTTTCTAATCAAGTTACAAAATGTAGGCCCCTTATTCATCTGTTGATAGCATTTAAGGACATACAGAAGATATCTGATAGGTGGCACACTTACACTAAAATTCTACAGTATGTGCAGACACCTAAATTTTTACAGGCCTTAGCTTGACTGCTAGGCTATAATGAGACAATCGGTGTTAGGGATATTTGTTTTGGCACACAGTCCATTCAGACTTGGTTTGTATTTACCTTCCAGTTTCGGTTGTTAAAATAATCGTACCTTTTTTTCTCATGCCAGTAGAAATCTTTCTGCGGATTCTTGGCTGATAGTCCCACAACGCCACTTGCTCCGGTGAAACCATGTGCCGGGCATTATAGCTCACCCCAGCTCTGTGAAGATGTCCTCGCACGTGATTGGACAGACCCACTCCGGACTCAAACGTGGCAGGACAGTAAGGACAGGGCTTATGTTTTACTGATGGTGTGGGGGACATATCAAAACTATCACTTGGAGATGTAATAGGCAATTCTGTGGAATCATCACTCACTGTCGTTTCAATGTGCTCCTCTTTGATTATGAGCTGTTCTATGTCACTGCAGTCTTCATCTCCATCATCTTCAACCTTGAGTGCGTGGGGGCTTTGGTGTTTGGCTGTAAAGCTCTGCCTCTTTTTCAAATACCTCCGAGCATATGAGTTCCTTTCATTCTCGCTGCTTTCCAAGAAGCTGCCTGTAGCTTCGCTGGTGTCATCACTGAAGTTATCATCACCCTCACAGCCTTTCTTTAACTCCCTAACTGCATGCTGTTTCTTAAGCCTCTGGCTAAGCCCAGGCAATATATTACCATTCATTCTTTCAGTAGTGTTATGCAAAGGTGTAGTCATTTTTCCCATTGATGGAGAATTTTGGCTTACTTGTACTTGTAAACTCCCGTTTACGGGGTCATTTTTGCTTCCCTGACAGAACATCTGGTCCAATTTAAGCTTCCTGGCTGTAAAAGCAGCGGCTGTAGGACGGTTTGCCAGCTTTAAGCTGCCAAAAGCCCTGCAGTCATTGTTTTCAGCATCTTCTTGTACACAGGTGAGATCAGTTTCCACATCCAATTTTTCTGCTGGTTGTAAGAGTAACTTTCCATGCTTGTCGATTCTCCACAAATATGGTGACAGCATGCTTTTAGTGCAGCTGGCATTGGGTTTAAACTGAAGAGAATTTACAGTGTTGTCAATAGTTTTTTGAATGTGAATATCCCCCTTTTCAGTGGAACAGTCGAGTTTTTCCTTTAAAGTAGACTTAAATAGATTTGGTTTACATCGGGCCATTGTTTTATATTTGCCAACATATGGCATTTCAGAACATTTTCCTAATACTACTTTGTCTCTCCTTGTGAAAAAACTCATTTTACACTGAAACGGAACATGTTGTGCTCCCTCTGCATCATTAGTATGACTCATTTTCCTGTTTTGAGGCTGGTGTGTGTTGAGGTGTGCGACATGTAAGTGTGCTACGAGTGCCTGCCGTGTCAAGGAAATGTAATTACACTCCTCACAAAAGTAGTAGTGCTTCAGATTATCATGTGTTTTAGTACCCTGGACAAAGACTTTTTGGCAGTTACAACCAAACGTGCACCGAGAGCACGGCACTGCGGTGGCCCCGTCTTCAAATTCAGTCTTTTTGAGACCTTCGATTTCCTCCATAAGTTTTTCCAGCCTATCTTGGTGAATAATGATGTGCCTCATGAGGGAGTTGCTATCACAGAACAAAAGCCCACACTCTCCGCATATAAAGGGCTGTGAATCATTCTCACTGTTCACCTGATTATGCTTGCCTAAATGATACATCATATGTCTATGGAAATGCCTTTTTTCCTTGAAATTAACATTGCATATTGTGCATGAAAAGAAAAGTGAATCTTGTTCAAGTTGCTCTGCCTTCAACTGTTCCACTTTTGGACTAACACAGTTTTCATCTTCAGGGTCATTTTCCTCATTACTGCCTCCCTGCGCTGTGCTATAAATATGGCTCTCAGAGTCTAAAGCTATGTTCCGAGAAAGGTCTTTGAATGGCATAACTGAATATTTAATGTCAGATTGTGTACCCAAAAATTCATCTTTGTTGCCAGTGTCAACACTTTCAACATCATTACCACTGCAGAAATGTCTGTAGCTGTTGTTAACCTTTTCAAGACAGCCTAACATGCTTTTCGTGTGTGTATTGTGCTTCTTGTCTCTTTGGGGCATCACTTTGGTCTCCAGCCTTCTGTCATTGTGCAAAAAGCATTTTCTTGTTGAATCCCACCTGATTACTTCAGTATTATCATAATCATCCAAGGAGACTCCAGACCGTTCCATGTCCCGTGGAGATCTTGTTTTTATTGTCTGTTTTGTCAAAGGTTGGCTAATGTGCATTTGCTCTGCACTGTCACCTGACAGCGTGGAATAGGCCAGTTTAGACTCATTCTCCTCCGAGTGAGACAGTGGCGTGTTGACACCTGGCTGTGTGGCCGGTGTTTTTACGTCGGGTCCCACTGTGTTCTTCCAAGCGTCTGATTGAAGCTCACTAGGTGGTGGTAACACCTCGGGGCTCGTGTCCTTCTCCGCTTGCCACACGGCATCCAGGACACTGTTGGATAAAACAGTGCCTTTGTTCAGGACACAGTGTACCTCTGAGTTGGGGTGTGAACCAGGTCCATTAACAAGTGCTCCTGAAGGCAATGAATTGCCTGCATGGGGAACAGCAGGGACACTGCTGTATACAAATGGATTCGGCTGGGTTCCATTTAAAGGGTTTTCGTGTTCATCTGAGGACAGACCTGCAGCATTGTTCTTCGGGGAGAATGTGTGAGTCTGTAATGGCTCCTGAGTACGACCTGGGCTGTCAGACACTGATTCCACGTCTTTGTCCTCTTGCGCATTCAGCTTCAGATCAGACATAGCAGCGATACTTTCTGAAATATAAAGAAGAAAATTATTCTGCAAACTTTGAGCGAGTCAAATAAAGCGTGCAACGTCTTATACATATCTACACGTATACACAGTATAAATAGAAAAAGATAACTCTTGCACATAATATAGTAAAATTTAATTCTTTTTCTCTCATTCTCACTGACAATGTGGTGTTGTTGAAAAAATCTTTTTTTTTTCCTTTTGGGCTATTCCCACTGCTCTGTAAAATGAGAGTGGTATTATTCTGTGCCGCATTATGATTTTCCAACACCCTCTTTCGCCACCTCTATTCACAACAAACCCTGCTGTTAGCCTTGAATACCCTGGTGAGGATGCTTAATTATGTGAGCGTACCTCTGGGATACAACCTTCCTGCTTCTCCACCTAAAGTTCTCAGTCGCCTGCTAAAATTGACCAATTTCCATGGGAACAAAGTACACCTCCAATGAGATCATATTGCGTCTTATCACTCTGTGATGGTGCCAACACAGATCCCAGCATGAGACTGTTGTTACTTGAATCCTGACAAATTGGCAGGCACACAATCTGTCTGAAATACAAACACAGACTCACACAAAGAAAACATACACTTTGGCACATACACGTGGACAGGCATACAAATTCGTTTAAGAGTGGCTGATTTTAAAGCACAGTTACTCCATATTTATTTGGACAGTATGAAACCAAATAGCTTTGAGCTATTAAAAATAACTACAACTAAAAATGTGCATTTTAGATCTTATAACAGATTATATTTTGCTGTCCAGAGCAGATTTAGTCTGAAACATATGCTCAGTGGATTTGACATCCAGGGCTGGTCGCTCTCTACAGGAAGCTGCATTGCTAACGAAGTGGTAAATTCAGTGTTAATGAGTGGCTTCACTGTTACCACCTCAGAGGTAAAACCTTCCGAGCTCCATATTCTCCCCATCTGTTGTGGTGTTAAAGGTTCGAAAGGGGAACAGACGCTCTACATTTAAAGCGAGCTTCACTGTTACCCCCAAACGGCAGGGTGGCAAAACCATCAAAATATCTTGGTTGAAAATGTGCAAGCCTCATTAGCAGCCAACTCACACAACTCGCTTCTATATATAAAGAACAGGGGCTCAGCTGAAAAGCAAATTTTAAAAATGTATTTGCTTCTATTTACTTCATTTAGTCAATGTTAAAAGGCTGACTTTGCCTTGCCTGAAGATATTTACAGGGATTATGAGCTTTAATACAGTTAAGCTGTATGCACAGATCAATCTGCTGTGAGCTTTTACTAACCCTGTCTGCTATTTTCCCCAAGACTCTCACTTTGTATTTTCAGTTTGGTAAATGAGATTTAGAAGCAATATCATGATCCCTTTTGTGTTCATCATTGTGTTCTGTTACACAATAGAAAACAATGTAACACCTCTCTTTTATTGTGAAGTCTTTAACATTTTTTTTGTTCTTCCAGCACCTACAGCTTCGATCGTGCATCTCATCTTGTGAACAAAATGATGTCTAGCAAATGCAATTCTCTATATACTACAGCTAAACCTTCAAGAACTACAATAAATGCAGCATTATTGGTACTAACACTTCATATACTATATGCACCGTATTCAACAATTTTTATTGCTGATTGATTAATGATTGCTATTTAACTGTTGCATTGCATTCATCCAGAAACTACACATTTAGAAAATAAAAGTACTGATTTTCACTTCACTAACAGTAAAAATGACTTAAGCTAACTCAAGCTATGCTGTTAATTTGATCTCCTGAAGCACGCTCTGATATTTGGTGGGCTGGGAAGCATGCCATGTACTCACATTGGTATAGCTTTGAGTCTGGCTCTCAACTACACTACATGTCATGCTCTATTCCCTTTCATCCTCCTGTCATTCTCTACTGTGAACAATCCGAATTCATAAAAATAGCATAACATTCGACTATAAATTACTTGTTCTAGTACACAAGGTAAGGAGTAATTTTACATGTTCTTTTAAACATGTTCCAATATTCCTGTGACAGCAGACAGATATTCCTAGAGTCAAAAACCTGCCTCTATTATAATGACAGAGTGCAAAGGTCACACGTTGTTAGTTAAATTCTGTCATTATTTTCTCTAGATCTCATGAGCCATCTATGTTATAAGGCTGGAACTTGGAGCAGTGTGATGACGGTAGGGTTTCTAGTCATTTCTGCTGTTTTGGACAATCATTAGAACAAAAGGTCAAGTGAAGTGTGAAAATCAAAGGCTAATAAGACAGAAAATATGGAGGAAGACATACGGCGGATAAAGAAACCCGAGCTTATATCATTTCTAAAAATGGTAAATACAGGAGAGAGGCTATGTGCAAAAGTATGTTACATAATGGTCTTTCACAGAGTTTATTTTACACCAGTGAAATCAAAAAGAATGTGCCTAGCTGATGACAGTAGGTGTTGGAGGTGTAGGAGAGTGCACTTATCCCGGCTGTGTGGAATTGTGCTGTGATGGAAAAAGCCGTGCTAAAATCAATACGAGTAATTGGGGAGTTTTATCTTTATCCTACATGTGAATGCAGCCTTTTTATACGGTTGATGTATTTGTTTATGCTGCCTATTAATATATAACACAACAGATATGGTCTAAGTAAGGGACTGTACTTTGAGATGAGATAGGTACAATACAGTGGGAAACACAGTAATTTATTGAAATGTGCAAACAAACATAGAAATATAGTATACAGTTTAAGGCACAAACAGCATTTGTACAATTCTAATGAGCTTGGAAGTCAATATTTGACCACTTTTATTCTTTAACACAGCCTGAACTCTCTTAGGCAAGCTTTCTTGTTATTTCTTTTTAAAGTTGTATTGTGGAAGATCGATTCTGTGTGGTAAAAATATCAGTAAAAATCAGTAAAAATATTGGTGTATTTCCATTGTGCATTTTTTGACATTTGTTTTGGTGATCTAACATATTTTTGGACTGAAACTATATGTACATCTAGAATTGACATTGCCATGTTATTCATCTCATGCCAGTGAAGTAAAGAATTAAACTCTGGCTATAGGTGTTGAATATTTGGGATATTTGTTGTATCATTTTTGTGAAAGCAGACAATTATTAAATAAAATATAAAATAAAAACACTGCAACACTAAACTTTAAGTCACATGAGGACTACAAACTGATCGACCAGGAGGTTGGCACTGTAAGGCTGGAAATGTCCAAGCAAATTCATTCCTCTTGTTCAGCTGAAGACCCAGGCTGGCAGCACAGTGGAGACAACACTAAAGACCAACTGAGACCAGTCAGCCAAACCATTTCTGTTGCTGGAGCTGTCTGTATGGATCAAGAGCCAACCTTACATTCCTCTGCCATTGCCTTTGCTGGAGAAATGCCTGAACGAGGGGGGGCACAGTCCCTCAAGTACTGCACTACACAACTTCCTCAGTTAATAGGATCTATTGATTTATTTGACACAATGTGAATTTATGAAGCTGCCTCTTTAGTGTGAGAGTATCAAAGCGTGGCTCAAAACAAACAGACGGAGATTCAGCTTGACACTCCGGTAATCCCAAGGTGAGCAAGTTCTCAATGAAGGTGCCACGGTGGGAAAAAAAAGGAGAAACAAACACATCGTAAAGTTTTTCTTCTGCTATCTTGGCCCTGCAGTTACCCACAGTACCACACACCAGAAAGGCAGGATGAAATTAGCAATGCACTGCCAAATCTCACTTCTCAAGCAGACTAACTGGCTTCTTCCACACAAAAAAAAAGAAATGTGACACTACAAAACACAATTACACATTCATAAAACACCATAAATTTCTTAAATTTGCACAAGAGAAAATAAAGAGCAAGTGGCTTCACACAGCCTCTTTGTCAGGATTACATAGTATTCTTTTATCCCCCTGAATTCTTGTCACCCAAAGGTCATTTCCATAATAATGGTCTCCATCCTCCCTAATGGGATTTCGCCTGTGATTATGTATGCCAGCATCTTGTGCAGACACTATCAGCTCTGTCATCCTGAATTGCACAAATGTAATTACACAAAGCCTTTGATAACTAAACAATGTAATTTACTGCTTGAGTGAAAATATATATTGGAGTTATACGACTCAAATTATAAACTAAAGGAAAACATGTTATATGAGTACCACAGGAGGTATGTTCCAAAGAATATTACGTTCTTTATAGTATGAACACATTAAATGGTAATGCATGCTTTGACAACAAGAATAAAAGCTCACAGGTAAGTATTACAGCAAGACGTCACTCAAAGGAATGAGTTTTATTCTTTTCAAGGAGTTAGATGGGACTCTAACATCTATGAACTAAATATGAGGCTTGTCTCTTAGTCCCGCAAAGTATAAACAAAAAAACCTGTTAGCATATATGGGATACATCCAGTCTTGGAACACAACTTCACTATGAAGAGTTGATCAAAATAAGGATTATGGTTTTTAAGATCTAAAAACAACATTTTAGTTAAGCGGCAGCCATCTACAGTGACTATGGCTCTTTGGCCTGCCTGTGTTCAGTATTTGACAGAAGACAGCAGCCTGTTACGTCAACCAATAAGCAGCCAGACAGATGGGCACGTAAGCTGTGGTTGTGCCTAAATAAGTAATCACTGATCCCCACTGTTTTTCCTTTTTATTTTCAAATTAATTAAAAATAAAAGTTTTGTTTACTAGACTTAAATTGATTATTTTATTGCATCCTCTCTAGTCAGTACAGCACTATGATGACATAATGATGACACTATAAAAATGAACAATTAATTGGTCGGATTTATTAACTGCATCTGACTAAATGTTAAACTTTTAAAGCCAGACCAGAAGACAAGACTTGAAAACAATGTCTTCCCCTCTACATGCACAATTTTATATTCTCAGCCCATGTAAGTTTCAGTGTAATAAGACAAAACCTTCTGAGTGCACTGTGCACCAACTAAAACTCTAACTGGCTCCCAGTATTTCCAGTTTAGACTAATATGCTCACGCTTTATTGAAAGTCTAGAGCATCCTTGATGTCTTCCCAGCAGATTCAATCTAGTGCCAACCTTTATGTTTGTAATTGTGATTGTACTTACAGCTAGATCATGTGACATGTGATGTGGCCATATTTGATCATGACAAAAGTTAACATGTAGCTTAGCATAAGGGCTAGAAGCATGACTGCTAGCCTAGCTCTAGCCTTTTAATAATATCGATCAGCAGGTTTACAGCTCACTAATACACATCATAAATCTAATTTGTTTAATGTTCAGAAAAGTTCATTGTAAAAGCAACATCAGGTGTAATTTCTTACAGTTTTTTAGCAATGTTTACTTTGTGCTATGCTAACCTTGTCAACTGGCCGGCAGAAACTTTATGCTTAGCAAACAGAAATGCATCACTCTTCTTGTGTTCATTATTGTAATTAAAATAGCATAAAATAAATTTGTGGGAGGCCTAAACAAAGCAATAATAAGTGGAGAATATAAAGTTTTCATTTTGAGACAATGAGACTCAGAAAAAAGAAACTGACAGTCTGTCTGAAAAAAATATGAACAACAGATGGGACTGTGATCTTTCACACTAGCCAAAAGAAAAAAGAAAAAAAGAAATAAATAAAGCAAGAAAACCCTCTTGAACCTGTCCACAACAAACTTCTCCTCGGCCCCCTCTCCTGAAAAACGGGAATGAGTGAAATGGTTGTGATGGTAGATTTACTGATGAAGAAAGGTGAAGCGAGAACATTCGGAGTGATAAAAGGGGACAGGGAGCGAGTGACAGTTGGGTTAAGACAGAAGTCATGTTCAATAGCAGGTAGAAACATCAAACAGTGAGTTCACAGGAAACCCATGCAACCTTGTCTTGAAGGAGGATTTTCTGTTGTGTGGAGTAGATTATATCTGTTCAAGCTGCTGACACGGCCTCATTTGGTGCCCGTAGTGTTGGAGGGGGATTAAACGATATAAACTTTAAAGCTTTAAACAATACCTTTCAAAATTAAATGGATTAAGGGAGGGATGTCTGATGGGGATTTCCCAAGGCTTTGTTAGTTTTAAACTCCACTCCTTTTAAAAGGGGGGGAAAAAAAACACAGCGCTTAGAAATTTCTCAGGCATGTGACTTTTTTAATGAGGCTCCTCTCACGTTGAAGAGGGCAGTGGGCACAGGAGGGCTGCCAAGCAGATGGCTCTCATAAACATCATATCTGCTCTGTTTAGATACATGACTTCTCATCTCCCAACACTGAGAGGAAAACAAACCCGACCATCACCGCAAGCGCAACCCACTTGCCTGCTTTTGACAAGCTGTGCTGGCGCGTTGAAATGGCACATTTCCATTTCCTGCATTTCTCCTTCATAACAATATGCATGAGCTGCACAATTGATATACATAACCTCTAATCTGTTATAAGTATGCAGAGAAGATGCAGCAACGGTGGTGGTGTGTATTTTTATTTAGTGGCAGTTAGGATGTTGGCTTTTATTAAATGTTATTATTACCATATGACTGAAAGTATATAAATACTAAGCAAGACAGAAGATGTTGCTATGATTAGGCCGATGCGTTCCACTCTGGCTGAGACGAGAAAAAAACATGAAATATACATATATATCAAACTTTGTTGCTGCTGCTTTGCTGCAGACATGTGACCATCCAGATGAAAGCGAGTGAGTGTCAAACTGCTCTCCCAATTGAGGACGGGCTCCACATTGCCGAGCAGACATCAGTGAGCTTAAATTCGGAGGCATGTCAAGCATCGCAGGTATTAGGACGAAATCTCTCATTATCTTTCTTTAACACATAATATGAGCGTGCCATGGCAGAAACTGAGGGGGTGAGTGGGTGGGGCAGGTAGCAGGGGCTCAGCACTCATTAATGGCAGCCAAAGTGATCCCTCAGTAGTCACCTTGAATTCTATTATTAGACCAGGACTCCAAACAGAAACTGGATCAAGTGCATCGTGCAGCCTTTGATTGGTTGTAGAGTCCTAGAAGCGGCTAAGAGAAGTGCCACTGTGATCACGTGAGGTCAAAGAGATGACACGAGCTGCAAAGAAGCCAAAACTGCGCCTGTCGAAAAAGTCGCAAGAAATTCAGAAGCCCACAGAAGCCTGTTTATCTAACTATCAGGGAAAGTGGACAGCTAGAGCACAGTAGCCTTGACAGCAGAGGGAATCCCTTGTCATTTCTCAAGGTCCACACACACACATACACAGACACACACGCACAGATGCATGTAAGATGATTATTCAGTACTGCTTGTCAATTGTACCTTTTCAACTCGGATCAATGAGTCGTCTTGCACCAAGACCCTATATCAACGCCAGTCATTAACATGTGAGTGCCACTCTATCAGCCCCAGCTCCAAATAAATCAAAGGGTCGGCCACAGAAGAAAAGAGGCTAATATTTCCTCAATAACCCCAGAGAGACACCATGGAGAGATGCAAATTGCCTCCCAGGAGACCCCGGGGGATGTGAAGGAGAAACTCGCTGGGAGGCAACAGGAAGCTAATGAGTATAATAGTAAATGTATACACGGAGAGGGAGAAAACCCTCTCTATTCATACCAATTAATACAATCTTATCAATGGAAGTGTACTGTAGAAGGAGGGCCCGTGTCTAACCCCTTGCCCTCCTCCCCGCTCGCACCTCACAAGCATCTGTATTATTCAACACAGGCCAGGCTACGGTCATTAGCCCTGTGGGAGGCTGGGCCAGGCCTGGGGAGTTAAAGAGATTTTAAAAACCACTCACTCCTCACATCAAAACAAATCGGACCAAATCAAAGGGGCTCAAAAATGTCCTTTCTTTGAGGGGCAAGGGAGGTAACAGCCATTGTTGTGAAAGGCGGCTTTCTGCGGCATCAGTGTTAAAAAAAATTGCAGAAAAACACAAGCTAGCTAAAAGTGTCTTCATCAATCATGCTGCTTTTGTGAAAAACGATTACACGTTATTATAATGTCATGATATCAGATAAGAAGTTTAAATCTTAATTGTGTTAAATATCTTTGCATAATAACTCAAAAATTATGACATGCATATATTTAATTAGTTTAATGGTGCTTAACAACTGTGACTTTGGAGCTTTCATTATATTCTATATCATTAGCAGATTAACAGGATTTTTTCTGTGCGTTGTTAGAAAGGTGGTGTTTTACTGTAGCTGCTGACACCATATTAAAAATAAAGAGATGAAAGATAATAACTGGAGTAAGGTCATTTTTAAAGGTTGGTTATAGTTTTCACTGAATCTGGTACAAAACTCAAAAATCAATACTATATACATGTTTAGGTCTACTTGAGTTATTACCAAAACCACTCTAACAACATCACCATTGCACCTGCAGCTACTGAAACTTGCTGAAAACATAAAAAAACAAGCATAAACTAATATACAAAATTTTACTTCTGTCAAATATTGATTGTGATGCTACAATGTTAAAGCTTCTAATGACAACCTTCAAGGTGCCCTGAGAAGTTGCTGTGCTTATTTCAGTATTTCTGCTACAAACACTGAAACGGAACATTTGTCCACTGCACTGCTACTGGTCAAAAATTCCACATTAAAATTGTCCAGTAAAGTCGTATAGCCTTACCAATAAAGATTTTGGGAGTGAGCTGTAGTTTAAAGATGCTGCTGAACAACATAAAAGTGCAAAGAAATGCTTCAAAAGCTCTAGAAGAAGCAGGCCTGCCACTATCTTTTATTTTGAAGGTCATTTAAAAGGCTGGATAATATACCTGGCAACAGCTGATTGGAGGAGGATTTGCCTCCTAGAGATCGCCGAGGAGACTGAAATGAAGGTTAATCACTATATAACTTCCTACATGTATTATCCTACACTCCAGATTTCATTGAGCATGTCTGTAAAAGCCCTCTGTCAGCATAATTGCACCTAACCTGTGCCCCGCATGCTCAAATCTGTAAAATATCACATCCAACTCAGAGAATAAATGGGAAATTAATGAGGGAAGTCCTGAGCTCAACCTCAGATAGGTATCACAGAAAGGGTTAGCTGCCTCGCAGCTCATGTACAATGGAAGCTCGCTAATCCCAACCCTCAAAGATAGAGGTTGTTTGGACTTGTGAAATGTTCAGAGGGATAAATGCAAGACCATACTGATTTGACATTTTTGCAGACTTGTATGCATTGGATCAAACTTGGAATATAAGCGATAAGTATATTTTAGGTTGTGGTAGTTTGGATGTAGTCGTGCAAATATACTAAAACCAACCTACTAAGACAGAATGATTGTGCACTTAATGATCTGTGCTGATTTAATTTCTGTACATGTTCTTACATGTAAGTCATAACTGTATATAATTAGAATTTTATAAGGATTTTCTTTTAGGTTATTTATCTTAAGGTTTCATACAAAAAAAGAAAATAAAACATGTACCAACATCAACTCGTTATAGTTTTCCTATTTATATTAATCACTGACTACATAGACCCCCGTTAACTGATGATGCTCTTCAGTGTCTCCTTTCTTAGAGTGAGGGCTGAGAGTATCAGTAATCATATTCTGCCCCTTAGTGGAGGAAATGGTCCACAGCCCGAGTGAAACAGGATAAGAGAGGGCTTGATCTGCAAAGGCTGAACAGCAGACTGGATTGTGGACAGCTCAGTGCTTCAATCAGCCTTTGATGGACTGCAATAATCTCACCTGCCAGTGAATTAAGATTCAAGTAGCTCAAGTCCTTCTCTTCTTTAAAAGAAATTCCTCTCCAAGAAGAAGTCACTCCCATGACTATTTAAAAGGGGAGTACCACTCAATTTATATGTAAATTTAGATTTAGGAAGACCAAAAGTATTACAAACTTGAAGCTAAAAAAGAAAGTAAATTAGTAGTTTGGAAGTTGTCAACATTAACTGTGTTCAAAAGCGACTTATTTGAGGCATTTTATATAATCCGAACGTATCACGTGTCAAAGAATCAGAATGCAAGCATGCACCTTTAACCCCAGGTATTCATCTAAAATACATTTCTAAGAATCCTTCACAGTAGAGCTGCCGTCACAAATCAAGGAAATGAAAAGCTCTCACATTATCTTCATACTGTTTGCAGCATAAGTGGCAGCAGTGAATGAAGCAGGACAAAGACAAACAAAAAACAAGAGTTTAAATTGCAGAAACAAATGCAAAACCACAGAAAAAATAAAATCAATTTGTTACAAAACCTACTCGTGGTTGCCGTTAAGTGGTTGAAACCCAATCTTTTCTTATATTAAAAAAAGGTTCGTAAACCGTGGGTACTTTCAGAGATGGAGCCAATAACAAAAGGTAAAAAAGTAATGTAAAGAGGTGGAATCTTAATATGGCATTGTTAAAGCTATGATGCCAACCCATTTCATATTGTTATAAACTGCATGCCATTTAACACCACTATATGTTGTTAAATACAGCTAAAATGTTGCAGGGAGTTTGGCTTATTACATTAGGATATGCTGCCAAATGATTACTGTCATTGTGTATGAAAGCTGGTGAAACCTGGTGTAATGAAACCATGCCGTATTTTTTGATTAATCTGTTGGTTCAAAAAATAGTAATGTTACAAAATTATTGGTTTTTAAACCAGAATACTGATGAAAAATAATACTGACAAAACTTCTAGACAAACAGCTTCTGCAACATCTGTGCTTCATTCGATTTTACCAGACTGTTTACTGACATTTCGCTAGTACAAACAGAGAAGAAGCACATACCATCCAGCAGTCAGCTGAGTATTTACTGACGGTACGATGCCAGTGTCATGGCAATTCCAACATCAGAAATCACAAAAGTCACTTATATTTTAGGGAAATTAAACAAAGACTCGGGGATTGTAAACACTAACTGTGTGTCAGTGATTCTGTTTCACACTGGAAAATAATCAACAGCCCGCTTGTCACTCCCCGCAACCTGCCAAGAGTAGGAGTGGAAGCACTGACACATGTAACTGACATCTCAGATTTAATTTGACTGGTAATCACACCCAGCTATAGTTTCAGAGCATTTCACACATCTGAGCTACAGTTTCAGGTGTTAAGCTGGTAAGGAGACACGCAACTGTGCCTCTGCATGGTAACACCTTCTCAGAGAGGGTCACATTTTAGGTTTATGCTCTGCCATTATGATTAGAATAATGATAGCAGAAGAAAGTTAGACACACACACACTTTTTTGCTTTACAATTAAAACACAATCAACACACATTTTAAGCTCATCTTTACTGCTCAAATACATTTATTTCAGTTCAGCGGCTCTTTGAAACAAATTATGGACATGTATGCTTCACTGCATGTCACCTTGTTGTGATTCTTGTCTGAATCCTAAACCATGAATGGATCATTATGACTTCTAAAGAGAGACAATATCCTATTAATGCTCCTGTCTTTTGTCATATGGAAAAAAGCTTGATATGGATAATCATGCTGTAAATAAAACAAAAGAACAAATCAGAATGCCCTAACTTATCAGTGTATGTTGAGGCAATAATTACTCCACACTGTTCTCATAAAACACCTCTAACAGAGCCAAAAGCAGGTAAATGTTCAGAAACTTTAGAATTGTTATGCTGACAAGCTGCACACTAAACAGATCACATGAGGGGAGAAGCCTTGGTAAGATTTTGTGAGTCCATCTGACACACACTGCCGGAGGGGGTATGTCTCCATTCTCGGTGAATTGCGGCTTTCTTATTGTTTTGGATCCATTAAAATCTTCACTGTTTGTGCGAACTTAAGCAATAATACTTTTCAAGTTAACCAACTTTATTTTTGTAAAAAAAAAATTGCCTTTGGTGTTTCAGCTCTATTGCCTGTTTTACTTGCTATGATTACATATTACTGGAAAAATGCAAAAGCAAAGCAACCAAAAATTATTAAGGCTGCAAATGTCACTGGGCCAACTTGACCACATTTGGTCATCAGTAAATGCAATCCACACAGACGTAACAAAAACAAATGACGCAGACTGAAATATCATCTAACTCCATCTCTTTCTGCTAACACACACTATACAAGCAGCACTTTTCTTAAAATGGGATCCACCAATAAGACCAGGTTAGCTAACTTATTTATTTATATTGAAATCAAATCACTGGGACAGTAATGAGAACACAGGCATAAAATTTTATTTCTGCAATTTAACTGAGTGAAGTGTTCTGATCCCCTCACTTTGTCACAAACTGACATTGCATATTTGATGAATATCACAGGAGCCTTTTTGTTTGAAATAATCCTGCAGATTGTGAGAAACAAGCTGTTTCAGCTTCCTCTCATTGAACCACCTTTTTTCTGATTGGCTCTCTCTCCCAAACAAAAAGATTTGAAAAGCAGGTGGGTGGAGCTTCTGTTTGGCTAAAGCCCTACCCACGTTCCATATTAGGGTTGTCCACCCTTTTAGACTATAAAAAATAGTCTATAAAACTTGTTTAATGAAATATATTAAAGAAGCTAATTATTATTTTCAGAGGCTAAGAAGTACTGTCAGCATATTTTAGAGCTGATTTTCTTGTTGGCAAACAGATCACGTGTCATTTTATGTGACTTTCAAAACAGAGCATCAGTTTAAAATCAGATTCATAATCATCATTATTAAAATGTGACAAGGCGTGAGTATCGAGGTAATAAATCAATAGTAAGTAATAAATCAAGTATTTGTTTTAACTTGGTAAAGAGGGTTTTGACTCTCTGGGGCCCCAACAGAAAATGATAGAGCAATATTTACAATATCAAGGACAAATCTGGTTCATTATTTACTGGTTTCAGAAAATTTGTAGGCAAGAAAAAACATAATTTTTACACTAATCAGTGACGAAAATAATTAGTCACCCCGATATATTGTCAAGGCATGCCTGTATAGCATTGGTATAATTTGCTAGACTTCCTTGTGGCTAAAGATCACACTTAAGCATCACCACAGTTATCAGGAACAGCCAGTATCCATGCATTCCCTCATTATTTTTAAATTGAACACAAAAATCAGGAAAAGCTTTGTCAAAGAGGATTAAAATTTAAGAAATATGGCAACTGGAGCTAAAATGTCTTTAGTCAGTTAAGCAGTTAGTTTAACAAAATATTTTGCACCACATTACATAAAATTTTGGACAAAAATGCTAAAAATAAATATTTTGTCTCAAGCTTTAAATGTAATGATTTCCTGCTTTTCACTGTTTTATGCAGTAGTTGAGCATTTGCACTGCTGAGTGGCTAAAACAAGCACTCACTGACATCATCTTGGACTCTGAAAAACTGGGTTGGACATTTTCACCATTTTCCAGCATTTTATGTGGTTTAGAATAATGAAACAATATCTGGTTTCAGGCCCAGTGGAAACTGAACTGGGCTTGAAATGTTCACCACCAAGACAAAACAGCTAGTGGTGTGAACACTACAGTGGTCCAATCAATGTGGTTCTATGAAACCGCCCTTAATTCCTCCCGTCTGATATATTCCTGCAAATTCTTGGTCGGAGCATCTGATTACTAAAATATCTCATCTCTGCAGCTGTTCCTCAGCTGAGTTGCTAATTCAGGCCAGTGTACTCCCATTTAAGTAGTCCCAGGTGTCTTCATTTATAGCTGTGTAAGCAGCCAGCCAGGCCAAGAGAGAACACGTAACTGTTTGCTATGCTGTGCATTCAGGGACTTCAGGCATCTTGGTTAAAATATTTGACCTTGTCAAGTGACATATAATCAATTTGTGGATAACATGCCTCAACCATCTGATTTATTTAGTCGAGCAGTTGACTCCTTTACTCTCTGCGGTATACTAATGCGGTAAAACCAACACTAGGCTGTTAAGCTGCAGCTGCCTTCTTTCTATAGCTGTTTAAGCTCCTCCTTAGACACCTGCAGGGAGTGATGGACTCACTTATGTAGGTCTACACTTTGATTTGACTAAACCTCCAGTATAAAGGTGATAACAGGAATGTGATGCACACTCACAGCAAAAAATTGTGAAACCCAAAAATCACAGGAAACACGTCATTATAAATATAAATCTGAGCTCATAACTGACCAAAATTAGAATAAAGCAATGTTTCTCCAAACGCCACATTTGGCACCCTCTTCATAAGTTCATTGTTGCTTTTGAGGGAAGAGTTTTCTTACTGTATATGCATCTTGACTGGGTGTTGTGGGTTAACTGATTAACTGAACTTCCTCACCTCTCACCCAGTGACAGTTAGTACAGGCTTCTGCTACAGGATGCTGTATGTTCCCAGTACACTACATGCATTTAGTTCATAGCCACTGCTATGACTCAAGGTCAAATGCAACCTCACTCATGCGTTCATCTATTCCCTTAACGAAAGCTTCTCCAGCAGTGTTTTTCCACTGTATTGCCAGCTCAGCCACTAAAAGCCCAACTTAGGGTCTAAACCCTGCATGCTCTTTGAAATAAATACTATTTTAGCCACTGCCTATTCTGGCAGCTTAAAACTTTCTTATTGTCCAGCATCACTCTTCAGTTTGCTATGTCTTGCTCTTTTCAGCAAAAAGCTCCCTAGCTAAGAGCCGTGACTTTACTTTGACTGGCTATGCGACAGTGAGCTTGCTGCTCTTCCCACAGACTGAGAAACTCCAGCAGCGATATCTTGGACAAAGAGTGAGTGTCGCAATAGTGAAGCAACCTAAGTTAAGGTAAGACTACAAAGCTGCTGCCTGTTATCACTCACTGCGGTGTTTTGCCTTCACAGCGACCTACGACATAAGTGACACATCACCGACTAATGACCGCACCTGCTACGGCGTATCCCTGCGCGCATCTGTAACACCTACCTCAGGACGAGCGCTCATGTCTTCAAGTTTGTCACTGCGCCCGACACCGTCTTCTCTCCCTCTATTAGACTGTCGCCATTTTGCTGTAAAAGCACGCAGGTTGCACTCTGGACTGCAGGAGAGGGGTGTTCACGGTAGGAGGTAGAGAAATGAGCGTCATCCGAACTGCACACCTACACCTTGTGTCCACCTTAGTCCGAAGAAAACGGCGCATTTGCACTGTTAGATTATCAAACCTCCTCGAATTTGACATTGTAACAATTAGTGAATGGTATAAATGACCTTGACCTGATTATGAATATTTTTGAGCTTACCTGCTCTTACAGAAACACGCACTTTATAATAATAATAAGCTCAAAACGTTTTAGTCGCATTAGATTAGATTTTGCATTACATTTTAACCAAGATGCACGTATCCTTTGATACACTGTGCTTCCCCAAGTTGAAATAAGAACTTGAACTGCAAGCAGGACAGGATAGAAGGGGTTAAATGTCTCGTAGTGTATGTGACCTTGAACTGCATTTTAAAATGCCTCCAATGAATGAGTGAATATGGTGGAGGAAAAATGCTTCTGTTGTATATTTAATGTCCAATTGGTCTTGTACAAGTAAAGCAGTGAGCTTTAACCCTCATTTAAATTGTAGCATAATGATGCAGAATGCATGCTGAAAATGCATTATTAATACCGTCTCATGTTTTCTCTTGCCCAAGTGTTATTTCCATGTTTCCACTGGAAAACCATGAAGCTTTTCAAACTTCATGAGTCAGGGGGAAGAAAAGCGTGTCATCATCAGTGTGCTTCAGAGAAGTGTGGTGGTATTTATTAAAATTTTTGTTGCCTTACTCAACATGATTCCTTTTAGACAATCCAGGGACAGGGCGTGTGATTAACGAACCTCAGATGCTGAAGAAGATCTCTGAATGGCGTGCAGAAGATTTTAGCAAACATATCCAAAAGACTGGTGCAATCATACTGCTTAAATTTCACTTAACGTAACTCTAGAGTCTAAAAAGCACCTCAGTTTGAATATTATGATTTACTTCATAGCAAACACTCAGACTTAATAGTGGATTTTAAAACTTACTGTTTTTATTGTGTGAAATAAAGTCTTTGACCAATGCAGTTGGGGAAACCCAGTCTGTGTGTGGTGCCTGCATCACTGCTGGAGTGGTAATTCTCATGTTCACAAGCTTATGAAATATTAATTGGATTAAGCAAACAACTAACAAATCTTTCAGTGTACATTGCTCCAGTGATTGCTATTATCAACAAGAGATAGTCTGCAGACAACAAAAATTTCTCCAGATCTGTTGCATATTTATAGAGTGGGCAAAATATGACTTATTTATCTTTGCTAAATTATTAAAAGTGTAGAATGCAGATCATTAATCATTAATATTGATATATTGCGAAACTGTAAGACATAAATATTTGTGCATAAATATTTATCTACTCCATGCCAGTGTGTATTAACTTTTGGTTTAGCGCCTTATTCAACAGAGATATGTTTCTTTCAAAGATATTTCCAAGTCACTTACTGTATTTGTGCTTGCCTCGCTGTGATCTGAGCTCGTCATTGCACCCACCTAGATGGCAGAAAACACAAAGCAATTCCGGGGAGCGTGTTGTCTTTTTGTGTGAGATATAGGGATTGACACAATCCCTCTGTTTTCAGAGCATGAAGTAATTCTTTTAATGGCCTGCCAACTGCGCACTCCAAAGTTTGATTTTGCTCTGCAAAATGAGAGCAAAAATCTCGAACAATTTATTATGCTGTTTGTGCCTCGCTTCGCTAGTTATCGTCTGCAATTTATTTCCTACCTTGGGGTACTGCAAGCCATTTTTCTCCATTTTCAGTGGCTCACTTTTTTTTTTCTTGATCCTGCACGCTGCTGACTAAACTCCTGCCTCCAGCCATGGTGTTGGAACATCACAGAAAACTACATCATTATGCTGAAGCTGGTTAACAAAGAGAGGCAGAGAACCAGTTTAAATCACAGGGCACAAGACAGTATGCGAATTACCAAGTTCACCACGTCAGATGCAGCAATTCATATATTCTCTCTCCAGCAGTGCAGGTGAACTGGCTCGCTAATGAAGACTGCTTCACACCTCAGTCTGAATTCAAGGTCAGCACCTGACCACTCTGCGGCATTTTAAATTCTATTTTTTCAATTATAAATTAAGCTCGAGTTGAAACGTGAGTCACACGTCTGCATCAGCTCAGAACCAGCGATGACCTTTTTCCCAGACATTTATTAATACATTATTTACACCTGCGCTGTTATTACTGCGACACGTCAGAAAAGGCAGTATTTTCGAGAAAATTGTGATTTATTAGGGATTTCAAGTGGACACGGTGACGCAGATAAGGCCAGAGTGTAGAAACTTTTCCCAGTTCTGCACACAAGCTGCAGATATTGCAGGTGAAAGAGCAGGAGCATCATAAAACAGATTTTAAAATGAAAAGCAAACAGCGGACAACTACAGCACCGCAGCCTGACATTATAAACAGTAACCATTATTCAGTGTCTTATTTACTTGTTTCAATGGGAGAAATGTCAATATATTAATACAAGAAATTTACATTTTACTGTTTATATACAGGGGAAAAAAGAGGAAGAATACCTTTTTAGACCTCACTGCTGAGAGCTGCACATCAAATGAAAGTTTAAAAGTGTCTTCAGAGCACCCATAGATGGCCAGGTCATGGCTGGGCCTCATTTCTCTGAGTGACATTTGAAAATTACAGACCAAAAGTCTCATAATGTAGGGCAGAAAGAAAGAAGGAGCGCTGTTAAGCCTTCGGCTGAGCACCACTTATCACACTCAGACACACTCTGAAGATGCAGTTCAGCTTTTGAGTAATGCAGCCTGTGCATCACTTTGTACTGAATCAGTCTGTATTGCATGTTAGCTTTGTCTGTGTATGAATATACATTATATTATTTGATCATTTTTAAATGATAACTATAAATCAGGTTGATCATCATAATGTGGAAGAGTACAAGTGGCTCAAAGCTGAATTCAAGTGGTTACATTTCAATGCTGATAAATTGATAACACAGTGTGTGACAGTCTAGTTACGCTGTCCCTACTTCTTTATGTGGCTCAATGCTACATAGTCAAACTACCCATGTATTTATAGCAGTTGCAAAAATAACTCAGATAACTAAGAAGGTACTTTGCAGCTTGGATTTTTAAAATAGGAAATTCCAGCAGACCATAAATTCTGGCCTTTATCATTTGTGTCATAGCCTGGTTATAAACCTACAGTATGATATTTGTGGCTTACCGCTTTAATAACAGCTGTATGTTATGTACACCTCACATGTGTCCATTCTAAAATGTCAGGTATATTGTAAGATAGTAATAAAAAAATGTTTTGCACACCCTTTTCATTTCTATTTCAACCCTGCAGTTGGAGAAAATGACCACAAGGTGGCAGAGAGAAACTTGGTGTGTCCATCTGTACTGTGCCTTTTGAAATGAGTCTTATTAACTACCATTAAATCACTGCTCACAAATTGTAGTTTGATATGCAAAACGATTTTTAAACGCATATTATATGCTGTTTTAATCCGTAATATCAGTAAATATGGCATATTAGGGCTTTTAGTATTCTTAAGAGATTATCAGGCACTCGTTGCCTGTGTGCTTATGCAGACTTTGAGCATTATCAAATATTAATTTTTCTAAACTTGGACTTTTAAGAGTAGCCCTTTGATGTAGATGTAATTTTTCATCTGCTAAGCAGATCTCACACAGCGGTATCTTTTAGAAAGCAGTGGGCCATAATTCATTGATGAGCCATGCGTGGAGCGCAGATATTCACGCCCTAATGCTTATGCAAGACCTTAAACAGTTCTCAGTTGTGGAATGGATATAACAGAGCACTGAGCTGTTGGCCTCAGACTAGTTTAAAGGGCTAAGTAGAGGGCGAGGAAAACTGATCAGTGCGAGCTTTGTATTTATCAAAAATGCTTTAAAAAATCCAGATAAGTAATTTGGAACATGTGTAGACATTCGAAGAAATTAGAAGACATCATAACTTCACAGTTAGCACTTTGAAAGCTACTTTTCCAAGTCTGTTAACAGCAGAAGGTCAAAGTGATTATTTTTTTTGTCACCGCTGTGAAAAAAACAAGCAGCGCTGCTTTGATTCTAGTCATGTCTGTTTGGCACAGAAAAAAATCAGGAAGAGTATTACAGAGGCAATTATGGCAAAAACAGAAAGTTTAAGGTTATCATTAGTAAATTATTCATTTCTGACAATGTTGGCCCTCGGAGTTTGGGAATTGATCTCTCTGTAAACACGCTAAAGCAAGTGAGATTGACATAAATTGCACAGACGAAGCCATCTTTTGAGCGCTCTTCTTTCTCTTTCATGTTGCCTCACTCTGGGGGCTGAATGTTGCTAATAAAAAATGGGAAGACCTTGGGCGAGTAACACAGGCTGATTAGTTCTGTACACGGGAGACGAGAAGTGCTTTGGAGTCTGCGATGATATTTGTTTTCTTTTCACAAGATATCTGAGGAAGAGAAATAAAGAGAATGCTTAAAGTTTCACCGATGTGTTTGTTCTCTTCAAAGCACAGAGAAATCTTGTGAGTCTGTGTCAGATGTTGTATGTGCATGCTCATTATTTCAATAAAGCCCATTTTGCCTCCTGTGATTGCTCCATAAAGAGAATAGTGGATGACCTCGGTTCTGTTGTTAAGTTAATGCTTTTGCACAAAGGAATAAGAGATGCTGGTTTGGATAACAGTGAGGTTACGGCAGGACCCCCCCCCCCCCCCCCATCTGCCTTGTTATCGGCCTCGATGAGTCCGCAGCAGAGTGTGGCCCTCTGGAACATGCTTCAGTTATTAATCACACAAGACAAACAACACTCTTCTGTAAAGTTTTCCACTAATGGGATAATTGATTGACAGTCTTTGAGCTTTCATGCAGCTGTATTATTTACTGTTGCACTTGCATGCTGCAAACTCTTTCAATTTAATTGAGAAACAATTGGGTATAAGGGCAACGCTGCCATGGGGGGTATCAAGCAATGGGACTGTTTTAATGATTCCCCCTCCAGAAAAGTTAGATCCACAGTCAACTGAGTCTCTCTACACTCTGATCTCGCAATGACTGTACACTATAGTGATTTTTATTGTTGATAGTGATCATCTATTCTGTGAAGTCCCATCCCAGTTGGAAATATATTCAGCATGTGTCGCTGGCCACTCTGTGTCAGTTTCAATATCACAAATGAATGCTTTTGTTTTCCAGACAGTAGTGGTGCAGGAGTTTCGCTTGTTTTTAGTGGGAGTGTGGCAGCATACCATGTACTTTTTCTGCTCTGAGGCCTCGGCCAGTTATTCCCCCAAACTTTGGCACGATGAGCGCACACAACGAGCCAAGCAGCTTCCTGCACATCCGGCTGCTGTAATAAATGTGCTACAGTATGCTGGTCTGTACTGTACTGCTGTGGAATGCAGACTTTGGCTCGGGGTTGCGGTCTGCACTCCTCCACACACTCATCTCTCTCACTGCAGAAGTGTCTGTCTGTGCTGGAGGGGTTCAGTCAGGTTCAGATGCATCTCAAAGTATACTGCACTATTTTTTCATTTCAGTCAGAGAGGGCTAAGTGTACTTTGTGCATGAATTCAAAGGATAGTACTACCACTGGGTACAAATACAGGAGGAACTAGCTCACGTTCATGAATCTGTCTGTTCTTGATAATAAATACTGCATGTTACCGGCTCTTTTTGATGACGTTTCAATTATTTTTGGCTTAAATTTGCACCAAAAAATACAATTACCTAAGATGTGCCATACCTAGAATTATTATTTTTTCTTATGAATCATCTAAAAGTAAGAGTGGATGTATGAGTTTATAGATTTGTTCTTTTCTCTAACCCAACAATATTTTCTTCTCACATTGGTCCATGTTATTCTGAATGTATGATGTAGTCAAAAAAAAATGGCTAGGTCAAAATAGCACAAAACAACAGTGGGTCTAGTACATCCACATACCTGAAATTAAAGCGTTATGGTGATTATGACTGGCATAGTTGAGAGTTTTAAAGTAACCCTCATTTATAAATGAGTTGTCACATACTTTTTAACATATAGTTCTACAGTATATGATCATATATCTTACTTTCTAACTTCTGTTTTATTATACAAGTAAGTACAGACCATGGAAATATGGGATTTCCCCAGGCCGCATTTACTGCGCTCTGTTTCAGAGTGGCAGCTAACTACAGAGCTAAAGCATTATATCAAGTAAAATCCATCTGCTCAGAAATCAAAACTAAAGCTTAATTCTGTTGGATTTTTTCCCACGTTGTCTTTACCTAAATAAAAATAAATAAATAATAATAGCTACCATCCTGTTTTGGTAGATTTCTTTTTAATAGTCATATTTCAATTTCAGATTTGAAAGTGAAATCTATGAATTGCATGTAAATACTAAAGATGCAGCTGAACTATTTATTGGTAAACACAGCAGAAGGTCATATGAAAGCAGTGCAGGATCTCTGTGTGTTATTGTGTGGGTCCAGTGGCAGTTTGGCTTTTAGGTAAATTAATCAGCCTAAAAATACATAAAAGTTCTTACAGCCTGTTGATCAATCTTCTGATGTGTTTGAGGTTTTGAAAACACAACAGAGAAAATGAGGAAGAGGGTCAGAGGGCCTCACTAATAAGCTTTGATAACTGCACACACAAATGTAATTATGTTACTCAGTTTAGATTAGCAAAGTTCTAAGCGGTGACCTCAACCAGTTATAAAAACTTTATTTCAGTGAAAATGATTATTTTAACCATTGTATGCACACACTCCCACATCCACACTGATACTCACCCAAACAATGTCTTAATATTTAATTTTATGTTAATGTATTAACAATATACTACTTTTAAAAAAAAAATGAAATATTTCTGATCCTGCCAGGTCACGGATCTAGGAGACATTTTGTTGTCCAGCTCATGGCATTTCATTTCCACCAGAGGGCGCTGCAGATGAGCAAATGTTAGTGGCTTCATTTTGCTAACTTTCCATTTCATGTTTACCTGAGACAGCCGGGTAGCCTGAAGAAACAAATTGTGGCATGTTATTGATGGATGTATTTACTTATTAAACTAAAAGCATGACTGTGGTCTTTAGATTATAAAAAGAAGACATCCCATAATTTATTAGATAACCTTGGACATAAAAATAAGATTCATATCTCAACTATGAATTAACAGACTGAAACGTAGAAAAAAAATATTTTTTTAAAGGCAGTTAAGAACATGCAGGGATTCATCTGAATTTTATGTGCGTGCTTGCATGCCCTTTCATATTGTCTGCAAATGTATGCTTTATGGTCCACTGTATTCATCTGGTAAGCATGTGTGTCAGTCTGCAAAGAACTGAGTTTCTGCCAGTGGGTGTGCAGACATCTGAATTTTGTAGCGATGACACTGCTGCACAGTGTGTCTTCAATGACCTCAGCACTTCGACCTCAAATTGACATATGATGTTTTGTGTGTTATCACACAGCTTGTATTGACTGAAAAGCTAAAAGTGAGCTCCTGGCAGTCGCTCTTTTTCTTGTACACTAAGATACGTGGTCACACATCTGCAGCCTGGCTGAGCCTCTATGACAAAGTCTGAGTAAAATTCCACTCATCACCTTTTATTAGAGAGGCCAGTCGTCCTTTGGGACAGCTTCTTTAGTCTGATGGTTTGTCTCTTTCCCTCCCCATGGCAGATACTGCACAGAGCTCATATTAACGTTGCGCAATCCACTCTCCTGGTTCTTATCCAACACAAATGTTTTCTGCCTCCAGAGTGTTACCACGGCCCTCTGCTGTGCCAATGAACACATCTCGGGCAGCAGCAGAAACTACAATTTATGCCATCCCTGTAATCCTGCGGGGAAGTTTCTTTGAGCAAGAGCAAGAACATGCAATGGCTTCACTGCTGCCTTTTAATGAACAGATTTAAATGATCGATAAAAGAAACTTACATTTGTTTTTGCTGGCACTCAAGCCATGCTCCTCCCTGAACCCTTTGTATGCTGCTGAATCGTGACTGCCAACTGTAGTTTTATTAAAAAATATTGGACCTTTTGAGGTGCTGAATGATGACGCTCCTTTGTTGTTGTTGAGGTTTATTTTCTTTTTTGTAGGTGAACCAAGCATACTTGATGGATGGAAATGATACTGCTAAGCCAGGACTCCATCTCCCAACACGCTTTAGGACGCAAGAGTGCATTTGTTAGGTAAAGTGCACTCGTGCTTTCTAGATCTTTTTCTTCCTTTCTTTCTTTTTGCCAATTAAAGTCACTATTTACTGAAAAGTTTACTGCTTAATTAAGCAAATTGTGAATATAATATGCTGAAAAGCAGAGGCTAAAAGTTAATCCTCACCAGAGAATCCATGTGTAAAACATTAATAAACAGGCTGCTTTGCATTGTGCAGATAGAATCGGTGTAGTAACTGTTGCAAGAGTAACCAAAAAACATTGTCTTTTCTCTTTATTATTACAACATAAAAGGTTTGGGGGTTGAGAATGAACTGTTGTGTTTGGCAAATGTAGAAGTATCTAAGGTAATGCTGACTAGGGCTGCAGCAGAGTAAACCTCTCCAAAGCTAATAAAGATAGCCTGATACCCTCTAGGCTCTTGGATAGTTTACAGCGAGGAAATAAGACACAGTTAATGTGCTAGATATGAAAAGAGGTTTTTTTGTGTATAACATTTTAAAGCTTAATAATTAATTTGAAGTATCCCATTTTCAATACGCTGGGTAATTAGCTTTTTAGTTATAAATGCTAACATTTGTGTTAGATAGTATAAATACACTGTTTAATCTATTTCTTGCAGTTTTACTATTCTGATTTTCAATTTGGAAAAGGAAAAAAACACAAAATTGGAAGTTGTGATGCGGATCATTTCCTTTCATTTGTTCTTACTCTTATTAAATGAGGTGATAGTGGAAGGATGGAGAGCACGGCTAGGTTCATCTGAGGCAAGTCAGCAAACATCCACAGCGACCCTTTGGCCCAAACACAACACAAGCAGGAGTCTGCAGCCCTTATGCCAGGATGAGTTATTCCTTTCTGTCCCGTCTGGAGGAGACACTGCTCTGCTGCCAGGAATTTTCACTCTAGGGAGTCACTTCCTCTACACATCGGGATCCCTGATCTTTTTCTTTAATTTGTTCATGCTCTAGGATTATTAGCATTCATCTGCAATTCAACATCTGTGAGCTGATCTTTATTCCCCCGTACTTTTTCTTCCTCTCCCCTCAATGATTTGGTGTCTACTCACTGGGCTTACAGGAGGCAGCCAACTCTCTCCGAGCTGCAGATGTTTTTTGCTGCTCTGCACGAAAGAGCAGGTGGCTGCCGGACAGCAGGTAGACCACAGCTTCCTGAAGAGGAGAGCTCTGGCAAGAGGCTTTGTACTATTTCAAAGCAAGGTAAAACAAACGCTAGAGTCAAAAATGCAGTGTGTTAACCAATACTCAAAAACATTTTTGCAGGGGTATTCTTAAGATCTTCATTTTTAAAAAGGTAGTATTGGTAGATTGATTAAAAACACGCACACTGATACATAAAAACCACACGCTTTTGTGTGGTTTTCGGCAGCTCGTGGATCAACTTTTAAAGCGTTCCTCTCCTACCATTTCCTGTTTACAGGCGGAAAATGAGGATACATGTGACAGTAGTCTGTCTGTGAAACTCAAGACAGCTGATGTAATTTCCTACGTTTAACACCCCTTAACTCACATGCGCTAAAGTGGCCTCAACCTGGAAACATCTGGCTCAGATAAGATATACTTCACAAGCACATTCAAATCTCAGCCCACAAAGAAAAAAAAACATTTAGTGTGTGGAGAGACCTATTTTCCTTCAACAAATCAACATTTTTTTTAACAGTGTTTGATAAGGCAGCTCCTTCCTCGCTCCGTGCAAAGATTGCGTTTAAAATTCGAACAAGGCTCAGGGAAAATCTATGTGGTAGAGCCAGCCAACAGCCTAATTGTCACTTGTGGCGAGTCTAATGGTCTAAATATGCTTTATAAGTGCAGGGAGAGCTTTTTGTGTGTACGCTGCAGTTTTGATCACAACAGAGCCTGAATTTTAATGATTGCCCACGTGATTACGTTTACCCCTGGGAACGGAGATTTGGTGCAACCCGGATACCGCACGAGCTATATGCTGGCACCATTAACCATGCAGTTTATAGCAAAGAAGGTCCCTATCCGCTTTGTGGGCACCGCAAGCATGTGGTCTGCATTTTTACACAACACACTACATTTCCTTGGCACCACAGCTTATCAGATGTTGTTATCGGGGTTCAATCTGTGAGACAGACCTGGGTTAAACTGGCTTAATGTAAGGGTTTTACACTAAATCCTGTTATTGTCATGAATAAGTTTTATCAGTTGCTCTTAAATACTGTTTATTTCTGAATCTGACCACATTGTGCAGATAGCATCTTTCCACTATTTTCTTTTCTTGGCTCAGTGCTCTGCAGGCATGCAAATAACACAGAAAGCTGGGGATATGATTGTTATCCAAAACAGAAGAAAAACAATCACTATTCATCCTAGCCTATTTCTTTAATGTCCACTGAGTAGATTAATAATTTTAAATATGCATAATATTCACATCAAAACCCTTCTATAACTGGATTACTTAATGAAATGTAAGGATTAGCATTGAAGTGTCAGGTAAAAGTTGACTCCAAGTGATTTATTTATATTTAATACTGGGCAAAAGTTTTGAGCCACCCTTCATTTCTTTATATTTTGCTAGGAAAATAAAAAATACATGCAGAGATTTATTGAAACATGCAAATACACATCGACATACAGCATATAAGGCAAAAACAGTCAGTATTTTGTATGACCACCTTTATTCTTCAGCACAGCCTGAACTCTCTTAAGGAAGCCTTTTGTGATTTCTTTAAATAGCAACTAAGAAATAAACCAACCACTACATAAATGCCAGGGCTGATTTTTTCTGTCCCACTGCAGACCTGATTGTAGATTAGCCTTTAAGTGGGTTAACAAACAAAAAAGAAAATTTGAAAATTGCCAAGTACAAGGACTGGACTGAAAATGAGTGAAAAAAAACAACCAATATCCAAGGAAAAACTTCATGCTGACCTTCAGAGAGTGGTTTCTTCTATCCAGAAGCCTGAGCACACCTCACTGCGCTGCACCACATTACCTTGTTTAGCTTCTGCTTGAGTGTTTTTTCCCTTGGAATTAAACAGTTTTTGTCTGAGGGTGCTGCTGAAATACACCAGAAGGTTCTTTGGAGTTTTTTAGAGCCTGCTGCATAAGGGATGACAGTGTTGTTTTTTCTGTCATTCTGCTCCTCCATGCCTGATGTCTGACATTCTTACCTGGGAATCTCCACCAGTTGTTCTAGAGCTGAAGAAGCATCTTCAAAAACCCCCAAAGAAGTCCAGTTGGATTCTTTTTAAGCACTCAACAGTACAACAATCAAAGTGCTCCCTAGTCAAAGCACATGTGTTAACAACTGAAAAATACAGGTAACAGTGAATACAGGTTAAATATAGGACACCACAAACATGAAAACAGACAGAGGAAAAAGGAAGATAAAAAATAGAATATTTAAGAAAATCATAAACTGAAATCATAGTGACAGCAAAAAAAAAAAAAAGCACAATAAGGGACCACAGGTTCAGCAAAAGTCTAAAGTTCACATAGATTTGAGGGACTATTCACTGAATGTTTGATGCTCTCCATGAAAGTGGTTTTCCCTCTGTGAGTATGTGACCACTAATGCCTCTGGATCAGCAGCACTGAGAGAGATGAAGAGCAGCAGTGATACATTTAGCTCCTGGAGGGCACCAGTTGATCTCTTGAAGGAGTCCAGACACTCAGCAGTGAAATCAAATCAAAGTAAACCAGCTATCTCTCCAGTGGCAGAGACCACAGAGCCCATGGTTTAGCGTGTTGCCTCAAAGGGCTGCTTTGAATTCTCAAGTACACATCATGCATACATTAATCCAGAGACCCATAATAATAATAATAATAATAATAATAATAATAAAAAGTCCGCAAACTGACATGTTCAATCATAAACTGGTGAATGCTGAGCTTATTTAGTTTTTGATTGCACACGGTTAGGTTATGGTTATTTGACTATCAGATATCAATGTTTTTTAAAACAATAAAACAATTCGTACCATAAATGTAATTGTTAGTGTCTGGAAACCATCATGCAAATTACTAATCATGCAAACTGCTAAAATATAAAATACTATTAACATTTTATATTGCTTTTTTGGCATTGTTATACTTAAGCCCAGTTATTTCCATGGCTACCAATAGGGAGTGCCAAAGTGGGATATATTTTTATATTTAACAATCAGATCTTTAATATCAATAGTGATATCCCATTTTTACTGCTTAATAACATAATGTGGAGACATATAATGCAGCAGGAAGTGTGGTTTTTATTTGGCAGTACTAAAAGAGGTAATTATTAAATAAACAACCACAGTCTAAATGATCAGATCCAGTTGAGTTTTGCACAAATAAAGGTTTTCAAGAAGTCAAGTCCAAGATCACATTAAATGTCTAAATTAAGACCCCCGATGGCTGTTTTATCCTCGCTGTCAAGCAGCACCAAAGAACAAAGAAAACAAGGAAAAACATAAAAAGGAAGAGCTGAAATCTTGTATGGAAACTTATAGAAGACAGAAGAGCACAGCTGGAGATGATGCTGACAGGTTCAACAGACCCATAAGTGGTGAAGAACTCAAGAAGTCCATTCAATCAGCATTGATACATAAGGCACAGTCAGTTTTTCACACACCAAGGTTGCTCTGTTAGCACTGCAAAATGAAGACATTGATATGAAGAAGAAGCAGGTTGTGTGAAGGATATTTATTTGGTCACCAGCCAAACTGGGAGGAAAGGAGGGACCCCTGGTTATGGGGCAAAAAGAACATGAGTCTCAACCACTAAAAACCAGGTGAGCCATCTGTTTCACAGCAGCAAGAAAGGTTTACATGTGGGTTCATCATCAGAGGGAAGGAACAACGACTGCAGGACAGATTATTTTGAAACAGCAGCGTTTATGCAAGATCAAAAAATTAATATTTTTTTTTGACAATTCTCGATTTTTTGTACAGGTCTGAATGACTTTGAATATTATCATTTAAATATTACATTCTGCAGTAAAGAAACTGATGTAAAATAGCTCTGCCCTTTGATGGGGCTTTGTGATTTATAGGAAGGCTTCCATGAAAGCTTAACTAGCCCTTGCAAGGTAATTAACTAATGTCTCTTGGGCCTCTTTGGCTAAAAGGCTATGATTATAGGTGCAATTTTGATAACTAATGACATAAAATATTCACTTAATTCTGAGATATTTGATCATCTATGTGATAAATAGTAATTTATTAAGCATAAGCAAAGCTTCTCTCTGGAGTCTTACCATATTAGTCACCGTGTATCACTTTGGTTTTAGTACTTCATTTCCCTGTTTTAGTCGTTCATTTCTGCCACAGGGAATATGGGGTATTATTTAAAGTAACAATGAAGTAACAGCTTTAGAGTCTTAAAAATTAAACTCTATGTTGAATTTCCCAAAAATTTAGTTTCTCAAATGGCCAATTGAGGCTGGCTAAAAAAAGGATTATCCTAGACTCTCATGATAAAATAAAGAAGAAATAAACATTTTAGTGAAAAACCGTCTCTATAATTAAATCACCACTTCAGTATCCTTGTGTTCATGAAGGGTTTCTTCTGTAACTTGTTCACTTAAAGTGAAGTAGCTTAAAGTTATGCATCATTAGGGAGCATGGTTAGCATTGTATTTTGCACAGTGTTTGCTGCTACTAAGACACTCTAAAGCTTTACATTTACATTTAAGTCTAGACAAAGTTTGCACCCTATACAATATCCCAGTGAATAATGAATATATCTTGCTAAAAAGGCCTGCTAGCCAATGATGCAGTAATCAATGATGTTACAGTGGATACAACCATCTTTTATATACAGTCGTTGCTCAAAATATTAAATGCTATTCAGCACTGCTAACAGGATTTACACAATGGCAGTCAGAAAAACTGGCAAAATCCGATGCATGCATTGCAGTTTTAATGCCCAAAATATATATATCCATCCATCCATGCAAGAATTTCTGTTGTGTCAAAATCATTTTGATGTGTTAGCCTTGCATACACTGGCAACCTGTTGCCTGGTCACAGCTGTGATAGGCTCCTCCCTAACCACAATCTTGAATCAGATAAGCAGGAAACAATGGATGGATATAGCTCAGCTTGAAAATATTGTTTGTTTGTTGGTTTTTCGTTTGTTTGTTTCGTGATAAGCCCCTTGCAGGGATGCTCATCCAGGACCTCCATAATAACAGAGTGGGGAAAAATGCATCTGGGTAATGCATTAGTAGATCAACCAAAATACTGTGTGTCTAGAAACTCTCTGCACTGCTCACTAAGGGCAGAGCACTCTGCTCTGCATCATATCTACTTGTGATTTATCCCAGTACTGAGGTGTTAGCAGTCCAATAAATTCCCCTCATTATTAGAAAAAATGCTGAACAAATGAAACACATGTGCATACTTAATAAGCTGAACAGCTGATGTAAACCGATGGAAGTCAGCATCTGCTGGCCTGCAGAGGTCTCTCAGATGCAGAGCAATGTGTGGCGTTTTCATGGATGTCAGTATTAATCGTGTGTTTGTAGAATATTGTTCATAGAGATTTATAACATCGTGTTGTTAAAGTGCACCGTTACGGCAGGGCGTAATGCTTAATTTCCCCACGTTTTTCATGGTGAAACTTTGCACAGCTGGGCTCCAGAACAGGACAAGAACCTTCACAAAAATGTGAATCCTAGAGATGTGTGACACTTCCATAAACAGAGGTCCACGTGAATAATTTGTTTTGGGACCTAACCCTGAGTGGTTTTACTATGCTGACCATATAGGGTGTAAAGTAGACTCTCGTGGTAGCACTGCATGACTGGATCCTCAGAGTTGGGAGAGCACTGTTTACATCAGAGCAATCAGGCCAGCGGGACTTTTATAAGAATCAGCAAGTTTTAATAAATTAACAGCCTGCTGCCCTTCTGCTCCTGACAGCCTGCAGAGTATAAGGAGCAGATATCTCAGTGTGAACGGTCTCTAAATCTACAAAGTTGTGAGACTGTTGTGTGGGGCCCTCATGACGTGAGCTCTTTAATTAATCACTGCTGTCTCCAGGCATTATTGATCTTTAGATGAATTGAAGAGCATGTCAAGCCAAGCTTTTAGAATGTATAAACTAGCAGATTTGTAATAACGTCACATTCTGTGACAGCTCTGTACAACCAAAGTAATGCAGAACACATTTAAAAACAGAATTTAAAAACCGTCTGATGAAAGAGAAAAAGGGCTTGCAGTAGCAGGAGTAAAGAAGAAGAGGACAAACCACAGCCAGGTCTAACCAAAGCTTGACTGGGTTGCATGGTGTCTGTTTTTAAGATTGTGAGAAGGAGAAGAGATGAGAACTCCTTGGGGAGTCTTTTTGGTGACGTGTCTCTGGAATTTAACTCAGTCCAGCCAACATAGAGGGTCCCATTATGGGATACCTTGATAATTGTATTCTGCTGTTTTTCTTTGCCAGTAACATGACCACAATTAGAAGAAAATATTCCATATTTGTCCTTGAGGTACCTTAAAACAGATGCCAGTTTTCCTTTTTGTGTCATATTAAGAGGAACGAGTGGAAGTGAGGAGGGAGACCCAAAGAGCCCAATGCAGCTTTTATTGCAGTCAGGTTTTCAGTTTACCGGAGAGGAGAAAACTGGTTAGTGGTGTTTAATGGAATTTGAGGAGTGAATTGTACACACAGTATTTTGATTAAATTCTTACTTAGGTCTCTTTCAAGGGCAGAATTACAACTTAAGGTGGTCCTGCCCATGGGTGGAACAGCAAGCCAGGACACTGCCCACACTCCACCTGAAAGCAGGAGAAAAACAGGGTGAAAAAAGCAGCAGTGCCTGCCAGAACCATGACACTTTAAGGCTGATCGGTACCACTTGCTGCAAGCTTATTAGACTCCTAGCTTACTCTAATGCCAACAAGATACATGAGATCCTTTTTCCTCCTTTTTTGTGAAATATTACAAAACAGAGCCATCAGCAATTACCTCATGTTTTCAAGTAAGTCTGGATATGACGTTAAGAGCCGAGCCTAATTCCAAGACCAACAGATTCAAGATGTTATCAGACTAAACAATCATGATTTGATTGTTTCTAATTATTTAATTTATTTCGGAGTCAAAATTTTTCCTTCATGTTGCAGGTGTTAAATCCGCACATGAAAATCCAAAATAGCAGTTGTTATCTGTCTGCTGGTTTTTAATATAAACAGACCTTTCCTATCTGCCCGCTCTGCTGGTTAGCTGTTGCTACACTGAATCACACTGTTAGGATAAGACAGGAGATGATTTACTGCACACTTTTGCAGTTATAATGTTCAATGTGGGTGCTATGAACTTAATGGGCAATAGTTATGTCGTAACATACTGGTTTTATAATGACAGTTGAATTGCATTTTCTGTTTTTTCAGTTAAAACCTTTTGGAATCAACGCCTTTGCCATTCTCACAGTCATCACCACAATTTAAGGAGCTGGATTGTGAATGAAAAGATACATATTTTCTTAACTCTGACATATGTACACATTCATTTTTTCATGTCATATGTTCTTTTTTGTTATTTTCATGGAAAATGACTCAAAGGCAAGGGGTCAAAGGCTGATTTTTAATGATTTGTCAAAAAAAAAAAAGATAGATGAGTGGTATGACGTTTCTTCATCATCTATAGTGACAAATGCCAGAAACAAAATTGAGAGCCTGCATTATGGCCTTTATTTGAGAACATGTCTCTCAGCCTCAGGGCTGCTCCAGGCTTTGAGGACTAGTTTGCGAAATAGACTCACACCTGATCCACACTGCTGTTGTTTTTCTGCTCTGTCTTGCCGGCCGGATATGTGATCAGTTATCAATGAATTTGATGATGTTATTGAGGCCATTTAAAGTACAGTCAGCATACACTGATCAACAACACATTATAGCCACCTAAACAACTAAAACAACTCTGACCAGAGAGGCATCGACACAGAACATTGGGAGTGGGTTATCTTAGATCCTGTGGGTTGAATTGGAGGGTCTCCTTGGATCAAACTTGCTCTGGGGCATCCCATGGATGCTCAATTGAATAAGAATCTGGGGAGTTTGAAGGTTGGGTCAGTGCCTCAGGCTATTTGTGATCTTCAGGTGGATTTCATCTCACTTTTTTTTTTCTGCAGTAAACAGAAAACTGTATTTCTGGTTATTATATTATAATTTAATATAGCAGGAGCCCTTATCCACAAAGCATTTGTTATTGACCAGAAAAACTGAATTAATCAAATGATAAAATTATGCATGAACATAGTTACTCATGCCTAAAATGAAGGCAATCAGTTTTCTGATTCCAGCAGTTTTCACCACTAAACCCACTGAAAATTTGGCATTGGCCTCTCAGTGTGTCGGTGTCAGCTGCAGCAGCTTTCCCCTTCCATGCACTATTTTACTATTCTTAAATTACACCTCTGCCTCATTCACCTTTCAGTGCTGCCTCGGGCAGCAAACATAATTTCTACACGCAGTCTGCACATCTGTTTTCTGGATGACAGATTTCACTGATCAGCTGGGGCTTCCACTGGACCAATCACAGGAAAGGTGTGTATTTTCTCTTTCTCTTTCAGAAGGGGGCAGGCATCTGGTTGTGCTTAGTAGAGGGTACTTGGACCTGGTGTATTTGGTTTGGTTACAGCATAGATTTGAACTCTTGAGGCATGGTGAGGCAGTTTGCTGGATCCTGGATGGAAAAACAGATCTTAATGAAGTCTGGCCTTTCCTCGTGCAACTTTTGCTGTGTGTCACTTGTGGGCCCTGGCAGCAAGGAGAGCTGTGTTTTCAGGAATCAGATTCTGTGTAGTTAAACTGAAAAAAAGATTAATGTCCCATAAGTCAGGTTCTTTTGTGTGTGTGTTTGTGTGTCTCCTTTTTTTGCGAGAATAAACCTATCTAAGCTCAAATTATTTTATTTCAGAGATAACTGGAACTTCCCATTAAGCATCAAGGCCAGGTGATGAAGTTCCAAGTAAGTTCCTAAGTTTGACAAGTCCCAAGTTTTGTGATTCAGTTCTAGTGGTTTCAGAAGATTGTTTTTTAAGCTTTTAGTGTACAAACACTTATATAACAAGGTGCCATTCCTTATGGCACCTTTCTCCTCAACAATACACTCTGCCCTACTCGTACACAAGCAGTGTTGTCTTACACCAATGAACACTCATACAGTGAGGCGAAATGAAAAGCTGATCACATTAAGTGCAAATACAAAATTACATTGTACTGAAAATCAAACCGACAGAGAGTAACCTCCTCTGCCTTTTCTCTATCGATTTGTGATCTATCAATAGTCGCTTCTGGCATCTGCAGGTGAGAGTTAAAACTTTAATGTGTTAACAGGAAAAGCTGCTAAATATTGTCTCAAAAGGCAACTGGCGCTCATCAGAATCTGTTCCTGTCACATTCGGCTTTAGCATAACAACTTCAAAACCTGCATCTCCCAAGACAGTAATTTTCAAGTCAGTGCTACAGTTAAAAAACAAAACAACAACAACAGCTGCAAAAACGGTTAGAACCAATGACACTTAAAAACCAAAACACACACAGTAAATCCCAAACTAACAAATATCAGTTTAACACCAGTGACTCCAAAGTCAAATCCAATATTCTCTTTTGGACCAGGATACACTTGGCTTTCTTGTAAAGATATGAAATCTTATATAAAATCTGTCTTATTTACTATAGTATGTTCAGTATAACAAAGCATTACTTTTCCACTTCATCTAGATTTGCTTTTGGTTTTACCAAATTTTATGGCCAGAGGAAAACAAGAGGGAAAAAAATGCCCACGCCCTTAATTTGACTTTGACTAACCAAACATGATTGATCATACTTGACAAAATAAGAGTAAATAGTTAAAAATATTTACTGACTTGTGATTCTTTTCTCTATGCCGTGCAAGTAATGTGACATTGGCGTGGTGGTAGTTTGTTAAAGCTTTATTTAACAAGGTATTTTCGGTAAACTGAATAAAAAGCAACAGGCAGAAAATGGTATTTTAAAGACACATCCGCAAACATAAAAGCAGGCACCATCTGTTGCATTAATGGCATCTGCACCACAGATGATATGATTGTGTTGGCACGAATCTAAACGAGCTCAACAAAAGTTCCTTCTATTGAAAATAAACAGTGATGGTGCTGCGCTCTGTGAGTTTTAGAGCAATAACAGTCACTCACAAAGGTTAAAAACCTCCAATTCAGTCTATGAATTAGTCTCACAAAAACATAAACATATCTGTTTGCTCATTTAGAGAGCCGCTTTTTGGATCTATCAAAAACGACAAGTAACGCATAAAACAACCAACAGATTGTGGTTCGGGATTCTAATCTGTTTATGTGTCATCCACTCAAAACCACCTCCCAGAGTGGTTAAAGTTGCTTTGGGATTGAGGCCACAATTTGGTCAAGTGTAAATGAATGATGTGTCTGCACGAGCCACGTGCGCCCCTAGGCTCCTCCTAAAAAATTACAACTTCGACCACACTAGCAGAAACATAAACTGCCGCCTGCCTCAAATGAAAATAGAGTTATTTTCACAGGAAACTGTTGGATTTATGCAATCTCACTTCTCCTGTGCAAGGGAAGGTGCTGCCAGGTGCGAGTATAACGCAGACACATGTAGATCATGATGAAATGAACAGTAGATGAGGCGAATATGATGAGTCTAGCAGGTTTTTTGTGGTCCCCAGACTCCTTCATTAGAGAAGCATGTGGATAGAGAGAACAGCTTTTTCAAACAGGAAAGTTTGTCCAAACAGTACAGACTTATGAACTGGAAGAATCGGCGAGTGCTGGCTCAGTTTTTCCAGTTTGTTTTTGTTTTCAGCTTGGATTGCGGCTTGGGCAGCAAACCACTTGGTGAAATTAAATGCAGGGAGGAAGGACCCTGTTTGGCTCGCGCGTGCGTATCATGCATGAATACACACATTGCACACATGCATGCAGAGGTCCCGCTTGGAGATGAAGAAATATGAGCACAGAGAGAGAGAAAAAAGAAAAGATGTTAACATTAATTGACTGGGAGATGTTTGTGGTATAAAACTAGTTATAATTGAGGTTTGTCATTATGAGGAGGAGTGTAATTTCAAGCTACAGAACTTTTTACTCGTCTTCCAACTGGAATCACTCGTTTCCATTTTCCAGCAATAAGCACGAGGGCCTCCAATCTCTAAAAAGAAAAAAAAAAAAAAAAAAGAAAAAGCACATGCAGTACCCATGTGCCACAATCAAAGCAGAACTTGCAATTCAGCAAAATGAGTCCTGTTTTATGGATTCTGGCAGCAAAATGAAATGTAGCCTAGTCATATTTTTGCGCAGTATAAGAACCAGCTGTGATGTGAGGCTAAAGTTAGTGGACCTCAGACAGGGGCTATAGTTTTAGCGTAGATGAGAAAAGAATACCCCCAATAGGAATGGTATGCTAACTGGACCAAATAAACACTTTTATTGCTCAATATGTTGAACTTGTTGAAACTCAGATTTGAGGGATATCTCAGCAGAGACCTGCAAGGAGATTTTGAAAATATCACCGTGTGTGTACATGAAGTGCAGTGGGAACCCTTTGGCTGATGTTAGTGAGTAATGTTAACCTCATGGAAGAACTGTGTGACAATGGGTCCCAGGGCAGAGATGTGTCAAAGGCCCCCCCACTGACTCACTCACTCATGTTAGTGAGACACCCAAACTGAAAGCAGGGCGTTGTTTGTGTTGTCATTTTGAGTCTCCTTGCGGTCATTTTGGTCTCTCCGAGACTGGTTAAACATCTTCTTGTGTTTATTTTGAGTCTTTTTTTGGGTCATGAGTTGTTTTGTTGAAGTAATTTTATCTCACTTTGTTGTGACTTCACATTTTTTTTTAGTAGTTTCATAAGTCTGATCTTTTTTCAGCACCTAAGCATTTTCCACTCTCAGTTAACTGCCTCAAAACTTGAAAATGAACAACCTTGGGTACGGTGGCCAACAGATAATTCTAAAATTCATCTAAAAAGATCATCTGCTGTTGTCTCACGCTATCTCTGTCATCCTCAACTGTGACACACACCCTTCTTCTTCTCTGAGGTCTTCCTCTTTTACTCCATGGCAGCTCCATGTTCAACATCCTTTGTCAATTATGTCCCTCCTCTGCACATGTCCAAACCATCTCAGCCTTGCCTCTCCACATTTGTCTCCAAACTGCCCAGCCTGAGCTCTCCATCTGATATACTAATAGCTTCTTAGGTGTACCAATAAACACTGATGATTTTTAGCTGCAGAAGCAGTAGAAAATGACCCCTTCACTAAAAGTAGCAAATGGCAACAGGTTGCATTTTAACACGGGAAAGGTTTGCAAGATTTAACAAAAGGTTTATTGTGTGGAGGGGAGGTGAGCCAGAGATCACATTTGTCATGAGCAACAGGGAGTAACCAACAGTGAGCAAAGGAATGCCTCACTGTTGACAGAACAATATGGTAAGAATGAGTGGCAGGACCGGGGATATATATTCTGGAGTTCGATGATTAGTTGATTGAGACCATATGTGCTATTGCAGGACCTGTGGAAATCAGAGGAGTCCACACAAACATGATATGACACTCAACACAGAGGCCCAGTTCCACTCTTACATTAGTGGCAAATCTAAACGAATTTTCAGTTGTTTCATTCACGTTTATTCACCAACAACGCTGCTTGAAAATAAACTTAGTAATCAAGTCAAAACTCCCTGAAAACGTTTCAAGCTCTTCTGCCCCCAAGTATTTGCACCATAGACTGTGTTCGCTTTGTTATCATGAATACATAATAGAAAAGATGCACCAAATATATTACAATGAGTGTGACTGTGTTAATCAGAGCTGGTAGAGATGCACCAGTTGAGATTTTCTTAGAACTGTGTTTTCACAAATGAGATCAGATTTCATTTGACACTAAGGATCTGCTTGTTTCAGTGCAAGGTTTCTTAGCACAAGTACAACATGTCTACTTTTAATCTATGAATAATGTGTTCTTTTTCCTGCCGCTATATAGTTTTGTGCCCTGAGAAAGGAAGAGGTGCTGTAGCTGCTAAAGCTCTGCGTAGGTCCACAGACTGTTAATCTGGTCTCATCCCCCTCTGTTGTTGTATAACAGCCAAAAATTTCCCAATCTTCTCACTTAACTTGCTTCACATAATCAACTTTAGGACCAGATGTCTGGTCTAAATTAGTCTGGCCTCCCCAGCGTCAGTGTTTGGAGTCTTGTCAGCTTTTTAAAAAAAGAAAAGAAAAGACAGAAAAGAAAAAAAAAACAGCTCTTTTTAATTTCATCCTGCATTTGTCATGCTATATTGTCTGGGCCACATGCAATCAGTGACTAAACAGATTAGCTACAGAACAACAAATGTGTGTTCCAGGTACCCAGAAAGGGAAAGTTGGAAATAAAAATAATGACATCATAATCTATGGGCTGATTCATTCGTTGAAAAATTCAATAAATTAGTCATCAGTTGGACATGAGTGTTGCAGCCTGAGGATGCCTCGGTGGGGCCACTTTTGGGGGAAAAAAATTACAGATACAGAAACAAAAACTTGAAAGGGGTCTGAAGGATTTGGGACATGTGGACGTATTGAGCCAAAACTGAGCTGGCATAAGAGCTGCTTTACTGTTCGCCCTTGGCCTCTTTCCCTTTTCAGTTTACTCCAAGGCAGGCTGCTTACAGCTGTCTCTAAGGAGTCCTAATCAAAAACAAAAAAGAGTAAGGACTCACATTGCACTCATCTCAATGGTCACCCCCATCCCCCCTACGGAATCCTCAAGGCAGAGGTCCACATGGTCTATATCACGCTATGAGCTCACCAGAGGCGAGTCATGACTTCAGCGCCAAAGAGCCAAACCTAACACATTATTATTGCAGCTCATTGTTCTAAACTGCATCCATATAGGAGTTACCCACATTTACGTACACTCACAAATAAGACTCAACTAAATACCTAAAAAATGGTAGCGAAATGAACAGCCATGACAATCTCGTGAGTTATCATGAACATTTATTGGTCATAATGGGAATACAAATGTCGTGCATATTTACAGCATATAAAAAGTTTTATAAACCAATGGAAACAATAACGGCTAACTTACGCTTGACACATTTACAAACACCCATAAATGGCTGTCTTGGCATTAAGGGGAAGTTATAATTTGCCATTGGTTGCTTTCAAAAATCAAATGGGAAACTGCTTTCAAACCATAACGGGGCCCCAGAAAAATAATCCATAGCAAAGCAAACACTCACATAGATACAGACACACAAATAACACATTCATAGAAAAACATGAGGTAGACAAATGGTTAAAAAAAATACAATCAGTAACTAGTAATCCATAACTAATCTGTGGATTTATGCTCCAATTTTCAGCTGTTCTGAATTCAGCATTTACTGTCTCTCAGCGAAGCCACATCTTTTACTGCTACAGTAACACATTTGGTGTGGCACAGCATTATTTCATATTTATTAAAAACCCGACATTATCCATACCTGTTCATGAGGGGGGAAAGTTTTGAAGCTTTTCCCAGCTTGCACTGGGGCAAAACTCAGGGAGGAATGTTGGTATTTGAAAAGTGACTCTCACAAATTGTATTGAATTGTTAGTTTGAGTGAAAAATATCCCCAAATTATCTCAAATGAGAAGATTAGATCCAGAACATAACTCGAGGCTCGGGCGCTTAACAGCATGAGTGGATGAAGGCGGGTGGGGGGTGAGGGGGATAATTATATGTTTAAAATGGCTTCGCCACACTCGATAAGAGAAACCACAAAAGTACAGGAATGCCAAAAGCGTTAATCCCGCTACGGCTGCTGATTATAGGCTGCGGCACATTTCAACTCTGCAGCGCATGGATCTTTCACTGAGGACGATCACTGTACCCTGCAGTGGGATATTGTTTTTTTACAATTATGCTAATTGCTAACAGCAACAGTGCTCTGCAAAAGGACTGCTGCATATATGCATAACTTAGCTTTACCAAATAAAGCTTTCAGCTGGATTTTGGCTGTGGACACACATGGCAGAAAGCCCGATAAAACAAACAAGCTGTGAAGGTTGCTCCAAACCAAGTGTTTCTAATACAGCTTAATAAAAAATATTTCTCGGGTGTTATTGAAAGCAGTTGAGTTTCCACTATCAAAATAACTGAAGGTTGATTTTTTTTCCACTGTTCTTCTAAGAAAGTAACCTATCATATAGTTCACTTTATTAGTCCCAAATCTGGTTTAACTGCTACCATCAGGGGTTTAGGCATGATTTCATATTTTTTTCATTATCTTAAAAGAGGGTATATGTCACTGTTGTGACAACCAAAGAACCAAAACAAGTTGGGTATCTGGGTTATTTTATATAACAATGGGGAGGACTCCATCCTTTACTAATTTTATGTGGAAAAATATATATTTTTACATCTATAGCTACAGCTTATCTTTAGTGAAATAAACTTTATACCTAAGATGTACAACATCTGATTTCTTTACTTCATATCTGACACAATTTATATAAAATAGCGAGAAGCGGCACATGGAAAATTGAACCCAAACAAAATAAAATCATGCTTAAACAAAAGATTTGTATTCCAGATTTGTTTACATATGATAATAATAACAATCTCTTTCTATTGTATTCTTTATGAAGTCAATAAGACACATCATCCCATCAAATAACAGAAAGAATTAAGAAAATAATCATGATATATTTTTTACATTTTTTTTCAAAAATATTAGTCCCTTTCTGACTATAAATACTACTATTTCATTTTCATTAAAGTGTCCTAAAGCATGGTATAACATTTAAACAAATAGTGTAAATAAATCCTCCCGCAAGTGTGTTATGTATGAGCAAATCCACAATTCACAGTACGTACACACATAGAAGACAATAAATTTCTTTTAGTTAATATATTCCAAAATATAATTTTATACACAAATATATATATTTATACTCTCTGTAGAAAGCTTTATACATGTTTACATGAGGAGAGAAAAAAAATGAAAAGCTTTAAGATGATACACATTCTGGTTACTGCTTACAAAGTTAAATGATAGCAGGGAAAGGGCCCAGTTTGTCTCCCACACACATACAGCAATCATTCATCAACGGTGGGGTAATTGTGGTGCTGCAGTTTGAAGAAGGCAGGAAACTATACGTTGGTAAAAATCAGCTTCAGCTGCAGCTTATTCAACACACAGTCAGTGCCGAGATTCATAGAAAAAAATCTGGGAAAAGGAAAACCAAACGCTTTAGGTTTGATCTCTTAAAAATGACAACAAAACTCTCTGATAAAGAGATCAATGATTCATCAGCCAACTGACAAAGTTAATCCTCGTGTTATCATGAGAACAAACCAAATCTTTATTTTGCAGCCTTTCAAATGTAAAAATGTTCTGCTTTCACTTTATAACTTTGGTTTTGGGGTTGTTGGTCTGGCGGGCAATTGATTATCTAATAATTATCTAATAATTAAAACTGTGGGATCCAAACCATGATTAACATATCAAATCATTACTGTCAAAACTGTTAAAGTAGTTTCTATTATTATAAAATCTGATTAATGAAGCTCACGCTGATGGTCCAGCGAAACTTGAAAGAAGAAAAAAACTACTTTGCACACACGAGTAATTACAGTAATATACAAAAATATACAGGCCTTGAATGAGCAAATCAACACTTCGAGAAATACCCTTATTCACTTGCTTAACTTGAGTTGGATCAGCATTGAATATAGTGCTGAAGGCAGTGGCGGACTAGCGTAGCTTAGCATACAAACTGGCGGCAGAAAGAATCAGTAATATGCAGCACAAAAAGGCCAAAATGTCCCAAATTTTCATTTTAACATTTCTGATTTTTTTTTATAAAAAGACAAGATCTAAAGTAGCATGTCTATTTTAAAAAATCTTTGCTTTACACAAAAGTTGGTGGTAAGCTAGGTTTAGCATAAGGAATAGCCTAACTGCTAGCATCACGGTATCCAAAGCTTTAGTTTGGTGGGCCCATTTCCAAACTTTTAGACAGAGTATGTAATGCTCACTAATCCACAAACAGAAAGGATAGTTCAGTCCTATAACTGAGCCTGGGCAACATTTTTTACATAAAATGTAAAATGTTCAATAATATTTCATAAAAGAGATATAAAAAATAAATCACATAAATCAATTTATGGCCATTTTTGTAACTTTAGCATTAAAAAGTTCTCACACATAACAGAGTCAATCACTCCCTGCAATAAGTTCCAAAACAATGCCTGCCCACTGTATAATTTAGTTATTATTCATGTCATAATTATAGTTTTGCTGTCACAAATAAATATTGATTCCTAATATTTTGTACTGTATTTTATATTCACCATGACTTAAACATACTGAGTGTTTTAGGCCTATTATCCAGAACTACTCTTCCTAGAAATGACTACCCCTCCCCTGAACTACTCATTTCCACCAGGTATGCTAAGCTGGCCACTCATCAACTGAACAGAGCCCTATAATTCACACACAGACATAAAAGAAGTGTCAATCATCTCAAATAAAAATAAGCAAATATTTCTCTTAATGCTGAAGTCTTCCATTAACAACAGCTAGTAAAAGGGAACCCATAATGCCCCTGTGAAGTTAAGTGAAACTAAAACTCAAATCTTTGCCTATACCAAGAGTTACTAAAGCATACTATTAGATCAATATACTTTACCGGCCTGTGTGGCTGAATCCATTATAAAGTACAAACGATTCGAAAACGTGGAATTTTCTCAGCACGTCTTTCACATTTTTCATTCACATTTTTTTGGCATTTACCCTTTTGAATACATTCATACCCAGACTGCCTTTTTAAAGCCATAATCTCTGTGTCAAGATGATGACTTGTTCATACTGCACACTTGTCCGCATGAAAATAGTGGTTTATTTGCTTCCTTGCCACTTTCTAGGTTCCACTGTCATAAAACAACGTGCTCCGGCCCAGCCATCAACATCTCACTTACTAATACTGACGTCACTCCAGCCTTATTGTGTTGGCTTGCTCTCTGAGCACACCTGCTTAGCACAACCAGCCCCAATCAAACCATTTAAGGTCAAAACAAAAGGCTGTGTTGTGGTCAGAAAAAAGCAGCATTTGGATTCGAAAGAAATGTCTGGAATAAACTTGCATCTGTTTCTCGGATGAGGCTGCCAAGCTGTGTCTCAGAACTAACACACATCAACATAACCAAGACAGTTGATTTGTCTGCACACACTTAAAGTGGCACCAATTTAGCACAAGGACTTAAGGTGTTATTTTTTCTTTTTTTTTGTAATCATGCTTTTTTTCAGTCCTGTCACGTCCCCAAAAATAATTCCTTTCATGGAAGGAGATAACAAACCGGTCCCTGTGAACCGTCAGAACGTCCTGGCAGTGCATCCTGCTGGGTGGCTTCCTGGGCTACGCGGTGCTGCTGCTGGAACACGGTGTGCTTTGCATGCTGCCGATACTGTGGCCTGTACTGCTGTTCTCCGAGGCAGGCTGGGACTTCTGGACCGGCTGTGTGCCAGCTGTCTCACCTAGATGTAGAGCAGAAGAGGGAGTGGGGCCGCAGGAGGAAGGGGATTGGACCAGAGGGAGAGAGGAAAAATGAGTATAATTTACAAAAAAGCCAACCCTAGGCAAGAACATTGCAAAGTGATTTGGTTAAAGCTACAAATTGAACTCCTCTAAGACTGTCAAGCCTCCATTGTTCTTCTGCACACAGAAAAAATGGGCTGCTTAAAGCTCCTACTGTTTACTATAACTGCCACTTGACATAAAGCTTTCACTGAAGCCCGTATAAAATCTGAGCATTTTTTGCACATTCCTATTTAGATTAATGTACTTTTATCCCTAAGAAAAACAGTGTACTTTTACATATAAAGAACTCTGGACTTCATCTGCCCTCATTTTTGACCATTTTCAACCATAATCTGCCACAGATTCTGTTTTTAAAAACGAATCCTCTAAAGATGCCACCTCAAAACGACCAGAAACACATGGTCGCATCCTATCTGACAGATGATATTTTAAACAAAGAGAAGAAGATGTTTCTATGTTCACAGAGTTCATTTCTGTCTGTAACCAATTAGCCTTGCTTTAGCAGATAAAGGCGAACAAACACAACACGGGCCCTGTGACCGGAGCTCAAACCAATGACTGGTTTATTGTTCTATGTCTAAATAAGCGTTTCATTTCGTAAACTCTTGGGATCCAATGGTTAAAATGAAGGGAAAATAGAAGTGCTTGAGTTTGTTTCCAAAAACCGTCTCTGACAGACAATGAACAGCTTCTGAAATAAAGCCAAGTCTGTGTTTAATTTGAGTATTTGGCACAATTATTACTGCAGTGTGTCCCTCGCTTGCTTTATAGCTTATCTGAAATGAAGATAACACATTTTCTCCTGGAGAGAGATTGTTCTATCGATAGTTTAGTTTGTACTAGAGGTCGTGTGTGTTTTATACATATGCTTGCATATATGACAGGCATATGTATCCACAGGCATCCCTTTCCCTCTTTCGGGCCCCACATTTCTCCTAATGTTTACCAGAACAGGGCTGCCAGCAGTCTTTCCCTCACAGGACCAAGAGTGCTGCAAAACAAAGGCACTTGGATTCACATCATCTGTCAGAGGAAATTTAAATTCCCAAGTCTGATATTATCTTTCTAGATAGGAAAGATAAAGGCTGCTTTTATCTGACCGAAACATAAAGTGAATGAAAACTCTCTATGAAAGTTGTTGCAACAGATGTCTACTCAGGGACAATTTGCTCTAGCTTTCAGTTTGGGAAAACACTGACCCCGGTATCTCTTGGATACAAAAATTCAAACATACAATTTCTTTGTAGTAGCTAAGGATATAGTAACAGCATCCAGGACAGAAACTTCTCCACCCAACATCCGCTCTTTGCAAGCACCTGCACAGAAAGCACGCTAACACAAAGTTAGCAACGAACCCGGCCGTTTAGCTGACCCCAGCTAAACGGCCAGGGCCTCATTTTCAATTCATGACGAAGTCAGGCTTGTTCTACCCTACTCATTTCTACAGCAGAATCACTGTGGTGATCTCTGTGAAGTGTTCTTTGGGCTGGTTAATATTGAGAATTTCTTTTGGTAGAATTTTCCCAGACCATGACAGCCAGAATCAGCCAAGCATGCTTTTCAAGGGCAGGAGAAACCAGAGCTTCCACATAAAACCCAGTTGTAGGACTGGGAGAACATACAAACTCTACATTTAAAATAACGACATAGCTCTGACTATAAGACCACGTTGCCATTATAATTTTATAAAGGCTTGTGGAGTAATATTGCAGAAATCTGGACTATAAAGTGAAATCTAAAAACAACACAAAGCTCTGCAAAGTTTTAAAGTTGTACAGCACAACTCTGAGCTAAATCCTAATGTGACAAAGATAATATGGTTATGTTTAACCGTCCCTTGCTGACCATATCTGTCCAGCTTTTAAGCATGATGACATTTGGGAATAAGGACTAAACAGAAAGTAAAGCAGGGGCACATGGGATTAGCATTGGTCTTGAATGCAGTAAGTATAAGACACATTCACATTTTGATAAGTAAAAAGTATTTTAATTCATTTTAAGAGGCGTGTAAAGTATTTATCATGGAGTCGAACTCATTTGATACTAATTTATACAAAAGTCAGCCTCAACAATAATCATGTTAATTGTGAAAAAAAGTGTTTCAGTAGTGACTCAACAGAATGCCATCGTCATGTGTCTAACTGAGCTTAGAAAAGTTGGTGTGGCCGTCTAGGTTTAGGTTAGATAAAACAGTGAGTTTTTGGGTTCTCTTAGTAACATATTTAAGACATGAGTGATAGTGGGACAATTTACTATGGCCAGATGAGCTGGTTTAAGCATTTCTGAAATAGCAAGGCTTGTTGTTTGTTCTCACGGTCAGAGGAGGGACAAACAATGACCTGTTGACAGTGTGTGGGATGTGCTGGAACAAATTTGATCCGAATGGGTCCAACTTTCAACCTGAAGGTTTTGCTGTGGGTATCAGATTCCATAGGACACATTTAAAAGTCCTGCAGCGTCCTAGGCTTCCACTGATTGGACCTGCTTAGGTAGGAGAGGTCCTAACATTTTGGCTCATCGGTGTCTGATTGAATTTCAGAGCAGATAATGTGTGAAGTTTCTCCTTGTGTCTGGCTGTTTTAACAGTTGGTTTTATTTTGTGGATGAAAAAAATTCTTGCACAAGGTAACAACAGCTCCGGCAATCTCCAGCAACCTACAAGCCAACTACAATATATGTGCCAAGACAAGGAGAAAACTCTCAAAGGTTATAATGTGAGGTTGATGTTAAAGCATTTATGTTGCTGACTGCCTTGTAGGGAAATAAATCGTAATAGATAGAAAAACCCAAAATATAATTCCAAGGACTATATCTGTTTTCTGAGAGGTCCTCAGACCCTGAGGGGATAGACTCAGTTTAGTTTTCTTGTTTCATCATTGGTTTAAAATATGCTCTCAAGTGGTATTTTGAGTGGTTGTTTTGGAGGATATACTTTCTTGGGTTTACATGGGACAGAAAGTGTTGCCATATAAGGTCATTTCAACTAATCCTGCTTAACACACCCACCTAAAAGTGTATTTTAATAATGGAAGGAACTTGTGCCTTAAAGTCATCGCCATGCATGTTTCCTCCTAACTGCTACCTCCACCCTAGTTTTTTATGCGTGTTCACCTTTGATATGTACTGGCAGCCAAATGTAAAGACTTGTCTTTCTTTCTTGGTCACCCACTAGAAAATCCATGAAGCACAAGTGAAGTGGTTTTCTGAAGAGAAGCCAATACCAATATTGTGACAAAGATAAAGGCTCTAAACTCTGACAGCTGATCTTTACGTCTAAAAGATATTCAAAAAGAACTAAACTCTCATTAATGTGACAGAGCATGACTGGAACAGTTTGCAGTACTGTAACCCGACACGTGCCTGTATTGTTGTAACTACCTGGGAGAATGATTTACACTGCCAAACTGTGAGCTCTTAAAAAACTTTCACTTTACATACCGAATGCTAAAGTGAAACAGCCTAAGCCCTTCTGCAAAACACACTCAGCTCACAGGTCAGTCAGTTAAAAACTAAGGCAGAGAAGAACAGGGCAGCTCTATGCAACGGCGAACTCAGTGGGCTGCTGGGAACTCACTTCCTCTCATAGGTCAGTTAGGGTCAGCGGGCTGGGGACGAAGGGGAAGGTCTTGGCATCTAATGGACAGATTGTGTGTCTTTTCCTGTGAGCGCCCACTAAACCCTACAAGGGGAATTTCCAACTCGTCTCCAGCCATTGTACTGAGAATGTACTGAGAAAGACCACCCCATGGCCCCCAAAACATTCAAAGGCAGGAAAGAGAAGAGCTCTTGCTGCTGACCAACAGGATATATTTACAGTAGAGGACTCAATACGTTATTGTGAGCAGGCCTCTGTCAGCAGCAGGATGTTTGGCAATCACAGCGGCACATTTCTGGCACAAAGACCCTCAGGCATTCCTTTGCATCTTATCTTTTCATTAATGTGGAGAAGTGAGTTGGGGCCACGGAGAGGCAGGTAAAGAACCTACCTGTGTGCGCGTAGATAAACCACAGAGCTGCGGTCAAGAGAGCCCCGATGACAAAGGCTGCAAAGGCGATGCCCACCACCACTGGAGTGTCCAGTACATACACTACTGAACAACAAACCAATACACAACATGGTTTTAATGTTAAACAAGTGTATTATACATACAAATACAATACAAATATAAATTACCTAAAATGTGTAAAAAAAGAAAACAAATATTAGGAACTGAAATCGTAACTAAGTTCACCTTTTACCCAGTCACACTGCCCTTGCATCTATTGCCTATATTCTTGGACTCTAATAGAGTAGCTATGCATGATTTACAAAAAACAAACAAAAAAAAAAAACAACAACTATTGCCTGGCCTAGTTAGCTGTGTTATCAGCAAACTACAGATCCATAGTTACTGGTAAATTCTAGTTACCATCTTCAATTTGAAAGTCCAGCAAGCATCACAACTGTTATGGTAAGGACCAATATGAAATAATAAGTGACCTAAGCTGATGATTCCTTAAATAGCTTCATTATTTACTGGTTTATCTCATGCAGTTTGTTCATTTTTGGGATCCATATAATCCACTTATATACACATGGACATATGCAAAATAAAATGCAATCATATAATACTTACCATCAGGAGAGCGCTTACGTGGCTCTTCTGATAATTTTGATGTAGGTTCTGCAAAAACAACATATAATAGTTTAAATATATGTTGACTATTGTGTGTACAGATGCACAGTATACAGTATGAATTATGGTACATTAAAATAGCACAATGCACGCTCTGAGTCAGCCTGTCAGGAGCAGCAGATTGCTGATACTGCAGTGTGTTGATAAGCAATTCTCTGTGGAATGTGATCCAGAAATCTGAAGCAGGAAAACGCTGAAAAAGCAGCTATTCTGTAAGCCGGCAGTGTCCTAACGGATGAACCTTTTAACTCCAACCAATCATCCTCACCCATTTATTTCAAGCCATCTGGAAGGCTTTCAAAAGTGAAATTAGCTATAATGATGTCTTAACAAACAATACAAAGGCGCTTGTGTACGGGCGAACTCAAGAGGCAAACCTGGTATACGTCCAAGCCTGGGGCACAATGGGTGCTATTCTCGGACAGAACACCTTTAAGTTTTCATCTCGGGTAATGGATGATGACAGGTCATCAGAGAAGACTTTAATTTCAGAGGGGACGATGGCCAGAGGACGTCCTCTCTGCCACCCTACTCCCCTTCAGTCTGGAGCTATCTGTCCCGGGTGACTTGTTATGCTAAAAATGTTGAGGCCATGAACACATGCAGCCTCATAAGCAGAAGATAAAGGAGGAATATACAGACTGAACCCAGCAAAGCACAGCAGTGTTTAATGCTCTCGTGTTAACTCGACTCAAAGATCATGTGCAAAGCTGAAAGCTCGGTGCTTTCAAATACTGCCTTGATGTCTACAGGGTAAAGTTCTCTGCAGGACATCTGACTGGTCTTGACTGTTGTTCTCTACTTTTAACAGAACCAGACATCTGCTTCAAAGTTGAACTTTTGATTTATGCTAGCTTTATGTTGTTGCCAAACTTGAAACAGCCCTGATATCTCTATGAACATCATTTATTTATGTAAATTTGCCTGATATGGAATGAAAGAGCACTCCTGCGTAATGACTTGTTTTTGTTCAACTTTGGCCTTTCGTCATAGAGAAGACTCTCAGCACAGAAGAGGTTCAAACTTATAAACCATGCAAAGGTTGAACTTCGTAGCTCAAAACATGTTATTTAACCCAGCTCAGGTCCACAAGGTTACTAGCTCTGCCTAAAGTGCGGTGTACAATCTGCAAGAATATGTCAAAGATTTACTCTCTTCTTTTGTTCATACTCTGCTGAGGCATGAATCCTAACTCATGTTCATCCTTTCTTTTTCAGAACTAAAAAAATATGTTTTATAATATTTTTAATGACAAAGTGAGCTTCTTGACAGCTGGCCAGTGAATACAGCAAACCATATGGAGAGCCTCATTCAGTTGGTTTTAATGTAATAAATGAGATATTTTACGAGAAATCAGTTACTTAGAAAGACAAAGTTATCTAAAGGATGAACACGTTCATATATTAAACACTGCAGTTCAACCTGTTCAGTCCAATGTGATATAAAAAATTATCCTCTTCCTTTACGCTTTGCAGACTTTAAACTAAATTAATACTACATGTACTGATGTGACGATATAACCAACACTCACAGCCTCTCAGATAGATTATGCCTTTCAAGTTTTTCTAAACGCTCCTGAACCCATAAAAAAGGGATCAAATTTATTGACGTTGCGAAACAGTAAATCTAATTTTGATGGTAGAACTTTGAGGCTGTTATGTTTTTCCATGCACCAAGTTGGCCACAAGTGGCTCCCTTTGATTTGTAGATTGAACTCAGCTTTTTGGGATGTTGTCCAGTGCAGAACCGTGGCCCTTGAAAAGGCTGCTTATTTTGTTTGCCATCCTAGCATAAGCGATGCCTTTGTGTTCTTTGAATTTGAGGGGTTTTTTTTCAGTGTGTTTATGGCATAAGTGTGTTTACTTACTCCATGGAAAATAAACCCGCTGCACTGGCATAGTGGTGCAGGCAGTGCACCCTGCCTGCACCACTTTGGACTAGCTTGGCTTAGACACTCAGCCATTACTTCAAATTTCACAGTCTCTGTTCACCAATATCCTCAACATCAACACTGGCATGTCTGTGCTAAAAAGTGACTCCATCCATATAGTATCATTGCCCAGCATTGGAGGCTGACGTCCAATTAAAATGTAATAAAGCCACCCACTTCTGGTTAGAATTATCCTGCACAACTCTGACTCACACTAGAGCTCAGAGAGGTAGGAACTTTAAAGCTAGTAAAATTCCTGATGTTTAAGAGGAAGACCAGGATCTGAAAAATACCATCAGTGCATACACTGCAACTGGGAGAAGCCATAAAATGAATCTAATCAATCAATAAATTGTTTGGTCTATGAAGAGCTCATCACAACTGATATTACCATCCTGACCAAGCCAATACCAAAACCGAGTTTTGTTAGGTAAAGGAGTAATCAGTCTATTTTCTACCATTGTGAAATAGCGGTTGGGCTGTAGCTTACACCAATTAAAATGATCTAATTTACATCAAATCACAAGCCAATAAACATGACTCAAACTGACCCCAGGTCTCGTGTTGATGTCATTGCTCAGAGGGGGATGCTAATTTGAAAAATGCTGGCAGTCCGCTAGAGAAAAGGCACTGATTATATCAGTCCATTTAGGTTTAGGTCATAATAAATATCATGTGATGGCATTACCTCAGGTCTCCATCCTGCCTTCTAAACACACTTACACCCCCTGAGGTGCTACGATAAAGAGTGTGAACCAACGAGTGACTAAACATCGAGGGACCTTTAGGCTCTGATTGGGCGCTCAAAGCCAACAAGGGGACCACCGCTCCTCATTTTCCCCCTCACTAGTGGAAAGCTGAGGCCACAGTGAAGGGCCTAAGTGAAAACAACTGGATCTTAGTAACGTATGACTGTTCTTTTCCATGTCTCCCTCAGCATGGTCTGGTCCACAGCAGAACTGGGCCTCAGCGTTAGCACACTCCCCTTTATCAGCCATATGCTAGTTTGAACACACACCCAAAAACACACTCTTGTGTACAGATGTCAATGTAAACGGAGACACACCATATGTGTATGCCTAAGCACCTGTATACACAATCATATACACACAACACAGTTAATAAGGACCAGATGTTGGACCGTGATCCTGTCGTTTGGTCTGATCTCCAAGTATCGACTTTATGCGGTTCCTCTGCCTTCAGAATTGCTTCTTTCACTGTGCATACTCGTATTTGTAGATGTCACAGTTCCAAGCACAACTGAACTCCTGGTGTAAACAGATGTAAATTATGTTTGCTTTTCCTTTTACTGACCTGGTATGTGGCTCAAGTCATCCACCACAACCAGCGGTTGAGTCGAGACCTTTTTGTTCATCATCATCGCCATGATATTGTCCAGAGAGAGAGAATCACAGTTTTCAGTGGGTGATAAACACTGTGCAGAAAATAAAAACAATATCAAATTAATAACTTGACATTCATATTTCTCAAACTCAAAAGTGCATTCACTCATATCTGCTCAAAAGTACTAATTTGGAATTCAAAGTAAGGAAAAGCTTGCAATCTTCACCCACTACAGCTGATGGCAACTGTAATAGAACAGTTAGCACCACAATCACAAGCCAGCCTCAGGATACTACATATACATATATACACACACACACACACACAACCCCGTTCAGCTATCTTAGTGAGGACTTTCATTGACATAATGGTTTCCCTAGCCCCTTACCCTAACCCTAACCATTAAAAATGAATGCCTAACCCTAACCCTTACAAAAAAACAAACAAAAAAAAAAAAACATGACTCTATTAGTGGTAGAAATAAGCTTATAATTAATTTTATATTTAAAATATTAAATAATTATAGAAAAAATATTATATTCATATCAGATGGATTAGACAGTTCCCTCTTGCACTGAGATTGCATGTATATTAATAAGTTGTAAATAAATGTGTGATTTATAAAAACTAACAAAAAATTGTGTGGGAATGTTGAAGACTAACAAGTAATTAACCTCACAATTAATTTTAAGAGCACAAAATAAAGCACAATAAGACTCAGTGTTTTGTGGAGGCTAAATCCCCTCCACAATTCTTTGGAGGAATCTGTCTGCCTTTCTGGTTTTAATATAATGTTTTTAGTTTATTTTTAGGATTTTTTATATTTTTTTATATATACCACACTTCCCGTTAGCTCATAAGCTGAATTCTTACACAATAATTTAACATAAGGACCAGTCAGTCAGATGGGACAACTACAGTATACGCCAAAGAGGACCGTCGAGGGAAGGAGAAGAGGAGCAGAAAAGTTTATCAGGAGCCTTAAAGGAGAGTATGGATGATCCAGCGGACCCTAGGACCGTGCACCAAAGCTTTAACAAAAGAGAACTAAATCAAACTCTTTTTCATACCTAACCATAACCTAATTGTAACCCTGACACTAAAACTGCATTTTGAGCCTCAAAAAGGCCTTCAAACTTGTGAGGACCGGTGAGTGTGTCCTCACAAGTAACTGTTGGTTCTCACAAGTATAGTAGAATGCAGATTTCGGTCCTCACAAAGATAGCTAGACAGGAACACACACACATATATATTTATTTTTTTGGGGGGGTGGGGGTAACATTTAGGTAAGATTTATAGAAAGTAAAAGAAAGCGCTTGCACCAGACAGAACAAATAACAGAGGGAGAAAAAAAAGATGATTATTTTGCTCAGTGGCCGGACACTTGGGAAACTGTGCATCGATGCATGGTTCCCGCTTAGGCAGACCTGACACTGAATGTTGCAGGTCAGCCGGAGTAAAGATGGCCTCCTACAGGCCCGGCTGCTCAAACAAACACTGGTGATACTCTAGGAGACTAAAAAAAACACAGCAATGGCTCTTTGGGGAAGATTATTCTGCATACCTGTGGTAAATTTAGATTTCTCTGAGATGACTTTGAGCACAGAGACATCTCACAGTGCAGGAAAAGCAGGGACACTTCGAAAGTTGAGTTGAAGATGAAGCTGAAGGTTTTCTTATCCATCTTTGTAGGATGGACAGGGAATTGAGGATAGTATGTGATGGAGGCATCTGTAGGACAAACTGTCTCAATGAGTGGGTACCCTGAGGACACGCTGGGATTGGAGTCATGAGAAATGAAGCACGATATGATGGTGAACCCCAGTTCTGGATCTGATGCAGTTGATGTGATCTGGAGCGGATGAGAGGCAAGTAAAAACAGATTTTATTTGTCAGTTATCGTGACAGGAGTCTTCATGAAGTGATAATCAGTGAGGGAAACTGCTCACAGACAAAACTGAACGGCAACACAATACTGCTCTGATCTGATGTGAGCTTTACTTTATAATATAATCATTTTTGGAAGAAAACCTAATCTGCTGTCGTCTGAAGAAAGTCTGCAAAGTAATCGTGTTGGACAAAACATTTAAACTGCTCATGCAAAATGAAAAGGTGTCATTTTGTATTTGCGTTTCTTTAAGAAGATCGCAGAAACAATAAATACAAATTATTATTGTGTTTTATTGCCTAGTCCTAAAATTGGGAATAACGATAAACACAAATACAAATAAACATAATTTACAAGATGTTAAAATGCTAATTTAAAGCTGCAACAATCAATATTTTCGTGTTAACACTGGGCAGACAAAAGGGGCACAGTCATGGTGATAACCCTCAGCTCTAATGAGCTTCTGGTTTCTTTTAGAGCGTTGTTTTGGTTTTATGCTTCAGCTCACTCTTGCTGTACCAGCAGCTGTTCAGGAAAAATAAAATTCAAATCCCACCTTTTACTAACCACAACAGAAAAAGAAGTTCAAAAGTTAGCAGGCAGCTGGTGGCAGCTAAAGTGCCAAATAATTCTGTCAGCAGCAACCCAAAGCTGAGTCAAAATAGACTAAATAAGTCTTCTAATAGAAATATTGCAATGTATTTATTGCTGCCAGTGTAAAGATATGCAAAACAAAACAAGAACCGCTGCCTGAAAGGTGAGAAACAAATATATTTAGTCATGTTTTACTTATTTCTAAAGCTAAAATAAATGCAATGCACTTAAGAGGGAAGGATAAAGACACTCTGTGAGCACTTTGTGTTTACAGCACACTGGCTTTGTGTCCATGCTGTGAGTGAAGCATCTCATGCTGATGTCATCCTACATCACCTCTTCAAAGGACTTTTCAGTCTTTGCTATCTCTTATATGACCAGCATAATTACTGTAGTGAAACAGATATTTTTAGCCAGATGACATGCAGAACTGCGATATAATAAAAGCAAGAAGTGAAAGAAATTATTAGCTTTTTAGCTTGAAACAGTCACAGTGCTCTTACCGAGCGAAGGGCTCGGTAAGAGATTAAATCTGGAAAAGCTAAAGCCTCAGATGGAGGCAGATGGTTGCAGTTTTCTGCCAAAAGTTTTAATTTACACCAAACATGTACGCTGGCTTGAGTGGTAATGTATTATAAATGCAAAACATACCTCCACAAACACTTTCTGATTTTGTGAAACGGTGAAGAAATTCTGGCGTGCAGGGTTGTTGATAGGCAGCGAGTCGTACAGCTCCATGTTAAACGTCATGTTGTTGACCGGTTGCCTTGGTGGTTCCTGTACAATCCTGGGAGCTGAGGTTTCCTGATTCTTAGTTTTTCTTGTGTATGTACAGTTGAACTGTTAGAAGAATAAGGCAAAGCCAAAACAAATATCAGCAGGACTCTGACGTTACATTCCACGGCTAAGCACTCTCACTCCACATGACTGTGTGTCACTGTTTGACCACATTAAGACAGACCAGGAACAAAAGAGATACTGTATAAACAAGAACAATAGGTGGGAGACGAGGACTGGATGAGATAAAGGAAACTAAGCTAGCAGAGAAAAGATGGAGAAACTTCAAAATGGAAAATGGAAGGTCAAGTTCATTAAACGGACATCATGGAAAGATGGGGAGATTGCAGCAGCCAGAAGAGTCTTTACTAGCAGCTCAAGGGGCAGTAGGAAACTGGTGTTTCTTCCAACTATGCATGATTTACTGCAGTTGCGCATATAGAGATACAGTTTATCAGTAGTCTCGACTTGTCAACTTTTCCCTTGCAATAAAGTGCAGATCTGACAGAAAAAGGACCACAACGATTCCAAAGTCTTACCAATATGGTGGGTGGATCGAACGTTTTCACGGGAAGCATTCTCTCGGGTCCTCTCTGGTCGCTATTCCCATCTTTAGTCTCAGCATGACTTACAGTGACCTGCACACCAAAGAGAAGTTTGTTACTAAGCCTACGCTGACAAACCTGAGCACATCAATCAGCAATTGAAGGAAAGTTTACACAAGATTTTTTCCAATTTTTTTTTTCCCTTTTCTACTCCTTTAGTATTGCCTCATTCAGGCAGAGATTTGAATTGTTAAGAGAGGTCGGCAAAACATTCTTGCTTAAATCTGGGAATGTCCTGTGGCCTCAGTAAGACAGGACATATTTCTAATTTCTCAGTGGAGTAGTGGCATGTCAGGGCCTGAGATGAGTCTGCTGCTTTAGAGAGAGGACTGTCTCAATGACACTAACAGAGCTGTTTTGAAGTTTGCTGACCTGCCTTTGGTGCCACTGCTGAAATAAATCAACATATCACAGCAATGTGGGGACAACAGCCAAAATGCATTAGCTTTGATGAGTGGGAACCCAGACAATGAAAATTAATCTCCTTTGACCAGAGGTCAGAGGTTGTCTGCACGTCCAAATGCTAACACAAAAGATGACCTTGGACCTATGCCTGGGTTTTCAATCTGCACTGGACAGAAAAAGTGTTTTTCCAAACTTCCCCGAACAAAAGATTTTAAAAGGCCAGGGTAGAAGTGATTCATGCTTGCTTGTTAGAACAAACATGCTGAATGAATGCATTCCACAATAATGAAGATAACTGGGGATGTCAGATCTGAATGCTTAATCATATAAAAGCAAGTGATCACTATTAGATACAAAAATAAGTCCGAAATGTAATCACTTTCCCCTCACATATTGTCCATATCTTTCCAGTTTCCATTTGTACACAAAAAGAGCATGGCTATCAGTGGACATCTTTATTAAAAAATCATTTATTTATGACACAAATAATTGTCAAGCCTCTTTCCTATGGCAGTGCTGACATTTGAGCACTGGTCATGCTAAAAAAAACGCCCTAACAACTAATATAATCAAATTAGCCTTCAAAGCTTTCAACAAATTTTAACAAATTTCCCACGTGTGGGACTAATAAAGGTTATCTTTCTGCCAGACAGTTTTTAATATGTGATTCTTTTTCTTTGAAAGAGTATGTGTGTTTGAGTATTTAAGTAAGTTTGAGTATTGAGTATTTAAGCTCAAATAATGATCTTTTTCTAAAAATAATCAAATACATTTATTCTCTAAATCTAATTAAACTGCAAGTGAAAGCTAAAAATACCTTAAAATAAAACAAAAAGGCTTTCTGACAGTGGGCAAATTTTTCCCTGACTTCAGAGTGCCACAGCTCTGTACTGCCCATAGATATCAATGCTTTAACAAGCCCAAGATGTTACTGGTGTAACACCAGTTACATCTTAATATGTTAAACCCAGGCTAACACACATCTATTTGGATGCTTGTCACTCAGGAATTGTTTAGACAAGCAAAGTTTGACTTTGGCACATGGTTAAAACTGTGTAAAGGGTGTATTTCAACAAAAACTACAATCTTTTCTAAAGCTTAAACAAGTAGAAAAGAAAGTTTTCTGACTGGAAGCCTTTCTGTTAAAATGTTCTCATTTCAACAAGTTCACAAGTTAAAATAAAGAAAGATAATTATAGTGACTAAAAAATGAAAAGTGTTTTGTAGTTTATTTCAATTTTAAATTAAATCATATCTTTGTATTTATAGTAGCAACTAGAGGTCTGATATACAGAGAGGGCATTTTCAAGTAATTCCAGCTATACTATGTACTGTAACACCAGACAATATACTCACAGAATTGATGTAGATTGTGCTATCCTCTATGGTAAAATCGGTGGTCTGACAGCCAGTCAAAGGAGTTTCCAAGGTGTAGTGGGTGGCATTGACTGTTGCTTTGCATTGTGGGTCTTGAAGTGTGAGGCTGGCATTTGTAAACCCGTTTGCCTAAGTTAAGAAAAAAGAAATAAAAAGACAAACATGGATGGAGATCAAAACACTTTTCCTTTATTAACTTTTCAGAATTGTAAAAAGAAAAAAAAAAAGAGAAAAAAGTCCAAGTACTTGTGCAAAACCTTGAGTTCTCAGGAATAAACAAATCCCACAAGGTGGTCTAGCTCCAGCTCCCAATTACAGCCTATGCCAGTTTCCATTCTGTGATGTGGGCTGATTGAGCTGTCCCTATGTTCAGACGCCAAATGCTTGAAACAGCCCTGCCTGCTTCAGTGATTTACTTTTTCTCATTTCACTTTTGTAGAACTGAAACTTGCTATCCCCACACAACAGATAGGTGGGGTCAACTGTCTCCATAATTATCCACATGTAATCATTAGACCAAGACAGCATCATTATTTGGTAACAACCTCAGCACACAGTGCGTGCTTTTTGAAAATAAACAACACAGCGTCATGGAGGTTTATGCTGGTATTCTGTGATCGCTGCAGAAGACATTCATACAGCCTTTTAATTGGTCTAGACGCTGCTAGTCTTTTTGGATGAGCTCCATTTTGTTGTTTTCTGCTCTTCTTGTCACATTTTGTCTCACTGACTCTGTGTCGTGTGAAAAGAGACGCAAAAGTAAAACAACAAAATGCCTTTCTCATTGATCAGAAGCATTTCTAATTAATCACATCTGTTTAAATCCTGTTCATTATACCCATATATATATATATATATATATATATATATATATATATATATATATGTATGTATAATTACTATGAGATGTAACTTGCATTTTCCCTTCATTTTTGGAACATTAAGCTCTTTTTGGTTTTAACTTTTATGTGTATTATTTATGTATTATTTATGTATTATTAGTTATTTTTATTTAATTTAATAACTGTACAATACTCTGTATATAGTAACCATTGTCCTTAATGTAAATATTTAAGAAAAATTGTGTATGTTTCTGTTCTGTGTCCTGTGTACTGTTTGTTTGTATATGTGTCTTTTTGCTGCTGTTACAACCAAATTTCCCCTTGTGGGACAATTAAAGGATTATTCTATTCTATTCTATTCTATTCTATTATATTCTATTCTGTTTTATGACAGAAATTACACAGATATTTAAAATAACCATTATTTGTAGCCTGTTGGGCTCTGGGCAGAATCAGAGAATGTCCGGTTTTTACTCACCTGCAGACTCTGTTTGTCAATGCTGACCACCATCCTTTCTTTTTTGCACTGCACACTAAGGTCAACATTCAAAATGATTTCGGGCTCATCAGGCTCGTAGGGCAGGTGTTCCAGCGGAGGCATGCCCCCAGTTGTAAGGAATGGAAACGGCAGACCGGATCGTCGCAGTGGAGTTCCAGCGTCAGGAAGAGGACTAGAATTACGCAGGATGGCGAGTTCGGGAGGTAATTTGCTCTCCAGAGAATCCACGACATCTAGAAGTCACACGTAACCTCATGAGGCTGATTTTGCATCCAGTAAACTACACCTACAACTTTTTACAATTGCACGCTAGTTTTATACTTCATCATGAATGGAGAATGTGATTCTTCTTCAGCTTACCTGGCTCTCTAAGTCGGATATTGAAGTGGTTTGCCACAGGAGTGCTGGTGTAAGATGTGACTGGATTGTGGCCAAGATCGCTTGCCCGCTGGATTAAGGCTTGTGGCCCTGATGGCAAGTGCTGCATGGGGGATTTGGACACTAGCGCCTGTGAGCCAACAGTCACTGTATCAGAGGCCTGTGGAATAGAACTCTCATTAGATGCTTTCTCAAAATAACAAGAAGATAAATTTAAGTTAGCCAATACAGAATCTGATTTACAAAAAAAAAAGGAAAAAAAAAATATGGTTTACTGTTCAGGTTTTATCAAAGATATTCAACTTCAAGTACAGTCCTGCACTTATTCTGCATGAATCATGTGTGAATCATGTGAATGAGTGTGAGGTAATGGGCGTGTCGCAGCTCGATCATTGCTCAGAAACCAACATGTTAGCTTGCTCCTAAAAATTTGCGTCCTGCCCTGCTGCTCCCCCAGTGAGGGAGGCCTCATTCTTTCTCACAGCCATTTCCCACACATTCAAGTCTCTTGAGCAACACTGACGAGAACCTGCTTTCTGACAGATCGAGGCCTGAGTTTTATTTTGGCCATCATATCACTTGCGTAGCTGACGATCTCTCACACATTGGTTGCACAAGCAGCGTATCCTGTGTACCGCTGCTGTCAAGTAAAAGTCAAAATGTAAGCAGTGGGGGAGCTAAAAAAATGACTGACCTTTTGGATGTTTAAGATAAATGGTTGAGGGATGTCAGCTGTTGTAACCGGTTCAGGTTTACAGCAAGCTAGTGTTACACTCAAAGTCAACCATTTAGACACACATTCACCACGTATGTTACAATCTTGTAAACATCAATTAAAAAGAATAAAAACAACAGTGATGTTAGGTTCTATTTGAACAGTTCAGCTGGACGTAACAATGCTAGAAGATCATAGCAATACCTGTTACTGTGTGATGCACTGCTACATGCTAAAGTTAGCGGTTTCGCATATGCACAAATGACAACTTTAACACGCTGATCTTTATAAGGTGTAATCTTCCAATCATATTAACATTAAGCTGTTTGCTAATTAGCTCTAACCCAAAGTAAAGCAAAGGAATTCAGATTTTTCAGAGGCTGCTCTCATTGTGAAGGCAATTCAAATAAACTGCACCTGGGACCACCACATTAAACAATTCAGGGTGTGTACACAGCTATCACACTAGTCAAACGAAGTGGTGTTTGAGGGCCAAACGTGCCGGAGCACGGATCCTCTGGTGAAAATGCATCCCTTAGTTGTTACATTTACAGCCAAAGTGATGTTTTTCTTTATGTTTTGTACATTTACTAAACTGCTAGCTACATATAATCCAATAGATTAACAAAATATAACTCTGCATAGTTGTTTTTTACACAACGCATGACACTCAATTGTTCTCCCCACTAAGTGTTATGGATTTTGACCTGGCATTACACCCAAAAACCTGATTGACTCAGTGTATAGCAGGCAGCTGTACAAACATAGCTTGCCTGGCAAAAGTGCAGTATCACTGCTGCAGCAGCGAGTATCAGCATTAGACAGAAACACAAGCCCTCTCCCACACACACACAGACAAACACACCTCAGGGAACACAAATATACATGCTAGAAAATGCAAACTTAAGAAAGTGGCATACAAAATAAAAAAAAGTGTTAGCGATTCTCTTTCAGTTCAACTGGAATTGTTTTTTTTACTCCAGGAAAAGAGGAGCTCTAAATTTCAGCCTTGCAGCAATTGTGGTGGTTGGACCACGGCCAGTTGTGCATCGACATGATCTACAGTTAAACTATTCTTCTAAAGTGTGCATAGGTGTCATATTCTTATGGTTCCCGAGGGTCCTGAGACTTGAGTGGCAGTAATGAAGATTTAATATCAAAACTATATGCTCAAGCACACCGTTGATATGCACAAACCTATACTTCTCAGTAAAGTGTATACTGATATATTGTACTAATTAGCCACTGTTTGTCTTTTGTGTGTGGTAAGGAAGCCCGAAAGCCTGAATAAAGCTCCCCACGTAATTCACATTATGATTGATGGGAAGCAGCTCTGGCCCAATACTGCAGCACGCCTGGCTCTGAAAATATATGATGCCCTCTCCACTCCAGCCTCTGGCTCTCTCAAAGTGATGACAATTCCTGGAGCTGCCACAATGACATTTCACAGTTCCTCCTAACCTGTTATCCCCACCCTGTCCCCCAGCGTGGACCAGGCGCCAGTTCAACACACATTTTTGCTGTGACAACTTCTTTGGCCAGCAGCGTAAAGTGTTGACATTTCTGTCCGCGACACCCACAGTGATATGTGATCCAACTATATAAAATCATTCATGATGCCTGTAGAGCAAAAAAGATATCATTTGATGGAAAGCCTTTGTCTCTTGTAATGCTGCCAACTTACCACAACATGCACATTGCCTGTCACATTGTGGACTTTGACGACCCAGTTCACAGATTTAGCGCATTTGAGCAGCAAGACAACGTCTCGATGTACCCAGGTACCTTCCTTCAGTGGCCGCAGATCCACTATGACATCCACCTGGAAAGCACTGCAGGAAAAAAGGAGAGAGAAAGAATAAATAATAATAGATGGTCAGGTCTACGTAATGTTACTGTGCCTTTGTCTGGCCAACTAATTAAAAAGCTGGAGGTATTCCCAGAAAAAAGAATGCAGACGTATGCACTACATAACAGATAAGATACAGCTCACAAGATACAACACATTCACAGATTTTCTGTCTTTTGGGTGTACAGAAAAATCACTCCACTGGGGAGTGAGGACATTATCTGGCAAACGTTAGACCAAGTTTCAAAATCTCTTCCTCAAAAGAAAACCACTAAGTGAACATAACCCCCCTCCGCCTTCATGTTAGTTCCCATCCAAAATAAACTCCACAGAGATTATTGAGAGCATCCTGACCTCAAAAATAAACCATGACAGCATGTATTCTTGGCCTCTGCAGCCTTGGCTGCTCACCTGCTGGCGTTTGGGGCTTGGAGCTCAATGATGTGGACTTCTTTGTCTTTGTGGGGCACAGAGAGGACGCAGCCTTTTGATGTCTGGGGCTCCTTGTAGCTGCCCAGGTAGTTCAAAGACAGGAACTTGGAATCAATCTTGCAGGTGTCAGAAGACAGTGGATCTGAAAGTGGAGAGATGTTTGTGTTACTGTTCAGAGGGGCTGTGAAACTATTTTGATACTGCAAAGGAGAAATATAGCTTCTGTTACCTCTCTACCACAGAGAGGTCAGAGCCTGATGTCAACAACTGAACAGCTCCCCCTGCTCTAGTGACGAATTCAACGTCCTGCTCATGAAACCTTCAGAAGACTGAACATTTGCTTTAACCCAGCTGTTCCTATCTACAGCAGAGTTGCTCTTGTAAGCATGCAGCTACTATTTGCAGCACTAACAAGACCCTGGGTTGTGCGCCCAACGAGGTTGGGCGTGCCCTGGTTGGCATGATCTGTCTTCCTATCAACAGGGAAATTAGATTTTATGTGGGAAATCTTAGCAAGATGTTTTACCAGAATTCTTTTGCAATAACAGGACAATAATATTCATGCTCAGTCATCAAAACTTCTTGTGTTTTTTCCTTCAATTTCACAACAGTTCAAAAATTCATTAACATGAAAAGTTGTGCTCATTCTCAGCACAACGGGAAAACACAGACAGATGCTTCCTTATTTGGCAAACAGAACTTTGGACACAGTGTAAACTGAAGGCTGGCACCTTCCTCTCCGGAACTCTTGTGGCACTTAAAGAGCTGAGGAGAGACCTTGAGTGTGGGCATGCTAGAAAGCAAAGTGAGGATCTGTCCATCTTCATGAAACACTTCTGAAGATGTGAAGGAGTGGAAATCTACAGCTCTTTACTTGAAGTAAACATCATGGCACTCTGAGGTTTTGCCAAACCACAGCCCCTAATGACACCAGCCAAGAGCGTGAAGGCTGAGCAACCTCTCCGCTCTCCACAGAAACTAACAAAACACAGAGAGAACTTACTTAGTGGAGCCATTAATTTCTTTCTGCACACAAGCTTTGCTCTATTTTCATGTAGTGAAAGATTCTCATTAAAAACAAGTTATCTTGTCTGAGAGCTGATGAAATGCAGAGTCGGATGTGTTGTCTGTTCACAATGTGAGTGCAGAAAATAAAGAATTGTAATTCTGCATCTTGAACATGTGTGAAAATCAATCATAGCCACCCCGGAGACTCCTTCTGTGCTCTTCACTTGAGAAACACTCCTCCCTCAACTTATCGAAAAAAACGGAAAGAATTTGTCTAATTCTTTCTAACCTCATCTTTCCCTCCTAACTGTGTTTTTCCTGGTAAAACTACCACCTATTCCCCCTACTAAAGAATATGACACCTTGCACTTTGTTAAAAAATGAAAAGCAGTACTGTGTGTTTGTTTGGATTCACTATAAAGTCTTCTGGTGTATTTACAGCAAAGTAGCAACTACTTTAGTGTCTGAAAGCCCCAAAATTCAGTAAGTCAAAGTACTAAACTCATCATTTTGGCTTCATAGTTCAGCTGCCATAACTTGTGTTTTGCAGCAGTTGAAATATAAACTAATGTACATTTTTCATTTCTTGTCAAACACAAAAACCCTTGCACTGTCAATAACTGCAAAGTTGTTGCTGACAAACGTCTATGTGTGTTTTTTTGTTTGTTTGCTTGCTCTGTCTGATACAAGGATTTTAAGTTTGAAATAAGGATGATAAAAGCGGAACATTTTCAATTTAAATGGGATCATTTTTTTTGTCTTGTAGAGAAAGTACTTGCCAATATATGTTTTTTTTTTTTAATGTATTGGCTTTATTCTGAACCCAGTCATTTTTAAAGATGTTACAATGTTACAGAAATACAACCATTTTTGTTCTGGGTTCCAAGAACTCTTGAGGCTGTAAGCAAGCAAAACTTAGGAATACCACAGGCGGCCTGTTAAATAGTGTGAAAGGGTGACTGTCTTTTGAGGGAAGGAAAATCTTTTTCTAGCGTAGTGCATGTAAACCTCTAGCCTGGGCTAAAACACAAAAGCTAAGTAAAGTTATGAAAGCTAAAGGGGAATGGGGTGGAGGAGTGCCTTGGGGCCCAGAGCTATGTTTGGGAATTTTGGGAATCTGGTGCACACCTTCTCCGACTTTGATGTAGATGTCTTGAGTCATCTTGAGCTCAGAGAAAGAGGTGACTGCCCTGTACTTCTTCTGGGCCCAGTTGAGGAGTTGCTCATTGCCGTGGGGAAAGGTCTCCTGCTGTATGCGGGTGAAGAGGGAGAAGTTTTCCGGCTTAAACCTGACCTGTGAGCCTAAAGATACCTGGAGGAGAAGAAAAAAAGCAGAAGTGTAAGAGGACAAAGGAACTGTTGGGATAAAACGTTACCTGCTCTATATAACGTGTTTTCTTCAGTTTTTTCAGCTTTCCTCATGTCCAACTCAATTTCAGAAAATTGAGTTTCCGTTAAAAGTGTTTCACTTGTTGAGAATTATATGCACTTCAATTTTGCTCATTCTTATTGCATCACAAAAATATAAACTGTAAAACACAACAAAGCAATCAAACTAACTCTTTAAACACGATTGAACTTCTCACTTTTTCGCAAAGCTTGTACAAATATGCTCAGGACATTTCTACACATGTTCCTCTACACAACGAGGTGTCTGGTTTCCAGTGTAGTGCGTCATCACAAATGTATAGTTGTGTTTTAAAGTGGCCACAAGGGGCAACAGATATCCCACAAGGGACAACACATATCTTTGACACACACAAACCCAAGAAGGCAAGCACTCTGTGATGAGTTTATGAAGTTGTCCCTAAATTGCAATCATGCTTCAATGATAACAGAATAATATCCCTTCTGACTGTTTAGGCTTTTCAGACATAACTTTTCAAATCTCCGCATGCACAACATCTGTCTGACCTCTGGACGCTCCTCTCAGTGTTCCTGGCATTGTCACCAGAGGCTGTAAATACTGCTGCCTAGGAGACAGACATTGTCGAAGAATTCAGGTTGACTTTATTTTTAGTGTGTTTACTACAGTAAGAAGCAACAGAAAGAAAGATGGTGAAGAGGAGAGGGGTGGTGCACTAAGCTGCCGGGGAGGGGCCGGGGTATCCTTGCCAAGCTCAGCAGAGTTTATCAGTTTAATTGCGGGAATACGACCATAATTAGTCGCAAAGAATTAGAGGGGAAAGCCTGAAAGCCAAATTAGCTCCAGGCCTTCCAGAGTGCTGGAAACCTCAGGAATTTGAAACGGGGAAGTGAGGCACCCACTCTGGGCTTTAACAAACTCTCTCTCTCTGCTCGGCCTCTCTCTGCACGCCTGGCAGACCAAAAAGTGCTGGAAACCAAAGTGTAGTTTCTTAAATGGCATTTATAAATATAAATATACTGTACTGCGTACTGTTTACATAAGCTGTCATTCAGTTCTCTGGTGCTAGTTTTGTTGCTGGTGTACTTAAACAGGGTGCTTTAGTTAATCCATTTTGCTTATTCTCATGTCAGGAAACTCTGGAAAAAGATCTTAAAGATGATTGCATTGTATTCATGTCCTTATAGGGCTGTAGCATGGACTGTATATATTTTGAAACCCAACATTAACAATTTGGCTGCAACCAAGTTTGTCTTTTGGAGCCAGAAGTGACCGTATTTGGTCGAGTTGTTGAACTGCTAAGTTATCGGTTAATCCTAGCATGCCTAGTTAGCAAGCTGCTTCTAAAAAGTGTGTAGGTGCAACACAGTGACACATACCTGCTGAATAGGGTTAAATAACCTAAGGCACTAGAATTTCACTCAACAAAACCAAAGCATAAACTTCTTGGATGTTCTGTGCCACATGCTGCCATATTATTTGTTAGATATTTCCATTAAAAATATCCCAAAAGACACAAAAATTGCACAAACTGGTAGGGAGGGCCCCGTTCAGTGACGTAAATTGGTGTAAAGTGGCCACTGTAGGAAGTGAGCTCGTGAGGCTTTCGATGTTGGCTTCGTTTTTGGGCTCCAGCGGTTCCCGACTGAGCTGTAGAAAAGAAATACTTGTGAAGTAAAATTGTCTCTACTCTCGGGTGGAGATCTGTTTTAACAAAGTGCTGCCATACTGAGTTCTCTGTAATGGTGTCAGTTATTTTGAAGCTGAGTCACAGCTGTGAAAGTGCAAATTTCCATGTTTCAACAGGAAGTCTGATGTTTCAGCTTCCAAAATTATTGGATCAGTTCTGGAGGCTACTAATGTACCACTCTTTTTCTGATTAAAGTAACATGGGCAAGAAAATAGAAGTTTAAAGACATGACTGCCCTGAATAGAGAGACATTTCTCAAATTTTGCAGTTGTTAGAAATTAACTTTTGACCTCTGGCACTGACATACATGCTTTCATGTTCATAATGGTACTTTTAGTCAACCATGTTACTGAAAGTGGTTACAGTTGGAGAGTTTAAATCAATTTTTTCTTGTCATTTCTGCTGCCCTCTTAAAAAAAAAATCTTAATCTCTATTAGATTTTTTACCTGGATAAATAAAGGATTCCAGAAAGCTGATTCTGGTCATCTGGTCATTGCATTTTCAGTGTTTTCAATGAAGGATATATTAAAATGTGTGTAAGATAAAAGCACATCTGCCAGTCCTGAAGATCCCAAACATTTAACAGTATATTTCCGGCTCTTTCTGCCTGTATGGATCAACATGTTATGGCCATATGTGGAATAAAAGGGAGACGGCATGCCAAATGTTTGAGATCAATTATCACAAGCTGCGTTCTCACTGAGCAACACCCTTAGCCTGGGAAATTGCAAAAAGCTGTTTGGAAAATAAGAGGTGTTGCAAACACAGGAGGGTGATGGAAAGTGCAGAATGAGTTGATGGATATTATGAGCATGCAATAACTCTCTGATATTAATGTGATAAATGCTTTGGTGGCTGATTTGATCTTCTCTTACTCAATGAGATACTGGGACCTAATCATGCTGCTCTCTGCAGATGTGTTCCTGTGAACTGGCAGGCTCTGTTGTGGAGAAAACAATACCATATGTCTCAGCGCCACTCTGGAGCGTTCCTCTGCCATTTCTGTCTCCAAATAAAAACACTAGTGGCTACCCATGGTTTCCATTGGTGATTACAGTGAGGAGAGAGCTCAAACTATGAGCCTACAAATAATGAAAGAAATACTAGAGTGAAAAGGCAAAGTTTGGCAACCAGGCAGTGGACAACATACATGCCAACAGCAAAGCTTAAACAGTGTTGTTCCATGAAAAGTCATAAAACATTTGCTCCAGATCAAGCCTTTCAAGCGAAGATGCAACACAGCTCTCAACCTCAAACCCACAAGAAGAAATATATGCATTTGGCCACAAAGTCAGCAAAGCACACTTTGCAGATGTCTCACTTCTAATCATGGTGTCCCTTGGTAAAATAAAATTTGGCCTTTATTCAGTGTTCATATTTCATGTCAGTTTAGAAACGCGATGATTCCTGCCTGCTGCTGATTGACAAAAAGCACTGTGGAAAGCATGTTTTACAACAAAAGTCTGGCATTTTAAAAGCCATCGGAGTCCAGTGGCCAACAGTAACAGTGTGCTCAACATCTCTGAAGCTTTTCCAGGCAGCCCATCTGTGTCCATGGAGCCCTGAGTACTGGGACCAGGAAACAAGGACTGGCAGGTCTGATTCAGAGTCCTGTTAGTCGCAGGAAACAGCCTCTCCAGTGGAAAGGCAAGTGAGGGAGGTCTGGCATAGGGTTTCTGTTCAGAAGTGTCCAAAACCGACTTCACTTGACTCTGTTGCTCTTTGCTCTCACTACAGCAACATCTCAACTCCTTTCTAAAGCAGAAAGAGTGGAAAGTTCCTTAATGTGCTGACCTTTTTTTTGCATCAGTGGTCATGGTCAGCTGTTGTTTCATGTGCAGTACCAGAAAGGAACCTTTTCTACCTCATTAAAGGTGTGGATGTCAAAGTGCCCTGTAATGAACCTTTCCAGGGTTTACCCCACCTTCTGACAAGTGGTTAAGAAAAAAATGGATGAAGGTAAAAGCATAAAGCAGGTTTGACCAAACATCAGTTAGAATTAGTTACGACAGTTATTGGAGATGACGAGGATGAATACCAATTAACAGTTAGGAGAAGACTCAAGCAAGATGTTGAGTTGTATTTCAGTTTTGTGGCATGTTAAGGAGGTGTCACTGTGGAGAGAACCTGAGAAGAGGCGCAACATCCGGGACTCCTTTGGGCAATGTGCAGCAGTCAGGCTGGTGGATAAGATACCAACAGCTTGCACTGCCAGAGGGCTCAGTGCTGCCACTCAAACAGAAATACTTAACACCTAATTCAGCAGGGGCCCCTGTAGTCAGTCAAAGCCATTAGTTCGGCCTACAGGGGCCTTTTTCTTCAGTGTTTAAATTCCCTTTATCTCTTTTCAGCTCGCTCAGAAGCTGCTATTGTGTGTCAGACAAATATTGTACTGAAGAGAAAGCTGACACCTTGGTTTGGTTGGGTCTAAAATGCTTCAATTTAATGAATACTGTGAATTAAGTCAAAGATGTAAGAGTACATTTTATCATTTAAAAAGAAAATTTTAAAAAATATATTCTTAATTGGAGATTAAGCTGAAGTTATTAAAACCTTGCCAACATGGTTACACTCACATCATTAGCTCTGCCTCGAAGTTTTCTTTAAAATGATGTTTTTCAGCTGCTGTCTGTTTGCCATCACTGACAAGGGAAGATATTTAGTGTGATGCTGACCTGCTGGTCTTTGCAGAAACACTCATCTCACTGGCCACACATTATCAGAGCTTAAGAAAACACAAGCTGGCCAGATGCTCATCCATCTGTATGAAATGCATCCGTTTCTTTCTGACATGAGAACACTTCCATTTGTACAGGAAATGATAATTAAAAGGGCTGTTTAGCACTCAGGCCTAATATCCTAATGTAGTAAATTTCTCTGAAAACTATGATCCCACTCAAGCACAAACAGATCCCATATTGGCTAGTGAATTTTAGGAACCTCAAAAATGTCTGTTAATGCCTTATTTAAAAAAAATAACAGATTTCTTAATTTCTCTAAGAAGAGAAGAAACCTTTCTAGGATACACGATGAGTAAAAACAAAACCCTGTCAGCTAACTATGTAAACACTTTATTGTACAGGAATCACTCTTGATGCAGAGGTGATGAGACCTAATATGACTCTGTGATGAAAGTCCCTGTCACACAAGCCTATAAGGTTTCATAAGATCTAGCAGAGGCCTATTAATACTCAGTGAATTACTGTTCTAAATGTCAACCAGGCTGGGACACACAGAACATTTTACTGGAGTACGTAGTTCTTAAAATAATATATGGAGAGGTGACAAATTAAAGGAAAAGAAGTTTCTTTCAAGACATGACTGAGCCTTTACGGGAGAACCTCTTTGTTGAAAGTTGTAACATAATGCACAAGTGGCATTGTCTCTAAACCAGTTTTCAGTAGTAAGAACACATATGAAGCAGACTATGCTCTGCTGTGTGCTACATGTGAGACAGGGTACTTGAGGACAAGCTAATTCTCCAGATACTGCCCACTGTTCATGAGTGAAGACAGCTTTAGTGAGGTGTTTGGTGTTATGTGCCCTTGGCCCTCTGGTTATCTGTAAATCAGACTCTATAATACATCCCTCATAATTTGTTCACTCTTTATTTAGATGTCTCTGGTCTGCTCTAATGAGCTGGAAGCCAATAAAAGGGAACAGGAAGCTTGTTCCTCCTCTTTCCTCTTCATCCACAGCAGCAGCAATGTGTATCTGTACAGATTATATTTCTTATTTGTTATTTCTTTATTTTCTTTTGGTCTTTTTTTATGTTTTGGTTTAATTCTGATGTTAGGTTAGATTTTGCGACCATTCCAAGGCTGGTCTCAGTGAATTTGATGCTTTCTGTTGATTTTGGCTGGCCAATCACTTTTTTGTTTGGGAGTATTATTTGATTACGGTGAATATCTTGGGTTTTTTGCTTTTGTTGTTGTTGCTGGATATGTTAAGCATCGTGCATTTGCTTGAGTGTTGTACAGTGAGTTATGTTGGACAACTTTTGTATACACCAAGTGGAGTCTATAAAAGGTGAAATGCATTTAGCATTTAGCAACTGGTTCCTAAGTTTATTACCAGCGTTTTGATGATAGCAGTGGAGACTGCTTAACATGTCAGACTCGAACATTTCACATAGGCTTTCCACCAGTTTGAGAAATGATAACAGCAAGATTGACATCATTCTCAAACTTTTGGCAAACTATTCATTGACTGGGGGATTATGATTCTGGAAGATACAACATCTATCAGGATATAAGTCTGCACTGGATAAAAGTGATGACCCACTTTATTGACTTGCAGTGACCCTTTCCTGTAAGAGGGCCAGTAGACTGAAGCGCTGCCAGCAAAAAGCTCCCAAACAACAGTCACTGGATCCTCTTGCTGTCCTTGTGTTATGCGCCTGTGCGTAACACAAAGCTTTTGCCATTTGTCCATATTCTCCTCCATATCACATTGGCTTTTATGGGAAGATGTTTTGAGCTTAAGAAGTAAGCGAGAATACTCTCAACCACATATGGAAATAATTTGTGTACCTGATGCTGCGTTCTTGCACAATGCTTTGGTGTTAACATAGAAATTGAAAAATGAATACTTCTGGGAAGCCAGAAATACAGAAAAGCCTACAGCTCACATGAATGCAAAGCGAAGTTTTCATAGTTATACAGCACAGTGAAGCCACAGCTACAACAGAGACCACAGCTACAGCGGAGGCTTCTGGGTTTCATTTCGCACTGATTTTCTCATGTGATACACGGGCTTTGAACAAGAGCACTGAAGCAGTGCATTTTTACATTTTTTATTAAGTTTCCCAGAGAGGCCCCCTGGTACCTTCACTAAATATGGCTGACTCCCCAGGGGACCTGGCTCCAACTTCACTAAGATACCCTTCACTAAATCTTTGCCTCTTCCACCCGAGTCCTAAGAAAAACTTCAGTCTGCAAAGCAAGAGGAAGAGATCTTGTAACAAATAAAAGTTACATTTGTAGAAAGAAAAACACAGGATTTATCAATATTATATACTTGCTTGCAAACCTACTTGTACGACAATTTCAACAAAAATCAGTAGGCGAAAGGATAAAGTTGGTGAAGCTTTAGTGCTACAGTTTTTGGTACCACACCTTCACCGCTGAGGGGGTTTTTGTGATACATGGATACACCCAGTGTCATATGAACAGCAGCCAAGCTATCAACAGGACTGTGTAAAGAAGGGTGGGGGACACGACTCGGTGGATGTCGAGCATGAATAAAGCTGACGAAGCAGATTGTGTTAGATAAATACATTTTGGCCCATTTATGAGCGTAAAAACAACCTCTTACAGCTGCATCCTGTATAAGATAATGTGAGTCAAACTTCCGCTAAATACTTCCAAAATTATATTACGACTAAAGAATCCACTGCACCAGATGAAACATTATGCATGGCTCTACACAAGCTATGACTGCACATGCGCGTTGACCTGATACGCGCCCAAAACATTGGAAACCTCCCTTTGAAGTGCAGAACGGCCTCCTCCGCAAATTTACATCGCTTCAAATATGTTACTCATAGAAAAGGCTACTGAAGCGGTAATGCGGTTTAGCCTGTGAGGAAATGAATACACAGTTTTAGGAAGCAGGACTTAAAGGATTTTTGTGTTCTGGACTCACATAAAAGGTATGTTGGATGCGAAGAGCCAGGTTCTCTGTTTTGACATTCCAGATCAATGGTTGGAGGGAGCTGAGCACGAAGACCAGGGGCTTCTGGTGGTGCAGCATAGACTGGATGGGCTTCAGATGTAAGTCAACCTGGCAAGAGCAAAAAAAAAAAAAAACAAATAAGGAAAAAAGAAAGAGAGAAATTAGCGCCCTGTTACCACAAGTATATTTAGGAAATGAGAAGAGTAAAAAACACAAATCCTACAAGATCAGTCAGAGTACATAACATGATCTGATTTCACACAGCTGAACTGGGCAAATGTCAAAGCTTTGATATTCTCATGTTCCGTTTTGTATAAGCATTAATATCAGGCAACTGCTACTAGTCTGGTGAAAATCCAGCTCTGTTATGATATAGATTGTTCTACGTTATCTAGCTTTGTGGTTGTTTATTTACTCACTTTGCTGATAAACTTACAAAGACGGCGTGCTGTGTTCTCCCTAAAAGGCACTTGCTTAGCCCTGATATGTATCCTCAGAGGGCTCTTAACTTTCACACAGTGGAGTCTTTGTTCCCAGGGAAAAAAATAGTAAGTGGCAGGTCCCTGTAACCATCCCTACAGCGTGCAACTATGCCTTTTTTTTCAGACTCCCATTAAAATAGATTTTCACAGTCTGTTAGTGAGATGGCGAAAACAAACGTGCGTGTTTTGGGACCTTAACTGATGTTTCTCGTTTCTAGTGTTAGCCTTCACTTACGCCAAAGTGAGTCAGGTGGTTCAAAGTGCGAGCGTTGACTTAACCCAAAATCATCTCAGGCAAGGATCTGGCTTTCCATCATTTTCTTTAAATTGTACTCAAACTGAAAAACACCAGCTTACAAACAAACAGTTAAAATTCTCTGTTGTTGTCACTGATGAGAACTGACACTCTCGGGGGGTTCAGAGGTCTGTCTGACACTCATCTTTAAACTTCCTCCTCTATGTATTCTCAGACTAATCAAATTAGCTCCATTCTGTGTGTCAGCAGTAAAAAGCTGTAAATCACTAACTGAACCCACAAGGACTCATATTTTAGGATCTAAACAACACCACAGTAAGTTAATTATTCACAGCTCACCAAAAGATCAGCTTTTGCTTTTAAACTCAAAATATAGCTTTTGTACTTCAACAACAGAACAAATGAGCTGAAAACAGAGTGATGGTGATTAAAAAGCAAGTTGACAGGTTATTATTAGCAGTGCTTGAATTAGTGAGAAACACAAAAAACAGGCTGAGCATTAAGTTGCTCAGATGTGGTTATGGAGTGCGTATTATCGAGACAGAGATCTACACGCTATAATTGAAACCGTTAACATTTTCTGGTACATTTCTGCTACACTCATATGTTTTCAGTCACTACAAAACATATTTGCAAACACTGCAGTACTCATTTAGATGGATTTATTAATGGAAAAAGTAAACAGTTTGTTATAGGTTCTGAACCAGACTAAATACTGAACAGAGTACAATATCCTTTATCCCTTTAATATTGTTTTACATTTGCTCTTGCCAAGTTGATATTTTACAGTCCATGCTTATTCCCAGGGTGTCAAACACTGGAGTTTTGTCAAAACGGCTGGCCTTTATGGCACATCTGCGACACATCTTCCCTTCCAGCTTGTTGTTTCAAAGCTCAATACTGGTAAAAGCGGCTCCGTGCCACATTTAAGCCTAATTTTTCAACATGCAGCCTCAACCAAGCACGTTTTAGCACGGTTTTAGCAACCAAGTAGCACTGTGTGCCTTCACCTAACCAAAAAAAGAAGCAAAGTAAAAAAAAAAACAATGCTATCACATTTTCAGACCTGCTCTATCATAAATAGTGCAGAACATCAATGCTAGGTAAAGTAATTTATCAGCAGTAACTTTTGACTATGCTGTATGCTGTCAACAATGTGGGGAGGTCGAGTGGGTTGTCTACCAACCCGAAGATTAGTGGATCTATCCCTGACTCCTCCAGTCAGCATGCTGAAGCATCCTTGGAAAAAAGCCGTGTGTGAATGTGTGTTTGATTAGGTGAATTAGAGTTGCAGTAAAAAGCACTTTGATTGCGCAACTGAGTAGAAAGATGCAATATAAGTTCCAGTCAATTTACCAAATGTAGTAAAAAACAGCTAATGTGTTTGTTTTTGCTGTTGTCTAATCACTATGAATGTGAATGGTATTTATTAAAACATAAAGCATTACGGGTGTTTGCTTACATGAGATGACAGTAGGCAGTGGTTTATGTCATATACACATCTGGGGCAGATCTGGGGGCACAGGCCACACACAGGCCTAGGCACCAGAAAAATGAGTATTCCCTGGTAACAAGTGGTTGCTAACAATCACTTCAGGCCTATAGACTGGTCAGTGATTCCAATATGAAGCATTGAGCAGTGTGTTTTCTTGGCTTACATAAAACATAGAAGAAACAGAGAAGGTTGCTTCTGACCAGGACATTAAACAGCCCACCCCTACAGTATTATCCTCCTTTCTGACTCCCTAAGTGGCCACTGATTCACAAAAAGAACATTATGTTGTATTCAATAATATTCAGACTAAGCTTACAGATTTCAAGCACTAAAGGGACGGTTTCCAAGGAACTTACATACAACTACATTTAAATACAGTCATTGGAGCTTGAAAAACAAGCTACAGCAACTGTGCAATATATGAAAACACTTTTCACTTTTGAATGTCGTAATATATGCAAAACCTCTGTATTATTAAATTAAAAGCTTGATTTGGTAATTCTTTTTTACAGTGAAACTAGAAGTGTTTGCCGAGGAAACATTACAGGAATCTTGGGAGAGCATAAACAAGAAGCAACCGCACCATTTTATCGGAATACTTTCACACACAAACAAGATAAGATTGTGATCGCACTCGAAGCACATCCTCAAAGCCAACTTTGAGGAAGAGTCCCCCTAGGTGCCAAAAGCATACAAAGATTTACAATTTATTTCAACAAGTAAAGATTTGCTTTTCAATATACTTCCTCATAGGGCTGTGCGATATGACCAAAATCTCATATCCCGATATTAAGACATCTATCGTCCGATAACGATATAAATCACAAAAATGCAACATTTTCTGTAAATTCTGTGAATCTCGGGCAGCTCGACTTGCGTGAAGTGTTTCCAGCTGGGCGTCATGGACCTAGAGTCGAGTGTTTTAACTGATGCATGAAACTATACATTTTTAGACATAAGTTTTAACGGCCGCCGTTTTCTTTGTGAGTATTTATCACACAGCGTGCTGCGGGGAAAAGTCTGTTCTAACGTTTGAGTCTAAGGTTTATTTTTTAGCACCTGGCGGCTCTTTTTTGCTTCTCATCCGTAAATACTCTGCATCTTTCACGTGATTCAGTTTATTTTGAAAAGTCTCAACAGGATCTTGAGCTTTATTGTGAAAGGTTTATGTGGAAAATAAATAAGCGGACACGCCGTGGTTTTACCGTCCTTGTTGCTAACGACAACGCATAAAAACAAGTGCTTGTCTGTCTGTAGTGTGGTTATATTAAATATAAGAGAAATAGAGAACTTTAAGAAATTAATATAGCCACTACAGTGACCATCAAAATGATGAAAAAATATTGCCGTAAACAGTTTGTTTTACGACACCACGAAACAAACGATAGCGTAAAATGAAACGATAGACGTTTTTATATCGTCATCCGATATATATTGTTATATCGAACAGCCCTACTTCCTCATGTTGGACAAAGCTGCCACTTATACCAAAAGTTGACTGTTGTTTCATTATCATGTAGACTATAATAACTGTGCCAAATGATATCTTCTTTATCGAGAAGTATGCAGTTAATGGACAGGCTTTTTTTTTTGTGGCATTTCTCTTTTTTCTGTTTCCATTTGATCCATTTGTCACTAAACAAGAATTCATTGTAATCTGATGTATTTTTGAAGCCATGCAGCATTCTAGACTAACATATACCTCAGCACAGAAGGAAAGTCTGACTGTCATTTTCTGAAGTACAACGATGTGTCACTGTGATGATTCATGAAGTCATTTAACAAGAGATACCAGCAGAACAAACAGAGTCAGCATCAAAGTCCAATTATCATTCCTCAACAGATGTAAGCCCTCAAGGAGAGTAATGCAAACCAGAATGTTCAGTTATGTGGTCCATGAAAGTGTTGCAAAAATCGTTAAAACGTCCCTATGAGACAAGGAAATGGAAGAAATTACTAAACACTTATCTATGAGGCAATCTGGATGGTGATCCAAACAAACAGATCAGAGATTCATCGCTCTCTCTGTCTCACTATTTTTCCCCTTTTTTTCATATTTGCTCCCCCCCACACTTAATCCAGACACTGGAAAAAGCGACTGTATTGCTCCTTTGAGGATAACAACAACCAAGATATAATCATACCTGGCTTGGCTCTAAGAGCCTGGCTTCAATAGATGGAAGAAGGAGGTAGAAAGAAAACGAGAGTTGTAAAAGATGAGGAATTTTAAACCCAGACAGAAACTTTTCCAGAAGACGTGAGTCACCTGCAAATGCAGCCATAAACAGAGCTCCAAGAAGAGGAAGTGCCAAGAGGCGCTAAGGGGTCGGAAAGGGTGAAAACTGGTGATTATTATCTTCTTTTTTTTTCCAAGTTTAATGAGAAAACAGCATTAATAAAAATCTAAACCCTTTCTGGGCTGCACAATGTAAGCAATGATGAGGACTCAGCAGCAGCTGGTGTGCATCTCTGCCCACAGAGCTGTGTTCATGAGGTCTGGTGAGGCTAGTGGGCATAGCAACAGACCTTGTCAAGCAGCCAGGGTGTGGAAAGAAGAGGTGCAAAAACACCAGGCATCAAAGTACCTCTTGTGGTGTTTGTAAGGATCAGGTGGCGCTGAGTTGTCCTTGATGCAGGCAGCTAGAACCCTGCGGGGTGTGCTCGGGACAGGAGGCCACGGCACGGCTGATTGATTATCAGTAGCCTGGCATAAGGATTTAGGGGTGCAGGGTCCATTACAGTTAAGGGGGCATTTGCCAGCAGCCACGGATGGAGGCTTGTCTCGGACTATCACGTTACTGAAATTAAACTCCACACAAGGGACGACAGCTGTAGCAGGATAAGCCGTCACACAGCATACCATTAGTGGTGGTAGCATGTGTAAACAATGGAAATGTTAGGAAAAAAACAACACAGCATCAACTTTAAGCTCTAAATCAGCTCCAACAACAAACACAGCGCCAACTACAACAAAACCGAAAAAAAAAACACAAATCACAGACAAGCTTTTGTTGTATAGCAAAGCCACATGGTTAGATTTAGATCCTACTGATGCCTGCGACACTGAAACTGTAAAGGGTGATTTGTTTGTCCTGCTTTGAGCATGTGTTTGTAATTCCAGGACCTTTCAAGCCAACTTAATTACACAATGTTTCAAGAGTGCTTTATAAAGGCTGTGCATCAACATTGTAATGAAATACTTTCACCATCAAATATTTTGCATAGCCGTGTAAACCTGCACCCTGCAGTTAGAGCACACTATCACTGCGGCTCAGTGTCCTTGCAGGAAAAGGGAGTTTCCTTTATTGACAGAGCTAATTAAGTGCCTGATGAACCCTAGTGATTCTGAAAAAAACCCAAAACATCCTTTAATTATCTGAAAAGTAAGACTAATCTGGGAACACACTCTCCCACCCAGGAAATAATAATCAGCTTCAGAAAAACAGAAAGAAAGCACAGCATGTATCACATGACATGAACCATAATCACTAAAATCAAAGAGTACTATACAAAAAAAACAAAAAAACAACAACGACATACACAAACTGTGGCTAAACCCCATACCACAACATTTTTATAGTTGAAAACATAGACAACAAACTCCGAGAACTGCCTGGAACCAATCATACTGTGTTATCTGATGTGTGCGTATGTGCGTGTGTCTTGTCAGTCTGGATCTTGGTTCTTTCCGGATCACTGAGGGTGTACAGAGAGAAGGGAAGCTCAGGCAAAGAAGCTCAGAGATAAAGGAGAAGCGGACCAAAACCTGTTGACCGCTCTTATCAGCGCCACCCACATATTTGAGAGAGATGGTGATGCTACCTGGAGCCTTCCTCCTAAATGTGATGATAATCAGTCTGTACTCAGCTAAATGCAAAGCTCCAAAGAGGGAAAAATAAAACCCTGAAAAGACGCTGAAGTGAGACAGGACGTCTGGATAGCAATCTTTTAGTGATATGACACAAAAGCAGGACATGTTGAAGTAAATAACACAGCACTGAAGGTGGGGAGAGGGAAGCACAGGGTCAGGAAGAAAAAACACTAGATTAGAGATGCAGTGAAATCAAAAGCATATTTAGCTGTATATCGCGTCCTGTGTTTTGTTTGGACTATGTTCCTTTTTGGGCAATTTCCATTTACCAAAAACAAGAAATGTTAATTGCTTTTGTTAACAGGATCCTCCCAACTGCTAAATGCTGCAGGAGCAAAAGCACTTGTAAGGGAATCTGCAACTGATTCCAGTTGAGACTGGTCAATGAATTTTATCATTACTGGCCTACTTTTCTGACAGTTAAAAATAGTAACGTATGACTCATGCAATGGAGCATTTGTACACCTGAGTCCCGTGTTTTTTCTACTCTGTTTCTACACTTCATTCAGACATAAAAGTTACTATGTACAGTAGCGTTAAACTACAAATCTGTGTACAATCAGTAATAAATAATGGGATCAATAAAGAATTGCATTAACATATATAGTCTATATAGGCCAACACCACAGTTACCAGTGTGTCTTCTAGAAAAGCCAGCTCGAGCCCTATTATTTGTCAGAGGGTGCCAATAAAAATGGTATAAAAGGCGTCAACCCCACAAACATGGTTCAGTGACTCAAATTAGCTGAGGTGAAGCCTAGCAGACAGCTCCTGGCCACAGGTACCTGTAAGGTCATGTATCTGTAAACCCTGCCCCCAAATTTCAAAATTGCTGTTTGTGGACCCAGCCTTAAGTGGCCATTAGAGAAAATACAGTTTTTGTTGAATGAGGCATCCTGTTTAAAGCACTTTAAATGCTCAAGTGGAGTAGAAAAGCGCTATAGAAGAACCAGTCCATTTCCAAAAATGTTGCTGTACTTTGACGTGATGTATACATGCCCCTACTTTTTAAAAAATAAAGGTTATTACTGAAGTCCCAAAGTAAGCTTCAATTAAAAAAACAGAAAGACCTAAACAGGTTTACTGTATGTGTTCAGTTTGTCTTGTGTGCTAGCTAAACTCATATCTCACACTGTTACGTTTCTGCCTGGTAAGTTCTTCCAGCTAGTCACTCACATACTAAGATATCAGCAAATTCCAGCTGATAAAGCAATCATCTGCTCTACCTCGCCCTGATTCAGAGCCAGTGGCTGTGTTTGATGTTTGCCTAGGGTAAACTGATTAAAGAAAGACGGGTGATTTGAGATATCACTGACCCCTTTTATTTATTTTCTACCCTATCACCCAACCTTATGCCCTGACAAGACTCCTTTTTTTTGAATTGCTTATTTTGGCTCCACTTGGGAACAAAGTGTTTGCAGTAATGTTGGGCTCGTGTGCATTCATGCACATGCAGCAGTGGCTTGTTAGGCAGAGTACAAAAGTCTACCTCTACACGTGACAGAAAAAACATGTGGAAGATTGTTTAAACTTGATACCTACACCTTAAAACCAGAGCAAATAGAGAAGAAAAGAACACTTTGAGATGAGGTCACTGTTTTTTTTAGAGCTTAGGTGGCAAAACACCAACACCTCCAAGTCAATAGTCAAGCCACGAAAAGCTATTTTGCCTCAAAAACCCAAAGGGCTTTCAAGCTCGGAGGAAATATGAGCAGCACGTCTAGCCTGCAGCACAGGTCACTCTCACTCACTCTTGTCTTACTCTGCAAGATTGGGCTGTTTTTATAAAATGTAATTCAATTTTGTGAAAATGTGAAAATCATTCTGACATTATTTGAAGAAATCATTTCCTTCTGAAACACACAAGCTCAACCTGGCACTGCAGCTTTACTAGGAATTGCAGCCCAGCCAAAAGTCACTTTTGACCTATCCAAGAATACTGACTTTCCAATTTGGCCTGTATCTCTGTCCTCGGAGGCCCACATGGGTAAAAGAGAGGGTTTTCTGTTACTTTGAGCAGGGCCACTGAAGCTGAAGAAATCATCTATCTCTATTTCAGACAAATGTGAATAACACGTTACAAGTAGAAAAAAAAAAAAAAAATTCCAGTCAAGCCAGTATCATAAGTGGTCATATTTTGAAAGAGGAGAGTTAAGAGTCTATGAAACAAAGCCTACTGTTAAAGACAAACACTGAATTAAAAAAAACAGAGTTTGGGGGGATGGGTTAGATTTCAAATCCAGATCAAAAATGTTACTTTGAAATTGCAGAGTAGCTCAGTTAAACCATCGCACATATTTTATCCAATGTGGCCTGGCACTGCTCAGCATGCATTGTGTGGGGTGGGTAACATTTAAAAAGAAATTATTGGCAAATGGTTCAAGTTGCTGAAATAAAAATAAATGATTCTTTACCAAACTGGAGAGATGAACCACTGATTACTCTGTAATTTTAAACTGTTTAAATGATAATAAACAAAAAACTAAATCTCCTGTAAGCAAATTTCTACCCAGCTGCTAACATGGTTACTGCTAATCTGCAAACGTAAGCAAACACACTTATGAGTCAATAGCATAATGGGTAGAGTGTTTCCTAGATGAAAATAATAGGTTCCTAAATTAGTAATAGTGTATCCTGATATCACCAAGAATGTGCAGAGAAAATCTCTTGGCAACTCAAAGCACAAAAGTTCTGACATTTTATTAAAACCTACAAATTTCTACATCATGGCGGCAGGGCGCCACCAAGTCACTGAGAGATATGAAAGCCGTCACAAACGTGAACTTTTAATCTGTACCAAAGTTACAGACTGACCAGATGACAGGCTCACTAATTTACCAACTCTTCTTGGATGTCTTCCAGTCAACAACAGAGTTGCACATTCTTGGCTTGTTTGTACAAGATTTGTCATTTTTGGCTGGTACAAAAAACTGCCTTAACTTGGTTGTATACTCTATGTCAGCCAAATGATTGAAGAGTCTCCTTCAAACCAGATGATTTTATGTTGACATAAAAACCTAACAGCTTTTGTCACTTGTAATATAAACCAGCAGTGCTTTTAATAAATGCCAGTGAGAGTCTGTTCTTCTTTTGGATTTGTCAGTAATCAAAAATGGTAATTCAAAATGAAACTTGGAGCAAAGATAGGTATACTTTCATCACTTTGAACGCAAAGTTCGCAGATCATTAGAATACTGTTCAAAATATTATTGTATGCATTTCTAGCTTCCTGAATGAATGATTAGCATACTGTCAACCTCTGGCTGTTATTGTACAGTCAAAGCAATCCCTGCAAATGTCACGTTATCCAGACGAAGCACTTTGCACAGTCACTACTGAGGTGTTCTGTTGCACTTAATAGCTCGGCTTTAGTGTGAGATTGGCCAGAAGCCAAAGTGTGTATTGTGAGTCAGGTCCAGCTGTGCCGTTTCTTTCAATGAGTAGCAGTTCATACCTACTGGTTAATACCCATAAAGAATGGTTTCACTGGTACAGGCAGGAAACAATTCATTGCTTTCACGTCTTTACTGAAAACATAGACAAACTGCAAGCCATGACTTTTACACATGGGCGTGAAAGAGATGTGAAGCAGGCCTCACACACTGCAGCTGCAGGATGTCTGCGTGACTATACACATGTGTGTATAAAAGTGTCTGAAGCTGACCATGCAATCTCCCTTGTCCATATTAGCCCATGCACACCATGTGCAATAGCAGATTTATTCCTCTACCTGGTCAAGCCTTAGCTGAGCAGACACTTATTAGGAGTCACCGGGGCACATTGCGTTCTCCAGAAGCTGAAGACAGCCAAAGCTCACAACGACACATTCAAAACATCCAAATACAGTCTGTACTGCAGCCCAGTCACAACCTCGTCCCCTATCAGCTGAGGTATGGAGGAAACCTCAGAGAAGGTCTACAGTACCATATATTGACCAGGCGTCTTCATGAAGGCTTAGGAAAATAAGCACAGGAGACACACCAAAGCATACTCAGGAAATTATCGATTAATTAGAGTGAAATAAATGTGCAATCCTTCAAATTTAATGACAAGAAATGTATTCATACACTAAAACTGAACTCCAACTTAAATTAGGCATTACTTGTTTTTCAGTCATCAGCCCCAGTTTCTTTTAGTATCTTAACATAAAATAGAGTTTTATGATAGGAATACTACAGTCTTTTCACTGATAGTTAACATATCTGAATTACTGTACTGTCAATGCTGCTGTATTTAGCCATAATTTTCTAAAATATGTTGGACAAAAACAGCAGATGGACAGAGGAGAAACTGATTACGCTGCAAGAGTGGTCTGAGGACTTCATGTGGGAGTTCTATTTTGCCACAAAACCAGGATGTTGTGTTGTGTTGGAATTCACAGTAACTGTTGGGAAGCCAAGCTGACTACAGCTATTTTCCTACATGCTTTTCAGATCCACCTTTTAAGCCAAACAGTATTACTGCTGAAAACTCAAAAGAGTTCTTTCAAAGTTTATATGTCATTATATAAACTATATAGCAACTTATAAGTTATAGGGGAGCTCAAGAATTTGCAGTAGAAACTGTCTTTTTTACAACTTTACTTGTTTTTGAAAGAAGTAATGGGTTTAGACACTCTGTGGTCAAGGATAATTAATGAAGACCAATGAGGTCTTTTCTCCGACAGCCTTCTAAGTAAGAACATCCTTGCCCAAATGCAGACTAGGATGTTAAGATCCCCTTGTTTCAATTCCATTTTCTCACTGGATTATCGCCACCTCCGGTCACAAAAGATCAGGGGCAGATTGTGTCAATAAGACCATAGTCTGACGCATTGTTTGCCCTCCAACACAGTCCTGTTGAAGGCTGTCAGGAGCTGCTTGTATCTGAACAGGCCAATCTGTGCCCACGTCTCAGGTGGAAACAAAATCAAGGACCAGAGTGGGTAGAGGGTCTGGGTGTCCTTTAGGATATCTTATCTAATCATAAGCAGAAACCTCCAGTAACAGAGTGAGTTTCTGTAGGGCCACCTAATCTCAACCAGACCTGGTGTGACCTTCTGTAGCCAAGGCTGTAGGCAGGGGAACAGACAGCTGGATTTGTCCCTCCTCCGCGCTAGTCCTCACTTGACCATGGAGGTGATGGGTGACCAAAAATTCAACACTGGTGAACTTTAGTGATGGACTTCTCACTGATCTTGAATTTAGAATAAATAAAGTCAGCTGAAAATAAGGATATATATCAAATAAGGATATATATCGAATAAGGAAACCAAAGGTGTGCTAAATTAGTTCTAGCAGACGTTGTTTGACTGTATTTATGAGTCATCATTTGGTCGATGACGACGTGCAGAAATATCTCCTGAGAGCAAGTGACAACAAGATTTAAACAGTCAGTCTTGTGGGTTGCGAGCAACTTTCACAGTAGCTAAAATATGGTTAAGATTGTTTGATTTTCCATACAAGTCTGTTCAAGCTTAAAACAGGAACGCTCTTTGTCATCTAAGTCTTAAATCCATACTAGGCATACTTTGACTTGCACTCTGTCTATTAAAACGCCAATCAGTTGGTCTGGGAATTACCTTAAGGTGAGGAATGTGCTAAGGCCAACAATCATAACTTTCAGCAGGTGAAGACAAAACCCAATTCAGTTTGTTCTGTGTGAATACAAGATCTATCTGCATGTAATCATAATCCACCCTGACACAGTAAATCGGGAAGTAGATGAAACTCAGCAAAGCCTTCAAACTTTGCAGGACACATAAGAAGCATCCAAAAAAAAAATCTATCTACTAAATGATTCCACAGAAATTCATAAATAAGAGCAGCTACAATTTGCATCGCATTTATGGTAATCCCTGGTAGTCCCTTTTTGGGGTTCAAATTATTACAATTATAGTGATCCAGTGTAGTTTCTGACTGTGAAGGCCATGTGCACATGTAATACTGAAGTCCATAACTTTTTTCCATAAATATTGACTCAGTAATTTATCAACTGGATAATAATGTTTATCTTCAAGACTCGCAATGTAAACTCTGCTAGTCACTATCAAGGAACATAAATTCTTTAGACATTGCACCATTTTAGGTTTAATATTACACTACATTTTTCCTTAAAGGTGAGGCTTCAGTTGTTTTAGTTCAGTTTAAGCTTTGTTACTGGCCGAGTCATTCCTTTTATCATGTGTGTGACATACGTAGGTCTCGTCTCGTGAGTAGTTCACGACCACTGTGAAGTGCCCACCGACAGCGATGACTAAAACGTCTATAATAAGACATAAAGTGTCAAGATATGCATAAGTTTCCATTTCACAGCTATTTAAATGTTCCTCCCTCTCAGCCACCCAAATAACATTTCTTTATTTATGTGCTGATGAAGCATACCCACACACACTGTGCTTCTGTACATTTGGCCTTGGCAACACTAAAGCTTACATCAGCAACACAACTGCAATGACAAGTCTATACATGCTGCTTTTCACACTTCTCTAACTGAGGGGGATGAAGGTTTAAAACTTAGACACCGCTGTTTTGAAGGACGTGGGCCTGTGATTCATCTCCAAACTATGGCTGATGATTAGACTCCAGCCAGGAGATGTGCCGTTTAACACCCGAAGATAGGGAGCGGTTTTACAATTAACATCAAATACAGGAACACTATCAGTAGATGTGCTGACAGTTTAAATGAGTTTAAATGAGGCAAATGGTGGGAAAATACCTGGTGTTTAAATGACTTATCATTCTGTTAATTACTCACTCTAAAAAGGTATTTCTTTGAAAGCTCACCTGATCGTAATGTCTGACACTGTTTTTGTTTTTTGTTTAATGAGTGGAATTAATAAAATAAAAAAGGCGTTCACTTTTGCCAAGAAGTCTCCTTGAAGTAAAATGGAAAATAACTGGCAGCCATTATCAGAACTGACAAAAACTAGGGCAGTGGAAATATTACCACAGCAGGTTTGACAATCTTCATCCAGTTTATGGCAGGTCACTTCTAATTTGAATTTCTTGCTAAATTGAAAAATTAATATAAATAAATTTATGAATACAGTTTCTCTGCATACTAAATTTTGATCAACATTAAAGGATTTATAGGTTAACTTAAGACAATTTAAGTTTCAGGTTCTTTGACTAAGGATGACTCACTTTTACTGGAGAGTTGTCTGGTCCCTCATGAGCATGTCCTCTCAGGTTGATGATGTGGACCTCCTCAGGCAAGCTGGTGGTGCCCCTGCTTGCACACCCTGACAGGATAGTGAAGCTCTTCAGCATGGCTTGCACTGGGTGTCCCGTCCCCACTGGCAGCAGCTCACATGGGCTGCGAAACAGCGGTCCTGCAGCAGAGAAACAATGATTCTTGCAATAAAAATAAATATTAAAGCATGTGTATGATTCATAGCCTCATATATTGCTGTCAATTTAAATCCAAGCAACATTCTTGAGGGCTTAAAAGGGAAACTAACCCACGAGTGACAAAAACTGCAGTCCCTCAAGTGGCCACTTGAGCAGGCCATACCCCATAGACTTGTATGTTAAAAAGCACAGCTTAACAACAGAAAAATCCTATTTATAGCCTATTAGAAAAGCATTTTACCTCTCTATATTTAAATGTCTCCTTCATAACTGCACAGGAAGCTTTTTTTAAAATAATTCATTCACTTTAACTTACTAAAATTAAGTTTTTGTTTTTTAATCTTGACACAGGCAGCTGTAGTTGCCACCTTGTCCTCACAGAACAATACATTTCATCTGTTTATGCTGCTGGTGCCTCTTAGAGAATATCTGATAGGATAATCTGGCCAATAATATGTAAGAAGCCTGTGCTCCAGTTTTTTGTTAGTAAAATGCTTCTATATTATTAGTCTGTTACTGAGCATTTATTGTCAGATATGTCTGTTTATTAGACCTTACTAACCTTTTTAGTGTGAGCGCATAACTTAGTACTCCAACCTCTCATCCACTGTAGTCCACAAGTGGTTTAGCTAGACTTTTTTAACACTAAAATTGGATTTTATGAGGTGAAACTTTTTAACAATCATCAAATGCTAAAAAAAAAAAAAAACCCCAAAAGCTACATGTCAGTAGAATGACTGGATACATTTGTTTTTCTGATTCCCCTACAATCTAGGTTTGTCCTCTAAATGGTGCCATGTCACTCACTCTAACTATATGTATGCTGAGGACCATGAAACACAAAAGCATCATCATCCCACAGTATTCTAAATATAAATGCCCCAAAGTAACTTCACCGATTTCCTGCAATGGTTACTTTTAACATTCAACAAGAACCAGGGTTTGCAGTCCACATCTTTTAGAGTCTGAGCAAAGGTCTACAGTAATGATTTAGTTCATACTTTACAACTTTGGATATGTCAGCAAGAAAAGAGCAATTTCCTGAACAATCAAAACATCTGGAGAACACTTGTGGTGTAACAAAACTGCATAAGCTAATTGTTGTTAAGGTCAGAAAGTAGGTTTTACCTATCATGGAGACTATTCAAAAATCTAAAATCTTTCTATTCTTAAAATCGGAGGTCTTATTTACTGCGAACCATCCCTTGTAATTGATATCATCATAACCTGATGCCCACAGTGTGGTTTGAACCAATGCTAACTGACATTGGATCAGATACAGATGTAGAGAAAGAACTGTTCATGCTCATGTTCACATAGTGGGCAATTTAAGGTTGCCAGTAAACCCAATCTGCATGTTTTCAGACTGTAGCAGAAAACCCATGCAGACACAGTGAAGCCATCCAAATCCAACAAAGAAGGCCCCCAGCTGACTGGGCTCCTTATGGACTGCTAGAAGGTCGTGCATTTACTGACTGGCTGAAAGATTTAGGCCTTCTGCGGGATTCACAGAACATAGTCACAACCTTAGTCCATTTGCTTATTGCCCAAGTTGTTCCCACACATAGACTTTACCTGGGCTGGCCAAGTGTCTTTGGAGTCCTTTATTCTTTTAGTCTTTTCTTTTATTTTGTTTTATCTGTCTGAGAGAACAACACCATCCATGAACGGTCAACCCTCTCACTTTTTATTTTAAAGTTCACCTGGTGGTAACCAGTACTGCTTTAGAGAACGCCTTGTCCCTTAAATTCCACTGCCTGCAGCTGATATCAGTAGTCCTTGTTCTGCTCTGGAGACTGACTTTGAGTTGGAGGGCCATTCTTAACCAGGACCAAGTGAAGCTATGAGGCTGCAAAGAAGGACATGGACTACTGTCGTCAGCTGCAGTCCAAGAAAATGAATTTGAAGTTCGGTGACAGGACAAGAGACTCACTAGAGAAGCAGTGGATTTTAAGCACAGTTATTTGTTTGTTTGTTTCAAACAACTACCAAATATAAAACTGTGTTTATTATTGTTTATCATTATTTACTTTTAGGGTACCTCCTTTTGTCCCAGTATACAATATTAAAGACATTTATATAAGGATTTTGGTCTTGGTTTCCTCATCATTTTTAAAGCATGTCATGCAACTGTCAACTCTCAGTAATTAAATGTTCATATTAATAAGTTTTTGGCAACGGGGCAACTGGATGTACACATATCTCTTTTACTTTCCAGTAGATGTTCGGAGTTCAGTCAGTCTGGCTATGCTTTCTCTTCTGCACAGTCAGCTATAATGAACATTTCTATCATCCATTAATGCTGTAATTCCTTGACCGGCACAATGTTCGTTTAGATTCACATGACTGCACTTAGCATTCACACTCTTGCATGATATGCAACTTCTATTCATAGGCCACAACCTTTGTGGTGGTTAACTAACCTAACCGCAGCCTGACAATTTCCTATGCTGTAAATTTCCTTTACGTTTTAAGTGAGTATGACCCACTTAAAAACAATGAGGGTGCAGTTTGCAGATGCACAAACCTCACGTGGGACTCGGGGTGGTACAAGAGAAGTTGTTCCGAGTGAGGTAACAAACAGCACTTTTACATTAGAAGGTCAAGTACACTATGAGAAAGAGTTTGGCCAAGTATTTTTTTTTCTTGGGGTCAGACCTCACAGGCTTGTGCCAGCCAAGGCCCGCTCACATTTCAAACACATCACACTAAACACGCAAAGGCTGCCAACAGCAATCAGATGGAACATTTGGAAATAATTAAAGTCTAAGTGAAAGACAGTTTGATAACAATGTTAAACTCTCCAACTGACTCCAAAAACACAGCGCCTCAGCGGTGGGGTACAGCTAGGGGGAAAGGGCTTTGGGGTTTTTTTGTTGCTCAGAACACATAGCTATTGTTTTCTCTTTCTGTGCCGCCAAATAAGCCTATGTTGGATCAGCATAAAGCCAGAGATCATGTATGGCATAGTTTTCCTCTCCTTGTTGTGAGGAAAACATCAGAGGACTTATTATTACCATGTTTTTCTCAAGAGACAAATCCCCAACTCTTCACAGACAGCCTCAGCCTGGACTTTATGCTGCTATGCTCTTGTTTCTCGTGAATTTACTACAAACCCAGAAAGATTATCTTTAACTCTTACTGAAAAGATACATATATTAAAATATGGCAAGGTCTTGCTTTAGCAATAAAACCACCAGACCTAATGGCAAAAACCTGTGGTGCATCAGTACGTCAACCCCCGCCTAACCCCCCTCCCTTTTCCTCCCAACGGGCCGAAGCCTATTCCCTCCCCAACCATGTCAGCACGCCTCACTCCCACAAACACGTCCGAGGGCACTTCAACTCACTTTTTCCCCTCACACATGGAGAATAACAAACAACTGCCAGACAAACAAAGAAAAACACACGTCTTTCTGGGAGACTGCCAAAAGATTACAACAGCTGCTGGCCAATGATGTGATTTTCTAATTGTTTAAAAATACAGCAGAACAGAGAGACTTATGGGAGAAAAGAGCAACAGATGGATAGAAAAGTAGGACATTCACTGTGACATTGGTTTTGTTTTTTTACAAAAAGGCAAGATCAGCCAGTCGGTTGCAAATCTGTACGAAACCTAAGCAAAAAAATAACAAATAAAAGTCACCAGATCTGTGTGGAAATAGCCAGTGATATTTATTATTCCCAGAAGATGATGATGTCTCTGGCCAATTATCATAGGCAAAATGTTCTCATGACAAAGTATATCGACAACTAATGTTTTCAACAATGAAAAATACAGCAAATAGTCATATTCCCAAGGGATGGATGGATGATCACACTAAGTTTCCACTGAAAATATTTAAAACTTAGAGGAAGACTACCTTATTGAGTCAACTGAAAATCGAACCCCCGGCTCCAAAATACATGACAAGTAATAAAGAAAAAAAAATCCATCTGTTGTTGGATAAATGGGCAAATGTTTTATAAAAAAAAAAGTTAAGAAACAAGGGTGTCTGTTCACTAAAGTCTTGGTGTGTTTCATTAAAAAAATTATCTATGCAGTGACAAGGCTTAGCTAAGATGTTATCATGTTATTGGTTTATTTTATTTCATATAAGGAAAGGTGTGACACCATGAGAGCAGCGGGTTACAGGATTCATCGTGCTTCCTGTGTTAGCGCAGTTCTGGTCAGAGTGATGAACTATAAAAAACAATTAGCTGTATAGTGTTGCAAAAACTAAAGATTCTCTGCAAAGCCAAAGTGTCAACAGCAAAGGACCAAACAAGATCGCACATAAACACGATGAATTATACACTTCAAACAAAGTGAACTAGTAATAAAGGTATTTGTGAATCAAATACATTAAATGTGTGTTGTGTCAGAGGATAAGCTCCACCCATTTTTCCTGTCACCTCTCCCCTTTCACCACAACCTATTTTAGCCCTGAAAAATGTTCATAATTTGTCCCATGGGACAGTTTTCATATTAAAACTGTGCATTAATATCGAATTAGCCTCTTCTTCTGTGCAACATCATGAGTCCTTTCCAGGACACTGTCTAAAGATATCCATCATAACTTCTAAACTGTAACACCTCTTGTGGAACAAGTCCGATGTCTTTTAACGAATACGAACTAGTTTAGGTGACACTGATCTAACAGTGTCACACAAATAGAGAGTGGGTGATCAAACTGAAACAAACCGTATCACATATGTCATTACCATCAGCATACAACCACAGTTGACATCAAAAGTTATACAGGAAATAAAACGAGCATCTGTTGGCCCTGCCACAGCGTGGTGTCTGCTGTCACCTTTCCTGTCTGTCTTTCTCCCCCCGCATCTGTCTCCCCTTCTCTCCAACCACCTCAGTCTTTGGTGGACAGCAGAGTGTGTCCTGTCCAGCTGCTACCAGTGACTTTAGCTGGTCAGGCAAAACACCCACAGCGCAGGAATGAGAGAAGCCGTTGTTCACTCGGTCTGAAAAGCAAGTCCACCAGACATTCTGCAGAATACATCCTTAACCCATCTCCAAAAATTTTAAACACTACAAAATCTCAGACATACTGCAAAAGGCACAGCCCTCCATTATTCTGTAACTCAATCTCACTCCAGTCAGCCATGTCAAATTGATCTTGCAAACTACATAAGAAGAAAAGAGCAGTAAATATTCACTGTGAACCCTGACAATTCTTTGTTGCAGAATCATTCAAAGCAAAGTCTAGTTCTCACAGGCCTCTCTCTGAAAAAAACACCTGCAACAAATGAAATTTAAGAACCAACAGCTACAAGGACAAGACAGCTAAATCTTCATCAACACCTCATCATCAACCTAATCCTTCCCATGTCGGATCACAAAACAAATTCATTAAAAAAAACAACAACTATGATTTGAATTCAAATTTCTTTGTGTACAAAGTTACAGGATTAAGATCTTTAAAAAGTGTTTATTAAATTAGTTTAAATGGTTAATATCTTTCATCTTTGCACACTTGTATTTCTTACAATGTGTTAACAGACGAAAGATCTGAAACTGAAAGAGAAAAAAAGAAATCATTTAGTCCACCTGCAGTCTGAACTACACACCTAGCCACCCACTGACCTCCCAACACTGTGTTCTGCTCTGTGGTTCACTCATCTACAACACTGCATTAGCAGATAGTCCTCTGTTGTAACAGGGCTCAGGGGGAGGGTTTGACAGCTGGCATACCTAAAGCAAACAAGCAAGGGCTCAGGAATAGATCAGACTTTATTTAGACAATAGGGTTTATCAGAAGATGGATGTTTTGGGCTGCTGTTCAGAGTCCTGCTGATCAACACTGAAATCTATGGAGAGCCACAATTAAACTAAAGATTACTATTCATCAGAAACTTCTTCGCAGGCAGCTTACAAGCTCATTATAAAGTATTATGCATCAGCACCGGCAACTATTGCAAATGTCACAGCGTCAAAACCACATGTAATAGTATAAAAAGATTTTGTGGTTTCATTCTGAAAGTGAGAAGTTCTACAGAGACACATGGCAAATAACTTTCACCGCTACGTTTGTTCCCGTTTACTCTACGTGGGCACACACAGGAAGATGTTGTGACGTGGATTTGTTTGAAATACTTAGTTAAATACTATCTTGATGCTTCCCTTACGATTTACCACGACAGAGGCAGTGTTTATAAAAGATTGTGAACAGATAATTTAGTATCTGGCAATGTAATGCTGAACTATGTCACTGTAGCATATATTTGAGCAAACTGCATCTAAAATGTACCTTTTTCCAAATTTGTTGTTCTGGTTCTGGCCAGGAATAAAACAGGAAAATATAAATGGCAGAAAAAAGAAGATGAGCTTGGCAGAAATTGTCGAGAAACCTTTCTGTGTTTAAAGTAGAAACATTGTTTAAAGAGTTTATCTCATGTCACGATGGCAGAAAGAGAGTAGTCAACAACACATAGTGCATTTAGACCAAGAAAAAGGTTTCTCCAAGTTAGACTGTTGCGGACGCCGTAGCTTCTGTGTAGGTCTCTTGCCTGTAAGTTCGCTGATGGACTTAAAGTATGTTTCGGCTGCAAACTACCCAGTTTCCCCTCCATCGCCACCTCAAAATGTACTTATTTATCTATTAGTTTATCTGGTTTTTAACTGAATTATAATGAAAGTTCAGCGATCAGTGAGGCCTGCACTATAACAACATAAGTCAATTTTAACACTGAAATATGCAAAGCAAGGCTCTGGAGTCCCAGACTAAAAACATGGAGCTGAAAATTAGCACAATATGGTGATCAGTATTTGCAGAGTTCACGACCAGGGCTTCCTGCAGAGTGACTAATTCTATATGAGAAAAGCACATGAACATGAAAGAGTAGCAGCAATGACTGACACGTACTTTAACCTGCTACCTTTTCTCCTTACCACCCCCTGGTTAAATGTTTATTTCTTCAGTTATGCCTTTTTGAGGATTAGCGTCAAATATACAGACACTGAGTCTAACAGAAACATTGGATATAGTGTGACAAGACCATGTGCAGGAAAAATTTATTTTCTGTAAAAAGATATTAATTATATTCTTTTATTTTTCTTCACTGTCTAAGCGTCACTGTGATAGTATTAGAGCTCAGATAGGAAGTGAGCATATAAATCCATATTAAGAAGGGAGAGACTGTGCAAATACTCACTTTTGATATATTTAAACAATGTGAGGTCCAAGCAGTGATGTCACTAGACACTTTTCACAGTCCTTGGCAGGCTACTTTTGGACCTCATTTGTTATACACTAATATCTCTTTCAGATATTTTGTTCCAATTCAGCAGATTATTCTTCCAGACTATTATGTGATAACGTTGAAGGTGATTAAAAATCCTGCTCTTGTTTTTATATATTCCCTGACTACAAGCTTCCTCAAAAAAAAATTTTAGTGAAGAAAACCAGTCTCTATATAATTTGACATCGTGCAGAGTACTGGTTGCTTTGCAGTTCGAAAATCTGTCCTGTTACTTTCAATTAATAGAACCAGCCTCATGCTTAAAATAACTACAAAAACACCAGGGCAATTGGAGTGGAATTGCAAGAATTTAGAAGAAATAATAAAATAAGATGGCCTGGAGGTAGAAACAATGTTGTAATTATGTTGTAATGCTCTAAATTTTTCTGTTTTTTTTACTATAAACAAATATAGTAGATGTCTGTATCACACATATCTTTGTTTATTCCAGTAATAAAATGCATAGAAACATAGGGTAAAAAATATATAAGTGCAGAATTCACATAATGTTATCACTATCAGATCTAAATCTGGTTGCAACACATTTATTTCATCTATAAAACATATACAGATACAGAAAAATCCACAGTTGGGAATACTATGAACAAGAGAACTAATTTCTCACAATGCCATCTTGAGATAACATACATGTATAGCAACATGTATACCATAGAGGCTGTCTGGGGATTGTACTGAATTTTTTCACATTATGCAACCTATTGTAACTTGTAGTGACTAATTAGTTACCCAGAGCGTGACAGTGTTGAAATCATGACTATATTTGATAGCAAGGTGATTGCACAGGTCACCAGATAGGAGACAACCTTTCTGTAAACAGTAGACCTAGACTGACTGCAGTAACTTTCAGAGAGATCTTTGAAGGTTTGCAAATAATTGCTATCTAATTTTTAAATGCAGACAGATTGCCAACATGTTCCCATCAGTCTGAGTAAGTGTTTGTTAATGAGCACACTTGAGGGCACTTAACTCAACTGCCTGCCAGCTAGTCGTATTCTAGTTCATAGTCCTATAAAGCACGCCAGTTGGTGAGCAAAAATGTAATGGTTAAATGTGAATTCCTGTTAAATTTGAATTTTTGTCTACATAGACATCAACAGATATGTGATGTTCGATGATTCATCACAGTTAATTGCTGTATTATCGGAAACACATTGAATTTAACTGCCAACATGACCTCAATCAAATTGCAGACTGATACCTGACTGTCGTATGATAACATTTATGCAAGGCTTTAGAGACAGTTTTAGTATGCTTGATAATCTCATTTTTCAGCAAACAAACAGTTAAAGTAAGACTTGGTCGTATTCTGTAAAATAGATACTGACAGAGCTGAACTCTTAAAGAATAATTTGCAGATGAAAAAGATGGTAAATCGCAATATATGTTATTGCAATACTCAGCACATTGGAAAATGCTAAAAATCAAAATAATATTGTTTCGTGAGTGTGTATAATGTCGTGATAATATCGTATCGTGGCGTGTCTGGTGATTCTAATGTCCAGGATGATGATTTCAAATGTCTTTGTTTATCCAAACAACCCTAAGCTAAAAAAGGCAGGTTGTTAATGATGTTTGCTCCTTTAATGACCAATTTATTCATGTAGACAAACTTCTTCTGTCATAGTCCCTGTGGCTGTCCGGCTGACTCATTCAGGCTACATGTGTTATTGTTTTTGTTTCGCTCTCGCTCTCTCTACCTTTCCTGCCTCCTCCCTGCCTAGGCGGAGCTCACCACAAGCTCCTGCATTTGGCCACACACCTGCAGGCAATTACACACCTGAGGCTCACCATCCAGCAGTTTCGTGGGCACTACTTAAGGTGGTGGCTCAGAGCTTCTCATCGTTGGACTGTTGTACAGACTCACGTTAGTGTAAGCCTGGCTTTGACTTCCTGTTTGTAATTAGATTTCCCTGGGCCCGTCCCTTGAGCCTTTCTTGAATTCCCGAGCGTGAGTGTTTGACTGAGCAGTGTGGCGAGTTTTTGCGTGGAGCGTGTTGGAGTACGAGAGCGGAGCGAGTGTGCGTGTGTGGAGCGTGGAGCACCAAGCGAGTGAAGAGACCCTTTCCTTGGATCCCCGGGGCCACTGATCTTTCCCCACACTTTGTATATAGTTTACTTGGTGTTTGTAAATAAAAGACCGTTCATTTCAATCTTTCCGTCTCCACTTGAGTCCGTTCAGTCAGCCCAGACACAGTCAAGATTGTGAAACATGTATATGTATTTTTACAATTAGAAAACTACCCCCTGTGAGTGGTGCATCTGACGTCACAGCCCTCTTCTACCATACAAAGAAATATACGCCCCTGTTTCCACAGAATGCACTTTGTTGCTTTCCACAGCATGGCACAGAGCCAACCACTTGGGTACAGGAAGTGATGTCAGTCCGTGTGCCAGTTAGGGACAAATCTGATATTCCCACAAAGCCATTTCCAAAGATAAACATACAGAACCTTTCCCCTGTGTGTGTACACATCCTCATTCAGTTCCCAGTATTTCTTCAACAATTCTGACTGTGTTTCTTCAAATGCAAAAGTAAGGCAGCAGCACTGCGGAGAACTTCACACGTTAACACACACATTCACTACATAGATAGACAATAGAGCCGTGGAATAATGTTAAGAAAAAGCCAAGTCAATTAAAATGTATGAAGAAGCATAGAGGTGTATCTTTAAGATATGCCAGTTCCCCTGGGAATGGGATTAAATGAATTGTTATATCTTTCCTTCTTACTGCAAGGCATAATTCCCATGGACCATGAACCTTAAAAACCAGTTTAGAGAACATAATATTCTACCCGCTTTTGTTTTCCTAAGGGGGTTTGGACTAAAGAATCACTAGCTCTGCAGTGTTGACATAAGCACAGCCCACTCACCCCTGAACCTTGAGCCACTACTACAGGAAGTGAGTAAAGCCTTTCATAAGGGTAGTGTAAGTTCACTTCACCGGCCCTCCTATGAAAAGGATTTATCTCTGGACTGTAAAACTTGGAGGCATGAGAGGAGGAAGCTGGAATAGGATGAAGAGAGGAGGGGCAGGGGAGAGCCTGAACGCCATTAGGGAAGTCATAAACTTCGCCATCAAAGTGTGAAGTCTGAAGTTAGATATCCCACAAATCTGTCTGTAACTCAATATCACCCAAACAGTCTTTATTGGTAGATTCATCTCAGCAGCTGGCATACAGTAGAAAACACAGCTAAAACAGACACTCATTTCACTGGATTATATTTTATCTACTGTTTGAAGGGAGTAAGGATATGCAGGCAAAGCTTCTTTTAGTTCCTAAGTATGTTAACAGGTGTTGAGATAATAAATTACCTTTCTTTTGGATGTAAACTTCGACGCTGAAAGGCAAGTATGGTCATATCATTCTTGAAGGTGTATGTTCAAGAGTGTCCAAATAAAGGGAAACTTGCTTTAAACCAGATCAATACTTACTACTAGCGCCATTTTTAACTTAAGTACACTTAAGTTAAAAATAATGTTACAAAGTGCTAAACAATAAGAAACTTCAATAAGTGGAAAATGGATTTCATAGAGTAAAAATTATTTTAATATAACCAGAAAAAAACAAATACTGCACATTAAAAATAGGGTGAAGTTTCTGAAAAGCATTAGCAGTTAGAAAAAGCCAAACAACAAAAATAGTTTTTGCAAAGAGATGTCAGAGTTTAACTGCTTGCGATCTTCAGGCAGAGAATTCCACAGTCGTCAGGCCTGAACTGCAAAGAACACCTATAACCCTCTCAGGCTCAAATTAAGTTTTTGTTGCTAATGCACAACCAAGTCCTGCAGTGGTACTTCTGAGTAAAAAAAACTCATAAAATATGTATGTGGGGTAATCAGGTTGTTAGTTTTTAACTGTTGCAAATCGGCAACGCCTGCCTTGAGAGGGTTAATGACCAAACGACTCTTTGGGGCTGCTAACATGCGTCAGGCAGTAACCAGAGTTCATATGCCTTAATCACTTCTGTCTCTTCAAATGATCCCAAACTGACTCAAAGCAGTGCATATCAAGACCCAACATGGTGAAGGACTTCTTTGTTCTTGTCACTGAAGATGGTTCTTTTTAACTGTTGCTGTATTTTTAAGACAAGTGTCTTGTGGTGGAATGAATGCAGACTTAATCAGATGACTCCCCGAAGGCACTGTACATTGCATAACGATCTAAATAGCATAATATAAGACATCAATCTACCAAATAATTACAGAGAAAGAAATGGGTTCAGGTAAGTGACTCATTTGACTGGTCCTTCTAGAAACAAGTTTTGCCACTTGGCCACCGTTTTAACAGTTAATACAACCATGTATCTAATTAATGAGGAGGGAGCCAAAACTTGAATTTCAGTAGTGATTGGCATATAAAAAACAGTTCAGACCTCATGCAAACCTCTCCAAAAGTTTGGTGAGTATGCCCAAAAATAAGATTTACAATGCTTTCCCACTGCAGGTTATACTTCTACATATAACATATGTACAAACATAGACGGCATTAGAGGTTTATAAGCAGCTCGAACCAGACTGCCAGCATCATGAGCATATTTGGATAATCCCACCAGAATTCTTAATAAAATATTCTAATTCACATTATAGATACCGTAAGCCTGTCACCACACAGCTGAGCCTGTTGAAACCTGAAACCTCTACTGCACTATGCATCAACTATACATGCAACATAAATGGATAACATTTTTCATAGTTGGGTTGCTGATTAGCTTTTTGGGGGCAGGATTCTTTTATTCAAGATTCTTTAAATTATGAATAGAAGGATTTCCGATTTGCTTCTTCACTCACTATATTTTTATATACCTCTCTGCGTTGAGCCACTACTTACTATTAATCTCTGGCCCTCTTCCACAGCATGTCTTTTGTTTTGTCTTCCCCCCCTCACCCGACTGGTCACAGCAGATGGCCACCACTGCCTGAGCCTGGTTCTGCTGGAGGTTTCTTCCTGTTAAAAGGGAGTTTTTCCTTCCCACTGTGGCCAAAGCACTTGCTCATAGGGGTTTTTCTCTGTTGTATTATTGTAGGGTCTACCTTACAATATAAATCAATTTATTTAGCAATGTATAAATACAAATGAATTAAACTGAACTGAATTTAAATTGCAATGTCTCTTAGCTATTTTCTGATATATCAGTATCATCATTTCTAATGACCAATAGATGTAAAAAAGTAAAGAAGAGATGAGAGAAACACTCTTTAAGAATGTTATGGGTGTTGATGTTGCAAAGTTTGGTCATGTTTAAGTTAGAAGGTTTTTCTTTGTAAATGCAGATCTGAAAAGATACTAAACAGCTTATTGTAGCTATGATTTATGTAGTATATAACATACTAGGTACTGATAGTGAGACTGGTCATTATTCATCAGCCCTGACAGATGCAGGAGGCACATGTTGGTAAGTGATCAAAAAAAAACAAAAAAACATGACCACTTACAAGCAGCATATGAAGCCACAGGCAAGCAGGCAAGATAGAAGCGGGTACATTTCTCCCTACCTCTCCATGCAGCCATAAATCAGAGGTCTTTGAAGAGATGGAAGACAAGGCTAATTCCCAGAGGAACACAGGAGCCACTGTGTAAAGTGAGACAGCTGGGAGAGACCGAGCATATGTGCATATGACTAAAGACTTTACTAGCTGTGCTACCACTGTATGTCTTTACTGATGGGTGCTGACATGTGCTGTCTGGACCCATAACATCAAAGCAAAGAAGTTGTCAACTCAATCGAGAAACAAGAAGTGGCTTTTCATATATATTTAAAGTAGTTGTGAATTTCCCAACTCTGGGACTAATATAGGCTAGCTTACCTTATCTTTAATAGATAACATCAGCTGAGAATTATACACAAAATAATACAGTAACAGTAAACAACAAAAATGCAAGAAGGAAGAGTCCTATAATGCTATAACAACAGCAACACAAGCATTGCTACAGCCTGTTATACTGAAATACCATAAGTGGCATGCAACAGCCATCAGCCAACCCAGCACAAATCAGTTCTCAGCAGTACTGAAACTACCCAAGCAGTACAGCATTTACCATGCAATGGAGAGAAATGTCTGTCTTGCTGCTCCCAGGGCAGCTTTCTCATCAATCACAGATGCCTTCAAAAGCCGTGTTTTTGACAACAGCTTGGCAGGGGTTTGGGAGCAGCCACATCGTCTGCATTCACAAAGATTTATATGTAGTTGTGGAAGCAGAGAGGTGTGCCCTGGGGTCTTTCTTCTTGTCCCACTAGATATCAGACTCATTTCATTTGTGCTGGATCATCTGCTTTGCCAGAACTCTCAATGTAAAGTATTTAATACAATCCACCCAACAGATTTAATAAAAAAATAAATCTGGCAGATGGACTGGGGATCAGGTGGAGATGAAATGTTTAAGTTAAGGTACGGTGTTTTAGTTCAATAACCACAATGTCCCTGTTATACAAAGAGACAACAATCTAAAAATAATTTCGATATTTGAAAGAGTGCGTTAAATAGACTATAGACAAAAAAAGAAAAACTGGGAGCCAGCATGCTGATCAGGATCACAAGGAAAGTGTTTCTAGGTATCAAGATGAGCCATCCTTAGCCTCCTCAATCTGACATCTGAATTTACACAGGCACACACCCTTACTTACCCGTTAAAATCATAAGCCTTGCCTAGTTAGGCATATTTGGAGGGGAATTTGCTAAAGCAATAAATAATAAGGAACTTGTTTAATCAATCATATAGCAGCCCAAAAATGTCTTTGTTCTTGTGATATTTTATAGAACTATCATCACTCATATGTGATAACAGGGGCTTTTGAGAAGCAGCAGGCTGCCATCAACAGAAGGCAAAGACTGAAACAATGCTGGGCCTTTGTGCCAGTAAGTGAGCCCAGTGCAAGAGAGCCAAAGAGGTGGAAAGGGCAAGTCAGACGGCATTTTCACACACACTGGAAGAGACTACATTCCACTGGGCTTCTTCAACTTTACAAAGGGGAGGGCAAAGAAGAAAAATGACTTGTCAAGTGCCATGTTGTCTCATGTATTAACACGCACAAAGGAGGCTTAGGAGGGCCTCTTAACTGGACAGTTAAAAAACAGAAAGTGTGATGAATAATTGGCCAGTTAGAGAGGACAACAGACAATGAATAAGCAAAGAAGATTTTCAACAAATAAATCAATAATCATGCAGCTGAAATGAGCTCCAGCCTCCCTTGAATTGGATAAGCAGAAGAAATCTTAGGATTTTTTTCTTGTTTTCTGTTTTGCAGATGCACTATTACAGTGCTTTTTTAAGTGTATAACAGCTCACTACAAGCTACTTCAGAACTACTCTCTGTCAAATTCTGAAAATCAAGTGGAAAGCATGTGTGTTTGTGATCTATAGCACGGATCAAGCTCTGAAGGTCTTACTGTCATTTTTTGGAAGTCACTCCTGTTTTCCAAGGGATTATTCCAAAACTGCGACATGGTCTTTCATCAGGACTCATCTGGTGGAAAAGGAGTGGGGAAGGTGAGGCCCCAGGAGGGATGAGTCTGTTGAAAGACACAACCTGGAGGCCTTCACTTTGCATCCCATATCAGGATTTTTGGAGTCATACGCCTAAATTTGGCATCTTTGCAAAGTGATGAAACTACACTTAATAAAAAAAAGACACCTCAAACAATATAATGTGATAGCCCAAAATATTTTTTCTTGCTGCTTCCGTAGGTTATCAGAACAAAGGGAGTCCAATTTTTTACTATTACTCTCTCATTCTTCAATGAAGTCACACTCCACATAACTTTCTTACTCTTACTCTCCAGATTTTTTTTTTTTTTTTTTTTTCCACGGGGCTGTTAAACACAATGGAAAGCGCACGATCACCCCAGCTGTCTCCCATTACTGGCTCTGACCAAAATTATTTACACGCCTGCTTACTGGAACTATGGAGAGAGTGAGAGCGAGAGAGGGGAAGAGAGAGGGTTGGGGGCGGGATTTGGTTGACTCCTTCAGATTTACGTAAGCATCCTCTTAACGGGATGCTGATAAGAAATGACAGACATAGAAGATCTTGTGTCTGTAGAAACTTGTCTGCTGCACTTCACTTAGGCACTCTTCCATGTGTTGGTGAGAGTCTGCTTTCAAAAAAGCTAGTATATGAGTTAGTAAATCAAACTAAATACTCCACCAATCACTTTACACACTTTACACTGTTAATTAAACTGGGTAATACTGCGGTTCCCTTCATTCATAAGTAAAAGCTATAAACACACAGGGCCGCAATGACTGCCTCCTACTTGACAGCACCGTTAAGATAAAGGCTTCACCATGGGGGAGAGTAGATCTGTAATTAGACAGACTCAGGACACCCGTTGCTATGTAAACATCCCAACCACTCAGCGTAGCAGCACACTGCCTCTGCGCTGCGCTGCTCCGGCTCCTCACATGAATCACAGGGCAACATCTGGTTTAGCATGCTGGAAGGGACTTTGTCGGTTTGGCACGCCGTGCGTGTGTGGAGTGTGTCGATTTGGACCAGACGACCCACGGCTGCGCTTACTTCTCTCCTCCCCCTGGCTACCCCACCTCTCAGATTACAGCGGTTGCACAATGCTCTCTGGCAGTCCTGACTCTTGCTGGCCCTAAGAAAGCACTGTGGATACACAGACAAACCTTTTGCTCAACTGTGGAGAGAAAAAAAAGTTACAACCACTTTTGGCACCGCAGTGACTCGCATCTGCCAGGAGTATAGAAAAATGCAGACTGAGAGAAGTTGTTTACTCTAATGTAAAGCTGAAAGCGAACATATGGACTCTGAATATGAGCACAGCTCCAAAATTCTCTCTCGTTTTATTTAACAGTCTACGTGGTTCTACAATGAATCGCTGGAGACAAATTTGCACTAATAGCTTGGTCATCCATCAAGCCACCTCATAAGTAAAATCAGGATAGACAATAAGAGAGAAAGTGCTTTTGCACTCAATAACGCTGGTGTGTTTTTCAGTTAGCCAACACCCCGGCCTTGTGCCTCCAGTGTAACCAGCATCCTGCCGGAGCTGTTTTTGGCAACTGTCTCAAATTAATATCTGGCGTGGCTCCTGAAAGACTTTATTTCACTGTAAAATCCACAGTCAGCCCCAATGTCACAAAATTACCATTATGGCATGCTTAGGATACGCAACCACAAAATGGCAGCGATCATATTGAGGGAGAAAAAAAAACAAACAACTTATAAACAGCAGAGTGAAGCAGCAGAGCACAGTATTGAAATATGGACATCAAGGTGCTCTCAGTCTGACTTTTAAGAGTTATGGGAGGCTCAGAACCTGGATTGCATTACGCTGAAAGAAGACTCATTGCAGACTAATCTAAACATTACGTAAGAGCACTCCTGACAAGTTTAAGGGCAGATGTGACTGTTTACACAGATGCTGTGCGATAGTAGGAATAGACAGTAAAAGAGAGAGAGGTGAAAGAAAGAGGCTGATGTGGTGTGGAGTGTCCGTGATGTGGTTTGGGGTAAAGAAAAACTGATAAGTTTCTCAGTGGCAGTTTTAAAAAATATTTGGCAGAAAGCAAAAAGGATAATGTTCTGAATGTGCTATTTGGCATACGTTTTCCCTTAAATGATAGAAAACAACCCCCCCAAAAAAACAAATCATTTGCCAGTAAATCAGTGAATACAGTCACTGCCAATACTCTTTGGAGGAAAGGGCATTTGGTTGTCAAACTGTAAATATCTGTCCCTTGTGACTTAGTATAACAATGCGTCTTACCGTGTGAGGAAGAATTTAGAGGAAAACTTCGTATGGGACTTCATTGTGTTGGAGATCCTGGCATTGTGGCAGAAATTATGCTTGCTCTACCCACAACACATATTCACTAACTTGCTATTGTCTGAGTAAGAGTCAGCTCTCTGGAGTGCGGTTCAAGCCCCCAGAGAATAAGAGAAGAACTTTTACAATAATTACCTATGGCGGCAATCAGACTGAAACTATGAAAAATGCGAACCACACATTATTCCTGTGCTGCCACAGAAAAACAAAACGGGATACTGCAGTCTAAATCTGGAGTGAGTTCAAGTCGAGAGCCGTACATTGTGAAACTGCTTTCTGTAAACAGGACATCTTACATTGTAAAAAAGAGACAAAACGGAACGAACACTTGAATCTGAATATGGTTTGTGCTCCTTTCAAGTCAGCGTGACAGATTTGTCATCAAACTGTAGGGCTAAGTGTCAGGATTGGGTCAGTACACTATGGGATTTGTTCAATTTACCAAACAAAGAAACCCACAGTTGAACTTTGCAGCCAGTGTAGATGTAAAAGCAACGAAAGTTCCTCTAATTACCTCTCATGGCCAACTCCACAACTACTTGAAACTCCACCCACTTCTAGTCAACACAGATGTGGCCACAACCGCTGACTACTCACCCGAAACAGAACATCAACAATTCTCCCAACAATTTTCAAGGTACTGTCTTGAAATTTGGTACCGATAATACTGGACCAGAGATTTTTAGTTTAACACTATTAGGATTGTTTTATTCCCTTGAATTTCTAAGCATATGCAGTTTTCTTGTATCCTGTTTGGATATTGAGGGAAAAAAAGTGGTGCAAATATTCATGCCTTCTTTCGTGCCACTTTATCTTCATTAGTAAAGATAAATCGTGATGGATCTGAGACTGCAAATAGGTTGACATTGTTAGGGTTTTAGCAAAATTCCCAGAAACTCATTCTAGTACCCAATTTCTCTACATTTTACAAACTAATTGACACAAAATCTGCTGAAGACATTCATGTTCCCCAGAGGAAGATCCATGGTGGATTAGATATATTTTTTTAATTTGGTCTATATATATATAATTATATATATATATAAAAAAAATTCAAATATTTTGGTTTTCAGTGTGATTCTTTAAAAAGTTACTGGCTACCAGTTGCCAAATTGCCATTCCAGTTTCTCCACACCTGTGAAACTGACAGGTTTTTATGCTTCCAAGGGGATTTATTCTGATGTCTTCATAGATCCATGCATCCATGTCCTCTGCCATCCAGGTCTGGTCCATACAGCAGTTTAAAAAGAGATTCCTACACCACTCTCCAGCTCTTCTGGAGAAACACTGAGTCATTACCAAGAGATAACATCTCTACAGAGATTTAATCTCCCCAGCATGCCCTTGCTCTTCCCTGGGACTCCTCCCAGTTGGACATGATCAGAACACCACATCTAGGAATTGTCCAGGAGACATCACCACCAGCAGATGCTTTTTAAGGTGAGAATAAAATTGTCACAGGCATTCTTGCCCCCTCATGATGTACTCTATAAATTTTGCTGATCCTCTTTGAGTATTCATCCATCAATATTCATATGAGACAATGCTCTGTCTTTAAACAACATGCAGAATTAACATGTACAGAGTTTGTTTTTTAAAGAGCAGCAAAAATGCTAAGAGAAGAAGATAAATGTAATCTTTTAATATCAGACTATTATAATTGTCATTGTGTGCATTTTAGCATGATAATGCCTTTTTTTTCCTTTGTACTGCTCAAGTGTACCAAAGCAAAGTCTCAAAGAGCTGATATGACTCCAGAGACTTGACTCTCTGTGTGGCAGGACTGTTTTTGGAAGTCTAAAGGCCGCAGTATACCCACGTTTCACAGAAACTTGTATTTATACTCATGGTTACGGCACAGGAAGCCGCTGCAGTATTCTCCGAACGATAGGTGTCACCATTCAGATAATATCACCACATAAGGGTTGATATAGGGGGAGAAGAAGTTAAAATGAGAAGCCAAGCCTGTGTCGAGTGTTTTTTGCGAAGTTTTTCGACAGCCTCTCGAGTTTTTAAAAACTGTCAACCTGTAGCACATACAACCACCTGTGTAGCAGTTTACTTAGCTATTTTCTCTCTCTTTGGTTTGTCTGTATCACTGCTGTGAATTACGGAGTACTTGGCAGAATCTGAGTCTCATTCCACCCAATCTGACAGATACACATAGGCCTGCTGAGTGTTTTGTATTCTCAGATCGAACTTGTCAGCACTTTCTTTAGTATAAATCCCCCTTACTCATGACTCTGACAAGCACTGTCTAGAAAGGCATGCTGGGAGAAGGGTGGAAAATCCCATAGCATAGGCAACATTTTGACACCACAATGTTTCAACACCATAACACCATAAGGATTTTTGCAAAGTTTGTATGATTACAACAATTCTGAAGCAGAGCCAAACATTCCGAATAATTAATAAGTTCCATCTTCCAAAACCATACTGGAGTTGTTAACACCGAGCTAAATTATGCACTTTAAAGTAACAAGTAAACTATCAGGGTTTATTTTTTATTATTTATCTCCTCTAATGCTATAAACTAAAATCATGGTTCACAAACTGAAGTATGAAGCAAACTTTGGTTTAGGAGATGGTTTTGCTCTTCCGGCCCAACCACTTATATAGATACAAACAAACACACATATATCTGATAACACCTAGTCTCACACGAAAAGCATAGGAAGTGGCTTGAAATGAAATAAACATACCTGCAGATACCAGGCAACATATTGCAAGAAGCATCAAGGGAATATGGGACCTTGTAGCCATTTTATTATTCTGCAGATTCCAGTATGATAAAAGTGGATGAACTGGCCGTTCTCCAGCGTCTCACAAAGGTTTCCCTTCTTGAGAATGGGTCTGCAGAAAGCCACGTTCAGGCTCCAGCTGCAAGTGAACAAAAATAAAAGACGTCAACCAGAAGAAGCAGGTTCAATTAAAGCATTTACAAACAGCAGGGAACTGGGCTCTGCTTAATATACAGCGTGGGAGTGACGAGATGAGACAAGGAGAGAGGCACTTAGGAGACCAGGGGATTAATCTGGGAGGGTTAATTGGAGGTTATGCATGCTTCAAAGGACCATGCTGCACACACCTTCCAAGCCTGTTAGAGTGTGCAAGTAGTTTGGGATGGATGATTGACTTGCTGGGTGTTAACAGTCCAGAACACGCCACAGGTTATTAACACACTTTAATTTAAAGAGTCAGGAAACTCTAGTGGGGTCTTGAGTAAGCAGCTTAGTACCACCGCACTAATTACCATGACTCTGACTGAAGCTTTAACTTAATCTAAGTGTAAACAGTGACGGCTATGACAAGGGGAAAAAAGAAATTCATGTACATTTATAAACAAAGAATATCCAGAATTTTACAGAGTTTCTCTCAGACAAAACGTTAAATAAATGGAGCATTTGCTGAAGGAAGTGATGCATAACTCCATTAACTAAAGTCACAATGCAAAGCGCATCTATTTTTGCTAGAAACTTCATATATACAGTATGCCATTTAAGTAATCTGAAATGGCTATTCCACTGAACAGACCTTGAACAGCTTTAAAACAAACCTTAAAAGTCAAAGTGACAGAAGGAAAAATCCTAATCATCTTGCATAGAAAGGAAAAGGGTGTAAAGTTTAATTATGAAAGTGATTTTTGTACAGTGAAAAATTAAATTGTTTTATTCTAGTTGATAAAACTGAAAAAAAAAATTCTGCCACTATAACCACATTCCCCTTCCTTCCGTGGCAAAGGTGGTGGAGTATGTAAGCAGTGCCAATGACTCAAGAGTGGCGGAAAAAACAAGAAACCAAAACTGATTTCTAGTCTGAATCAATCAAAAAGGTCACCTGTCTAGGTTTCACTTTTCAGTTTAAATAAACCGAACAACACAAACGCATTTCCCAAGTGTTAAGTGTCGCAAAGCTACAGATGGTTGACATGCAAGTGGATAAATAAGCTTATGAAAGAAAAGGGTAAAAGTAACATTCACTGGCCATATAAGGTTGTCAAAAAGGACTCAGTAGCGTGCAATGTCAGTGTGTCTGCTGGCAAAACCAACCCAAAGATGTCAGCTACTACCTTTGGGAAAAACCCATTATAAGAGGCTTGCAGCTTAAATGCTTTTTGATATTTTTAGACTCATCATGAAATGTAGAATCATTATATTTTGTAAATTCTTTTGCAATAATTAAGAATTCATTTTCATTTTTTTATTGATTTTGATCAAATCTTTGATTTAGCAGTATAATTGTAATTATACTTGTTCCTTTTTCTTTTTAGAGAAAAAATGAATGAGGCAGGAATGATTGAGTCAGGAGTTAGGCTCAGATGAGCAGGTGCTTTTGACCACGAAGTCCATCTTGCAAAAACAGCTGTGTGATATCTGCAGCTGCAGACACGGCTATTACAAGTATATTTTAATGCATTTTATCAAGGTTATAAATTCCAGTATCAGCAGCAGAAAGATGCCTTCAAAACAGTGCATTATAAGAGTCAGACCAGAGAAGCACAGAACAACTTCAGCAGCGAAGCAGATAAGGAACACATGGCCATGCTGTTCTTACATTCTGACAAGTATTAATAAAAACAGTACATTTGGAACCTAATATATCCAAATGAAAGCAAGCAAGCTTTTCCATTTCCAATAATCCAGCTCGTTGTTTTTCAAAGGGTAAATCAAGATTAAAACGTGGACTTCTGAAAGATTTATTTGGTGCAAACTTGTTCCGAAGAATCCTTTTAGCTCTGTCTAATTCTCAGTTGTTATGTGAGTATGTTCTGTAGATACAATCAAAACATTTCTCTAGAAAGATATGGTCCGCAGAAAACGTTGTGCAAATTTCTTCTCTGAGTGATGTCTGACTCTTTGTGGCAAGAAAAGTGAAACTGCTGTCATGTTAGAAGTATTGTAACAAGAACTGCAGGTGCTCACACTTTAAAGACACTGTCTCTAACTAGTATAGAGCTGTGTGGAAGAAACACATGTGCATCTATATAACCTGTGGTGAACTATACAGTGTATATAGGAAGTGATGCACAAAGTACTGAGGTGCATCACTCTGCAGTGCAAGCAGCTTGCACAGGACAAAAGGGCCTTTCACTGTGTGGCAGCTGCAAGGGCTGGGAAGTCATTTTGGAAGATCATGACAAATATTACACTTTCAGCTTGTCAGTGAGAGCCAGAGCGCTCTGTTTGATTTATGCCGCTCCTTGACCTTCATCTCCTCACTGACTAAACAAAGCTAAACTGTGTTGCAATACCTTTTGGGAAGCAAAGACCAAATCAAAGGCGACCTTCTTTACTTAAAACAGTGTGTAGCTCTTTTGATGTATCTATGGTTGGAATCACATTTGCACTGGGTTAGAATACTAAGAAAGCTGGTGGTAAAACAGCTTCTGAAAACCTATGTGCAAAAGATTTAGTCATAGCCTTTTAAAGCTGTTTTGGGTTGGAGAAGGTTTTACCTCCATGCTATGGTGATGGTTTTGTTGCAGCAACAACTCAAATCACCTCATGTGACTTCTTCTCAACCCTGACTGTCTAAGCCGAGCAAAGTATTTCTCTCAAAGAGAATCTGGAAAGTACATTATAGCATGCAGACCCCAGACTGAACGTACTGAACATCAGTGAAACCAAGCTGAATACTTGTGGTCAGTTAAGTGTTAAAGGCCTGGCTTATATCTGTGTCATCACGTATGCATACGCTGCAGTTAAGCGATGTCAAGACCCGAGGGCATTTACAGGGTTCCTGTAATCGCAAAGCCATGCGCAAAGAGAGCAATAACACAAAGGCTCAGGCCTGTGTTATATACTGCATCTTGTGGTGTATGAGTAAGATACTCAGGATTAATACTCATAAGTCATTTTGAAAATCATGTGGTCATATGAGCTTCTGAATGAACCATAGTGAGCTCTTCTGCACTTTCAGTGTCTATGGACTGTCACGATACTGCAATTTCAAAGTCGATACCAATACCCCTCAAAATATTCAAAAACATGTTTAACGCTGTGGGTAAAAAATGACTAAAGATTAAGATGCATATATTTTTTAGTAAAGATAACATCAATAACAACACCAATTTTCAATTGTTTGACAAACAAATACAGCAATAACTGCAACTGTTAGGTATCCACATATGATAAATATTTTAAGATTGTCTTAGGGTAGTGCAAAACTGTCTGCGGTAGTTTGTACTGTGTTTTTGGTGACATCAAGCTATATTTTTGTTGCTAATCAAATAGAGTTGGTAAAGTAAGCCGCAACTGTTTCTGTATAGCAGCTGGCAGACTTTTCTCAGTTTTGATCTGAGACTGTGTTCCCCTGTTAATGTATTAATGTTACAGATAAAATGTCACAATGTCTAATTTTCCCCTTAGACAGTATCAGGGTTTATCCTGCATTGAAATGGGCCTTTGGTGGGTGGCATGTAAACACAATCGGTTGGCACAGAGTAAAAGCAATAACTCTGTTTTACTATAATTAATGAATTTTCAGCCACTTGGTTAACAAAAACTTTAACAGACTTGAATATTCTATCAACAAAACATTTTAAAAACATATTTTTATGACAGCACTGGCGATCTTATCTCCAGACTGGTCTTAAAACTTAAAAGATGGCTTACAAAATGTTCCATCTATTTATGTAAACATACATCCATTTTTCAATTTCATTTTCATTATTTTTTATCCAATGTAGCACAGAAGGGGGTTGGAGTCTATGCCAGCCGACACTGAGAGGGAGGGATTGCCAGTCCATCACAGGGCGATAAACAAGCACAGAGAGAGATAAACAAACAATCACACTTATGGACAATTTAGAATCATCAGCCTAACCTAAAAGGCATGTCTGTGAACTGTGAGAAGGAGTCGGAGAGGCCGGAGAGAACCCATGCAAACAGGAGAACATGCAAACTCCTTGCAGACAGGCCCCAGCTAGTCGGAGGGTTCGAACCAGAAACCCTCTTTGTGTGAGGCTAACCGCTTCACCACTGTGCTGCCCAGATAAAATGCAAATAAAATACCTCATGATTTTGGAGTTTTAAGAAATTAATCTATAATAAAAAAATATATGTGGTTGCAGTAATATCCCTGAACTCACCGTCTGGATGTGTGAGGTTAGTAAAAATTAAACGAAGCAAGCTAAAAGAGTAGAGAAAATATCCTAAACATGAGCAACCATAACATACAAGTACACCGTGACTGCCACAGTAGTCCTGTCCATTTTAATCCAGTGTATGAAAGACACGTGTTGACACGCTTAAGTTTTTCTCTAAACTTCTTGCGCTGTCAGTCACGTTTGTGCCCACAGAAGCGCGCGGCTGAGAAGAGAAAGCACACCCGTGCGCGCGCGCACACAGTATCGCGCTGTTGTCAATCTGAAGGGAATACTTCACTCAATGTTTACCTGTGTTTTTCTTTAAAGCAGCTTTCTTATGAAACACAACCAAACCAGCAACAAAGAAAATTTAAGCAAGAGCTCCGTGCTGTTAGCCCGTAGCTTCAACAACAGAAAGCAGGAGAGCATGTCAGCGGAATCATGACAGATGTTCTGCTGGAGTTTTGAGCGGCTAAGTACACTGTAACTGTAAACAGCATTTTCAAGGGATTCACACCCACAGTGCTGCTTGACATTCTTTACATAAACCGTATCTTCTGGACACAAGCTAAGCGTTATCTAGTCAAAGCCTTAGGTCTTGAAAACAAGCGGACATACCATGCAGAGTCTTCAGAAAATGCCCAAGTAAACTTGGTTGAAGTTGAGGTCGCAGCGGTGGATGCGGATATCAACGTCGTTATTTCGGCTGCACATTCGCGCAGTTATTTTTGATGTAGTAAATAAAAATCACACTGAACGATGTCGACGGGATATTTTATCACTTTGTGTTCAAACAACCGCACTCGCTCAAAGTTTCTAACAGTTTACTACTATCTGTCTGCCTTTTTACTGAGGGCTTCATCTGGGGGCGGGGCCTGGAGGGAGGAGGCTGAGCTGCTGCTGCAGAGCTTCCCAAAGCAGGGTGCACGGTCTGCTCAGGAGCCCCTGCAGGAGGATCACAAGGTCCTTAAGTGATCGCACACACATGTGAGAGTGTGTAACTTTAATATCTCAAAAGGACCCTTCAGTCCCATATGAAACATAAAGACTGTAACTGTATAGGCTGTATAGGCTTGCTTCAGGTCAATCTCACCACATAGGCCAATAGAGTGATCTTTATCTACATGGAGGCCTATTATAACAGGTAATAAAAATATCTGGTTAATCAAGACTTCTGTTTGATGTGCACCTTTTGCTGCAGCAAGAGGACTTTGTTTTGAGTCATGAAAATAATTGTGGTAATAAAGGTGTTTGGCGGTAGGGTGTTTCTGTGTAATCCTTTGGCATGTAATGTCCAGTTTATTAAAAATCTCCATGTATAGGATATTGTGCAATTACAGTTTTACAAAATACCATGATTTATAACATATGACTTGGTATTCCAGTGACTTGCTAAAGAACAATAATATTTTTGTGAAAAGACCACTGCTGCAGGAAATCCAGAAGTTGTCGGAATGGTTGTACAGTTCAAATAATGTCTAAATTATCCAATCTGTGTCTGATGTGTATGCTTTTTGGATGTGTGCTATCCAAAAAGCATACAAACAGAAAAAACCACAGTATCGCTGCAACGTGATGTGAGGAATTCATAACCCATCCAACCTGATTGTACTTTAAGCCAAATCAAAAGAGCAGGTATATAAAAAAATGCTGTTATGACAGCTGAATTCTATTCTAGCTGCTTTATGTTCAGGACCATTACGCATTTGAATACATTAGCGCCATCATTAATGTTGAAGAACGTCTATGCTTTTCCTACTATTTCCTACTATGTCTGCTGTGAAAAAGACCATATGCACTCAGTTTGGGTTTATTATTTATATAAGCACTCTGAAAGTGTAATGGATAGGAAATTACCGTCAGCAGATTGAGAGCAGCAGTGACTGGTTGCACTGCACAGTGTCTGAAATGCCCACTGGGCTAAAGATGCAGTCACTAAACATCTCATGAAGTCTCTCACCCAAAAAAAACATAAAGTTGTCTACCTTTTTGAATTAGTTCATTGTCACATGATGATGACTACTTAGCAAAAATTACTATAATTACTACAGGAAAAACATTAGATGTTCACTGATGGAGTAATTTGTCTGTTTTCTTTGCCTAAAGATAGTGACAAATGAAAGAAAATCCAGTTTTGGGAAGTGTTTTGGGAAAGTATCAGGCTAGCAAATTTTCCCAGAACAGCTTTTAGGCCAGCTGACACAGGACGGATGGCAGGGTAGGTATGGCACATAACTTTCATGCTGATGAAATCATTCAGTGACCACTCATGGCCTAAGGGCGGAGGCAGTTATCCTCCTACATGGACAGAAATGTTTCATCACAGGGAGTCAAATTCTGTGTTTATTTACAAGGATCCTTCACACTAGGGGGACCAAGGACCATTTCACCAAAACACGCCCCAAAAGCATAACAGAGCCATCAAATCCCATCAGTGCAGAGGTCAAGGTCAAGAGATCAAGTCCTGAGGTTTTACTTTAAATGTGCCATTTGACTGGAGTGAATGTTTTTTATGGTGAATGGGAGATCTGATGTCACCAGATAGTGATCAAAGACCACAAGAGGGCCTCAAACAAAGACAGTTTAGAGGTTAGAGTGTGACTGATGTGATGCCTTTGGGCCTACATACTTTAAATTCCTTTTGTTAAGCAAAATGACAAAAAGAAAATGCAAAAAAAACATTCTCCACTCTGTGAAATATTGCTTTCCATGTGAAGTAGAGCAAACATGAGACGGCCATTCTAAAATGGCATTCATTAACCGTTATGAATTTAAGATGCCTGTACATAAAACACGAGTAACATGCTGGGAAAACATTTGGTAATTTTGATATTTTGACTGGGGTTTTTTTTGTTGTTGTTGTGATCATTTCATTAGAAATAAAGATAGTATTATTATGTATTAGTTTCATATTTATCATCTCAGTCATTTGTATGTTTAAATGTTTTGAAGCGGTTTCTAATATTAGGAAGTTTTTTGTTTTTGTTTTTTTTCTTTTACAGCTCTCACAAGAATTTTTTTGTCACATCCTTTTTATTTCAGCACCCTGCAACCCCCATCACAAGCACTAAACTGTGTGTGGAGCGATTCCTGCGTGTGAAATCTCTCGTACGCTGCTAAACAAACACCGAATTGCTCTGCTGTGATATCAGACTCCCAGCAAAAAGGAGATGCTGTGTGACTTGGTACAACATAAATGTCAGCTTAGTGATTCACCACTAATGAGATGGCACCTGTGACAAGAGGGAAGGAAACTTTTGTTGTGGAAAACACACAAAAACACACTGATGTGCTGCTTTTGAGAGTTGACAAGGAAACGCTCAAAGGGATCAAATTATTTTACATCTCATACATATGCATGTCTCCGTTAAAGTGTTCCACTTTGTTTATTTACACTGTGTTAGGGTTGTGAATACAGCTGAGATGAAGGGGAATAGAAAGTGTAACGGTGCATCAAAGATATGAGCAATCTGAAGCTTCTTCACTTTCCATTAATGTAACTCCTGTTCTTGACTCTTTATTGACCCAGTTGATTGCTCTACCTGTCAAGACCAACCATGCTTTTCACTAATATTGCTCTACTTTGAGTGCCACCAAGTGTCACCGCATGAAATAATAAGTGATCTTGGCTGAATTGCATTACACACAAAAGAAAAATTACAGTTTTAGACAATCTGTTCATTCACATGTTCATTTTTGCTGTATTGCTATTTTCTATCACTGCTGTATGTGGTTAATGTATTCTTACAAGTAAATATAAATTACATATACAGATATGTTAAGTAATGGACTTACCATAATAAACTCTTTTGTTCGGCTTCTTTACAGGATGTTTCAAGGACACAGACAATGATTTTCTTTTTATACTGGAAGGATAATTTCTTTTTTATGGCAAAGGTAATCTTTCAAAAGATGACAAAAGCAGATTAATGTGTTTAAAGCCAGAATGAAGAGAGTAATAAATATATGCAGAATATGAAGTGGTCAAGTTTAAAGCGCAACCTTTTCAATATCCTTTACAACGTGGATAAACGCAAAAAATAAGTGTCACAAAACACTATTAGTAGTGAAGTATAACTACAACACATCAGATATCAGTATTTCAGAGTATTGTGCTTTTCCGTTGTTAACGGAACAGCAATGAAGGTTTTATGAAGTGTACTTTCACCTGACAAGACCAGAATCAGTGTGCCCCACACCCCCACTTTCAAACACATTGCATCTCAGTAGTCAATATTTTCTCCAGTCATCTCAGAAATATAAGAACAATTAGACACCTCCATTGTACAGGTATAGCCACTGTTCTAAAGAGGGTCAAATATTTGCTTCTGTAAGTATTGCAAAAAGACCAAAATCAGATGTACTTTATGCAAGACAAGACTTTTTTCTCTGATAATACTTTATCTTGAATTGGGTTGAAACAATATTTTTTGAATGAAAAGAATAAGTTATTATCACAGTGATAGTCCCCCTTGCGTTGTCCTTGGTTCAGCAATGTTTTTTGGACACTCCAAACGTTTGAGCAGGGCTGTTATTGGACTGCTGTTGACTTGGATTGCAGTGTGTTATCAGATGGACAGAGTGAAGAGGGATTTTCTGCCCCACATTTTCTCAGTCACACAAAGGCCACAAAAAAAGGCAAAGCCAACGTTAAAGCCTCATTCCAGCTGGCTCTTGGTACAGCATGGTGTCTTTGACTACTGACCAGGACAGCATCTCACATGTTCTCACTTTGACTTCAAATACCTATCAGTAGCAGGAAAGATGAGAGGGCTTTCATTACTGTAGAGCACTAGTTTTATGGTAAAACTGGGGGTTTTCTCCTAAATCATTGCAGAAACACATCTGATTTCTATTTAAATGTGGCCTATTGCTTTTAATTCATTTTAAAACCAAACCAAATGCTGCTAGACCACTCCAGACATCTTAAGTTAGATGAATGGATATTCCATCTGGTAACAACATATGAGGACAATAATGCAGCAGGTGAACACAAAAATCTGCACATGTATTTTTTTTCTCCAAGGTAGTCAGCTGTGAAAGCACAGTAAAAGTCTTCTTGTAATGTTAATTTAACGTAGCTATTAAGCAACCAGACAGATCGGCAGCACTTCTCCCTCCGGGCATGGCCAGTAAACTTACATATGAGATTCTGAAGTCCCTCAATGTGCTCAAAAGTTTAGACTTTCATTTAGTATGTTGTTTATTCAAAGATTTTAATTATATTCAAATTTTTCCAGGTTATTTTTTAACTATTTGAATAAAGGTAAACAAAATAGACATAAGAAATACATTCTGTCAATCTCACATATAGTTTAAAGGTCAGCTGGAAAAAAAAAATTGTTGACCTCTTAGAGATCATCTCATATCTGTTATTAAAAGGCAATACACTTTCATTTTACCAGAGTTGCATTAGAGGTTCCCTGTAATTTGCAATTTTCTTTAGAAAAACAACAGAGTTTTGTGGTGATTTCTGTCACTCAGTTTAAATGTGATGCACAACAGGAGATTTAGTAGATTTAGTTCAAAGGTTCTTTTAAGTATTTCTTATTCCCATTTTGAACTGGAAAATGGGCTGAAAAATAAGAAATTGCATTTTATTTACACAACATAAAGTGTAGCATAATAAAAATATGGATTCTGTTGCCCTCTTATGGATGGTATAGAGCAAGGTAGGGATTTGCTCAGCATGTTTTTCTGCTCTTCAGTGAAGGAGTTAGACCATTAAAAATAGTAATACATGCAGCACAAGCAGAGGTAAGAAAAGTGCCATCCTTTACTAAACCCTGCTCCAGGAACAGGCCATATCGGTTATTAAAAGGCAACCCGCCAACATTTTTCAAGGGTTACCAAACACGAGACATTCTCAGCCCAACTACTGAGAATAAAATTAATGTAGCATGGCTATATTTCAACTCTATAGTTTTCAAATGATTTAGAATTAGAACACTTTTAATAAGATCGTCATTTCCTGGCTGATTGTTGTCAGGCTTTTATTTATGCTGTGTATGAATTTTGGATTAGAATCCCACTGGAATTACAGGGAAAAGATGTTTATTGTCTTATGAATAGAGCCAAATATTATTTATTGCCTTATAGCTTTGGAGTTGCTACTGAATTTAGAATCCTCTTAGGTGGTAAATTAAGTTTTAAGCAAAGTAATAATGCCACGGTTTAGTAAGAGTGCAAGCCTCAAATTGTATTTAATGCATAAATACTCAATTTTATAAAATGGAAATTTTCTAGTCATTTTGGTATTTATGTAAGTTATATTAACCATCATGTCTGTCTTGATGTGTTGTTGTTTGAATTAGAGTTAATCCTGATTATTTAACATTTGCTTAGCTAATACAGAACAGTGCGTCACCTAGGATCACTAAAGGTTTGGAATGTGGTAAACCAGATGTAAAGCCTTTCCTGAAAATACTATGACAAGTACTTTCCAAGTAACATGAAGTAGCATTAAAGCTATTTGACTTCTGATTAGAAGCAGTTAAATGTGTAAACAGTGTCTGTTCCCTCACTTCTTTTGAGAAGTTTATGTTTGTTCATTCAAAAACAAATACCCGTTGTTTCTCCTCACTTTTGAAACATGGGCAGGGCAGAACCTTTTCCTTTATGACCTCCTCCCTTCTCAACAAGCTTCCGGTAATTGTCAGGGGAACTCACACTGTGTCAGTATTTACGCTCAGATTCAAAACTCATTCTGCCTGCCTATACCTTTCACTTTCTGAACTTCCTTGCATTTGGTCTTTTATTGGTATACTGGAGACTGTTTAACACCCCTTTCTGCCTCAGTTCCTCAAAGGTCTATTTCTTGCATTTAAATTTAGTTTGATGCTATATAAATTACAATATACATGTAAACACGTGTTTTCACTTTAGACTGCAGTCAAAAATCTCTTTTACCTACAAAGATATACAAGTGAGCCTTTAGAAAAGACTAAAGCCTCCAAAAAACAAACTGATGTTAATGTTCTGAGTTTACTTCCAGATGTTTAAATGACAGCCAATAGTTTCACAGTTACACTTAAACAAAAATGTGAATATTCCAGTTAAATAATTTGTGGGCATGAGGGACATAAAGCAAAGCGATATGCCACCTCCTTTTGCACTCGAAGCCGTTTAATTTCACCACACATTTTTGGCCATGGCTCCATCTTGTGGAAAAAAGGTGCAAGTGACTAATGTCGAATTAGTTTTATACTCCTTTTTACTGACAAGCTAAAAGACTCTAAAAATGCAATATTTTCCAAATTACCTTAGAAAAAAACCCAGGTAATTTACATATAAAAATGCATGCACAAATACACTCACCGGCCACTTCATTAGGTACACTTTAGTAGTGCCAGGTTGTTCCCACTTTTGACTTCAGGACTACACTCATTCGTCATGGTACAGATTTAACAAGATGATAAAGGTAACTGAATCATTCCTCAGAGTTTTGGTCCATACTAACGTCATAGCATTGTGTAGTTGCAGCAGATTTGCAGCTACAGATCCATGATGCAAATCTCCTGCTCAACCACATCCCAGAGGTGCTCCATTGGATTGAGATCTGGTGACTGAGGAGGCCATCTCAGAATAGTGAACTCATCATGTTCAAGAAACCAATTTGAGATTAACTGAGTTTTGTGACATGGTGCATTAGTCTGCTGGAAACAGCCATGAGAAGGCTATACTGAAGTCATAAATGGGATAGCATCAGCATCAGCAACATTGTGACCATGGAGTTTAAATGATGACCATGTGGTACAAAGTAGTCCAAGATGTAATATATCCCCTATATCATTATGCCACCTTCACGAGCCTAAACCATGGATACAAGGCTGGATGGATCGATGCTCTCTACCATCCGAATATTCCACTACAAATTGGAACTCATTAGACCAGGTAAATTTTCACAATTTTCTAATCACAGTGGCAATTTTATCTATATATCAGATTTCATTAGAAGCAAACTCAATGTACTTAACATGGAAGAACATAAAAACCGGTGCTAGGTTTACAATGCCAAAGGCAGTAAAAGACTACAAAATGTAATAAAACAAAGCAAAACAATGCTGATCTACAATCTTCTGCCCAGTTTTTGTGGAGCCTGTGTAAACAGGAGCCTTAATTTCTTTTTCTTAGATGACAGGAGTGGCACCCAGTTTGACCTTTGCTAATGTAGCTCCTCTGTTTTATATCGGCATAAAGCAGTCTGGCCATTCTTCTCTGACCTCAGACATTAATAAGGTATTTTCAACCAGAAAACTGCTGCTCACTTGACATTTCTGGACCATTCTCTGTAAATCCTAGAGCGAAAATCAAAGTAGATCAACAGATTCTGAAATACTCAAAACCAGCCTGTCTGATACCGACAATCATGCATGTTTAAAGTCACTTAAATCACCTTTCTTCCCCATTCTGATGCTCAGTTTGAACTTCAGCAGGTCATCTTCACCATGTCTACATACCTAAAAGCACTGAGTTGACCATTCAAGTTCAATAATAAGGAAAAGAATAATTAGAAATAATATTGCCACTAAATTAATTAATGAAATAAATGAAAATTTAAAACATAATTGAAAACATGCACCACTTGAATTATAACAGCAAAGTTCTCCTTTCATTAAAAAGAGCAGCAGCAGGAAGAAGAAATTCCACCAAAGAAGCAGCAATCTACTTGTTGTGGTATAGTAGCCTACAGCCTCCACCTTTTAATAGGGGTAATTAGATTTCAGCATTTCATTTGGCACAAAACTCATTTTAAACACAAGCTTGGAAATATTTAAAGGGGGGATGTTTGGTGAATTCTGGACAAATTTGTATTACACAAAATTGCATTACACAATGAAGAAATTTGACCCAATCCTGGCAATTTTTATTGTCACTGCATAGACACACTCAAACTCATTGAAGTCTTGTTCTAAAATTGTTCGTACTTAATAACACCAATTTTGTTATTTTTAAATGTTAACTCAACTTCAACTTAAATTCAAGGCCTGTTTCTATTTCACAGGAAGTAAAGTTATGTCTGCTTCAGGTGATCCTTGTAAAAGTCACATTCACCTCAAGCCCTCTAATATTTTCCACTTTCCTTTCACAACTAAGAAAAGCCCTTAAAACTGTTTACTATTAATTAGAAATTATAATGTCTCGTTGCATTTTCAAAAGTACAAAAAATAAAATGAAAACTTTGAGTAAAGGCGCGTAATTCAAGTTGTTTCCTTATAAATATACTTAAAAAAACACGAAGACGATGGACAAAATCGCTTAATAAATCAAGTAGACGTAACATAAGGGATGTTCGCTGCTGAGAATTGTTTTGTAGCTTAGTTCTGTTTAATGAATGCAAATTTTCCGTTTCTGAGTCACCCCGTGAACTCATCGCTCCGCCCAGATCCCAGTTTTGTGTTCCCGGTGTTCCACAGGCACGTTTCCCCCCACAGTTACCACAAGTCCGCAGCCCGCTTTCGCAGGCTAACAAACCAGGCGAGTGACATTATTATCTGCAGGAGTTGCTCAGCGGAAGCAACTGATAATGTACTGGGATGTTATCGAGTTACCATTTTGTTGGGAACGCTCAACATAAATCTGTAACTCATGGTTCAAAGAGAAAAACAGTTAGCTAAACACTTTGCAGGAGGCTGTGTGATGGTGATTTTAATGTCATTTTTTAAAAGTCTTTCAAAGAAAAACAAGGGTAGGTAGAATGTAGGCCAATCAAGTCTGGAGTCTTGAACAGAGGTGTATAAATTTGAGGTGGTTGCCGTAGAAACGTCCACTACCGAAGAGTTGAACTCAGGATTCCGCGAAATCTCGTAAGGTAATGTTTGTTAGCACGACAAAGACGACGACTAAGGTAGTGATGATGATGATAACCAGAGTAAACTTGTATTATGGTTGGTGAATTTTTTTCCCAATATGTTGGACTTCTATAAAAGTCAACAAACTGATAGGAAGACTAATGAAACGTGACCGCTTCTAAACACTTCGGTTAACGCTAGCTAGACATTAGCGCGCTTAGCCGCGCTAAATGTTTGCCTAAAGCGACTTGCGTTAAAAATAAGAAAATAATTTACAAACTAGCTGTTAAGGGGTTTTTTTGTGCAAGATTCAACTGCTAAAATGTGCAGAGATGAGAAATAGAAAGCGTTTAACTTCCTAGCGCTGACGACCAAACTCATCCGGGAGCATTAGCACATTATCGGGGTTGTTAGTGCATAAAATACAAAATGCTGCTACTTAAATTGCCCCGTTAGTACACTGCAAAACGCGGCAACTGCGGTTATTTTATTTGGTATAGTACACCGACTGTTGGTAACGTTAGCAGGCAGGCAGACTAACCGGTGGGCGTGACTGAAACTGGTTTTATGGGTCCCACAAATGTGCCTGCCATGTATTGGTTGGACAGAGAGGGCGAGAGACGCGCTCCTGTGCATCCCTCCAAGATCCTGGCTGCTCGTTGCTTAAAAGCAGATGACGTGACGCACTTTAATCGGTAGAGAAATAATACATATTTAATATTAAATATTTAATTTAAATTTACGATATTGATGCCTAGTACTGTGCATAAGTCGTGAGTTGCCCCTAATTTGTCGATATTTTACTTCCACGCACACAGACTTTCTTGGTATTCAGCAATAGCTCTCCAGGCTTTCCAAAGGCCCTTTAAACTATTTCTATGGACATTGGCTGTCTTTTAACTCAATTTCAGTACAATTCTTGTACCTGACCATTTTCAGGGGATTTTTTGTTTGTTATAACATCGACCTATGAATCATTTAAGCATCAAAAAGGCACCTTACTTAAGGGATGAGTTGTATCTTTACTCACCTTCTTACTTGCAGCCTGCTGCAAAAAGATGCCCTGTTCAAATTTCTTCACTTGAATCTATGAAAAAAAGTAACGCAGGTTGACCGGGAATCAAAGGAGGTAATTCCCAATGATCATTTGGCTGATAACTTGGCATATGGTGTGTCAGAGAAAGTAAAACCAGTAAAGAACAAAAGGTGTGAATGCCTTAAAAATTTTAACCTAGTGCAGATAAACGGTATCTGAAAATCATGCAATTCAGAGATACATCTGGATCTTCTGTTGATCCATCTACTGCCTCATCAGAAATGCTCTAGGTGGCTGTCAATAAGTAATTTTTAAGGATGGGAAGCTGGGAAAAAGCCTAATGTATTTCAAATTACATAAGAACTGGACTGAAAATCAGCAGGCCTGATGGAGTGTTGGGTGTTTGGTTCAAATCATCATTATTATGTATAAAGGAGGTCAGGAGGGAAATACTTTGCTTGCAAACTTGAGCAAAATCCAGAATCCTGTCACCTGTACGTGTATAATTTGCAATCCAACATATTTCCTTCAGCACACAGTTTACAACTGTGAATCTGTACATCGTCATCATTACACAGATCTCTAGTCATCACATTTACAAATTACTTTCCCAAACACATCGAGGGGAAAAATTCACTTATGGTACATATGTTTGTAGAAACCATTATCCTCTTTTTAGAGGTGAATTCAGTGTCACACTGAATAACTTGAACAGGCCCTGAATAACTGCTGGCAGCCAGCACTAAAAGGAGACCGCAACTAAGTGATTAATAAGACTGTTTCCAGTAATCCAGTGTATGTTTAACTATTTAGAATACTCATTAATGTATGATTGAAAAGGATGGGTAACAATACCCCAACGTATCAGACCACATAGTGTACTAAAAGGAGACAGACATACTGCTGCCTCATCTGAAGTAAAATGTGTACTGGAGCAGTTTTGGAGAGATGCTGTAGATGGCAGTATTACATGTGTCTAGCACAAATGAGCCTCTCCTAACCTTCCATTCTTAAAGAGTTGATACCTGTGTAGTGTTGTAGATGTATTGTCAGTATATTTCTGTGGATGTTTACTTTAATGTAGAAAGTATTTATTTAACCAACAAGATTAATTATAATAATGAAGTAATTTAGATTGACATATAATGCCCCCGCCAACATTCATCAGATTGTTTGGGGTTTTTTTAATCTATACATTGGAATCAAATTTTGGTTTGAGTAAATATATTTATTGCAGTATCTTTTCAATTAAACAGGTAAACAGGATTGTGCCTGGCCTACTGTAATCAATGAGTCCACATTGGAGAGGGATTAGTGTTTTTTTTTTTTTTTTTCTTTTAAAATATTTCTTTTCTGTTTTGATTCTGCTGTAAATCTAAGAAATGTTTGTACATACTCTTTTTCTGCTGAAGAGACGATAGTTGTTAGACTCATTTATTGATATTAAGGTTTTTTTAAGAGACAAAAGATTCATCCTTTGCAGCTTTACATTTTTTCCATACAGTGGGTAAATTAAGTATCAAACACGTCATCAAATTTCTAAATAAAGATATTTCTAAAGGTGCCATTGACATGAAATTCTCACCAGAAATTTGTAACAACACATCCAGTCCATACATGCAAAGAAATCCAACCATGAATGTCCATAAATTATGTGTAAAAATGAGGAATGATGCAGGGAAAAGTATTGAACACACTTAATGAAATTTCTTTAACACTTTGTAATTTGTTTAATACTTTGTACAAAAGCCTTTTATTGGTGATGACAGCATCAGGATGCCTCCTGCATGGAGAAATTACTCACATGCATTGCTCAGGTGTGATTTTTTTTTTTTTTTTTTTTTTTGGCCTGTTCTTCCACACAGTCTTTAAATCCTGAAGGTTTCCTTGGGCCCCTGCTTTGAACTCTGGCCTTTAGTTCTTTCCATAGATCTTCAATTGGATTCAGGTCGGGTGATTGGCTTGACCGTCCTAGCAGCTTAATTTTATTTCCTTAAACCAATTGAGTTCCCTTGGCTCTGCATTTGGTATCACTGTCTTGCTGAAATGTCCACCCTTGTTTCAGTTTCATCATCCTGGTAGATGGAAACAGATTTTAATTAAAAATGTCTTGGTAATTTTTTCCATCCAACGGACCCACACCATTGATATTCCCACCTCCAGATTTCATTATTGGTGTTTTGGGCTAATAGAAAGTGCCCTTTGACCTCCAAACATGGTGTGTATTGTGGCATCCAAAGAGTTCAATTTTGGTCTCATCTTACCACACTATATTGTCCCAGTATTTCACAAGCTTGTATAAATATTGTTCAGCAAAATTTAAAAGTGCTTCATCATACAGTGGAGTCTTCCATGGTAAATGCACATACAGGCCATGGCAGTTCATTTCATTACTTATTGTTTTCTTCAGAACAATTGTACCTGCTGATTCCAGGTCTTTTCACAAGTGGTCCTTGGCTCTTGGACAGCTGATAGTTCTTTTCAGTCCTCTGTCTAAAATCTTGCAGAGAACACCTGGTTGTAGCTGGTTTATGTTGAAATGGTGTTCTTTCTAATTCCAAATTATGGCCTCAACATTGCTTACTGGAACCTTCATTAATTTAGAAATTCTTTTGTAAACAATGCCATCAGTATGTTTTGCAACAACAAGGTTGCAAATGTCTTAAGTGCGATCAATAGTTTTACCCATCATGGGATGTTTCTTGTGTGATGACTACAACTACTACTACTTCTTTTTTATATTATTTATTGGCTGTGTGACACCTTGGTAATGAAACATCTTTTTATAGGCCTTCAGTTGGGACTTTGTGCAAATTAATATCAGCTGATAAAGAGGCAGGCTTGCTTTCTAATTACTGATAGATTTCAGCTTGTGTCATGACTTCGATACCCGTTTGCACCTCTCTTTCTTCATGTGTTCAATACTTTTCCCTGTGTCATTTCTCATTATTACACATAATTTATGGATATCTATGGTTTGACTTCTTTGCCTGTGTGAAATGGATGGATTGTTACTGACATCTTGGGGGAATTTCATGTAAATAGCATCTTTCGAAATATATTTACTTAGAAAACTGGTGACATGTTCAATACTTAATTTTACCTATATGTATCTGACATTTAAGTCTTCAATTTTATATCAAGAATATGAATGCTATAGCAGTCACAGGGAATATTAATGCTCAATATAAATTTTTAAGAATTTACGGGGTCAAGATAGACTAGTTTGCAGCATTCTTGTAGTAAAGTAGTTTTGTTATATTATTGTTGGTTTAATCAGCAGATGCTTTCCTTTTTTCACTTGACATGTAGGAAAACGTGCTACGAGCATCGAGTTTCTGCAAAGCAATTTCCAGGCGGTTTTCCCCCTGCATGCAATTTGGATATCGCAATGTCTGAAGTGAACGTCTGCCCCCCTGTGAGTGGAAATCCCCCTCCACCAGAGGTCATAAATTCCAAGAGGCCTGGACGTGTAACCAATCAGCTACAATATCTGGAGAAGGTGGTGCTCCAAGCTTTATGGAGGCATCAATACTCATGGCCTTTTCATCAGCCAGTGGATGCAGTGGCACTGTGTCTCCCAGTAAGTAGTAAAATTGTAGTTGTAGCACTGCAGTAAGGCTGCAGTCATGTGTATTTAATGTTTGAACCTAAAACTGTCTTCATGAGCCACACTTCAGAAAGGCATGTTTTCATGTTCATGTCTTTAGGATTATTATACAATTATTACAAATCCTATGGATCTTGGCACCATTAAGAAGCGGCTAAAGAATAGTTACTACTGGCAAGCAGTTGACTGCATAGAAGACTTCAATACTATGTTCACCAACTGCTATGTGTACAACCAGGTAAGATGATAATAGTTATGTTGCTGTATGATAGCAAAATGTAACCACAAAGCACATTTCATATTCCTTCACAGAAGCAAGATGTACAAAAATCAGAAGTAGTCCTACGATGAAAAAAAGTTGGACAAAAAAATAACAAAGTCACACTTTTGTTTTGTGTAACTTTTGGTACTTAACAGTATTGGAATGCATCTCAGCAGTTTAAACTGTCACAAAAGCACATTTGCCTTTTTGTTTTCCTATTTAATGCATCATTTGTCTTTCCACAGCCTGAGGATGATATTGTTTTTATGGCAAAAACCCTCGAAAAGCTTTTTCTGCAGAAACTTTCTAAAATGCCTCAGGAAGAGTTTGTGGTAGAAGTCACTACAAAGGACCTACAAAAAGGGAAAAACTCTAATGCAGGTATGTTGCATGCCCCTAACTAGTATTGCAGGGTCATTTTGTCCTGTCTTATAATTTTTGTAAAATTTTAAATGAGAAAGAGAAACTTCAAAAATGATATTACGATGTTACCACAGGAAGATATTAAAATTGCACTGATTTTGTTCACCATATAAAAATTTGTTCATGTTTAACTTCATCACCTGTGATGCAGATGCATTAAAGCACCGATCCATCATGTCAGAGGTTGTTCTTCAGCAGACTGTGACAGTCATTCCTCCAGATGTCCCTCAGTCGAGCCTACCCATCCAGCTCTCTGCACAAACTGACTCAACACTAAGCACTGAAATGGTTTGCAAGCAACTTTCAGAATATACATAAAATCATGCAATGTTCTATTTAAGTAAAATGTGAGATAAATGTTTTACATAAACTTAGATGTACTGGTAACGTTCCTTATGCGATTGTCTAACCAAAGACCTCAAACAGTGCATGCATTTAATATAATAAGTGCATCATTGCATATAGATGATCATCATTAACGAATGATGTCAAAAGCTATTAATCATTATTGTTATTTGTGTCCCACTGCTTTTTTTCCTTTTTTAATATCTAGAGCAAAAAAGGTCTCAAGCGGAAAGCAGACCCCACCACCACCTCAGTGATCACCAGCAGTGAAGTCTCCCCTGCTGAACATTCAGCACCTTGTATGCTGATCTCCCGCAGAGGCAGTGGAAGGCCCATCAAGCGTCCTAAGAAAGACTTGCCTCTTTTTGAGGCCAAGAAGGTCAGACTGTCTGAGCAGCTCAGATGCTGCAATGATATCCTGAAGGAGCTGCTCTCAAAGAGGCACTCTGCATATGCATGGCCCTTTTATGTGCCAGTTGATGCGGCTGCTTTGGGTTTACATGACTACCATGATATCATCAAGCATCCCATGGACCTGAGTACTATCAAGGTAAAATGTCTGAGCTGATTAACTGAAGCATGTCATTTGATTTTCAGTATATGGTAGATCAGTTTTCTCAACAAAAAATGTTACTTCCTCAGAAAAAGATGGATCGACGAGAGTATGGAAATGCAAAAGAATTTGCTGCCGATGTTCGCTTGATGTTCTCCAACTGTTACAAATACAATCCACCTTCAAATGAGGTGGTACACATGGCAAGAAAACTTCAGGTACAGTTTATCAGTTTATTGATTTCTTAAATCAGTAGGACAATATTTAAATGTAAGTTTTGTTTTATGTTTACCTTCACATGCATTTTGCATGTCCTGAAAGCCGCATTCACATCGAATGAAATTCACTTGTCCGACATTGGTTGGTTGCTTATTGTTGGTCACTAGTTGATATGTCTTTTAGCAGAATTCTGTGCTTTTTTTTCTTCTTTTTAATTGAATGTCATTTGAATTACCTGCCTTAAAGTTGTACCCGCACACCTCAGCTTGCAAAATGGCATCGGCTTCCTTTCATCCCTGGTTGTCAAATTGCTGCTGTTGCTTCCTCCGGGGATGGGGCTCTGGGCCTAAAAAGCAAATGTGTTTTAGGTGCTAAACTTGAAATCTTAATTTTTACATCCATGTTTGCTCCTGAGCAGATTCCCACTTAATTGATTTATCTGCTGTTTGCTAACTTCTGAGAACATTGCAGTTAACAAGTGTTATATGATTTAAAACCATTTACAGTGTTGTATCATCATGAGCTACATGTACAAGACACTAAACAGAAGCACAACAACGGCATGCTTATTATATGTTAGAGCAGTAACTTGTTCCACACATACACTTTTTGAACCAGTTTAACCTCCTAAGACCCGAACTCTTCCACAACATGCATTTTTAATTTCTCTTTGATATTGGGGCCCAATGAATGTAAAAACAAAGAATTACCTGATTTTTTTTTTTTTACCTTATTTTTGTTTTTAAGAAAAATGAGAGCCACAAATGAGGATATTCATTTAAAATTTTGATAGAACAGTAGCAGTATAATGTCCTCGTAAGTGGATATCAGGCCCATGTAGAGCAAAATTGAGTATTTTGGTCTAAATAACCCAAAATGTGATGTCCACATATGTGGACGGCAGGTCCTAGGAGGTTAAATTGAACTCTTAAAAAAAAAACCCAGATAAATAGTTTTTCACTTAGTTGCAGCTGCGAAATGTTAAAAAAAACTAGTGTGGACTTTTAGGAGGAAAGTGTCTTTGCTTGTCTAACTATCCTGTGATTATGAGCAATTTTTGTACAATTGGGGAGGTTTACAATTTCTTTGTGCATGATGGAGCATTTTTGCCACTAATCATCCCCCCCAAAAAACAAAACAAAAGACCTTCAAATACAACCTATTGGTAAATAAATTGCTTTGAAATGCCCCTGTAGCAGTTGTATAGACTAACCTATGTCAGTTGAAGAATTACAGTTGGTGTAATTGCTAACAATACTGCAAAAATATGTTGTTTTAACAGGAAGTTTTTGAGGCCCGGTATCTGAAGCTTCCCCATGAAGCAGAGTCCTGTCAGTCATCACATCAGCAAGAAAGGGGAAAAGGAAACCGAAATGGAAGTCTGTCAACTTCAGAAAGTTCTGACAGCAAAAGCTCATCATCTGAGGAAGAATTTTCATCAGAAGAGGTAGCCATTCAGCTTGCCAATCTGGAGGCTCAGGTCAGTATTGCAAACACAGTAACAAGCAAGCTTTGAGAAATAAATCACTTCAGTGCTCTTTACTTAACTTAAATGGCTCCCTTTTCAGTTGAAGGCTGTCAGTGATCAGCTCAAGAAGTTTGTCCAGGATCCCATGATGAAATCAAGGAAGAGAGAAAAGCTGAAAAAGGAAAAAAGATCAAGGGAAAAGGATATAGCTCGACTAAAGAACAAATCCTTGAAATACAAATCTGTAGTTCAAAGAATCGCAACCAGCAGGAGCTCTTCCTTGTAAGTGAACCCCACTTAATCAATCAATATTTTTGTATTTTTTTTACCTAACATAAATTGTTGGGCTGTGTATGCTACTATATAAACTAAACATAAATATTTCATATGTATGTATAGGAAAGAAACCAGACCTCCTAATCTCTGTGAATCCATGGAAGATGAGGGTTCAGCCCCATTGGCACCAATTACTTACCAGGAGAAGAAACAGTTAAAACTGGACATCAACAAGCTGCCTGGTGACAAACTGGGCAAGTTGGTGAAAATCATCCACACCAGGGAGTCTTGTCTGCGAGATTCTACTCTGGAGGAGATTGAAGTTGACTTTGAAATGCTCAAGCCTTCCACACTGCGAGCTATGCAGAGGTTTGTCGCAGAGTGTCTGACTAAATCCATCAAGAATGTAACCAGTAAGTACAGCGTGACTTAATCAGAAAATACAAGTTGGTCTGCTAAACTTGAAGTCTCTTTACAGTGACAGTGCTTGCTTATCAGGTCAAGCAGTCAAAATCTGTACAGTAATTAACAACCCATTTAATGGCTTTTGTTTATTTTTACTACTTTCTGCCTTTTAAATACATGCTGAAGACATCAAATATATGAGGCAAAATGTATGGAATCATGTAGCATAAATAACTCTAAATAAGTCTTATATTTTAGTTTCCTCAAAGTAGCCACCCTTTGGTTTGTTGATAGCGCTGCAAACCCTTGGCCTTCACTCAGTGAGCTTCATGATGTAGTTACCTGAAATGGTTTTCACTTAAGTCTTGCCAGTCTTGGTAGCCAGGGATCGGTCCGCCTGGACGTCTGCTCCTGGCCGCCCCATGGACTAAGGCTCGGTCACCAGACGCTTGCCCTCGGGCACTCTCCCAGGGCCTAGCTCCAGGGCGGGGCCCTGGTAACCCTATCCTGGGCAGGGTGAACTGTTCCCTCGATGGTCTTCTGATAGGAGTCTTCTGAATCGCTCTTTGTCTGGTCCCTCACCCAGGACCAATTTGCCATGGGAGACCCTACCAGTGGGCAAAAGCCCCTCCACCACGATAAGGTAGCAATTCGCGGAGGGTGAGAAGTTCTGTAGAGCCGCTGCTTCATCACATCGAAAGGAGCCAGCTGAGGTGGTTTGGACATCTGACAAGGATGCCTCCTGGGCGCCTCCGGAATGAGGTGTTCCGGGCATGTCACACTGGGAGGCAGACCCAGGACACGATGGAGTTATTTTATTTCTTGGCTGGCCTGGGAATGCCTTGGTGTTCCCCTGGACAAGCTGGCGGAGGTGGCTTAGGAGAGGGAGGTCTGGGCTTCTCTGCTTGGACTGCTGCCCCTGCGACCCGCCCCCAGATAAGCGGAAGAAGATGGATGGATTGGTTTTCACTTCTTACGTGTGCCTTGTCAGGCTTCATTTGTGAAATTTTTGCTTCTTAATGGGGTTGGGACCATGAGTTGTGTTGTGCAGAAGTCAGGTTGGTACACAGCTGACAGCCCTATTTGACAACTGTTAGCTAAATGGTTCTTGCCATAGTATGAATTCTAAGTAAAGAGAAACAAGAGTCCATCATTACTTTAAGAACTGAAGGTCTGTCAGTTTGGAAAATTGCTGAAACAATCAAGTGTTGCGTGGAAACTAGTTCACATGAGGGCCGCCCAAGGAAAGGAAGACCAAGAGTCACCTCTGCTGCTGAAGATAAATTAATCCAAGTTAACAGCACCTGTCAATGGAGCCCAAATAAATGCTACACAGAGTTTCAGTAGCAGACACATCTCTACATCAACTGGTCAGAGGAGACTGCACAAACCAGGCCTTTATGGTCAAATAGCTGCTAAGATACCACCACTAAGGAAAAGCAACAAGCAGAAGAGATTTGTTTGGGCCAAGAAACACAAGGAATGGACATTAGACCAGTGGACATCTGTACTTTGGCTTGATGAGTCCACATTTGATATCTTTGGTTCCACCCGCCGTGTCTTTGTGCGACGCAGAAAAGGTGAACATATGGTCTCTACATGCATGGTTCCCACCGTGAAACATGGAGGAGAAGGTGAGATGGTATGGGGGTGCTTTGCTGGTGACACTGTTGGGGATTTTTTCAAAATTGAAGGCCCACTGAACCACCATGGCTGCCACAGTATCCTGCAGCTACATGAAATCCCATCTAGTTTGCGTTAGTTGGACCATCATTTATTTTTCAAAAGGACAATGACCCCAAACACACCTCCAGGATGTGTGAGGGCTATTTGACCAAGAAGATGGGAGTGCTGCACCAATTGGCCTGGCCCCAAAGTCACCTGACCTAAACCCAGTTGAGATGGTTTGGGATGAGATGGAGCACAGAGTGAAGGCGAAAAGGCCAACAAGTGCTCATCATCTCTGGGAATTCCTTCAAGACTGTTGAAAAACCATTCCAGGTGACTACCTCATGAAGCTCATCGAGAGAATTTGAGTTACTTCATACTTTTTTGTTTACTGCATTCCGTGTGTGTTCTTTCATAGCTTTGATGCCTTCAGTGAGAATCTACAGTGTAAATACTCATGAAAATAAAGAAAAACAATTTATTGTGGTGTGTCCGAACGTTTCACTCATAGTGTATATGCACTAAATGAATATTCTTATAATAAGATATTCTCAGTAGTTACAAACCAAAATTCCGCTCCACAAATGTATCTAGCATGAATTTTTCAATAATGGCTGAAGAGTAGGTTTTAAAAAAAAAATTCACTCACCAGTCTGGAAAATATTGTGAATTATACTGATATTTTTCTACTTATCAACACAAACTGATAAAATTATAGTATTTACAGCAAAATAATTAAACAATGTTATGTTAAATAGAAACATAATTTTGCAATTCTATTGTTGATGACCTGTATGTCTTGCTTCTCAGAAAAAAGACCAAAGCCCACAGGATCAATGCAGACTGCAAAACTAAAGGATGGCGGAACGTCTCAGACTGTCAGCAAAGACCAGCACTTAACTGGTAAAAAGAGGTCATCAGGTAAGAAACAGATTTGCTGCAATGGTACTTCCACATGTGGGACAGTGTAAAAATGTCAGTCTTGTGTTAACAGCTCAAGTCGTGGCCTCTCCTGATCTCAGCTGCTCCTCAAGTGGGAGCAGCAGCGGCAGCTCATCCGACAGCAGCAGCTCGAGTAGTCTTTCTACCGCCTGTGATGTCAGTGACACTGAATCAGGTCTGGTGCTGTCTTCAGCTTCTCTCTCTTTTTCCCCTTCTTTCTTACATGTTTGCCTTTTTTTCATTAATTTGTTTTATTTATTTATTCAATTATTAAGGTCTCTTTTCTTTTGTTTACATTTCTTACACACCTTTCTGTAATCTGTTGACATGGATGAGTCCTGCATGTTTGTACCAATGACAGCTGCAGTAAAGTCTCAGTCTTTTCGGGGGGGTTTTGTTTTGTTTTTTCATTGTTGATGTTTTAGTAGGCACTGAAGTGTGTTGCATAATAGTGGTGGCATAAAACAGAAAAAGCATAAATCATAAAGTAAATTTATGCGAGGCTGAAAAACGGCATCTCTGATGGGCGATTGGTGCAGTCGGGCATGTGTGCTCTCTCTGATGACAGGGTCTTATTGCTTTTTTTTTTTTTTTTTTTTTTTTTTTTTTTTAAGGAAAAAATAAATGAGAGCTTATGTAACAAACTATTCTTATTTTATGCCGCCAAGATATCTCAAATAGCTTGTTTTTCATGATGTTTGAACAGGAAACTTTAAGAGGCTGTAGCCTAAATTAAAGAAGTAAAAAATCTAATCATATGCTTACCAGCTACTTTTTTTTTAGGTATCCAGTCTTTAAATGATGACATGATGAATCCTGCTTCTGGGCCCAAACTACCCTGCGTTTAATAAGGCTGTTTAACACGTTTTAATGCTTTGTATCTTGTTCTTTTTAATCTCAAAAAGCCCCTAAAAACAGTCAGTGATCACTGTCAGCCTCTCTCGCTTTTTATTACCGCTATTCATTTCAAAGCTCAGATTTTAAAACCTTACGATGTAACTACAGTCCAGCCCATGCAGCAGTATATTAATGACTAACCTCGTATGGTGGATGGATTACCTCATTTGTTCTCCTGACTGAAGTTTGGTCCGTTTACAGCATCCTGCCATGCGACTGCATTTGTCCCTAACCATCGGGAACCCTCACGTTAACTTTTATCGAGTGGGAAAAAGTTAGCGTTAGTCCTCCAGCTTTACTGTTTATATTATGCTAACATAGCTGTGTAGCTAGCAATCACGTAGCACATCATTATATACCAGCTAGCGAAACTTCATTAACCCTACAAACATCACTGCTGTTGACTTTCCTGTCCTCATTTATGTCGGAAGTGATAGCAGAGCTGCATGTCTTAATTTGTTTCAGAAATCTCTCAGTCAGAACCTGGTATATTATATTTAGATGGAAACTAGCGAGCTAACTTCCTGCTAACTTCTAACTCCGTTAAATGTAATAAATTCTGTGTTCATGGATGCCTAGATGTTAAAATTAATTGTTACACCTGGTAGAGCAGCAACACTGATGATTCTATTACAGATGAAAGAATTTAGACAGTTTTTCAACTCTCAGTGATCCCGCAGTGATCATTTGACTTAAGGACCTGCAGCGGAGTTTGGACCCAGACATCAGACTTAAAGACCGGATACCTGTTCAGCTACTTATTAATATAACTATGTAATCAAGCAATCACATTGCAGCAACTTGGTGTATTTGGGCAACCACCTGTTTAAAAGTCCAGGTGAAAAAATGAATAATTAATTAACACTTGGAACTCTTTAGCTTTTTCTTGAAGGTTGTGTGAAAAGCAAATTGTTATAAATTTCATGGTGTCTTGTTTTTCCAAGTTATGGCACAAAATGAATTGTTATTGTCAATATTTTTCAGTGCTGCAAAAGAGGAAGCGGAAATCTAAAGACCATTGCCAAAAGGTTAACAAAAAGGTAAAAAGATTCTCTTTTTGCTTTATTCAAGAGATCAATGTAAGCTGGCGGGTTACAGTGAAAAGTAAGACTGTAATTTCTTCTTATGTCAAAGGTGAGACACGCTGCTGGTAAACAGATGTTGGGAGGAGCAGATTTGACGAAAGCATCCGTCAAGACTTGTCAGCTTCTTGTTAATGGGCAGTCTGTAAAGGAAGCAGACAGGGAAGGACACCCAGCACAGCACGATGCAGCGCTAACCTGTGATGACTTCACTTTATCGCCTCCAGGTAATGTTTTTGTCTTTACAAATGCAACATTTGTCCAAAAGTAAAAAAAGATTTGCTAGCCTCTTGAAAAGATCTTCCCACAAGATTCTTTATTTCTCAGTACTAACAGTCTTCCCACCGTAAAAAGTAAAGTGACAGTTGATTTTACCACCACCCGTTTACCTGGTAGGCCAGACAAAGAACTAGCTCCTCCTTACCCTCCCCCCGCTCCTGGTTTGGAATACTCATGCTTGCCTTTAGTTGGTTTTACTCAATAGTAGCACATGTGTGTTTAAATAAATGTGCAGAAATCTGCTTCTTGTGTCATTGTAATGAGTTGAGAATGAATTCCTGTAATTTACTGTTTGTCCAGATTTGTCTGCACTTTTATCCCCCATGGGATCTCCCATAGATCCACTGGACTGGGCTGCTGCAAGATTTGAGGTACGTCAAAAAAGGCACATTTCTGCACACAAAGGCAACTTTTACAAAATCTGCTTTGTAACAGCTTTATAATATTCCAGTTAAAAAATGAACATGAAAAATTTGGGGTAGATATTAGTCATATGTTAGGAAATATGTGTGGGCATGTGCTCCAACTACTATGAACAGGCCAAAGTCAGTTCCAGCAGCTGATTTAAAAAAAATAACATGCCTGAAATGATAATGAAGAGACCTTTATTAAAAACGTGTAGTCTAGCAGAATCTGCCATCTTTCCCAGCAGTTTAAGCCATGTCAACCACTCACCAGCTCATCCAAGTAATTTAGAGGCCTTCCACCCGAGGCTAGCAACTAGTATTCCTTTTCGAGCCAATCCAAAGGCTTCGGGTACTTGCCAGTACTGAGTAGGGATATGTTTTGTTTTTTTGGTTGTTTTTTTTTTTTCTCAGCAATTTTGAGCCTTCATACTTTGAGTGCAAGAGTTAGCCACGTGGAAAAAACTGTACCCACCCATTCCATGTGTCATAGTTGAAAGCTAAAATCGTATTTTTGTTTAGTACAGTTGCGGGCTGGCCCAAACAGTTGGCTTATAAAAGGTGTCATTTTTGCCTTGATTTTGATACCAGGCTCATCTTCTGCTCACAGTTACTTTGTCAAAACATTTGTCCAACATAGTCCTATATTAGAAAAAATGCAAGGTGTTGTAAATGCAGAACAACTGAACTTGTTAACAGTCCAGATCAGCGTATGCTTGAACTTCCAGTTTAGGTATATCATAAGTTAGACTGACATAACTGTAAGCAAACAGAATTACCAAATAAATATTCTGTTTCATGTACCTGGCTGCTCCAAGAGCTTCTGCTTGCTCTGCGTAGCAGACCTCAGTTTTTAAACAAAATTTTGCTTTTCCAGCAGGGTCCAGTGCTGTCCCCTCTTAGAGACAGCCCTCTGCAATCCAAAGATGAAATAAGACCCAGTAAGTCGCTTTAAATCACTTATTATTACATTACCATCTTTAAAAACTACCATTTTCTTCATAATGTTAGGAAATGTTAACTTTATGGCAGATTTCAGATACACTGCAGATCTTCCTGACAACCAGTTGATTAATGTGCCTAACACTGATGCTGCGAGTAAATCTGCTGAGGGAGAAAAACCCCAAATTCCCAAAAAGGTTGGTTTAATACTCCAGAAAACTGTCATGATCATTTATCTCACTTTTATGTGCTGATATAGCTAGAAATTATATCAATGTTCAAGGATGTGCTGCTTTTTATGTGCATTATTTCATTAGAAAGTGGTGCAAATACTTTCAAATGTGGTGTTTCCACCACCAGAAGGCATTAAATTATTACAACTTAACTTTTTTCGGTGGTTTCTCCCTCTAGTGGCCAAAACCTAGCTGGTTGATGCCAACAAATGTACACCAATGTTTGAAGTGAATGTATCTAAACATGGTGATTTCTCTTGCTTAGGATATTGTGGTGAAAAACACTGAGCCTTGGGTGAGATTGGGAAGACAGAGAGAGACGGTGATGCCACCTCCAATCAAGTCCTCAAAAGAGAGCTTCCAGATTTTTCGTGAAAAAGCACTGAAAAAGAAATTGTTGGATGAAAGCAAAGAGATCGAGGTTCCTGAAAAGACCAGGTGTTCACACAGTTAATAGTTAAAGCATTCAGTGTGAATTTAAATTAATATGTAGATTTAATTAAGTTTTTTGGCATACAGTTGTTGCCTTTTGGCCAAAGTTTTAAAGATGCCCAAACTAAATTGTGCAACATGAATGAGTGCCTGTATTGGTTGCTATAAGCCAAGATAAAAAAAATTTTCTCTGAAAGCATAATAATTGATTTAAAGAGAGCAAACTCGGTAACTAGGATATTCTCCTTCTAGCCTACAAGTCCCATGTAAATCAGAACAAAACCCACAGCCTGTTAAGGACGTTTCGGGTTTGCCTGGAAGTATTTGCACAGAAGGTCCCTTGGATGCTCCCAAACATGTTGAACAGCAAAAGTCTAAAGAAACGCAACCTCTAACCACACAGTCGTCTTTAGATAAAGAAAGAGAGCTGGCCCGCAAAAGAGCGCAGGAACGTCGCAAGCGAGAAGCAGTGAGTACCATCTGTTTCAGTAATCCATTTGTATCATTTCATTTGATTTTGGTAAAAAATATCATGTTAAACTGTTTTGCTGTTTCTTTTTCTCTTTTATATAGATGTCTGGTATCGACCTAACCTTGCAACGGGATGTCATGACTACATTTGAGCTTGAACTTTGAACTGGACAGAGATTTATCTGAAACGTGTTTGATGTCTTGATAGATTTTTTTTTTTTCCTTTCGATGCCTTGTACATGTCATTAAACCTAATAAAATAAATGCTTCATTTGTGGGGGTGGTAGTAATTTGAGCCCTTTTCAAACATCATTTCATCATACTGTTAAGAGTTGATTTTGTTAATGTTCACACAGAGAGTTTGATCAGACATGTCAGTGATGGAGGAAACTACAGTATACACACAATGTTTGCACTTTTGCAACAGGCATATTTTAATATGCTCATCTTTATTTAGTGGAGTTTTTGGAAACATTTTTTTTTTAGTTTTCTCTGCACGGTATGTCCTTCTGTTTGTTGTATAGTGCTGCTGAGAGGATTAAAAGAGGAACGTTTTAATCTTAATGCACTTTTGAAACTGTTGAGATACAAATGCTATTATGTACATGTTATTGCATCCCAAAGATGTGGGAAAGACCTGGTGAGATTGATGTTGTAAGCATTACGGAAACCTGACCAGGTGCCCTTTGGCACAACTTGACAAAATGTTGAGGCACTATCAGGTGAATGTAAAATCGTGCACATCTTAAAGGGGCTTTAAGTGCAAATGGATTTAGTCCTTACTTAGCATTTGATAAATGCCTACACTAGTGCCCTCTGGATTTTTGCCTGACTGGGGTTAAAGTGCCTTCATAAAAGAGTTATGTTTTTCTCTACTGTTCAGAGGTTGATAGATATGCATGGTAAGCTAGTTCATATACCATCTACTGCAGGTTCAATGCCACCTTGTTGCGTTGTCTACTTAAACGTGCAGCGGTTGTTCTGGTATTAAATGTTAATGTCCTGTAAGTGTTTACTGTGGTTTTGTTAATACTGACTTAAATATACTTGAAATGTAAACAGAACATTGGTTTATGTGTCAGAGTAGCATGTTTACACACTGACTTTTTTCTTCTTTCTTAAAATATTCTTGGATTTAAAAAAAAAAAAAAAAAAACCGAGCCAGGAAAAAATATTACAGTACCAAAGTTTTCTTTGTGCAATTGACTTCTCAGTTCCTTGAGTACTTGAAATGCCAAATATTGTGTTAGCTGTACGTGCACTGCACTTTGTTGTTCATGCAGTTTTTTCTTACTCAATAAACCTTTTTCACTAAATAGTCTGGATCACTTTATCAAAATATCAGGTTACTGTACAAATGCAGATGGTTCCCCATAAATCCATACAAGAGTTAATCATATGGTTACCAGCATGCATCACAACTACTGATAAGTTTGTTCTCTTTCATTAAGTTATGGTTACTGTGCTGCATGTTATGTCAGAGTGCAAAATAAAACCCAACTGCTGGCAGGGCAAATTAGCTAAAGGTATATTATTTAAACATTTTAATCTCCACACATACAATCTTCTACACTAATTATTTATTAAACTTGATGAAATATGAAGGAGCAACAGAACGTGAACTTGACGTGTGTGTGTGTCAAGTTCACGTTATTTATGCTGTCACTGATAAAGCTACACAAGAAATGATTAAACTTGAACTTTTATATTGTGCTTGATATTTAGCCAAGCACAGAATATATACTTTTTTTATGTTTTCATGAATACAGAAACATATCTAAGAATTGTTTCCATTCTTTGAATCAACCACGTGGTTCTTGGAGTTACTACATTCATAACTGCACTGGTAACAGTGCAGTCATGAATATTGAAAATCCATTAATTAGTGATGAGTTTTTAATAAATCAATTGGATTTAATTATAGATGAGGCTATTCTCTTAAATGCATTAAAATTAGAATCTAAATGTCTGAATGTTTTAGTAAATTTCTACAATATAAATTCGATGTAGCTGTAAATATGTTGTAGTATTCCCATAATAAAAAAAGAGGGGTAAATGTAAAAAATAAATAAATGACTAAAAAGGGGTAGAAATCAGTATTTGTGCTTAAGGCATATATAAACATATCTATTCAGTATAGGTTTACTATTGCATTATGTATTTTTTTTCTGTCAAGACCTTGATTAAAGTCTTGGATTTAAAAAAGAAACATCATGTAGGGTAGATTTAAAACAGGAACAAAACCCTGTTAATGAAATGCTGGTGCCATCCTTGCTTTTTAAGTAATGTGTTCAGTTAAAATGTTCCTCTCACAGCGTCTCTGGGTCGGATTTACAATGAAGCATCCAAACTAACAAAATGTTTAAGAGTTAGTAGACAAGTCAAAATGTGGGAGACTAGATACATAGTAACAGACCTCCTGTTGGCTAAATAACTAAAGGTGAGTTTAAAGGCAGAGGGGAACATTGACGATCACACAAGCTGTGGTTGGGATAAGATGGCAAATTGAATTAGCATTTGTTAAGTTTAAATTTATTGAGTTAAACATATAAATAAAACTTAACTGTAGTTTGTCCCCTTTAAGTGCAAATAGTGTTAGGATAATTCTTTTTATAATTTATGTTTTTAAAATATAAATCCTGTTTAATTTTACTAGTGTGATTTACACATTCGCCTAGGATCCAGTTTGATCCAGGAGGGGAATCAAATCCCTTGGAGGGTTTCCTCAGAAAGGGCATAAGGTGTAACAAATCTACCAAATTTAAATATGTGGAGCTATCCGCTGTAGCGACCCCTTGTGAATGGCTGGGGAAAGGATTTCTTCATTTTGCCATGGTTGGGCCTCCATATGTTGGCGTGAGCGTACAAAGGTCTTTATCGATTCCACATATCCAGCCACGTGAGGGGTTAAACTAATCCAAAGTCGGTTAACTGGCCTCTGATGTGTGTTATCCGGTCTCCGCTTCGGTTTTCTAACGGAATAATTGACCTGCTCGTGTCCGTGTGTGATTTAGTAGACTTGACAGCCACACACCTGTGACACCGCATCTCATTAACATATCAATGCGCAGTCACAGCCTACCTGCTAATTAAACCGGGAAACCGCCACTTATTGTTCATGAAGCGCTTGGTGAGATAATTTAAAATAACGGTGATTATTTCACTGATGATGAGCTGAAGTCACGCAGGCCTTTTTTTTTTTATCGCGGCTTTGTTGCCATAACAGCGTGAAGCCGTGGTGCTTTGCAGTGATTTTTTTCCTCCGGGGGTTTTGCTGCCTAACAGCGCCTCTTAGCTGTTCAATGTAAATCAACGTAAAGCTCCGCATCGAGACGCTTATTGCTCGATTTCGGACTTGCCTTGTATAGTCAACAACACGGTCTCCTGCCAAACAGCCACGGCTGTCACACGCACGCGTGAAATCTGACGTGATGCTCTTGCCACCGTCCCATTCAGCCGCTTGTTGGGATCCTCCCTTCAGACAGTCGTGCGTATGCGCTGGTAAAGAAACAACGGCATTGTCAGAGCGGTGTTTAAACAGAAACGACCAGTTAACAGAAATCAATCAATAGGTAACGTGATCCGGGCTGATTTCCTGCGGCAATGTAAAGATGGCGAGAGTGCTCCACAACTTGCTGATATTTTTAATCAGTCTTGCGCTGAAAATCAGAGTTTTGGGGTATTGGTCATTGATATACGGTTATTGTGCTCTTTGCGCCATCGTAGCCCTGCTGAAACTTTGGTGGAACATCGTCTTAAGGCCGACAACAACCTTCCAATGGGTGATTCGTGAAACTCCCCCGGCTTGTCTGAATGACACGTCCTTGGGAACCCACTGTTATGTTAGGATCAAGGTAAGAGACACGCACGCACTTGGACATGAAAGGTGTCTGTAAGGATAACAGCCTTTGTGTGTATGTGTGTGTGTACGCACGCCAGGGTGTTCACGTGTAAAAACAGCAAAAGAAACCGCCTCAACACCTTTCCGCCGTGTCGCGTCGTGAAAATCCAAACGGGGCCCGATGTTTTAGCACAATCACGAAGCGTCTGTTTGTTTTTGCGAAGCGTTTTTATTTATTTATTTTTTATATTTTTGGTGGAGTCCAGGCTTGCAGGCGCGGAGCTCAGGTGGTGCTGAAAGAACAGCTCCTCCGCCTCACGTCTCTGCATGCAGCGTGCTGCCAGCCTCTAACTACCAACCTACAGTATGTGTTCAGGATTATGTAATTAAAATACCAAAGCATGTCCCGATGTGAGGGGTGGAAGAATTATTCACATCCTAGACTTCGGAATGACTACCAACACAAGATGTATTTAAAGCATGACAAGTACAGCAGCATGTACCTGTCATTCTTATATTATGGGATTGTCATTAGTAATGCATTAATATAAGAGGGAATTCTGATCTACTTCATGATCTGTTGGAGAGTAGCAATGTGTTTAAAATTAAATTACAGTTTTTCTAAATGCATCTTAATTCAGGCTTGACTTCTATCAGATAGGTGCACTGCAGTCAAAATAATTTTTTCCACAAAAGTAGCAGAGAATGACAAATACCTTAAACAAGTACTAGAATACATGTACACTGTTGTAGCGCAAGAACACTCATCTGCGCCTGTTGAAGCATGCGCTTCTTAGTCATAAACCAAAGTTTTCCATGAGCAAATGAATCTGATCTGCAGCGAGCACAGTGCATGAAGGGTTTGGTTGAAAACAACAAGGTGCAGGGGAAATAATTAAAGTGAACAGAATAAATCTGCTGACGTGTAACCATACAAGAAAGAAAAAAGTACTGCAAGTATATGTCCATGGAAGCAGATTACTTTACAGAACCATAAAATTGCAAATAAAATTTGATCAAATATTAAAATGAATTGGAATTAACAACTAAATATCCATCCATAACTCTGTTCATCCATTCCATCCATTGTTTCCACTTATCCAATTCAGGTTTGTGCCAGAGCCTATCCCAGCTGTCATAGGGCAGGAGGTAGGGTACACCCAAGACATGTCACTAGTCTGTCACAGGGCTGATACAGAGAGACAGACAACCTTTTACTCTCATTCACACCAATAGGCAATTAGAATCACCACTTAACCTAAAATTCATGACTTTGGACCGTGGGAAGAAGTTAGAGTACCCAGAGGGAACTTGCAGGCATGGGGAAAATATGCAAACTCTACACAGAAACCCTCTGCTGTCCGGAGGATTTACTGTGATGTGACAGTGCTAACCACTGTCCCACCATGTCACAATGAGAGGCTAAAAATAGTAAGTAAAATTCAAAATGAAGAAGGGAAAACCTGCAATTCTGCTCTGTCTGTCCAGCTCACTGACAACGTCAACAGAAAAAATAATATTTATAACTATCCTGCTCACACAAAGAAAACTTGTACACATACTCAAACACATTGGAAAGATCAGCACAAATCCTGCTGACCATCCAAAAAGCACACCACTCAGAAATCTATCCCAATATTTGCTAAATCTGCAGAGACTGTGGTTTTCTGATATATTCAGAGAAAGAGCCTCAGATCCTCCAAAGCACCTAATCCCCACTAAATAAAAACAGAGAAGCTTTTCTATCTGACACCTAATAACACCTCAAGGTGGGGATTGGGGGGGATTTTCTTTCTCTTTAAATAGCCCAATAATATTGCTTTCTTTGTATTTGATTTGTTTTATAATAGACTCTAGTCCAAGCAGTAGCATTTTGAAGTGCGATAACACCCATTTCATTTCAACATGTGATGTAAAATTCATCAACAGAATTATAAAACTATATGTATTAGAACAAAATCATTCAATATACAAGTACCTGTCTGATACTCTGTTTTCTTAATATAATGAATGCAGTGTATTCATTACTGCGGATGTTATTTTGCATCGCCTGCAATTTGAACCTAAGTGTAGCCGCAAAGCCTCTAAACCAAGCAGAGCAAGCACAATAAAGTGACCCTGAAGTTTCTTGTTACAATGCTTCGTTTTGGTAAGTAGGAACTAAATCTGCCCTCCCCCACTGCCTAAAACCAGAAACACTTTTGGCTTCTTATTATCTCACTTGAACTATTGAACTTTATCAAGAATAATCAATTCAACTTTATCAGTTGACTTTGACTCTAGAATATGCCCAGCTTAAATCCATCTTAGCGACACGTCTGTACAAGCAGGATTTTGGTGATATCACAACTAAGGAAGCACAGTCCTGCATGTAGCTTACACAAGTGTAGTGCAGGAACCTGAAGCTTCAGGTGGGTTAAGGACTTTACAGCAAAGTAGGGGACTTTTTGTGTCAGCCCGCTAATGCGCAGCTTTCCTCTTTGTTTCTGTTTAAAATCTATTCCAGCTGCTTAGGGTGAGAGGAAGGTTACGCCCAGAACAGGTCACCAGTTTATTGCAAAGGTCTAAGCCGTATTTTCCTGTTTTTGATTCACCTGATTGCCTTGTGTAGAGATGCTTCAATAATCTCAAGCCTACAATGCGCACTTAAAGTATTTGTTGTTCTTTCTCAGAACCCCAAACAGTGATATATGAGAAAGAAAAGCAAAAAAAAAAAAACTCCACTCTTCTGAGGCACAGCTTTGATATGTTTGTTAAAAAGATTTAAAAAATCAAACCCCGTTAAATCTAATGAACTTCAAACTATTTAAACACAAGCATTTATATTAACTTGTTCTTCTTCTCCACTCTCACTTTTTCCATCAGGAACTCACTCTTTCTGCCATCAGATGGAAATATTGTAGGTGTCTTCTGCATAATTTTATTTATCTTTTATGAGCCTTTAGTTTGACATAATGGGGACACTGCTTGTCTTGTCTTTAAACTTTCAAAGTGAAACATTTGCATATTAAAGCACTTTAGATTCTTTAGGAAGATTACATGTGGATGTAAGAAATGTGGGCAGGTGTTTTCATAATTTTCTTTTGTGTTAAAGTTACACATGTACATTTAAATGTCTACAAACATTTCCTGAAGGAGTCTTAAAGTTTGTTAGAGCACTTAGTATTCTGCAGAAACACATTCACAAGAGTGTTTCAGGTCCAGTAAGCATAATATTACAAGCTTGTGATACACTGATTCTTATTTAATGGCTCAAAAGAAAACGAGCTATTCCTGTCTTGTTTCCCCGTAGTAATTTTCCCTGCAGCTCCCCTCAGTAACAGTCACTTAGGAGTGCTGGCTTGTTCCGTTGTGTTCACTAAATGGCTTTGGATAAAAGTGACGGCTGAAGTGTTCATGTGCAAATGTGTCTTTGTGTGTCTTGTTTCTGTGCAGGAGTCTGGCCTCAGGTTCCACTATGTTGCTGCTGGTGAGAGAGGAAAGCCCCTCATGTTGTTTCTGCACGGCTTCCCTGAGTTCTGGTAGGTCAGAGGGAAATCAGGGTCAGAGTAACAGTAAAAGCTTCTCTAAACCAGACTGTAATATGTTGTGTTGTGCAGTTGTATTTGGTATTTGCTGCATTGGTCATCTCTCTAAAATTTCCACTATGAGGATTCCTCCCTTGCTCAGCAGCAGTGTTAAATCTCTGCGATCTGGCTGTGGGCCTGCAAAAACAAATCCAAGCCAGCAGAGAGGAGTCCTCATTCACATACATGATTTGCCATCGGGGGAAAGGGGTCCAAAGCATTCAAGCTCTCTTCCTCCTGATATGAAATGAAAAATGATGTTGAGTGTTGCGCCTGGATCAGGGCCAAAGAGCTTGTCAAGAGCTGTAAGCCCGTCCATATCTCTAGCATGCTATCTAAGCTGCGGACAGGACAGGGATTAATTAACGGTAGACGGGAGCTCTTTCTGCTTCACTTGACATATCCTTCAGAGGAACGATGAACTGTACTGAGGTGCTTGGAAAGAGTACTTTTTAAAATGTGCTAATTCCCTTTCAGAAATAAGAAAGATGAGACTTTGTGTTCAGGAGGGGGATGGAGGGCTGCAAGGGGCTTATTTTGCTTCAGCCCTCTTCTATATTCAAAGATCTAAGGGTTCAGAGCCGGGATCTTATCCTGACTCATCAGAATCACAGGCAGGGCTCTGCATTTTGCTTTTCCCCCGTTACTCGGCTGAGGAGGAAGAGGACAAGGAGGAGGGGGGCTGACAAGATCTTCAATTAGGAAGTCATCCCAGTCCACATCAGTGGGCGGATTATAATCTAAAACAGCTTCTATTATCCAGAGGTGACCTTCACTCAGCTGGAAAGAAAGCTGAGTGCTAGTTTCTAAAAGAGAGTTTGCAAAGTTGGTTTGTAAGAATCGTAATCACGGGGAAAGGCCTGTGAACACACTTGCGTAATGTGCTGTTTGGACTCAGAGACTCCAGATGTTTAACAGAAAGAGTCTGTGTCATAGACTCTGGGACTGGAGATAACAAAATGGAAAGCCTCTTGTTTGTCTTTTTAACTTATCCTTCCTTGCATCTTCTCACCTTCTGTGGCCTGGAAATTATATTCCTTCAGCTATCAGTTCCTTAATTGCTCCTGAAGGAGAAAGAAAACTTGTGGAGGAGCTAGGAGTGAGGAAGCACAGGTGTGTCCTAAGCAAAAGTCATTTATCAAGAGGCATGATGGATAAATGCCATACGTCACCATAGAAAACATAGAGTGTTTACTTTGTTGTGTTTCTCATGCTAATCCTGAGAAGAGATGCGAGTTCAGAAAACAAGGGAAGTTGCTAGCATTGTGAAAAACACACATATTTACCCTGAAGAGAGAAAATAATTTATTACGCAAATCATCCATATGTCCATCCCTTTATTGCTACTTATTCAGGTCTCTGTCAGACAGCAGTTTAATCAGAGATACTCAGATCTCGCTCTTCTTGGCCACCTCTTTCAGGGGGACACTGTCTTAAGCCAGCCAAGAGATATAATCTCTCTGCCCTGGGGTTTTGTCCTAGTGGGACATGCCTAAAACATCTCTAGGAATTAAGGAGGCATGCTAGTCAGGTGCCCGAAGCACCTCAACTGCCTTGTTTTGAAGTACAATGTTGCTGTCTAACTACATTAGGAGAAATGGAAGAACCCCTTAAAGAGGAGAATGGGCTTTAAATCCACCGTAGTAGAAACTGAATGAATGTTTGAGCAAAAGTAGAAGGGGTTCATAAAGTGTTTTGGGCACAAATTACTTTCTTGCTCCTTAGCTGTGTAAATGACACATTATCTTCACGCTTTTAAAGACATTAAACACTGTCCCCGTTAAAAGGTGTCTTTGAAGGTTTGAAGTCTAATTTTAGATCAGTTTTGAAAGCTTTTGATAATTTGTTACATAACTGTGATTTTGTTTTTACCTACTTATGTATTATATGTAATATAAATGCCAATAAACTTAAATTAAAAAATCTCTATTTCCATGAGAAACAGGCATTAACCTGCATTGTCTTGTCTGCAATATTTGTCAAATGTGTGTGTGCCTCAGGTTTTCCTGGCGTTACCAGCTGCGTGAGTTTAAGAGTGAATTTCGTGTGGTGGCCATCGACATGCGGGGCTACGGGGAGTCCGACCTGCCGCTCTCCACTGAGAGTTACCGCTTCGAATACCTGGTCACAGATGTCAAAGATATTGTGGAGTACTTAGGTGAGGAAACACGGGAGAACTGCGTGCCTGTAATCTCAGAATCAGTCCGAGGAGCGGAGAGTGTTTTGACAGCTACTTGGGTCAAAAATAAACTTGTTTATCAATGTTACGCTGTGGACAGCTTTCAGGCCTGCAGCACGGCATGACAAACTTCCTGTGACTCATTCTAAGTGAACATGGGACACTGCAGATACAGAGCCCAAAGCCTGCTGACTGCGTGCTAACACTGGCAGGGAGCTAGCCTGAGGTGGTGTGCACATACCAGCTAATGATTATCTGGCCAGAATGACAGTTTTTGCTCTTTAACTGGCCAACGTATCTCAGTGTTTTTCCTGTCATTTTAGCACGGCTTACACACTCTATCAGGTAATCTGTCTCAGCCCTGAAATGTAGCTGAAGATTGTGTTCAGTGGACATGAGCTCTTTCATTCTCCTTCACACCTGTCACCTCACATCTAAATGTGTTAACACGGCTGTTTCAGTGTCAATTACAAGGAAGCCGAAAAGGTCATGTCCTGATTTTCCTGCATAGTCTTTGAGGTGCTTTCTTCATTCTTTTCAGTATTACAGAAAATTTCTGTTTTATTACAGCAACATTTTACTGTAGGAGTTCTGTAGATCTGGAAACACAGACACACGGCTAAAATGAACCAAAACGTGGGCATGAAACCTGAGCGCTCAGTCGGTCGCACTCCTCCATGGTAGCCAAACACAAATGGAAGACACACGAAAGGCAGAGGAACTGTTAGCAGCATTTTCATTTCAAATGCAGTTTGAACTTAAAATATAGGGCTTCAAATAATCTCTCTAAACTGCTGCCTACAACCTTTCTGGTTATCTGACGCTCTTGTTCTTGTCCATTTAAGTTTCCTTGTAGCACTGTTGAAATTTCCAGGACTCAGCAAGTACCTAGTAATCAAAGATGAATCAGTTAAATGTGACAGAAGAAGGCGTAAACATTGTTAAACACTGACGTAATTCTGCCTTTTAAACTTTTCTGAGGTAAACAAATGAAGTGTGATCATAAAATTTTGCAACCCAACCATAAAAATTAAAAACCATGCCCTGGCTGTTTCCTCGGCAGTGATACAACTTTACCAGCCCTACTTTCGTTTTCAGATCACTTTCCTTTTTTAATACCTGGAGTTGGTAAACTTTGTGATCACGTCATGTGTTACATTTACATTTTCACTACTTTCATTCATAGGAGATATCTGGCTCTTCAGTTTAGTGTTCTGCTACTCTTAACAGATAGTTTCAAATTTTCTATTATCCTTCAGGTAGTGACTAGATAATTAAGGATTGGATAAGCAGTCAGGAAAATGGAAGGATTAAACAAAGCTTTCTGCAGCTGCCTGTTGCAGCTATAAATTGAATCAATGAGAGGTGAAACTCAACCACAACAGTCAAGCTGTGGCCTGTAACATCAAAACATTAAGCTGAGAGGTTGTGCATCTTTGAAATGCTGGAAGGAACTGCAATCAGTCTGTAACGCTCTGTGCACTGCACAAATTAAATTGAACCATTGATTTTTTTTATGTTGTAGCTTTTTAAAAAGCCACAAGTGTTCTAACATTTTTAGTTTGTCCATCCCAGAGGCAACATAATGCTTTATAATATTTTCAAGCAACATTTTTGAATACTTTCCTTATGATACATTTGCATTCATGTGTTGAAAAGTGCTTTCTAAAAAGGCTTATGGACGATGTTTTGCAGCTCGTTACATTGTTCTGGCTGTCCCGGTCAATTACCTAACAGGTTTTTGGGAGCTAAGCACTCAGTCATGCACATTGCTGTGCAAATCACTTAATGGTCATTTCAGTGGAAGAAGGAAAGCACTGATTGTTTGATAACTGCTCTTCTCTAATCTGTGATCAACTCTTAGAGCCAATGAGATCCACCCAGCTGCCTGCATTCACAGAACACATGTTATGCTAGTTACCATGTTGGTAGCAGATTTCAGCGTTTTCAGTAAACTGCTAACAGCCCAAAGAGCCGTGGTGCTCTGTTATTTTCCAGATGTAGTTCCCAGTCTAAGATTATAGACTCTTCCTCTGTAGCATCAGCAACATCAGTGGGGCCTGCTGGGGTGATTCATATTAGTAGGTGTAAATGGTGCGATCTCAGGTAAGGGGATTAGTTTGTAGCAACTGCAACAGTAAGGTGATCAGACTGAAGCCTTGACTTTGGTCAGCATTTGGCTGAATGTCATGAAATCCATCCTTTGATGAGTGTAAATGTCCTCTGAGAGAGAAAGTCAACAGTGATTTTCAGGCAGTGGCATTTTTTCTTTTTACACAATGGACTGTATCAGTGTAACAAAGTGGCTAGACCCTGTGGCATCACCCACTGTGTCAATTTGGGGCTTTTTATCCTTTTTTTTAACCGTAAGGGACCATTTACGAACCAAAGGGCCAGTTGCTTGAATAGTATTTACCATTATGCAGCTATAGCACAAGCACAGCAGACAGCTATGAAATTACACTGATGTAATTTCGCTGGGTGAATTTTTGGATTATATATATATTTTTTTTTTCGGGTTTGAATGAAGACATCTGACAAAATGACCACTGCATTTGCCAACAAGGGTTCTGTAGCTCAAAACGCACTCTGGTACTAAATATATTATGACTTAAACATAGTAAAATAATGCTGCAGACACATCCAGTTCAATCCAACAAGAGTTCAAAGTACCCCACTGACATCCTGAAATATGTAAGAAAGCAGTCGGCATATAGTCAGCTTCAACCAAAGCCATTAAATTCTCCCTGCTGCTGCTCACTATGTTGGCCACAGAGATTGTTGCTTAGTTTTAACGTTAGAATTGACTTCCAGCTTCCTTCATTCGTGTTTTATTTCTTCCAAGGTTACAACAGATGTTGCCTCGTTGGCCATGACTGGGGTGGGACCATAGCGTGGCTGTTTGCGATTCACTACCCCGAGATGGTGACAAAACTCATTGTTCTCAACTGTCCGCATCCGTCTGTGTTCACAGGTATGATTCCAGGATGGTGTGCTGGAAAATCAGTATTCTCCACGCTAATTAGAGAAGCTCTGGTTTGACTCTTGGGTTATTACTGTAATTATTAATGATAATTAGGAAGTGTTATTACTTCAGTTGCATGTTTGCATCCATCTGGCAAATCCTCCTCTGCTTTAAGAGCAAGTTGATGAGACACTAATTAGGGGAGGCTAATATGAAGCTGGAACAGCTGGTTTAAATGGTGCAGACAGAGAGGCACTGAGTTATCATGTCCACAAGAAACCTGCCCTTTAATTATGTCGAGAAACTAAATGTCCCCTTTCTTCTCCTTTCCTCTCCTCCAGATTATGCCCTGCGTCACCCGAGCCAGCTGCTGAAATCCAGTCATTACTTTTTCTTCCAGCTGCCCCGCTTCCCGGAGCTCATGCTCTCCATCAATGATTTCAAGGTGGTCTGTTGTGTGTGGACTTTCAATGTCAAGGTCGTGTGTATGCGTGTGTGGATGTGCATGTGCAATAGTGTACCTCACACATTACGAGCAGTATCTATTTTTGGTGTTTACATCAGGTCAAACTGCAGGAAATGTGTGGATTACAGATTATTACAAAATAATATCCAGATTTTTTTTAAATATTGTTAGTAATTAATCATTTAATTTCTTATTTTCTCAATTTTATTATCTTCTTCTTCCCATTGTTTAAAAGTAATTGTACTTAATATTATCTTGTCTTCGTGTTAGAAGATTTACAAATACACACAGTTTGTATTTTATCTTTCAGTGATCAGATTCTAGTTGTTCTGTCGGTATTTCCGGTGCTTGATTATTCCCAGAGTTTAATGTGAGGTTGCCACTGTTCTCGTGTCTGTTCATCAAATATTAAGCAACAGCTGGGAGCTTAGCTTACCTTAGTTAGCATGTAGACTGAAAATAAAGACTAACCTGACTCTGTTCATTAACATCTAATTAACACACAGCACATAGAGCAGTGCCTCGGGTTATTTTTTGTAGCTACAATTTACAGACTACTAAACACCGGATACGCAGTTAATCAGTTGTTGTGAAAGCAAAGACACAGAGAAAATGCTGATGTGTTGAAACGACGACAGCTTGCCGTGTCTGTGTGTGTATTGCTGTTAGTTTAAAACAATCATAAACACCTCAAACCAAGTCTTTCCTTTTTGTAACTGCCCAGATTTCCCTGCAGTTTTCACCACAGGCTGAGAATTTCTACAGTATACCATCATTGATTTGCACACCACACATGCAGAAAATAGAGAAAAGGTGAAAGGTTAGCCAAAATATGAGAAACACTCATCCAAACAACCTCAAACTCAAATCTCCGCTTATTGTGAGTCCCCATCGACATACATGCTAAGTTTGAAGTGGATTGGATGACACCTCAAGAGGTTTATTATTGTTTAGTGTTTGAGTGATTTTTTTTCTATTTGTTTAATGTTAATCCAGACCTTCAGCATAATAGGCTGCTGGCTGTGGCTTTGTATCAGGTGTTTTACTGAATAAATGTATCTTCCTAAAATGGTAAAAATGGTAAATGGCCTGTATTTATATATCGCTTTACTAGTCCCTAAGGACCCCAAAGCGCTCTACATATCCAGTCATCCACCCATTCACACACACATTCACACACTGGTGATGGCAAGCTACGTTGTAGCCACAGCCACCCTGGGGCGCACTGACAGAGGCAATGTTACTGTAAAACTAAAATTTAGTTTCTATTTAAATTCCTTGCTTTATAATTATTTAAGCATTTCTAAGACACTGGTGTTATATCACCTAGTATAATCAGTATGTCAGAGTTTTGCTAATTAAATGAAAGAATGCTGCCATATGCTCGCGCTGGTGCACAGCATGCAGTGTCGTCGAGCCAGCAGAGAGTCAGAGAGCCAGAGCTGTGACTGAAGGTCATCAGAGCTGATTTCACCACAGAAGTACCTTTTCTGACTCGCGTTACAGCGACATGGACGTCCTTCAGTAAATGCTGTCTAGATCAGAATGTACCGGCCATACAAACCTCACTCAGTGTTTGCTGCTGTGTCTCTGCTGCAGGCTCTGAAGGCTTTGTTCACCAGCCGCAGCACAGGGATCGGCAGGAAAGGCCGATGGCTCACCGCAGAGGATCTGGAAGCCTACCTATACGCACTCTCACAACCGGGAGCTCTAACAGGAGCCCTCAACTATTACAGGAATGTCTTCAGGTGGGGAATTCACTCAGCCAAGGATGGATTACGTGAAAGGATTTTTAAAATCTCTATATAACAGTGATATGTCATATGTGTTAAGCAAAATCTGTATGATTTATAAGATATCAAAGAATAATATTAAAGTTAAAAAGCTGTTAAAAACACACCAAATAAAAGTTTGCTCTCTTACATTAAAATAGGAATACTGAAGATCAGCAGTATGCACAGTTCAGTTCTAAACATTCAGAGAAAGCGCTCCACGATGAGCTGCAAGGACAGGCCCAGTGTTTTGGCACCACAGTCTCAGCTGTGACTGCTACGGTCATATCAGCTGCAAAATAAATTAGCAGTAAACTGCCAGACATAAAATAGCAGAAAATAGCTGTTGTATGGTTCATTTCAATGCTCTCAATCCCAAATTTTACACCCTCAAAAAGTAGAAACACTTTCAAATACATAGGCAATAAGACCAAGATCTAAGTAACCGTAGAAGTGTCACGATACAGTGACATTTCAAAATTTGTGCATGATAACAATACAGCTCCTGAGCCTTAGCTTATCTAGAGAAGGGCCTGGGTCATAGTAGATCTCAGGACTAACCCACATGTTAGCATGACACTTGAAAATTTACCTGCTGTTTTCTTCAGTGAGTTCTCAAAAAACAGATCAAGCAACCAATTTATTAATGCTTGTTTCTGTTCCTCGGTGCTGCAGACATTGAGGTGCCAGATTTAATCTTTAGATTGTGATGCTTGGAGCACGTGTAAAATTGATTTGATTGCGGTTTTTAAGAGAGCTTCAGTGTGTTTTGCAGCCCTACAAAACTTAATGTTTATATTAGAGATGGACCGATCCGATATTACGTATCGGTATCGGTCCGATACTGACGTAAATTGCTGGATCGGATATCGGTGAGAAATAAAAAATGTAATCCGATCCATTAAATATCAAAAAAGCACCTCACAAAACTTGCGACACGGCGTAACTCGGCTCATAACCGTAGCATGTCGGAGCAGTGTGCTCACGTGATAGAGCGGCTGTGTGTATTTGTAGCCTCGCTAGCAAACCAGCATTTCATCTCCGAGGAAGTGATCCCAGAGAGAAGTAAAGCAAGTGTGTAAGTTCATCTCTGAATGTTTGTAAAGCGTACCTACGTTAAGCTTAACCGATATATGGAGCGACTGCCTCTCTCCCTCCCTCTCCTGCCGCTACTTCATGAAACTGCTTAATGATCAGCTGATCGGCTTTTCTGTCGCGAGTCCGTCTCTCTTCTTTGTTTTTGGCTCACTTTGCACCAGAAAGAGGAAACCAGCGGCTGAACAACAGCAGCACGTTTAACCTTGATAAGCTGTTGTTAGAATTTATTTAATATTACTTTCTAGACCAGGATCCTTTTCTACGTAGCTGACGTAACTGTGCAGGGGCGGATCTAGCAAAGTTTAGCCAGGGGGGCCGATAGGGCATGAACAGGGAAAAGGGGGCACAAAGACATACTTTTCTTTCTTATTCTCATTTAAAATGTCTAGCTTTTAATAAATAATTATCTGAATCTTACGCCCAAAGTTTTAATCTGATGTAAAATGTATAGAAGTCCATTACTGTATATAGTAACTGTTAAGTCTAATATACCCTAGTAAGCTATAGTACTTTTTCCTTTGGGAAGATACCATCTGTGCAGTCTGCAATTCTGTAGAAGAAAGATGTTGAATCTATTTAATTATTCTTGAAAAATAATTTATTTCTGTGCATTTTTTTTTTCACACTGCATCAAATTAAAGTTGATTACGTTGATTAAGCATCATGAGGTGGGGGGTGGTTCCCTTTTTTTTTTTTTTTGCTGGGAGTTTGCAACCCTATTAGTTAGGTTGCTTAATATTTCTGCTAAGTACTCTTTAAAATACCAGAATAGGAAGGATGGAGTAGGTTTAAGTTTATTAGATTGATCAGTATTGCTGAACTATGAAATATTTTGGGTGCAGTGTATTTTTTACATACAGGTATAACAGAATAGCTTTAGTGTTGTTGTTTATTTAAACTTGAGTATGAACTTATACAAAATGCAGCAAGATATTAAAAAAACAGTTTTATTGATTAAAAAACACACTATATCGGATTAATATCGGTATCGGCAGATATCCAAATTTATGATATCGGTATCGGTATCGGACATAAAAAAGTGGTATCGTGCCATCTCTAGTTTATATCTCCTTTATCAAAAATGCTAAAAACGAAACTAATTAAAAAGGCCAAACTCAAGAGTCTGTAACTAAAAATTTTCATAGTATGAGGCTAAAATTTCATTAATTATATACTAAAGTAATAGCAATATTTTCTCAGTATTTCTTCTTATTATTTTTAACATACATTTTGGTCATGATATTAATTAAGTAACAAAAAATAAAATTATAAATATTAACATCCCTAGTCCCTGTTTTTATAACTGCATCTCATTAGTAAATCAGTTTCTTAACCCCAAAATAAGGGAATCACGGTTTGCACCCTATTAGTCTAAATTTATTACTTTTAAATGTTTTTTTAGTCATTAAGTTTTTGTTTATGGCTTGTAAAGTAATTTTCTGTCGTGTCAGTTTCATAAACTTTATGTTCTACGCTCGAAAGATAAACAAGGTTTTTGTTGTGTAGTTTGCATTTAGTAGCACCATCTACTGTCAGAACTCTGGGGGAACAGAAAACTGAGCCTGTACTTCTGTCAGTGCTACAATACCGTGTCATATTCACATTCACATCTTTCCTACATGTTTACTGGCAAACAATGGTCCGCTTAAACGAGATCAAAGAAAATCTCAGTGCATGCAATTTTGACATGTGACCTATACATGCATGGCTGAGCGTGCCATCTGCTCCCTTCTCAAGCAATCAGTTATCTCAGAGTAGCTTTTGTATGCTTACGTAAAAGAAATCTCAGTGACCCATGCCCACTTAGTCTGTCTGTTAGTGGATAGCGTACCTAAATGTAGAGGGGACAAAAATAGGTGAATGCACAGTCAACATTCAGCCATCCTTTTAAATGTATATCTGCTTTCTGGTCTGAGACAGGATGGAGGCTGGAGGACATCTCAGCAGAAGCGTGCCGTACTGCATGTGATGTTTAACAACTGTGATACTACAGAACAGGATGTTAAATTAAGACCCAGGTGCTGCGGGTCCATCGGAAATCTGGTATAAAACTTTTCATGCTCAGCTGAGTGAGAAAAGCTGGAAAATGACAAAAATAGGAATCTACACTGTGGGTTAGAGTTACTAAACAGGGCAAAGTAGTCTGGAGCGCAATCCCTAAATAGCGCTCATGGGTGTGGTTAGTTTGGTTTACGTAAGTTGTGCTGTTTCCTTAAAAACAAGTGCAGACATTCCATTTTAATATCAAACACAAAAAAAATAAGACATGAATCCCTCCATCCATCCATTCTCTTCCACTTATCCTTAACATGGTTGTGAGGAGCCCGGAGCCAATCCTAGCTACATTAAATATAGTTTAATGTTGCTGGGATAAATATAGTTTTGTGAAGTTTTTATGCAGTCTGAGAGAGAAGTACTCTGTCAGGATAATAAGGTACTCTGAGGTCGTGTGAGATACGATGAGGCCTGATTGTTCTAAACTTTGTATGTAAGGCGAAGGATTTTAAATTAAATTCTGGAGTTAACAGGAAGCCAGTGAAGAGAATATGGGACGAATGTGATCAACTGAAGGCTTTTCATGTCGCTCCTTTCTTTCCGTAGCTCCCTCCCTCTGAGCCATAACCACGTCAGGTCACCGGTTCTGCTGCTGTGGGGAGAGCGGGATGCCTTCTTGGAACAGGAAATGGCCGAGGCTTGCCGCCTCTACATCAGGAATCATTTCCGTCTTAACATCATTTCCGGGGCCAGTCACTGGCTGCAGCAGGACCAGCCCGATATCGTAAACACCCTCATATGGACCTTCCTCAAGGAGGGCGAGGGACGTAAAAGCTACAGGAACTAAATCCACAGCGAGGCCTCCTCCAGCACCTCTCCTCTCCCCACTCACTCCCTGGAAGCCTGGAATGTGCCTGTGACACCAAGCGACATAGTGATAATGCAATCATTCTTTAAATCTTTCACATGTTTCAGATATTTTTTAAAGAAGTCAGCCGTAAAGGAAGAAATCAAAGCACACTTCACCAGAGAGGACACTGAACAGTACGCGTGACACATATTCAAGATGTTTTTTGCACACGACATCCGCCTTAAAGTTTGTCGGTTTCAGCATTACAAATGTGTGGCAGAATCTCCTTTGTGACTTGTATTGTGTGGTGCCTTTTTAACTTTCGAGCTGTCGCAGTTTAACGATGTCCTGCGAGTTTGGGGATGTGGCGTCGCCTGCTATACTTGTGTGTTTCAATGGGTCGCTCCACTCCACTTTGGGCACAGTCCTTTGGGAGGCGTAACCCTCCCACTCCCTTTATCAGGTAGTGTTGCTGAAAGGAGCTTCTTTTTTTTTTTCAATCTTTTCCTCAAAGATTAATGCTCAAATGTAGAGAATGTTATCTTCCTGTATAGAAATGTCAGTGATGGTTGACTATTGTACTATTTTGTATCTCTTCCTACACACTGCATTTTGAAATTCACTGAGCCAGGTCTACACCATTTGATTTTATAAATAAACTAAGTGTCAAACTGTCAGACTTCACTGCTTTTTTTTAAAAAAGATAATAATGGATTTGAAGTTAAAAGCAGAAAACCTCCAGATGCCCCTCTGTGTGTCTGTTACTGTCTCAGATTAAAAAAACCTACCAGAAATAGCAATGGATGCTCTGTTAAATATAGCACAGAGCTGAGTGGCACTGCATATTTATACCTCCACTGTGTGCAAACAGAAATGTTCATGTGGAAATAAGGTGAGATGTGTTCATCAGACAGATATTTACAACCCCGATTCCAAAAAAAGTTGGGACGCTGTATAAATGAAAGCAGAATGCAATGATCTGCAAATCTCGTAAACCCATATTTTGTTCGCAATATAACACAGAAAACATATTGTGTAAACTGAGACATTTTACTGTTCCATGACAAGGATTGGCTCATTTTGAATTTGATGACGGAAACACTTCCTTAAAAGGTTGAGAGAAAGACAACAAAAGGCAGCGAGCGTAAGCGGTACTAAAAAGACAACTGAAGGAACAAACTGTAACATTAGGATAACTCGCAGCAGGTCAGTCACATGACTGGGTATAAAATGAGCATCTTAGAGGGGAAGAGTGTCTCAGAAGTGCTTGGGTAGAGGTTGACTAACCAGCAAAAAAACTCCACAAAAAATTGTGGAACATTTTCAGAATAATGTTCCTCAGCATAAACTTATAAAGACTGAATATCTCATCACTGACAGTACATAAAGTTGTCATAAGATTCGAAGTATCTGGAGTAGTCTCTGTGCACAAGGGACAAACGCGAAAATCAGCATTAGACGCCCATGATCTTTGATCTCTCAGGTAGCACTGCTTTAAAATCATGATTCTGTCATGGAACTCACTGCATGGGCTCAGGAACACTTCCAAGAAATCACTGTCTGTGAGTACAGTTTACTGTGCCGTCCACAAATACAGGTTTTAAACAGTTTTTTCTAGTCAGACGATTCTAAATTTGAAATTTTTGTTGGAAAACATCAAGGTGCCATCAGTCCTGTAAGGTATATACAAATTTGAAAACAACATAGGCTCCCATTCACAGAATGTCTTTTCAGCAAAGTCCATGTATATTTCAGTAAGATGATGATAAACTGGATACTTTGTAGTAGAAGAGTCGGGTGCTGAACTGGCCTGCTTGCTTCCAACTCAGAACTTTTTGAACCTCATGAAATGAAAGATTGCAAATCATTGCATTTTGTTATGGTTTACTTTTTACACAGGTCTTATCACTTTGCCAACACACACACACTCACTGCTGTTCAGGTGAACAGCATGTTTCACACCATGGGACGCAATATTTTGTATGGTTTTTATATATATTTATGTAGAAATCTCAATAATTGCAATTTAGGTTATAGACTTAGCAGATACAGCTGCAGTTTTTTACATTCTGAATAATCAAATGTTGCCCTCATGAATGACTTATGTTTGGAGAATACAGTAAACATTATATATTCCTATATAACAAGTATCTACATAAATAATCTGTAAAACAGCACTATAGTTATTAGAAATTTTACAGTTTACTTTCATTATCACATATATAGTGATTATACCGAGTCTATGCCCAGTGCTACATTATTCGTATTTATCTATTTTTCTCATGTACAGTACTGTACAGTGGCATCATTAACTCGGACTAATAATCCGGGATGGAACAATGACGTAAGTGCTAGTAAGGTGAGCTAGATCATTTGCTGCCTTCACTGACTCCGGTAACTCAGTAGAAAACAGGCTTATATTTTCAGGTTTCTATTAACTGGATATTATAATGTATGCATATTTGAAACAAAAACCAAAAAAAGGCCTTTTTTATATGACACTGTGAACCACAATAAAATATGAAATATTTATCGGTGGGTTTTCACTCTAACCTTTCATAATTATGTTTTTTTTTTTCTAAATGTGTTGAAATCTTCATATTCCTGCCATATATGGCTGCTCCAGTACGCGACCCTCCTCCTTCTAGTTGTTTGATAATTCTAGTTTTTTCTCTTGCTAATGTCACTTTAGTATGCTTTCATTCTTTCTGTATTTATCATCACTTCTACTGTATAAAAGAAAATAGATTTCAAAATGTGGAGCTACATTCCATGTCTCTCATCTCTGAAGTATTCACCCAAACAAACCCGTCCATTCTTGGCGTTTCTGTTTGGAAGAGGTTGTACGTGAATGCATCGTTTTCTTTAGCTAGGTAGCTTTTTAGGTGTACTGCGCATGTGCCGAAACTCCGGACTTATAGGCTTGTCCACTCCTTTTTCGTTTGACAAACCGCGTCGTAGTGGGTGGCGAACAGCGTGTAGCAGTGATGTCAACAACATTGGTCAGTGGGTCAGCATATTCATTTAATTTATCCTTAACGAGCAGTTACCGAGCCTCGTGCTCCCAGGCAGCTGTCGGCTGGAGTTAATTTGTGCAGGTGTATTTTTTTGACGAGGGTAGTTAAAGGTTAAAGAGGGTAACTTACTGTTAACGGTAGCTCCTCGTAGCTAGCATGCTAGCAGCCAGAGGAAAATGAGATTGATTTGCTTACAGTACCAACTGGAGCCCACAGAGAACGAGGAAACACCTGAGCTAGAGCAGGTGAATTTGGGCTCCGTGTATTTAATTTTGTAAAAGGATTGCTTTATTGAGTATTAAACTTTACACAAACAGACACTGGTTAATATTTGCGGTGCTGGGTGTGTTTTCTGTTGGAAACACACGAAAGCAGGTATTTTACTATGGATAACATCATCATCATTTTTAGTGGTACGGCTAAATAAATTTCTCGGTCACGTAACGTGATGAATTTGTGTCGTTATTGCGGTCATCTCTTCCAGGTTTCATTGATTTCGCCAAACTTGGCTAACAGCGCCTCTTTGGATAGAAAAGGAAAGTTAATATGAGTCAGCGACTGTGGAGAAAGATGGTATTGCAGCATATGATTACGGAAAAAAAAGGTGAATGCAGTAGCCTTTTGTTGTCCTGGACTATGTCACAGCACTTGTCAGGTGATCCTTGTTGGTGTAGTTGTCACAGTTTGTGATGATCTGCCTCACTTTGTCATAGTGTGCACACAGAATGCCACTGGAAGATGTGGTTCTCATTCCACCAGAACACCTTTGAGTTCACAAGCTGAAGTGTGTCTTCCCTCTTGTCTCACTTGTAGAGAACATAACACACCATGATCACCAGTGAGGCAGCGAGACTCGAATTCCAGGTCAAAGAGCGCAAACACAAGGATCAGCTGAAGAGATGTTTATCTTCTGCTTTGTCTGCAGACCTGAACAGGTAAGGTGTCTGACACTGACCCATAAAGCTCAGTGTTAAAGGCTGGGCTTTGACACATGTGCCACAAGTTTTCATCCAGCTGTCCGAAGCAGTTCCGAGCTGTCTAAGGATAAAATTGACCAGTTCTTGTGTCCAGTAATGTGAACTTGTAGAAAGAGCTGATTAAATCAAACAAAAAAGACCACTTTTAGCTTAATTAATTCAATATCAGATTTTGCAAAGATTGAGTTTTATGACTTTACACCAGACTGTTGAGATGCTGTGGGTGTGCAAATTGGGTATTAGGAACACAGCGAGTAAAAAAAAAAAAATATATATATAAATAAATTAGGAGGCAATAAAATTTAGAGGGAACTCAAAACTTTTAAGACTAAAGTTGTAAATTTACACATTAAAAACTTGCAAATTTACAAGAGAAAAACAGGGAAAGAAAATGTCACTGCAGTACTTCACTTTTCAGGTAAAGTGTAAACCTATCCCAGCTGCCATAGCGCAAGAGGCTGGGTACACATTAGACAGTTCATCAGTCTGTCACAGGGCTATCACATAGAGGCATTCAGCGATTCATACTCAAGTTCACACCTGCATCCCGTTTATAATCACCAGTTAATCTGATCCCACTGCCTGTCTTTGGACTGTGGGAGGAAGCCGAAATATCCAGGGAGAACTCATGCAGACATGAGGAAAACATGCAAACTCCACACAGAAGGGCCCTGTCCAGATTGCAGATTTGAACCCAGGAGCTTCCTTTAATGTGAAGCAACAGTGCTAACCACTATGCCACCTTTGTATGCTACTTAAAAAATATTTCTAAGATTCAATTAAAAGCTTCTAAAAAAGCAGCAAAATGTGGTTATAAAAAGTAAAGCTGGAGTTAAAATTTACTGTCTGCACCTTGATAACCCAGGCTAGATTTTCTGAATGTTCAGTAACACACACACACACTCATAGCATTTAAACCGATTGCACAGCCTGTCAGACAGCTTTATTGATTAAAGATTTGGTGTCACACTGAGATATTCATCACTATAACTGAGAAAAAAAAACTTTTTAGCAGTAACTCCAGTGCTGTTCAAATGTTAAGAGTATAGAGCTGGTTTTCAGACCTGTATTTATTCTTTCTTTGTGAAAAAGTAACCCATGTCATCTGACATATTGTCAGTATTTCTTTGTCTGTTGGATGAAGGCACCTGACATTTTCTTGTCTTTTTAAGAAGCTTCATTGGCATATACGTTACCTACATGTACTTATCGACCATTTTGACACAGTCTAATAAATGATGTTGTTTCACAGCCAGTGCTCTTTTGAATCAGGCCAAGTTTTCCTTTGGGGAAAAAAAGATTGCTTTCCAAATGTCTCTTAAACGTGCTTGGCACCATATTAGAGTTATAATAAGAAGAAATGACAGAAGTGTATTTGTGAAAACCATAATTATTCATGATGTGTTAAAAGAACACAAAAGAACACAGAAGTTTGAAAGTAACTATATTTAGTTACTTTCAAACTTGCATTTAAGAAATGCCGTGGGTGGAGCTTTTCCTCAGATAATAGGATCAGTGGATCTGGAATATAAAACTTGGTGCAAGCAAAGTTGCACTAGGTTTCACAGATAAATGGAACCTCTGGGATGTGGATCTCCTTGGTGCACGGGCAGCATTTCTAATCAAACGGTAATACAAGTGGACACAGCACCAGAGTTTGAAGTCATAGTGTCCAGTTGGCCATCAGCTTAATGGTTTCTGGGTCATTGGTTATTGAGGCTGGATGAGATAATAAGACCACCTCAAGACTCTGCTTGTGTTGTTCTCAAGTGGAAAAATGGGCCATCAGATGAGTCTTCAGAGCCTTGGGCCTTTTCTTCATTGTCTCCTTTCTGTGTTTGTTCTTAAAGGTCAATAAAATATGAAACTGTCTCCCAACTTTTGTTGTTTTATTTATTTTGTTAAACACCGCTGTTAAAGTGTTGTGATGTGTTTCTCCAGACTACTGCAGGAGGAGCTGGAGGCTGATGTTTCTCTGTATGCTGGCTCTGGCTCGATCCGAGCACACAGAGCTGTATTGTTGGCCAGAGCTCCTGATGTCCTTCAGGGACAGACGCACAAAGATCCCATCATCATCCATCTGCCAGACTATGAGCTATCTGGGCTCAAAGATTTCCTTAGGTAGGTCATTTCCCTGAGTATACATGAAACCTTTGCTCTACATCTGCTTCCTAGTAGGGGTGTTATGAGACAGTAGTTATTCCCTGATGTGTTATCTTTGCTGCTTCAGTGTCTGTCTGACAGGGGGCGCCAAGTGCTCCATATTTATTCTGAAGGGCTGGTAATCTTGATTCAGTGAGCTCTGCAAATGCTGCAGCTATTGAATAATAAATTACACTGCTCATTTTCAAGTTCTTGCTGAGACGCACAAATACCAAACTGAGTTTTAATCAAAGCCTTGCAGCGCAGACTTTGATCCAATGAATGGAGTCTCATTAGCAAATTAAAATTAGGACAAGAAGCCTTCCTCTTACGACTGCACTGCCACAGAAATGAGAATTCACTTTAAAACTTCTTTCACAGCAGCACTACTTATTCTATTACCTGGTTCTGGAAGAGGTTCTTAATAGTTAGTCACTGTACACTAAATAAGGTCATATAGAAACTGCTGCTACTGAAAGGGTTCAGCTTTTTTTTTTCCTGCTATATGTGGTAGGTGGGAAGCAAAAGAGTGATGTTTTGTAGACGGTGAAATTTAAATGAAACCTCACACAAAACCTTATTACTAAAATGAAAAATCTACTCAGAAATCCTTATGAAAATGTCCACCGTTGTGGTGGTGCAGGAAAAAGTGATCTGTGCAGCAATGTCACCAAATTTGTTCAAATTGTAATTAAACTTAAACTCATCCTGTGTGTCAGTGTCATTTACAGTGTAGCTAAGCATGCTAGTTAAACAAAGAACTCTAAATTTTATATATTAATTCAGGAGATTAAGGGAAAGAAAGAGGTGGGGAGAAGCAGTATTTTTGGATGTTTATTTCAATTAGAAGACTCATCAGAAGTCTTGTAAAATGTTTCGGTTACTTAAACAAGAAACAAGGACACAGTGGCTGAAAAAACACAAAAAAATAGATGGGCAGAAAGAGAGAGAGAGATCACTATTCAACATGCTAAAAACATGAAAGAGTTAAAAAATGTTTCCTAGGCCAACATTAAAATACAGAATAACTCTTAATCACATCTATGATTAAAAAATTATGTAACAACAACAACAACAAGTTGACGCGTACATAAACTGATAAAGTACAGAGGATATCTTATAGCACTGAACTGCACCTCAGTCTTCTTATAGAGCGAGGATAAGCAGAGGAGGGAGGCTCTCGTGATAGTCAGCTCCCTGTTTCTGCATCTGTTTGCACTAACTTAAACTTAGTTAAAAACAAGTAAGGACAGTTGGTTGTTAGATTTGAGTAGTGGAGATTACTAAAGCCTCATTCATTACACCAGCAAAAATGGTACATGTTTTTGATCTTTAAATGGCCACTGGGAGCAGCAGCAGTGAGCAAAAAATGAATATACTTTCAAGCATGTGACTAAAAATTTGCATTTAGCTGGTAACACCTAGGCAAGGTTATTATAGTGAAATAAAACAAAATGAGGTGTGAAAAAACATTTTACTCACTGATATTATAATGTTTATACACTAAAATAAGTATATATAGGAATGTCTTAAGTTGTAGTGTTTTATAGTTTGTCTAAATTTGTTATAACCTGTTTGCTTTGTTGCTTTTCTTTGAGACTGACATGTCCATATGACAAGCAGTGTTGTGTCTGTATTATATTTCTGAACTTCAATTAAAAAAAAATTAAACCAAAATGAGCAGATCTCATTTAAGTGATTTAGTGATTACACCATCCAGCTGACTTGTTAAATGGTAAATGGTAAATGGCCTGCATTTGTATAGCGCTTTACTTAGTCCCTAAGGACCCCAAAGCGCTTCACACTACATTCAGTCATCCACCCATTCACACACTGGTGATGGCAGCTACATTGTAGCCACAGCTGCCCTGGGGCGCACTGACACAGGCGAGGCTGCCGGACACTGGCGCCACCGGACCCTCTGACCACCACCAGTAGGCAAACATGGGGTTAGTATCTTGCCCAAGGATATTTGGCCTGCAGCCTGGAGCAGCCTGGGATTGAACCACCGACCTTCTGGTTAGTGGCTGACCTGCTCTAAGACGTAAAGAGTTTTTGTTTTTTCTTTGTTTTTGTTTGTTTATTTGTTTTCTTTCTGGGGGAAACCACTCAGAAAGTGTCTGCTTGGTTCGTTTTCTTCCTCTTTTGTTGTTTTGACTATGACCGTGACACAAACTGATACAATAACACAATACCCAGAGCAGAGCAATCGCCTTTCAGAAGGTGTTAGGGCAGAGGTCTGGCCTGCTAGCCTCTTTATTAAATGCTTCACTGAGCAGGAACAGCAATTTCGGCACACTTTAGATCGCCTAGCTGCATCAGATGAGACTGTCATTTAAATATGTATGAAAGATTCTTAATTAAATTTAGTCTTTCTCCCCTGCAGGCGAGTGTACACAGCAGACCAGAGCATGCGCTCGGCTCCAATAATCCCAGATGTTGAGGGCTCCGTGCCAGAAAGTACTCTGCCTGCTCCCGACACAGCAGACCTTCATAGATCCACTGAATCAGGTAAATAGATCCAGCCTCTTTTCCATGAAGGGTTTATTTCAGGTTATGTGACGGCTCAGCTGCTCAGCAACTCTCCCGCCTCCACTTTCTTCCCATCATGTTATCTCAGCCATAATCCACTTAAGAGCTAATCGCTTTGAGATCCCTGTTGTTGTTGGTAATTACAGGATTGCCACGCTGTGGATAGTTCATGATTTTACTCTGCTTTTATATTTTACAGTATTTTTAACTTGGTTTACTGGGAGCTATCTCATATACACACATTCTGTGTGTGGTCTCAGCAGATTAATATAAGCCTAAAGCTTTCCTCTTTTTTTCACCCTCCACTTCCTGTCCTTCCTCATTATCCTTCTCAACTCGTGTGCAGATGCTGTTGTTCTCGAGCCAGCCTCTGGCCTCGGAGCTGACCTGCTGGATCTGTACCAAAGGGGAGAGCAGTGTGACATTACCATCCAAGTAGCAGATCAGGTCTTCTCCTGCCACAGGTAGATCTATTCAAGGCAACATTTTCAGCCATCTGTATCCAAACATTGGGAATAAAAAAACGTTTTTTTGCAGCTCAATTTACATTTATTTCTATGCTTATATGATCATATACAGAAATTACCCTTTTTTTACCATAACTCAAAACGTGTAAAATTATATGCAGTTTGAATGAAAACAAGTAAAGATTAAACCACTGGGATGTGTTATATAAATGAGAAAGTGAGGTGACACTGTAAGACACAGTTAAGTTAATTCAGGTCATTTCACTGAATTAGAGTTAGCCAAAAATCGGCGCAGTATTTGGATCGGATATTGTTTGATTCTGAGTCAGAAGGCTGAAGTGGGTTGAGCTACATAGTGTCTATTTTATTCTTTGTTCATTACATCACAGTTCAGCAGCAGCAGCAGCTAATGGCTGACTTGAGAGCTAACATAGTATGGAAGAAGGTAATACAATTTAGAGGTATTTCACATCTGCTACCCCAGCAGCTTTGCTTTGTCTCTTTGCAGCTGACTTAACTGCAAACTCCAACCAAGTGACTGAAAGCTCTGACCATGGTGCTTTCTTTGTCAGCTCCTCTCTTTCTCCATATGTTTGGTTTCAAATTTTTGGGGAAGCTTAACATTATTACACGTCACCTGTCTCTTGTCAGCTGTTCCCCACAGGTGAGGCTGGAAAGGAAAAAACTAGGATGACCATAAAATAGTATGCAGTAAAGACTCACTGAGCGCAAATAAAACTCGAGCAAATATTTTTGGTGAATAACATAAATTAGTTCATGTTGTCTTTCATCTTTGTCTGATGTAATTTGTTCTTTTAATAATAATTACCAATCCAATGTTCAATCCAGCAATATTGAAGTCAAGCCTGATGTTTCCTCACACATAAAGGAACGATTTATAGTTTGAGGAACGCAGCTTATGGACTTATTACAAGTATTTGATAGGTAGTCAGTATTAGCAGTATCCAAAAACCAAAGTATAGGTATTGTTTTGAGGCTGAAAAAATTGGCTTGGTATATCTTTATTTGCCTTATTATGTTCTTTGTTTCCTCTGATACATTTCCCATAGATTCTCTAAGTGTTATGTGTTGATGGGATTGAATTTAAAGTACCTAGGTGTGATTTCCATTATTTCTTGGTTATTTTTTGGTACTCATAACATCAGAGGCAGCGCCTCACCTCAGCACATCACAGCCACATTTATCAGATGTTAAACAATAAAGCGCTTGTGCGTATGCTGTTGACTCATGCAAATGTGAAGCAGTGGTGGTGGGCGGTCATTCAGCAGTGCAGAGGTTGTAGTAGCTATGGAGACAGGATTTTCCCAGCTCCTGCTCAGGGGACCCATTAGCCAGAAAAAGCTCAGCAGAGAGGAGAAGCTGGGCTCTTTTTCTTTTTGTTGTTCTTTTTTTGGGGCGGGGGGCTTTCTGTGTGGAGTTTGCCCGCTTGGTGTTCTCTGGATACTCCAGCTTCTTATGGCATGTCCGAAAACATGCATGCTCAGTCAGCTGGTGATTCTTAATTGGCTGAAGGTGTAAATCTGAAAGTGAATGGGTGTCTGTTTCTGTCTGTTAGCCTTGTGATGGACTGGGGACCTGTCCAGGGTGTACCCTGCCTCTTGCCTAATGAACACATGGGATAAGCTCACCATGACCCTGGATTTAATAAGTGGTAAAGAAAATGGATTGACTGTTAGAGTTCAGCTGTAGTCAACCAAAAATATTTGATCCCCTCAAACTGTACCTACTGTTAAACCAACTGACTGATAACGTATCTTTACCTTCACAAATGTTTCTGGCAGATTTTGTTAAACAAACTGCCTTCTATCCTATTTAGCCTAAGAAAATCAAAGTCATTAATTAAATGTGTGGTTTACCACATTTAGACTTTATTTTACATGCCACTAATATTTGATAAACACTGCCATAAGAAAGAAAGCAATGTGGACTCAAGGGTGTACAGTAAAAAAGGAATTTACAGAAAAATCTCTCGTGTCTTTAATGTCTTTAGAAATATTCTAGTCTCGTGTATTTTTATACCAGTGATGGTACAGTGAGGCCAGTGAGACTAAAAATAGCCTTTAAAGACTCAAGAAAACTTAATTTCTTTTATTTTATTTTATTTTTTTCTTCTTGCTTGTCACTTCAAAGCTGCTTAAGTGCAAACAATTTCAGTTGCAAATGATGTGAAAAATAAATGGTAGGTGGCTCTCTGACATGCAGCTGTCTGCTTTATTGGGTTTCTAGGGCAATCCTGTGTGCACGATCTCAGTACTTCCGAGCAATGCTTAGCGGGAGCTGGATGGAGAGCTCCAGACAGTGCATCACTCTGCAAGGGTAAGGCCAGTACATCAGCATCACATAGCAGCAGAACATAGGGATCAATAATACACCTCCACTTCTGGTCTAACGTAATTTCTGAACTGTGCAGTTGCATATAGAGCATTAATTATTCATGCATTGCTACAGAGGTGGCTCTGCACTGTATGTGGTTTCACTCACAATGCCATGTTTAACTCCACACTTCAAAAACAGACACAGACACAGCCGGTGTGCTGTCAGTGAAATCTCATATAGTTGGCTCAGATTTCAACCAAGCAAAGTTGGAATGTTTCCTCTGCGAGGCACATAAATGTCTTTTCATCCTTTTCCTCCTGAAGAGCCCCCGCTACCACCCACCCAATCAGCATCGCCATCACCACCCGCATTCTCCTTCTTTCAGAATGGCAGAGGCAAATGAAGCCCATTTTTCCCTCCAGGGAGAGACGTGTCACACACCTCAGCATTACTGATCTAAGGGTAACGGGGAAGACAGAAATCAGAATAGAGTGCCTGCACATGTAGGGGAACCTGTGAGGCCCGTATATTGCACATGGATTGAGTGCTGCATGATAAATTGATTTTTATTTACTGGCTTATTCGGCTTTATAGCCAAAGAAATGTGCATAGATCGAGAATATTAGAGTGAGATCTGGGGCAGTTTCGTTTGTTAACCTCCAATTCAAGGCTTATAAAGAGTTTGTTTTAATCTTTTTAGCTTGGGGCCAGATGAGATGGACATCTTGCTTCAGTTCATGTACGGAGCCATTGTGGATCTGCCCAGAAGAGCCAGTGCCAGGTATTGTATGTACACGAAACTGGCAGAAATAAAACTCAGAACCAAGAAAATATGCTGACCTGGATGTGGTGTCTGTTGTTCCACAGTCAGGTGATGCTGGCTGCAGACATGCTGGGTTTGGAGGGGCTGAAAGATGTAGTGGAAATGGTTCTGACCCGAGACTACTGCCGCTTCTTCCCTAAGGTGAGCTATTGACAAGCAGAGTACCTTGATGGATGGCTTTCATGGATTTGAATGAAAATATCATTAAAACCAGCATGTCGTTGAAGTTTGATTTTTCAGATATGTTGAATTTATGATCACACAGCAAAAAATAGTTCCAGCCTTCACACACAATCTTCACACAGTCATGTGTCTTCAATGTCCTAGGAAAGGTCCCTAGTTCTAATGCAGGATGTGTCCTTTTTTAATGTACATAATAGTATGTGGCATCATGGATTTAAAAAAAGAAAAAAGTTTTTGTGGTTACTGTCTCCACACATTTAGCTTTACGTGTCCTTAGAAAATCTCTTCAAAAAGGTAATCAGCTCTCGTTTTCTTTATTCTCTCAGTACTGAATGCTACTGCATCCTAAATGAAACGGTTTGAAAGCATTTTATATACTTGTATTGCTGTTTTTTTTCTTGTCTGTGTCCGGTTGCAGCCAGCTGATGGAGTTCAGAGAACAGTCCTTGAGTGCCTCTCTTTCACACATGCCTTAGGCCTTCAAAACCTCCATATGCAGTGTAAGCGGTAAGTGTCTGCACTCAGCACTGTTTGGGCAATTTAACAAGACTCCCACACTTTTGGAAGCTTTCTTACGGCTTAAAAATGCATATACTCACAAGGATTCAGAACCCAGAGGGTGAAGCATCTCTACAAAGAATGGACTGCTGTGTCTTCTTAGCCTGGGCCTGGCTGGAGTCTATTCAGTGCAGATGTCCAACTCCAGAGTAGCAAATCACACGTATAGACTCTAAGGTTCCCGTAATGGTGTTTCAGTGTTGATCCATCTTGGTGTCTGTTACTGCCAAATCTCTCAAACTTAGAATCAGTCAATATGAGATTTTTTCCATCATCTATTGTGAAATGCTGCTGTGGCTTAGCTCACCCCTTTGGCTTTGTTTCTCCTCCTGAGATTTGTTTGAGACTACAACTACACAGCATTCATTTGACAGATCTTTTGCTGATTGGAGTTATTCTAAATAAAGTAGTTCTTTATTTAGCACATTCTTTATTTGTTACAAAGTTTATTTTCAGTTTTGATTCATTGTTTACTTTTGATGTTTCTGATTGAGCTATGGCTTCGAGTGATCCAGAGCACTGCCTTCTTAGGACCTTCACCCAGCTGTGCTTGATGCCAAGAAAACAGGAATTTGACTTGTGACTTTTTCACAAATTTATCTCATAATTTATCTTATAATTGCCAATGCATCATTCATAACTCTCATAGGAGTTAGACCTATGCACAGGATGCGTAATACCAGGGGACCTGGGATAATTTTTAATTATTGCAAACAAATACGTGATATTTGTCCCATGCTAGGCTTGTGTATTTATAATTTCAGTGTAATTTACCAACCTCTTAATATTAATGCTGTGTGAATTGATGTCTGGGTGTCTACATTTTTGTTCTGATGTTGTGTTTCCCACTACAGAGCCTTTCGTGGCGTGTTTCAAACTACCACAGTGCTCAGTAAAGACGTTTACTTTGGCAACCAATGAAGCAATCACATCATCACATGAGAGTAAATGAATTCTGCTTCAGTGGAACAATGAAGCTCAAAGAAATCTGGTGTTTTGCACCAAAACAAAACACCAGTTTTACAGCAGATATTACATATTTTCATTCTGCTCTCGGATTTTATACACTTCACATGTGATGCGCATTTAAGTCTTTTTTTCAGTTTCGCATCTGATACTACTGCACACTGTGGTGTTGCACTCTGCAGTGAGTGGGCAAGAATCGTGTGAATGTAGGTCAGAGGAATCGGATGTGTTGAGGGAGGCTGTGAGCTGGCTGTGATGGTTCTTATTTGAAGTGGTGTGTGTAGATGTAAGTTGTGGGGAGGAGGGGGTGCCCTTACCCCGTTGTGTCTATTGAGTCTGATGAGTCACGCGACTGGGATGGTGAACCGAACAGTGCTGTTCTCTGCAGCAGTGCATTACCAAGTCTCTCATGCTCACTCACTCATTCATTTTTTTTTCTTCCCTCAAGCAACACGCTGCTGGCTGATACTCAGAGCCTCAGGGTTACGGTGCAGAGAAATTATTTTGGAATAAGTGATAGAATTGCTGAAATGAAAATTAGCCATCCTATTAATCTCTAATATGTCATTTTAGGTGGGTTGCAGAGCATTTTGTGAAAGTCTGGTGTGAGAGGAACTTCTCCCTGTTGCCACCTGAACTCCACAGAGCCTGCCTAACAGCTGTAACTGAAACAATGGTAAGTCTGTCCCTCCCAGAGTCTGCAGCTGTAATTATTCATATAATAGCACAAGTATCATCAAGCCGTGTTGTTTGGGGTTTTTTTCACAGGAAGGAAATTTGAACATGATCTAATTAAAGATGACCTTTATTAAATTCTTGGTTATTAATGGGTGGGTGATTGAAGAATATGATGCAGACAGATGGGGAGTGAGCCAGCCTTTTTATTGATAATTGAGTCGTGAGCCTGTCTTACATCACTCCAAAGGAGATAGTGAGCATCCTGCGGGGGGGGGGGATATATTGCTCATGCTTGCCAAGTACTTGGATTCTGTGCTGGCCAAGAGTGGTTGCACAACGCGAGGGAATCCCTCAATTGATCAATAGGTCCTGGGCAGGAGTAAAAGAGTGGTTTTGTATGGAGTTGTGCTCATTCAGCTTTAATTTGTTTTGTCACGTATCAAGAGTTTCTTTAGCTTATAGATGTTTCCATGCAGACTGTGCAGAACGCAGTGACCATGCTCTGTAGAACTGAGCAGCTGATTGGCTCTCTCCCTGAAGTCAAGTGGGCCAAACAGGTGAGAAGCCTGGCCACAGAGCTGCAGGACGAGAGCTTGCGTGTCATTGTGCAGCACTTCCCCAAAGTCACCCACACTCAGGCTTTCAAGGACCTTTGCATAGTGAGTTGGTGAAGTAGCCATACAAATACACTTTGATTTATTATGATGGTCTGGAAATGTAACAAGAAGCAGCCCCCATATTTATCTCTATGTCTGATTGCGTTACAGAGAGAAGAGTTTACTAGAGAGCCCACGCTGTTAAGGAAGCTTTGTTCAGCCATCAGGGAAGGTGTGACTGTGGATAACTGCTGTGACCTTTTCACTGCTGTGCACTCGCTTTGCGGAGATGACTTTGAGGAGGATTTTTGCATGGAGAGGCGATTGCAACAACCAGAGGAGGTGAAATGAGTCACAATTTTATTATATTACTGTATCACATCTGTGTAGTGCAGTTCAAATGAAACTTCCTTGCTTAGTTCAGTCCATGTAGATCTGTAACATTAATTACAATCAAAGGTGGGTAATAGTAAGTCACCTAGACCACCTGAAAAAGCAAGCAAATTTTAGTTCGCCCAGGACATGTTACGCCAATATTTTTGTTGACAAGTTATTAAGCAAACATTATTTTACCCTCGTATTTAATAATCTGTTAAATCAGCAACATTATAGAGGACTAAATATTCTAACATTGTGTTTTATTAATGTACGACACCACTTAACTTTTGGTTCTTAGATTTTTCGCAGCCACTTTAAGTGGTAGGTAATGGGGGAGCACATGGAAACAACCCTCGTAAAAAGGCAAGGTGGAAAATGAGAGACAGACAGATGATGTTACAGGATTTTAACGTGCAACATGGATGTTGCATGTAGCCTGTGTCAGCGAAAATTTATACAAACATACTTTACCACTTTCTGTACAATCAGCTGGATGTTGACCTGCAGGCAAAGAAGGCTACTGGTGGTAGCACTGCTAATGTTAGCTATGTTCAGCAAACTAACCTGTGTGGAGTGTTTCACATGCCACAAAATGTGGGTTATTGGTTAAATATTTGTTGACACATGTGAGTCATGATTTGAAATAGTTTTCAAATATACACACAATATTTAATCTTGTCAGTGAAAATGTTCTCAGTTTTGAGATTCTTCCTTTTTAGGAAATTAGTCTCCAGAAACATCCTTCATATTCTCTGCTTCTGTCAAAGTGTAAATGCTTGCACACAGATGCCACCACCACATGGAGAACTACACGTGTGACAGTTTCTGCTTGGTTGAGGGTTGGTGAACTTACATGTACTCCTAGTAATGTCCTAGCATCTTTGACCAAGGACAGAAGGCTTGTAGTATTCATCCTGTGCAAATCAACATCTTAGTGTTTATTTACTTATTATAATTTGCAGTTTGTTTGTTTTTTTGTGCTCACTTCACCTTTTCTCTTTAATTTTGCCCTGCACAAGAGGTGTGGGGCTACAATGAAAGTTGCATGCGAAAGTTTACACAGCCTTTTTGGATTTAAATCAGGAGGACTAATGATATTACACAAAATACAATGCAAAGACTGAAACATCTAAGATAGTAAGGAGGAAAATATTCATTAAAAGCATTTGGCCTGGAATACTTTGATGTCTTTAAACTGACTCAATAGTTATTAAAATTAACCTAATGTCTGTAGATAGAGAGCACAGACGTCTGAGCAAAGCACTGACTTTGCTTATCCTGTGCAAATGCACTGTACAAAACACACTCTTAATCCTGTGACTTTTGGACATTTGGTGAAATATTTTACAGTTGTATTTTTAATTAAAAAAATTACAGACATGACAGATTAAACATTTCTAGAGGCCCCTTGTAATATGTTTTCTATACAAAAGGAACTAAAATGGAAAAAATGTGGATTCTAATTCTGAGTTATTGGATGAACAAGTATAGAAATAGTGGCATGCAATGTGTCACTGTTTTGTTAAAGGGACTAATAAAACCATTCAAACAGGAACGTTAAGCTTGTTCGAGGACTTTCAGGAGAAAGTGACCTGGCTGAACATGTCAAAGCACATAACCCCTCTAAATACTGTACAGTACGGCACAATGGATTAAGCAGAGGGAGACTGTGACGTGTAACCCTCACTAATCTGCGTACCCTGTGTATCTGCCAGAGAAGGGTATGTGTTGTGGGTAAGGCGGAAGAGGTGGAGATTGCTCCTCCCTACTTGTCCAGCCTTGTTTTTTTAGAATCAAGCGAGGAAAAAGGAGTGTCTGCATCAGCCCGTGACATCACAGATTTCTCTCAAGGGAGCCCAAGTTGATTCTGCAACAGAGACGGGGAAGGAGAGGGAGGGGGCAGATTCAGCGAGCAAAGGGAGAAGGGAGGGGGTATTTGTTGCCATGGAGAAGGGTTCTTGAAGCAGCTGCTGATTCGCTTGTGCTTTAGCGCACCCCTTCCATTCTTCTCCTCCCTCTCTCCTCTGTATTACCGCCAGCCGTTCAGGCAAGAGATTTGTGCGCTACGCGGGCGGCTCTGGACCTTCCTGCTTCAGACGTTTTACGCGGTTCGCCACACGCAGGGATGGGAGACTCTATCATCCAAACACAGAGAGAGGATACTGGCAGGTAAAGAATTTTATTCCATTTATGGGACCTATTATATCCAGGCACACAGAAGGTTCTTAATGCGGTGTGTGGATGTAAGTGTTTTTTTTGTTGTTTTTTTTTTCCACTCTCCCTAACCCAGCCTAGTGCTGAGGCAGTGGTTCTGCATCATTAGAGAGGAACCAAAGCTCCGAAGCATATGCTGTTGGCTGATTTAATACTTCTTGGCTTCTTTCTGCTCTGTAACCTGGCCACTGCTAACCAATTTATTGTCTAGCCAGGGCTCTTTTCTACACATTTAAGCTATATTTTAACAGTGTTTGGCAGATGTGTGCACAGCAGTATGGTAAAGGCACCAGAATACGCCATGCTTGTTTTTTAATGGGTGTGAATGAAAGGCTGGATTCCTGTTTTTTGTCGGTCTGCACTGCTTTGCACATACTAATAATACACTGCTTTCTTAGAAGTGTGTTGAAATGTACTGCATGAATAATATATTTGGCTGGTATAGATGTGTGATTATTACTGCTACATTTCTTGTCTATTGTAATCAGAATTCACTCTTGCATGCAAACATAACAAATGCACTTTTAGCAAATAGAGTAAATTTCACTTTGCTTTAATTTTTAGCAATATTAGATATGAAGTATAGAAATGGCCATCCTCTGTCTGGACGAATGCTTACCAGACACAGGTGACCCCATCAGTCCACTGATTTAATGTTTGTTTCTTTAGTGGTAAACATAGGGTGTGGAAACGGGAATTTGTGAATGAACAGAATGGCTGCTTTAGCTCAGATAACGAACGAGACATCAGGACGGCGTCATTTATTTAAAAAAAAAAAAAAAAATGGTTCCAACTTTTCATCTGTGTTATGCTCAGATTTGAATATTGGCAGAATCCTGATTGGCTTATTGAAATGAACTTGATTTCATCCTTTTTTTTGACAGATGCGATTGATAAAGGGGACAGTCGAAGACTTGGAAAAAAGCCTGTATTCACTAGTTCACAGGTAATAATTTTAAATGGTTTGTTTCCTCATTTAAGGTCCTTTTTTATTTATTGTGGTTGCTATTAAGGACTCTGAGTTTTATGATTGCGAGGCTGCTTTAGCTCAGAGAAAAGTTGTGACCTGTCTGTTGCATGCCATATGTCATCATGGCTTTACCCTCACAGGAGAAGGATACCGTATGAAAAGAACAGCAGATGTGTCGATAAGATAAGCTGATTGAGGCATTTCAGATAGACATTGCCAAGAGTGGTTAGGAGCAGTGGAGCTGCTAAAGATTTTTCAGGAGGTGGCTTGAAGCAGTGAGAAGAGGAATGTTCAGCTGATAGATTCTGAGTGAAAAAAAGACAAAGGGATACACAATAGAATTCATAGCTTAGCTCTAACTATAGAGTGCTCAGGTGGCTGTCTAGATCTCAGAGTTGATAGATGGCATTGTTTCTAATGGTATGCTCTAGTGTTCCGTAGGAAACTCTAATATGATTTACTTTCTTAAGGCAGTGCTCTGTTTTGTGGCTTATTAATTCACTTCAGTAATACTGTTACATAACTAATGTGCTTTTTCCCCTGCAGTCAAGGGCTATAAAATGCCCTTCATCTGCACCTGAGAGTCCTCCTGTTCATAGGACCCAGCGGGTGTCTGTAAACAGAAATCCTTCCTCTCGCAGTGCTGCATCAGTCATGAAGTCTGATGGACTTGGGGCAGCTAACAAACCAGGGGATGGTCAAACATCCAAGGCAAAGAATGTGAAGAAACCAGCAGACAGAGGTGTAGCAGCAAAAGCAAAGACAGCATCAGCTGGGGTGCCAGTTGTCAATGGCACGGGAGCTGCGGGAGCTAGACGTGATATAGCCAGTGCCAATGGCCCCAGAAGTTCTCCTGGGGCTAAAGAGCATGAAAAGAAGCCAAATCCAGGTGCAAGGCCTAAAACCTCTCCCACAGGCGGCACATCTGCAAGCCAAACAGCAGGAACGAAAGCTCAAAAGAGCTCAGCAGGAAAGGCTGACAACACTGCTGGCACCACCCAAGCCCAGCCCAACACTTCATCTACATCAGGCAGTGCATCTCCAGAGAACTGTGCCAGCAGCCCTCGCAATGACACCCACTCTGTTCCAGGTTCACATTCTTTATTGACTTCTTTACATTCTGACTGACACCAATTACTGTATAGTACATCACAGCAGCCAGGTTGAAGTGTTAGTGAGTCAGCTCACTGACACTTCAGGGATAAAACTGTAGCTGAAATATGAAGGGGCCTCCAGACTAATTAGTATGATCAAAGTGGCGTTGTGCCCAGGAGGGATTTTGTGGAAGACAAGGGCAGTGTCATGTACGAATGTTGATTCATGAGGAAACAAAGTGCATGTGCCTGTCCTTGGAAACAAAACAGCAGAGGTCAAAGCCCTTTACAGCTGTCACACAGGGTGGTGTGACTGATTACTTTGAGCTTTTTTTTTAACTGAGTGAAGCTTTAAAGAGGTTCGGCAATCCCAAATGATATCAGTGTTCACAGCTCAACTGGGCCTCAGCTGGTACAAATGCAGCATGTCCCCCCCGTACTCCACCCTGAAAGCAACTGCCTGTAATGTGAGCTTAAGCGCTAAGAGCATCTACATTAGGCCACCTTTCTATTATTTCCTTCTACTCTCTTGTTTTTTTTAAATATAGTTGGAGGAATGAAATTAGTGCACTCACAAACTTCTGCTTGCAGCAGTTCTGCATGTGATCCATGTTCTTTGTTTTAGGCGCAAAGCCCAAACACCAGGCCAAGGCAGTAACCAAATCCCCAATGACAAAAGCTCCTCAGAGATCAGATGCAACAAAGACTAGCAGGTGAGTTTAACTCTAGCATTGCAGCACTTAACATGTTAATATATTCAGTCAAATGCTAATGGTTACATTTACCCCTTAGATGTTCCCATTTGGGGGCTTAGTATCAAATGACATTCAAGTAAAGTTTTAATATGTTAAATGGACTGTTACTTGTATCTTTTTTTCTCCTCTAACTGAGCACTCAAAGCACTTTTTACTCAGTCAATCATGGTAAAACAATCATGCAAGGCTTTATTCTTTATCTTTAAGTGCATGCACCAACTCATGCACTGATGGAAGCATAGGGAGCAATTTGGTCCCAAGGACCGTTACATAAGATGACCCACTCTACCTCCCGAGCCACAGCCACAGCCAGCTGTTCACTTCAAGGGTTTGGGAAACAAACAGTCACTTCCTTTTGTATTTTGGTTGCTAATAACTTTCTGTAAATAAGCAGCTTTAAAAGAAAAGTGTAATAAACAACGCTCTTCTATAACTCAAATTTCTGTGACCAAAAAACAAGCAAACAAACAAAGAAAACCCACTTCTGCCACCTGCAGTACTGGAAATATGTCAGAAGGTCAAAAACAACTCAGTCACCCAAATAGAGATGTGAGAGTGCAGAGAATTTTGTGTTCATGTATATTAAACGCACTTTGTAAAATAAGCACATCCAGCAGACACTCGCTCAATCTCATTGGTTTCAAGCAGTCAGTATGTAGAAAACCAAACATGCGTGAGACCGCATGTTTAGCAATGTAAATCTAGGGCAATTAAGATGTGCACTGCAGCACACTATTGCCTGATTTATTTATTTTTTTTAGGTCACATGTGGCTGTCAGGAGGATAAAAGCAACTGTGTAGTGTATTCTGACAAGCCTGTTATGGGTCTTTCAAAGGTGTTAAAAATATCTGTTTCACAGTCAGCATCACCTGACGTCTGCATCACAAGGGAGCACATTAATATTTCATTGGCTCCCCAGAAAGAAACCAACGAAAAAATTTTTTCTTCCTTAGCCTGCAAATAATTGAAAAATATCTTTGTTGCATTTTTGGGTCAGTTTTGAGTTTTCATCTGAGTGTGGTGTGGGTGGTGGATTGTGGTAAATGGTTATCGCTAAATTGTCTTTTCACATAAATTTTTGTGAGAAAACTGATCATGTTTTTTCTTTGTTTGGGGTTTTTTGTTTGTTTTTGCTGTTAGCAATCACAGCTATTGGGGGAAGCTTCTGTACACCTCTGCTGTGTAAATTCTCTCCTAATATCTCAGCTAAAAAAGACATTTTGACCTTGAGCCCACAGCATGTCTCAGACTGTAAAAATGTCCTCTGTGTTTGTGTTCCTGAAGTCTGACTTTGTTAAAAAGCAAAGAAAAACATCCTTCACAAGGACACGAAGTAACCACTAAAAGTTCCTTGGATTTATAGTCTGCTCATGTCTCAGAAGCTTGCCCTTGACCAAATTGGAGAAATAACATTGCTGCCCCCCACTGGTGTTAAATATTAATTCATGATTTGGATTTTTTGCAGCTCTTCCTGTAAATATTTTTATGATGATATTGTCCCGGAGTGTTAATTAAATGTTTGTTAAATAAAAATAAAAATAATTTCCTCACATGGTTGTTTTTATTGCTTTGTCTGCCTGTTTCATCAGTCCATCCAAAAAAACTGGTGGGAGAGAAACTAGCAAATCCAAGACTGGTCCAGAAGAGAAAGTGGCCACTGCAGTGACAGCAGCAAGAGCAGATACCAAGGGAAGGAGCACACCAGATCACCATGGTGAAGTTTTAAAATCTTCTTAATTTGTCTGTCTTTACACCATTTGCATAGTATTAATGTTCTGTCCTTTTTTTTTTTTTTTTCTTTAAGCCTCCAAACATGGATCCTCCATAAGAAAAACGGCTTCTCCCAGAAAAGAAGATGGCAAAGATCCTTCAAAACCATCAGCAACAGATAAAACAGTTAGTGAAACTCCTAAAAAGAAGATCACAAAACCCGTTTCAGCCACTGGAGTCTCTGCGAAGTCCAGTACTAAACCAGCAAAAGCCTCCTCAGCTCCTTCCAGGCAATCCTCAGTAGCAGCTGCCAAGTCTGGATCGAAGCCAAAAAGTACTACAGAGTTCTCTACAGAGAAATCTTCACCAAAAGCTGCAAGAACCTCTAAAACCTCCGCTACAGCTGCTGCTGCCTCCAAGCAATCAGAACCTAAAGGAAAAGAGGCAGTGAATAGTAAAAAGGCAGACTGCGAAACAGAGCTGGGTCTAAACGAAGGCTCTGGAGATGCTGTTGAGCAAAAAGATGTTGCACAGTTAGTACCCTCTGCTCAGCTTGCAGCACCTAGTACACAGCCATCAAACCAGGATGGAGAAGAGTCACGTCATCTAGAGTCAAGCCCCAAGCAGAGTCTCCAGAAGTCTCAAGTACAGCTGGAAAACACTGCTGGTGGAGGAGACAAGACCAGTGATGCACCAGCAGCTAAAAACGCCACCTGTGTCAGTTCTCCAAAAGCAGACGTTTGTAAAAAAACTGAAGGCAGCAAAGTGAAACCGCCTCAAAGCAATGCCATCCCAGCTCACATCAGCGAAGACGTTCATGAGATCAGCTCGCCAAATCCCCCAAGAGACACTCAACAGCCCGTAGATACCCCCTGCAGCGTGGGAAGCACTGAAACCCCTGTAGAGGATTCTTGGGGCGGCATCCACCATCAGGTCAGCCCAGAATCCGAGACCGGCAGCACACACACCACTTCTTCTGACGACATCAAGCCCCGCTCAGAGGACTACGATGCAGGTGGTTCACAGGATGATGATTGCTCCAATGATAGAGGCGTGTCCAAGTGCGGCACCATGCGTTGTCATGACTTCTTAGGTCGCAGTAGCAGTGACACCAGCACGCCGGAAGAATTGAAGATGTATGAAGGTGGGGCTGGGTTGAGAGTGGAGGTCCGCCTGCGTGGGAGAGAAGCGGAGACCACCAGCGAGGAAGAGGGAGTAAGGCGACGCCCTCGTTCGTGGTTGCAAAGAGATGAGGTGCCAGTGGAGGAGGAGCACTCAGAAGTTGAGGCCACTGTGACTGTAAAAAGTGTCCCTGACCACCAGCTCTTCTCTTCTGAAGAAGAGGAAGATGAGGAGGAGGAGGAGGAAACAGAAGATGAGCGATCAGAAGTTGAAGTGATTCCAGGTCAGGGTCCGCTGCTGCCAACCGAACCCTCACCACACTTTCAGGGGATAGTCAACCTGGCTTTTGACGACGAAGGTGTGGACCAGGAAAACGAGCAACCAGACTATCAGTCATCTAACTTCCGTCGGTCAGTGTTGCTGTCTGTCGATGAGTGCGAGGAGTTGGGCTCAGAGGAGGGGGGTGTCCAAACTCCACCTCAGCAGCAAGATGTGACTCCCTGTGATGTTTTTGATAATGACTCTTCTGCTCCTCAGTTCAGTAGCGCCCCTTTCAGTGACCAACAGAACCACCAGCCACATCATGTTGAAAACACAGGTATGAAGCACAAAAAACCTGAGGAGGACCAGGAAGAAAAATCTGTATTCCTTACAGAGATCCAGGACACCACGCAGAAGGAGGAAAATCACATCCACGTAGACAGAGTGAAGTCCAGCTGTCCTCCCCTGGGCTCTGACACCAGAGATACACCTCCCCAAGAACGCCCATGCCATCTGGATCTGCGTCACACTGAACAGTACAATGGAGGGATGAGCAAAAATTACTCCAATCCTTCAGAAAGCAAGAAAGCCGATTTACATCTAGACTTAAATGAGTCTCAGTTGACAGGGGACTCTCCTGTACATGCTGCACAATCTCCAGCAGGTAATGTATGATCTCCGGATCCTTCCTAGACCCCAAATCCAAACCCATCTTATCCCCCCAATCTCCATCAGTGAAGGTATATTTTATCCCCACAGGATTCATTTACATTTACTTTAATTCCTTTACCTTACTCACTTCCAGTATATACCTTACCCCACCTTCAGAAAAAGGATATTACAAAGTGTACTAGTTTAGTAACTAGTAACAAATAGAAGTTCAAATTCAAATAAAATCTATAGTCATAATTCTTTAATACCTAAAAACTTTCTCTCATCTCAGCCCTCTCATGTAGCTGATTTGAATTTGCAACATCAATATCCTTTTACAGATGGAAATTGGTCCCGTCAAAACTGTACATCTTTTAACAACTGAACTACCTTTAGTTTGAGGCATGTAGGCCCAAACTCAGTTTACTCATCAAAGAGAAAAACAGTGTACATTTCATTAAAAATTATCATAAAATTGTATTTGCCTAAAATAATCTGCCTTGTTTCTGACAAGGCTTGTGACATAGGTTTTTCAATGCACTTTTATGTACATAAAAAATAAAATTTTTATTTTTTTCATTTCTTTTATGCAGTGGAAGAATCTTTGGCCGTTTTAAGCCACATATCATTTGAAATAGCTGAAGGTGCTACATAAAGCATTTTAATACCAGTTTATCGATTCATTTTCGTTCGCTTGTATGATTCCTCGCACTATAAGACCATTGTTGATCATTTTGTTATGCCAGTAATCAAGATATTTTTCATAAATCTCACTGGCTGCTGTATGAGAACATGCTGCTACAGCACCTGTTTTCTTTCTGACACTCTATTTGTGTTCGTTTTTCTGTTGGTGTCTTCTTAGGGATAAATTGCACTGTAGCATGTAGCTTGGCTTTTTTTTTTTCACATGGACACTTGTACTCCAATTCTAATTGTATTAAAAGCTCAAAAATGATACAATGCTAATTATAAACCACAAAGGTTAAAATAAACATTTTGTCTTGTTTAACTAAATTACTTTCTAGCTGTATCCTTCCCGTTTTGACGGATATCAAGCAGCAACCTTCAGGGCTGAAAAATTTAGCCAGAGTGAAAGTGTTAAAAACAGTTCCTCCGATAATAACCACCTGAGGCTGACTCCAAAGTCAGACCAGATCAGCTCCACTGTTGAATTGAAAATAACTCTTTTACAGACTGGATAGTTTCTGTCTGTGTGAGTGAAATTTTAGTAATTTATTAGCCTGTTACTCAGCACTACCTAACAGGTGCAGTTTATTGATACAGCTTGCTAACCAAGCATACAAACATCAGCTGATAACTTGGCACTCCAAGTCTAAATATGTTCATCTCTTGCTCAAGAATCGATGATGAGCTTTCCAAGTGCAATGAGTCCTTTAACCAGTAGGTGGCATCACAGTGGCTACATCCAGCTTTTATTAGAGTATGGTTTCGTATAACAGCGGTTTCTGAGCTCCACTGTTCCCCTTCAGGGTTTTTTTTTATTTATTTTTTAAATAAAAGTACAAGTACTTAAAAAGAGGGAGAGGATTTAGCACAACATTATAACACTGACTGCTGCACTGAACAGTAGACATCCATCTTCTGAGCAAAAACATGGCAAAGAGACGCATTAAGAAAAACTAACGCATGACGCATTGATTCACTTTCATGGTTGTCACAATGTTGCACTTAAGTGCTTCTACGCATGGAAACACCAGACTGTAATAAAATATGTTCAATGTCTTATAACATGTAAACAGATTACCTCAAATCTTCAGTAAGACTGAGAATCATGTGTGAGTGAAACTGCAGCGGAGTGATGTTTTATTTTATTTTGTTGTTCATAGATGATTTTATTTTTATTTTGTTTGGTGTTAAAATGTTATACGTAGCACCTTTTCAAAATTGTAATCAGGTAAATTACTTGTTAGGGTTTTTTTCTTTTCCTTTTTCTTCCAAATCTTTGGAGAGTGACTACCTGACTTAAAATTCCAAATATACAAACTGTTTGTACAAAGTAGATGACACCAAACTGCCACTGCTGCTCAGAAAAGATTGTTATGCTAGGAAACGTTTCCCTGGCTTTTCGGTTTCTTTTGATTTGTATTCAAGATTGTACCTCTTTCTGATTTTTTTTGTTTACCTTTTTTTAAATTTTGCACAGCACACATGCATGCCGTTGTTGAAATTGCTTTATCATTATCAGCACCATCCTTTATTTAAGTTTTATATTTTGATTTTTCCATCATCTTCCATCATACCCAGTAGACCTGTGTCTAGACACGTAGAGGTCCATCTTTTAAGGAAAGTGTTTTGTTGTCTATACACTTCTGTTCAGTAGGTTTTGTGTAGTTTCAGTAGCCTCCTCTGTAACGTACGTAACGTGTGTCTAGAGCAGTCGTCATAGTCCTGCCATGTCTCTCTTTTTTCACTATCATATTCCTGAAAAAGAAGTCCTGCTGCACCACTTCCAAGGGTTTATCCCTATGCAACCATGAAATATTTTGTAATTATTCGTCTTTTGCCATTTTTGTAATTTGTTAAAAGTAGAGAAGACAAAGAATGTCTAAAGAAACATGGTGGTATGCCATCTTTTGTGCAACTAAGTAAAAGCATTGTTGCTCGCATTTCGGTTTCTGTGACAGTATTTAAGTCTGTTTCTTATGTCTGCTTGCACGTGAATATCAAAACATATCACTGTTACTTTCTGGCAAATGCAAAGCTCACTGGTGCTGGTAGTGCATGGCTTACTTTGTTTGAACAGGTGGATAAAGAGATGCATCCTGCAAAGCAAACCTCTGTACATTACCTTCAAAGCAACTGTTTGCCTTTTGACGTGCATATCTAAAGTGATGAGTGAGTTTTGAACTGATGAGCTTGAAATTTGTGGTGATAATCATATGTGATCATCAGTATCACTGCTCGCTCACTGTGTTGTCGTCACCTGACATCACTATGGGGTTTTGTGGGTTTTTTGTTTTGTTTTGTTTTTTTTGGTTGTGTGTGTGGAAAGGGGACAGTTGCATTAAGGGTAAATTTTCCGTCATGTTCTTTTTAATTTTATTTTAGTTTGCAGCGATTAGTCTCTGAAATGAGTAAAAGACCTGTGCAGGAATGATTCAGTTTGTCATTGTGCAGTATTGTCAATTGTTTTTAGGGGACATTGGTTGTGACAGATTGGATCAAAGCTGCAAACATGACCGCCGACCATCCAAAGCCCTGTCCCCCATTTACGAGATGGATGTGGGGGAAGCTATTGAGCACTTTTCGGACAAGGACAGCAATGTTAAACGGCAAGCAGAGGAAGAAAAGCAAACAGGGGATGGGGATAAAAGCAGTGATTTTGCCGAGCGGGACTGGAGCCTGCTCAAGCAGCTCCTGACAGACCACGCGTCCAATCTGGGTGTCATAAACCCCGTACCTGAGGAGCTCAACCTGGCCCAGTATCTTATCAAGCAGACTCTGTCTCTGTCACGTGATTGTCTAGACTCGCAGGCTTTCCTGTCCCCAGAGAAGGAGACCTTCAAACGTTGGGCAGAGCTTATCTCACCCATGGAGGACTCCTCCACTAGCATTACTGTAACCAGCTTCTCCCCAGAAGATGCTGCTTCTCCACAGGGAGAGTGGACCATCGTGGAGCTAGAAACACATCACTGACTTCAGAGGAGAGCCCTGCCGGACAGTTGACGCCTTCTCTTTGAACTGAATGTCATTATGATGATTTTTGTCTTATTTTATTATAATTTAAAATATCATTTTGTTTCTGTTCTTATGACTGGTGTCTTTTGTTGGACTCTACGGAACTCTGGATTCTGTTTATTTGCATTCCTCATAGTGCCCTTATTGGGCTGTTTCTCAACACAAACAGGCTTGTTATGCATGCTGACATTTTTGTATGTTTGACTGTTTCATTGGTGTTGCTTCAGAAGCTCTAGAAAAGAATAAGGGTCAGAACTATATTTCCTTTTCAGAAATATCCTTTGTTGACAGTCTTCTAATTATAATAAGAACTGAATTTCTTAAAGAAGAATAAAATTAGCCTCATGACTTGCATTTAGTGTCATACTGAAAATAAAAGTTTGTGTTTCTGAAAGAAATGAGCAGTGTGATTAATAACACTGGGTCAAGTTGACTACTTTGTGCATTTTTTTTTCAGACCACGGCTAGAAATCTAAATATGCATAGGCACTTGCACGTCCCAAACTTTACTTTTAATTGCATGACAGCAAAATACGACCAGCATTTGTCTAATTTTAATATTTTAAGTTTTGAAGTCTACAAATTGGTCCATATTTAAACTTAACACTTATAACTTCAGCTTTAAAAAAGCTGGTATTTGGAATGGCAGATAATTACAGGAACTTTTTGTTTCATGCCCCATTTAAAGGAGAAAAGGAAATTAAAGAAAACAAACGCTTTTGTCGATGAACAGGACGTTACGTTTTACCGCAGCGCCCTCTGGTGGCGTCCTGGTGGCATGACATAACAGACGGCTGAATCCGCTGCAGGAACAGCTTTGGACCAAAAACGGTAACCAGGTTAAGAGTGTCGTCATCGGAACCGTGTCGTTCACTTGTTAATAACTAGCAGGCAATGGCGACATGCGGAGAAGCGACTTCTCAGTGGAAAACAACGATTATTGTCAGCACATCGCTTCAGGTAATGTTAGAAAGTTTAACCTGAACCGTCAAAATGTTTTGCTTGGTCGGTTTCTGGTGGCAGTTACAAAAGAATAAGTTAACATAATGAGCTTTAGCCATGAAGCCAAGGCACTAGCACCGACAAAATACGTGAAATATTAGTTATTTGCCCACCTCTGACTTTGAATAAAGAACTGTACCAGCTAACGATGCTAGCAGTTAACTTATCTTCATTTTGTTTCCACAGAGCCACGAAATCATTAGGATGCTAAACGCTCAGCAGCACCGCATCAGGTTTTCAGACAGTGTTCATCCCGGAGCCTTCATTTTTCCTCTATCGGGTAAACCCGAGTCCCAAAGTACACCTGCCGTGTATTTTATAAACCACTATAAGACATTATTCTGTTTTCTATAAGACACTCAGTGGATTTTAATAATATAATGTAAAGTTTTCATTGTTCACAGTAAATGACCTCATACTTTGGTTTAGTGTGATGGCAGTGGGGGGTCGGGGTTTATATCAACTGGGAAAGCTCTAAAACTTATGAAAATACAGTTAAAAGTTCTAAATCTTTGCAATCTTTCACATTTTCTAAAGCTGTCCAAAAGCCCCTGGGCCTTATGTTTAACACCCCTGATTTAGGCTCTTTACTTGAGTCATAATCCTATTTAAGTAGCTTAGTGGGAATGTTTTAGCATCAAAATATGTTTCAAGTGATTAAGTAAAAGTACTCCTACATATACATTAATTTACCACCAGAGGAGAGGGTGTGAGTGGAACTCGTTTGGTCTCATCCCTGATTGTGGCAGAATTAAAGCCCATACTTACAGATATATATATATATGTGTGTGTGTGTGTGTTTTTGTTTTGTTTTTATTTATTGCAGGTACTGCATTCCTGATGGTTGACCCGCAAGACCTCCCAGAGCCCTCTGAAGAATCGGGAGTCTTTGAGAGGATAAAGAAATTTGTGCAAGTCCACCGCAACTGCTTTTTACTCCTTCGTTCACCATTTAAAGGAAAAAAGGAACTGGAAACGCTGACTGTGATTCAAAACCGGTAGATTAATAGTCATGTTGTGTCATTTTTGCTTTACTTAACTGATTCTAACGCTCTGGTTACAAGGCTTTGTGACAGCAGCTTGAGGATATAATAATGATGATGTCGGAGTACCTCATGGGTCAGCCTCGGGTTCTTTATTATTTAGTTTGTCTGCTGATTGCCAACCTGAAATTTGTCCACCTACAGTAACTTCTATGTTGATATACGGTTGGCTATCTACATATTCAAACCAATAAGCAGGCTACAGAAGAATAAATAGCCTCTGAAAAATCAACCATAGATATTTATGACTCTGTAAGAATTTTCAGAGTAATTGTTTTTTTAATTGTCATTATTGCTATTGGTATCTTTTTTGTATTTCATCTCCCCTAACTTTGCTTTTTTTCTTGTCTGTCAAAGAATTTGTGGATTTTGTTTTTAAAGGTTCTATATTGAAAACAGAATAACTATATTGTACTAAGGATGTCTTTATCTCTTGCAGATTCTTTGGCAGCAATCTTAGGATCCTGCCTGTGCAAAACACTGATGAAATTGTTAAAGGGATGTTAACAATTGCCAAGGTAACAATGGAGGCACAGCTATTTGGTATATTTTAAATATAAATTAGATAAACTGATGTGTCCTTGTGAAACCTTGAATTAAATTAAGCCACACCTTCCTGCAGGCCACCAGTAAACCCCATGTAGACAGCATCCGGGACCGGATTTCTCTGGCTCGGGCTCACATCATTGAAAGCAGTCCTGTGTGGGAAATGTTAAGAGACATTCTGCAAAACCAGGCAGGTGATTCGACATGTTTTATTTAATGCTAACCAGCACAAGCCCAATGTGCTGAAAATACAAAAGCAGACATTTCAGTATATAGTATCATCTTGTATACATTCTTGTATATAAGCACACACTTTATTCAGTAAAACAAAGCAAACCAAATAAAGATATATTTAGAAAAATATTGAAGGGTCTGAATTCAGAGCCTCAGTTCAGTTTGTTCAGTTTTTCCTCTGTGATCTCTTCTATTCGGACTATAAGACTCTCCATGAGGTCAAATGTCACCAAAGCACTCTGCAGCACCTGAGAAACATGACAAAAGTCAGCTTGCTAGTCGTAGAGTCCAAAACCAAAATGAAAATTATTAAATTAGAAGAGTTTTCCTGACCTGATGCTGGACCTCCGGGGACATGTTGGACACTTTCTCCTTCCTTACTGTCATGCTTTTGACTAATTTAGTGGATCGAGCAGCATCTCTGGCTTCTGGGTGTGGGCAATAGGAAGTGTTGACAGTATAAAAATAGACTCTTAAACTATTTGTGTAAAGCTTATTTCACTGGAACATTGTCACACAGATTAGTAGCTAATTCCTACCTTTTGCTTTTAGTTTTTGGTCCTCCCTCAGTGCTTTCAGTTCAGAGGAGTAATACGCTCTTGATATGCTGATACATACACGCAGCATTTTTAGGTATTCCTCTTTGATCCTGCACAACTCTTCCCACACATCTTCCTAAAAGTAGGCAGAACAGATGATCAGCGTCCTGCCCTAACCAGGCATTAACTGAAAGCTTTGTATTGGACTTACTTACATTGGTTCTCAGCTCTTCGTCTCTGATAAGAACATAGCGTAGCAGATTTAGGCTCTCCATTACCCTAGATAAACAAAGAGTGTTACTTAATGGCTCAATCTGGATGAAGCTTCCCAGTTCACACACTGACAGACTTTTGTCTTTGAAACTCTGCAGGATAGTTTTTAACTTGATTAGATCTGAAGTTGAAAATTGCTTTAATTTAGTTCCATTAACTCCATTTATTTTGGTAGCAGATACGGTTTTCTGTATTTCTTTCAAAGGTCAAAATATTCCAAAGATGCCTTTGAGCCTATATTCCTTTTATATTAATTAGTTATTATAATAACTCTGGCCTAGGGCTGTGCAGTGAATTTCAGTGATAATTTGGCTTTAAAACCAGATTTTTTAGATGATTTTTTTAGGAATTATTTCAATTTCCAGGTGTTCCAAAGTCTAGGTTATAATTATAATGACAGTTAAAGGGAATTTGCTTCATTAAAAAAAGTTTATTTTTCTTTTTAAAGTATAATAAAGCTACTATTATGCTCTCAGCACATGCCAAAGTATCCATGTTTACGATTTTGCCATAATCAAGAATTATAATTACGTCTCACACCACTGACTTTGTGCTTCAGGTAACCAGGTTCCACCTCCTCCAGTCTGCTGTAATAATGCTTGTTAATGCATCGTATGGATAAATGAGCAGGCTTCTGTCTACTTCAAACTTTTCTCGTTACTCACTTGTCCATACTGCTGAGCAAATCTGTCTCAGCACCTTGTGGCAAGCACAGCACCAGTCTCATCAGCGAAATAAACTCCGTTCCCAAGAACCACTCATTGGCATTACCCCGCTGTAAAAGACTTGTAGTACATTTAACGTGTAGAGAAAAAAATAATAAGATAAAAAAAAAAATGCAGGCTATGGCATGACTCTCATGTTTTTCTCACCTTCATAGAAAATTCAAATTGATTCCTGATGTTCTTGATTATATAACTTTCTATTCCTGCGTGATTGCTGGTTTTTAACATGCATCTACAACAACAGCAAAAAAACAAAAGCAAAGATTTTAGCTGGTCAAGCAAGCGTTATGTTAAAGGGTTAGAAGACTAAGAGAATACTGTAAACATTTGTCAGCTGGAGTGTAACTGGAAACACTAGATGGAGAGAAGCAGCAGTAAATTAATAGAGGGACAAGTTAAGAATATGCTGTGGGCCATTTGTTTTTAATAAAGTAACCAAAAGTGTTTAAGTAGTCTATATATAGCTGTATAATGGGCATTAATTTCACAGCTGGAAAAAAATTGCAAAGAAACTGTTTTTCTCACCTGAAGAATTTGTGCTTTGCTTCTGCATCTAATTTATTGATGAATACCTGGAAAACCTGCAGGCCCGATTCTCTCTGGGGGAGCAATGATCAGATGGAAGAGTGAACAGATGTATGCCTTTCATAGTGTAGCAAAAGTCAAACATTTTCCCCATATTGACCACTAATGAGGCACTCACCAAGTGCTGTATTGGGCAGTCAGTAAGAACTCGCCGCAGGTTCTGAGAATTTAAGCACAAAACAGCTCACTGAGCTTTCGTGGTTATGGTTCAGTCGTTTAAGTCAGCTACAGCTGTGAATCACAGTAAATGTTACAACTATAATATTATAGTTTACAGCCACTTCACAGGCTGAGTCTCAAAGTCTCATCACGTTAAAAAAAACAAAAAACAGCTTACTCGCTGATGCTTATTTTGTAGTTTTGAATAACATTTTTAGGCCACTAGAGGGGAGCAGAGAGCTGTATCACGTTAAAGACACGGATCCATCCTGCAGTTTAGAGTGCAAGCAATCATTCTTCAGCTTCATTTGGAGCTCCCTTTGTTTTTGCCAATTGGGTTGCTTAAGTTACTTGACTAGCTTGTTTTGATTTCTTAAGCGCCTTTCACTGAAAACAGCTGCCTGCTGAGGATAAAAACACTGAGAGCAGTGAGTGCGAACAACAAATGGTTCATGTGTGACAGCTAAACAATGAAACATAAAACCCTATGAAACTGAGGTAGGCTGCAGATTGACAGTTCACTGTCAGTTGTTTACCTAAAGCAGCTTGGCCTCGAGAATTGAGGATTTTGAAATTTGCTTGCTTGGAAATTGCTTCTACTAAAAGAATCAGATGAGTTTGATTTTCAGTGACCTTGAACTCAAGGAAAGGTCAAGTTTCTTGTAAATCTTGTAAATAATAGCTCAAGAATGAGCAAACTTAGGATTTTTAAATTCATACCATAGAAGCAACCACGAAAAATCTCGGACAGGTTTGAGTCTCAGTGACCTTGACCTTGAGGTGAAGGTCACAGAGTGACATGCATGCACTGACAGTGATCTCAGTGAATATGCAAACAGACTTAAGACAGCTCAGGCTTTTCTGTAATTCTGCTGCTCCAGCCTGTGTGTGTATGCAGCCTGAGAAATAGAAATGAGTTTGGCACGGCTGCTTGTCTTACCTGTGGTACACTGTAGAAGCTCTTCAGATCCAGCAGACTCACTGGGAGGCTGTTGTCCTGCACACGCTCCAAGCTTTTTGTGAACAGCGCCTAATAATAGATAATTATGGGCAATTAAAATGAACTCAGTCTTCTGCTTTCAGATGTTTTTCATACTGATGGGCTCTTACCAATCCTTTGAGCAAATGTGATTCCTTTTTGCTGTCAGAGAAACACAAATATGATTCTGATTGTAAGTTTGTTCTAAAACAGAAAACATGTTCACTTAATGTTGTGTTAACAGCATACTTGCTGAGCAGCTGACTGATGTATTCCATGTTGCACTGGAGAATAAACACATGGCTAGAAAGGCAGGAAAAGTTCAACATTAATAGTTTTTAGTAAAAGTAAATTTAAGTAAGTAAAATGTGGCTGCTCACGTCACCTGAACACTGCTGGAAAGTTGTCAATGGTTATGAGCTGAACAAACAGCAGATAAGCCAGACATGCTCTCGCCTCCTTGAACTGATTATTGTCCATCAGGATGTTTTTCCTCAGTGAGCTGAAGAATAAGAGCCCCGGAAGAGGCTCTTTGATTGCAGAAAGTGTGACCTGCAATGCACATATGTGACTTTTGGGACTAAATAACTAAAATATGTTGTATTATAAATAAAAAATAGAAGTGAAGACTTTGCTCGTACCATTATCTCTACTGCAAAGAGCCACAATGGTGATTTTCTGTCATGCTTCAGTTCAGCCTCAAGCAAAGGCTCTCTCAAACTCCTCATGCAGCTAAACAGAGAATGTAATCAGTTATTCAATTCTAAGTAATTTTGCTTTGCCATTTGTATTTAATATCATTAATAATAATAACTACAAATACACAGAGTTGCAGAGAGAAACATACAACTGCAGAAGCTCAATCTTTAGCTCTTCATCTTCAGCTGTAGCAGCACAATTTCCGTCTGTCCTCTTCACCTCCTCCACAAAAGGTTCTGTGAACACAGTCAAGGCAGCGCTGCAGCGGCACAGGCCGTACTCATCAGCCTCCTCCTGCTGCTCCGTGTAAGGCACAGGCAGCCGGGACAGCTGCTTCTGCAGGGCCGACAGAGTCGAGCCCACACAGGCCGCCTTCCCCTCATCCAGCCGGAGAAGTACTGTTTAAAACACAGTTTGTTAGTTTACAGTAAGCGTACAGCAGGGGGAGCCCTTTAAAAAACCCCAAAACAAAACAAACGGCATTTACTTGTTCACCATAACCCACCAATGCATGGAGAAGCAGTAACTGCACTCAGTAAACCAGGCTACATGTGATGTACATGATCTACATGTTGTCTAATACAAGAACCCTGCAAAAAAAAAAAAGTGCTATGACGGTAAAGGTGTTCAATGTTTGTCGAAACTGCTGAAACTGTCGATTCAAACGTGTTGTTATTTTGGCCGATTAGTTTGAGGTGTTTTTGGATTGTGCTAAATTTTTCTTATTTTATCCACTGCATTTATGTCAGCTTAGACAACAGCAATAACTACTCTCCCCACTCACCTAATAAACTAGCAAGTGACTCCACTGACCTGAGCACGTCCACCGAGCTGTTCGATTGATAATGTTAACAGGCCTAACGGGGATCATTTGATTATTGGTCATGGCTGTGCAGTTTAATGCGACAAAAGCAATTCTACCATAAATTCATTTTTACTATTGCAAATCTAAAAATGTTGTCAAAAAAAGTTGTTAATTGTAGTTTAATATTGCCGTTGTAGTGGATGGTGGTGAATCAGGCTGAATCTGCAGCTATTCCTAAAATCTGTGTTGATTTCTATGCTAGAGGTAGAATTTATGGCCTAGACTGTTGTGTTGATTTGCATTCGATTTCACTGTTATGCCTAAATAATCAAATGAATATTTTTAAAAAAAAATGTTGCTGCAATTTGTGTCTGCAGGTTGATGATTTTTGGGTTGGTAGTACTGTTGCATGATTAGTTGTGTTACCTGATTGAAGATGCGGAAGAAGGGCTAGGATTGTCTCGGAAATGGCATCTGGATCAATGCCTTCAATTATTTCAAGCATGCTATCCAGGAGTTCATTTGGCCTGCAAGTCTTAACGAACAGATGAAAAAAAATTCAGGTGATGCACGGGGAGCATGTTTCACTATGTAGAAGAACTGCTTGCACCTACCCTGGTCAGATGTGTGATGGCAGCTTGGTATTGATCCAGACCCTTAGCTTTTTTTACAACTTCGTTTAGAAGAGGTGCCAATATAACACAGCCCATAGATTTCACAATAACCTGCAAGTGCAACAATAGGCAATCAGTACACGTCACCGGGAACCTTAAAAGCGACCCTGTTGGCATATGAATTTGACAGTCCCTTCCTTTCCATTCGCATGCATCGCTGCATAAACTGATGCATGCAAAAGAAGTGCAGTTTCATCTTCACAACTACTGGTTAAAGTGTGATCTACCAGATCACACACACACACAAAAAAGGAGTGGAAGAAGGTGCAGGTTTCACCTTCTGAAAATATTTTTAAAAAAGGCATTAGACTATATAGATAATCTGTGGAAAAAGATTCTTATCAAAATCATTTGTTGCAGAGCTGCAATCCCATGACTGTCAGTTCACCTATTTGTTTTTCTCCGCGCGGCTTCTTTTTCAAGCATGTCCTCTGCAATGGTTTTGAAAGTCAAAATCCAGGGATTTCTCATTTTATAATCAATCATTTGCAGCCCTTGAGATTGTTTTAGCCTCAGAAAGAGGAAGGAGCAGGAGATGACACATGCTTTAAATGTAGGCTACAAATAACTGCACTGAGCGTGGAGAGATGGGACAACCAAGGGCACTTAGAGAAGCGCTGTATTGAAGAGGGTTATCAGTGGAGCGAGAAATCTGACTGAATATCTGCTTGTTTTCCCAGCACACCTCCAGGTCAAGAGGCTAGGAGGCACAGAGTGGTAGCTGCATGTTAATGTTTAGCATAGTTGTGTAGCAGGCAAGAGGCTGCTCGCTTCAGTAGGTACGATTCTGCAGTGTAGCCGTGCTTTTAGAGCTGTATGGCAGATTAACACTGCCAATCTGCTGTCACTTCATATCTGTGAGGTGTAACTTCTACGGAGGAAACAGCTGCCCTGATCTGCTGTGTTGGCAACGACGAGGAATACCTGGTTCTTCTCATCTTGTATGAATTTTAAGAGCTGTTGACTTTCACCCTCACTGAGACAGGCAGATCCCAAAGTCTTGAACTGCTGGTAGTCCTCAGGCTTCAGATCGTCTTCTTGAGTATTTCTCTAAATACAGGACACAGTATATCACGTCATAATGTTTTCTTTTACTCTTGCTGATAAACACCATTGAGCTTAGTCATGAGTTTCCTCTTAGAAGCAGTAGATAGTGCTAGTATAGTGTGAGTAGATGTCAGGATATCCTGCTTAAACCCTAAGAAACAAATACATTTATTTAACATGGACTTCCTCTTGTAATGTTACTGAGTGAGGAGGATCAAATGAGAAATAATGAAGGTAGCGTCACCCAACGCACCAGTTCTTCTATACCCTAATGCTAGCAGCTAATCTGTCAGCCGTTATGTTATTTTTCCCCACACTTGAAGGTCATACTTCATTGCAACATCAGGAGAGGAGATCCTGAGTACGATAGCCTCAGCTAAATTGTGTTGCCATGGCGAAATATTGTTGACTTACCCATCTCTGGATTATCTCTTTCACCTGATCTTCATTCATCATCAGTTTCTCTTCAGCCCTCACAGACAATCTTATTATCAGTTGGCCTTTATTTTGACAGATGCTGCGACAGCACAGAATCTAAATGATCAAATATATAGCTCTCCTGGTGTCTTGAAAGAGAGTCAGAGACAGAGAAAGAGGGAGAGATTCACTCTGTAAGGAAGCGAAACATAAACCTCTTAGGCCCCTTTGTGCTTGACATGTAATAGGATTAAACCAGAGCAGTTCAGTGTGGTCACAGAAAGCGTAGACATGTATGGAAGGATCCAGTCAAATAAAAACTGTACAGAGGTTGTCACTGTTTAGAAAGAGTCCAAAATAGGAATTTAAATATGACAAAACTGAAACTTCAGTGTCAAAACTTGTGCTCATGATATATTTACACCTGCTCTGCCACTGAGATATTTACCTAATTTCCTGCAGTGTAGGTGGGGATATGCCACTTTAGCATAGTCTGCAACTAAAATAGAAATTAATATGCATGCTAACAGTGTAGTTAGTGAAAATACATTTTTAGTACATTATATTTTAAAGTTCTGCTACCTTAAAATTAGGTCATTTGCATTGAGGGAAATATAATTTGTGTATTAGCACAAATTTAGTAACCTTCATTGTAGTTTGGGGGTTTTTTTCTTCACCTTGTGAAGTACACCTAGTTTAGTACACGTACGTTTAAATTTATTTGGGATTTTTTCTTATCCCCAGGGTTAAAAGTATACACAATGTACCAAATACATACATACACCTCCACTAATATTTAGTTAAATGTCCCTTGTTCCAAAAATGTTCAGTAGGGTTGAAGTCGAGGCTTTGGGAAAGCTGTTCCAGAAACTTAATGTTAGCTTGATTTATCCATTCCAAAACAAGTTTTAATGTCTGTTTGGGATCATTGTCCTGTTGGCTCCGACAAGTTTCAGCTGTCTAGCTGCTGATTTGAGGTAACATTGAAGAATTTAGGGGTAGTCCTCCTGCTTCATTTTTCCATCCACTTTGTGCAGTGTACCAGTAACACCAGCAGAATAACAGCATAACAGCATCAGACCGTGATGCTACCACCACTTATGCTTGACCTTTGGTGCAGTGTTTTCAGGTTTGAAAGCCTCGGCTTTACTCCTGACCTGAAAACCTTTCTTCAAAGGGCGTTTGGTTTGTCCATGTGGGGAGCAGCAAATTTCAGTTGAGCCTGAAGGAGTCGGTTTTGGAGTAGGGGCTTTTTTCTTGGTCAGCCCCCTCTTAGTCCATGGCAATGTAAGACCTGCTTCACTGTGGACAGTGTGGGCAGTTTTTAGTTCATGGCAGGCTTGAGCCTTGGTGTTTCCTGAGTTGTTCCTCAGTAACCTAACCTCCTAACCCATTTCCTCTCATCTGAGGGTGACAAGTTGGTTTTTTTTTCCCAGACCTTGTCAAAGTGGTGACACATCCTTCCAAATGGCAGGAGTTGAAGTTCATTTTATATGCATTGCGGATATATTGTTTATAGTGTAAATTAAATTGGGATGAGATCATATACATATGATTTGCAGTGTACTAAAACATCAGCTATACTTCTTTTCAAAAAGATTTAAGGAGAGAACAACGGTGTAGGACCCATTGTGATGTGGCAGTATCTATAGAAAAAATAAATCCTCCTGTGACACACGCTGGCTGCAGCAGACTTCTCAATGTAATTAAAAGGAAGTGCCTGCTGTACACAGATGCACAGGGATTACGAATGCCTTTCCATGATTGCTTTATGACAACATATTGCTCTTCTGTGTAAACACAAAGGCCTCAAAGGCTTTGATCGCCTCTCCCCCCTCAGCATTTACGTGCGTGTATAATATAATACAAGTACAATCACTGACTTCCTGCTCCTGCTTCAGCAGAGGAGAAGCTCATGTCCTGATTTTAGATGAATAGGTGTAGAAGCGTGTTTGAACGGTCGGATTTAGCCGACATCTGCCGCCCAGGTTTGCTCTGTGTATTGCGCTGTGATGAAAGCCTTAGACAAAAGCCACAAAGCAAATACAGCACACAGACTGCTGCTCAGTCCGTGTTTGTCCCTGATTTTGCTGTCATTAATTGCAGGCTGATGAGGTTTTGTTTTGCCAGTGCTCCTGGGTACACAAAATATTAAAGTACACAAGGTCTAGGCTTAGGATAAACAAACACAGAGTTAAGATTTAAAATAAGCTTAACAGTATTTGAGTCTACAGAACCATTATGTCACAGAATAAGTTATTTTAACTGGCATGTAATTCCTAGTTTAAAATTTCTGCAGTTTTATTTGAACAGTTGATGCTCCACAGTTGTGAAAACATTGGGTCTCTGATGAACAGATTCTTGTTTTAAAGCACAAGGAGTCGGAGGACAGAGTCAGAGCAGTGATCGCTTTCCAACTCAGGAGGGCACTGTTTGTCTTGAGGGCTTAACTCTGATGGCAGAATCAGTCTGTGGATTCAGCACCTCATTGTTAAATTCACACATAGGTGAAAAAGATCTTTTAATTTTAGACCCATGCAAAAGTTCAAATTTAACAATATAGCAACACAGGTAAGAGCCTTGGCATGTCTTCCGAATGTCTGAATAGGCAATAATCAAAGAAAAAAAAGTATAAATGTAATGCTTGAATATTTAATGAATCAGTATAATTTTTGTCTGCAACACAATAATTAAAAAACTGCAATTAAACTCTGATTCAAATGTTTTTTACCAAGCCACCACCATCTTTAATCTAGGGAGAGAAGCACGGAAAAAAATACCCCTTCAGATTCCTATTTTGACTTCAGCTTTTAAATAGATGCAAAATGATATTAAGTTACTTTTTCTTATAAGTAACTCAAAAAATTTGGCATATCATGGAAGTTCATTTCTAGTCATTAAAGAAAAAAAAGCAAACTATCATATAAATGTCTTTATTCATTATTCATGTAAGTATGGCTTACAAAAAACAGGAATTTAGTATCTAGAGTATTTCATTTCAAGTTTGAGTAAATTGTAGTTCAGACAGTAACAAATTACCATGGTCTAATTCAGTACACATAACCACAATCATAGGGAAGACTCACCTCGACAGTTGTCCAGATGACTCTCTCTGCAGGGAGGGTAAGCCACAGAAGGTTATTGCTGAAAAGCTTTGCTGTGCAGTGAGTTCTGTGTTGAAGCTTCTTAACATTTGGCTGGAAGGTAAATATGGTAATAAAACATGCATCACTATCAAAGCAACAGGGATTCCAGAGCATTGTCAACAAATGTCAATTCGAGGTTCAAAGTCAGGGTACTGAGGCTGGTGTCAGAGCATCAAGAGCCGTCAAACACAGATGTCTTTAGGAAAGGAGCTGCCACGGTCTTATTCTGAGCGGTGTCTTAGCTGGTCTAAGGAGAAAAAGAGCTTAACTGCTGCTTAGTTGTCTAAAGTCTTCTTTTCAGAGCAAAGTCAAATTTTGCACTTCATTTGGAAGTCAAGGCCCTGAAGTCTGCGGTGTTTGAAGTCCAGTGTGAAGTTTGTGATGATTTTGGTTGCCATGTCATCTGTTGGTCTTGGTGATAGTTGGTCCTCTGTATTTAGCAAATCTACTTGGGGATTTTTAGAGCACTTCATGCTGAGAAGCTTTATAGATATGCTGATTTTATTGTCCATAAGGAATTAGCACCTGCTCACAGAACCAAAACTATTATCAAGTTGTTTGCTGACTGTGTTATTACTGGTTAAACTTTGGGGTAACGTCAAGAGGAGAATGAGAAACACCCAGCTCAAAAAATACAGAGGAGCTGAAGGCTGCTATGAAAGCAACCTGAGGTTCAGTTACACCTCAGCAGTCCCACAAGCTGATGCCATGCTGCACTGATGCAGTAACTTACAGTAAATGAGCCCTGGTAAAATACTGAGTGTATTTTCAGATATATGATGTTTCTGTTTATTAAGTAATTTTTTGATCAGTCATGGAATATTCCAACAATGTGGGATCTTGAGTAGCCACAATCATCAAATTTAACACAAAAAAGGCTTAAAATATATCACTTTATTTTAGTTTCAGTTTTCTTTAAATTCAAAGCGAAAATCTCACCAGCAAAAATGTTTTTCACTTTCCTGATCTCATCATGACAGTAAATTGCATATATTCTTTTATAATGTCACACAAGGCATTTCATGACATTACTTTGGATCCAGTAGAGAGGTCATTTGGCAAATATCAATAACTAATAAAAAATTATTTTAAAGAAACAAATAAAAATATCCTTATTTGTATCCTTAATATACATAGTATAGCCATTAATACTGCTACTTGTATCGCTGTGAAATGTGACACTTAGTCTTCATGATGCAGGATGTTTTACACCGGTATCATGTCTTTGATTAACAAGTGAATTCATTTGGGAGTCAAAGAAGTATCCGTTTTCATGAGTGCGCATTCTGAGCAATCATTGGAGTGGTGGAGATGCTGTCTGGCAGTCTGTAGGCATGTGGAGAGCAGTTTGCAGTGTTCAGAGCCATATCTCAGGTCACTGATATCAAATATCCATTTATATTTAATAGATCTGTGTTGCTACAGCAACGCAGATCTATAACAAGGTTTGAGGATCCTATCCACTTCCAACAGATTCATTCAGGATTTGGTTTAAGGTTATATTTAAGGGGCACTTTTAAGACCTTGACCGTAGTTTCTTAGATTGAATGAATGAGTAAGATGGACCGTATCATTTCAGTTGCAGAGCAGATGTGTGCAGTATTTATAGAGCAGTCCTAATATACAAACATTCAGCAGTCCTGTGAGAGTGGGATAAAGCCTCTCCATTTTCCTTCCCTTCCATATTTCCTTGGTGACCTCTTAGAGAGCAAGAGAGTCTAAGTGAACTATTTATCCAGTCGGCTTCCCCCTGGAGGCCTCTGCAGACTGCTTCAAGCTCTCCTGTCTGCCTGAAACCTCCCCAGGCCCTGCAGTGCTTGTCAGGAAAAACTGCCATGTTTAGGGCTCTCCCCCAGGTCCTGCATCAGCTACACTGCTGCTTTCTGAGGCACGAAGATGAATTTGATTTTGAGATATTTCCTTTATACCGTCCAGATTTGCTTTTGTGATTGCTCCATTACTATTGGAAGTGTTTTTAAATGTCTCTTAATTTGTGAAATCCCAAAACTATTTCCTCATTTACCCGAATTCCTTTGATGCATGCAAGGTGTTGATGAAAAAAATCAATCAAATCTTTATTTCAGACGTATAAGTAACAAGTGTTAAAGAACAAATAAACACAAATACGTGTAAGGATCATAATCACATTGGGGGAAAAAAACAAAAAATCAAAATGTTTAATTTACTTTTTGACAGGAGAAAGCAAATGCTTATGAATTCCTGCCCTTTTCTAAAAGAAAAATCTAGAGGTAGAAAACTGATGGTAATCTGAGCAGTTATGGAAACATTTAAGAAGAAAAAATTGCAATGCTTCACTGCAGATGGCCGCCCCTCTCTGAGCCTGGTTCCTGTTAAAAGGGAGTTTTTCCTTCCCACTGTCCGAAAAAGTGCTTGCTCATAGGGGGTCATATGATTGTTGGGTTTTTCTCTGCATGTATTATTGTATGGTCTGCCTTACTGTTGTTGTGATTTGGCGCTGTATAAATAAAAATGAATCTCTCAGGCATGTATATTTATGTATTATATTAGTATATTAATGTTGCATTGTTTTTACTATGACCAACACTGTTAGGCATGACGCTGGTTCCTTGTTCTCAATGGCAAGCTTTTATTTGCAGAATAATTATTTAATACCAAGTAACTGAGTAGTATAGTAGAGTAATAGATATAATATTTGTCTTTAAACTGTAATGCAGTTCTCATGCAAAGTGTTAATTAAAGGAAATACAAATACCTTAAAACTGCACTGTACAGTACGCTGCATTCTCCTGAGCGGCTTGTCTGTAGTTAACAGTTTAGTGAGATCTCGGGGGACTGTATTTGTTCTTTGTATTGAATTGTAAATGCTTTCATTTGTACACTTTTTTTGTCCTAGTTTTAAGAAAAATATTGTTTTGTAGTTTTTTTGCATGAAAAATCGAAAAGAAACCTCATTTAAAATCTTAAAATTTTTATCTTATGTCGACCAGGGAACATTGCAATGTGTGCACATCCTACATATATTCACATGTGAGTCAGCTGGACTCTACAGAGATATTTATAGCATGTCTAAATATCTCTGCATCCATGTCTGTGCTCTTCCTTTTCTGATGGGTAGATTTTGATTGATATGCTGGTTACCACAAGTGACACAACTTTTAAACTTGCACAACACATTTCTGCCAGTTTAAGCGTACAGACGTGCCCTGTTAACACATGATCAGGGAGTAAAAAATAAAAGTATGTGTGATTTATTTATTTATTTATTTATTTTTAATAAAACATGCTATGGTTCCTCAAGATAATCTGCTTGTCACGACTGTTTCTTTGGTGGAAATCATTTTCAGTAAAACTGTCTACACTTTCTGGATTTTCTAGAGCAGTGGAAAATGCATACAAAACAGCATGAGCTCTGGGTCTGATAATGTGATTCCAGAAAAGTTGGGGTGCTGTTCAGAAGATATTCCAAAGTAAAAAAACTGCAGATGTGCCACTTGTTCCATATGTCACAAGTACACAAAGTGCCTTCATCTGACAAAATAATCAAAAAATGTACTGAGAACATATAACATGGGATTAAGTGTATTTTGCACTCAGTGTGTGCACAAAATATTTGAGGCAGGGCAGGGAAAAGGAGTTTCTCTGTGGTTTTAGCACTGCAGTCCAAGTGCACGCTTAGTTTTTAGTGAATGTAACTCAAACATAGGGACATTGTACATTACTCAGAGACTATATCCAACCAGTGATTAATACATATTTGGATTTTTGGCAGCTGGTCTTAACTGTGGGATTGAATATATAAAAAAAAAAAAACTGTGTTGTGCATGTACTATTACCTATGTTATTCTGTTCCTTTTCAGACCGTGCAATATTATCTAACAGTACCTTATTGAATATTATATATTTGTTTCATCCCCCCATAATACGCTGCTACTCCCTTTATTCTATTGCACAATACTATGTCACTTTCTAGAATCACCTGCACTGATAGTGAAGTTGTTTATTCTCCAGGATACAGTCATTTATATTACTTCGTTAGAGTTATTTGATACCATGTCTTGCACTATCCTACTACTGTACATTACTGTATACTACTATTCTTATTGTATATATTGTATATCTTATTTATCTGTTCCTCTGTCTCTCCTGCTGCTTTGAGCATGTGAAAAAAGAATTTCCCTCGGGATAAATAAAGTTATTCTTATTCTTATTATTCTTTGTGGATACAAATGAAGGATCAGTCAGTGTAAGACTACTCATGTGTTTTTTAGATGAATAAAATAATTGAACTCTGTGGCATCGGATCATCTTTGGAATCAACGGTACTTGTGATACCTGATCAGGTCGTTGTTAAAATTAGTAGCTACATGCTTTAAGCACTACTAAAGATCTGTTGAAGCCCATTTTATTTTTGTGACTGATATCTCAAACCTATGAAGAACTTGATATATTTGTGTTGGTATGGTTAATTAAATGAAATCTTGATATTGTTTTGGTCAGTACAGAGATACACGCTGGCACTTTTGTTCTTGTTTTTTCTTCCATGAATGGTGCTGTGGAAGTCTGGAAGTTGAATATCTTTAGGGAGAAACGGATACCCCAGTGAACTGAGAGCTAATGGAGGTGGTGGTCTCACTAGGGAAAATCTGACCTTGGCCCCTTTTTGTAAAAGCTTTGCCTCTGTGGCAAACAATTGCAGGGAGGGGCTGTGCAGGCGCGGTCCGAGTGTGTTTAGTGAACATCTGTTTGCGCTTTGGCAAAGACTGTAGCTATAATGTCGTCCTGTCTTTTGCACATCATTCAACATGACATAAAGCAGCTCTGTCTACCAGTGTACTATTAGTTGAAAGCTCCCAGGGTGAGACAAAGGCCCAGGCTGGACACCTCCGTGTTTCCTGACCTGCAGCGCCTGACTGGTATGGATCGACGCTCGGGAACTGCAACAAATCCATATCTCGCGGACCACGCATGCAGACTTCATCACCGCCTGCTCAACCTTTTGTCAATCGGCATTTTGATGACAATTCCCAGTGTCGAGTTGTTCCCAATCAATACACACAGAGCGGACACCTTCATACACACAGATAAATGCTGCTTGCCGGCTGTATCTCTGGGCTGTGGAGACTGACACCCTGTCTGACTCTGATCAATAAGCGGTGCGTGGTGCGGCGCACAAGCTCGGCCCTGCCCGCTCTGCTATAACACACGGGGCTTGGTTTCCCCCGGCAGCTGGGTAAAACTGCCCAGCAACTCCCCAAGGTGGATGAATCGGAGATGTTACATGTGAACTGGCTGTCAAAATGATTTTGTCATCTCCTCTTCTCTCCGGTGTTTAAAGATGCTGACACACTGTGTTTTGGGTTCCAATGTCTTGTTGAAAGTGATGGAAGCTTTTAGCCTTTTTTTTTTCCTCCAAACTCCCTTTATCCATTTAAGTGTTCGCTCAAGTGTTAGAATTTCTGTTTCACCTGCCGCAGATGTCTCCTGGCACTTCCTGCCTACTCACAGCTCCCTTGAACCCTTCTTTGAATTTACAGACTTTACAACTTCATTTACAATATTTACTCTTGTTACTTGAAGTCTTTTAGATGCTGCTGTTATACTACTTTTAGTTCTTAGTTTCCCAATTTATTGATTTGCTGAAGCTTTTACTTTGTGCAATTTGATTTCATTAGATTACATTAGCTTAGCCTAAAAATGAAAGTAAATGTTAACACAACTAATCAATACTCCTTTTTTATATATGTGAGAGTGGCTAACATTAGTGCGTAGATAGATCAGATTAAGAATAAAACAGTGAGTAAAAAAGGCCAGATCAGATTCAGCTTGGGGTCATTAATGTTTCAGAGGATGCCAGAGGGAGAATGGGAGAGTCACTGCACTGCCTGGATCCATTTCCTTTGACTGTGGCTTTGTCATTTTGGATCAATCCCACCATAACCAGGCCTATTGTAAAGTGACTTGGCTCTAACGGAGTGATAGGCAACATAATGGCACCTGATTAATAATAAGGTACTGGGTTAATGTGTTGTAAAGGCAAGTGAGACGATCATTTCTAACAGATAAATAGAACTTGTAATGGAGGACTGCAAAAACACGTTCTTGTGCAGGATTTGTCAGCAGCAGCTTGTGTTAATATAGTTACACTGACCTCTCTTTCTCACTTCGTGTTCCCTAGCAATGGCCCAGTGGAGATCTCAGGGGCTGTGGAAGTACTTACCGTTTCCTCCTCTAAGCTGTGATCGTCACAGTGGCGTTACTCCTGCTTTGATCCTGCTGCAGTCTGACACATGACCACACAGACCCCTGAATGGGCATTAGTGCAGGCTTCAGCAAACCCAACATCTGTGCCTCCCAGCACTGCCACTGCTCAAATCATTCATTAAATCAGAACACAAAAAGTAACTTTACTTGAATGCCTCAGCATAAATATTTGATCATGGCTGAGAATAAATCTTTGTCATTTTGTTCTCCTTCCTCTGGCTGCGGGCTCCTCTTATAGATCTTCCTCGCCTCGTTCTCATTTTGCTGTTTAGATACAGGCACATGCTTGGCTTGGTCATTTGTGAAATGGATCTTATGAATTTTTTAGAAAGATTCATAGCTACAATCAGCCCTGGTTAAGGGGACGACTGTATCACAAAGTAACATCTTGTGTTGCCGTTCTCACTCACAAATCGTACTCTGCTTGCGTAGATGATATAAGCTAATAGTTTCTGTGTTACTTTGACAGAGATGCTAAACTTTTATGTCTTGTAACAGATTTTAACACCTTGTTATCATTTTGCTTACACACTAGTAATCTGTGATTTGTTTGTTTTTGCATACAACAGAGTCATTCTAAAAGTATTTGCTTAGTCAAGCTCTGGTTTTATTGCTTTGCATCAGTATAAACACACCAGGAAAAAATCTCAGTTATTACTAATAGATTACATATTTGCATTTATATTTACCTAAGTCCTACTGTGCATTGTTTTTGTTCCATATAGCAACTCAAAGCATTTAGAGTGTCGAATCATTACTTTGTGGATGCATCTCTGTCACCTTTACACATCAGGGCATGGCCAATTTTTTCATTCTTCTTCCCAAAAATGCTTAAGATCTGGCAGGTCACATGGGGAACCTGAGGGTTTCTTAAAATTCCACAGCTCATACCTGCTAAGGTGTAAACGCTACAGGGACATCAAAGGTGACTGACTGTAAGATCCAGATAATCTTTGCTTTTTCAGAGATGCTCCAGCTTAGTTGTCTGTCCGTAATAATGAGCCACCACTAAAACTACTTACGTCCTACACATGGCTCCCCCCCCCGCACAGGCTGGAAATCAGGCTGTTTCTCAGCAGGTGTAAAAATATGTTTAAGCAGAAAATGTCCACGTAGAGTCCTGTGAAAATGTTGTTTTTGGCATGATTGTGAGCTGATCTTTCAGTCACAGTGCAACATATTGTACTGTTGTATAGTAACTGCTGAACAGTCTTGTATTCAGCATTAACAACACTGGTTTAATCAAAGCTTCACAGATTGACATGGTGTGAAAGACTCTACTTACTCTACTTTTAATTCTTTAACCAATTAAAATTACAGTTTTGTGGTCCAACATTGATAATTGACAGTTTTTTTTAATACTCTGTCATATGAACATATTTCAATCAGCACTAAAATAAGATACTGAGGTTCATTCTCTAGTCTTAAGAACATTTTTTTTCGCACAATTTAACGCAAATCTTAAACTGTGTAACATGCAAGGATTTGTTGCAAGTTCCTCACAGCTTTACCTTCCACCCTCCATCTCAAATTCTCAGCCATGTAAAACCTTTTACGACTGAACACGAATATCGTGCACACATTAAAAGGCTGCACAGCTCTGTTTCTTGTCACTTGTGTTCAGAAGATTTTTCTTTTTCATGCATTTTCTTTCCCCCCAAAGACGAGGTTCTTTTGTTATCAGAACCTTTTAACCAAAGTGGATCCTTTTAACGTCACCTTCAGGATTCATACGTTATTAGACATGACTTCAGATGAAAGACAAAACCAGGCCAATGAGGTAAAGTGTGGTGTAGCAGCAGATACAGTACATGGACTGAACACAGCTTCGTTTTAGTGCCGGTGCAAAATATGAGATCAGTTGTGTAAATCTGCCCAGAGAGGAGGGGGCTTGTGACCGAGCTGCAGCAGAGCAGCTTTTTTGTTTCTGAGTGACAGCTCACATCCAAGTAGTCTAGTGATATGCAATGCTAAATGAGCCGGATAAACATGTCTTTAAATGAGCGAACAGCTTTCCCAACCCTCCTGCCCTTTTATCAAACCAGCGGGTCCCCAACCCTCCACCCATGCACACACACCCGTCCCTTCCTGACCAGCCCCCCCTCACCATCACGGCCTCACGCTGTTCAGGGCCCCAGACCCTCTACAGAGCCCGGCTAATGGAAAGCTTTCAAGGCGGCCGGAGAAAAACGTCGGCTTTCATTTGGCCTCCACCATTTTCTGATGCGAGGAGTGTGTGGTTTTTTTGTGTGTGTGTTTGTGTGGTCGTGGCTCAGGCATCACGTAAACACACAATCACCTAGGGACGTGCCATTATAAACAGGCCTGGAAACTGAAAACAACAACACTGTCCACGCCCTCCACCCCCCATCCACACGCATGCATGCACGTAAACACACACACCTGCACTGGCGTTAATGAATGTGTGTTGTTCTGTTTGTAAAAATGCTGCATAAAAAAAATATGCTGGTTGCCTATTTTTATTAATTTAACACTGGTGTTAGAAATGCATGTCATAAACTCAATTTATAAACAGCTGGATAAAGTGTCTTGAAACTTAAACGATTCAATTTCTGAAATATTTCTAAAATGAACAAAGAGCAAGTGCAAAGAAGCTGAAAGAGGTGTAAAATGATCCAATCATCTATTTCTAGTTTTGAACAGCATGTAGTGAAGGTAAGACGAAAGATTAATCACAGTAATAAAGACAAAACAAAATGAAGACATGCATGCATGTTTCAGTAATTTGACCAGATTGTTTTGGAGTATTATACAGTCCTGTGCAAGTTTTGAGCTACCCCTTATTTCTTTATATTTGCCACCAGTGAAAATGTGACTGTCATGAAGGTAAAGAAACAGGGAGAAAATCCCGAGATATGCCAGATTACACTGGACTGAACTGGACTAAAAATCAGTGGCAGCAGGTCTTATGGAGTGCTAAATCAAAATGTGATATGTTTGGCTCAAATCGTTATCAGTATGTACAGAGGAGGTCAGGAGAGAGATTCAAAAGCTTCTCTTTACCACTATTTACCATAGCAAAAGAAAAACAAGATAATCCCTGCTTATTAACCATAAAATAACAACACTGCTGATCTCACCCTGTAGAGCTACTCTCTGGTTGTAGTTTCTGACTCAGTCACACCAATGCCACTGACTTGAGGTACATTCCCAGGAATTCCATGCATTTTCCAGTTTTTTTCAATTACATTTTTAATATTCACAATATTTATTAATTAATCAATTTTCTTTGGTTGTTTTTTTTTCTGTCTTTCCTCTCCTATCTACCAATTCCAGTGAACCAGACTGAACGAAAAGAGCATACTCACCATACTCCACATTCAGTCACGCGGACACTTCTTCTAACCTCTTCTACCAGTTTTGTCTGTATTTTTTCTTATTTCTGGAAATGAAAGTCTTAAAAAAGATTGCTGTAGGTTCTGTCATGGTCAGGTCTCTTCTCAAAGATGTGGGGGTTCTTGGGGTGCTGGGGATTTGGGGACGTTTGTGCATGCTTCAGTACATCACTGCACCTATTTTAGATGTTCCTAGCCAAGTATAAAGGAATGAAGGTTGGATCAAAGCTTGTGTACTTTATAAAATTGGATAAAATTACATTCAAATGTTGCACAATATGAGTCCTGTGTCTGACATAGCCGTCTTCTTCGACCTATAGACTTCACTACACCAAATTTTGCATGTCTTCCCTTTATCTGCTGGCTTCTTTCTGAGGGCTGTGATTTCCTCCCACAGTTCAAAGATGTGCATGTTAGATTGATTAGATTAGTTGTGGGTCTAAATGTAAAACCAAACCACCATACAAATGTGGTTTTGAGAGTGATTGCGTCTCGTAGCGTAGAACGCTTTGACTGGTCAGTAAGACTAAATGAGTGTTATACACAGTCTCAGTCCATTTCCATTCTCAGAAACTGTAAGTAAGCGTGTCTCCTTGTTCACTATCACACTGCAAAAGTCTGGAAGTGTGCCTCAGCCACGGCTGGCCTTCCACGAGGAGGAAGCTTGTTAGCCCGAAGAGGCCTGCTCTCCCTGCACATGTTCGGCCTGTCAGCTGCCTCACTGATGTCTCTTGTTATTATTTTCCTCTCATTCTGCTGCCTTTTCTTTGCAGAGTCATGAATAATTTGTGTCTACGCCTTGTTGCTTGATGACAGCTGTGCAGTTGGTTTGCAGTCTGTTTTTCAGATCAGGTGAATAATGAATAAGCCTATGCAACAAAAGAGCTGTGTTCTATATGAGCCCTGCCTCTCTTCATCTGCCCCAGCTTACTTGGCGTGTCAACCACAGGTAAGCAGGAAAGTCTCTCTGATGTTGAAACTTTCCCAAATTAAAAGTGTAAACAGAAGAAAACGGTTTAATTTGATATCTTTTAATCTCCCGTGAATTTTCCGTGTGCGAACATCTTAATCACTGCTTTTTCACCAAAGCTTGCTGTCAGAAATCCTGCATCTCTGTCAGCTTATCTCACCTTCGAACTCGTCAAACCTGTGTGAAATCTGCTGAACAGCGTATGAAAGCAAATACCGCATTATTATGACAATATACACAACAGGTCTGCTCACCCTCAGGGAAATAATCACGTTTGTTCTCTCTCTCCCTGTCTGTCTTCTCCCTCATAAAAAGTAAAACACCGTTCAGCAGATGTTTTCCAGATATTGTCAGCTGCGTGGGTGTGAGCTTTATATTTCTTAATCTGTGAGGTGCTTTATATAATGCTTTAATCGTTTCTTTTCTTCAGTCCCTCAGGTGACATATCACAGTTGTAAATCATTTCATGGGGATCTGGTTTTAAAAGTGGTTCCAGCTTGCTGACCTGGGGCAATGCCTCCTATATCTTTTCTTAAGCTTTATTTCAAGAGTTTTCTGCCTTTATATGGTACAAAATTAAAAGAGTGGTTACATCGAGCAGTGGTTCCCAAACCTTTTCATCTGATCAGCTCCAAAGGCTTTTCAGTACTTAAGAATCCATCAACAGCAATGTAGCCCCTCAAATATGCTCATTTTAACCCATCGTAAGCATGATCTGGACCACTTTCTGCTTACCATTGGTCAATTATGGTTAGTGAACTCTCTCAGACATTTTTCTTTAATTATTGACTTACTATGTCAACCGTTTGTTCCCTGTTTGTAGTTACTCCTGCATTTGACAGCTGTTCATACTGTTTAAAGCCCACAATTGTTTATCCATGCTTTCAATTAGTAATTTAAACTTTTCTTGACATTTCTAGACTTTTTAAGCAGTTTGAATAAATTTTATGTTCATTTTTGAACTCTTTTAGACAGTACTTTATCATTTGATCGATGCAATACAATACAATGCATCCATAACATATTCTCATTTTTGCATTTCTTTCAGTTCAAGTCAGTTACATTTTGCTAATATAGGACAAACTCAAAAACCCAGTCAATTCAAAGGTCGTTATAACATAATGCGAAGATCCTACAATAATACAGAGCAAACTGCAACAATCAGACGACCCCCTATGAGCAAGCACTATGAACAAGAAACAGTGGGAAGGAAAAACTCTCTTTTAACAGGAAGAAACTTCTGGCAGAACCAGGCTCAGGGAGAGGCAGCCATTTGCTGTGACTGGTTGGGTTTGACGGGAGGAATAAAGGACAAAAAGACACACTGTGAAAGAGAGCCACAGATTAATAATGACTTAAGATTAAATGCAAAGTTGTGCATAAATACAGGCTGTGAAAAGAGGTGAGTGAAGAAGAAATAGTCAGTGAGAGTCATGGGAAGCCCCAGCAGCTTAGACCTATTAACAAACGGCGAGTTCAGGGTCACCTGATTCAGCCCTAACATTATTCCTTATCAAAAAGGAAAGCTTTAATTCTAATCTTAAAGGTAGAGAGGGTGTCTGTCTCCCATATCCAAACTGGTAGCTTGTTCCACAGATGAGGGGCCTGAAAGCTTCGCCCTCTATTCTACTTTAAGAAACTCTAAGAACCACAAGTAAGCCTGCAGACTGAGAGTGAAGTGCTCTAATCATTTTAAGGACTTGATTCTGGATTTAACAAGGAGACAATGAAAATTAGAAGAAAAGAAGCTTATATAGGAGAAATATACGCTTCTTGTCTAGTCCCTGTCAGTACTCTTGCGGCAGCATTCTGGATCAACTGAAGCATTTTAGAACAACATAGTCTACAGCCTACAATTAAGAACTAGTTTTTCAGCATCACTCTGAGACAGGATGCTTCTGATTTTAGCGATAATATGCAAATGCAAGAAAGCAGTCCTACATATTTGTATAAAATGAGCATTGAAGGACATATCCTGGCCAAGGTAATGCCATCCACAGTATCTGGTTAGATACCATGTTTCTAAGATTTTTGGGGCCTAGTGCAATAACCTCAGATTATCTGAAATTAGAAGCAGGAAATTAGAGTTCATCCAGGACTTTATATCATTAAGACATTCCTTAGTGTGTGTCATCTGGCATCTACATAGCAGTGAAAATGTATGCTATGCCTTCGAATGATACTGACTAAAGGAAGCATGTATAATGTGAACAGAATAGGTCCTAGCACGGAACCCTGTGGAACTCCATAATTAGCCTGAGTGTGTGAAGAGGCCTCTCCAGTTATTTTAACAAATTAGAAACTAGATATAATTCAAACTACAGCAGCGCAGTACCTTTAATACCTACAGCGTTTTCTAATCTCTGTAGTAAGATATTGTGGTAAACAGTATCAAACGCTGCACTGCGGTCTATCACTACAAGAACAGAAAGGAGTCCACTGTCAGAGGTCATGAAAAGATCATTTGTAACCTTCACTAAAGCTGTTTCTGTACTGTGATGAATTCTGAAACCTGACTAAAACTCTTCAAATAAACCATTCCTCTGCAGACAATCCATTAGCTGTTTCACAACTACTTTTTCACGAATTTTAGAAATAAAAGGACGGTTGGAGATTGGCCAGTAATAACAGTTGAGTCAGTTGATGGTCAGTTTTTAAGTAATGGTTTATGGTAACTTCACCTTAAAGGCCTATTGTACGTACTACATTAATATTAATCTTAAATTGATCATATTTAAGATTGCCGCATTATTAAATGGTAAGACCTTTTTGTGCAAGCTTGTAGGAATGGAGTCTATTAGACACATTGATGGTTTAGAGGAAGTACAGCTATATTTCCTCAGTGTACCAAGCGTTTCACATTTTGTTTATTCAGACATGTAGAGAAACTTCCTGTCAACCACCACACTCAGTTTGGGTAAATCAGAGCTTTCATTATGAAGTTATGGGAGTTCGGGTGTAGCATGTCCCATATAACTTGGCTTTATTTTGAAGTTTTTTCATGTATTGATTGTGCAATAATATCTATATACTTGACCTCTTTTCAGTAGATTATTTTTATACAAAAATAATTTTGTATAATCTATCCCATAATACCCCAAATATCCCATAATACTAGCTAATAATTTGATTACATTTTAATGTCTGTTTTTTCAGACATTAAAAATCGAAGAAGAAAAAAAAAATCAAACACCCAAGTCTCTCTCCCATCTTTTATTATTCATGTATAATCTCAGATTAATAATAGATCATCCAAGACCACACAAACCCAGACCTTGAACTTTCTAATTGCACAACTATGTCTGTCAGAAAAAATTAATCCAGCCATACCTCTGCATGCTGTGGCTGCGTGCACAGATGAGTGCATGTTTATCCACCGTGTGCACTTATGGGCCAAAATGCAGGCCTCAGACTGCAATGCTCTGATTATTCGCCCACTCAAATCAATCGAGCCATCTTCTATTCATATTTGATATGCCTTTAGGCAGTGGGATAAAGTTTAAAAGAAAAATCTAGCCATGCACTTGGAGGAAATCTGGTCAGCCTATTGGCTCGTTTGAAGATTTTTGCTTGAGAAGCTTCACTCTGAGATTGTGCTTGAAGAGCATCTCTCAAAGGGACTCGTCATACAGCACTCTATGAGGTAAAAAAAACAAAACAACAAAACATCCATCATAAGTGATCTAGGTTGTTCAGTTGCTTTAACAGTTATGAGAGGAGCTCAATGTCACAAGTTCAGCTGAAGTCGACCTGCTCTGCCCAGCAGTGAAACGTCCTACCTGAGAGAACCTGCTTGCTTGCTTACTTCAAAGGTGAGGTTGGCGGCTTGGGGCTCTCTGAGTGTTAAAGGCACTGGCATCAGGCATCAGGAAATTCCCCTGTCACCAGATTCAACCTCATTCTCTCTGAACAAAAAGTGTACTCCTTTCAAGCAGCGTAACCTCTTATTTCCTTTATAGACTTATTTTAAAGGAGCTTCAGTTTTGAAGTCTTTTCAAAACTGAAGCTTTTTATTCGACTTGAAATGTGTGGTTGCTGCATATAAAATGCATTTTTGTTTGAAAAGAATAAACGGCGCGAGTCTCTTTGCCATGTAGCTGTAAGGTGCACAGCTCCACTAAATCTTGCTTTAAATGAGCATGCCTGTTCCTGTTCTCCTTTAGTCTGTTCATCCTGGGGTTTAAAATATTCAGTATTTTCGCAGACCTGGATGTTGTACGATTTTGAGGCAAGTGAGGCATAGAAAATCCTTGTGAGTCAGTGATTTCAATCAATGTTGAGTGAAAACGACAAAGTGATTGTTCCTCTTTCCGCCTCTTTTGTGTTGGAGGTTAAAAGATAAGAGTTTGAAAGAATCGGTAGATTAATAAGGCGACTGTTTATAAGGTCACCTAACCAGTTATGAGAGGTATTTTCACAGTATTAAACTGATTCTATCTATGGAAATAGTCTCTATGACAGGGATACCACCTGTTTCTTAAATGTGCCGTAATATTTCCAGGGAGCGTTTTTGTTTATCAGATTAAACCCTTTAATCTATTGTTTATGTAGCAGTACAGAAACTTTGACAGGGTGCTTCCAGAATCTCATTTTTCCCAGGATCACAGCTGCCACATGTGATATCTTTTCTGCCAAAGCTCGTTTTTTTCCTCCCCCCCAAATAACAGCCATGAGGGTAAAACGCATTTGGTTAACGGTTAAATCAGCTCATACTGTTTAAGGTCCAAACACATGTCTGCAGTGGTCAAAACAAACAGTAGCCTCTGGGCAATCACACAATCACGGCAGCAAGATGGCTCAACGTCCTGGCGCCTTTGTTTTAAAGTTTACACTCTGGAACGTAAAGCTCTTATTCGATTAGATCATAGTTTTATTTCTCTCTCCCTCTGTGTGTGTGTGTGTGTGTGTGTGTGTGTGTGTGTGTGTGTGTGTGTGTGTGTGTGTGTGTGTGTGTGTGTGTGTCCAATACAAACCAATCTGAGTTCGATCGAGAAAAAATCTGAAATAACTGTTGCTAATGACCTTAAATCTACCGGGGCGTCTGCTGACGACAGTGAAAAAAAGACGCACTGTGGGTTTTTATAAACTTAGGTGATGAAACCCGACCTTTACTTTAATGTAATCTGTTTTATTTTTATGCACACTTTTTCCATTCCGTCTCTGTTTTCGTTTGGAAAAACTTAAATCATCCATCTTTTTAACTGCATTGAAATTTTGATAATAATAATCATTTTAAAACATCATCAAGAAACTGGAATACATATTTGAAGAGAAGTAACATTTATTTGTAAACGATAAAAGTTTAAATTCGACAAGAAAATGTGCAAAATAGACCAAAGATACCAGCTTGGTAATGGAAGCGATTATTAAATCAGACAGTGTAGGGAGGCTGTTTTGCCAGCATCGCTGTAGCTGACAACAAAATCCTACGTCTGTTCTTTTGGAGAAGCGCAGATTTGCATTTGTTTCTTTATGGCTCTGCCAATCCTGTTATTGAAGTGTGACTGCTAATATTTTGGGCTTAAGACACAGACAATTTTATTATTATTGTTATTGTTATTATTATCGCGCTTACATGTCATGTATTTTAAAGTCCACAGCTTATCTCTGGTTTTTTGAGCATGTAACATTCTGCAGCAGGCTGGTCTCGTTAGTGTTGCTCGTCTTCGCACTGCAAAAAGTCGCCCGTTAAACGTTTTTCCCTTATAAAATAAATAAAAACACCATCTGTCGTTGTTAAATATAGGTTCAATGCACGTTTAACAAGCTAAATGAGAGTCAGAGTCGCTCTTGATCCGAAAAATGTCCTCAAGGTGGATGGCAGAAGGAGGAAAAGTCGAAAATACCGGATGTCTAAAAACGACTTCCTAGGAATGAGCACATGATTGCTCTGAAGTCAGATTAGATTGACTCCACGGTGCCGTGTCAGTTCATTTCAGTCCGTGCTGCGTCTCCTTGTGTCTCCTCAAATCCACCTTTCTCTGGAAACCTTTGCCGCAGAGGTCGCAGCCGAAAGGTTTGTATCCGGTGTGTTTCCTGCTGTGCGTAATGAGGTTGGAGCTCTGGCTGAACGCCTTCCCGCACACCTGGCATTTGTGTGGCTTTTCACCTGAAAGAAAAAAAATACATTTGATTGAGGGTTTAAAAATATATACAATAAAAATAAACGAGAGCTATACATTTTGCTGCTTAAAAATCTGATTTTGCGCAAAGATCCTTTACCTCGGTTACAGAACAATCAAAACTACAAATGTAGTTTCGTCCCTTTCTTCGCTCACCTGTGTGGATGAAGGTGTGTTTCTTCATGTCCGACTTCTGATGGAACCTTTTGCCGCAGTACTGGCATGGGTACGGCCGCGTGTCGGAGTGGATAAGCAGGTGAGTCGACAGAGTTGACGACCGCTTGAAACTTTTACCGCATATTTTGCAGTCGAAACTTCTTTCCTGAAACGTGAGCAGAGGCCTGTTTTAGTCACATTTTCGAGTCAGCGCATCCACGCTTGACAGGAAGGCGGGTTGACAGCAAGATGTGAATCCAAAAAAAGAAAAGGGTGCAAACTGCATCTTGTGGTTTGAGGTGTGAAGATACCTGAGAGTGCACGGCCTTGTGTTGCTCCAGGCTCACTGCGTGTCCGAAAGTTTTGCCGCAGATTTCGCACGCAAATGGCCGGGTGCCGCTGTGTGATCTGCGGACGTGCACTTCTAAACCGTGGGGAGTGGAAAACACCTGAGAACAACAATGAATTGACGATAAGAACGTTTTAAATTTTGCAATAAACCATCGAAGAAAAACAAATTCGATTCTGTGTAACTGGAGAGTCAGTTGTTTGTGTTTTGTTCCACCTATAGAGAGGTCAGAGGTCAGCCAAAAGACAGCAGCTGCAGTGAGTCTTTGCTTGGGGCCAAGTTGAGCGGAAATCAAACTATCCAAAGTTTTTAAATTATTGGTGTTTTCTTACAAACATGCATACATTTTATAGAAGACACTATACTAGACTGGACTATATGAAATCACAGCTCTCTTCGTTGCTCGGATCCTCTGTCCTCACCTTACTGCACTTGACGCACTTGTAAGCCCCATTGATGATGAGGTTGGAGCACAGCAGATCAGACTGCGCGTTCACGTCGTGGGTTTTTCCGTGCAGGCCTGCCTCAGGAAACAGCAGACCAGCAGTGTGCCTCCTGTAGTTACCATAGGTCTCCTCTCCCAGAGCTCGGTCTGCATACAGGGCAGGATGGGTGCTTCTGTCTCCGTAGAAGCCCATCGCAGCCGGGCCTCTTTCTACCTCCATCCCCGTATGGAGGCTTGGCTGCACCAGCGGCCTCAGCTCCGGCCTGGGATAGCTGCTGCTCCAGGCGTACGGCCGGAAGGGAACGGTGAAGGGCTGAGTCTCGTCCACCAGGGGAGAAAGAGATTTTTCCGAATCAGCTGGAGAGGGGAACAGATAAAAATTTAATGAAAGCAGTGAAGTGACCGAAGAGGAGCACTTCCAGGGATCTACGGGGCCTCAGAGGAATCATTGAGGGGGAAACTTATTTCAGATTCCCCAGGTGATGATTTGTGGGTGACTCCGATTAAAATTAAATTAGATTAGATGATATTTGCTCTGATTTATTATAAAAACTGAAAACATATTTGTGTGAAGAATAACTTCAATAGGTCCTTTAAAAAATCTCAGAAAATGATTAAAACAGCAAAATATGTAAACTATCAAAAAGGCCTGTTTTGCTTATTTAGTTTGCCGAAACGAACATTGTATTGTAGGTAGGTTTTCTAAACCATGGTGGAAAAAATACAAATCAAAGTCTACATTGGATCTGTGCGTCCTGGACGCTTTACAGTTTCCGCTCTGGATCTTTATGTGTACATGAACTGTAATCTATTGCAGGATCATCAGTATGCGTGTATGTATGTGTGTCTGAGTCTACCTGGCGAGGCGGAGGGAGATGGAGGCCTCCAGAAGTCCTCGTAGTCCGGGGAGCGAGGGCACAGGCTGTCTGCACAGCTCAGCGGAGACTTGGGGGAGAAATCTGCAGCGTCGCCCAGGTGGGAGTCCGGAGACAGGTCGTACCTGTCCACCGACATATCCGTGTCTTCTTCTGGGAGTTTATCTCCCTCTGAGAAGCACAAAACAAATGACAGTCAGCATCGTAATGACAGGTGACTCAATTAAAGCTATTCTGGTGTTGTTTTTAAAGGACCGATAAATGACGTCGATGGTCGCCAGTTCGGTAATTTGTCAAAACAAAACAGGATATTTGGTGGACAAAATTAGTCAGAGATAACGTCAATTTTTCCCGTGGTAATAGTGTTATATGCTTTATGATATCGTGTTATATGATACTGTATAACAATAAAAAATAGTGTTGTAATATGTAATAAAACTCAGTTCTGTGAATAACCCGAGATATTTAAATACATGCATTTAACCAAAAGAACAGTTCCAGAATTGAATACAAAACACTACGATGACTCTTAACTGTAAAGTGTTTTTCTTTTAAAGCATTATTCATCCTACAAATTATTGGCAAGTGTTGAGATCAAAAATGTATTTTAGTTTTGAAAAATATCCCTCATCCCGTCAGACTATATCAATATCAAATACAGCATTCAAAGTGTCATCTGACAAAGAGGGGAATATTGAAGAAAAGCCTCCTTTTGCATACCCGAGCATATGTGCGCCAGTATCGTGTCCAGCTTGTTGTAGTCATCCTCAAAACTTCGGGGTTGGTGATAACTGTGCGCCTTCTTACTCTTCACCAAGAAGGAGCGGGGCATCTCTGAAGCGGAACAGAACAAATCAGTGACAATAATCCAGCTGTAGAGAGCAGTCCTCCTGCGCCCGAGGCCGCTCGCTCCAAGATTTGACATCTACTGGTGTGGTGATGTTGCTCCCAAGTGCTTTAAGAGGTTTCAACCTGACAAGGGAGCATGCGCGGACTGTCGGTCACGCCTGCCAGGTGTCGTCGGACAGGTGTCGAGGCAGCTCGCCACAGCTCAGTGCGCTGTAAAAAATATCCGCCTGCAGTGTTTTAGTCAGAGCAGTGCGGGGCAGGCTGTAGGAAAACTGTCTGCAGCGGGGGCGACGTCGTCTCGCATCTTTAGAGCAAACGGACTCATTTCAGAACCCGACAGTGGTTAACGCCTGCGTTTCTTTTCTTACAAGAAACGCAGGTGGAATGAAGAAGAGAAAAGTTTATTTATTGTTTAAAAGTACAACTTTGGACGATAAGTGTATGAGACACTTTTTGCAGTGTTTAACTTTTCCACAGCCTGGGGCTGCCGAAGTTCTCGCAGACTGCAGCTCGTGTCTCCCATGGAGCCCGTGGCAGTCGGGAGAGGTGATACAGGCTTTATCGGCGCCTTTCTCAATCTTTAAAGGGGGCAGGGGGAGAGGAAACGGGGAGACACACCCCAGGGTGCCTTGCTGGGGAGCTTGAAGTAGCACGTCGTGGTAAAATAAAGGGGTGGGAGAAACTTTGAACCGGCGGGGTAGTCTTATTATTCTTATGGGCTGCAATTAAAATTTTACCAAACGCTGCGGGATTGCCAAGAGTGTCTCTGGTTGAGTTTAGCCAATAAAACGCTAGAGGAAAAATAATTAATTGAGAATAAATCCTCACATAAAAACGCACCGTGGTGTCTCTCTGATCAAAACTCACTGCCGGCTCCACACAGGACAAAGTGTTGTGAAGTTTTGTCCCGGTCTGGTGGTCACTTGAGCCCATAAACTGTTATTATGTGACAGACACTCTCCGTCCTAACGCCTGCGGTGACCGTTTCACATTACCCCGAGAGGAAGAAGCAAATAACGGAGACAGTTTGTTTTCTGTTCGCACAGGTCGAAGATTAGAGCGTCATTAGGGGCTGATCAATAAGACGGAGTCGTGCGTCCTGGTGCCTTTCATCCACTGCAGGTGTAATAAAACAGTTTTGAGACGGCATTGAAGTGAAAGTGTGATCAAAAAAACCTGCATTCGTTTGCAGTAAATACAGGTGGCTATCAGACCATGTTTGCGCTTTAAAGTTTTATTGTTCGTGGCTTGAGACACTTGAATTGCCACGGAGCCTAAGTTCACACATGCGCATTTTGGATGACTTTTCATTTCATTTCTTTACTTATTATTTTAATATATCACCAGGTAACCGTTAGCAAATCCGCTACGGTCAAATCCTCCACGCCTGTGAAGGTGTGAAGTTTCCTCCAAATCAGACAACTAGACGCCCAAAAAGATTTCAGACCGTTTACACGGCTTTGGCACAACCACAGCCCGCTCGCACACAACACTATAGCACAAACATGTCAGTGAATGCATTTATAATGTCGGCTACATGCAAACCGTTATCAGTAAATAAAGGACAGGAAATTAAAGGACCACATGTCCCAGCTCGATTAGACGCATCACGGCATCCGGATACAGTTTTTTGGAGAAGATATGAAGCTCGAAGCGATAAAAGCAGCTGCAGCAGGGCCTGCTGCCCGATAGGCAGACGGTTTCTTAACTGTAGCATCATGCCGTCACAATTAAATACACGCACATAATAATAATATTATTGATATTAATAATATAATAGATACATTTAGGGATTTGATGCCGCTTTTACGCAGGATGTTAGAACTTCGCGGTTTGAAACTAGATTTGATTTGATATGCGGTTGTTTATAACCGCACAATTAATTAACTCCGTCATTATTTCTGCAGTATTCAAATATTTTCTGCTCTCCGTTGAAATTTAGCTTTAAAACGCCTCTACATGTGAACTCACCAAATGATTCACGCCTCCCACACTGCGCCACTGTATCGCGCTCTCCTTATAGTAAACATTTCAGGACGCACGTTTAAATCTGATCGAATATTTGCAAAGGTCAATCAAAGAAAAAGAAATAAATAAAATACATAAAAAAAAACAGCTGTATTCATACACCCGTGTCTGCGCAGGAGTACTGCTGTTTGGGTTGTGCTAAATTCGGGTATTATTAATAATAAATCCGAATTTTGAGATTAAAATTGAAATGATTAAAATAGAATTGATGTGGCTGTAACATCTGGCACCCGCTATAGAAATAAGCGACCTTCCACTGGGCCATGTTAAAAAAAAATCGCAAACCTTACTAGTCAACACAAGTTCTAAAAATCTGAGCTTACATCACTAACAGACTGGCCTCAGTGTCCAACACAAACTCATCATCAGCATTTTGTGGGGGAAAAAAGCCAAAAAACCAAACACAAACCTGGTAAATGTTTCAGTGCCCGAAGAGAGATGCTCTTTTTAAAATGCGGTTTTCTGCATGAAATGATTAGTAGTTGAGGCTCAACTTTGAAAACCGCGAGAAAAATCACTTCCTGAAACAGTCAATCTAAGCTAAGAATCTTCAGAGGAAGGCAGCGCTGAGACTAAACATCCCACATGTGCTGTTCAGCCTGCACGAGGAGACTCTGGTTAGAGGTTTGCTGCCACCATTACAAGACAGACCAGGTCAGGAGTTTATCAAACAATTTTATTGTGAATTCATCCCTTTCGCTCACTCTCTTTCTCTCTCACTCACACACACACACACATATATATTTAACAATCTCATTTAGTTTGCAGAGTGTGCTTGACTGCATCATAGTGTGTCCATACTGCACTGCAGACTCAAAAAAAAGTGCCATTACGTGTTCCTCTCCTCTTTCATCATCAAAGAGACATTAACATCATCATCACCTGCTCAAAGTCAGAATCTTTGCTGGTTCCTGGAGACTGCGGCTGCCTCGATTCATACAGAAGTTAGTGTTCAGACATTCAGAGAAATTGACTTTTACACATCCAGGTCATGAAATGGAGTGGCTTGTAGATCCAGAACATAGGCCTCGCTTTGGTAACACTTTGCCGGTCCCGATTAGTTTCCATGTTGTGTTGTTAAGTGTTGCTTTATCTCGGCTTCATCTCCTGGCCAAAGTTCTCTCAGACTGTCATCAATTCCGTGCAAATTAGTGACACTCAGAACATATGAGAGGCATCACTCAGCTTTGAGTCATTATGCACTGAAATGACTTTCTCCTTTTACCTCATCATGAAAGTAAGATCGTGATGCTTTCAGAGAACTTGGTAAAACAGCAACAGTAGCTAAGAAATAAACCTGTCCCCATCTGCACTTATTAACATGCTGGCTGCTTTAAGAACAGAGAGTTCAAAAGCATCTAAAGAGTGGTGACTAGTTATTCTACCAGGAATTCACCTCCCTCGTCTCAAAAGCAGGATTTGTTATTTGTGTTAAACTACATTATATGTCCCTTTATTCTCAAATGTACAGCATATTCTAAACACCAGATATGCATTTTCAAGTTCAAAAGGAAGTGGGGGGAAACAAACAACATGATACACATTTACATATCTACATGTACGCAACGTCACTTTGACCTTGAAAGGCATGCGGCATGTGCTAAGGCCAAAGAAAGTCATCGAGTCGTCGCTGGCTGATACAAGCCAGTTTGATACCAGGCTCTGACCAAGCTCTTCAAGACGTTAGAAATATAGATATTTATACATGCGCACGCATAGCACTCATACAAATCCGCCTCTGCATGATGGACACTTAGTAGTAACGGCATCAATGCATTTCTGATGTTCATTTATAAAAAGCTTTAAAATATAAAAACATGAAGTGTGTAATATAGAGTAAAACGTTTTTATTGCACAGTCTCTTTTTCTGTGTTGTACCTAGAAGAAGTGGTCAGGAGTGACAGACTGAGATCGCCCTTCTCCTCCTCTTTGTCAGGTCTCTGTGGCCCAGTAGAGTCTGAGACGCTCCACGTGATTTGAGCCTCTACTGAGGTTCAGACTGAGCTTCTGGCTTCCCTCACAAAACCCCCCAAAACAACAACAAAAAAACTGCAAAAGGAAGGTAAACAAAACTAAATCCACGTGTGATTCTCAGGATATGAAATGATGATGATGATGCATTTCTTTCTTCAAGTTCAGGAGTCTCCTCTGAAATGGTTTGCTGGATGACCCTCTCTTCCACAGTTAGTGCTGACAGCCTCCGTTTCCACTTCAGCAGCTGGCGGGCGCCGCTCACACGGAGGTGGTCTTGTGGCTGCTGCTCTGAGGAACAGAGATCCGCAGGGCCTCTCCGTCCTCCTCCTCCTCATCGCTGTCGGTGTCCTCGAGTTTGGGGTGTAGTTTGATACGGCTCCTCTGCTGGGGGACCTGCAGGGGGGAGACCTTGACCCCATCGTCGTCCGAAGACTGGTAAGACTCATCATCCGCCCTGTAGTGGTTGACAATATGGATCCCATCAAAAGTGGGCTGATTGGCCAAGCGCCCCCTCTGTCCTTTTAAGCAGCGAATCTGTGAAAGCAAACAGTGAGAGTCAGGAGCCACACAATCTCCTACAGATCAGACTTCTGTGCCTGAAGGCAGCTGCATGAACACCAAACCTCTTGAAAAAATTACAGCTAACACATTATGCTTTTCCTTATTTTCTGTCATAAATACACTGTTACAGTGGTGGATGCACACATTAAATATAGCCAAAGTTTCAAAAAAGTAGGTCAGCAAACATGCAAGTTATCCCAGTAAGCCAAAAGCTCCAGACTACACACCTGGTTTGTGACCAGGGGGCTCTACAGGATGTCAGAGACAGTGGATATCCTGACATCGTCACATGTGCGAGCACGCTCAGAAGAAAACTGGCTTAAAGGAATCTCAAACTGCTTGTTACAGATGCTATATGACCTGAGGTGCCGCGCTAAGGCCTGGTACAGGACAGCCATACAGAGACAACGATCACCTCCCTGAGATCCCCTGCTCCAATATCGTCATGGACCAGCTCTATTTTTGCTTCACTGTCTTGTGTCTCTGAAGCAGGTTTAAGTGTGAATAATTACTCACTAATTTATTTATTTTTTGGTTGCTGTTATTGTACTCAGAAGGAAAGAGGGAGGAAGAAAGTCTTGGTCAAACCTTCTTTTAGCCAGGTGCAGGAAATATAGATAGCGGATATCTAGTTCAGCACTTCCTGTCCTGTCCGCTGTTCATTGTTTACTAATAAAGAGAAATTTAAGACGATAGCTGACAGTTTTCAGATTGAATTTCAACAAATGTGTTTCCTCTCTCTTTCTCATTGTGGCCAGTTTTCCTTAATAGTAGTGCGACTTATCAGAAAGTTTACAGAATCATTTTTCCCCTTGCCATTTGATTCTACAGAGTAACGCAGCTGAATTCACAACATAATTATATCCACATTTTTTCTGTTAGTGTCAAAGTAGCGCTGAAAAGTAGAAAAAGTAGCTAAAGAAAAAAAAAACCCAGCAGCCAAGCTGTGACGCTAATGTTTAAAATGAATAACGACAGAGAAATATGACTCTTGCACGGCTTCCTGGACGACCTCTGACTGCTAGCAACTCAGTGAGATAACGAAAACTTGACACATGTGATATGAACAAACTGTCAGTGGGAGCTGGTGACATTTTACCAGAAACACTGAAACAAATAAGATGAGATGCCATCTACAATTTCAACATGCAGGCAGCAGTTCAACCAAAAATAAAAACAAAAGGGAACAATGCAATAAAATCAGAGCCATACTACACACCAAGAGTATACAACTGGTGAGTGCGGTGTTTGTATAACTAGTAGACGTGAAATAAATACTTTTACAAGTTGTCTCTTTTAAATTTGTAGTAAAAGCTTTTATTCACAAAGCCTATATGCTGTCTTTGCTTCAATCTCTGATGAGTTTATTGAATGTGTGCATGAATGTGCTTTATAATCTCAACACTTAAAGTCAATGTGTAGTATGGATTTGGGACAAAGAGTCATATAATTATGTTCCATTTAAGACTGCATGGTAGCAGGAAGCACCTTAAACCACGTTAACAGTTTAAGGTGCTTCCAAAGCTTCAAGGCAAAGGAAAAGTGTCTGAGACTGGGGGATTTGTTTTCCCTTGGAAAACAAAATACCTGGTAAGGAACTTTTTGCATTGACTGTATATAAAAGATGGCTATAGCCAATCTGGCTTTCATCCATTAATTTTTTAGACTTGCATTGCTGCACTTTTTAAAAAAAAGTCAGAAATATATTTAGATGATAGAGAACTATGTTATAAGCTAACATATTTAGTACACGGACACAAATCATTGCCAGTTGGTGATAAAAGCATAAAAATGCTCCAAAAACAAACAACTGTCAATCAAGGCAGGCAAGGCCCAATAATGTAAAGTTTAAGTTTTGTTGTTCTAAAACCTGTATATACCTTGTGGCTTTCAAGATGTGCTAAGTGACAATTCGATAGGCACTAATGCATAGCCATGCTATCAGACATGCATGCAATGAGCTTTGATCCAGAGAACACAGCAGGGTTTTTTTTAGATCATGCTCACATATGGCTTCTTCTTTGCGCCACAGACCTTTAACCTGCACTTTTGGCTGGCGCAGTCAACTGCGTTCACAAACAGAGTTTTCTCAAAGTGTTATTGAGCACAGATTTCTACAAAGGAAATATATTTGTTTTTAATGAAGTGCTGTCTGAGGATCAAAGATCACAGCATCCAATTTTCAGCCTTTTCTGCACACAGAGATTTCTCTAGTTTCTCTCACATTATGTACTTTAGATGATGAGATATTCAAAGCCTTCAAAAGCATACATTATTTTGAAACTGTTGCTGAATTTGTAGACTCCGTTTATAAACCTTGCCACTCTAAGATGCTTTTTTTATACTAATTCGCGTTACTGACCTTAATTAAACTAATTAGTTCCAAGATATTCTTTTGTTTCTCCTGTCCCAGCTTTTTTCTTACATCCAATTCAAAATCAGCTAATAATTTCCATGTCTCAGTTGAGATTTGCAAATCACTGCATTCTGTTTTAATTCACACTTTGCAGAGTCCCAACTATTTTGGAATTGGGTTTGTATTTTCTCCAATTATGTTTCAGCTATAAGTTCAAAAAAGGGCCTACATATGCACTAATTTTAAATTTGTTTTGAACAGTGTATTTTCAGTTAACGTCCCCACCTCCAGTTTACAGCCGTGCACGGCCGCTTTCTTGAGCTTTACCTTGAAGCACTTGGGATGGTCTCCTACACCATGAATTAACCAGACTCAAAGAGGGCTTGGGTAAAGATCAACACATGGTCAGGCTTGAAAAGCTGGAGGTGTTACATAGAACATCTGAAAACACTCACCTGGGTTGGCCTGCCATGCAACAGACAGTCATGTAGAAAGAGATGCATTCAGAGGCCAGTTTAGAGCACAGTAGATAAAAACGATAACAACAACTTAAAAAAAACCCCCAAAACCCGAACAACCCTACATTTACCTGGGTCTCTCTAAACTTGGCACACTGCCTTCCTGTTGCTGTCATGTGAAAGGAAACGGTGATCTAATCAACATCTGAGATGCTGCACATAAAATTTCAAGCTGTATGATGTAGGCTTTAATTGAAACTGTGCAGGAGGTGTATGATGGGACTTAAACCACCCTAGTTTCAGTTTTGCTCATTGTGCATGCTTAAAATAATAAGAATCATTGTCGGGCAATCTAAAACTCAAAGACAACTGTCAGGGAAGGGAAATGACTGAGACAGCACTCTTTAAACATCTTTTCTCAAACACATGACATAGGTCAACAAGCTCGACAGGACCAATAATAATGAATAAAGGTGACGAAGACTGTGTGGAATGTGTCACTTCTGACGTCATATGTGACATTTTACTCACTCTCAAATATCTATCATATCTACATCCACCTTTGCATCTTGCCTCTATGTTCTCCAAGTCCTGCCATTTAAACCTCTGTAAGTCATGTTTGTGAATATATCTCTAAGAGGTTCACAACTTCAGCTCCACACAGGAAGTCTCTGGGTGTAGTTAACACTTCAACTAATCTGTTCAAGTCAAAGTAAAACCATATCTGAGGGATTGTTGTGAAATTTTGATCAAAGCATTTACACCAGCAAAAAAAAAATAAAAATGGTACTGTGACTGAGGTGAACATGTAGCTTGTTTTTAGGAGTCTCACCTCATGTTGTAGCTCTGCTATCTGGTCTTTGAGGTCGCGGATGTACTGGCTCGAATCTGTGTGGTTCAGCTGGCCTTGGACCTTTCCTTCTTCTTTCTGTTGGGACAAAATACCCAACTTTAAACCATGTTTCACAGCTTTTGGAAAAAAAAGGATTCTGTTAATCATCTACAGGGTCAAAATATTTTAGATTTCTGGCACATATTATACATACACATAAATCAAAAAGGGTCTGTGGAAATTACACTTATGTCTTCTTGTTTATGGTTGAAAACTCCTGCACAGGCAGGAGAAATAACGGCAGCTTCAAGAGCCCCGCTGCAAAAAAAGCGGCATCGCGCAGTACCCTGCATGTATGGCGGGCGACCAAGGTGACAGATGTCTGGTGAAACACAAAACAGTGTCATTTGTGCTTGATTTCCTCCTGGGGCCCTGGGGATGAGGCTGGTTGTTGCCTCTAACAGTTAAACAGCCCATGTGATGTTTACCTTCCTAAGTGAAGACATCTGCAGGCACTGGAGACAAACACATATTCTATTTCAAACCTCAATCACACCCCTGAACCTGCCAGTTCCACACTGAGATAAGTTCAAAACACAGGCAGCAGCACTGAGGCAAAAAAAGGGAAGATGTGCGCTCAGTAAGGGGTGGGGTGTCGAGGTAAAGCGGTGACACTGAGTCTTCACCGCCTGAACAACACCCCAAAATACAGATAGGGTTTTAGATTCCTGTGGTGAGGTGGGGTTCAATATGGCGGGTCCCAATAGGCCTTTTTTTTTCCTTCACATGGAGAGGTCTAAACAAGAGAGATTATTCCAAGAACCTGTTGTTTTTGAGGTTTTGCTGCTCCAAAACACTGCAACGACAAGCACAGGCAGTTAATAAAGACTTCCTGGTGTTCAGCTGTGTGAATCGCCAGGTGTCAGGCTGTGGCCAGGGACAGCAAACGTCTCACAGAAACATCTTCCCATTGTATCTTCAAGTCCCAGTGTGTTGTGGTTTTGTTTAGTTCAAATAGTAGGGGCTTTCTGCGTTTTAAAAAGTACACTACTAAATTTGTTCAGTCTCCTGGCAGATCTGAACTGAGCATCAGATAATCTGAGATCATCCTTTAATCATCCGCCCATTTCATCACATCCTGGGCAAGTGGGCAAAATCACAGCTCATAAAAAAAGTGCACATGAAATGCCGATTGCATGCGACGTTTCAGTCGGCTTTACGCGCATCTCCAACATTGTGGTAATGACGTAAAGGCTATTTTGAATCTGCAAAGACATCTATGAAAGATGTGTGAAAATTAAGTGCTAAAATATTTTTTTCCTCTATCAAGTTTTCAACAGAATTTAGCCTTCTGCTGAAATAAGAAAGACAAAACTGTGACTAGGATAAAGATATGGTCACTGCAATGATACTCATCATACAGATTTGTTTCCAGCATTAGCATGACACGTATGCAGTACACATCTGAGAAGTCGGGGGGTTTTTTTTTGTTTTTTTTTTTAAACACACTAAAACTTTTAGTATAAATCTCTGAGTATGTCATAGAAACCTCAAAATAAACCATGCATGTCACCTTTGGCAGAGTTGCTGCTTCAAGATGAAAAACCACTTCCTTTAAAGCCCAAAGACAACAGAAGCCATGGTTGCGATAGTGAAAGAGTCCTACACACAAACCCTTCTAGACATCTTGGTTTCACTGAAATGTGTTTTCAGTGAAACACTGTGTATTATCATTATTGTTCATCTCTTCGTTAAATCTCTGCAGCATTTTCTGACTTGGTACTCAAGCATTTGATCTTCAAAGTGATGTCCTACATCAGTATTTGCTACAGCTCGAAGTATTAAGAGTCACAACATTAATCTGATTCCAGTCTGACCTCTTGTACGAAAACCAAGGTGCAAACTGTCACCAACATGTGTCACCATCTCTGACGACAAAGCTATGAAACTTCTGCTCTTTTTTACCTTTTCTTCTAAATCAAACCAAAATTTTACCCACAGGGTATAGGAGACGGTAACCAAACCACAGACCAAGAAGCCCAAAAGGCACAGTGATTTCATACTGTGGCACTGACAAAAAACAAAACAACGAAAAAATCTGCAATTTGACTCTAGACACAATTTACAAAAGAAAGCGGTAAAGGTCTAAAAATGTGCGACCCTTGTTGCTAACATATTTGAGTCAGAGTTCATTAGGCAGATTAAGAAAGCACGAGGGCGGCAGCAGTAAATTTTTTGGTGTTGCGTGTTTTTGCTCCATCACTTAGTAACCAAACCTCAGACCACACTCTGCCTCTGAAAGAGAAGAGGGGGAGGTTTTTTGTAGGTGTCAAACTTATAAATAGCATGGCCCTCCAGCTAAGATGATCAAAAACACCCTAAAACTCATGAATACAGAGGTTATTTAAAAAGCACAAGTCACAACAGTTTCCATCAGGACTCATCGGATAACCAAAGTTTCCAATTTGACACTCTATGAAAGGAAATTATATTTACCATAAATCCATAAAACATAGGAAGTATAATCATCAAACAGAACCAGAGAAATGCATTAACTGACTAATTTACTCAGTGTAGAAAATTATTTGTTACAGTGCTTCAGTATTGCCCCGGTAACGCTGCATGCGTGATTGCCAGTTAACGTGACAACACTAAACTTTTCATCTACCCACATATCTGCAAATCCAGAAGATCTTTCTTTTGGTAATCTATTTAAGTATCACCACAAGGTTGACAGCTAAGTGAGTGAAAAGCAGTCCTTACAGCACTTCACAGAAACATTTTGTGGTGAGAGTGACTCCACTGTAGGAAGGAGTTCAGACAAAACGTGAGACTCTACAGCTCTGGTTGTCTCTGCTTATGTTACGCGTTGAAAATCAAGCTTGGTTGGGGTCTGCATCACTCCTTTTGAGGATCACTCTGATATCAGAAATTTCTTGCTGTTATTTTTGTGTTAGCATCACCAATGGTGTGTAAAAGAGGTTAGCATGTCACTTTCACTTTTGAAGTGCCGACTTTCAGCTATAATTCAGGGGATTAATTAAAGTATTTTGGACTGCCAACTACTTTTCAGTCTCTGAAAAAAGGGGAACTGACTGTAATTCCTAAACAGTTAATGCAGAACTTTGATTAAAGTCCACAGTTTAAAGATTTAAACCGTCCAAAGACATACAGCTTGTGGGGATAGGTTAATTGATTAATCCCAAATTGCCCATAGGTGTGAATGCGCGAGTGAATGTGAGTGCGCGAGTGAATGTGAGTGCGAATGGTTGTCTGTCTCTATGTGTTAGCCCTGCGACAGACTGGCGACCTGTCCAGGGTGTACCCCGCCTCTCGCCCTATGACAGCTGGGATAGGCTCCAGCACCCCCCGCGACCCTGAAAAGGATACGCGGAAGCAATTGGATGGATGGATGGAAGTCCACTCTGGTGGTGTACAAAACTATTATTAATAAAGTGTAACACGCCAAATAGTTATTGAAAAAGCTGTAGATCTACTACCTAAAATATGCTGAATCTGGGATTTAAAAGCAAAACATTACCACAGAACAAGCTACTACAATAAAGAGCAGGATAGGACTGCAGTATATTAATCAGCTTTAACAACAAAGTTAATACTCCAAAGCTAGACTCCTGACTAGCATGCATAAATCAGCTGTGTTGGATCAAGGACACATCTAAAACCTCATAGGACTTTACAGGACTGTGAATTCCTGTGAAGGTACAAGTACAAGGCATTAATGACCAGTTTGTAGAGCCATCTTTAGCAGCTCTTTTTTTCCTTTTCTTTTTCAACCAACCATTCTGTTATACATTTGCTGCTGTGCTTAGGAACACTGTCCTGTTTCACGATCCAAGCTTTAGCTGGTGGACAGATGGCCTCAAATTTGACTCTAAAATACTTTGGTATACAAAGGAACTCACATGGTTGACTCTATGACTGCAAGGTCCCCAGGTGTGGCTGCAAAACAAGCCAGAATCATCACCCCTCCACCGCCGTGCTGACAATTGGTACGAGGTGTTTGTGCTGATATGCCGTGTCTGGTTATTGCAAAAATGTTGCTCTGCAATTTGGCCAAACATCTCCAAGTCTGCTGTGCTGCCACATTCTTTTAAGAGAGAAGAGGCTTTGTCCTGTCATCCAGTCTTATTCTAATCATACTGTCATTATTTTTTATATTTAACATGTAAACTGAGGTCTGTAGAGTCACAGATGCTGAGTACTTCAAACCAACAAAGCCATAATCTCTCTCAGTTGTGCATCAAGCACATTTGATTGACTGATTTGCTACTAGTGGAACTAGTAAGGGTGTATTTTTCTTTTTCCACACGGCTGTATGCAGAACTGGGAAAACTCTTTTTCACATGACTGTTTAATCCCAGGTTACCCATCAGTCCTCCACTGATTGTTAGTTTGAAGCTCCATCTGACTTGCCTCAACATCCTTATATTTTTTTTCCCAATTGACTGACATTATTTAAATCTTGACCAAGATTAGTCTTTTCTATTTAGCCAAAATGTATAAGTTTTTTCCCCTTCTAACCGTTAATGCATAGTAGGGCTGGGCGATATGGCCCAAAATTCATATCTCGATATTCTTTAGCTGGATGGCGATATACGATATATATGTCAATATTTTTTTAAACCTATACAGTAAGAACAAAAAAAGAGTTCTTAGCCAAAGCTACGTGTCCCAGATGTCACACAGGCACTTTTATTAACATACAGCGCAGATGTACATGAAAAAAATTACTCAGAAATAAATTATTAGCATTTATTAAATAATAATGCTCCATAAATAAAATAAAACAATGTTGTTTTCGTGCATAACAAAGAGCTCACAATTGTGATTTCGCAGCTGCTCTGTTCTACTGCGTGACTGACAGCCTGGAGTTTGAAATCCGCTTCGTAACCATGTCTCTTAACAGCTGCCATTTTGGGGTCCTTATACACACACAATACGGTAATATCATGTTGAAGCACAGTACGTATTACTCTGCGAGGCTCCTGACTATAGTAGCTGTAATGCTCCGACAGTCCATCAAGCGGTGCGGCTGTGGCCTAGCAAAGTCGTACTAAAACATTTTTTGACAGATTTCTTAAGCGCCGTGTACCACATAAAATTGGTTTGAGGTCAGTAAGCACAACCAGAATTCAAACATAAGGCGCACCAGATTATAAGGCACACTGTCAATTTTTGAGAAAATTAAAGGATTTTAAGTGCGCCTTACAGTCCGAAAAATACGGCATATGAGTTTTGTAAGGTGGTTTGTTTCAGGGCAGGGGGCTGGGAAGACTTCGCGGTCTGGGATACAGCACGCAGTTTCACACAGTCTTCATTCTGCACTTTATGGCGCTGTTGTAAATGGCGAAAATACTAGTAGTGCTCGAACCTTTAATCAGGATGCTTTTCCGACCTTCTCTACAGAATACATTATTCTGCTGCTCATCTGACACTTTGAATCCGAACAATCTCCAAATAATAGTAATAATAATAATAATCTCCAAACGTTTTCTTTTTACCCACCAGCTCCTCTTTGATAGCTGCCGTGTCCATCTTGTCGTTGCCTGCAGGTGAAGCGATGGGGGAGGGGGAGTTGTGTTCAATGAAGGAGAGAGGCGGGGCAGATTAGCATTGCGTAGAGACAAAAGTGGACGAAAGAGAGGCAAACTTGCGGCTCCACACATATAATTATAACACAACATAGACTATATCGATATAAACGATATTGTCACAGCTTATATCTTGTATAAAAGTATATCGATATTATTTAAAAAACTGGATATATCGCCCAGTCTTAATGCATAGTTTGTGTTGACAAGAAGCAAATACTAAGTTCTTTATTTAGAGCACATTTCTAGAACCAAGATAAGTTATCATATTTTTTGGACCATAAGGCGCACCGGATTATAAGGCGCATTAAGCGAAACCAAAGTCAGATAAGGCACACTTTACTTAACTGATTCTTCTTGCTTCCTCCACTTCCGTACCATTGATTCATTAATGTTGAATTCTCTCGCAGCTGCTCTATTCCCATGTTCTACTGCTGACTGATAGAGTTTGAAATCCACTTCGTAAGCATGTCTCTTAACAGCTGCCATTTTGGGGTCCGTATACACAATACGGTAATATTATGTTGAAGCATGGTACGTATTACTCCGCGAGGCTCCTGACTACGGTAGCCATAATGGTCCAACCAGCCATCAAGCGGTGCTTACAAAAGTCGTACTAAAACATTTTGACAGATTTTTGAGCGCCGCGTACCACATAAAATCAGTTCGCAGTCAGTAAGCAAAACCAGAATTCATACATAAGGCGCACTTTTGAGGGAATTAAAGGATTTTAAGTGTGCCTTATAGTCTGAAAAGTACGTTCTTGTGCTTAACGTGCTTCACTGAGCTGAAATTTAAACGTAAAATATCTCAAGATATATATACAAACAAAGTCAAAATTAAAAGTGCCTCAAAGGCTTTGAACTGAACATCTCGGTATCTGAACATCTTACCTTGGGCATGGGCATCTGAGAGGTTCCGCCCTTGACTATCTCTGATTGTTTTAGACCACAATATGGGCATAATGTGTGTCTATTGTTGACCACATGGAGACTTTCAGAATTGCAGAGACTTTTTTTTGTTTCTTTTACACGAACAGCTGGTCGCACCGGTGCGACCTAGGATTTTTTGGGCAGAACATTGGTGGAATGTGCAGGTGTCGCCGTGCGCTATTGGATTATTGTGGGAATTCCCTATGTAATTTCCCCTTCCTGCACGTCTGTGCAGAGACATGCGTGTGACACACAAGTCGATCGAACAGCAGCAGCACAGAGTCGGTGCTGCGGCGCTTCAGCGGCGCATTCAACTACTCTAAGCAGCGCCTTCATGATCGGTTTAGGCCACGATATCGGCATAATGTTGTGTGCTGTTGGCCACACAGAGAATTTCAGAGTTGCGGAGACTTTTTTTTTTTTTTTTTACTCGAACGGCTGGTCCGTTGCACCAGTGTAGCCTAGGATTTTTTTTTTGTCACACCATTGAGAAATTGGGTCGCACTCTAAAGCCCTGACAGTAGTTCCAGTGTGTGCAAAAGTCTGAGAAACCTTTTAGTTAAACCAAGTGAAAAGTCAATAGAAACAGTCACCTGACTGAGAAACTGAAAATGAAGATGTGCCTATTACGCACAGGAAAGTTAAAAAAAACACAAAGTGCTTTCAGAATGCAATTTCCATCATCTGAAATGTCGTTCAAGAAACAACAGTTAAAGGAAACTTCGAAAGAAAACTGGGCAAAAGGGTACAGCATAAAAAAAACTTCACTATACCTGCAGTGAGGTTTATGTCACATAAGAGCCTTGCTGCATTGTTTCACTGACGTGCAACCAGTTTAACGGGAAGAATTATAAGTAAACTATCTTCATCTCAAACCATTAGATACATGCAAAACAATATCTGGATAAACCGAGCAGCTTTTGTAACGGGTTTTAGATAGATGAAAATAACAGAGCTCTATTCCAAAATCACGACAAATATATTTCAGGGATTAAAGAAAAGTTTAGATAAAATTTTAGCACAAATGAAACAATCCAAACATAGAACTTTACTGGCGTTTTTAGTCTTTTTCATCTAAATTTAGGAAAACCGTTAGAGCACAAAGAGCAAATCACCATATGACTAAAAAAAAAGAAGAAAAAAGTAGACAATCAGAGCACTGGGAGCTGCATTTGCATTTACCACAGTTCCTGTAACACCCTCGTCATTTACCCGACACTAAATTAATCACTGTCTGCCACAAATGTTTGCACATTAAGTACGAATTAAAAAGAAAAGTTGATGTTTCAGAATCAATTGAGTGCAATGCCATATTGCTCACTGTGCACCAATACTTTCTTATACAACTTTGCCCTTTTGATGCCCTGACCTTAAAAATTTAGAGGGGGAATTTGAACATGCTGCATGTGTAGGAGCCCAAAAAAACCAAACAAAAACCAAACCAAAGCAAACAGTAAGTAAATATTTTTAAAAAATTCTTTCAGTATCCATTTCCTGAAGAGATCACCTATTTTTGTTGAAAAAAAATTAACGGTTATGGTAGCTTTGTTTGCTCCCAGCACCTCTTACAACACATATACAATTCCAGCTCTAAAAAAAGATGTAAAATATAAAAAACAGAATGCAAATTTCATAAACCCATATTCTATTAATAAAGCACAGAAAGCATACAAACTGAGCCATTTTTGTATTTCATAAATAAACTGAATTGAATGACAGAAACACATACCACATGGAAGAATTTCCAACTGGAAGAGGTTCACTAATCTGAAAAAAATGATCTATAAAATACGGAAAGATTTCTTTTGTAAGAGGGAATATTTCATAATCCACAGTGCATGATATCATCAACGGATTCAGAGAATTTGAAGAAATTAAAGAAATCTGAAGAATATTAAAAACAAATAATTTTCTGTCAGGGAAATTCCTGAATGCCTTCAGAAATCTCCATCTGTGAACTCAGTTGTGCCAGTGCCACCAACATATACAGGTTAAATCTCTATCAGGGAAAGAAGAAGCCACACGTGAATATAATCCAGAAATGATTTTGTCCTCTCTGGGCTAAAGATCATTTAAAATGAGCTGAGGCAAAAAGGAAAACTGTTCTATGGCTTTTGGAAAAGCTGGACACTGTGTCTTCCAGACTAAAGAGAAGAAGGACCATCCGGATTGTTACCAGCACTCACAATCCTGCATCTATGATGATGCTTATGGAATTGACAGCTCGTGCACCTGGAAAGGCACTATCAGGTTTTGGAGTAAAGCATGCTCCTATCCAGATGACGATGCTAAACTCCACATTGCATCTATTACAACACCATGGCTTCTTACTAGTAGTAGCAGTAGTAGAAGTAGCAAGAACTACATTTCGAAACCCAAGAAAGCACAAAACACTACACAGTAAGCGGCTGTTTTGTGTAACTGCAACGCTGCAAGGTGAGATTGCAGTTTTTGAGAATTAAAACAAGCATAAATCACCTGCTGCAACATCAAATATGTGACCAAGGGTAGAAAACAACTATTCCAACCTGCCATATTATTTATAGCTTCAAGTATTTTATTAAGAATCATTTCAACCCCACAGGACGCCTGATAGCTTGAAGTCATGTGAGCCCAAGTAAATGGTCATGCCCATAGCCTTTGTTTCTTCAGGTTACATACAAGTATTACTTCGGCAGAGGTGTGTGACGCATCAGTTCAAAAGTGAGATATGAGAGGGCGACTGTCACTCCCAACTCATCATTTTTCATCATCATCATCATCATCAACAACAATGAAACTAGAAAGTTTCATTGTTTAATGAAAAACAGTTCTTCCCTCACCCCAACCCACAGTTTTAAGTGGCTAAACCTAACCAGCAAGTGAAAGTGAAACCAAGAAGAACATACAAACATCCCAAGGAGACGTTGACCACCGTTTCCTGACTGATAAACCTGTGACACATGTTCCTGCCACCCCTCCAACATCCTGAACTTTGTGTTTTTTGCATCAAGCCACTTGTCCCAAAGCACACCTTTGTGCATAAAGGTGAAACCAAGGGACAAGCTGACAAAACTATGGAATTTGACACACTGGAATGGAAAAGCATTGATCTGTTTTATGCGTGTAACTACAGCGGTCCCTCGTTTATCGCGGGAGTTACGTTCTAAAAATAACCCGCGATAGGTGAAATCCGCGAAGTAGCCAACTTTATTTTTTTACAATAATTACAGATATTTTAAGGCTGTAAAACCCCTCACTACACACTTTATACACTTTTCTCAGACAGACATGAACATTTTCACACGTTTCTCTCTTGTTTAAACACTCTCGAAGTTCAAGCCTTCGAAGAAAAGTCCAGTATTATAGAATGAAACCAAAGGCACCCGCGGTTGCTTTTGACGGTGCAAAACGTTTCGTCGACATTGTTGTGTTTGTTGGGGAGAAAACTTACAAACAGTGCAGCACTCCAGAGTCACACTGCTAGCAATCGAACATTTCTGTAAATTTGACAAGCTGAACGCATTCTGTACTGTACAGGAGACACGGCACGAGATTGACTGATAATTGTCTGCAGCCGATCAGGACACAGAACACAATGCGCTGTAAAACAAACAAACAAAAAAAAAACATGCAAAATTGCACACCAAAAAAATCTGCGAAACAGCGAGACCGTGAAAGGTGAACCGCGTTATAGCGAGGGACCACTGATATTTAAAGAGAGGGATATCGATTGTGGTGCATTTGAAAAAGTCTGGTGTAACGTTAGAAGAAGAAGAAAGAAAGTGTACTTTATTGAGCCCCGTGGGGAAATTCCTCTCTGCATTTAACCTATTCACTCAGTGAAGCAGTGGGCAGCCATTGGGGAGCAGTGTGTAGGGACGGTACCTTGCTCAGGGGTACCTCAGGGTAGCTGTTCAGGGGAATCGAACCCCCGACCTTCCGATCATGGGGCCACCACTCTACCTACTGAGCTATCCCTGCCCCAAGCTATCTCTGCCCCAGCATGGGAAAAAAGCATGGGAAATTTCAAAAAGATCTGGAAAAAAGCAGTGGGTGGTTGCGCAAAGCAGATGGGACAAAAGTGCCTTCTTCTTGTAGGGCTGTATGTCCTGCTACACTGGAGAAACTCCTGAGCAATATTCCGGGTACACGCAACAGGAAAAGAAAAAAAAAAAAAAGCACAAAAGTTGAGCATCCGCGGAGTTGCTTCAAGTTTCAGTGCAAGGCATCACTGGACATCCCCCAGTTTCTATAACCGAAGACGTCAGAAGTGTTCTATGAAGGTGTTTGTGACTGATCTCTGTGTGTGGGTTCAGTACAGCCACACAGAGAAGACAGTCGCAAAATAGATATTATACTGGTGGCTCCCACAGCCAGCTTCCAAATAAGTGGATTGAAAAATCCCCTCCCAAAAATGACAGAAGACTTTAACCTTATTCAAACCTTATTCGAATCAGGTGGGGATATTTTCCTAAGTTGTCCTTCCTCATATGGAAACACTTTGGCTTGGAGACCATAAGACACACATGACACAAACTCACTAGCGGTGAAAGCACTGGACTCTGTACTAAGGATCTAGTTAAGGACTGGCTAATGTTGAAATGCTCAGGGCTGTATTGCGTGTTTTTTCTAGAAGGGTGCCTGTGTGTACAAGCCAAGTGTTTAAAATCATAACGGAAACCATCTTCACAGATATTTAAATTCCATTTTCACACCTATGCCCCATAGCCAGTTTACACACAACAAGATTATCTGCTTGTTGCACCACTCACTATTCATCGAGTATCTTTACTTGTATGAAAGTGGCGTGGTGTGAGAAGTGTTGAACCCATAAACACCTTCAACAATATCAAGTCTTTTTAGATCACTTTCTCTCTTTAGTATTGTTGAGTGTTGTCACTGGGAGAACTGGCCTGTATTTGTTTTTGGTTAAGCTTGTGGAGCATGTTGAATTCATTAGGGGGATAAATGCTACTGCTTCCTTCTCTCCTGCTTGTTAAGACTTGTAATTCCCATTTACGCTGGGAATAAATATAGATGAAGGTGATTCCAGCTCTGTTGAAATATATGCTTTAATATTTCTGATTTGTGCAAAAAATGCCTTTCCCCCCAGTTTTCCACATCAACTGAAATCAATTAAAGTGCATTTTTTCAGAATTTCCAACAGATCTGCATACGTATTTGGGTTATGTAATAACAACAGTTTAAAAAGTTAAAATGCGCTTCATTGGAACCGGAAGAGGTTGCGGCTTTACCAGATTTGATTGACACTGGTGTCTCCTAGGCAACATAAGGAAACAACACATGAGATTCATATCATCAAAGCTCTGAAATGCTGATTGATTAATGGAAATTCAGACATTTTCTTTCCCTTCTGCATATCTTAAACCCGTAAAGAAGCTCAGACTGAAAACCACAAATCTGCCAGGTCAAACAGTCACTATTATGGTTATAACTTTGGATGATGTGTTCATAGGGCAAAAAAATATATAACTTAGGTTTGCCACCACATCCTTGTATGGGACATTTCCTTTTATGGCTGAAGGAAGCCTACATATAATGTGGTTTGTGAGGGAGTTGAGGAAATCCAAAGCTTGTTGCAGTGGGTGGTGTGAGTCAAAACCTTACCTGAATCTCGAGCTCAGAGATCTGTTGCTGGAGTTCAGCCATAGCAGCAATGTTGTCAGCTTCCCTCAGCCTCACTGCCATTACTTCTTCCTTGCTCTGCAGAAAACAAACCAGAAGAACTCTCAGGCGACAACCTCTCTAAGAAATCAATTCTTTTTTTTTTTTTTTACTTTACAGATTTAAACCACAATAGCGCTGCAACGGTTTGCCCCAGAAGTGCAAAGTGTGGAGCGCAGCAGCAGTTTGTACCTTGCATTCAATCTCAGCTTGTCTCCTCTTGATTTCTTGCAGTTGCACGTTTAGATCTTTGTTTTGTGTTGTCAGTTTCTGCACGCGCTCCTGCAGAGAGCGACTCTCCTGCTCCGCTCGACGCAGCTGGTTGTTGTGAATCTGATTCTGAATAAGCACATTTAAAAAACAAAAAGCAAAAGCGGATTATTTCACATTATTGACTGATAGGTTCAGGATAAAGAAACTGAAACCTAATGTGACTTTCAGCACTACTTCGCTGTTCCAGTTTCTGTGTTGCATACAAAGATAAATGCTGCCCCCTGAAGGCTGCTTTGTGAAATACAGGGAGGGAATTCCCTTATTTTCCAGCATATTTACTACTTATCACACTTAATGTGCATTCACTTTTCTTACTGATGTTTTCATATTATAATGTACATTTAATTGTCTGTAATTAACTGCACTGCAAGTACATAAAAACTCTGAAAACAAAAGTTCTCTTCCACTGCATACTACTGCCAAGTACTACTGTATATAGTATTCTATTTTTATTCTATTCTGTACAGTTGTGTACTGTATTTATTCTTATTTTATTTTATTCTAATTGTCCTTCATAACTTTTGCACTGTCCACTTCCTGCTGTGACAAAACAAATTTCCCACGTGTGGGACTAATAAAGGTCATCTTATCTTATCTTATCTTATGCAGTATACAGTATGAACTGTACCTCTGGATTGAGAAAGATATCTGAATCTGAATTAGTTTCTGATGGTGTTTTCCTAATTTTATTATTTCTATTTGACATATATTTGTGAACATGTGATGAGGAATTTGAATAATGCTTTTAAAGATCTGGATCAGGTTATAATCCAGATAACAAACCAAATCATAAATTATATTAGTGCTGTTAGACCGATTCAACCTCTGACCTGTGTCTCCAGCTCCAACATCCTTTGCCGCATCTCTCGAAGCTCTGCCTGAGCCTCGGCCTCACGTAGCCTGACGCTCATCAACTCGTCCTGCAGCTCGCTCATGGTGTTCTTCTTAGGACTGTCCTTCCAGCGGCTAGCGGTGCGTGCCAAGTGACGCTGGAGAGGGCGGGGACAGTCAGTCCTTACCAAATAAACACTTGACTTTTACCATTTGTGTGTCATACTAGATCTGTGCTCTGTAACTAGCAGGATTTACAGGGTACCTGCAAAGTTCTCTTAACCTCCTAGGACCTGGCGTCCACATATGTGGACATCACATTTTGGGTTATTTAGACCAAAATACTCAATTTTGCTCTACAAGGGCCTGATATCCACTTACGAGGACATTATACTGCTACTGTTCTATCAAAATTTTAAACGAATATCCTCATATGTGCATCTCATTTTTCTTAAAAACAAAAATAAGGTAAAAAAAAAAAAAAAAAAAAAAAAAATCGGGTAATTCTTTGTTTTTACATTCATCAGGCCCCAATATGCCCAAATATCAAAGAGAAATTAAAAATGCATGCTGTGGAAGAGTTCGGGTCTTAGGAGGTTAATACGACTTTAAATGGAAATACACATTAAAAGGGAAAATGTACCCTCTTCAAATAAACACACAGATGTATCTAATGTTTTTCAATAAATGTGAGAAGAAAACAAAAATATTATTTTTATTCTAAATGATAAGCCATTGTTCAAGGTTTGAAACAGCTCCTTAAACCAGCATCTTCACCTTTCTTTAAACTACAGCTGAGTTAACCAACCTATCTGTTCAAGTTTTCACATGTTTCATGCTTTCAATCAGCCTGAATGGATTAATTAAACGGCAATTAAGCCAAATCAAATGTTCTGATTTAAACCCGTTTCATCTTAAATAATTACTGTAGTCAAACTCATGAATCACTGTTTGAACACAAGGTTAATGTACTGTTAAAACTGCACAGCCTTAATTATGCAGTTGCATTTAAGTGTGCAGAGGGAGCATAAACAGAAGCACTGCATGTTGGGGTTTCTCACAATGGCATGACTAAAAGCAATCTAAATTTAGAATATTTAAATACTTTTTGAAAACCAAAATCCACTCTGATTTTAAACAGCGTAGTTTGGTGTGTGTGAGTGTGTGTACAACATTTGCATTATGATCTGTCGGGGTTTTGATCAGCCATTTCAAGTTGTCCTGCGTGCTGAAATGTTGGTGCTCACCTGCCAGTGGTCCTCCAGATCTCTAACCTGCTGTCTCAGCTCTTTCAGTCCAGTCAGCGCCTCCGCTTCCCTCAACTTCACCCCGATCAGCTCTTCTTGCAGCCGCGCCACATTGGTGTCATCTGGTAGCGATGTGTTCCTCTGGAAAAAGGTGGAAAAATAAAATTTTTCTTAAGCCTTTAAAAAAGAAATGACAGGGTAGGGCTAGATCACAGTCAGTGTTGGGCAAGTTACTTTGAAACAGTAATTCAATTATAGTTACTAGTTACTTCTTCAAAAAAGTAACTGAGTTAGTAACTGAGTTACAATATCCTAAAAGTAATTAATTACTTGAAAAGTAACTAGTGCGTTACTTTAAAAAAAAAGTTTAACCCTCTGGGGTCCAGGGTATAACTGGCCATTTTAACTACTTTTGATTTTCCCTCCACATTTTACCTTTAAAAACTATTTACTTTGCCTTGTTTGGTATCATCCTTTTCAGCACAACCTCACGTGTCTGAATTTACAGTCATGTTTTCATTTTGATATACTGTATTAACACAATTGATCTAAAATCAGAAAAAAACCATAAAATCAGAGTAGAAAAAGTTATATTTTTTACTGTAACAACCACAAACATCTTTAATGAATCATATTTCATAACTTTAAATGCAAATATAAATTGTCAATTTTAAAATCCTATGCACAAGTTTACTTTTACCCTTTTTTTAAATAACCATTTCAAACTATTTACAGAACAATCAGCTGTTCTGCATTCAATAAGATGCCACACAAATTATTTGTGCCACTCCAAATGATTTCTGTCCACTATAAAGGAGAACATCACAGCCTGATACCTGCAGGTCTGACAGCAGCAGGTGTATCACTGCTGTTCTACCTGGAGACAGCAGTCACCTTATTGTTCTGACACACAACACAAAACTATCCACAACACTACACACTAACTACACAAGACAACACATTAACTACACACTCCAAACACGCTAAACGTCACAAATCTCTCACATCTCAAAACTCGCTCTCTCTCTTTTTCTGCTCTCTCTCGCCGTCACTCCTAAAACTTCCGCTGTTTTTTTTTTGTTTTGGTCATAAGCAGAGAGTGCTTGCTAGCGCTGTCCTTAGACAGTAAACGTGACGAAACTATTGAGGAAAAAACGCCACGTATATATTGTTTATCATGACTCTGGTTTTACGTGGCCTATCGACACAATTTAAAAACTGGTATATATCACCTTGTTGCTTTGTCTTTAAGTGGTCATGTGATTAGCTTACCACGACTACTTTATTCTTCCTCAGTCAAACAGCAGCACTCATGCGATTGTTTTGCCCCCTTAGCTCCAGGTGTTGTGCAAAAGGTGATCGTGATTTTCGCGTCCGCGGGAGCGCGCGCAGCTGCTTAAAGCTGTAGCGCCCAGATTACTTACAGCTACTTCCGTGCAACTGATATAAGATGCGGTAAGCTGAACACAGCTTCAACCGTCTGTTTGTTGAAAAATAGTAACAGACCGCGTTTCCTTGTTAGTAACTGTAACGGCGTTGTAATGATAGGAATAGTAATTAGTTAGATTACTCGTTACTGAAAAAAGTAACGCCGTTAGTAACGCCGTCACTGATCACAGTAATACTCTGTGCCGGCTGAGGTTTCGGCAGTACAGTTCCACTGCAGTTGCATTAAAATGACAACTCACTTTTTCCATATCGAGAATCTTGTCTTGCATTTCCTTGAGTGCACACTGGGACTCTGCCTCCTTTAGTCGGGCCTGCACGAGCTCTCTCTCCAGCTGCAGGACGGACTCCTCAGAGAAGCGTGGGGGTCCCTTCTACAAAAAAAAAAAAAAAAAAAGAACAAGTGAGCGAGCAGAAAAAAAGCAGGAAGGACAGCAGACACAGCTGTATGCACTCACCTCAAACTAAATTCAATCTCCAGTAATGTCCACAATACTTACACTTATCCAAGTACTCTCAATTCCTCTTTACATTAATTTCAGCTGACATCAACCATTTTTCCTTTCACTTCCACATAAATAATTCATGAACAATCTTTGTGCAGCAAGACAGCAAATTATGTAAAACACAGAAAAGCCTGCACATTATCATGTGGAATCCAACCATTAATAATTAAGGAGATGTGTTGTGCAAGGTGAGGATTCAATGAACAGGGGGCCATGTGTGAAATCTACCAGCCTGAGATACAACCTGCTTACAAATTCATGAAAGCATTTCTGGGAATGCAGAAGAATATAAATTGAACTTTGTAGCAATCTGTGTCTCAAAATGAATTCATGCATGCCAAAACAGATCATTACCTAAAGTGAGAAAAGCCCTGCTCTGCCATTGCAGATGTCCCACCATGTATCCAAAATCAGGTGAAAACACATGTTTACAGGCCCAAAAGTAATCTGTAGCACACCTACTAATAATAAAATAGTCATCCTGAGGTTATACGTACTGCACATCACACACAGACCTGGGGAATACCCTAGTCTCAGTGTCACAGCTCCAGTCACACTCAGGTCAGCCAGATGAGCCAGTGCAACCTGCCTGCCTCAGACTGTCTGTGGCTCTTCTTACCCCTTGTGGCTGCTGCTGCTGGAGCTGCCTGATGGTTTTCTTGGCCTGCTCCAGCTGAGCACCGGCCTCCTCGCTCTGCTGTTTGACTGTAGCCAGCTCCCGTTTGACCAGGTAGTTTTCCTCTGCCTCTTGAGCTCGAGTCACTTGTCCCTTTGGACATAACCAACCGATGAGGGGTGGAGTGAGCACGACAAGAAGTGAAACGAAAGGACGGAATGGGTGGGCAAATCAGAGAAGATGAAGGATTGGGTTTTCTAAGGACATGCTTGTTTTTAACTCTAAGCAGCGGGTGATTTAGTTTTAATTCCTTAGATGTATTTAGCATCTTTTGTGATTCTCTTACTTTGTCTAACATGCCACCATGTGGTTTTTCATGCAGTTATTTAATGATATAATCAGCTGTCATAATCTGGTTTAGCACTGTCACTGCCCTTCACTTTGCTAATCATATGCATGCATTGTTAAAGAGAGACAAAAAGATGGAAGAAGGAAAGTCCAGCATAAGTTCTAAGGGTAAAAAGAAAATGAGGAGTATACCTGGATCAATCTATCTGCCAAGGAAGCGCTTTCCTACAAAACAGAAATATCAACAAGAGACAGCAGAGAGAGAGAGAGAATCCAGAGGACAGTTTAAAGCACACAAAAGAACAACTGATTCTTTAAAAGAAGAAGTGCAATGTTCATTTTCCCTCCAAAAATTTTTTGTTTACGCAATGAGGTAGAAAAGGAACATTGCAAAGCAGGTGTGGTGAAAAAGGTGCAAAAAATAAGCTGGTGACAGAGTGAAGAATTGGGCGGTGCAGATAACAAAGAGAGGTTTCAGACAGGAAAAAGCACAGGGCAGCCCGAGAGTGAAGTTTGCTACAATAGCAGCATGACGACAGTGTTAAAGAGCGGTGTTTTACTTAACAGAGGCGCTGGGGCTCTGTGGTTTATCCAAGCTTTTAGCGGTTTCAGTTAGTGGAGAGTTAAAAGATCCTGAGAGTTACGTGACGAGGAGCAGCAGCCTCGAGTTTGGTTTAAACTAACGGACTCGTTTCCGCCCTGCAGCCAAACACAGCGTAGCAGACACCCTTAATATCCTCAGACCTCATGCATGGTGCCTTTACCAGGCAGTAGAAGCGCCCATTCAGAGAGACCCAGTATTGTGCACAACGACACAAACAGTGCACCCTGACATGCAGTGCTTTGTATCGACGTCAAATATCAAGCAGCTCCGTTCACATTTGAAATGGGCTTCTCTGCTTCTGTTAGTGGGGTCAGCTGGGTTTTTAAATTCTCCACATGACCTAAAGTCCAAATCCATCAATGTTTCTGACTTTATCTACAATCAGAACATTCACCATGCCAGTCCATGATGGCGTACCAGCAACTTTCAACTAACACAGCCCAGTTAGTGAAAGACAAGACTCCGTCATTAGGAAATACACATGATATATGGACATAAACAGCAGAATGGGTTAATGTAAAGTTGATGAGGAGAGAGCAGTGTCTGACTGTGACAAACACTGATTCACTCACTTTCTCTAGTGTGTCTATCCTCTGCTTCAGAAGCCTGTTCTCTGTCCGCAACCTCTGAAAAATACAGAATTGCAAAAAGACATGAGAAAAAAAAATACTACAAATTGTTTACATGGGATGCTCTGGGACTTTAAAGTATGTCCACACACCTTTATCTCCACCTGTTCCTCCATCTCTTTTGTTTTGATTGTAGTGTACTCTTTTTCTAACCTTAAAAAAAAGCACAGAGCATCTGTTAAGACAAATCAAGTACAGAATGATTAGCCTGAAGTCGGCTAATACAAAAATAGCAGCCACGAATATTTAAAAAAAACAAAAAAAACCCACCTAAATTGCTATCATTTTTGAATTTCTATTTAATGTTGCATTAAAAGCATAAGACAGTGATTGTCTTTTAACAGTTTGTAACTTAAAATCATAACAGGGAGTTTCTAAAGTTAAGACATATGCTACTTTGTGTTATTTAGAGGGAAATGGAACAGTATTCACTTAATCTTTAAATTAATTTATTGCATTTTAATGGTGAGCTTTTATCTTTTTGAGAAGAGTTTGTTGGAAATGGATTTCCATGTATCAATAAAGGATACAATTCCCTTTCCTTTTGTCTCCTATATTTTATTGTTAACATTGCTTCTAAAAAAGATATACATTTCTTTAAAGAGACACCATTACAAATGGAAACTCTGGAAAACTCTGGATTTTCCCTGGCCCCTATACTTGACAGGTACACAGAACGTTTAAATATGTTGCTTCCTCCACTTGGAATGGGTATCAACTAAATCTTGTTTGGGGCAAATGATCCTCTTATAAATTAATTCTAAATTTTTCCAAAGTTTTGAATTTGCAGGATTCAAAAATTAGCAGTCAGTTTGCTGCAGCACTGACAAAAAATTTTCTGTCAAGTTATGCAACAGTTTAAAACCAAAAAAACCAAAAAGGGGGTTCAACTGTAAAAGAGGAACAATGAAAAAACAATCACAGCAAAAAACAAACAAAAAAATCTCTGAAAAAGGAAGTTATGAAATGCCTGCTGCGCTTACTTTTTCATCTTCTTGGCGTTGTATTTAACTTGATAAGCAGCCTGGATGACCTTATCTGGTCCACTGTCCAACTGGTGTGGGATGACCTTCTGAAAGTGCTGAAGCACATAAAGAAAGCGGGGATAAGTGTCACACCAGAATGCATGTTTTAGTCACAAGCTTCTCTGACCTCAAAGGACCGCACTAAACGTCAGCATGCCCACAAACTGGGACGAGTTGGGAGGTTGCACACTAACAGAGTGTGATGGAGGTTTCTCCCCTGGATGTGCTGCTGGTGATTCACCTGTAACATTCCCTCCATGTCGAGCTGAATGAGTTCCGCCTGGTTCATCTGTAGGATGGCGAGCCCCACGCGGAAAACAATCTCCAGGCCCTGAAGAAACAAACCCCCAGTAATGAGCATGAACTAATACTCAGTGTGTTGTCAAATTTATTTTACAGTGGACTGAGAATAAACAGCCTGAGTGATTGTGATTTAGAGAAAAAAAAAAGTCACACTGCTAAAGGTGACTGTAACTGTAGTGCTTAATTTTGTCCAACAGGTGGCACTAATGGATAACTTTTTTTGACAGCTGCCCTTACCTAACTATTCTTAAAGCTGTAGAATAAGTGTTCTGGCCTGAAATCATCTCTAAATAAATACTCTTGGCATTTAAGCAAGGACAGACTCTGTTTTTTGAGGGGGGGGGGGGCTATTAGTTCACAGTGACTTACAATAAGTGCAGCTTAAGATATAACCCCCAAACCCTTTTCAGATTAGACACTTTGATATAATGATGGCTCATTTCCAAGTAGACCTATTGCACTCATTTCCAGCTCAACGTTTTTATTCACAGGCTTTACTAGAGTAGCCTTGCATGAGTCACAGTTCAAAATCAATCCTGGGCCTTGGTGCACCCCCTCAGTTCATACACTGGCAGAAACCAGCAGTTTTAGTTCCTCTTTTAGATCGCAAAAACTACAAGCAAACAGAAGTTTAAAGAAAAAAGAAAACAGAAGAAGCCAGTGCTGTAAGAATGTGAACACAGGTGTAAATTGCAAGCTCAGTAAAGAGAATGACAGAAAGATAACATTTTCAACATACTGGTTCATACATTTTTACAGAGCTTATCATTCAGGCACAGTTTGCTTTAACTGACCTCACACATGAAGATGTCAAAGATCCTCGTGGCAACGGGCAAAGGGAAGGAGGTGAGGAAGATGGTGAGGAACCAAGAAGAGGCATACATGGAGGTATGAAAGCTCTGAGCTTGGAAATGTATATGAAGCTCTGGGAGTTGCTCCTATGAAAAAAATAACAATCAGACTCACTATTGTTGAAGCTTACATGTTGGCAAAGTGTTACTCCCCAAGCTATGAGGTGTCTACCTGGATCATGTACTCAAACTGATACATGCAGAGTCCCAGCTCAGCCATGCTGGGTTTGAAGAGTTCTCGTAATCTGTAGTCCTGCATCAGCTTCACAAACACGCAGAATGCTTCCTCTTCGGGCATCTAGAAAAATATTATGATAGTGATCAAATTACTAGCTGGAAGTTTGTGTTACAGTGTGTGTGAGAGGATGTGTGGAGAATACAATCATTACCTGCATGAGCAGCAGACCCACAATGAACGCACTTCCCTGACAATAGCCGACCTCACGGTCCACCAGAGAATATGCCTAAGGTAATAGAGATTATCTTTACAGGGAGTCTCACTGAAGATCAGATTTCTCTCTTTTTCTTTACTAAACCACCTTAAAACCAAATACCAGTTTTTGTTACTGGAACACAAGACTTATCGCTTTATCTGCATGCAAACAGGTTTCTTAGACACTACAGAAGACACACCTTCATGACATTGAAGAGCACTTCCTGACCCAAGCTGTCTTTCTCCTTGAAGAACTCATGTTCAGGATAAGTGCGAGCGATGTCTCTGCGTATGAGCTTCTCGCAGGGTGACGTCATCTTTAATAATTCTGAGTACTGATCCTTGATGGGCATATTCTGGGCATTACACAACAGCTGCCACACTATAGCTCGAAAATGATGAGGAATCCCTTTCCTAACAAGATCCTGTAGAGACAAAAAAGAGCAGATATTTTCTTGATGTTCTGAAAGTATTCTGCAGGGTGTAGGCTACAACTTTTTAAAATGAAAAACACAGTTTTGCTCTTCGTTCAAGTTTTATGATAGTGTCAGAAATAATATCCAGTCACACAAACGTGGCAGTGAATGCACATCAAATAACCATTCACCAGAAAATCATATTATTTAGAAGTTTAATTCCTCATTCCAAGAAACGTGGATCTATACCAGCAGGAGAGTATGCAATCATGTTTAGCCTTGTTCTCATCCACTCATGCAGGACTTGCACTACCTTGTTTGGGCCAGGTAAGTGTATGGATATTAGTTAAACAGGTAAAATAGTACCAACTTATAGCACCTTGTTTTTCCAATCCTTTTTTAACTTCTTTATGATCTGCACGGGGCAGGGATAGCTCAGTAGGTAGAGTGATTGCCCCATGATCGGAAGGTCGGGGGTTCGATTCCCCTGAACAGCTACCCTGAGGTACCCCTGAGCAAGGTACCGTCCCTACACACTGCTCCCCGGGCGCCCAATGGCTGCCCACTGCTTCACTGAGTGAATGGGTTAAATGCAGAGAGGAATTTCCCCACGAGGATCAATAAAGTAAACATTAAAATTATGTTTTTTGTGTGTGTCAAAAATCTTTTCATGGGAACTGCAGTCTAATAACGCAAATGTATCCGTTGCAGGTTAAAATAGTTAAAATCTTTAGTGCACAGGCCTGTCAGAGGGTCAGCTCAGGCTCATCAGGCCAATGAGTTTCTAATTCATTAGTGGCATTCGCGTACACAGGCATACACGTGGTAGTGTAAAAAAAAAAAAAAAACATAGTGTTGGTCACTAGTTGAAAATACCATGGAGAAAGAACAACAATGGTGAAAAGTAACCCAGTAATTTCTTTGCTTGGACCAACAAGATGAAACTGTGGACAGTTGGTATACAAAGAGTAAAAGTTCAAATAAATAGCATCACTGTGGATGTACCTTAAATAGTGTAGTCATGCAGCTAGAGCATGTAGCTGATGCTAATAAATAACTTTTTTTCCCTAAAAAGTCTGCACTTCTTCACTTTTTGTAATGTGAAAAAAAAAATTCATATTACATCTGCCGGAGTATAAGTGAAAAAAATACTAAGAGCTCCGCAACTCTATTCATTCATTTGAAACACCTTTATACCGCTGCACTGTATTAGCAGTGCAGAAAAATGATGACTTACTTATTTCCACTCAACTGGGAGGAATCCATATCAGTGCTGGTTTCCCCTTCAGTGGACACTTCGAACCACAAATGGATCGCAAAAGGTTGTTTTTTTTCCCCACAGTGAACAGTTTATCATAAAAACATCTCCCCAGAGAGGCAGTGGACTGGCTTCATGAGTTTAATGTTAGGGGAAAACATGACAATGTAAAATGAATCCATGGGAACCTAAATGCACATTTGGGATTCTTTTTTCAGCTCTGAATGTGAACGGCAGAAAGAAAAACACCAAACCCTTCCGTGGAGAAAAACATCAGAGACCTGCACCTGCATCTTAAACAGGATTAAACCATGGGTATGCCTCAATATTTCTTTTTCCACTTCAGCACTCTGTGCATCTTTTATAATAATACAGTTTCCACTGCCAAACATAATCTTGTCAGTGATACGTTTTGTAGAGTGATTTATTTCCATATACTACTGCTGATACAATTTGATTAAGCAATTTCCTGTGCTGACAGGGAACAGTCATTTTTCCTGCTATGCGGCCATGTGAGTGAGTGTGTGGTTGTGTATGTCTGTCTGTGTGCGGTGTCTGCATGCATCTGGTCAGTCCAGGGTGCATCTGGAGCAGAGGTCCACCCACACATGCTTTCAGCAGGGGACCCCTCTCCCCTCTTAGAGGTTAGATAAGACAAACCAAGCTTTGTTCTGGACTGAAACAATGCACCACAGTCTCAAACCTTGACTGTTGAACGAAAGCTGCCTTATGAGTCACAAGAACTACTCAAGAGCAGAGGGTCTTTGAACATTACATATGAAATACAAAGTATTAGAAAGACGAACGCATCAGGGATTTTGCTGACAAGTGCAGAAAAAATTTATGTTTCTTCCTTCGTGCAACAGAAACTGTGTTTCTTGTAAGCAGAGCGGAAGAAAACAGCAATTTGCGGAGGCCTCAGCAACTGTGATTAATATCCTAGGCTAGTTGCACCCATGCAATGATGACTACTTCTGTTAAATTACATAATAACACTGTGTATGTTCACAGCTCCTTCCCAGCACTTCCCCATTTAAACATCCAGCAACAAGAACAACAGAAACTCCGTCCCTACAGAAGACATTAGTCTTTTGCATGATTATTTTAATTAACAGAAACTTTACAGTAAAATATTTCTCTGTGTCAGTCATCTAAGTAACAAAAATAAATGGGCTTGAAGTCTCTATGGTTATAACAAACGTCTGACTGTAAATGCTGAGCACCTAGCTGTTCTGGCACAGCTACTGGTTGTCAGTTTTCCTAAATGACCCAAAGAAGGCTTCAGTTTGAGGAGAATTCAACAAAACTTCCATTAACAACAGTCAGTGCATAAAGATAAAAAGCAACAACTGTAGATCCCCAGTAACTTTCAAACTGTTGCAGGTGCACTGAGTCGTTTAACATCAGGACACATCAGGCTTTCTGCTGAGTCACCACTATCCCAGACTTGTGCCTACAATCAGGTGGTCCAACACACACCTGGCACAGTTTTACACAACAAACAACAATCACTGTGTATGTCCACAGTCTTTGTGGAGTTTAAATCAGACTGCCACTGCCACTGTCTGGGCACAGGATTATTACGGGGCTTAACAGAGTAACTGTAGAAACAAGCAAGCTAAAATTAGCGTCAAATATCTACGTCTGAAATAACAAGTTCAAGGGCAACACCACAGGGTCACTGAGGACAGAGATAGCGTTTAGTTATCACTGGACCAAGTATACAGTCACACGAACTGGGCCTTTGTAACATTTGAGCCAGGGAGATTCAAATAGCAGCAAAAAATTATAAATACAATTATAATAACAATAAAACTAATCAGCCATGATTTGAAATATGTTAAGTTAAACAATCTTAATGCAGAAGCAGCAGCATCATTGGACCCTTTTTTTGCAACCTAGAATAACTGTCATGGAGTTTTATTGTTTTTAAGTGTGAAGAGGTTTATACAGGTTTGAGACTAGGAGGAGACGCAAATCCCTTTGGTGTTTTGCGAGGAATGGCATCAAATTCTGCTAAATCAAATCTGCACAGCTATCTGTTTTGGTGACCCCGTGTGAGTAAAGGAGCAGCTGAGAGAAGGCTCTTTACCTCGTCTTCAAGGCGTCAAATGTCTATTTGTAAGCTAGTAAAACAGCCCAAGCTGAATAAGCTCTTAAGCAGGTCTGCACATGATCAACCGTCACCTCACAGGTAGTCATGTGCACAAGTCTCACCTTAAGCTGCTTCTCTTTCTTCTTGCGCACTTCCTCCCATTCATTGACAATTCGCCCCCACAAAATCCATGAGTCCTCCTCCAGGTGGGACAGGTTGGATGAGGCGGAGGAACTGGACACCAGGGATGAGCCACTGTTTCGCCTGGAGCCATTCATGGAGCGCAGCGACTTGCTGTCTGTCTCCAGTAGCCTTTAGAGAAGGTGAGAGGTGAGATATACTGTGAACATTTAAGAAACTGTGCAGAGACGCAACTACATTATACTGAGACTTTGTCAATGTCTGTCCATCAGACATCCCATTTACCAGGCAAAGTACAATTTCATATCTTCAGGGAAACCCAGACCATAGTGAGATCATTTCCCAAAACACTATGCAAATGCAAAACACAGTTTGAATGAAAGCTGTGTGGATATAGATAGAACTTTCAACTTGACAGGTGCATGAGATATTATATGAAAGCTAAAAACAAAACTAAAAAAAAAAAACCTAAAAAAAGAAGAAAGAGAAAGGACTGTAAAACTATAGCGAATGGAAATATTTACTTAGCTAGTTTAAATCTTATGCATTCTTTTGAGGATTATTATTTACACTAGTGTATCTAAACAGATACTGTTTTGACACATAATAACCGTCTTCCCTTTATTCAGATCTGGGTCAAAGGCCAGCGGTTGAGTAGAGATGCATAGACTTTCTTCTTTCTAGGGATGCAACAAGGCATTGAAAGCCTGTCTTCTTCTGGCTGGACGTGTCCCAAACACCCGAGTTAGGGGGAAATCCTATGCAGCTGGATCTTTTTGATGTGGACAAGCAGTGGCTCTACTTTGAGCCCCTCAACCTCTTTCTAAGGATGGACACTCTTTGGAGGAAGCTACTTCTGCAACTTCTACCCTCAGTCTAATTCTTCTAGCCCCTACCCACAGCTTGTGGCCACATAAGAGAATCAGGTAAATGCTATGACCTAACATTTATATTCTTTAACCATATGAGCCAAATCTCACAGGTTAATACTGAATCAGACTGAAAGTTGACCAAAAAAGGGTTTAAAACACTTCTGTTGAGTGAGAGAGAGAGAGAGAGATGACATTTATTTAAAATCTAATGGCTGCAACTGTAAGTGGTTGAAAATAAGCTGTAAAGGTCAGTAAAAATTTTTCTGACTCATTTTGTTAATATCATTCACTTCTTTCATATGTGCTCAGCATGTCAAGTAGCACAAAAAGCCTGTGTGCCACGTTTATCACCCACTTCATCAGCCTTATCAGTCTTTCACTCACAAAGTGACCCGATCAAAGATCAGCATGTGGAGAAAAAACGCAGTGACTCCCAACCTGCGTGGCACCGAAGAGCTTATGTCACACAAACAAAGGCTCAGACACCTGATCTCGGAAAAAGGACGGGGCCTCTCCAGTGGAGCCTGTGATGTCACTGAGTGCTCTACCAGAAAGGCTAGGGTTACAGCCAAATTTGGGATGTGTGGGAGGGAGTGAAACGGACGGCCCCGACAGAACAGCCTGCAAGAGAGCCTCTCTTTACTTGTATTCAGCTTTGACACCGAGCTAAAGAGAGAGCTAAAGTTTCACAGGAACTACCCGTTTTTCAAGCAATTCAGTCAAATGATCGAAAACAGTGACTCGGAAAAATTACAGTACGTGTTAAACATGAGCCTAAACATACTTACAGCTCTGCTAGTAACTCACTAACAGCCCAATACAAAACCAAAGCCTTCTGAATATAACAAACTTGTAGCTAATATTTTAGTGACAAAAACACATTCCAAATAAAGTGACAGGTGGGAAAAAAGTGCGTCATGCCCACAATTTTCAAGAAAATAAGTAATGAAATACTGCAAACTTACCAAGATAAACTCATGATGTACTCTACATTTCTCAGTTTTCTAAGAATTCAGGAATTCTGGCAAGTCTCATTAACAAATTGAAGGCAACAGTGCAGGATTTCCTCGACTGTGTAACACCACTGAACCAACGCTTCAGACTTTTATCTGCTCTGAAGGGTACAAAGGGCTCCCCAAACACACATGCACCTGATAAACAACTACAGGCCGCGTCACAGAATCTGTAACTAAGTCCTCCTGCCTGCCATTGCACCTATCTTATTAACACCTAAGTGACAAAATGACAAGATTTGTGTATTAGGGTTGCGTTAGGCTTTTGCGGCAAAATAAAGACAGTAAACAGGCATCGTGAAGTCAAGGAAGGGTCAAAGGTTAGACGAACTTGAGCTCTGTGATACAAAAAATGTTATTCAATAGATATGGATGTGGTTTGAGCTTTATAAAGCGCATTATGAAGATAATGTCTCTGATTATTTTTGATCTTGCCTAAACAAATGTCACTTGACATTATGGGGCAGGAGCTGTGGTAGGCGTTACCGATGAGTCAACGACCGCTGCATTCAACAGAGCTTTGCTGTGACACAGTCTGAGTGGCACACTTGGTTTCTATGCTGACACAGAGTGTACTATCCATGGGAGAGATCTACAGCAGGGAAAGAATTCACAAAGCTGGCTTTAGAGAATAGTTGCGTCATCCTCTAACAGTACTTTTATCTGACGTGAACAATGAGAACCTCGGGGACTGCACACTATAGTCTTCTCTCACTGATCCAATATTTAAATAAACCCATCCACAGCCAGACATGCTCTGTTGTGGCTTTGAGAGTCCTTATCAAATTCTGGATCTTGTTGCAAGAACCGTTTATCTGATCGAATCTAAATGAGGAACCACGACAGGAAAAAAAACACTCCCAAAGAGACCATAGTCTTCATTTTAATGTTTAATGGACATTGCTTCAGCCATGTGAGCTGTTTACTGTTTACCTAGCAGTACAGCGTGCACAAATATGGGTACAGTATGTGAGTCAACCAGAGGGAAAATTTCCATTCAGAGTCTATATGCAGGGAAACCTTCACCCCGGAAATATATTCCACACCCTGAAACAACAAAACGGTCAACAACAAACTAAGAAACTTTCGAGATGATCTGAATATAATTTTTGTGAGTTGTTTGGTGGGCTCAATCGAAGCTTTACCCAGTGAGCTGAGTCAAAATCAAGTACACGAATTAAAGCTTGCACTGTGAGGTTGGTTACGTTTCCATATAAAATGATGATGTAGAGAGAAAGAAGCAACAGACGGTCTCTTACTTTCTTCACTTCACTCTCTTTAGAACACATGGTGCCTGCACCATGAGAGCAAGCTGTTCTTTGCAAAGCAGTATGATACTATTCAAAGTAGACTGGAGCCTTTCCCAGGGGGAAGGGCAGGGCACGATCAGAATAGTTAAATATTTGATTACATTTAAGTTGAATATTTAGGCCCTAACAAACGTATCAGACCCAATCTTCTGATAATGTAGCTTCAGAGGAACAGTGTTTCGGCTTCTGGTGCAGCCAGCTGATATCCTGAAAAGACTTCTGGTAATGTTTACAGTTCTGACTATAAATAATAATAGGAACAATAACAATAACCTAATTAGATTAGATTAGATAAAACTTTATTAATCCCTCGGGTGGGTTCCTCTGGGAAATTCGGTAATTATCTTATATGGATAAGGGAAGGTTTCAATGCATTCCTCGTTTGTTCTCCCCATGTACCTTTAACCTCCCACCTTCAACCACCCCAAATTCCAAGAGTAAAAATGAAAATAGAAATCTTGCCTATTCCTAAAGAATCTTTATACTCATATTCAGATATCTATCAGCTATATTATATCAAAAGCAACACACCATTTTGCATTTATCGGAGAAGAAGGCATTATAAAGCACCTAAATGTTAACAGACTAGAACCTGACTAACTACTGAGTGTTAACTTTTATTCCATCAATACTTTACCCTCTTTCATCTAAAGGTGGCTAGTTTGCAATCTGAACATCACTAATGTGTTTCTGCATGTGTAGCAAAAGATAAATTTGTAGGATCTGCAAAATGATTCTGTGACGGTAATAAGAGAGGTGTGCACAACTGCCCAAATACAACATAATAAGACAAAGGTTTTGTGGATTTGAGATTTTCAATAAGGTTTAAATAATTAATATTCAACCACTCCACTATATGATTAATTTAGGTTATGACTTATCTTAGATAGTATTTGCACCAATAAGAATAAAGAATTTTTTCACTTGCAATTTTGAGTATATTATTGTAAACACCAGCAGAACAAAACCAGACCAGAAACAACTGTACTTCCTGAGGAAGTTCAACTTGTTTGGGGTGTACAGGAAGCTGATGCCCTACAACATTTGCACATTTCAGTGTGCCTGCTGCTGACAAGAACAAACTGCATAGAATAATGAGTTCCTTTTTACATCATCCATCATAACCTGCTTCCCATTTTTAAGCAGGAGCATGAGTATTCCCTCAATGCAATTGTCACAGTCTGAGTTTAGTCCATTAGCACTTACATTTAGAACATCATGAGCTAGACTGGGTCACATTGAGGTTCTATTCCATCAACTAGAGCTCTGAAATGTGGACCAAAAAGCTCATATTCATGTATATTCAGACTGAATAGTGGCATACAATACTGGTATTTTCTACTTAGCTGAGTACATGATCAGATGGTACTGAAAGCCATGTGTGATTTATCACACTATTAAAATAAACTGTGACCAGAACACAAAAAAAAATAATTTCATAGGTCATATTAAGCCGCAAGTTTCTCAGTCACGAGCTACTGGAAAATCCCTGAAGCTTAGTAAGACTTTCTGGTATATCTATTTAAGATAAATAAAATAACAATACTCAGTAAATGTGTTTCCAGTCAATGTTTCACTGTCTCCATGCAGCTATACCATAAATACATGATGACATGCACAACTAAATCCAAACAGTGTATGCTGACTCCGCGGTACTTTTTGCTTGTGTTGTTTCAACAAATCAACAAACCATCGTTCACAGGTGCAATCTGGGCTTGTACGTGGCCCGTTCTGGGTTAGAATGGGCATTTAACCGTACAGCTATGAAGTAATGTCATTAAAAAGCTCCAAAAAATAATACTGAAGTACCGGAGATGAACCATGACAGACAGACAGGCCTATGTCCACCTATGATACCCATGCTCAAGTGGTAAGCCTCACAGCCTGCCAGTTTAAAAAAAAAAGTCATTGCAATGCCGGTGATTTTCTTTTTGGCTCTGGCTAAAATAGCTTTGGGAAGGCTCCAATGAGGTTCTTGCCAGGTTTGCTTGCAGAGCACAGAAAGAAAGTGTATGGGCAAGCACTACGGAGAGTAAAAGAAGCAAAATATAAATGCTGGCACAGCTTTACACAAGGTAACCTTTCTCAAAACGCCATAAAATTAAATTCAGCATACTGTAAAGTGTATTATCAGACCCCTTTTAAATTTTAAATCACTTTGTGACTTTTGTTCTTGAACAGCACTATATGAAGGAATTTTATCTATTTACCCTATGCCTAATTTTAATACATATCAATATACTTATAATATACTCCCCAGCCCTACTATCAACTTTCTAAAATCTTACTTCATAGTTAATACTACTATTAGCAAAGTTTACCTTAAATGGTCAGTGAGTATTGCTCACATGTCACATGCCATCATAATCTTGGTAAATGGTAAAAAGAATGGTTCTTATACAGTACTTTTCTACTCTACTTGAGCACTTGAGTGTTGTACAGTACTACAAAACAGGCCTCATTCACACCATTCAGTCATACAAGCACTTTTTTTCTCTTTTACACCGACATTCACACACATTTTTATTTCGACAGAAGCATTGGTGAGCAACTTTGGGTGCAGAATCTTGACAAAGGATTGTGCTTCATGACTAGCAAACAGAGGTTATAGTCTACATTGTCCAGAGGAAATTAACTTTGTGTCTCTGTGAGGTCTCAATGTCCAAAAACCAGTTCTTCCAACTGTCTCCAAACCAGTCAGACTGTATTCTCCACCCCTCTATAACTACATCACAAACGGTCTCAAAGAATGGTTCAATACAGTCCATCCTGTGCCACGCAACCTTAAATCAAACATGAGTCAGTTCACACGAGCAGCTTACCTGTTCTGCTCCTCGAGCTTGGCAAGTAGCTCCACATCATCAGGACTGAGCTGGGCCGGCGAGGATGGGGAGAGGCCAGGCGAGGACAAAGAGGTGGAGGAGGAGGTAGCAGTGGTCTGCAAGGATGTGGGCGCGGCCACCTGGCTAGCCATCTGACTGACCGTGTGGGACACCGAGTTCTTCACCCATGAGAGAGTAGAACTCAGCTTACCAGCAACCTTTTCTGTCGCCACCTGCAGAAGATGAGAAGCATGAGCCCAAGCCTTCTGAAATCTCTCAGTTTCATCACAATTACAGTATTAAACACTTTCACTAACCACATCCTAGTTTGAACTACACCACTTAACATCACTTCCAGTCACTTATATGAAGCCTACATTTACAAAGAATTAAATATTTATCAAAACATCTTCCTCCTGATAGAATATCAATACATCCCAGCAGCCTTTAGTGCTACATTATCAGCTTTGTTGGAAGCAGCACCAGGAGTCAGTGTCAGCTGGATCGATACACCTGCTTAGTTTACAAAGTCAGCATTGGCAAACAAATCTGTCTCTTTCTGATACCACGATCAATACTTTAAATGACTTGCTCGTATTCCAGTAAAGGCGTGTTGACCAAGGACGGGATTAAAATAATTCTGTCACAATTCTGGAGGTTCTGTGGATTTTATTTACTTTATAGGAGAAACATTATGTGTTTACTTTTACTTGCATATTTGCAATATGTGCTGTTACAATGGTTGATGCTCATATTAGAAAAGGTCCAAGTTTTAAATAATGAGGTCAGTACATGTGCATGTGCAAGTAATCCCTACGACACAAATGTTCAGTTACAGACAGTTTGGCTGTGAACACAGAAGCTCACTCCAGTTTGTGGGGGGGGGGGGGGGGGGGGGGGGTAGCCAAACACCATTTATCCATTTAAAGTGGAGGTAACCTTCAAAGGACAGGAGCTAAAACTGAGGAGCTGCTTCAAGTCAGCGCATGAAAAGATTAATGATTATTTTGAAAAATAAATCAAGAAACCAGTCGGAGAATAAAAATATATATGGTGTAGGAAATAAGAACAATAAATCCCTTTAAAATAAAGATACTGCTTTCTTTATCTGTAAACATTACTAATGCAGAAGTACCGTCCATTCTTTTTGGTCATAACTGACATTTCAGGTTTACCGAGGAAGGGATTTTTGTGCACTACATGCCACACCACTATTATATTATGACAATACTTTCTCTGTTTCACTGGACACTACTGACTGCAGCATGAAGAATGGCTCAAAGCAACACTTGGAAACTGATAATCTATTATCATAAGGAGAGACTATACTGGTAAAAAAAAGAAAAAAAAGAACAACCATCAAATAACAGCATAAAAATGAATGCAGGTCATCTTAAATCCACTCCTACCTGCTACTCCAAACAATCCAAACTACAGCTGCTTTCCATGAGGAAATCCAGCATGCCTTCATGAAAAAGGACAGCTTAAATATTTCAAATCCAATGCAAAAAATATTCCACTCTTATGAACCTTTGATCGACTCAACGACACACGGTCCTTCAGTCATATGCTGATCAAACTCAGAAGGGGTCAAAGTGCTCCAAACGACCGGCTTCCTTCAAGTGAAACAAGATTACAGCAGGAAGCATATCACTGTGCTCAGCAGAAAGAAATTCACCTCACACCTGAGAAACAGTTTTTAACTTCACCTTCACCCCGACAGGAAGTCTGGATACTGAGACCTGACAGGAAACCAATCGTTTCAAAAACTACCCTGAAAAAGATGACTAATTTCTCTGTATCTAGTATCACATCATAGGAGGAGGGACAATTTGTGGTAAGTGTGGTGATAGGAATGAACTATGGTGCACACTGAAAGTGTCTTAGCTAAGCTTTTTTTCCTCCTGTCAAGAGAAGCAGCCAGACTTTGTGACAATATAAGAAACCATCCTTTAATATAGTAACTTCACTATGAAATGATTTGATGTTATTGAGCTTTGGATACCAGTGACGTGAAATGCAAATTTCAGCCTCATTTCACCACAAACTTAATGTATATGACATCGAGCAGTCATCTCACAAACAGAAGCACAACTACAATGCAAAGATTACAAAAAACAAAAACAACTCTGAGAGACTAACTACAGCACTGACTGACAGTAACACTTTCACTTTGAAACCTATTAATCAATCACTATTATAAACTCAATCATCCAAAAAACAAACAAAGACCATGAACAATATGCAGAGAAAACACATTAAAACTCAATCCATCACATACACAATGCAAAATTAAGGACACAACAGCCTGTACATATTACACTATTGGGCTATTGGCTCAAACTGCCATCTCTAACACAACTGTGTCAGCTTAGAAATGCAATGCCCTCTCTGCAGCGCATCCTATGGCACTGTCTGCAATCTTATTATTTTGTTTGTTAATTTTCCCTCTTTGGGCAACAATGAATGCTGGCTCCCTAAAACTGCACAAACCCTTGCTCGTTCAGTATCATCTGTGTAGGTCCTCAGTCATCCAGGTCATGGTAGCCTGAGGAGCTTGAAAAGAAGGCGACTGGACTGTGCTGGTTCACTAAGCTGTTTACGCATAGTTTAGCATCTCTACTCTGTATGACTAAAAAAATATGATTTATCCCACTGAACATGAAACATCTAGAAAAACAAAGGTGCTTTACTTTGTCATAAAAGACATAGCATCTAATATAAACAGGGGCCTGTGCCAAGTCTATTCTGGAACAGAGAGAAACAGGAAGTTGATACGCCAACTTTACTATTTTCATAACACCACCCAGCTGCTGACCTGTCACCGTGGGGGACACGTTTACTCTTCTTCATCAGCAATATGACAACAGAGCTAAACAAACAAATCCTCATTCTGCAGCTCTACAGTGTCTCTGCATTAAGTCAACATGGATGGAGAACAAAAAGACATCCGAACACACAGAGGGTAACATTAACCTCGCAAAAAAACAAGACAAAAGCAGCAAAGGTCTGTGTAATGAGTGCACTCCCACAAACACATGAAGGTTTATTTAAAAAGAGGAGCAAAGAACAAGGCAGGTAGAATATTAACCATTTACTATAAATAAACCATGAGAGTGCATCAACGAATTCATCTCCATTTGATTTGTGAAATCCTACTGAAAATGACCGTTTGCATGACCATAAAGACCACTGGCCTTTACATCTACCACTAAACTTTTTCCAGTCAGTCCAGCACTCACAGAACAACTTTCAACAGTTGTTGAGCCCATTTCAGCAATCAATCAAACAATCAGCAAAATGAAGCTTAGAGTCCAATCAATTCATTCATTCAATTACAAAACAAAGCATTGGCAGTACTGCTCATTGATTGGAAAATCATGATAAATATTTGAATTACAGCCACGTGAACCAATTTCAAAAAATAACTACCATAAAGATGGACGTTATTAAAAGAACATCTTAACAAATTTATTCTTTGTGAAAACTTAAACTGTCAGGGAATCATTAACTGATCCTGAGAAATGGACCTCTCTAGGTTTTATCTTGCATGGAGGTCTCTTTTAACTCAAAGCTTTGTGCATCACTGAAATAGAAGAATGTAAAGACTAACTTCAAAACTACATGGGAAGAGAAAAGATGACCATATACACTAAATGTGTAAAGTGAACATCTAGCCTTTTCAAAACTGATGTAAAACCTGGCTGATGTCAGACAATCGTCAGCCATTTACATTGGGTAAAACCGATGTTATTTCCTGACATGCACTGGTGGATTCCTATAACCCAGCCAAATTGTGAATCTCATTAATAATGAGAATCACTGAAAAAAGTAAAGCTCAAAAACAAATCCTAGTGTATTTTATATTAGATGTTTCTGTCAGGATATACAAGCATTCTGAGAGTAGCAACTAAAATGTAATCATCTCACGACAGGACATGCTTAGACAGATGCCAATGTCCAGGTGGCCTTAGGAAACATTCCTTCCAACAAGGCACGCCAACTGCAGCAAGACCTCTCTATAAATCCTGGATACAGAGATTGTTGCTTCTTTTGTTTGCCAAAGAACTCAAAGGGGCCCTGAGATGCAGTGTGCATAGCTAATGAAACCCACAGAAAGGCCAGAAGAAGGCGTTAGGGAATAACTTCATGGGGAACTGAGAAAGACCACAAAGGCAGAAGCATTTACTGTCTTTACTCAAAATGAACAACACCTAACAGACAACTCCCAGAGCTCTTAGCTAAATGTAAAGCTTGAAGTTTCAGTCAAGAAGATATTTACAGTCACTCAGCTTTCGTGTTCCCATTTCTAGGAGGGGAATTACATCAAATTTGTCTGGTTGAGCATGAGAGACCCTAGTCTCAGAGGAGAAAAAAGTCCATGTGCTTTGTGAGGGTGTTAAAACGCAGGCCTGACTTATAATAACACACACAGACACATACTCTGAGGTGGGAAGGCCTTTGACTTCACACACACAAGTGCAGATTTTCCCAGTGTACCATCAGCATTTCAATGGTCTTGCAAAAGGCTATTCTTCAACGTGCACCCACATAATGAGAGCTACATTTGGCCCACAAAAATCTAGCATTACAGTAGTGTGGGAAATCATATGTGCTGGCAGCAGCTTATTTTATATAATACCAGTACTTAAATTTCAGCAATGGATGGTTTATTCACTGGGAGAAACAGCTACAGCCAATCCAAAACATTAACTATAAGGCTTTTTTGTCTTGCTTTTTTATATAAATATACACTAAATATAATATAAATATAAGTCCAATCTGCCTGATCATACTTATTAAATAAATGAGGATAACATAAACACCAGTTAGTGAAATTGTGGGGAAGAAGAAAAAAACTCACAAGGGGGAAAATGGTGGCTGGGGGGGGATCAAAACACTGAAACTACACTGAAGTGACAGCATTACTGATTTGTGGCTTTTAGGATTTTCTTTCTGAGCTACACAAATAATGTAATGCATTACTGGTGATTGTATTTGTAGGTATTATCTTTGCTTTGATGCGCCACAGGGTGGAAATCACAGGCTTAACTGGATGCATTCAGTTAGGTACTGCAGTTATAAGATTTCTCACAGGCCACACGCTAATATAAACACACCTGACACATTGTTTACAGTAATAATTACAGCTTGGCTTTTCGTCTCATGACAAGTTAAATGTTACTTTTTGTTTTTTAGTACAAGTTGTTGGCGATAAGTTCTCTGAGGGAGAAAACCACTGTAATCTGTGTAAAATGACCAAAAATAGATTCAAATGTACTTTTTTCTTGTTCAGCCACAGGCACATACATAGAGTGTAGGTGGCGAGTACATAACACGATCATCCTCTGCTTTGCTTAGTCACACACGATTTATTGTAACTCCTTGATCCATGTTCTCCAAGGACTCTTAAATATGGGGGTCACAGGAAAGTTCTTGAAGCTTCATGTCCCCTGGGTTCACAGATTTGACTTACTGACATACAAAAAGAGTGAGAAGTTGTTATGTGTTTGTTGGGAATTTGGCAATTGACACCACATGAGCCAAAGTTGTTCACCGATGCACTGTGGCTCAAGCTACAACAAAAAAATAAATGCTAATCACTAATGATCATAGTGATATTAGCAACTTTTCTCTTCTCTCTCACATAGTTTGTTTGTCATCTCTCTTCTCTGAACAGTTAAGGTAGATAGCCCTTCCTCACTAAGTCTGGATCTGCTGGTAAATTTCTTCCTCCCCGCCATTTTCAAGCTCATAGGACATCTCTGATCGTTGCGGTTTTTACTCTAATATTGCATGGTCTTCCCGTCACCAAATATAGAGGCCTAAGATGACTTTTGTGAATTGGCACACTCTATATTAAACTTAAAAAAAATAAATCTATATAAGCCCCATATTACACAGTCTGTACAGCCCTCAATATAATGCACTGTATTAGGTTATTAATCTGGCAATATTATACATTTAGATCAGTTTAAATTCCTTTAGGAATTTAAAGTACGAATGAAATGCACTTTAATTGAGTCTGGTGACGTTTCTTCCTGTTATAATAACTTCTGGTGGGTTAAAAGTCCGCTTGATCTCTACTCTGAGAGCTGTTGCAACTTGCAAGTCACTTCTTTGCAGCTGGACTGACGCATATCCTTAGCTGCAACACAGCCAACACTACTGCTGAGCAGTTTAAATCCTTTGCTTAGTCTACTGACACACACATAATATTGTTCAGCTATCAAAAACACTTTAGGGGACGGGCAGTAAGCTGAGTACAGATGCATTAGACGCCGAACTCCCGATTCCTTTTATGGCTTGCTGATGTTGTGAAATGACGAAATGGAGATCTAGCATCAAATGCAACAGTATGCACACTGTATGTCTTCCAGAAGGCTCTAAAGTCGACGCGTCGGACAACACTACAGGAGGTTACATGTTGAATAAATGTGACTTTAACAGACACTACCCTGCAAGAATAAATACACTGCTTATTAAAGGATGAAGTGGTTTTTAGGTTTTGGTTTTTTGTTCCAGGCGATAGCCCGAGTCCTTTATAAAGTAGTTTGGAGATCAACAGCAAACATTTAACACAAGCAACAGCGCCAACAAGCCGTGATACACGCTAATACTAAACCGCAGTTTTTGAGTTAAGTAAAGATAATCTGCTTTACTTTAAAGTAATGTCACACTGTTCACGTTAACAGTCACGGGTGAGAACTAAGATTTTACGAGTTACTGATCGTTCCAGTATTTAGACATAGCCCGAAAATAGCAAGAACATCATTTACCTTGAACCGTTTTTAGCCACCCGCAGCAGACGTCGCCTGCTTCCCATGCACGAAAGTGTGCTAGTCCTGATACTATGAGAAAACGACAGGTTTTCACACGGTTCACCCAAGTACATATGTTACCCAAGATAGCCTAGATCGGTTTTCACTTGAAAGCTAGCCAGCGTTAAGTTAGCTCGTTCCCATTGACTCTTGGGTCCAGCCCATGCAGCCGTAATACGTGTACACAAATGTCTGCGGAGCTGGGACAGACGGCGGCCTACTCGAGTGTTTACATCCCACAGAGCATGCCCGGTTTGGAACAATACTGACACCAAGCGTTCAAACTGCGCAACTGCACCTCTAATACATCATTTCTTTCATTCGCTGTTTTAAAAGGGGAAATCAATGTATTTGTTATAGAAAAGATTGGAATTAAGTTAAGTTTTCTTCCGTATGCTCTTCCTTGTGAATAGCTTTAAGATCATCAGCTAGATTGATGATGACAGATGATTTAGCTGTGCTTCTGGCTGTACCCGAGGACGTCATTACTTTTACTCTGTATGATTACTCTCCGCGGCAACACAAACTGTACAAACACAACTAAAGTGATACCTTAAACCTGCTTGCCAGGACAGGTTTTTCACATTATGTTAAATATCTTGTTCAAAAGCTGGTTAGTGAATTAATTAAGTTTCATTAACAATATTTATAAACTAAGAGTGAGAGTGAGTGAGAAGTTGTAACCTGTTTTAAAAAAAATATGGATAAGACATTTTAAGAAACAAAATACGTAAAGAATCCTGTTATCAAAGACAGAAGCAGATACATATGAAATATCTTTGAAAGGAATCAAAATTATAAGGCTGTATTAGTTTTATCTAAGTACTTTTCAAATAATTATGCCTTTTTTCCTTATTTAAATTTAGCTCCAAAGTGTCATAACACTCTACAGAATACACAAGGCATTCAGGGAACAGGATATAAAAAAGCGAACCATTCACACACATTCAAATTAGGCTTATTTGTCTTTTTGCCAACGGTACGACAGACATCACCTCATGTCATGACTGTTTTTCAACAGCTTCTAATTTGCAACCAGTGTGTCTATACAATGTAAAATCTTCAAGTCAAAGAAAAGAGCTCCACACATATGTTGTAATGCTTACCTAATCTTCTTACCTGAAATTCATTGCTGAGAGAAAAATACCTGTGTTAGATGAAACCTGGAGGTACAAACACTTTGGTCTTTATAAATTTCAGTTAAATAATCTTATCTTCATTGAAAAAGCAGAAAAACACCAAAAACAAGTCCAGAAAAAACTCTGGTGTAAACCTTCAAAAACTACTTTAACGTATCAGGAAATATTAATTTGAAAAATATCTATAATATGACACCTCAATCAAAGTGCCTTCAGTAGCTATATGTAGCTCATAATGCAGCAATCACTTGCTCTGGTAAAAATATGACTCGACTGACTACCTAGAATCACATACCATGCACTCATGAAACCTACTTTTCAGGTTTCACATGAGAGTAGTGACGCATTTCTTTTGTTGACAAGCTGGACACTCCTTCCTCCATGACAGTGGCTGAAAAGCAGCTCGAACTGTAGGTGACACTTGGCAACACCACAGTGAATGTAGGCTTCTAACTCTGAGACACTGTCAACAATCACATCTCAGCCCGTCAACCATAAATATTTACATACTTATGGCTGCGCACCCAAATTGTAACGCACACTATTGAGGTAGATTATGACGAAACAGTTGAGTCACGGAGACCTTAAAATAGATGAGAAAGTGGGCTGGCTTTTTATAAATAGATCTTTATAATGTTTTGTGCTAATATTGGCTGAGCCAGCAAAAAGCCAAATTATTGTGAAGGAGCGTCATCAAACTGTGACTCTGCTTGTGTTGTTTGCAGTCACACACTCCTAACTGATGTCTACAGTTATCGCTCAATTTTTGATGCAGACTTGATTAACATCCATACTACTGTACTATCTTGATTTTGACCACACCTCAAAGTGTACTGTCAAAGATCAGGACATGGAAAAAGTATTTATATGTTAAACAGTGGATTCCTGTAATTGCAGAGAAAATAAAAAATTCAAATTAATTCAGTTGCATTTATATAGCACCACAGCATAAGACCGGTGTCCTCAATGAAGTCTATGACTCCTTGTCTGCTTTGGAACCACAAATGTGCCTGCACTCAGAGAGAGATCTACTCTAATGGAATGCAATGAGGTCTTTATTTTCTATTATATATGCTCACCCACAACTTTATTAGTAACACATCATCAACTGCTCATTAGTGAAAAGCGAGCATCAGAATAGGAAAGAAAAGTCATTTAAGTGACTTTGAACATGGCATATTTGTGGGTGCCAGATAGGCTGGTCTGAGTATTTCAGAAACTGCCGAGCTACTGGGATTATCTAGGGTTTACAGATAATGATCTGGAAAAAAAAATCCAGTGAGTGGCAGTTCTCTGGTAAAAAATGCTTTGTTGATGCCAGAGGTCAGAATGGCCAGACTGCTTTGAGCTGACAGGAAGGCAACAATAGCTGAAATGACGACTTGTTACAACCAAAGTATTCAGAAGAGCATCTCTAAACCTTGCAGCAGATGAGCTACAGCAGCAGAAGACCACATCAGGTGCTACTCCTGTCAGCTAAGAACAGGATACTGAGGCTACACTCAGCATGGGCTTACCAAAACTGGAGAACAGATGACTGGGAAATTGTTGTCTGGTCTGTAGAAGTGGACTCGTGTACTGGTGTCCAGTTGATACTACCGTGATGAAATCGATACGTTGTTTCTACCCTCTGAGTTCAGTATGTAGCCCGGTGAATTATGTTAAATAAATTATTTTCTTTGGAAACAAAAATATAGCTCAATGGCACTATGAAAGCTGCCTGAACCTTTTGTGTTGATGGTCACATCTATTATATTTATAGTCTATAATACATTTAAACAACATAAGCTGACAAAAAGTGCTTTAAAGACAGACACATTTACATTCCACGTCTTCAAAAAACCCAGTTTCCAAATACATGAAAAGCTGAAAAGTGTGTCTTATTGTGTTAACTAATTAATGTGGAAAATAAAAATCACAGTGATTGAGTGGTCATTAAAATGTGTTCAGAGTTTGCAAATTTATGATGATTTGATGAGCTGCTTTTATTAGTTAAAGGTATGGTATCAGCAACACTGACCCTCTATTTACTTGATATCTGACTGATACCAAATCAATCAGTGCAGCATCTCACAGTGCTATTGATCTGATTAGCATTGATTTCAGCTGCGATATAAATTGGGTGCAAACATCATGAAAAAAGGATCCATCTTGACTTATATCAATGGCTCAGTTAGGTTACAGTGCTGTAAAGATAAAGGTAAAGATTCCTTTATTTTTGCTTTACTTGGGCATTGTACAGTGAAATTGGAGCAGAGGTTACGTTTCAGCAGACTCCCATACATACATTCCTACTTGCTTACACTCATCATTCATTCCTCTGAACTAACAATACTATTAAAATAGCAAATATAATAAGATAGCGAAAATAAAATAGCAAGCAAAATATGGAGTATATTAAAGTTAAAATAGCAAATATAAAAGTATAAATACACATAAATATGGCAATATAGCAACAGCCATGTTGTGGGCGTTATTGTATATTTTGCCATGTTATGTTGGTGTTTGTGTGAAAATTGTACCAAATATTAACAGGTAGGGGGTGGTGAGTGAGGCTCACTATGTCCAATCACTGGCCTTATTGTTCAATGTTCTGATAGCCCAGGAAAAATAGAGAGGTGATTTTAAACACCTGTACTTCCTACCAGAGGGCATGAGGTTGAACAGGAGCTGTCCAGGGTGGGACAGCATTGCCCTCCTGAGACACCGAGTGCTGGCTATGTCTGGAAGCATGAAAAATGTGATAAGTATTGGTCCTGGCACAGAACCTAGTGCCCCTCTATATCTCACTATTTTGTCAGTGTGAGGTTCCCTGCCTACATCAATAAATCACAACTAACAGATATGCTATAATATAAAACACCACTTACTGTTAGCAATTTTATGGTGCATCTGTGAACTGAAAACTGACACTATGTTTCAACAGTGTGTTTCCTGTCTGGGAACATTACTGAGACACTCCACTTTCACTTTATTTGCAACAGGTTGAAAAAGAGGTCACGCTTGTGTCTGTGGATTATTCTTGTCCAAATTGGATTCTTCACACTTGTACAGAAGGTAAAACAAGAGCTAAGTGGTTTGTAGTAAATATACAATATATGTGTATATATATATATATATATATATATATATATATATATTATAGAATGAGTTCTGGGGTTTTCAAAGGTATCCCTGATAAGCTGATCATCCTCATCAACTTCTGATAGATACCCTTTTTGTTTTGTTCTGGAAGCAGACCAGTAGTCCGCTGCAGGGGAAAGAGTTAAAGTTCTAAGGGCCTTCAACCTAAATATGAGCTTTATATTTAAGCCTGCTACTGTAGACTCAACACAATAAAAATTTATTTCTAGTTTTCTGTTTTAGTGTGTAACAACAACACCAAACTAAATTATATTGTAGTTAATTAAACCTTAGGAACCGAATTATGTCCTGCTGAAGATGGAGAAATAATATAAGAGAAAATCACACAGGTGTGTGAGGAAAAAAGATGTAATCTCTGAGCTTTTCCACAGCAGAGATTACATCTTGCAAGTTAACTACACTTGAAAATGACTCTATTCATTATCCATGACAGGGTGTGTCAGTGGGTATGCACAAAGAGTCTGAAACTGAAGGAGCTAAGTGGAATGCAGCTGCAAACTTGACATACACCTCAACTTTGGTGACGTGTTTCATGAAACATGCGTTTGTCGAGACTTACCCACCGCTTGCTGCCTAAAACAGGCTGAGATATGAGCGGAAAACACCAGCTGATTCTGAGGGGATGAGGTTGGAAATTTGATGTAATCTAAATGATTTTACACGGGAATGTTAAAACACCAAAACAAGAAAAACAAAAAAACAAAACACACACACACACACACACACACACACACACACACACACACACACACACACACACACACACACCAAGCACATAATCAGGTAAATAGCTTCCCCAGCTCTCTAGGAGGCAGTGTTGTGAATCCAAGGCTCCAAAGCGGCATGGCTCATCCTGTGACGCGGTACTTACTGAGCGTGCGCACGATGATCTTCCTTTTTCCAGTGCAGCGGAGTCAAGCCCCAGTCTTTGGCTCCGGGCTCCTTCATAAGGAGACAAAAAGACTGCAAAATGGTTTGTAATCTGTCCACATATGTGCCCATATGTATACATTAGGCGTACATCTTGTGCTGTGTGGTGTCAGATGTTTGAAAACACATTGCTGGTGTTCAGATGAAGATAGATTCAGTCTTGCCAATGCCTACCCTGGTCTGCTTAAACGTGGCCTACCTGCTGCCTTTACAAAGTTACCGCTTCCTGTTGGCTGTAAAATGTTTAATTGTTTACACTGATGTGTGACCAGTAGGTCCTTAAGATCACGTCCTCTTAATTAATATTTTTAAAACTACGTTTGGTCCTGTAGCTTAGCGACTGCCCTACTTAGCAGTTATGCTAACTCCTCCCGTTGATTTTCATTGGGTCGGCTAGCTGATGTTAACCGACTGTAATTCTTCTGACAGTGACAGTCCGGCTCATAGCAGCATTATAAACCAATCTCCAAGTGTCTCACTGAGGAGTTAAGATCTGTCTTAGTTTTTGAACTTGCTGTTAAGTTGATACTTCTTTTTTCAGGGTTTTGTTAAAGTGGTGAAGAACAAGGCCTACTTTAAGAGGTACCAGGTCAAATTCAGGAGGAGGAGAGGTAACCCATACCCGTGATGCTCCCAGTCATCTCATGTTTGTCTTATTATGGCTGTCGTTCTGTTAGTAACTCATGATTTCTGTGTCTGACAGAGGGCAAGACTGACTTCTTTGCTCGCAAGCGCCTGGTCGTTCAGGACAAGAATAAGTACAACACACCCAAGTACCGGATGATTGTCCGCTTCTCCAACAGGGACATCATCTGCCAGGTAAGCATTTGTTGCACCTGCACCATTATATCTGCAGGAGGTCAAAATAGCTGGCAGACACTACAACATTTGGCTGAGAAAGGGTCAGAGAATAAAAGTTGTCATGTATAATAGTTAGGCTTTCTCGCCAGATAAAATTTGGATTCAAGAATTTTTAGAATTTTATCTGTTTGAGCAAAATGATCCAGTGAAGAGGAGAGTAAGAATCTCAAAGTATATGCTGTTGGCGTTCCTCTGTACCTCACTCTGAGGTCCACTTTTTACCCAAATCAGCTGACAGATCCACCAAACCACTTGTGTTAATCATTTATAATGCTGATGTCAGGGGCAGAGAAGTGACGTTTATATTTTTAAAAACATGTTAAAGGTAGTAGGTAGGTGTTTGTGACGTTGACTTTAATAATTTGTAGGGCTCTCAAAGTTGATGTGTTAACGCGGATTAATCCGTCATCACATGTCTCTGTCAACGCATTTCGGGCAGTTTGTCCAAAGTTTGTCCATTCTGCACTGCAGATGGGTTAAATACGTTAAAAATGTTAATCACGTTAAGGTTGACAGCCCTAATAATTTGAGAACTAAAGTGTTTGTCAGTCATTTTTACAGAATGACACATCAGTTTAGTTTCTTCATTGCATTAATGTTTAGCATTGCTTAATTTGTCAGAAACAGCTGGGTTGCTGTCAAGAACCTTAACATCCTGCCATCTATCGTACCATTTTTGCCTTCGTAATGCAGGAAGATTTGATTGGGAAAATGGTTCTACTGTTTCAGCCACGTTTGCTGGGTAGTAGCCGGCTTGCAGATCATTTTAACAAGCTTTCAGACTGCTCATATCCTTCATGCCCATCTTAATTCAAGAGTAAAAAGCTGTGCATATGCGTACTTCACAGGTACAGCACAGTAGTTTTTGTTGAGCAGAGCATTGCAGACTTAAGCTAATTCAAGTTGGTGCTGGTATAACTATGACAGCAGTGAGTCTGGCTTGCTCAAGCAGATCAAAATAAAGTGTCACAAGAAAGAAAAAAGCATGCACCCCGAAATTCACTTACTTTCATCTCTAGAGATCAGGTTTATTTTATTACCAAGTCAGTTTCTCTTTTGTTAGCTGCAATATTCTAATAACCAAATCTTGCTAAATCTATAAAAAGTTTAAAATTAGTTGCCATTAAATCATTGTGATGTGCAGCAGCATCATTTTGAGCTGCTTTATAGTCCAGAATATAAAAACACCTTCAAGATTTTTCTCCTCCTGTGAATTCATTTCCTTGTGCTTGTGTTGCAGATCGCCTATGCCAAGATTGAGGGTGATATGATCGTGTGTGCTGCCTACTCACACGAGCTGCCAAAGTATGGAGTCACTGTGGGCTTGACAAACTACGCCGCAGCCTACTGCACTGGTCTGCTGCTGGCCCGCAGAGTATGTATTAAACCTGTTCCAAGAGTCTTAAATTGACCTGAAATTTTAGTGATGAAATTCAAAGTCCTTTGAGAATGTTTAAGCAGATGTCAGCCTCCTAAAGATTTGCTGAAATTGGGGCAAATTTGTATAGATAAACTCTTGGAAACCAGAATAAAGGTTCTTGACTGCTGATCCAGAAATATCCAGCTGTTAAATCTCTTAAATGACATTTTCTGTGCACAGCTCCTGAACAAGTTTGGCCTGGATAAGGTGTACGAAGGCCAGGTTGAGGTGACAGGTGACGAGTTCAACGTGGAGAGCATTGATGGTCAGCCAGGCGCTTTCACCTGCTACCTGGATGCTGGGCTTGCTAGAACCACCACAGGCAACAAGGTGTTCGGTGCCCTGAAAGGGGCTGTGGATGGAGGCCTGTCCATTCCACACAGGTAACTTCTACATGCACAAAAAAACCAAAAACAAAACATACCCAGGTGTGAGGTGTGCTGCTTAGCATATCACATTTTGGTGCTGGGCAGGAAAAATGTTTTTCTAGGTCCTGTTGCAAAAAACGCTCCAGCAATTTAGTTCTTAAAATATTTATACTTTTGAGAAATTGCTTAAGGGACGGTCTTACATCCTGTAATATTTTGTATGGATGTCATAAGGAGTAAATCATTAAGTCTAGGTAAAGTCTAAAATCTCTGTAAATGCCATAGATGCATGCAGAAAATTAAACGTTCAAACGTCTTGGTGCGACTCGTGTTGAGTTTGAACCACAGACCTTCATGGAAAGCGTTTGGCCAAGTCTCAGCAATTAGAAGTTGGTTTACATGTAACTGTTAGTTTCGGTCTTGGTATTGCGTGTGCTAACTGAGGAAACTTGACAGAAAATATTTATCATTACCGTTATTAGTGTTGCCTGCACCTTGCCTGCTGAGAAAAAGAGCTTTTATGTTGAGCTTGTTGTCTTTGAGTTTTCCACCAAATTTTTACTGAAGCGCCTTTAAATTGAAGGCTGTTACTACCGTGTCATAAAGTTATTACTGAAGTACCTCAGTTGGTTTGGGTGGCGGTAGAAAAGCAGTTGTTTGTAAATTGAATCCTATCGTGTGACAGTGCTTTGAATTATTTCAAGACTGTGCAGAAGCAGCTCTGTAAAAGTGGTTGGTTTCAATCACAGCACCTCAGTCAGAACCACAGGTGTTTTGAGTGGGTGAATGTGTCACTTACCTCTCTTCAGCAGAGAATAAGTAGTGCTCTTAGGTGTGGGAATGATTACGTGTAATAGTCTGTCAGAGAGAACATTGCTTTGCAAATGTGTGCATCTCGTAATACACCCACCACCTGGCCCCTTTTTTTTTTTTTTTTTTTTTTTTTTTTTCAAATTACCCATCAGCTTGTCAGTGTTGCGAATTTTGAATGAGACAGCCAGTGCATCGTGTCAGATGAGTCTTTGTAGAAGATGGACTTATAAAAAGAAGAACAAAGCGTTCGTCCCAATGCTGTCAGAAACGTCCAAACTTGTGTTACTTAAACAAAAAACAAAGAAAAGAAACGGGACTTTGGATTTCCGCTTTAAGTGCTGCGGTGAACACGTGGGACAGTTATCTTTTCCTCAGCATGAAAAGTAAAAGATAAAACGATCAGCTAGCCTGTTTATTATTCTGTTGGCACAGTTAAGGATCCGCCATTTTACTGAGTTAATCACTGCACAGTTATTGAGTCGGACCGAGCAGGAAAGCAATAATAAAATAAGCATCAGGATTTTTATTTATTTTTTCATATACAAGCTGCAAACGTTAAACTACTGAATGTTATCCTACTGTTACTCGTCTTACAAATGCAGACATGTGGAAGTAATTGATGGATCTGAAGATTAAGTGTAAAACGAGGCAGCTGATATCCTCCGCTTTCGGTTGACTGTATTACTCACTACCATCAGTGTGTCTGAACTCTCAAGCTACACAAACAGTATGCCTAATTGCAGGTGGATAATGCTTGATCCTGCAGCTGTTCTGTGTGGAATTTTATGTATTTTTGTAATTGAAACAGAGTTTTGCAATATGTGAAGCCTGTGAGACAAGAGAGCAGCATTTAGTGGCATGTCTTTAAGTCTCTAGTCATACTGGGTGGATCAAAAAGAATCATCTCATATCAGAGTCCTTTAATTTCGCTGCTATTCATTGGTGACGATCGATGTTGGGGAAAAAGGCATTCGTGAGTTTCTGGTGATTGCTGGTAGCTAGCCTAACAGTAGCAGTGAGTCCAGACTTGCAAAAGTAACGGTAAAGGTTGACTGTGGACGGCACGGCATATTTCAGTTGTGAACATTGTAGGGTTTGTATGTAAAATTGTCCATTAGTTTAAAATATATATATATATATATATAGCCTTTTGAGATTGTTGATCCTTTTTATACAACCTGTCTAATGACATTTAGAATACTTTACACTGCATTGCACAAATGTGAGTAAATGTGTTGGGTTCAAACGTTGTAGGCAAAAATAACTTAAGGTTGTATTTTGATCTCGATGCCTTTCTTTGCTTTTAAAAGCATGTTGTTAAGTAGATTTATTTCACTAGTTCATCTTACCCGCTGTCATTTGCTTGACAGAAAGTATATTTAGTTTGTTCTGGGGAGGCCACTATTTTAAAAAGTGCATTTTTTTTTTATTTTTTCTTATTAGAAATAAAATGGTTTATGCAACTAATTCTTAAAATAATTTCTTTTACTTCTTAGTCTGCACTTGATAGCTTGTAATGCACCTATGCTCCCTGAAGATGGCAGTAATGCACCTAGAGGCAGTTTGTTTGACCTCACTTACTGAAAGTGTTAGCTGTGTGTGGCAGGGAGAGATTAGATGCTCCTCTGCAAACAGTCGAAGCATAAAAAGCCAAAGAGACTGAAACCGCATTCTCAGTGAGAGCTGGGTCCAGTGAGAACAGAGAAAACTAGAATGTCCAAATCTTTAAAAACAATGCCCGATCACTGGGGAGTGGAGTAGGGTAGGCAGTTTTGGGCATCGTCCACACTAGCCCGGATAGATTTGAAAACGGCATTTTCGTCTGAAAACACTCCGCGTCCACACTAGCGTTTTCAGTCATTTTCACAGAGTTGTGCGTCCACATTGAAACGGCCGAAAACGCTTACGTTCCCGTACTGCGCATGCATGAAACCCAAGATTTGACCTGCCTCGTTTAGTCTGCCACTTATTTACTTTCTGGCTCTTTGAAACGTCTCAGCAGAATGTTGAGGAAAAGCACCGAGTTTTTTAAATGGACTAACAATGAGGTGGAGTTTTTACTGCGAGTAACACAAAAGTACAAAGTTGCAAAAGCGAGTGAGAATTAAAGAATTTGAAGATAAGCCATCTGGAGCATGTACAGACTGATATTAATCTTTAATAGGGCTGTCAAAATTGAGAGCAAACAAAACAACTGCTGTATAATGCCCTCTGCTATCTTAGTTTAATTTGGTCACATCATATGACTAACATGCGTCATCGTTTTAGAAAGTCTGCGTTTGAAAACGATGCGGTTTCAAACGAAAACGCATTAGTGTGGACGTAGCCTTGGTCTTGGCTAAGTGAACTTATTGGAAACCGAAGTGAAAATCTGACAACTTGCTTAACTGAACCATTTCTGTATTCGAAGAATAATTTAAATAGACACAGATAAGACCAAGTGTATGGAATCTGCACTGCATATCAACAGTGCTTTCTCTTTTTTTGTCTGCAGCACCAAGCGCTTCCCTGGGTATGATACAGAGAGCAAAGAGTTCAACGCTGAGGTCCACCGCAAGCACATCATGGGCATCAACGTGTCTGAGTACATGAGCTACCTAATGGAGGAGGATGAGGATGCTTACAAGAAACAGTTCTCTCGCTTCATCAAGAATGGAGTCACCCCTGATTCAGCAAGTTCACTTTCTGCATTATAAAATTACCTTTGGTCTGTTCTGCATCGTACAGAAATGGCAGGGAGCTGGTGTTTTTATTGTGACATTTGAGTTTTGTGTGGATTCGTAGATTTATTCAAATTTCAGGTGGCAGGGGGCTCTTTAGTTTTCTTTGTTTGTTCGTTTAATTGAACGTTGTGCACTGTAACTGTAGTTAATTTAGGTTAAGCATGGGCTTTACTAAACAATGGCCCTTTGCCATCCACAAAGTAATTAACTAGAACATTCTAATCTCAGTGACAGGGTATTGATGTTTTTCAAAATGTGTAATAATGGTTTGAGATTCAGTTCTAAAGTGAGTTACAAATCTTAGATCAATCACAGCAAATTTGTGCCTTTGTATGTCTCAACATAGAACATTTGCACAACACATTTGCCAGATTAGTTTTGTGTGTTGAACGATTTTAGTGGAGCTACTTCAGCTGGTAAAACGAGAGAGCAGGATTTGGGTGTGGGGAATGAGTGATGCAGTGCATGAATGAAGCATTTCATCATTGATGTAGTTGCCACTATTTGAACATTTTGGTTCTTAGAATAGTTTAGGGCTGAAAAATCAGCCAAATGATAATAATCGAATCTATTTTTGTGTGTGTGTACATTGTGAAATCCAAAATCGGTATTTTTTTAGGACATAAGATTGAGTCGTTATCCATTTTTCAGATTGAGGAAATGTACAAAAAGGCTCATGCTGCCATTCGCGAGAACCCAGTCCATGAAAAGAAGCCTCCCAAAGAAGTCAAGAAGAAGAGGTGAGAAGTGATACTTGGTTTTTACTTTACTCTTTCTCAGAACTGAAATTTGAAATTGAGAGGGAAATATCAGTTTGAGATCTAGGCTAATTCATAGGGAATACCATAACTTCAGTGGCTTTTTGAACTAGTTTTGCCACAGCAGCTGTGACGAAATTAATTTAAACTAAATTCTAATTGTGTGTATGTGTGTTTCTGCGAAGGTGGAACCGTGCCAAGCTCTCTCTGGCCCAGAGGAAAGACCGTGTCGCCCAGAAGAAGGCCAGCTTCCTCCGGGCTCAGGAACAGGAGGCTGCAGATTAAGGCGTTGGTCTGCTCCGTTCCAAATGCAGAAATTTGTTCTAATAAAGCTATTGAAAAGGAATTCGTCGTCTTGTGAGGTTTTTTTCCTACGGCATCTGCCATAATGCGTGGCTCTTGAGACTATTTTAATATTAAAAATAGCTTTTGTTTTCGTAAAGTTTAGTTAATCTCTCTAAGTGGGTCAAAAAGAGCAAAACAGGGATTTGCCAAAAATAGTGTTGAACTGGATATCCACTGGAAGCCTTGAAAAACTGTTCATTACACCCATAGGCTCAGTCAGCATATAGTACACAAGCTACCCAAAAGAACATGCAGGACCTTACTTCAAATTTATTATTCAACTTCATCCTGGTTTCAAAAAGATTGCACTCAGTTTACTGCAGTTAATCCTAACGGAGTCCGTTTGTGTACATGATTTAATATTGGTGACATTGCTGACACCTATAGTGCCAACTTAAAATACATCTGTTAAACATTGAATACCACAGGATTATTAGTTTCCACAGTGAAAATGATTGTCCATTTTATTAATAAACTTAAAGGGCAAGCGTCAGTCATTGTGCCGTTGTGCAATCCTCGCTTATTAGGAATCTTTTGTGTGAGAGATTTTCTTCCACAGCAAAGTCTTGAGGTTGTTTAGAATGAGCGAGTGTTCAATTTCCATCTGTTCTGCTGAACCTTTCAATGCGATGCAAGCGTACAGCTGCTTCTCGAGCTCCTCGCTCATATCAGATGGCGCTCCTCTCAGAATGTAGTCCTTGAGTGCGTCGCAGGCTTTGGCTAAGTTTGGCCTGGTGACTTCTGTTGTGCAGCGATGCTTGGTGAGGTCACAGGAAGTTAGGCAGTCGGCTCCATACAGACAGTCCTCGTCCACGTCGCAGCGCTGCTGCCTGATGACTTCTTGGAAGATGGCTTCAGGCATGATGTGGCGTGCATCCATCACCTTCAAGTCGTGGCGGTCGTTGTAACCGAAAGTGGTGGCGCTCACGTCGCACATGAGGAAGCTTCCGAAAGTGCCGTGGAAAATATCCTCGACCAGCTCCAGCAGTCCAATGGAGATCTTGGCCTTGTGTGGCCAGGATGGAGTGAACCACTGGTCCATGCTGCGGCGCAGACCGGCAGGGATCCACATTTCAATAATCCAGGGTAGACTAATCCCATACAAGGGAGAGTGTGGTACTTTCTCCATGACATATAGATCTCCACAGAAGCCCAATAGCTTGGGTGTGTGCTCTCTATCATGCAGGACTAAAGCCAATAGGAATTCATTGAGCTGCAACAAAGCCCATGTGGAGCGAGCCTCTGGCAGTGAGATATGGCTGTCCTTATTGCCATCTGCAATGGACAATACTTGAGTTGCCAGATCAGCAAGGTTTGCCTGATCCCCCACTTTGGCCTGTAAAGAAATGTAGTTTAAATGAGGTTGAAATCCAAACTGAAGCTTTGAAATTGGATCTGACAGTATTTAGTGTTTGGCTTTCTAACCTTTAGGTGGTCAGTGATCATCTCTCTGAACTTTTCCACTGAGGTTCCCTTGGTTGGTTTGTTGAAGGCTGCAGAAGTCTCTTTCCTGGGCTCACCTCCCAAATCATAATGAGGAGCCTCCTCCATCTGGCACTTAATAACACCCTCTAGGTCTCCCCAGCTCCCCGAGTAAACCTAAAATAAAGATGCAGCCAAATTAATAAAAAGCAGACTGGAGAGTAACGTTTTCATTTTAAAAAAAAAAAAAGGAAAAGAAAAGCTGACCTGGCTGTTGGGGTTGGCAGTGAGGCACTTTCCCAGGTAAAGAGTCTGTTTCTCACACAAGCTGCTGCAGGCTGAGCCATCAATGACTCCTTTTTTGTATTTGTCACACTGAAAAATAAAAAAAAATTGGCACAGAACTGTAAACATTTTGTAGGACCTGATGGGATTGGGCGGGTACATAATGGGAATATGAAATGCTCACTATTGAGTTTTTGCACTCGTGCCCACGACACAGCTCTGTGTAGGATGAGTACTCCACATAGACTATCCAGCTCCCCACGAACACTGCCAGCCATGAGAAGAACAGGTACTTCATGTGCAGGTAGGAGAACCTCGCCTGTTGGCAACATGTTTCAAACATTTACGTTACTTTTGGAGTGAATTGTGGCTTTAAAACTGTATTATGGGAGTTCATTGTTTTAAATTCATACACAGAGTGATATCAGGCTTTCAAAAAAACAATCTGCACTCTATTATGTTTCAGTACTGTAACTGCATACAGATATCTGGATATTGCAGTGCATTAAACTGTCAGATCTGTTAAACTGGAGATTTGACACATCATAATGGAGATTAATGAGAGAATAAGAGTCATATTTGTTACTTGAGGCCAGTTCATCGCTCTTCCTTCATTTGATGAGCACACTGTACCTTACTTTGCAATTTTTCTTAATTTTTTCTAATGCACATTTATAAGATAAAATCAGGACCCTGCTGCTAATGTTGACTGAAGCATCGCTCCACATATTTTATATGTCAAAGTCAGCTCGCTTGTTATGATCAGAAGTCACTAACTAGAAAACCGCAAAAATGGTACAGTGACATCACTTGCATTGTGCAGGAACACAAATATGCATAAAAAAAAATTGGAGGCCTTGTAACAAAAAGAAACAAACCTACAAGTTAAAGTTTGGGGAAACAGTGTTTTCACCCAAATCGGCATTCAGGATTATTAACGCAGTTTTGTCTTTTGCAAAGGCTGAGGTTTGCTGAGTTGTTTTCCACACACTCTGCTTCTGTAAAAACTTAATTCAAGCCCTTCAATAGAATTGTGACCTGTCCAGGGAGTACCCTGCTTCTCAACCTAACACAGCGGGGACAGGCTCCAGGCCCACAGCAATTCTGATTTAGATAAGAGAGTAACAAAATGGATGAATGTGTCTGACATGGTTAACTTGAATGGGTTTATCTTCTAAAAAAACAAAACAAATTTAAGGCCAGTATACACAATTTTCAAATGAACACTGACATGATTCATTTGGAGAAGTGGCTCAGGAGTTGATTCCAATGTCCTTGACTGAACTGCACATTGTTCTCAATGGTTAGCTTTTGTGCCTTGTACAACAGTATGCTAACAGTGTTGGGGGCGGGGGGGGCAAAAAAACCAAACAAAAAATGGCAATAATTTATTTTGCTTTTTGCCACTTGAGGGCAGCAGAACAGTCTTTAAACCAAACACTTTCATTGGACATTATGTCCTCATTGAGATTACCAGTTTATATACCCAGCAGACATAGAAGAAGAAAGATTAGCATTCATTAAGAATATTAATTTATTCTGCCCCGTTGCTTTGTTTTAGTGCCGTTTTTGTTCTCCACCACTTGCTGACAAAAAGCACTTAGAATTCCACCTTATTTAGTTAATGTTAAATGCTCTAAATGCTCTGGCTTCCTCCTACACATGCATGTTAGACTAACTGGTGACGCTTAATTATCTGTAGGCATGTATGGGAGAGTGTGTGTGGTGGACTGGTGACAGGATGTACCCCTTTCGCTCGATGACAGCTGACAGAGCACATGACTGTTGACATTTAAGGCTCTTCGTGCCCTCTCACCATCTTGTGTGTCTGACCTCTTTCTTGCATATGATCTGTATATAGCCTGAGACTCTCAGGCAGAGGGCTTTTATTTGTTCCAGAGGAAAAGCTGCAAACTAGTGATGGCATTGAGGCAGAGATCCAAAACTGAGTAACAGGCTGCCTGAAGAAATGAGGGCAGCAGAGTCAGTGGCCTCTTTAAAATCTCTTTCTAAGACATACTATTATTGGAAAGCTTCTTCTGATTCCATTATGTTTTTGTCAATTTAGTGATTTAGCTTTTTTTCTGTTAAAATGTTTCCTTGCTGGCACCCTGTACACAGTGATGGTTTGTTTTGTTGTACTGCCATTCGGTTATTTGAAGCTGTATGATTATTATTATATTAAATAACAAGTTAATGGTGTTAGCGCTTTGATCCTTAAAAAAAAAAGTGAAGAAAAAAAGAGTTTGTTTGTTTTTAGCTAATAAATAAAATTGCTACCAGTGGTAATGTTACTCTTCTTCTACTTCTTTATTTTGGCTTCTCCCTTTAGGGGCTCCATAGTGACCCCTACAGTCCAAGCACATGCATGTTACTGCCTCTGCCTCCATCTCACCTGATCCCTATCATCCTACTCTGCATGTCCAGCTTCACTACATCCACAAACTTCCTCTGAGGTCTTCCTCTTTTTCCCCCCTCATACCTAGCAAGTCCATATTTAACAGCCACTATCCCTCCTTTTTACAAACCATTTTACCCTTGCCTCTCCAAACTGCTTAACTTAAGCTGTCTCTCTGATGTGCTAAATTCTAATCGTGTATGAAATCTTAGCATCTTCAACTCTGCCACCTCCTATCAGTGCCAACATCTCCAAACCATACATCATAGCAGGTCCCACTTCAATCCTGTAAACCTTCCCTTTCACTCTTGCACTATCTTTCTGTCACAAGTCACCCTTGACACTCGTCTCCACCCATTCCACCATGCCTGCACTCTCTTATTCACCTCTCTTGTGCATTGCTTTGGATGGTTGATCCCAGGTATTTGAACGCATCTATCTTCATCTAAGGAGCTTGGAAAGACAAGCAACTAGACTTCTTTAAGTTTCTTTAAGATGTTTCACCTCTCATCCGAGAAGCGCCTTCAGTTTTAAGCCCAAATGGTGGCTAGTCCCTGATTTGAAGTTCCCTAAGAGGGTCGTCGACTACTATTGATCATGTGCCTCATCACATGAGCCAAGGTGTGAAAAAGGCTGTCGGTCATTATCAGCAGAGGTTTTGGGTGCAACCATTGTGAGACCCAAACGTCTTAACGTCCACTCACATCTGTCACATGTGTCAGTTGATCTCAATAAGTCACATGACAGGGTGGGGCAGGGTCTCAACAATGTTTTCACCTGAAACCTCTGCTGATCGTGGCATGGTGTGTTGCTTTTTCAGATGTTTTAGCACATTTAACTTTGCCAGACACGTTCTATTTAAAGTATGTTTTGATTCATCAGGTGTGGGTATTGTTAGTGACATTTAACTCAGCTTTCCAAAAAATGTGGTTAATGAAAGTTATTATTAATTTTTTAAGAATAATCAAAATAAAATTTGTCCAAGGATATGAAACATTTACAAATATGCCAAAAACCTAGAAATCAGGAAGTATTCAAATACTTTTTCACAGAACTGTACTACCACAGTACCACTGATGGATGTCTCCCTTTTACAATATTCAGACTCACAGTCATTATAGTAATTAACACAAGTTTAAGGGCTAAAAGATGAATGAATTTGTTGCTACACAGCTGCTGAGAAAATGCTAAATTCAAACTCAGCACTGCTTTAATACAGTATTGTCTATGGCTTTTATTTATGGATGAATAAATGACTCAAGCAGGTCACTTACGAGCCGTAGAGTGCACCTCAGTACCGTCATTACCATTACTATTCCACTTTTTGAAGAAAATAATTATGGAAAGCACAATCAATTTGGAAAATGAGTATAAAAAACGTGTTTACAGTTGTAATGGTCTGATGTAAGTGAATAAAGAGACCTTTTAATTTATGTTTGCAGTAGTCATTTGGTCTATTAGTAAGGGAACAAGCCTGTAAAAGGAATGCAAATAAGCTCTAAACTGAGTTGTATCACTGAGTACATCATTAAAGCAATTGCTTCTAAATAGGTGCTCAGTAATTAACAGTAAATGGTGTTTGCGTCCTGCTGTGTGAAACATTTAGAGTGACTCCAGACTCATTACTGTGTCTTTTGATTTTCTTTCTAATTCCCTGCCCGATAAAATATACAATCCACTTAGATCTATAATGGCATTTTTCCAACTGGAGAACATTAGTGAACAAAAACAGACTTTTTAGCAGTCCCACTTCCTTCTCTATTAATGGTTCTTGCACTTAGTGCTTGACAGTGATGGACACCCCCTGCTTCCCACCTCTGCCCCTTTCAGATCCAATTTATTTATTGGCATAAGTCACTCTATCTCTGTCCCCCTCATCTTCTTCCTCTCTGTAGCACTCTGCAATCCATCTTCTTCTTTTGTCCCATCAATGATAGTTTAATAGCAGTTGTAAGACAATCTAACAATGTAATAAAAGTCAAATATCTGATTTTTTTAGTACTGGAAAGTAGATTACGCAGTATTTGTCATTCGTATCTCTTTCCAAATGGCTTTGTCAACCATTTTCTGCTTTCAACACCATAGATAATGCAGAAATTCTGCTTTCAGACAGCCTCCATATGTCACTATCTAATCTAATTTTTTGCCATGCAGTGACCTCAGATCTCACGGTACTCTGTCCTGGTGTTATTAGGATAAAAGGAGCAGACGACAACTAAACATTTAAAAGCAGAATTAGATTAATTTTGAGCTGCTTGTTGGCAGTGTATCATGCCACAAACACACTATTGAACCATTATTTTGTTGTAAGTTAAAGGCCCCATAATACTTTATCACCCCAATAGAGCACTTGGCACTCAGACTGCTGACTTACTTGTGGTTGGGATATTTAAAAGTAGAACGGGAGAAGAAGCCTTCAGCTTTCAGTCTCCTTTTCTGTGGAACCAGCTTCCAGTTTGCATTTGCAGACACGCTCTCTGCTTTTAAGATCAGGCTTAAAACCTTCCTTTTTGATAAAGCTTATAGTTAAGGTTGTTCTGCCTTAGTTTATTGTTCACTCACCTTTTTCACTCCCTGTGTGTTTACACACCTCTTTGCATTTAATTATTAGTTATTATTCATCTCTGGCTCTGTTCCACAGTGTGTTTTTTTGGTCCTGTCTCTCTCCCATCACCCCCAACCGGTCGTGGCAGATGGCTGCCCCTCCCTGAGCCTGGTTGTGTCGGACGTTTCTTCCTGTGAAAAGGGAGTTTTTCGTTCCCACTCGGGGTTTTCTCTGCATTACTGTAGGGTCTCTACTTTACATTATAAAGCACCTTGAGACGACTGCTGTTGTGATTTGGCACAATACAAACAAAACTGAATTGAACTCTCACTAGAAATTAAATGCTGAACCTATTTCACTGGCTGATTGCTAACAGTGGCTCTCTACCATTTGGGACTGTGAAGTTTGAGTACATTATTTTACTTTATGTTTCACTAAGGGCACTGAAAAAGCAACACACAAAGTCAGTATCTGTCTATTTATTCTGTCTCTATGGTGTTTAAAGAGGTTTGTGTCCTGTTGGTCAGTGATGCAGAAACACAGTAAAGGAAGTAAGATTTAAAACCACAGAAGCATGTCAGTTATCAGTTATTCACTCCCAGCAAAGAGTGAGGAGGAAGAGAAACATTCAGATACTTTATGTAGCAATGAAACCTATTTTGGAAAGAAAATCAAACCCTGGTGCAGTGCTTGTTCATGTTTTTGCAGCTACAGTTTAAAAACGTCCCCTAAACTTTTTGTTCATAAAGTTACTGTTCTGAAAAGAGGACAGCTGTAAGGCTGCATCGACTGAGTGTGGATGTGTGAGTGTGAGAATGATCGTGACTGTTAAAAACGTGGCCGTGCAAAACGGGCAGATTGTGGGCTGTTGCTTTCTCAACCAAACAACGCTCAGCATTATAGAATGGCTGAGTATTTGTAACAATAAACCATAGAGACAGAATAAATAAAATTTGATAAAACATTTTGTCGGCCCTAATTTGAGTTTTACACCATCAGAGTGACATTTTGTAAAGGTTAGCACCTTGGGCTGCATGCCACGTTTTCCACATCTCCACAGGATTATTTGAGATTTAAGGCTTAGGTTTAGTGTTTAAATTGGAATTAAACACCGGCTTAGATTGTTGAAACAGAGGAAGAACTGATAGACAGACAGACACTTAAAGATTCATGATGTTATTAGTAAAACTCAATTTTCTCTTACATTTTATTTATGTAGTGACAATTTACAACAACAGCTTCATTTATACCACAAGGTAAAGACCCTTAATTATTGGAGAAAGAACCTTAATGATAAGGTGACACCCTATGAGCAACACTTGGCAGCAGTGGGAAGGAGAAAACCCCTTTTAACAGGAAGAGACCTCCAGTAGAACCAGCCAATCATCTACTGCAATTGGCTGAAGCGTGAGGAGAAAGAGTAGAGAAAAAACAGGAGCACAGAGAGACAAGGACGATCACAAACTGGAAATGACAAAAGTTAATGACATTTGATAGAGACATATAAACAATAGAGGAATGAAAATTAAGATACCTGATTCAGTCCTGACATTAAGTTTTATCAAAAAGAAATGTTTGAAGTCTAATCTTAAAAGTAGTGACTGTCTGTCTCCTGAATTTAAACTGGGAGCTGGTTCATAGGAAAGAAGCCTTCCATCCTACCTTTTGAGACTGGAGGAAACACAACTCTGTCTGCAGTCTAAGAGCGAAATTCTTAGGCTGTGGCTGGAAAACACTGGTGGGAGCGTTGGGACTAAACCTGAACATTAAAGTTGCCACCTTTTGAAAAGGTATCAAGGTGGAAGACTGTTTTTCACAGCTGTATATACTGAATCAACTGAGTGGGTGATAATTTGATGTGTACTCATTATCAAAACTGATTGCTTTTATAATGCACAGTCATTTGAGCCATTATTAACATGACAATATTGACGCATGAATCTTCTGCTTTCATAGAAATGTGCTACAGTTCACAGAATTCTCATTTAACAACAACACTGATATCACTGGGAGTGCAGGTTCATTCCTTTTTTGACATTTTAAAACAATCGTTCATTCTGACTGGCGCTGAGATCTGCTGGCCCTCACACATCTTATTCCAAATTCTACACTTTTTCAATGTGTCTTACTGATAATGTTTAAAAAAAAATGATGCACAATCACCGTGCAAACACCCTGCAAAAAAACAGAAAATCCATTGAAGTCTTGCTATTTAAATATCATCGTTGTTGCTTTGTCTATTGATTGATGTACTTACAAATCTGACTGTGCAGATCCACAGCAAATTTAACAGCAGTAACCGCACGAGTAAGTGCTGTGTGTACCTCCCATCTATTGTGTTGTAGTTGAAATACATCAACAGCAAAAATATTATGGAAATGGTGCTCTATGGGGAAAACATATGGTTGGTCTTTTTCTAATCGATAGTTTGTGGCTTTCGTTTCAAGTCTGGCCTATGCTTTTCTATCTGCTGCATCATGTATTGACCCTTTGTGAGTTGAGAGAGTTACACAAACATGGCTAATGAGCCCATATTGATTGTGGCTGCTGTGACAGCTATTAATTAGAGACTGACTGGGAACTGTGGCCATATGCTGAGGTGGGTGGAAAGAAACAGTCTGTCTTCATCTGGTTGAACTCTCCTCTAAACCAACCCACGGCTCTGTTAAAAGGCTTCTGTATTTAGCCCTGAAGGCTTCGTGAAATAACATTGAAAAAATCGAGGACGTGCTGTACTATTACAAAGGATCACCTGCTGTTGATCTGTTGAAGCAGAGAGGAGATTTAAGCTGATCACGAGCACCACATCACTGTTCTGACACTTGGTTTTTGCAGCGTGCACACCATTCATCCATTATGTATGATTATAAAGCTATCCCTCAGAGGTTGCTGTTTAATGGGCTTCTGTGCAGGGATGAGAAAGACATGAGAACAGAGAAACAAAAGATGGAGAGGCCAGGAGGATTCATTTGCAGAGAGGTTGCTTAATATCACTGACAAATAGAAAAGCAGGCCAACATAAAGAGAGATGCAGCTAAAGGACTGATAGAAAGATGCATCAGAAACAGCCCAGCCACGCTTCTCCGCTTCTTCTCTCTTCGAAGTCTCTGAAGAGAGAAGGAGGCCACATTGTTGGAACAGACATTATGAAGATCTGACTCATCACTGTAGAGACAGCAGACACCCCCTCCCCCTGTATTATCCTCCTGAGTAATACAGCAACGTTAACACATGTGAACTTTATCACCAGTTGTTCTCTCTGTTGTGAAGTTAGACATCTAGCTCTTTGACATCAGGGCCATTTCCTTTGCAGCAATGCATGCAATAATAACTTGCAAACTCTGCCATTTACTTCCCGTTGTTCTAAAACAACAAATCTTAAGCATCTTTTCTCTTTTACTGATATCTTTGCAGTATTTAAATAATATACATAATGCGCTGTAATACAGCCAACCAACAGATGAGCTTCTGTAGCTCAAACTGAGGAAAAAGCTCATGCTGGTTCTGATAGAAAGCTGTCAGAATTCACAGTCAATCACACTTTGTTGTGCATGGGGCTGCATAGCCACAGACCAGTCAGCCACAGACACCAGTGGGCACGTGAGCATCAAAGGTCGACCACAGAGCAGTGGAAGAAGGTGATGACACATTTCTTTTAAATCATGTGGATGGCTGAGTGCAAGTGGCTCGTTTGCCTGGGAAGCACCTGGGACCAGGGTGTACTATGGGAATCAGGCAAGCCAGAAGAGGCAGTACACCAGTTTGGGCAATGTTCTGCTAGGAAGCCTCCAATCACGCATCTGTTGGATGTGCTGGACAAACAAGTCCAATCCATGGAGGCCCCACATCGCCACTTAAAGGATCTGTTGCTAACATCTTGGTGCCCGATACTACAGCTCATCTTTAGTGGGTTTAGTGGCGTCCATGTCTTGATAGGTCAGGGCTGTTTTGGCAGCAAAAGGGGGCCCAACACAATATTAGGCAGGTGGTCATAATATTATGCCGGATTGGTGCATATGTTCGACCTTTCTTTCTTATTTCTTGGTTGAAATTTTACATCTTTTGAATCTTTACCTGTGATGAAATGCTTCATGTGCAGCTCCATTTGGAGACAACATCGATTCTTTCTGATTTCAGTTATAATATATATACAGTTGAACTACTCATGAAATTTGAGTCATTTTAAATAATACTGTTATTATTACAGGCAGCTTAGTAGTGCAGTGTTTAGTGCTGTTGCAAAAAAATACTATTTATATGCGCCCCCCCCCCGCCCCCCCCATAACAATAAAATAAAGTATTTCACTATTTCAGTGGAAATAGCTTCTCTTGAAGGATGACTGAATGACACTTCTTAAGTCGTCACTGGAAGGCTAGGGTGGCCTAGAAAACTGAGCGATACTGGTGGCTGCGCCTTGAGACTGACTGTCTCTTCTTTTTTTCACTGCATTTGACAGTTTTGTTTCTAACATGCATGAGTAAGGACAGGAAGCAAACAGGAGCAGCTGCCGAGATAAACGAGTGAAGAAAATGGTGCAGATTAGATAAGGAAATTTGTTAAATTAGGTAAAGCAAACGAAACAAAATGCAATAACAATAGTTTGACAGAGAAGTGAAGCATTTAACCCTCTTTAGCCAAGTGGAAAACACGCTGAAGTTGACTTTCTACTCGTCTGTGCATTTCGTTTCCTGAGACCTCCACCTGTCCTTGAGGGACTTCCCCAGTTTAATTTTACTTATGAACAATTCCTCTGTGGACTTCACCTAATTTCACTCACAGAAAATTATTACACAATATTCTTTCAAAGATTCTCAAATGAGGAGCAGCATTATATCAAACAGAAATCTAGAACTTTATATTAACTTACATCAAAGCATGAAACGTTTGCAGTGCCGAATCCAGCTGAGTGAAGGTAAAACAGCCATTAATATCTGCCGACTCTTCCAGATATGTCACACTAGATCTATGTGACATATCTGAATGACTTACATAATCAAAGGAGATCTTAAACTTTTGCAGCATAAAAAAGCCTTTTTTGAATGGATGACAACCAGCTAAATGCATCATGGAAGTGGTTGCTACAGTAACGGGGATCAGGAGGATGGTTGAGTCCTGTCGAGGCGTCGAGCATCAAGTGACTTTATGACTCATTGTAAGAAGCCTACACAGTATTCTGTAAATTACCTCCAAATCCATGTGAGATATCTGAAGGTTAAATAATATATATATATATATCTATTTAACAGTAATCAAGCGCAGCGTCACTCATTTAGGCTCATCAGAGCGCATGCAAACATACATCGACAGATTTTTAAATGGACTTCACACCAGAGTGAAGATGGATTTCCTTACCTGGATGTACAGAGGCTTTCTGAAGAACCCCCATGGAAACAGACCTCTTGCCATGGCAAATGCCGAACATCTCACAGCAGCTCCTGAAGCAATAAATTCGGTGTGCACTTCACATTCGTATCAGGCAACGCCTGTTGGAGTGACCCTGGAAAATTTCCACATATAAATCATCATTATTAGTATCGGCAGCACCGTGGATGTGCGTTTAGGCGCCGAGAGACAGCGGACTGAGCTGCACCGCTTGCTGCAGCGAAGTCAGACTCATATTGGTTTGTGATCACTTCTGGAGGCGTTTTGGCCAATTACAGAAAGAGGATGCGCACCAGTTTGCTAACCTTCCCCGTTTCCTTAACAAATACTGGCGATTTGGTTACGTTTTGGTTCTGTTTTTGCAAATTAGGCCATAGGGTAGTTCATTCAATATTTTTTTGTTCATGCGAACGCTTCGGATATAAGTTATTTTAACGGGTAAATCATTTCATACCACTGGCAAGCCCCCATTCTACTGAATACTGATTTTCCAATTCTGCCATGTTCTTCTTTTCATCATTAAATAGAACAAAAACATTCAGATGAGTCAGAAATACAGGCTATTTTTTACTGTTATTCGGCTTAGTGACAGAGCACTACGAAACAGAAACAAAAATACCTACATCGAACAGTAATTTAAAAAAAAAAAGGATATTTATATTTGTCTAGGGGCAGGCGGAAATCGAAAGGTATGTAGGTATCTTTCCATTTCTGTGTAAAGGTGTAACGCTCAACTTTAGGACTTAAAATATAAATAAATCAGTCAATCAGGTAAGTGGATTTTGTCATAGTTTCGTTTTCTTTTGTTCAAAATGATGTATAATGTGAAATGCTTGCTTACATTACTAGTAATTAAACTTAATATTTATTATCAATGTTGTAAAGAAAGCTTGTTTATTTCGTTATACTTAATTCAAACAAATTTTGATTTTTGAAAGTTGAACATGGAAATGACGATAAACCAAATCATTCCTGCAAGTGGGAAAATATTGTGTAAGTCATAGACTGTATATAAAAGAAGGACGTATGTCGCTTCCAAATCTGAAAGGTGAAGCTGAAGCATTCTTTAAGTCATATTCAATACAGAATGGTTTTGACTTTGTAAATTGTGGTCCCATTTAAAGTAAAAACAAAAACAAATAACGACATATCAACCCTATTTCTGTTTCCAGTTTTCTACTGTGTTGATTGAGGCTTTTTTTAAACTTGTTGTGATGCTTTGTGTCTCTTTTCTTTAAATTAGAGTTCTGAACCTAAAACTGACCAATTTCCAGCCTCTTGTGCCATTTATGTGCAGCATGTTTTTAAGCAAAGTTTTTAGAAACCTTCAGAAAAGAACCCTCTCAGATTTTAGTGTTAACTTTAAGTTTAAGATCACGACATTTTCATAGCAATCAATCAAAACCACGGAGTATTTTAATGACTAACCTTGTGTTGTGGACAGTGTTGGGGAGTAACGGAATACATGTACCGGCGTTACGTATTTAAAATACAAAATATGAGTAACTGTATTCTGTTACAGTTACTGTTTAAAAAGGTGGTGTTCAGAATACAGTTACTTTGTTGAAATAAAGGGATTACACGGCGGTCTTTTCCTGTTTCATATGTTAGGCTATGCCCCATTTTTGGTAATTCCACGCCGGTATAAACCCAAACAAAACACGCATTAAGAGGCTCTAATGCCTGTGTCTCAATCTCGCGGCCCATGTATAGAATGTAGGCTTATGGGCATTCCGTTGGAGCAGCCTTTCAACGCCTCTCTCTGTCTCTTGCTAGCAAAGTTGACCCAGACAACAAAGCAAAGCTAGTTTTCGGCTACGAGCCCGACACAGAACCCAACGTATTAGCCAGAGGCCCCTTTACTACGGTTCGGAGCCGCGGACCTGTTTTCTATACGAGATCGCTGCAAAAAGTGCAACCTTACCTAATGTCCACCCTACTGATACTCATTTTGTATTAATATTTAAAAATCTAGTTGGTATTGGTATGGCGAGTAGCCTTCAGTAATAGTAATAAATCACACAGCAATAGTACATTCATGTAGTTGTAAAAAGCATGATAATATATTTAGTAATCCAAAGTATTCAGAATACGTTACTCTCATTGAGTAACGTAACGGAATACGTTACAAAATACATTTTGGGGCATGTATTCTGTAATCTGTAGTGGAATACATTTTAAAAGTAACCTTCCCAACACTGGTTGTGGATGGACAACACGTTCTCATCCCAACGCGTAAAATACCGACGATTGTGACAAGTCATCTGTATTTTACGCTTTAGGAATGGGTTGGAATAAATCTATAAATGTGTTGAAAATAATAAACCTAAAAAAGCATTATCCTGATCACTTTGGAAAACACTATGTGATGGCCACAACATGAAACTATTTTATTGTTGAGTTATCAGTGATACTTTCAATTGTTTGTGTTGTCTCTTACCATGGCGAGCAGGTTTATATTGGAGTTGAGTGAGAACCCGAAGCATTTAATGAGGACATGATAATGTGTTTATATTAGCCTAACCACGGCTCCATCGCCGGACATCATTATATCAGCTAGCCCAACTTCACCAACCCTCCAAATGTCATTTTGTATTCTATTTTATTCTTCTATTTTGTTTTCTGTCATTGTTTACTTCCAAAGGTATAGCAGAGCTTAAATTTTAAGTTCTGTTAGAAATGTTTCTGTCAGTACATGGCATGTAAACTTTAACCAGTTGAACTCAGTTCATTTTTTTATATAGCAAGAGTCACCTCAAGGCTCTTTATATTGTAAAGTAAAGACCCAAGGTGGAAAATAACTTGCTAATGTCCTACTAACTTAAGATAGCTCTCCTAAACCTTGCAAATCCTCCTGCAGTTAACCTTTATTTTAACTATCAGTGGTGCGACTGACTTAACCAGCACATAACATCAGGGTGGCTACGTTCCATCTTTTACATGCAAACATGTACATGTCTTTGCACAAACACTAGTGATGCTGGGTTCATTTGACTCAGGCCTGACTTGGGTTTGCAGTATTTTACAGGTTGCGTATAAAGCAAACAGATAATTTTGAATTCTTTAATTGATAACATGACCCACATCTCTTCTTACATGAGCTAAGGAGACCTTTAAATTTTTCCCCTTGAAAAGAAGATGACCTATACAAGTTATCTGAGGTCCTGAGAAAAAAAAATCAGGAGCTTCAGGGGAGAATTTTTTATCATTTGTTGGGTAAAAACAACAGAAACACGCAGTGCACAAAAGCAGAGTAATTCCTGGCAGACTTTCACAGTTTCCCTGGAGAAAGAGACAGTTCCCTGGTGATGCTCCTTAAGGATAAGTCTCAGAGCTCAGAGGGAGGCTTGTATCAGCACAGGAAAGTGGAGAGCCAAAAGCAGTCAGCTATAATGCCAGAGTAGGATCATGTATAAAAACATTCCTGATTTGATGTATATTTTAAGAGGTTTTGGCACATACCTGCATTTTCTTTTATTGATTTTTTTCAACAGGTGTAGTGGATCTTTTTATGTCCTAAGATTACAAAGATTCCTCTTTACTGTATTTTGCTTTGAGATGAGAGTTCTGTTTCTGGTATCTAATAAAGAGATACAGTAAATCTGGATCTCAAGAGAGTGCACCAGCAAAAGGTAATGGGCACTCAGTTATATGGCACATTAGCAGGTGCAGCACAGGCATCATCATCCATCAAAACAGAAAGCCGTCTTATATTTCTGTGATTGTTTTTCATGAAAGAAGAAGTGTTGCCGAGCAGATGGATTGCTAAAATGTTTATGTAATGTGGTTTCCAGGTTTGACCAATGAAAGACTGTTTTAGCGTTTAATGACTCCCATTCAGTGCTGGTGTTAAAATGTTAGTAAAACATGTTTTTCTGTAACTGTGCAGTTTACTGGGCACAAAAATGAACCATTACCGAAATCTCTGTTTATTTAAAGTACACCATAATGTTAATGTAGTGTAAAAGTGTACTTATCTCTCCTGGGCTCAATTTGCTTCATCAGCGTGGACTATAGGTAGCTAAGGACTGCTCGTCTACATGCAGCGATTGTCTGTTGCCCGATGGAGGCAGAGTTCAAAGTATGTGATACAACCAGCCTGTGGGCTACTTTTGCTTGGGCTGTTGGTCCATTAGCCAGAAATGGACGGCAGCAAAGTTATAACATACAAAGAGCTGAAGTAAAACAATGAAAGGTGAACAATTAAGAATGTGCTCGGAGTAGAACTGCTGCTTCTCCCTGTCAAAAAGAGCCTGTTGAGGTGGTTGAAGAACGGTTGCCTTACTTTAAAGGTTGGGAGGAGATGCCAATGTAGTCCTATAGTCTGCTGGAGATATTTTATAACTCATCTGGCCTGGGAATGTGAGGATTCCCCCCCAGGAAGAACTTGAAATTGTTGCTGGGGAGAACAACATCAGGAATACTCTTCCTTGTCTGCTACCACCATTAGCAGGGGATAATGGATGTATGAAAATACTATTCATTTAAAAAAAAAAAAAAATCAAAAGGTAGTGGTCGTTTAGTTATCCAGCACGTTAGCAGGTGAAGTACAGCCATCCTCATCCATAAAGACAGACTGCTCTTAATACTCCTATATTTCCGTGATTGTATGTAATGATCACAGAAATATATGTAACAACATAGTTAGACATTAGATAGACAGTTTATTTTGACTTTTCTAGATGTGTGTAATGTGGTTTCCAGATTTGACCAACAAAAGGACATAATGACTGAGACTGCTGTAGCATTTAAAGATTCCCATTCAGTGCTGGGTTTCAAATGTTAATAAAATTGTTAATAAAATCAATGTTTCTGCAACTGTGCAGTTTACTGGGCACAAAAATGAAAAATAACTGCAATCTCAGCCTCTTGATGTACACCATAATATTAATGTAATGTCTAAGTATCTCATCTCTCATGGGCTCAATTTGGTTTTCTGTTTGGTAGCGAAAAATCAAAGTATGTGCTCTGCTGCTCTTTCTTGGGCTGTTGTTCAAGGCTGGTCGCCTTACTTTAAAGGTTTTGCAACTGGGAAGAGACACCAGCGTAGACAGACCTTTGGTATTTTCTATTATTATTTATTTGAGTTACACTTTTTAGAAAAAAATATAAAGCTCTCTAATCAAAACATAACTGTTTTTCAGTGACACAAACACAACCTTTCAGATCCAATTCCCTCTGCATTTCATACCAAAACTGAATTTTTGATATGATTTATATGGTGGGGTGGGGGGGGTGGGGGTGGGAGTTGTTCTTGATTTAAAAGATTTTTAAAAAAGAAAGAAGATCCTACATTTGAATGAGATACATTGATGCTCTGGGAGACTTGTTCTCCCATTACAATCAACATACAAAATATGCCCAACTTCTATACCAAGCTGTTTTAGTATTGTTATAGCATTTAAAAGATATTTCTTTTCCCCTTTTATTAGAGCTTATGATATTTAGAACAAATACAGCGAGTTAAGCCTTAAGTTATTCTTTAACTCCAATTACAAAAACTTTGTGACACTGTGTAAACTATAAATAAAAACAGAGGGGTTTGCAATAGTAGGTAAAAATATGGGAACTGAAAACACCAGCTGCTGAACTTTGGGGAGAGAAATGTTGTCCCATTCTGATGTGAAACAGTATGAACTAAATGATGCTACAAGATCTGGACTGCAGGAAGACCATTTAGCACCTGAACTCTTCCACTACAAAGCCATGCTGTTGTACTGTAACAGATGCAGTTTGCAGTTTAGCAATGAACTGCCGAAAAATGCAAGGACTTCCCTGAGAAAGACATTGTCTACATGGGAGCATATGTTGCTATAAAACCCATACGTACTACAGGATTAATGGTATCTTTTCAAATGAGCAATTCTGGAAGTGTTCCTGAGCCTATACGATAATTTACACAATATAATTATGCCTGTTTTAATGCCATGCCACTCAATGGTCTGAAAATCACAGGAATTCAATACTGATTTCTGGCCTAATTTCTTGCACACAGATATTTCTTGAGATCTGTGGAGAAATCCACAGATATTTTTTTAGATGATAACATGAATGACATATTAAAAAAGGTTTGAATTTTTACACTGAGCAATATTATTCTGAAATTATTCCACAACTTGACACACAGTTTTTTGCAGATTGGTGAACCTTTGCCCACCTTTATTTCTGAAACATTCAGCCTTTCAGTGGTGTTTAAACTTTTTCTGGCCCACCCACATATAGAAATTTTATCACCAAGAGTAAAAGAAAGCTTTGGGCTGAATTTAAACAAACAAGCTTAGCACTATTTTTTGCTTCCATTCATAAATCATATTCATGCATTCATTGTATCACTTCATGGTGTAAGTTAAACAGCATTTAATATATTTAAAAAATAAATAAGTAAGTAATAAGTAACACGCAGCAGCTACACCAGCAAGGATCCCAACAGTGAATCATCGGCCTCCATCTCATTAATAACATCCTCTTCTGTCACACAAACTCTCTCCATGTCCTCCATCACAGCATCCATAAATCTTCCATGTGGCCTTGAACTTTTCTTCCTTCGACTCCATCTTCTCCATCCTTGTATGAATGTGAAACTTTGATACGTTAATAACACAAATAACTACTTTCAGCTGGTGCCTTATTTTCTAAGGGGTCGCCACAGCAGGTGAATCTACACGTTTGATTTGGCACAGATTTTACACTGGATGCATCTCCTGATGCAACCCTCTGATTTACCTGGGCTTGGGATCAGCATTAGGAGTACACAAGCTTTCGACCCGTTCTCCTCCTGCTCTCAAACCAGGGATCTTTTTCATGTTAGGCAAATGTATTATTAGAAGTGGAGGCTTCAATATAGAGTATCTTAATCTGTCATTCTTGCAATACAATTACACTAAACAGTAGGAGTGCTCCCTGCCAGTTCAGCCTATTTTCAATCCATTTTTTTTGCTTTGTTGTCCATGCCTTCAGACCCCACCTGAGAGTCTGAGAACCACTGCTTTAAATGGATATACTGTTTGCCAAAGCTCAGAGGGCTTCTACTGAAGAAGCTGATTGTATGAAAGGGCTGCGATTGTTTATCTTCATTGGCACAATGAAATCCAACACATATTGTGGGATGTGTTTGGGTACATTTAAGCACTGAACTTACAATAAAACCACCATACACTTCCCTGCATAAAACCTCCCAGGTGGTTTAATCATTCAGTATTTTGTGTTTTGAAGTGCTTGAGAATTTCCTGAGATTATTTTATACACACCATATGGGGAATTATTTCTGGAGCAGCATTTAGAGTAATATGCTGGTATAGCTTAAAATTACATAACAGATGGTGTGCATCACTGCAAGTGAGTTTTATGTAAATGTGATGACTAATGTTTTCAAGTTGTGCCTGCATGTGAAATGAGGTGGTGAAACACAGTGGCCCTTCTATGTCTCAGTCTCTGATGTGGATTTTCTTTTAGAAGAAACTTCTGACAAATGGGATTGTTAAGAGCAAATTTAGGTGGATAAATATGGCAGGATTAGCAAAGGCCATTTCTGTTCAGAGTCACAAATTAAGTCACAATTACTGGACTAAAATTAAATTATGAAATGCAGAATGGTAATTATGGGATTCTATGTAGTAAGTAAACAGTAACTAGAAAGTAAATAAACAATATCTCTATTTTAATTAATAAAACCATTATTTAAAATGTCCTCGCTGTGTTCACGATTTTTTATAAAAATGAATATTACTAATTACTATGCACCCATTTGATCAATTCTGACATTGTCTCTGTCTCTCTTTCAGATATATAAACAAATCCACAAAGACAGATTTGGCTTATCCATCCATTTGCTTCCCTTTATCCAGTTCATGTTCATGTTGAACAGGCTGTGATTCTGTGTGCATTTTTTGAACGCTTTCAGGAGCACAAGGGTTCATTGTTGATCAAAGTACACCAGCTTATTCGCTGACATTTTAACACAGTGACCTATTATGAGTCACTTGTCTAACTCGGTTGGCCTGAGGGAAGAAGGTTTTTTTTTTTCTACTTGAAAAACATCCAAGAATTTATATATTCAGAGTGGCATTGTGTTCTTGTTATAATATATATAAATGTGACTCATTTAATGGTGTCTCTTGTTTTATTACTTTGTAACTGAGTCACACAGGTAATAAATTCAGGCTTGTTAAATGTGAAGAAAAAAATAAAAAATAAACAAGCACACAGCTGAAACCCAGTCACAATGTTTGATTAGTTCACATCTAATGGAGATTTATTCATTTAAACACTGTTATCAAAATGCATGTCTGATCCTAATTCTGAAAAGATGCTGGCTGTACATTACAGCACTGGTGTTTCATAAGGCTCACGGTTTGTGTTTAAAAATACATCTTTTGTTAGTATTTATGCATGTAGCCACCCTGGAGGAAATCGTTGACTTTAGAGAAAGCCACACTACAAAACAAGAAAAGAAGCCATGGAAAGCTTGTGAGGTAGGAGAATCCACGCAGAGACATGTGGCAAAGTAATAAAAGCCCAGGATGAAACAAATTTTACATTTTATATTGATTAAAAAGTAACCTGCATTTATTTCTAATCACTGCAATCAGCAGCTACTGATCACTTCTGCTTGGTTCCAGAGAAAGATGTTTGTAGTGTTTGTAACTCTACCTTTAATACTACACTGTTCCTTTCTCCCAATACAATGTCAGTAACCCAAATGATAAAAATACTCAGGCCACAATGAAAATTTAGAAACACTTCACAGTGTGTTATTGTAGGAGTTACTGTTGTTGAAGGACGGTTAATCTGCCAGAGAAACTAAACTAATAATGCTTCAACCATCAAAATCCATATTCTAAAGTTAAGATACAATAAAGAGATAAATAATTAGAACTGATCAGTAACTGCACTGAAATTTGTTTTTTACACTGGCTTTTAAAGTCATTATTTTAAACTTAATGGGTAAAATGAACAAATCAATCACTTTTATGGATTAGATGTGCAAAGCACCTCCATTTACTAACATTTTTACCAGCTGACATTCTGGAAAATCCTCTTATTCACTTTCCTGCAGAGAATTAGATGACAAGATCAATACTAAAACCATGTCTTTCCATTAAATACAGAAGACAGCAAGCCTAATTTAGCACAGAATCAAGGCACAATGGGAAACCACTAGCACGGCCCTGTCACAGGTTCACAGAAATATGATGTTATACAAGAAGCCTCGTATACAACGTGAGGTTTTTTAATAGAGCTATTGAAAGAAGGTGAAACAAGGGAGTGTATGAGACTTGTTCTATGACTCACTGTTTGATTTGGTTTGTGCATGCTTAGAATTACATGTAAAGTAAAAGCCTATTTCTTTCTCTACAGGTAGAGTCTAAAAAGATATACTCTCTAAGGAAAGAGAATTATGAGTCCCTCCGAGGGCTGTACATACTTGCCCTGTTTCTTCTAGACCTTAAGATCAGGAGACAGCTTGTATTTAATTCAATTCAGTTCAATTCAGTTGTATTTATATAGCGCCAAATCACAACAACAGTTGCCTCAAAGTGCTTTATATTGTAAGGTAAAGACTGTACAATAATACAAAGAAAAAAGAGAAAAGCTCAACAATCATATAACCCCCTATCAACAAGTGCTTTGGTGACAGTGGGAAGGAAAAACTAACTTTTAACTGGAAGAAACCTCCAGCAGAACCAGGCTCAGGGATCGGTTGGGGGTTAGGGGAGGAAGACAGGACAAAGACATGAAAGTATTATCAAAATACAAAATACAAAAAATAAATAAATAAATAACTGGTGAGCACGGCTTTGGTTGGAATTTTTTGGGGGACTTGGGAAACCTGTTTGGTTTTCTCTGGATGCCCCAGTTTCCTCTGAAGGTCAAAAATAAATATAATCAAATAAATGAATAAAGAACTAAAGAAATAAATGGTACCAACAGTAACTAACCAACAGTCATTCTTTTTTGAGAATGTAATTAAATTACATGGACTTTTTACTCTGACTGACTTTGTTAAGAAACTAATGTTTAGAGTCAATAATAAAACAAGACTTGCAGCTTCTGTATGAGCTTCTTTCTACATCGTGTTTTACCAAGCTGCCTACTACCAAACACTAGGCTTACATGATATATTATTAACTGCCTTTTTCTGTCACCTAATAACAGTACAACAATTATTCTTTAGTAAAGAAAGACGTTTCAGTTGTTTAATCTCATTAAAAACTGCAGGGTTTTAAGCAAGCAATGACTGGCTGTGAAATTATTATTTTTTTCTTTACGATTGTTTGGAGCCGGTCTTATGACTTGCAGTTTGTAATGGTGTGTACTGAGAGATGCTGTTTTCAGATGACTTCTGGGTATGTACTGAGGTTTGGGCCTATAAAAAGCCAAATGTTACCAGCAGCGCCTTTAAACTGCAAACAAAGCAGTCTTTTATGTGCTTCCACAGCAGAAAGAGAAGTTTATGCTTTTCAGAGGCTTTAAGAGTAGTGCTTCATTGGATGATCAAAACAGTTTTATAGCCATCATCCTTGCGTCTTGTCTTCACTAAGGTTTCTAGCCGTTCAGTTGTCTTCATTTTTTCTGTGTTCAGTTTTGGGTCTTGCCATTTAGACTTTTAGCCCTCAACATGAATAAGTGTCACAGTGAACTGACTCAGAAGGAGCAGGAGATGCTGAAAATGCGGCGGGACAGCGACACAAAGGCGGCCGAACTTGTCAAGATGGAGAGGATGCTCCAGCAGACCAAGAACCTGCTGGACAAGAAGACAGAGTCTGGTTCGAAGAGCATGGGATACCAGGAGAACATGGGTGAGTGTTACAAACAAGGCTTTCTAACTTCATATTTTCACTTACAAAAATTCTCGCTGCTGATCGCTGTCAGTGACATCGTTTTATGTTGCTTGCCTCAGTGGAGGACCTGGAGGAAAAGGTGCGCTCCAGCAGACGATACAGGAGAAACTCCCTCCATCACACGCAGATGCTGGAGAGCCAGATGAAAACTGTGAAAGGTGAGCTGGTGGGCACCCTGGACCACCTTCAGGAGCTGAGGAACGTCCTACGGCGTTCACAGCAGAAGGCAGAAGAACGCAAGGCTGCAATGGAGAAGCTGGCTGCAGGGCTCAGGTGAAGAACCTTTGACCGCAATAAACCTGAAATCCTACATCCTGTCAGAAAGGCTGTGCAGAATTCACATCTAACGAGATGGCACCCAGTCACCGGTGAAATGATAGAGGAAGAAAGTGCTTTCACTGTTTTTTTTTTTCCATCTCAGCAGTGAGGCTGTAAATCTTCATCATTTGGACTTGAATCATGAATATGATTCAGCTGCTCTTCCTTCGCTTTTTCATTAATCTCAGTAAGTCTCATAGTAATATAGTGAATTTAAAGCATCTGATTCTTTGTACCTTCTGAAAGTATTTGAAAGATGATTAACCATCGTGTTTATGCGACTGGGAAAAACACATTACACGTCTTCATAGATATTAAATTATACATGTAGTTCTTCACATTACTAAGAAGTACCTTTTAAGCCTGATATATTGAGCTTAGGCTTGTATTAGATCCCTCATTTAAGAGGCAACAATGAGTCGTATTATCTTCTAGAAAGATGTCCTGAACTCTTCCACAGTCATATGTTCCTCTTTGTATGAGAAAGAAAAACTGTCAGTGATATACAGTAAATCTTATATTTATCTTACATTTCTTTTAATCACATTTAATGAATATATCCCTGTTAATTAATAATATTTAGGTTTTTACTGAAATCAGAATTTGAATTTATTAATAAGTCAGTCATGACATTACTGGAGGTAGTATTATTTTTATTACTATTATTCATAACTTATTCGAATGAGAGTTCTTACTCAAATTATGATGAATTCTGCTATATATTAAAATGATAAACAGCACATAGATTTATATCTTTGTCTGAATAGTATAGAAAAAAATGTTTGTTGATGATTTATTGCACACAAATATAGAATTATGCAATTTAACTTTAAACATTTTGCCACAGATGGTCTGAAGAATTATAGGAATGACCCTGTTGTTAACAATGACCCTTATCAGCTGCACTGCACTCACTATGTTGAGTGCAATGCCGAAGTTTCCAGTGTTTCAACTCCCTCTGGGATCAATAGGCTGTTTCTGTCTGTTTCCTGTGGTGAGTCATCTGAAAGCTGTATTTGTGCCTTCCCTGTGGCTGGGATGTTTGCTAATTTAGTACAGCTTGTTTCACAAAGCATCACATGCTGTGAAGCCGAGAGGGGATTTCATATGCTGGTTTTACTTTTCTGTTGTTGATGCTTTCTGCTTGATCGTAACTTCCTTCATACTTTTGTCCCATGTAAAGTATGATTTCAATATTATGAACATTACACAAATACATATGAATGAGTCTTTAGGTAAAAAGTGTTAAAAGTAGAACACTGAAGGTGATTTATGATGACCTGGAAAGTAAACAAACCCATATGAGGCCATAACATATTCACAGATCATCACACAATGTTCCTGACAGATTAATTTTTCAAACTGAGTTACATAGAATTGGACTGTTTTCTGTTATTTCTCCCTTTCAACTGATGCAGAAGTCTGTTTGAGACAGATATAGCAATGAGCCCACAGGGGACACTGGAGACATCTCTGGAAAAAAAGCAAACTGCATCGTTCTTTCTCTCCTGCTTTAGACCACACATTAGGATTTGATTGCTTGTATTGTAATCAGTTTGATGCATTCAGAAATGTCTAGATAAGCTTTTGTCCAAAACAAAATAATAAACTGCTTTATAAATATTCTTCTCAGCCTGTGGCACAACATTCATTTCCTCCATCCACATGCTGAAGTATCCTTGAAGTAGATTTATTGTGGTTGTTTATATAGTACATCATAGCAAAGAAAATAGTTCTAGTAAAGGTAACAATCTTCTTTTGGCTTCTGACAGTGAGCGTATCTCTGTTCTTGTCCTGTAGACCTCATTCAACTCATTGTTACTGGCTCCAGAGTCATCACCATCTCTAAGCAGCATATCACATCACTTTTGTGCAAATCAGTTGCATGCTGTGTGGTCAAATGTTTGTGCGGGTTGGAGATATTTCTTCTATTTGTTCTGTGTCAGTGTTGGGGTGATTACTCAAACAGTAATGTATAACACACAGAATATTTCTCTTAAAAGTAATGCAATATGTTACAACATTTCTCATAGCATCACACTACTTGTTACATTACTTTCATGTTACTGTAAAATGACCTGAAAAGCAATTGTTGCATAATTAACAGTTAACGATATAAACCTATAGGCTACAGTCCTACACACCTATCCAAATACATGTCCTCCGGAGGATATACATTTGATCTTTCTCTTAGTATTTAGGTATGAACACAAAACCGACAGCACAAAGCAAAATGAAAACCAGTACAAAGAAACTTTAAACTACAGTGATTCTACTTTAGAAACATCAGCAACAGGTAGAAATGAAGCTTAACTGCTCATCAGTTTGTTACCTGTTTAAGTTCAGGATCTGGCAGCTGGACTGGGGTCAGCATTCACTCAGCTTTTACGTCACTCTGGGTTCTTGGCTAGCTTAGCTTTAGCGTGCTGTCTATGCAGATGCTTGCAAAGAGCTGAAGTTGTGTTTGCAGCAGTTGTTTCTGCCCTGGATGCCGTTTCCAATCTACCATCACACTCTCATCCTTTTGTGCAATAAAAATAAAATTAATGTCCATATCCACACTGCAGACTATGCCACTATGAACCTAAATCAGCTGACTGTACCACAAGGGCAAGTGGAACAGATAAGCAGGATAGATAGACAAGCCAACTGACAGTTCAAGGAATTCAAATGCTGGGAACTGGTTCTCGATTCCCATCCCTATATCTGATAGATTTAAATTTTTTAACAGGGTTCCGCAGGGTTTTGTGTTGGGATAAATATTATTATTTTTATACATGCTAAGTTCATACTGTTAGAAAAGCATATCCAAATGAAACCCTGAACCCTCCCTTAGCCATGCTGCAAGAGACTTAGCCTATTGAGAGAGCTTCCCATGATGCTCTGAGTGTTTGTGCTTCACTCACCTCTTTTCACTGTCTGTGTGTTTATAAACCACTCTCCTTTTAATCTTTAGTTAATCATTCTCTTCCACAGTGTGAATTTTGTCCCGCCTGTCTCTGCTTTCTTCTCTTTTCCCTCATCTTCAGTTGGGCATGGCAGATGGCTGCCCCCCATTAAGCCTGGTTTTGCCAGAAGTTTCTTCCTGTTTAAACAGAGTTTCTCTTTCCCACTGTTACCTAGTGCTCATAGGGGGCTGTCTGATTCTTCGTTTTCATATTGGAGGGTCTTTACCTTACAATATAAAGTGAGGCAACTGTTGTAAAATTGGCACTATATATATAAAATTGAATTGACTTTTAGTAAACATTGTTAGAATTGTGGATGCTCATACTAAACAGGGTTAGAGTTTCAAATAATGATGTCAACATCAGACATCACTACCCATGAGTCACTCAAAACCTTAGGTTTCAGGATGCGTTAAACACACAGAATAAGACATGTCCTTTATACTGTTGGCTCTGTATGATGTCAGTGAGAATAAATCTTCTTAACATGGTAATGTGTGTAACAGATTTTTCTATATTGTCTTAAATTGGAAGAGAAAACCCCCCAGCTTGTTTCAAATGGTGGATGAACTGCAGTTACCCCCAACACAGCCCCACCGATGTCACAGACTGCAATCAGCAGTTAATCGGTAACCTTTTTCACACATTTTTATCAGACTGCAAACTGCATTTGTATATTTCTCGAGTTTACCACTGAAACCATTTTGCAATACATAAACAGGTGCTAAAACACCTAATACTGAAATTAATGATTTTGGTACACACATTCTGCACTTAGATAGGAAATGTAAACAAAAGCAGATGCTTTTGATGTTAAAAAAATTCCATGTTTTCCTTGAAATGTTGTTTATATCTTTTCAACCGTTGTTTGACCTTTGATTTTTTTTTTTAATTTATATTAAAATAAGTTGTTAGAAAGAAAACAATAATCAAGTATTTTTCACCTGTTTTCCACCAGCCAGCACAGCAGTACTGGAATTGTACAGTTATGCCCCCTGGTGGGTCATAGAGGCACTGTAGGAGGGCTGTGACCATGGTTAAATATCATTATAATTCATGAAGTGAAAGTAAAATGAAAGTAAAGTGTAATTAGTGTGTGTTGATGCTATTAGTGAGATTTGTATTTCTGGATTTTTGAGCTCATAAAAATGAACATACCAGAAAAACTTTCAGAAGCACTGGTGTGACACCTTCGACTCAGTTTGAAGCTTAAAGGTTTAAGGTCTTACCTAACTGTAAGACATTTTCATTAAAAGGAGGGCAGCGAAAGAACAGGTTAACCCACTTGCCAACAATCGTCTTTGTTAAAGTCTAATTATCTCTCTGAACATTTCTGAAAGCACCACCTGTGCATTAGCCACAAGCATTATGCACTCAGCGATATTATTTTCACTCAACTGCCATAGTAGTCTGACTGTGTTGCATCATGAACCCACTAAATGATTGAGCAAACACTGGTGAAACACCAGTAGGCCTGATGAATGGTTTGGAATTGTTTGTGTGAACTGGCAGACAATAAGTTTACTGTATGCGCAGAAAAACATATTGTCTGCCAGAGCCATGACAAATGTTCTTGTTATGACAGCTTTAAAACATTTACTCAAACCAAAAAATTGTAAAACAGGCACCACGACAATGAGTGTGGTGATCACAGCCCAGTTTTTTTTAAACCAACTCCTACAAACAGTTGTAGTGTCATAAGTTGAGGTTTGAGATCATCTTATTTCAGTCATCCTCAGCAAAGCAGTTCCTAGTTCAACATAATGAGGAAGTTGATCCATATTTGGATTCAGGAATTTTGGAAGGATTCATTGGCATAGTAAGATTACACATTTGCATTATAGCTTCACAAATACATATCAAACTGCGGCGGGCGTGGTTCATGGCACAGCTGCGGGGAGGCTGACACACCACACCACCACTGCCAATAAGAGCGAACTGAGTCCTGAAGGATGATGTTGTTGTTGGTGGTGATGTGTGATTGGCTGGTGGCTGGAAAGCTGCAGCTGTGTGTGTGAACAGCAACCATAAGGAAAAAGTCAATAAAGTATGCTGAAAAGCATTGAATTGTGGACTGGTCTGCCGTGTGATGTTTACACAAACTAAAAGAGAAAAAGTGATAGACATCTTATTGGTGTTTTCATGACAATATCACAAGCTAATCCAGATCCATCCATCCATTTTTTTTTCCATTTATCCAGGGCCTCTTTTCTGTCCATCTCCTGCTCCCCTCTAACCTCACTTGTGAACAAGACCCTGAGATATTTAAACTCCTCCACTGGAGGCTGCAACTTGTTCCTGACCCAGAGTGGGCACGCCACTCTTTTCCGACTAAGGACCGTAGCCTTTTTCCAGAGCCTCACTGAACTCCTCCCAAACCTTTCACACCTCAGTTTTTGCTTCAGCTACTGCCTGGGTTGCATTCCGCTTGGCCTGTCGGTACATATCAGCTGCCTCCAAAGTCCCTCCAAAGCCTGATGACTCCCTTCACCTCCAGTGTCCACTATCTGGTTCGCAAGTTACCACCACAACAGCACCCAACCACCCTGTGGCCACAGCTGAGTGCAGCAGCCTTTGCAATGGATGTGGTGAACATGGTCCATTCGGACTCAATGTCCCCAGTCTCCATGATAATACTGTTGAAGCTCTGACTGAGGTGGGAGTTGAAGATCTCGCAGACGGGACCCTCTGTTAGGCATTCCCAGTACACCCTCCAGGGTGTACTGGTGCCACATGCAATTATAGACACCCTTGTGTTCAAACATGGTGTGGTTTGCACAAAAGTCAAATGACAGAACACCACTCAGGTTCAGATCAGGCTGGCTGTTTCTCCCAATCATGCATCTCCAGGTCTCACTGTTGTTGTCCACATGAGCATAGATCTCTCCCAGTAGGACAACCCAGGTGGAGCACCCCACCCAGAAACTCCAAGAAGGCAGGATACTCTGAACTGTTGTTCAGCACATACGTGCAGACAAAATTCAGGACCTGTTTTCTGACTTGAATGCGCAGGACTGTGTCCAGCTGGGCCCCATAGGATACACACAGTTCTGCTGCATAAATGAGTAGTCTGAATGTCATGCACATGGAAATCGGGTAAATTAGGTATAGTTACTGGGAAGTGCCAGTTCTGCAATTTAATTTGATTAAATTGTTGCTGCACTGGAGCAGGGATTTCCCATTGCAAATCGAAGACATATGTGTGGATCCTTGCCTGGTATCCAACATCAAAATTTCTAGGGTTTGACGCCAGCTTGCAATTTCCATTTCGTTGAACTACAATTTGTTTAACTTTTGATCACTTTTAATCACATCCTAGCACTGATTTAGTTACTTATCAGTAAACACGAATGATAATTAATTATAATCAAGATATTGCGGAACGTGATAAACAATAGACACAGGAAAATATTCTGACATTCCTGTCTTTTGTCACATATCGTATGCTCTTTTGGTTTGGGTGCTCTGATTTAGAATATTTAATTCTCAGTTGACCAGAGGTATAAATTTAAGAGTGTAATTTTGTATATCTGTGTGCCAGCCCCTGATGGACTGGAAACCTACTTAAGGCACCACACCCTGCACAAACGCTGCGACCTCAGGTGGGATGGATGGTTGAGAAAATGAAATGAAATGAAACAAGCGGGCTACTTGTTGTTCCAGTAGCCCACTATATATAAAAAATCCCCTCTCGCCCTCTTGGTGGTCTATCCTTCAAGCTCAGGTCCTCTACCAGAGGCCTGGAAGTTTGAGGGTCCTGCGCAGTATCTTAGCTGTTCCTAGGATTGCGATCTTCTGGACAGAGATCTCTGAGGTATTTCCTGGGATCTGCTGGAGCCACTCACCTAGCTTAGGAGTCCCTGCACTTAGTGCTCTGATTACCTCTGGGACCACTGTTACCTTCACCCTCCACATCTTCTTGAGTCCTTCTCTGAGCCCTTGGCACTTCTCAGGCTTCTCATGTTCTTTTTTCCTGGTGTTGTTGTCATTTGGTATTGCTAAATCTATCACTACGGCCGTCTTCCTCTGCTTGTCCACCACTACTATGTCTGGCTGGTTAGCCATCACCATTTTGTTCGTCTGTATCTGGAAGTCCCACAGGATCTCAGCTCGGTCATTCTCAACCACCCAGGGGCTGTCTCCCATTTTGACCTATGGACTCCCAGGCCATACTCTGCACAGATGTTTCTGTATACTATGCCAGACACTTTGTTATGGCGTTCCATGTATTCCCTGCCTGCTAGCATCTTGCACCCTGCTGTTATGTGCTGGATTGTTTCAGGGGCATCTTTACACAGCCTGCACCTGGGGTCTTGCCCAGTGTGGTAGACCCCAGCCTCTATGGATTTTGTACTTAGAGCTTGTTCCTGTGGTGCCATGATTAATGCCTTTGTGTTGTCTTTCAGTCCAGCTTTGGATGTCAGCCACTTCCTCTGCCTGTGGTACATACCATGCAGGGGCCTTTCCTTCTGTGATGTTTCCTCCTCTTCCTTGGGTTTCTGCTGCCTGAGGTATTCACTGAGCACGCAGTTGGTTGTAGCCATCTTCCTGATGTACTCGTGGATGTCTCTTGTCTCATTCTGGACCGTGGTGCTGACACTCACAGTCCCCTGCTTCCTTCTTTCTGATTAGCATAAAGTCTCAGGATGCTGGACTTGGGGTGAAACCCTCCATGAATGGTCAGGAGCTTCATGGTTTTGATGTCAGTGGCAACTCCTCCTTTGGCCAGCTTATTATCCAAGCAGGGTACCTGATCATGGGCAGGGCATAGGTGTTGATTGCCCGAATTTTGTTCTTACCGTTCAGTTCTGACTACCTTCCCTCTCTTCGTTACCATCCAACCACACTTCTCCTTGCTGTAGATCCTGGTGGTGTGGATCAGTGAATTGATGTCTTTTTCACTATTGGTGTACAGGTTGATGTCATCCATGTAGAGGAGGTGGCTGACGATTGCTCCATTCCATAATCAGTATTTATAGCCAGTTCTGTTGATGATCTGACTGGGGGAGTTCAGGCCTATGTAGAACAGTAGTGGAGACAAAGCATGCCCTTGGTAAATCCTGCACTTGATGGTGACTTGTGCATTTGGTTTGAAGTTAGCCTTTAGTGTTGTTTGCCATATGACCACTGAATTCCTGATAAAGGATCTTGGTAGTCTGTTGGTCTTATACAGTTCTAGGCATTCCAGGACCCATGTCTGAGACACTGAGTCTTAGGGTTTCTTGTACTCAGTCCAGGCAGTACACAGGTTGATTACTCTGGTCTTACAAGTGCTGAGTGACTGCTCTGTCTACCAGTAGCTGGTGTTCTCCCCCTCTTTTTGTTGCTCCTGCCAATTCCATTCTGGGCCCCGCTGATGTATTGAGCCATGTGAATAGTCATCTTAGCCGCTATAATGCCTGATAGGCGCTTTCATGTGGTACTGAGGCAGATTATTGGAAGTTGGGTGGGAGCGGTCCCTTCTGGGGATCTTAGGAGAACAGGACTGTCTGGTCTTCAGCTAGCCCTTCTGGCTGTGTCTCGTCCATTAGCTGGTTCATCTATGCTGCCAAATGCTCATCGAATGTAGTTAGCTTCTTTAGACAGTAGGTGTGACTCATGTCTGGGCCTGGTGCTATCCAACCCTTCGTGCTTGAGATGTCTGCCACTGTGATGGTTACTGGAACCTGTTCAGGGAGGTTCCCATCTGCTCGTAGCGCCACTAGTTTGCCATATTGTTCCTCTGCTACTGAGAGTACACCTTGGATGGTTCAATGGAAAACAGCCGATTTATTCTCCTGGCTTCTACCTCTTTGGTATACCTCTTCAAGTGGCTTGGCAAGGTTGTGAGCCTTGGCTTGGCCTCAGGTATGGGCAACTTGCTGGAGTCCTTAGGCATCCCTTTCTTCACCTGCAGATAGTGCTGACAGTGCTGCCAAAAACCCTCCACGCTGCCTTGATCTTGGCCTCTAGTCTCCTTCTCCATGGAGTGTACTGTTCCTTGTAGCCAAGCATCTCACTGTTGTGCCGTGAGGATTGGTGTTGGGAATCGTTGCAGTAGGGATTGTAGTTAATGCTGCATTCGCATCTTCTAGTAGACCATTAGAGGGTACTTCGTGTAGGTCGGGTAGACCCTGGACAGGTTGCCAGTCTGTCATAGGACTAACACAGAGAGGTAGACAACAATTAACACCTACAGCCAATTTGGACTCACCAATTAACCTAACCCTGCTATCTGTATGTCTTTGGACTGTGCAAGGAATACATCACCTGGAGGAAACCCACACAGTAATTTGAACCTAGGACTATTGCTGTGACGCTATAGTGATAACCACCATGCCACCATGCTGGCCTTCTCTGTACCAGTTTTATTCTGAGGTAACAGCAGGTAGACTGATTAATGCTTAAGTGTATAGAAATAGGCTTCTGGCATTCTTTTAACGCTTTTAACCAAAGGAAGGGTTCAGATACCATAACTTCTTTAAAATTTATTATTATTATTATTATTATTATTATTATCATTATTATTATTATTATTATTATTAATTTATTTTTTATTAATTAAGCTATTAAAAAAATCTTCACTTGTGTTGTTTTTATTCAACCCTCCTTCTTATTGGGAACTTAGAAATTCTGTTAAAAATCTGCATTCCATAAAAATGTAATCATATGTATGATATAGTTTTCAGTAAAACTTTGCAACGCTCCCCTACCACTGTATAAAATTCAGTTTACACAGTTCACTCATTAGAGCTTCCTATGATTAGTACATTTTATATAAAATGAAATGAGTACCTCTTCAGGGCCTTGAAAAGTCTGTGTATTCAGCCTGGCTCAGTTTTAAAGCTGCTGATTTGATAAATTCCATCTATTTTACAAATGTATGCAAGTTCCCCTTTAACTATGTTTCAGTGCTGTCTTTTCGTAGCTAAGAATATGTTCATGAACACACTGAGGAGCACAAATTCAGTTTGTACAGTCCTGACCCTCACCTCCTGTTCAACTGCACACTTTAGGTGAACTCATACAGCAAAGACTGAATACCTTGTCCTTTGCAGCATTATGCAGTATTCCAGCTGGGTTATTGTTCTCCTTCTCTGTATCCCGTATGAATCCCATATACATCTAAAGTAAACCTTGTTAAATAAAGGGAATAGTGTTGTGATGGGCCTCATGGAGATTTTGCTTAATCCAGAAATATTGCTTTGCAAAGTTCATCTAAATATAATAAAAAGAAAACTTGCTGCCTTGCTTTATTGGTCTTTCAAATAAGTCAGAAGTAGGAGTTCAGTGACTGCACTAACAGCTGAGGCTTTGTTATAGAAAAATATATTGCTTTAAATAGCTATTCTGGGAAAACACACACTTGCTTTTTCCCAAGAATTAGATAAAAAGAGTGACTACCTACAACTATAGCAAAGAGTAAACAGCTGCTGTGGTTAAGTACAATGGTTCATCCATTACCTGTTTCCTTTGCCTTCAGGCTGCATTCAAAACTAATCTAACTGGATGTTTAGGAGTGTCACGTTAACATGTCATAAAAGGCTGTATAAAACACTGAAATGCTGGTATTGTATCAATATTGCATATACGGTATAAAAATATTGTAAGAATTTATATTATTTATCTTTTTGCATGGTTTTGTACAGCCATGGTGAAAGATTCTCTGCACCAGTCTACTACTGGACTAACACTGAGAGACAGACATTCATGCTCACATGCACACCTATGCCCAATTTAAAATCACCAGTTAACTTAACATGCATGTGTTTGGAGTGTGGGAGGAAGCTCAAGTGCTAGAGGGAACTCACACAGACAGGCCACAACAGGCTAGAGAATTCAACCCTGGTAGAAACCTTCCGACTTGTAAACAGAAACACTACAGATAATTATTACATTATTGTATTTTATTTATTTATGTATTTTTTTTTACTTTGGTTTAAAACAATTAGTTTAACAATATCTAAAAAAAACATCAGCTCTATCTACCTTTAGATTAAAATTAATGATAAACACTCGGTTATACTAATCAGTTATACTAATACCACGGACCTCTCTTTGATGGCTGTGAAGGAATTTCTATATGAACGAGTGCTGAACAATTCTGAGACACACCTACAGTCAGTTTTGACTCACTGATTCATGTAGCCACATGCATACCAGGGAGAAGCCCTGGTATCTGACTGTGCCATATGCTTCAGTACATTGTTTCAGTAAAATGCTGCTGGGAACTAGTTAACAATTATAGAATATGAAATGCAAGGATGTTTTAGCCCCACTCAAGTTAAAACAAGTAGGATGCAATCGGCAGCCTTTGTGCTCAGTCACTATGATAGGATTGTGTATGCTTTTACTTGTGGAGGCATGGCGGTATGTCCCAGACACCGACTGTGTGCGTTTTGTGTACACTGTTAAATGGGGCAGAATGTGCTGATGCAGCTCTGGCAGTGGGAGTGATGGAGCCAGCCCTAACCTGAGGGGACTGGCGGAGCTCAGAGGAGAGATTTGTGCCTTTGCTTTCTGTCAAGCTGCCACATGGGAGTCAGAGTGGTCGCTAACTTAAGCTGCTGACAGACAAGTGACACGCAATCACACCCCATACTCAAATGCATCCCCAACCAACTATGTGATTGCTACATCAACTAATTTTTTTAATCACTGGTCATACAATCCATTTGCTTCCAGAAGAAGGACAGCTGTTCTTGCCATTACAGGTCCAATTAGGATTTCGGAAGGAGATGATTCAGCATCCTGTTTTTGATCCTTTTGATACGTTATTGTATTTATTATATTGTATCATATTTTTCTGGACCACTTTGTTGGAATTTGAAACGTTTTTGTAATATGAGATAAGGATTTAATTGTCACTCCAAGTATTTCTTCAGTATGACTTTATGAATTTCTCAATGAAAAAGAAAATGTTGGCTTAAATAAAAGTTAAAAGTTTTTCCACACATAATGCACACACTTTATGGATAAATGCATGGATATCATCAAAGGTGGCTCCATTCAAACCATCCTCTTCCATAAAACTAAATGTCACTCATTTAAGTGTTGCATTGAAAATAAATAAATACCCCCCCCCTCCCCCACCAGTAAAATGAGAGACTGTGTGTGAGTTATTTTTCTTTTGTTGTACAACCAGTAATGCTGGTACATGAACATTCAGACACGAATGTTGGAAGAGGTGGAGCTTTGTTAGCACTGTAATCAGAGAACACTTTACAACCTATATAGTATTCAGCATCTAAAGCTGTAAGATACATAAATAATACATAGATAATAACATAAAAAATGAAATTTGGCAGAATTTGGTAGAAATCCACCGCTCCAATTTAATCGAAATAGGGAAGGGGGAATAAGAAACTGACCTGCATACTGGGCTTTCATTTTCAAATACTTTATTCCAAGCCCCCCCCCTCCCCCGCCCAAAAAAAAGAAAGAAAGACGAAAAAAAAAAAAGCATTCCAAACAACTAAACCAACCCAAGGGCGTTTGTTGTTTTCCATCACCCGCTGTTCTGGGATGGGCGAACTGACACGCCTCTCTCAACGCGGATGTTTGTCCAGCCTATATAGCAGAGGAGAGCTCAGGAAACCAGGGCGGAGAACTGGAAGAGCAGCAGCGCATCTTCTTCACACCCAACATCTGTCTACGGTCTATACCAGGTAATATAAAGTTTTCTTATGTGCTGCAGAACGAATGCTAATAACTCGCTGGCAGTTAGCCTTTCACACAGCATTTATAAAGCGATGCTTACAATGCTGAAGTATGTTACTCTAGAAAAGCTCTTCCTCATTTTGCATTAAGGAAGTCAAACTAGAAAGTATTTTCAGTTTCTGTAACTAGTTACGTTGAGGATAAAGAGAGAATGCGTGAATAAACGTGCTTATCTTCTTACTGGTTAAGCTTTTGATATAAATTTCGTCGATATGTTGTTTATTGCATTTTTCCATGTGTGCATATTTTACATGGTTGGGTAGAAAACTGCACAAGGTAGTAGTACCGTATTATACAGGCAGAAGATAACCTACAAATGCCTGCTTTTGTGGTTGCTTGTTGGGAGTGGCTCTTCGTTCCCCACAACATATAGTTTGCCAATGAGAGCAGACACACCCTGTGACATGCTACCGAGGTGCTTGCACTGCTTAATTAAGCAGTGCAAGCAGGTTAAGCCACAAATGCTGCAGAAAAGTTCTTGAAAAACTGCATTCTTAATAAACATGGATAAACATGGATAACTGAAATAGTAATGTAACTGCTTATTGAAACTCTGTAAAATGTTGTGATGTGAACTACAGATGGCTTTAAAAGAAAGTGGGGATCAGCAGCTTTCAGTATGAAGGCAGATTTTATATCTGTATAAAACTGGGGCTCCAACAATCGATTATTTTCATTGCCGAATCTCTAAATTGTCAGAGAATGATGAGAAAATTGCTTCTTTTTGCCAACCAAAAGTCATATCATGGTAGCTGTTGGCCTTGCTGTGACCTGAAGATTTTAATGAAGACAAATCACCTTTCAGGTCCTCATCATCACGATGGTACACAAAGAGTTTGAGACTGCAGGGAAGAAGCCTGGCCTGCAGGTGTGGCGGGTGGAGAACATGGATCTGAAACCTGTGCCCCCTGCACTCTATGGAGACTTCTTCACCGGAGATGCTTACATCTTGCTTTACACCACCAAGGCTCCCTCATACAATGTTCATTCATGGATTGGTATTGGATTCTTTGCTGACAACCTAATAGCTAAATTCCCTCCCTGTCAATGTTCTGTTTTATTTTCCACACTGTTATTTTACCGTTCATCCTTTTTATCTTAGGCGATGAAGCTTCCCAGGATGAGAGTGGGGCAGCTGCCATTTTCATAACTCAGCTGGATGACCACCTGCATGGAGCTGCAATCCAGTACAATGAATTTCAAAACCAAGAGTCAACCACCTTCCTGGGCTACTTCAAGTCTGGCATCAAATACAAGGTGAAATTTGCATGTGTACTCATGGTGGTATAAATCATTTGAATTTGTTTGCCTCAGAAAGGTAAAGGTTGTGACTTTAATCTACCAAACCATGACTTTGTGACAGTTCATTGCATGTCTGTCAACTCTGTAAATATACTGTTACAGCTTCGGGCAAGGAAACAGCTCTAAAAAGTCATAATTCACCACCCACGCGACTCCAAAATGAGCGACTAGTCTGACTGGGACCTTGCTCTTGTTTGTCATAGGAAAAGGAATGATCATTCTTCCTCGAATTTGTCCTTTAAACTGGGTTTTTTCCCCCCTGTTAGACATGAGCAGGTCTTTTCATGACACCCAGAGGAGTATAGTCACTGTGTGCAGGATTCGAGGCATGTTATAACACCTTCTCTGTTTATCATGTGATACACACTGGCCCAAAAGAATTTTTCCCTTTCACAATTCCTGGAAAAGGAGTGGCAAAACATGGCGACATACAAGAGTCTGAAATCATTCTTTATATTATGAGAATTTGAGTCTAAAAACATTTAGATAGTCAGGGAGACCTTGAATATTATGTTGAATATTATGGTGTCATGCTGTCTATTCTAAAGAACACATTCTATAAGCCTAAGGTTTGAGAAGTTTGGTGAACACCTGGGTTTCCTTGAAGATGTAATATATGAGCATAAACCATTTAAATAATTAAGGCACCATCTTTTAATTCTGTATTTACTTCTTTTTTATGTGTTCACAGTTTTAACAGGGTCCTTAGACTCACTGATCAATCTCCAGCATTAGAACTACCTTAGTTATTGCTACGACCTGCTACGACCTGAAAACATCTGTTGGAGATAATGCTCGATGTTATCATGATTGCTTCATATCATTCGTGCATATTTGTCAGCCACACGTTTATGCAGCTAAACCCCTTCTACCACAGCCAAAGCTGTCACAAGAAGTAATACTGGGTTTAGAACTATTTTAAAGAAATTATTACTTTATTGCATATTGATGATCATCCTGTATAAGTATGATAGCTAGAGGACCAGAACTAAATGGGTGGTGGAATTCAATAAAGAAGATTCCCTGCATTGTTACACCACCTGTTCATTCAAAGAGGGGAAATCCTGGTTACGAACTAGTTTTTCTGCCTCTTAGCACTGGGTTATGAAACTGTTAAGAACTAAAGGACTAGTATATAAAATAAAAACAGAGCGAAAAAAGGTCTAACTATTGTGCTACTTAAACTTTTGAGATATGAATAAAAACAGTGCTTATTGGAGTGAAAATGGCACGAAAATTTTTGTTTTCAATCATCATGACAATTCAAAGCACCTGCATTTGCTTCACTTTTCAGAATCAAAGACTACATCCTTTTTTATGTTTAGCATACTGTGTATTTATGTGCTGGACTGTTTCTAGGAACTGACTTTCTAGAAACAAAGCTAGTTGTCTGTCAGGTTTGACATACCTGCTCTAGCCTTTTATTTATGTATTTTTCCAGTCAGCGGTAGGATTTGCTGACATTTTGTGCACTGTTTAAACAAACGAGTAGGCGTGATCTTTAGAGATTATGTTGACTTTAAAGAAGTGAATTCTTGCAACTAGAGCAACTACAGACATAACAGCGGTGTCAGCTTTCTAAAACGTTCATATAAAAAGCACTCCGAAAGCGCAGACCTCCTCTATAAGCAGCTCACTGTGCTGTAGTTTGTATATCAGTTAAGGGAACCGTGATTACTAAAAGATTATACAGGAGTGGGTAATGGATAAAGGCTATTGATTTGTAAATAACTGGACATGAATAACTTGAGCTTATTATATATTATATTATTATATATTATATTATACTACAGTCTATTTCTAACTAACTAGGCAGGTCATCTTCTTTCTATTGACAGTACTTTCTTTAAAGATATAACATGTTTTTCAGTCAACTTGAAAGAAAGGCAGATCTAAAACTTAAAAGTGAGGACACAGGTCAAATAAGACATGGTATTTGGATGGAAACTATAATGTGATATTTAGATCCCAGTATACCAGTGTCTTTTACTTTTGCCAGTACAAATATAGTAGAATTTTAAGTACTGTTTTAAAGATAAAAGACATTTTTATTAAAGTTTGACCTTGAAGAACAGGTCAGAGGTCCAGGAGGCACAAAATGTCAGTAAGAAATAGTTTTAAAAAGCTGTATTTAGCATTAGTATCAGTTTGGCTTCCTATCAATCTGTTGGCCTTGCAGAAGAGGTCAGGGGTCAAATGTGACACAATATTTTAAATCTTTATATGGTACTTTATACGGTACGCTACCAAAGACAGAACTTATGTGCTTAGATCACTTACACAGAGCATAATTCAGATTTTTTTTAACACAGAAAGGTGGAATTGCCTCAGGCTTTAAACATGTGGTAACCAACGATGTAGATGTCAAACGCCTGCTGCACTTGAAAGGTCGTCGACCAGTCAGAGCAACTGAGGAGGATCTGTCCTGGCAAAGCTTCAACAAAGGAGACTCCTTCATCATTGATCTGGGAAAGGTGATCTACAATTTAAAATGTTTTACAGAGATAGTACAGAGTTTAGATGTTGCGTTTTGTCATCTCAACCTTATTTACTTCTTCTTTTCTTTGGATCTTCTCTGTGAATTAATAGAACATTTACTGCTGGTTTGGCAGTGAAGCGAATCACTTTGAGAAGCTCAAAACCACTCAGATGGCCCGAGATATTCGTGACAATGAGCGAAATGGCCGCGGTGAAGTCCATACAATTGATGAAGGTAAAGAGCCAGAAGCTGTGACAAAGGTAAGTTTTAGTGACTTCCTCCTTGTTTAGAATCATTGTGACTGTAACAAAGAAGTTATTTGTCTCAATTGGTGGCTAGAGAGGATGTTAAGTACAATGTTGTATTCATTATAGGTACTTGGACCCAAGCCTGATCTCCCACCAGGAAGCAGTGATACAGATGTTGAAAAGACAAACAGGAACAAGGCGTCACTTTATCTGGTAAATACACACATACACAGAAGCCCAAAAAGTCCAAGAGCAGCAGTGAAAAAACTTCTACTTGTATTAACTTTTAGTCTAGTAAAAGGCATTTCTATTGCAAAATGTCATGTTGGCTGAATAGCTTAAATCAGAAGTTCTATTTCTAAAAAAAATGCCCGCAAATTTGATTTGCTCCAGTTTTGCAGCCCTCAAGCTCCATGGACTCTCTTCTTTGGATCTTCTTTGGACACCTAATTATCCATGTTATCCTGCCATTGTGTTTTAAAGAGCCTCAGGGGTTTCTCAGTCTTCATGTTCCCAAAATACATTCAGTGCAGTTGAGATCAGGTGATTGAGGAAGAAATGCTCCTAAAAGTCTTAGCCCATCTTAAGTGTTTGGCACAGTATAGGTTAATAAATGATGGTGGGTTTCTTATTACCCCTGATGCTATCCATCCATGCACTGAGATCTCCCCTGCGCAGCCTTCTGCTGGCAAGACTTTTGCTGATTGCATTCTCTCTTATCTGTAGTCTGCGCGATTGTGGTTGATGCTACAATTTCCACAGATTCTTCATATTGTCATGGAAAAGCGTATTAAAACTGAAGCCTTCATTCAAGTGCAGAGTTGATGCTGAGTTTGATTTCACTGTGCTGAAAAGAGGTGCAGTGGCTGCAAGTTGATTTCCCTCAACAAGCCTCTAATAAATCAATTAAAACGTTTCATCTGTTCTTTGTAATACAGTTTTATCTGAATGCTGCTTCAGTGGAAATCTTACCTGCCTTGTGTACTGATTTGTACACAAGGCAGTCAAGCATAGTTAATGCCACTATACCATCTGCTTCTAATGAATCTGATCTAGCTAACAATAGAGAAAAAACTTAAATGTTTGATTTTCTTCATTCCTTCCTGTGTGTATTGTGTATAGGTTTCCGTAATTTAACACTTTGGGATCATTTCAAGGTTTCGATGAAAATATGAGAGATTATTTAAGACTCTGTCAGACTTTCAACCGTAGTGTATGGTCCCTTGACGTGATTCTTGTAAATAAGACATTCAGATGACAAATACAGATGCTCTGATCTCTCTGCTTACTAGATTTCTGATGCTGCTGGTGCCATGAAGACATCTTTGGTGGCTGATAAAAACCCATTCAAACAAGATATGCTTAACCAGAATGATTGCTACATCTTGGACAATGGAGTGGATAATAACATATTTGTCTGGAAAGGTATTAAGCTTTTATTTCTACAGCTTCTTGTCTACTATATTAATCAAGTCTCTGCTCATTGGAGTAAGTTGTTACTAACTCTCTTTAGCGTTAAACTCTCTTTTTAAAGCTAGAACCTAGAGCAGCAATATTTGGGAAGAAAAATTTCCCGTTTTTTGAAGATCAGTTGTCATCAAATAACAAATATTCCAGATTAATTTTTACATGTGGATCAGTTTGGATTGTACAGATAAAATATGTATTAGAATAAACTAATAAACAGAAGGTACAACAAATAATTATAGAAGAAGACTGTTATTAGGAAAACTCATTAATGTTATTTCAAAACCGACCTCATAGCTGTCTACAAAAACATACGCTTTGCATTTTAAATACATTCATTACTATAAAGGTATAACAATGAAAGTTATCACTTTGCAATGACTTTTAAATGAACAGGGAGCACCCAGATTTGAACTGGGGACCTGTTGATCTGCAGTCAAACGCTCTACCACTGAGCTATACCCCCTCTGTCAGTGAGCAGCTTTCATATGAAAATGTATGTAGGCAACCCAGTGGAACCCTTTGTCAAAATGATGTCCTCATCGGTTCTAGGAACATGTGGTGGTAATTCTTTTTCTTTTAATCCCACAGACCTCCAAATTTCCTGTTTGATAAACAAGCCCTTTTTAGGAAAAAAATCATGAAATATGTAATGATGTGGATTTATTTTAACAGAGTTACACAATTTTTAAAAGAATCATAATGAACCATTTGATGGTTTCTACTGTTAAACATACATGAGTCATTGACTTTGATTTGACCAGTTTAACCTCTCTGATCTCTGTACCAAACCTTAATCTACAGGACAGAAAGCAAACAAAGAGGAGCGCAAAGCAGCGAAGGCTGCTGCTGACAAGTTTATCGCAGACAAAAATTACTCCAGTAAAACTCAGGTAACGTTAGCATGTAGGGATCATTTGCTGCCAGAACTTCATCCTTCTGCTATCTCATTGTGTTTATGACTTAACGTGTTTTTCGTTGTTTATTATATCATGTGCAGGTCCTGATAGTCCCAGCAGGGAGTGAGCCCACCATGTTTAAGCAGTTCTTCTTCAAATGGTTTGAAGGAAATATCACAGGCCCAGGGCAGACCCACACAGTAGGTCGTATTGCCAAGGTGGAGCAGATTCCCTTCGACCCATCCAAACTCCACAACAACCCCGCCATGGCTGCCCAGTATGGCGTGGTTGATGATGGCTCTGGGAAAGTTCAGGTACAGTAACCAGCTTGAAAGTGTTTTATTTTCCTTAAAAATTAATAAGTAAATGCAACATTGGTGGATGTCTGCAGATTTGGCGTGTGGAAGGAGGCGATAAGGTAGCAGTGGACAAATCAACCTATGGACAGTTCTTTGGAGGTGACTGTTACTTGGTGCTGTACTCTTACAACAGTGGAGGCAGAGAGAAGCACATCATTTACACCTGGTGCGTAAAACATGCTCAATGTGGCAGAACTGGTCTTTTAAGGGGTACAAGGCAAAGATTCCTGGCTTGGTACTCACTTTCTCTGTTTAGGTGAATGAAAAATGTAAGCATGATATGAACTTGTGACACAACACACACAGAAGTAAAGCCATTGAGTTGCAGAGCATACTGGTCTTTGTAACAAGGTTTTTATTCATGAAGGGTTTTGGTTTGATATAGAGAAATTTTGCTTTATCTTCAAGCACTCTTTAATATGATGCAGAATTCGTAGATGAACCAATAAATGCAAGTGATCAAAGCTGGTGGGATTGTTCGAGTTGCAGGCATGTTAGGCAGGGTTTATACACATTGACCCATTAATGATTCTAAAATCCTGGGAGGAGACACAAATCCCCTTTGAGGTTGCTATGGCGACCCCTTCTGAATTAGCCTAAAGCAGTTTTAATGTTTCTAGAATGAAATGATTGCCAATATTAATATAATCTGAGAGTGGAATGCAAATGTAACAAATTTCATCACATCCATTCTGTCTGTCTGATAGCATGAGAGAGCACTCGCGTGTGGACATTTATCTATTTACATTCATCTATTAGTTAGAAAGGCTTTTCAGTCTGGGTCATATGATGGTGCCACAGAATGAAAACAGTTACCAGTTATAGTACTGCTGAAATTTCATGACATTGTGATAAAAAAACAACATTAATGATTTCTTAAACTTGTGGTAAAATAATAAAATATAATTGTGGGTAGTCAATTTATGTATTTAGTGTTTTGGAAGCTGTGTGAGGGTGCTGAGAGAATCAAGAGTTTTTGAAACATTACTTTTATGCCTTAATTGTGAGTATCATATTTAATTGTGCTTAATTTTGCTTGCTGTAGGCAAGGGCAGAAATGCACTCAGGATGAACTGACTGCTTCGGCCTTCCTCACCGTCAAGCTGGATGATTCCATGGGTGGAGTAGCAACACAGGTAAGATTTTTCCAGGTTTCAAGTAAGAGTTAAAATGTTAAGAAATAAAAGTACCTGGCAACAGTTAGTGAAAGGAATGATGCAACTCTCAGGTCCATCTTTTATATTATGAACAAGAAGCAATAAAATACACAACACACTTGCAAAATCATTCACATTAACAGGCTTTTTTTCCATTTTCAACCAACAAATCATTAAGTTGACTTTGAAGACTTTGGTGGATTTAAACCAGATTTTAATGGAGTGTTAACATGACCCCACTCAACACACCTACAAAATGTTATCAGAATTCATTCAAAAATGTTTGAGCTATTGTGTTTACAAACTGACAAAATGACATGCATGGCATCCTTGGCATCTTGCAGCTGTTAGCTTAGTATACAAATTGGAGAACAAGAGGTAGGTGGATGTTTTTAACCTTCATACAGAGGAACTGCTGTCCCCTGTTTTCAGTCTTTACCCTGAGCTCCTATTAACCAGCTCCCAGCTGTACTTAGAGATAAGTCTGGGATCAGTCTCCTCATCAATTTTAATGACTGTGTGGCTGTATCTCCGCAGGTTCGGGTCACTCAAAGTAAAGAACCCCCCCATCTTGTGAGCTTGTTTAAGGACAAGCCCATGGTCATCCATCAGGGTGGGACATCCCGCAAGTGTGGCGAGACTAAGCCAAGCAGCACGCAGCTCTTTCATATCCGCAAGAGCGGCAACAATACCACACGAGCTGTTGAGGTCAGCCTCATTTATTACACTGAATGTTAATAAACTGGTTCTTTATAATGAACAGATGACACCACTCCTCCCTATCTTTCTGTCACACCCACACAGGTGGAGCCCACTGCATCCTCTCTGAACACCAATGATGTGTTTGTGCTGAAGACTCCTGATTGCCTTTTCCTGTGGAAGGGAAAGGGTGCAAGTTCAGATGAGATGGCTGCAGCAAACTATGTTGCCAGCCTCCTTGGAGGAACTGCTACTGGGGTGGAGGAGACACAGGAGCCAGGTAAAGGCCGGAAGAGCTTTGATTTCCACAAAGTAGTATTTGTGAGATGTCCCCAGTAGAAAACTGTCCTTTTCTCCTTGTTTCCAGCTGTTTTCTGGGCTGCTCTGGGTGGTAAGAAAGAATACCAGACGTCCAAGGCCCTTCAGGGAGTGGTCCGACAACCACGACTGTTTGGGTGTTCAAACAAAACTGGCAGGCTAACAGTGAGTATTCAAGTGTTCATCAATCAGATTTTTTTCTAATAAGTAGTTATATTTATATAAACAGTTATATTGTTTTCTTACCAACTAGTTTAACAATTTTTAAATGGCCACTTTGTAATTGTGTGCTGATCAATTTTCAGGTTGAGGAAGTTCCCGGGGACTTCTCACAGATCGATCTGGCAACTGATGATGTCATGATTCTGGACACATGGGATCAGGTATAAAAGCACTTTTGATGAAAGACTTGAGTTGTAGCTAGTTGATGTTTTCCTCCTTTTGATCCTTGAGCTCTTTGGTTACTGTTCCCATCAGATCTTTGTTTGGATTGGAAACGAAGCAAATGAAACTGAGAAACTTGAATCACCTAAGATGGGTAAGAGAAAACTATTAGACATGATAAGGAATTACAGGAATATAGCAACAGGGTCAATTCAGGGGGAATAAAAAAATATATAGAGGGAATCATTTTCCCAGAAAATAAGGCATGAATTATAGATATTAATTCTGATAGCAAATATATTTTATTTGAGATAACTATTGTAAATTTATGAGTAAGGAAATGACCAAATTTACCTAAAAACAATTTCTTGAGATTAATATTTGAGATTATTGAGTTACAAATTTACAAATTTATTTTCTCAAAAATTTGACTATAATCTCAGAAATTTAAGACTGTTTTTTTTCTCATATTATGTTGTTTGTAAATTTGTTGATTTACTCTCAGAGAATAAAATATTTTTGTTGGACATTTAACATTTTAATCTTGCAAATTTATGACTGAATGATTTTAAAGAATATTAAATAATATTATTTTACATTTATTTCTAAATTTACCACTCTTCTTATAATTTTAGCTCCAATTTGAATTTAGCTATAGTGAATGGCCCTTTAAGGCTACTGTACAGAAGAGACCTCAGTTCACAAATATATCCTGTTTTCCTTTCAGCCAAACAATATGTGGATTCAGACCCCTCTGGCCGCCGTGGTACCCCCATCACCATCCTTAAGCAGGGGGAAGAGATCCCATCCTTCACCGGATGGTTCCAAGCTTGGGACCCAAAGATGTGGTCCCAAAATCTTTATGCCCAGTAGAATTTAGTAGGAAAAAACACATCTCTGAAAAATCTGGATAGTTTTGATGTTTGACATGTTTTGTTGACCTTAAAGCATAAATTGACACGTAAGATGGAACTTCTCTGCAGGTGAAGTGCAGATGCAAATATGTGCTTAAAGCTGTGGTGCAGGTTAAAACGTAACCCATCCGATTTCCAACCCATTTTTTCAGAGTAGAACAAAACAAAACAAAAATATTTAAGCTACTGCTTAAAGGTTTGGAGTCACATCTGTGTGAAAGAAAAGTACATTGGCTTTTACAGAAAATAACATTAAAATTTTCATAAGTGTTATAGAAGAGAAGTAATGGTTAATTACTGATTTTTAAGGCAATATCTATGTAAGTGCATTCAGGCCCTTTTCAGCAGCTGTCAGTGCTGTGTTCCAGCAACTTGTGTAAGCCAAAGCAAATGCATCATCTTAAAGTTTTTCTAATAAATGAAGGCTGTTTGAGGCTATAGGAGAAATTGACCAGATAACTGAAATTTTCATACAGCAGCTTTAGGTATTCTCATGACAAACCAACAAAATTTGGCTCTTAGAGATATCATTTAATGAATCTGTCATTTAAGGACCTGTGAGGTGTCTGTTTTGGAACCAAAAGGTTTCTGATTTAGCTGTCCTACTCAGTTGTGCTCTCTAGTTTCCAGTCAGAACCACTTATTCCTGTTTTGTGAAAGGAGTAGTACACATTATCTTTTTGTTTTGTTTTGTTGAGCCTATAACCAAACTCACTGACAATAATGCTTATCTCAGCTTCACAAACTTCAGACGTGCTGAGATGATTGTAATTGAATGATTAATGAATTTAATGGGATAGACTTGCTTTAGGTGACTCAGTGTGCTATTACAACAGATGAGTGGCAGTTGGTGAAAACGGGCCTGTGTGTGTCAGCATAGATATTAAAAAAAAAACAATGTTCATGTTAAATATTAATAGCATTTCTCATCAACTTGACTTTAATTTTAAAAAATTCTTTTTTATCTCAAAACTTTGAGCAGTAGGGTACATATTTAAAAAACTGAATTTAATAATTCACAGCCCACAGTAAAAAAATAAAAAAAAATACAATGTTGAGACAGTTTTATTTGCTACAGCAATGAATGTGTTTGTTTTTTTTTCATCTACTTTACATCTACTTTAAAAAAAAAACAAAAAAAACCCCAACCCACTACATTGTGTAGGTTAAGTGTGGCCTTACAATTTACTCAAAATTATTTTGAAAATGTGTTTTGAATAGATTCTTTTAAAAACCACAAATTAACTTCTCCATATTTTTACAAAAAATGTACTTTTTGCTGTCTTCGTTGCAAAACAATTTGTGGGAAATTCCAAATTTAAATAAAATATTTCACCATTGTCTGATTGTATTTTATTTTATTTATTTAAATAAGATGATGCACTTTGCTTATAAGTCTGATATTTTCTTCATATTACAACCAGACTTATCATTAGCCTAAATCCTCGCCATGCAACAGTACCATGTGAACGCCACGAATGATACTAATCTTCAGACCATGTGCACACAGCTTTTTGCTGAGTTGTAAACCTCTGGATTAAGGAAGGGGCTTTAAAAGTGCCCGCATGTGGTCTGTTGCCTCTCCTCTTTTGTTCCCATTTTATTCTCTGCTGCTGGAGCTGCAAGAAAAGCACTAACCAGGCACGATGAACCAGAAGGTGGTACTCATCACCGGCTGCTCCTCTGGGATTGGCCTCGCATTGGCTGTCCATATTGCAAAAGATGACAAGAAGAGGTTCATGGGTAACTTTTTAACAGACTTTTTCTAAGATAGCTGGGGTTGTTGACTACATTTCAAAACTCTGTGTCAGGTGTGGAGGGATCAAAGGGAATCAAAGAAAAATATAATGTATTTAAATTGTGATTGAAAATGTTTCAAATTAGAGGAAATATGTAAAAAAAAACAAAACCTAGCACATAATGATGTAAAAATGTGTTTTCTTTTTGAATTTTTGGAAGTGTGTAGGATGTTTTAAAATATTACCATCTCACATGTACTTGAACCTTACTTGAACTTTACATGGCTGCTGTGTCTGGCTCAATAATTTCTACTATGAACACTTTCCAGACTATTCATTAAAGTTAACTGTATAAATTTAATACCATTTTGAAACCATTCGCTAGAAGGATATTTACTTGATAAAAGTATTATTATTATTATAATGCATTATTTACATTATCAATATGTGATGGGTTTCTTCTGCAAACAAAATATTAGTAAGTTCATTTTTTAAAACTCTTGTTCCAGAAACAATCCACACAGCTCACCATCAACAGTTCTTATGTTAAACATGTTTTATGGAAGAAATGGTCCTGGTGGTCTGTGGATTACCCTGAGTAATACATCGTACTGATGTAACAGGCAACACCTGAAAGTTGAAATCTGAGAAAAATCCACATTTGCCGCTCCTGGTGGAGATAATTTGTGATAGTTTCTCAAATGTAATGTAAATTTTTAATTTCAGTTCTGAATTCAATAAAAACACAACAGCTTCAGATGAGTTTTTGTTGTTGTAGTCTATGCCACCATGAGAAATCTGAGTAAGGCTGAGCCTCTGGTTGAGGCAGCAGGTCGGACCCTGGGCCGGACCTTGGAGATCAAGCAGCTGGACGTATGTGACGAGGCTTCCATCAAAGCCTGCGTGGACAGTCTGCCTGAGCGCAGGGTAGACATTCTCAGTAAGCTCCTACCATTTGCTTCGAAACAGTATTTATTTGGCTTTTCGACCGTCTATGGAAATTTAAATGATATGTGTGTGTGTGACCTTATTTCACAGTAAGTAATGCTGGGATGGGTCTGATTGGACCCATTGAGTGTCAGTCTATTGAAGAGATGAAAAGTGTCATGGACACCAACTTCTTTGGATTTGTGCGATTACTGAAGGAAATCCTGCCCGACATGAAGAGAAGGAAAAAAGGTCATATTGTGGTCATTAGCAGCGTCATGGGGATTCAGGGTAAGAGCTGCTTCACCTGCTGATCACGAGAACATTTTTTAAGACAGTTACTTTACAACTTCTTTCCCTGTTTCAGGGATTTTATTCAACGATATCTACGCAGCGTCTAAGTTTGCATTGGAAGGCTTTTGTGAAAGCCTAGCGATACAAGCCCTGAGGTTTGGTCTGAAGTAAGATGCTAAGTCTATAATGTTTTATTCCTGTTCATCTTTTACTGGCATTTTTGTGAGAAAAAAAAATTGCAACAAAAACTAAAAAAAACAGCCCTTGCATCTGGTATATTTGCGAAGTCATATTGCACAACAACACCTACCCCTTTCTGCACCATTAGGAGGAAAATATGCAAACCACAGCACACTGTGATTTTTAGGCATGTTCTAACACAGTATCAAATGGTAACTGAATATTAGTGGTTTCTAAAGTTTCCTGTATAATGAAAGTAATATTTAATTACCTTTCACAGTTGTGCACTGAATTTCAGTTTCCTATTTCAAGAGATTTTTCCATGTTTTTTAATGTTCTTCTCTTCTATTTCTTCCTCAGCATCAGCCTGATAGAGCCAGGTCCAGTGATAACCGAGTTTGAGCGTAAGGTTTATGATGAGGGCCTAAAGATTGATCTCAGCAAAGCAGACAAAGTGACTGCTGACATGTTCACAAATGTCTACTTAAAGAACTACAAACAGATCTTTGAAACCCTCGGACAAACTCCTGAGGACGTGGCAGAGGTATTGTTCAGCAAATACTTCACCTTTAACCTTTAATGCACTACAGGAGCAATAAACTATATTATAAATGATCTTTCTTCATAGCACACCCTCAAGATCCTCATCATGGACAATCCCCCTTTCCGGCACCAGACAAACACTCTCTATACCCCTATGACCACACTCAAGTACGCTGACCCAAATGGTGACCTCCCGATTGAAACGTTTTACAAAATGGTGTTTGAACACGACAAGGTCTTCACGGCCAGCCTGAACTTCATCAAGCTTTTACACTGGAGAAGCCGAAAGAGTTTTAAGTTAGAGAAGAGCAACTGAATCATGTCATATCTTTGTTATTTTTGTGACATGGGCACATTTGGCTGTTAATGTCTAGCAGTGTTACCTCCCTGAAATAAATAAAGCTATGAAATGCCATGACAATGCAGTCTCTTTTCATACGTGGCAGTAAGCTCCTGCAGGTTTAAACCACACCCTGGTGCATTCAAGTAGCATAACTGTCTTAAGTTGACAAGCCCTTGAGCCTTGTGTCATATGGGAAGCAAGCAAAGCTATACGAACAGCAAGATTAAATCAAAGTAAATCAGGTAGTTCAGAGTTATAACGACTAATTTATGAACTTTTTTGTCTTTTTAAAAGCATTGTTTTGTTAATGGGTTCTGTTACAGTGTCAGAAGATTATGTATATCTTACATAATCTTGTGTGTGACTAATAAAGGTTATCTTATCTTATCTTAATCTGCTGGATTACATAACATAATTACTCATGTCTTAATCTGGAATAAAGCCGTTGAATTCTGAGCCTCGCACCACGTGGACTTTAATGTGAGAAAACTTTTATTTATTTATTTTTTTGTAGGATATTGACAGGATTTGGTCAGAAAATTGAGCATGTTAGAATATAAAAAGAAAATAATAAAATAAAAGCTGGTATTCTCTTGGTGGACACTAGATGGCAGTAAACAATTATTAGGAAATTCAAACACCTGTGAAACCAGTCTGGATGCTGCTGAATATTGATAAGTCCAAAAATAAAATAGACAATTATTGCAGAAACAGGACCATAAATTACTGTGGCTCAAATTTGTTTCAGCAAGATCTGTGCTTGTGCTGAAAAAATATACATAAAAAAGCATTAGTAGACACGTTATCAGACGTACCCTTCCGGGGAGGAGATAACAGGGTTAAAAGAGATGCTCTTGATAATTATGTTTACCACACGAGGGTAACATACAGTACTGTACAAAGATACTGGTTCACTACACGAACCAGTGTTGTGTAAACACATAACAGACCGCTTAGCAAAGAACCCATTCTAAACTGTGTCTTTAGGCACTTTGTTACTAGCAGCCTGTCACCAAAGCAGATAATTTTTTCCCATTTCTTTAGTTGAATCTACAGAAAATACCAAAGATAACACAATTTGACAGACATAAAATAGTGTTGTTGCACCAACAATGTGATTCCCACTGAACTATTAGGCGAAAACCTGGCATATTGCGGCACTGTGCGCATTTTTGTTGTTGTTGAGAAAAGTGGACAAGTGGAGGACAAAAGAAGAAGTGGAAGGTCTATGTACAGCAGATGAAAAGTCTCTGGAAGTCATGTCCTTAATACAAAAAAATCCATGAACAGAAGCTTCATTAGAAAAGGTTTCACTGGAACTATGGAAACAAGGAGAAATGGCTGAACTGGACTGAAGATCAGTGGAAACAGGTCTTATGGAGTGGTGAATATGAAAAACAAACAAAAAAAAAAAATGAAATTCAGGAGAACAACAACAATGAGTGTCTAAACTATAGTGAAGACTCTGCCATGGTTTGAGGCTGCCTTTCAGCCAGTGGTGTACAGGATTTTTTCAAAATTGATAGAATTATTAACAGAGTCGGATTTTGATCTTCCACACAATACCATCTGGAAAGATAATGTAGTAAAAACATACCTGGATATAAAACTCACACAATCAGCTATGGATTGGCCTCATCTTTTATATTTTGGAGAGGTGCATATGGGATGCGGTCTTCTGACTCTATACGAAATATTACTGTAGCTACCATCAAAATATAGAGATAATGTAAGAAAGTACATACTCAGTTTATTTGTTTTGATCTCGGTGTTTTTCCACCATCTGTATTAATTCTCCAAACATATCTTCTAAGGGCAGTAATGGACGACAAATACCACAAGGCCACAGCAATGCGAGTCGAGGGGATTCAGACAGGCTTTAAACACCAAAGAAGAAGAACGGTATCCGGCTCTTTGTTTGACGTTGCATCCGGACTGAATTAAGCTAACGTTGCCCACATTTCAAACGTATAAAAGAATCGATACCATGTTTCTGCTTATCTAAAATGTCCGAATCATCTCTCGATGCAGGATAGAACAACAGGCAGTGTTGTGGCACGTGTGTCCTGTTTCTGTGTCTATGCAGCTAACTGTTTAGCCATGCGGGAGGCACTTCATTGTTAGCCTAGCGGTAGCCATGCTCTCCGCTTTCACTTGTCTTTTGCGTTGCGGCTTTCTGGCGACAGGGACCACAGCTACTAGCTAGCCTGGCTGCTAGCTAGCTAAGCACTTTCCACACAGTATTAACCTTTTGTCTTCTTTTTTGGTGTATATACTTTAGCGTTTTCTAACGGTTTCTTTTCTACCACATTCCGCACAAAGGCTCTACTCTGCGGAAATTGTTTGAACTATTAGCTACTAGCTAAGCTAGCCGGCTAACTTGGAGGAAACGTCACTCTCCTACATGACATTTAACTCTGTGTTGACGTTGTCTTGACCTGACCGTTATATTTTAATTCTGCCGACACGAGAAGGCCTCGTAACAGTTTCCTTCCGTCGAGAATCGGAGTTTCTGTTTCTTTTTTTCTGTTTTCTGTCCCGTCGTCTGCCACGATGGCTTCTTCCTCTGGAAATGACGATGACCTCACCATCCCGAGAGCAGCTATCAACAAAATGATTAAGGAAACTCTCCCCAACGTACGGGTGGCCAACGATGCCAGGGAGCTTGTGGTTAACTGCTGCACAGAGTTCATCCACCTCATATCCTCAGAAGCCAATGAAATATGCAACAAGTCGGACAAGAAAACCATTTCCCCAGAGCATGTCATCAACGGTGAGTCCAGCTTTGTTTTCCCTGTACCCTGAAAGGTGTGTGTATGTGTGCAGCACCATGTAATGAGCCTTAAACCACAGAGAGTAATTAAAACACTTTCGCCTCTTGCTTTCGAACCGCAGCGCTCGAAAGCCTCGGTTTCGCATCGTACATCACGGAGGTGAAAGACGTCCTGCAGGAGTGTAAAACTGTTGCTCTGAAGAGGAGGAAGGCCAGCTCGAGACTGGAGAACCTGGGCATCCCTGAAGAAGAGCTCCTCAGGCAACAACAGGAATTGTTTGCAAAGGTATGATTTTGAGAGAGGCACAAGAAACAGTACAAATTTACATAATTCAGCTCAGGGAACTGACTTCCACACCAGGTCATTTAGTCTAACCCTGAGGGGCATTTAAAAATCAGGTTAAAAAAACAGCAAAGACATAATAAAATGATAAAAAGCAACTGTTAAAATGTCCAGGTGCTTCCAACAGCCACTGAACTGAGCATAGCTGTTTTTGAAGTTCTGACTAGAGGAAATCATTCTGTGCTGCTTTCAGAGCCCATGAAAACATCCATCCATCTTCTTCTGCTACAGTGGAATTGAAAATGTGAATTTACTGCTGCCACACCGTGTTATAAAAAATAATTAAACAAACCAACACAACTATGATTGCTCAGAAATGTTATAATAAACAAAATTATTGGACCAGAACTTCACGTTATGTAGGGATCTGAGTTTTGATGAAGTAGGTCTTTTGTGATTGGTCTTTTGTTTTGTGCTAACTTCCTTAGTAGAGCTGGGCGATATAAGATTTTTTCATATCACAATATGTTTTTTTCATTTCAGGCGATAACAATATATATCACGATATAAGCCGAATTACTATATTTGTAAGATTTAAATGTGCCGTTGCTCACAAGTAAAATGTGAAATAATCAGCAGCTTGTTTTGATTTAAATATTTATTTCCCATAATAAGTTCAGCAGGGTAGATGTACTTAAGGAACATGAGACTTTTTCAGATAAATAGGCAAATATTGCAAACTACACAAAAGGCACAAAGCATTTAAGTTTCAAAATAGAACAAACAAAACGACTAAAAAAATTTCAATTCCACTTAGAAACAAAATATTGATTCTAAAAATAAATCTTAGTTTGTTTTACAGAAGAACAGACAAAGTTTTGTCAATATCAAATAAACTGAGAACTAAAAGGAAATTCTCAATCTTTCCTTGTTGTATAGCTTAGCTTTTCAAACAGTTTTAAAATAAAGATGCTAACTGAACATTCTTCATATATATATATATATATATATATATATATATATATATATTTTAGGGGTGCAACGATACACAAAATTCACGGTTCGGTTCAGTTCGATACTTTGGTGTCACGGTTCGATATTTTTTCGATACAAAAAATGTTCATGCTTTTTTAATTTGTCATTTATTAAAATTATAAATATATATTTTAACTCAAAAGTACAGTTTTTAAATTTAATGTTGCTGAAACGACAAAGTAATAAAAAAAATAAATATCTCATGGAGAAATCCCTCATCTTTGGAAAAGAGAGTTTATTACAGAGAAATGGCTCTTTCCAAAATAAAAGCTATACTATAGCTTCTTCTGGGGTATACTCTCAGCAGCATATTAAACATATCAGGTCCCCATAAGGAGAATCATGTGCTAACGGCTGTCTAAATGACACGGGTAAAGTTTGTAGCATGCGTGCTTGTTGTTTTTGCCTGCTTCCACTTGTCTTTGCACTAGGATGATGTCGGCGTAAATGTGCAGTCATATTCATTGTGTTCCCACTAGTGCTGTCAGCGTTAATCTGAAATGACATTAACGCCACAACACGGCAAATCTCCGTTAACGAGCTACCGCGGATCGCCCAGTGCGTGGGGCTGGACAGCGTCAACACGTTAACGAGCAAACTGCGCTAATGCAGTAGTTCCCACCCATGTAATTGAGCATTGCCTGGCACATCCGACATACTGTTTTACTTTTGTCCATGATACGTTTACCTTCAGGGTCATACTTCACATGAAGACCGATATAGTTCCAAAGGCCATATCTGAATGAGGGTGGGGGAGGTTCAATTTGCCATGCTGCAATGAGCTAAGCTTCTGTCTTGCTAGCTTGCACTGCGCTCAGTGGATCTGTGCTCGACAGTGCAGCCTAGGCGGAGTAGTCGAACGCAGATCCACTGAGCTCTCAACACAGACAGCATCGTCAGAAGAAAAGTTGATAAAATAAATTAAAAATTTTGTATTGTTCGATACACATGCATACCGAACCGAAAGCGCTGTATCGAATGGTTCAATATCGATACGAGTATCGTTGCACCCCTAATATATATATATATATATACTTTAGTCTGACAAAAGCCGAATGACGAATTAGTGCTTTCAGTCAGAGATTGAGCATGCACCGGTTTATTGTATTTCCAGACTTGCTTTCGGCACAATTTACAGTGCGCGCTACTCTGTTTTTTGTCAGACTTGAAATAGCCAAAATACCTTCACACTACGGAACTTCTATGGCCCTTCCGTTCAACAATCTCTCCGGAATTGGAACCATCATCTGTTTTCTCTTCGGTAACTTTCGGTCACGCTCTCGGTTGATTTTTCTCTAGTCGGCACACTCATTTCCTCCATTAGCCGGGCGGCACGGCGGCTGGCTGCTTCCCAAACAAATACACATGTGCGGCTTGGCACTTGTGCTGTACGTAACAAGTAACGTGACGTGGCTGTGATTGGTTTGGCTCTGCGCTACTTAATTTGGATTGGCTGTTCTTTTTTTTTCTTTTTTTTAAGAGAGCAAGAGAGATGAGGTCTATCGCAATAGTTTAATTTTTCTATCGAGAAAAAGTTATTTCGCAATACATATCGTTATCGTTCTATCACCCAGCTGTATTCCTTAGGAAATGAGTAAGCCTTTGGGGAGAAATACAGCAAAGCCATGTCCGATTTAAATTATCTGTGTGCTGAGTGGATGTTACACATAACCACTTGAGGCACATTATTTGCATGAAACTGTTCACAAATGCATGACAGATCTATTTAGTTAACTTTCAGCAGTACTTTGCTAATTATTAACTCAATTCCTTTCTAGAAACAAGTATAAGCACATATAAGTATATAGTAATTTGTTGCAGAAACTTTATTTTAATTTTTTTTCAATGTTCAGTGCTTATAATGACATATACAACGAAAATGTCTTAAATTATTCAAGTTCTAAGTAAATATCAGATATCACCACCACGAGTGATATATCTAATTGCCTGATATAATCCTCATTCACCTTCGCCTGTCTCATGCCTCTCTTGTGTTTGTGAAGGCGCGACAGCAGCAGGCAGAACTCGCTCAGCAGGAATGGTTGCAGATGCAGCAGGCCGCCCAGCAGGCACAGATGGCGGCAGCATCTGCCACTGCTGCCCAACAGGCCGGTTCCTCTCAGGATGAAGACGAAGAGGATGACATATGATCCCAGGATACCGTTCAGCTTGTCCGAATCCCTTCCCGGGACAGTGTTGGCGGGCAAACCTCCCAGTGCTGTTGTTGACAGAGACTTAAGATGTGTTTGACCGCTGGTGCACATCAGTGACACAAGGAAAATGCACATTTGGTATTGACAGTGGAGATGGAGTTGGAGGGGGATGTCAACATGATGATACCAGAACCTGAAATTTGTTTGGTTTGAAAAGCTGTTAATAAAATTTTGATGATCCCCCCCCCCCCCCCCCTTTTTTTTTAAGTTACTTCCGTTTAATTATGTCTTGATGTTATGTTGTGAGTAATTTGTAGATTTCTGGGTGTACTGTGGATGCACTGAAGGCACATTTCACTGAAGTTTGGTGATGGTGCAGCAGGTGTTTGCTCTTTCAGGTACTGCACCAACTAGCTTGTTTATTTCAACCATAGTGCTAGATAACAATCAGTGGTGTAGGCGAATCGCTCCTGACGACTCCAGAGCATCTAATTCCTCTTCTCTTGTCTTTGCCATTTTGTCAAAAAGGGTTTTCTTTACTCCTCTGTGGAGTTATTTGTTCGACAGTGGAAGGATTGAGGGGGCGTGAATATTGAAATTGTACTATTAAATAATGAAAAATACATTTTTGTTTTAGCTTATTCAGAAACGTTATGTTGTTTCATTTCTACCTTGAACTACACACAGTATTGGTTCTTAGCTGCACCTTTGAAAAACTGAATATTTTTGTCTGATAGAACCAAAGATAGACTAACAGCCCAGAGTTTGTGTTTTGTTTTCTTTTTAAGGTGTAGGTGCTACTGTGATTCTCATTGCTGACTCCAGATCAGTGTGAATAATGTTAAATATTATTAACCTATAACTTTGTAAGACGCTTTGATATCGAGGCCAGATTTGTTATTTCCCTTTTCCTTGGGTGCAGTATCAAACATTTGCATTGTGACTGGTCAATCCTCAGTGTAAAGATAAGTAACCTAGTTGTGATACACATTCACTTGCCTATACTACAAAGTTGTATTCTTTAAGCAATAAAGGAATCATGTTTTATAGACCAGTGTTCTCTGATCTTTTTAATGCCTAATGATTCCACCTCCTGTCCCTTCTGCACACGCTCTGTTTGAGCCTGATGTCTGGCATATCCCATATGAGAGTCAGATGTGTGTGAGCAGGTAGATGAGCTTCAGTGGAGCACTTATCTTGTCTGGACAACACTTTCTTTTTATATTTTTTTACCCAAAATATCTCTTACAAATGGCAGGAGCGGTCATAGAGAAGATGAGCACTAAAAAGTTGGTTTTATTTGTTTTCTTCGTTTTATTATTCCAAATATTTTCCATCTTGGTTGGAGCATTGATATGTAAGTAGATGATTTTTTAAAACATTTTTAAATTTATTTGCAAATAATGTTTTCTAATAATTATTTGGAGTAATTTATCTTATTTAATCTTTGTTATGTGCATTTAGATGGGCTTATATGTTACTGCACTGCAGATTCTACTCAGCCAGCCAATGAAAGCTGGCGACCTTCCTTTAACGTTCTCAATGATTTCCTCACTGTTTTCAAATTTGTACCAAGTTTCTTATTTTTATTTTCAAAAAATATCATTTTTTGTTCAAAGTGTTATTTAATTTTTAGAAATAGAACTAAATTACCATTATTTTATAGAAAAAAAAATTCAACCTGGGTTTGGTGTTGTGGTGTACAGGCATGTCTCTGTCTAAAAATGATTACAGTATAATTTGTCTCACTTTTTTCCACTTTCATTTACATATATTTTAATGATCTTTAGGAACCAGTGCATAATTTTAAGTACTGGTAATTACACCCCGAAATCAGAAGAACTACATGCTTGATGTTACACCATAGGTCGTGGGCTCTATATTCAAATTTTTACTGAGACTGGAAGATCTGCATGAATTGTTTATAATAAAATTACAATGTACTCTAAAAATTAAACATTTATTTAATTTAAATTCTTGATTGCAAGCAGTTTAGCTTGTTTCTACACCTGGGTGAACAGTTTTGCATCTTGTATTTAGAGTTTCCTTATTTAATTATATTTATAGTTTTTGCATGGAGTTTCTTTGCACATACTGTATATTTTTTTTATTGCTTGTGTGCTTTTGAGCTACTCAGCTTGATTGTAAATGCAGGATAGCCCTCAATGATTTCAATTTTAGGAAAATGAAGTCTAATTCACGTTATTTTTGTGTTGGAAGCGCTCTGAAAAACACATTTTCCCAATGCTCTTAATACTTAAGCTTTAGTCTGTCTTTTTTCATAATATATCTCTGATTTCTTTTATGATAGCTCCCAGTCCTACCACTGCAATCCGCTACTTGGCCACCAAATGCATCAGTTTCCACCGGACACGTGCTTGGCTCATGCCATGGGGCTCGAATCGATGCCAGCAGGTCCACAGTTTTGACGACCCTTTGGCAAAAACGCTCGATGCCAACGACATTGTTTTTGCTGTGCATGTACCCCTACCCAACACTGAAATGAGTCCGTGGTTTCAATACATGCTGGCTGTTCTGCAGTTTGACATTGCATTCAAAATGATAAATCAGATTGGTAAGACGTGTGTTTTGTCTTTGTTAGAAATGTAAATAGTGTAGTTTCCTAGTTACAGTGGGTTTCTAATAAAATGAGCAATTTTCCTACCTGTGTAGAAGACGATGCGGTCATCACTATCGATGCCCGTCTGGCATACAGGGACGACATGACGTCTGAGTGGACCACAAAATTTCACTCGGTGGAGCAAAGGCCACTCAGGTGCACATTTGCAGTATCCAAGGTAAACCTGCATGACTCCATGTTATACACAGAAATGAAAAATTGTTACATTTTTCTCTGCTTAGTGAGGAAAAACTCAGTGTTGTTTCAGACGTATGAAAACGAAGGGCGCTTTTATCACTGTGACCCAATACCATTCATGGAGCTGGGAAGTGTAGCCCACAAATATTTTTTAATGAACCTGCGTTTGCCAGTGAATGACACAATGAACGTTGGCATCGGGGAAATAAAGGACATCCATGTAGTGGTGAGTGTAATTTCTACACGTTAACTTCGGTTACACAGCATGTTGTGTTTGAATTAATCTCCAAAGGCTAAAAGTTTCGCACTCTAACATCTGATGACCCTCCTCTTTCTCAGGACATCCACCAGAATGGAGGCTTCACCAAAGTGTGGATCAGCATGAAGACTGTGTTCAGTCCCTGGATATCAGTGGCTACAGTTTGGTACTGGTACAGGATTCGACTCTTGGCGAGACCTCCGGTCCTTTTGGAAAAGTATGTTTTGGCTAGCCTGCATGTGGAAAGAGAGATTAAGAGTGACATTTTAACATTTAAGTATATTTATGAATTTTATTTCATAATACTGAGTTGAATTTTAATAATTTCTCAAATGATAAAAAACAATGTAATAATAATAATAATATTACTACTACTGCTCCTACTACCACTAATAAGAATAAGAATATTTAATTTTGAGCACTTTAGGTTGCGATTGCTGCCTCTGCGGACTGATTTTATTGAGATTTTATTGCAGACTGAAACAAAATCATCTTATTTAAAAGGTAGAGTGAAGTTATACAATACAGCTACTTGTAAGGAGCTCCTGGCTCCTTTATACTCAATGAGAACTTAAAACTGCAAGTAAACCTTCTGGCATACTTTTAAGAGCTTGTTTTTCAGAAGTCCAACATACTTCTGTGTAGCATTTCCAAGCAGAGGAAATGAAAAGTGTTTGATCTAAAGTGCATGATTGCCTAGAGCTAGGTCATTGCTCCATTTGCAATAGAGCAGAAGGAGTTATTTGTTAGAGTGGATGTAAGTGTTTCTTTCACTGATGTATTTGTTCTGCTCAGGGTAATTTTTGCTCTGGGCCTCTCAATGGCCTTCCTGGACATGCCGGTGGAGTGGCTGTCCATGGGCTTTGAGTGGACATGGATGCTGCTGTTTGAAGATGCCCAGCAGGGCGCTTTATACTCTGTACTCTTCTGTTTCTGGATAATCTTCTGTGGTGAACACCTCATGGTTAGCAGGTCTTTCTTGTTTGCTGTTGCACATTTCTCTGCACTTTCCTGCCAGTTGTTACTTATTCTTTCATTCATTAAATCACCAGGACCAACGTCAGAGGAATCGCCTCTCAGCTTATTGGTGGCAAGTTGGGCTTGTGGTGTTTGGATCTTCTGTTCTTCTCATATTTGACCTGAGTGAAAGGTAAATGTTTTTCATTTTTTGTGTTATTAGTGTGGATTTAATAAAAAAGTAAGTTGTTTTCTCTCTTACCGAAGGGGGGTTCGTTTGAGCAATCCATTCTACAGTGTGTGGGCGTCAGAATCCAGGAGTAAGGTTGCAGTATCCTTCAAATATCTATTCTTTATTATAAAAAGTAATTTAGCAGTCAGGCTACCATTAACATCCAAGAGTTTTTTCTTATCTGAAACCACATATTACCTTCATTATTGTGGCAGGAATTTCTGTTTGCCTTTATTTCTTCTCCCTGTGTCGCATGGTGCACTGTGTGTTCAGAACCATTAGTGGGAAAATGCAACAGCTTCCTACAATGCCAGAGACTCGGAGACTGCGCTATAAGGTTTGATATCAAAATCACAAAAGAAAAAGCAGTGAATCTGACAAAAAGAAAGAGCTTTTTATACACTAGATTATGCAGAAATTCTACTTACTTTACTGACTGTAGGTGTGCTTTCCCCCCCCAGGGTATCATTTTCAGGTTTAAATTTTTAATGCTGGCAACACTCACATGTGCTGCTCTCACCATCATCTTCTTCATCTTAAATCAAGTAAGTTTTAACCTTCTAAGGAGCACCAGTTTTAATTGCAGTTTGTTCTTCTTTAAAATATGTTTATGATTTGTTATTTGGACATGTTTGGGTTTCTTAAAAATTATTTCAAATATTCTTATTTTTTCAAATAGGTCAGCGAAGGTCATTGGCACTGGGGAGACTACACTCTCCAAGTCCACAGTGCTTTTCTTACAGGAATCTATGGCATGTGGAACCTGTATGTTTTTACCATTATCTTCCTCTATGCCCCCTCACACAAGCACAACAAGAAGAAGTCAGGAGACACTCAACACACAGGTGCGTAACAGTTCTGTTGTTTGGTCAGAATCCAGTTTAGCGAACCGATGGCAAGAGATATTTGCTTTGTAAATATGCTGGAGGTGTTTGTCTGAGATTATGTTGCAGATATGACAGACAAGCCCGAGAGCCAAGATACACAGCTGACCTGTGGAGAGCAGGGGCCAACAGAGGTCTACAGGATCACTGGGAAGGTGGCTGAGGAATAGCTGCTGGGCTCGGTTTAGTTTCGGGACATTTGTGGTGTTATCTTTTAATTTGATGTTACTTGCCAGAGTCTTCTACACTGTCGAATGTACAAGTGAGCCATTGTACAATACTGTACCCTTTAACAATGAACGTGAACAGACTGGGGAAAACAAAAGCTACAGGAAGCTACAGTATAAGGAAAAGTGAGGAAAGCTTGAATATTCAAAGTTAGATTCACTGGAAGGTCAGACCTTAGAGGCCTCCAAAAGCTGCTTATTTTAAACTTTGTGACCATGGGAAAAATAATTAAAGCATGCTATAAATTGAAGTTCTTATTGTTATCTAGCAGACATCTTCTACGTGGTATGACAGGAAATTTGTTAACTTGTGACTCCCCTTATGTGACTATGTTGTTACAACCTCCTATAATGTAGATTTGCTTCCTTAAACTTGTAATGAAAAGAAAAAGTGGCCAATCTTTTCAATCTTTGTATCTTTGCAAAATGCCAAAATAAATCTAAATTATTTGTTAAATACTTGGTTGAATACTTTATATATATACAGTATATGGCTCAACGAAGTGCATGGACAGTTAAACATTTCTTCACAATTTTTCAGGTTTTGTGCACATTCAGTCTAAAACACATAAATACCAAGATACAAAATACAGCTTTAATTTTTTTCATGTAAATAGTGAAAAAGCATTATGTGTGAAAGTATTATATATATACTTTCTATTAATAAAACAGTGCTCAAATTGCTTATTTTAATTTACTTTGCTACTGAATGTTTCTAGAGTTTATTACTTTATGCAAGAATGAGCTTTCATGACTGAGGTGCAGCTTAAGGTGGTAACAAACAAATGAATTAAATCATACATCTAGACCAGGGATCTCAAACATGCGGCCAAAGCGCCAGAACAGACCCACGTAGCCACCAGATGAAAAGTCTGAAAATTAGTCTGAAGCGTTCATTTTATAGATGTCTAAAATATTACCCATGGTCTGCCATAGCACAACAAAATAAGCTGATAAGAGATAAACCAAAAACAAAAAAATTTAGGTGTTTTTTCCAGCAAATATTTGATTATATCACTGAAAATTTCCTGCTTGTGTTACAGTACATCCACTGTCCTGTTTGTTTTTATTTATGGAGCAAAATCCGGGTAAAAGACTACTAGTACTGTATCTGTAACTTTAGACATTTATTTCCTTAATTGTGGTTAAAACCCGAGGAGTCTAGCTAACAGCTCTCTTTATCTACAATAACAGCATTTCTTTAATGTGGAAAAAAACCTGAGGCCTTTTGTTGGAATGGCATGTAATTTTCTTCATCATCTCAGACTGTTCATCTGCAAGATGGTTTATGGAATGTAAATGTTTTCAGAATGTGCTAAAACCTATACTAGAAGAAATAAGAAGAGTTTTAAAAAATGTTTATTTGGTTTATTTATTTTTAGATTTTTATGCAGTTGTTTTACTGGTGAAGTCAGTAGATGAAGCTCTGTGAAGTCCATGAATTAAATTTGACACCACCGAGCCAGATAAGTAAGTAAAATTAGTTGATTTGCTTACCAGTGCTTCAGGTATCACTTGGATATATATATATTATTGATAATTTTATAGTTTACTGATGCAGCATGATGCAGATATTCTTATATCCTTAATATTATTTCAAATTACTCCTGTGAGGTCTGAGAAATAACCTAACCGTCTCTAGCTATACTAGAATGTGTCATTTTTGGCTTTTGAAATTTGTTCTCTGGGTATTGACAATCGGGAGACAAAATTAAAGGGAAAAAACTATTTCTGACTAATGAAAATATTTGTATTTTTTATTTATCAAGATTACAAAAAAAAACCCAAAACCGCACTTCATACTGAAAATATATTTATGGCAAATGCAGGATAATGTTGAAGCGTGGATCACCTGCATTTCTACATTTTGAATATCTCAGGTGCAGGTGTATCACAATCAGGATCCTATGAATTACCATCTGTATAAGCCCCCGACAGGGGGCGCTGTTGCCTTGTCCAAACATTAGGAAACGGCGTGTAGTCCTGCCCAGCAGCAGCCAACAGCAGATGACTGAGCGCGTCTCCCGTCACTGCGCTTTCACCTCCACACGGCTGAATGTTTGTTTAATCCGAGCTGAAACTTTTCAGTCGACATTTTTGTCGAGTTGCGGGAGCTTCGTGCGGGATTATTTCATGGCTCGAATTTGAAACCACCACCCCAAAACAAACAAAACAACCACATAAAAAACAAAAACAAAACAAAGGAACAAACCCGTTTTTGGATCCGAGAGGCCAGGTGAGTATCAGTACAGAGATTACATAAATAATCTTTCTTCATTCTGCTGTGTCCACACTGCTGCTGCTTTTAATAAACGCCAGATGGTAGACTGTGACTTCCAGTCCATTAACCTGAGGCAACAACCAGTGTAAACACGAGGTAAGAGTATGGGAAAGAACACTTTGCAGCTTTAAATGGTTGGCAAAATTTATTGTGCAAATACATGGTTGGTAAACAGATGTTTCAATCAGCGGTTAGGATTCTTCTCCTTTTTTTCAAGAGGAGACATGAGTGATGTCATGGCGATATTTCTGAGAAAACATGCTGGATAAATCTCTGTGAAGGTCAGCGAATATTTGAGAGATTTACAAGTATGATGGAATATTACACTTCTTGGAAACCCTACCTGCAGCAGGGCTTTCTTTGAATTTAACAGCGCCAGTATTACAACAGTGTAGAAACACTACAGCGTGTTGTGGAAAGTTATCATACTGTAGGTTATCAGGGTCAGAGCGGGGAAACTGATGCTCTTCTTTTTAAACGTAGTTCAGTAAATGTGAATGAAGTGCTTTATTAGAGCTGCAGTAAACAGTAGATTAACATAGTCTGTTTAAACTTCTCTTTAACTCAGACATGTGTTTCGGGAGGAGTTGCTGGTCGGAGTAGCAACACTCCATTATAATATCTGACGTTCCAAGCGGTGTATTTCTAAGGTGAATGTGCTCAGCTAAAATCTGAATTTAAGATGTGTATCATCTGTGAAGTCGCATTCTTAACGCCTATGCATTGCACAAACTCTTGGACTGGACTTTTAGTAATGTAGATGATAGACTGATTTATGATTTTCCAATGAGGTAGGAGATACATTAAAAAATAACTAGAGTTTAGCTTTTATTTAAATGTTAATAAGTGTTTAAGAGTATTTTTAGTACTTACATTTATTTGGTATTAATCCCTTTCTGATTTCTGATCCGTTTACTCCACACAGTATCTGTTTTGTGGATAATATGAAGACCTGCACTAGTCTTTAGTCTTTTTTTCTGACTTTGAAGACTGCAGAAACAGAGTAGAAGACAAAGAATTGCATATGACTGAGTTGTGCAAAAGCTTCTGACATTTTGCAACATCCAACTGTCAGGAAAACAAACACGCCAGCAATGATAAAAGGAAGTCTGAGGCACATAATTCCCATGTATTGAATAATTTGGAACCACTTCTGGATTCCCATCCCATTTTCTTTGCTTTTTCTTTCCCATCCAATTGGCAAAACTAGTCTCAGTTTACTAACTGAGCTAGTAATCTATTAACTCTCAGTTAATAGCTTTTTTGTTTGTTTTTGTAGCTAATGTGACAGGTAATGATGATCATTTTAAATACATATTGATCAAGATTTTTAATACCTGGAAATCCATCTGCAGTATTCAGCAGTGTTTTAGTGTTAGTCTGTCAGACTTTTTAAATGAATAAAGGGATGCATTTGAACATTTTGCATTTAGGGGGCATTCAGTTGAATCTTTTTTGTTGAGCAAATGTTTGGTCCACCCCAAAGGAAAGTGCAGCATGCCAAAATCTAATATAAAAATTGAGTGTAAAACTGGCAAAATTTTGATCAAAACAGCTGTCTTTTACACTGCATAAACAGATGCTACATATTTTTATAAGAGCTACACATGTTTACTTTCTTTCAGTAGTAAGATTTTTCTTTCAGTAGTATGATGACGTTTCTGTGAGATAATTTTGGTATGGCTGTGTTATTATTGAACCTGTGAGCATGTTTGGGGAGAGCATGCAACGTAACTCTGTGTGTCCATGAAAAATGATTTTCATCTTTCAGGAGAATTATCTTGTCATGGCTTCTGGCAGTCCAGTGTGACTCCACCTGAGTGCATTTGTGGTGCTGACGTGGGTATGGCCATGTTGCCTGGTTACCCCACACTTACTGGTGCAGACCTTAGCGTGGTTTAATCTCGTGAGAAGGTCCCCCCTACCCCCCTTCTATCCCTTGACTCAAATTCCACGCTCAGCCTCTGGGGAACTCGTCTGTGCGTCACAGCTCTGGTCACAAAGACCTTTAGAGAGAAGTTCCAGTCAACACAGCACAGTCGCCGCCGGCACCCTCAAGCTGTTAGTCCACAGCAATATGTGAAAAATGTCCTCCTGCTTTGACGTATGTCAGAGCTCTCTTAGCCTCCTCACTGGAGCGTGTCGCAGTGATGAAGGTATTATACCCTCAACGAGGAGAATATGTCGCACGTAAGAGGGCTGCTTAGTGCACAAGGCATTAACTGCTTATCAGCAAGTGATGAAAGGCTTTCACAATGAGCTTTGATGACTTTACCTCACAAATACTTTCCATTTTTAAACCGATAGTTAGTTACATGCACCCTGTAATCACAGTGTTGACTCTCTCTCTGTCTTCAAGCAAAATGTGGCATTTCTGAAAACTGTGTGATGGCCACCAGGCAGTGTACTGTTCTATTTAAAGTTATTAGATTAGAGAAGGGCTTTTGTTATTAATATTGTAATATTCTGACCTTCTACAATAGAACCAGTGTAGTTCTTAATCAGTTAATCAAAATCAGACTGTTGTTCACACAGCAGCTGTTTCCTCCAGATGTCACGGAGACAGTTAGAAGCATGTACATTTAACAGATATTTTAATGCAGGGAACTAGTCAGCTACAAGTTAATTGATGCAGGTATTCATCAAGCAGCAATTCATAAAGGTTCTGTAAGTGTAAGGATTCCCTTTTTTTCCAGTTTAAACCTTTATAAAAATACTTCTTATAGGATTTATGTCAATATTCGGATAAATAAATGAACAAAGATGTCACTTGGGATTGTGTATTCTTTTACTATTTGTGTACTTGGAAAGCAATTTTGAAATGAGCGCCCTATAATGGAACATTTCAGACTGAAATGCATGCACAACATTTAGGTGGTTTGATTGAACAAGATGATAGTGTAGTCAAATAAACTCTCTGTATATTTGACTATAACTGCTGTGCCACTTCAGTTCATTTATCTGTCTATAAACCATAGATGGTATGTAGAAGATGGATGTAGCCACCATGACGTCATCTGTTTTCGGGATTGTTGAAACCTCAATCTTGGCTTTTTTCTTTGTTGGATTGGCCCTGGAGGTTGTTGTTTTATCCAAACCAACTCACGCTCTCGTCTCTTACTTTGCCTTACTTGTTGCCTTTCTTGTTTATCCCAATTTTAGCATCTTAGAACATTGCGTGTTGAAATTTTATTACTTCTTCATTCTCATCAAAGATTCCTTTAATTTTCAAAATGATTTCCACCGAACATCTGCTGTAAACTCCTTTAGCGGGAGCAGAAATTGCAGCCTCATTGTTGTTTTTCCCATCCTTGTGGCAGGATTAACATCTCATCTGCCGCGTCTCCCCCTGACCCGCAGAGCAACACACAGACCCTGTGTGACAGTAGCCAGGTCACTTCTTAGTGTCACCCTGTGTCTGATCTCAGTGACATTTTGGGACTTGTCATATTGCTGCAGTGGGTTATTTATAGACACGTGCTTCGTTGTGCAGTTCTACATGATGTACAGCTCAACTGACAATTGCATAAACCAACTCCAGGACTGTGTGTGTGTGCTTTGATTTGATATTGAACATGTACTGTAAATGATGACTAAATAACAGTTACACATTTAAAGTGAATCCAAGTTAAGAGAATTTGTGCTTTTGAATAAATGGTACATTTAGTGTGAATGTTTGTCCCCAAAAACTCTACATGTGAAATTAATTAAAAGAAAAACATGAATGAATGAAATCACTCATAAAAACAGTGAAAAAGCATTACACCAATCTCGGCATGTGTGTGCTACCAGAGAGAAGTGTCACTTCAGATAGATGCTGTGCAAAAACTTTTTATGTTGTATTTAATTGTTGCATTTGTTTCAGTTAAGAATATTATTTATATATTAATTCTTATATACCAACTCTTCCTGAGTATTGCTCAGGCTTTTAGAACGAGTGTATGATGAATTACTACTGTGGAAAGAAAATAATAAACAGTGGAAAGTACTAAAAATATTTGAGGATATCTGTTCCTTACTTTAAACCACCAAGTCCTGCCTCCTCTCTGTTGTTGGGACAAACTGCCCAGACACAGAAAGTTCTCTGACTAAAGGACTGGCCATCTAACTGGTCTCACTGGAATGTGGTAATGAATGCAAGTAGAGCAGTGGGTTGGGTATACCCCACCCACCACTGCTTCACATTTTGTCCTAAATGATGTGGAAACTAGTGTCAGAGGGCTAGCATTCATTAATTACACTGTGGGAGCTCACAGCTCTTTGTTTGGCCTCATCTGGAAGAAATGGTAAACATGAATCCACGATTGGCTAATTTTTGAAAAATAATATTTTCTTTGCTTTTTCTTTCCAGATTTATGCTGCCCACTCAGACAGAAACACCAAATACATGCTCCCTGAGAACATTTTGCATACAGGTCTGTGTCCTTGTTTCCAGGCTGCCTCCCATCTTTAAAAAAACTATTGCCACCAGCCATTTCTGTAATTGCAAGGTGGCTCAGGTTGCAAACATTGTTTCGCCAGCCTATTCATTATTAATTAGGCACAGCCTGTTTGAGTATTTCATATCTTCAGACTTAAGGACCATCTGTGAGGTGCTGCCCTCTTGTGTTTAGAAAGAGTCTACACTGTATCTTCTTATATTCTTAAATCATAGCGGATTGCTCTTTAGGGTTATGACTTGGGTCCTACATTTACAAAAAGGCATCACAGGTGTGGAATTTGTAAGATACAAATACATGCTACTGATTGCATTACTGGTAATGTATGCTTCAAACACAGTGAAACATAACATTTATAATTTGTTTCACTTAACTGTATGAAATTGGATCTTACTCACCCCTGCCCCTGTTTTCAAGCATCCAACTTTATACTGGATAACCCCTTTAATATGAATTTACTGTGAGGGCCTTAAATGGTCTATTTTCTGAGTGGTTCTTCATTTAATATTAGAGGGGAAAAAATGTGAAACTTTTCTAGATTCAGGCCAGAAAGAAGAAAGGAGGAAAAGTCTGTACACGTTTTCGCTCCGAATAATATCAGTACTTAAAACATTTCTACAAAATCATGATTTAGATCCAAAGAATCTTCTCTAACTAGAAATAGAAGCTGTTTTGATAGCATTAATGAATGAATTTCTCTAAATAATTACCTATGATTAGGTGCATTGGATACTTACTTGAGCTAATGTTTGTTATTTTCTTGGTCAGGAAAATATGCACCTAAATATAATAAAAAAATATCTTGGCTAATAACTCAGTTAAAAGTATACTACACACAATAAAAGTCTCAGGTTTGCCAATCAATACACATGTGCTTATAAGGAAACACTCTGTTCTTTGTTCCTTGTATCTGTTTTAATTAAGAGATCTACTGCTAACACAATATCAATCTAGGAAATGAAAGGAAAAAAAAGCTAGCTTCAGATTAGTTTCTCTGTGGATACCTTCTTACAGATAGTTGTATGACTCATTTCTACAAATTTCCCCCACATGGTGGCAGTATTATACAGTCTATAGGTTTGTCCTTATGCTAGGCGTGAAATAACCCTTTCGTTACTGCAGCATTTTGAAGGTCTGTTAAATTAATAACTGATGTAGAAACCACTTTGTTTTTCCTTTTTGCTTACGCCATTGAAACACTGAGAATCTGAAATGTCCCACACTAGGACCTCCATAAACATGCACATCTGCTCATTTTTTGCAGCTGTGTTGGGACTCTTGTGTGTGAATACTCATGTGTTGTGCAGAGTGACCCTGTTAAGAACTTTGCATTTGTTAATAACGTGTAGGTTTTTTACATGTTTTGTGTAGGGGTACAACACAAACCTTTTGTCTTTATAGGAACCTGTGGGTGTATAGTGAAATTTATGGTGTGTAATGTAAATTACCGTGCAATTTTTGGGGGCAGCCCCTCAGGAAATAAAAGCTTTTAAATCAGTTGTAGGTCCAAAGTAAGTACTTTTAAAAATATATCAGAGTGCATTCACCTGAATTTAAATCAAACAGCAAGTGAAAAAAGGTGACCCAGTCTACATGCAGGTGTTAAACAAAGGCTCTTTTTGCCTGTGTGCAGGTGTGTTATTAATTGGCTGCAGGGCTTCTGTCTTTAGTCTGTCCACTGTGCTAACAGAAACCTTGTGGGGCAATGTCTGCATTTGGTGGGACTATCTTGGTTCCTCATTAACTGCTTCAATTTCTAACACCTTTTTTTTTTTTTTTTCTTACTGAGCAGGTTTAATGTTAGATCTTAGCTGAACACAGCAGTTCACTGTGCAAGCGTCAGGATGCATGAAAATTGGGGCTTGGCGGTTTTTGATTGACAGTGTGTGTGTTTTTATATGTGTAGGAGGTTTTTTCACATTTACTTAATTATTTCTGCACCCACGGGAGATCCCAGGCCTCTTCAGTCATGTCCTCCATCCTGTTTCGTAAGCGCCTGCTCATATATGGGCATCTTCCTTCCTTCTCCTCTGTTGCACTGTGTCTACTTCCTGAACAACAACCCCACCCCTCCCTTCGAATCTCCCTCTCACCCCACAATCACTTACTGTACACGCAAACATGCACGCACACTCCTACTCATGCCGGTTAGCAATGGGCTGAGGCAGGAGTGGCCGGCCCCTCTGCAGGAAGTAGTTTGCTCACCAGTTCTCATGCCGGGTAGCACTTATTTTGTACTTTGCTTTGCGAAGTTTTTTTTTCCCTCTCAAGTCGCACATTCCATGCTTCAAGTTGTTTCTTGGAAAACGTATTTGAAGTGTATGGGAAGTGAATGCGTTCGATAGCATTTCTTTTTCATCTAGACTTTCTTTTGCACTGATCCCGTGTTCCCAGAAACTGCAGTGTACACAGTATTTCCTGTAAAAATAAATCATATTCTAACAGAGATTTAAGTTCTAGTGTTATTTATGTACCTCTAACACAGACTGGCGTTCACTGGGTGGCCTTTGATTGCCCCGAAGGCTTGCAGATGCCACTTGAGATTAGCTCTCCTATCTGCAGAACTATAATGTAGACACATGTTGGCTTTGAAGTAGGACAAACAGATTCATCAAGTTTGCAAGTCAAAGAACACAAAGTCTCAGAAGTGTGCAGCTGGGGCTACTTCAGCCACTGATTCTACTTGCTCCTTGTTTACCTGTAAAACCCTTTTCAGTGGGAACCATATGCATTAGACTAATACTATAAATCTACTATGTAGTTTATTGTTAGCACAGGAACCTTCTCCATGGCATGCTTTGTGGGAATAAAACAGAACGTCCAGTCTACCCATCATTATGTAGACATAAAGCCACAAATGAATTATTGCTACAGTTTCAGATGTGTAATTACAATGCCGCCCTCTTGTTGCTCCCGGTGACATATCAGCTTAGTCAACAACTAGGTCACTGCATATCCAGTTTCCATCAATAGAATTTTCATACAACTGCCAGCTTCTCTATCTGTGAAGGTAATTTCAAGTATTACTTGTATGCATTCCTTATAATCTCTAGGGATGGCAAGGTACTTTCTAAGTTTAGATTGAAATATCTCAGCTATTATTGAGTGGACTGGCTGACATGAAGTGCTGCGCACGCATGCGTGGTTCAAGAACTGAATACATTCTCCAGTCTGCAACAACAGATAGTTGTTTTCTAAAGATGAACTGAAAGATGATCCACTGCCATTTCCTTATAGAAAAATAATTGTAAATAATGGTTGACATGGTAAACATGATCCGTTTCAATATTAGAACATCAACATTATGTGGGTAGGTTAGCAAGATTTTTGTAATTACCCCAGTTGCGGACTGTGTAAATCCTCATGAAGGTACTAACACGGCAATAGGCAGTTTAGCTGTGTCCACACAGGAAGCGTTCAGTTGTCCCTGTACTGCATATCTGATGATGTAGTAATGATCTTCATTAATCAATGCATGCAGCTGTCTACACAGGCTCCATGCATTGTTTTGCTCCATTTCTATCCTTGGTACACATATAAATGCAACTAAAGGCATATTTTTATCCTGCAAATCTGTGTTCCTGTTTTTTTTTTTTTTTGTTGTTTTTTGAGCATGCAGCTATAGTTCACACCAAACATGGGTGACTTCCCTTGTAGAGACAAAGCAGCAGCTGCTTGTTTTCATACGTATCTGTCATTGTACATGCTATTGTATAGAAGGTATTAGAAAGTGCTTCTGCATAGCAACAAATGTGCCCTGTTTAAAAAAAAAAAAAAAAAAAAAAACCAACCCTCTAATCATGGTTTCAGGGCCCTGACAATAAACAGTGCACACAGGCTGCTTTATCTGTTCATGTGCTGTGGTGTCCACTTTGAGACGCTCCTGTGCCACATGTCTGCCAGACGAGAATTCCAGCCACCCTGATCTTTGCTGCGGAAGCCGTTCAGGGAGTGTTGGCGTCCAGTTAACAAACATAAGGGTTTGGCAGTTAAGAGAGGGAGGCCAAGCAGCCGTCAGGATGTCATCCTGCCCAGAAACTCTGCCCAGCCACTGGTTACATGCCTGGGATTCTTTTGTACAAGCTGCTCTTTCCTGCTTTGATTTTTTTTTTGTCCTAAAACATTTTCCTCTACCAGACAGTGGCACAGCGAAATATTTTCCAGTCCAGAAATAAGTTGCTTTTAATTGCATTGCCTTACAAGTATACACTTGGTGGTCTGTGCTGCTGTAAAAATGTGCCTTTGATTGACATTCATTAGAGATGAAACAGGGTGGTATGCAGCTCAGCACTGCAGCCACGTTCCATTGCAGTTGCACTGTTCTCAAAACAAACCGCTCCAACTGGTGCGCACATACTTTCCCTGTGAGATCCTGGTCGGTGCTTTGAATGAATACAGCATTATAATGCTCCAAAATGCATGACTGAAAAAGGCTCAGTCACCATCTGAACTCTCTGCACTGGACTGGGTTTGACTATCATATCATGTAGGTCGTGTAGACAGACTGAGGTAATCCGTTGGGAAGTTAAATTGCTTATTTTGGATAATAAGCAGTTTCTATTGCATGAAACTACAGATTTCTGCACTTTTGAAATCGCAGACCTGTCTAGGTCTTTGTAACCTAATGACAGCATAAATGCTCTTACTGATATAAATGCTTAATTGCCAAGAGATTATATATTCAAAAGCGCTCTGTTTAGCTTTCATTGTTAAAATCAATCTGCTGTCCTTCTCAGCAGAGAAGCAGCTGTGATTCACTTCTCGACAGTGACACAGCAGGTCAGAACATGTGGCAGAAAACTGACATTGAAGTTTTGAAGTTGCTGAAGATGCTGAGAGTGAAATGCAAATCAGTAATGAAATTATTCAAATTTGGTGTTCAAAAGTTGCTTTAACCTTACTAAATGTATGAAAAGTGAAAAAAGAAAGAATGAAGTGATAAAGTAATTAATTTTTAAATGCAAACTATATAATATTCTGCAAAAATGATTTTCTGTCCGTTGTGCATTGTTTAGGAACTAGAGGGGAAAATGTGAACTGCAGCTTGACTGGTTGGTGGAGGCAGTAAATCCTGTTTATTTGGTATTTTAACTGTCATGACTGGAAATGAGCAGTATCACTGACTGTCAAAGGCGTTCTGATCTATTGCTCAGCATGCTTCTGACATGAGCCAAACATGGTATGCATGACTACAACACAAAACCTACACTACATTGTAAAACCTTGTTAAAGCTGCAGTGCATGGAAATCTGAAAAAGTCTTATAATCCCTCCCTTCAATGCATTCTCTTTGGAAAGACGTACTACAGACTTCATTGTTTCTGTCTTGGAGATGAAGGCAGGAGGGGTTGCAGAATTCTTCTTATATCTTACAGAACTGGAATGACAATATTCTTAATGGTTATTATGAGATTACTGCACAATGACGCCATGTTTAATGGTAGAGCCAGTTAATGTGAAAGTGAGAACTGATTTTCCTTGTAGACTCTGAAGGTCTCTCTGTCCTTTGCCCAGTCAAAGATATGTGCCCTAACTAGTAAAGACGTGCTTTTATTTTCATTTTAGCTGTAACTATGTTATTAATGTAGCTGGTAAACATCTGGTGTCTATAACAAAACAACTTTTGTAAGTTGATAGAAAACAAAAACAGAGCTGAAAGAGTAACTCGCATACAAACTTAAAAAGGTATAAATATATGATCAGTATTTTTAATTTCTTTTTCAGGAAATCTGTTGAACAAGTGTAATCGCTTAACTGCGCTTTATAATTGCACCTATAAAATACATTTAAAATATTTATGGTTGAAAGTGTGAATGTTTAAGATAACGCATTATAAATGGACAAGTTAAAGACAAATGCTTAACTAAATAAACTAATGTACTTTCAAATAGTAATTTTGTTATTATTCTTATTATTTTTGGATCACTCAAAATGTCCACTGAGATTGCAGTTGCATTCAGACCAGTTAAACTTGCATTTCCTTGAAAACTAAATCCTCAGTGATGTGCTGTATAGGTTTTTGTCATCCTGAAACTTTCCCAAATGTACTTTGCCTCCTTGTGCAGAGATGGGCGAGGTGGATGTTTCGAATTCTTTCTCAGTTAATAATACCTGTTTCATTGCTGTCAACTCAGTGTATGCAAACTCTCTGGTAATAACGTGTTAGTCCAAAGGGCAGATTAGTAATGGGTTAGGACTGCAGGTTTACAATCAGGTGTCACGAGACATAAGCTGCAAGCACTTGTGTAGTGTCCCTATTAGGACACTTTTGCACGGTGTCCACCCTAGCTGCTCTTACGTCTGCAGCCTTGTCTTCTGCCTCTCCCACGGCTGTTCATTGTGTGCAGTTTAGTGCTCACTCAGCTCTGGGGTGCTCTAGAGTTCACCGGAGGGAGAAGAAGAGGGAGGTGGGAGAGTTGTTAGTGTGAGGTCAGAAGGCTGTGTTTTTCTTTCCCATCCCTAGCCTCTTTTTATGCCTCTCTGTCTTTTGTTCGTCATGATAAGCAGTCAGGTGGCAGCAGAAGTAGTCTCCCTGTCAGCCACTATCACTTAACACCACCATCTTCTCTCACTAGTGGGCATGTTTGATTACATCATGCGATTATATCAACTTCTCTACAGAAACCACAGGAAGCTCTCATTTGACTAAAAACCAGACTCTCATTTTATTTTTGCAGACAGTATTATATTTGCAGGTGGCAATCTGCCATGCAACATGGTATGCCATACCAGAATTAATTTTTTGGTTGCCTCAAAAACTGGCATGCATCCAATGCATGTTAGAGTCACTATGATTATTGACAACAAATTTTTTCCAGTTTATGAAAAACCAAAACATCAGCTTAGCGTAATAAAGAGAAGAGTTTTTCAAACTTCAAGTATTTGGTTTAGATTTCAAAAACACCCATAAAAGATGTAAGCTGCTCGACCTGTTTTTGTTTGATATTGGTATGGAGATACAGTTACTGTATTTTTCTAACAAACATGGCAGCATTGTGTTAAATTTAGCAGGTCTTCAGGTCCAGCTTGCTCAGCTTGCTCTGTAAGTAATGCCATGTAGTCAAACAATATAATGCAATAAATATGTGCAGTCTAACTGTCTAATTAGCGCATAAATTTGTTAATAAAAATTATATATATATATTTTTAAATGGCTCATTAAATAACTGACACTTGCATAGTTAAATTAAAAAATTTAATCACTCTGTGTTTACATTGCTCCCATCACTCAAATGCGACCTGTGAGTGCGTCAGGTTTTGTTCCATTGGCCATTTTTAAAGTAGAGCATATACCCTGCATGGAGTCAGATAGGTGAACTACAGATTCTATATGCAGTTCATGTTTCTGACTCAGATCTGTCTTACTTGAGTCTGATTCCGTCACAGACACGACATATATTTCGGGAAGGGAAGTTCTGCTTCTCGGATGCTTATGAAACATTTTGCGTTGCATCTTGTGCAATTGCATTCTGTGAATCGGCTGAGAAATTGCTACCTTAAGAACATATAGTTACTGACGGTTTCTCATTGAGATCCACCTGATCCGGTTCATGATGCCCACTTTGAAAACACTTCATGATGTGAAGTCTAGAACAAACTAACCAATAGATGATGCCACAGTGGCTATGTTCATGTTCAGTTCTTGCTTAAAAAATTCACACAGTACTTGAAGTATGTTGAAAGAATATATTAAATGTTGTTTAACATTTACTGACAATCTGGATAAATACTTCAGACACATAGATTTAGCTTGATTTAGTTTTATGTAGGAGGTGTGATAGTGGAGGCATCAAAAGAAGCGGGGTGGCACTGCGCCTGCACATGTATAGGGCTCAGACTTTAGTGCTACACCACTGATAACACCAAAACATAGTCTGCAAAGTCTATGTGCTGAAATCAAGCACATTTAGAGTCCTTGACTGATTTTAGTTGTAGATCAGTTATCATACCTGCTTTTTTAAATTGCAGGACGGTGTTCTTACATGAAGATAAACTGGGTCTCATTGAAATGTCCTGCCAAACCTCAGGAAGGGGTGGTTCACCAAACTGCAAAGTCATTTTGACCTTGGTAGCAATTGCGAGTACAGTAGCTGATCAAATGAATGAATGTGTTTGCTGATGTCAGTTACAGAATAATCATCTTTTCATTTTTTAAAGTGAAAGTGACTAAAATTATATTTAAAAGCAACAAATCATTAAAGAAATAAAATTTTAAAAAAATGAGCATTAGCTTCAGATAAACTTTCCCTTTTTAATCCTGGGTAATTGGAGCAGCTTTCCACTGACCTGCTTTGCATTGCAGTGGAAAAGAGTAGAAAGGAGAGTAATATCTGAAAAAATGGACATAAAAATCATCTATAAAAGTGATGGACTGCATTGAAGCCATATGAGATACTGGCATGTAGCTGGTTTGTCTTTGCAGGAGTCTTTTGCACCCTGGAGGTGATCCACAATATAAATAAAAAATTCTAAAAAATATATGTTGGGTGTTCCATTAACTTTTCTAGATTAGATTTTTACCATCATTAGACTCAGAATTAGACTCAGGATACTCATAATTTCCTACACGTTCTTACCCTTTTAATCGCATGCTTTCTTTGCAGAACGTGTGCACTGAGCATTGATAAAATCAATGCTAATGAGTTGCCACAACATGTGGTTTCTTATTTTGTAGTTTTTGACTGTTTGAATGAACTGTGAAGTACTGCCTGTTAGTAAATGTACTCAAAAGTTTATTTAATAATAGAATTTATATAAAATGTTTAAACCTGCCACCCAGTAGTAAAGGTATAGCGAGTTAGCCTTCCTCTTTGACAGAACCAGTGAAAAAAGAACAACCTTAGCATGCATGTAAGCTGATAAGTGTATGTGTGATGGTTAGGCATGTTGAGTGTGGGGAAAAGGTGAGAGCACTGTGTGTTGGTAACCTTGGAGGAATGGCATGGAGGTGTCAGCTGAATGTGTAATGGTGATATAAGGGAGGACGACCTGCTGACGTTTATCCTTGAGCAACAGAGCATGTAAAAAAAACAAAAAAAAAACAAGTTGTAGATTACTTGGTTTGACATGTTATTCAACTGTTCATTCACACCCCTGTCTGTGTTCAGTATTGCTGTTTTTGAAGCTAAATGCGAAGCGTCTTGTGATGTGATGCTGCAGTTTAATGTGGAATGAGAGGAATTTTCTTCTCCCTGTTTATTTTCCCACAAAGTAGGGAGTAAAATGGGTTGGTCTTTTTGCAGAGAAAGAACCCTTTGGAGCTAAATGCATCCATTTCTGTTCATGAATAACAGGGTGGTGCAGTTGGTTAGAAGTGTAAATGCTGGATTATTTAAACAATGAGAGCTGTGACCTGTACGTTGGGTGCCATGTGAGAGCTAAAGGTGGTGCGAGACTGAGGGGTTGTGGGTTTACTGAATTCCTATCTGGTGAGCGGTGCATTGGTTTCTGTCTAGACAAAGCTCAGTTGTCGGGGAGATCCATGCAGATCCAGGACTGCCCCAGGCTCCAGGAAGTATTGGTGGGAGAGAGTAGGCTGTTATTTTTTTTCCTTCATCCTGCTCACTTTTCTTTCCTTTGGGGATTTCAGCAAATGCAGCCTATTGCTGAGAGTGGGTTTTTTTTGTTTTGTTGGTGGTGGTGGGAGTTTTTCTCCCATGATCGGGTGGAGACAGCTTGGTGCATGTGTGCAGTGATATCAGTGGCATAAAAATCCCACTGCTTTCATGTCTCACACTCACCAGGAAATAACATCCTGAATACTCACATTTACAGATGCATACACACTCACAGATCCACAGTTGGATCACAGTTAGAACTTTTTACAAGTAAAACGGGTCTTTAGCTTTCTGATTATGGACATCCTTTGTGTGGCTCAATTGTCTCTGAGTGGCTGTTTGCAGCAAGATAAGTCAAAGACGGGGAGCATGACTGTCAGTGAGCAGACAGAACTAACTAAGGGTTCATTAACTCTTACACTCAGCCATGCCTTGAGGGCTCTTTCCTGGAGCCAAGACAGATTCTTGTCTGGAGGATTTAGGGTTGAGAGCAGACTTATTAACCATTTCCAAAATCTAAGTGACGATAATAAAGTCTGGATAAACACAGAAATATCCCTGCAGACGCCCCGTCCCCTTCAATCTGGATGTCTGGCTTGTCTGGAGTAGGGCGCTAGTAACGTGGTGTCAGGGAGGATTGGGCGATATATTAAGATGTTAAACTTTTCACTACTGTCAAACAAAGATACTGAATACATTTCTTTGCACTACTTGGGATCAGTAGATAGTTGCCTTCTAACTTCAAAATGAACAAATAGGTGGGAAAAAATGTGAGTGCACACTCTATAACATGTCTTTGTGATGACTCAGAGTTTGTCACTAATTTTGAAGTGGAAACTCATGTGTGCTATTTCAGGAAAGTTCATCATTTCAGATGCTAGTAGCAAGACTCAAATGATCATTTAGATCACATATGTCAAGCTCATGACCCGCGAGAGCTTGTGCATTATTGTCTTCAAATAAATTTACTGTATGCTGCTTAAAGCATATGTTGGCTATAAACTACATTTCCCACAATGCATTTTGATTGTTTGAACATCGGTTCAAACAATCGGGGGCAAGTGGGAGAACATCTAGCTTAACGTGATGTACCGCCAGATCTGTTGTTTAAATATAGACAACAGAAACATCAGAATCAGAATCTCAGCTAAAAGCTCATAAAACCATTTCAACAACCACCAAAAAGCTAAAACGGCTAACAATTAACAAACAGGTAAAGACAAAGCGCAGATCCCACTTATAGGACATGCCCATTGGGTGCGGAATGCCAACATCTCCCAGATTCCGAAGCTACAGATTTCGTCACTCTCCAACCAAAATTCACTGAACCAGCAGCAAAAGGAGACGACTACTTTACACCTTACGTTTGAAAAACATTGTAATGAATTCCCACTTACTTTGGCTGTCTTCCCTCACAGCTTTTAGTCAGTGTACTTTGAGACCAGTTTCCCATCAAAAATCTCTATTTTCTGCCTTATTTGCTTACTCATTACGCACCAGTTTATCATTGTGTACAGTGTTGTTGGTCTCCTTTTTTTCCTCCAAAAAATTACATCTGACAAGAGAGCCTAATTTCTGCTATTCAGTACTAAAGAGAATTCAACTTTCTGACAGATTTTTTTTCTTTGTCGCAGCAACTTTTTCTTTAACATGTAGAAAACAGTCAAATATGTGGCTTCAGAAAGGGGAGTTTCACTTCTCCGGCCCGCTTAAGATCAAAGTGGGCTGTATATGGCTCGCAATGTAAAATGAGTTTGACACCCCTGATTTAGATGGACAACTTTTTTAAGTTAGCCATCAAGCAACTGTTGATGGATTGCAGTCAAAGTGGGTGGACTGAAAAATCAACAAGTTTTTAAAAAAGTGCTGTTTCAAAGCTCTTTTTATTGCACATGTTCAAAGTGAGTTTTGCAACAGGTTTGCATGATAACCCCCACCCACATTAATTTCCATATTAATAGCAACAGCTGCTGGCTGGCATGTTGTCTTGCATCTGGCCGTCCAGATTTAGCTTCAGACATGGTGGGGTAGTTCCTCTTTTGTCCGTCTGTTGCTCTTCTGTATTTGTCAAATAAAGGCAATATCTCCCAAAGCCAAATCTAATTTCTTTGGAAAATAATCAAAGCAGAGGGAGGAGGAAACTGAATACAGCATGATAAAGTGTAGTAAAAGAGAGCAGCACCTGGTTCGGGGCTTTTTAGCTGCTTGTCTTTCACTAAATTCCAAGTACATAAAAGACAAGTTGCCAGAACTTCAAAGAGCATTCTAATCCATAGATGTCATTCACTGTACCTCTCCACAGGGTGTGTATGAAAAAGACCAAGATGAACTTATTTCTCAGGGAATCAGAAGCACATTAGTCAAAGCTTTGAACTTTTAAACGGCTGTGCCTGTCTGCAGGCTGTGTGACCGAACATGCACACGCTCTCAAAAGAAACCTGTTTTTCCGCACATGGGGCCCAGGTGGGAAGAAAGGACAGACAGACGGAAACTGGAGTGAAAATCTGTTGTCCTAAATCTGACCTCACCCTTGGTTAAAAAAAAAAGTGCTGCATGCCAGTAGTTCAGGAAATGGATGTAAAGTGAAGTGAGAAGCTCAGAGAGAAACTTGCAGCCTGTGACTCAGCGGCTCGGAACCCCGATCTCCTTTTTAATCTGCAGCGCAAACACCGACACCTTCTGTGATTCTTTTCATGTCTGCTGACTTCACACAGTTAGGTGTTCAAAGCTTTTTGGACAGCACCGCCGACGCCTTTAAAGTCTGTCACCATCAAAGCTTGTAATCGATGATGCTCATGCACACATTGAAATGTTATAGCATTAGTCATACAGTTTGCCTCCTCCAACACTCAGAAGAGACGCTGTGTGTTTGTCTCTCATTGGGAGGCCTCTGTCTCTTTCCTCTGCACGCCTGACTGGGCAGTCTGGTTCCCTGATAACATCAGGCTGTCTGAGATTAGTGCTCATGAGGGCGCAGTTAAACTTGTAAAAGCTCAGAACTCCTGTCCCAGTTGCCTCTGTTGTGAACAATGCAAAAATAGCTGTTGTGAGTGTGGCACAATACTGATAGCCTGTCTGCATTGTCACTGTGCCTCTCAAATGAGCCTAAACCTCAGAGCTTATTGTAGAGGCTGCCACAGATCCTGGCCCAGGAGCAGACTGTGGAGCCTGCCGGGGTTGTTGCAGTGTAAGGGACAGATAACAGAGGTGCTCTGTGTCCCACGGAGCAACACTTTTGTAACTGCAGCTGATAACTAATCATACAGGACATGGTTAGTAGCCTGCCTTTAGTTGGGCAAGACAATGAATAACACCTCTGTATGCAATAGATAGGAGTTAATGAAGCGTTTGTTTTTTATTGAAGCAATTAAGTATTATAAATAGTGATATATTGCAGCAGAGTATTGAAATTACATGGTCCATCCAAAGCTGTACTTGCTCCCCTTTGGCTTGTAACACTGGACAGAGATCTGCCTGACCAAACACTCTTAATGACTTACTGACATATCATCATATGTGTACTGAATCCTTCATATCATCAAAGAATTTGTAATGCTAGACATACACAATCCAAGTAAATACAAAATGAAGATTTGAAATGAAGATTTGATTTATTAAAAGCCAAAAAATATCCAAACCTGGTCCTCTGCAAAGAAGTAATTACCCCCTAAACTTAATAACTGGTCGTGCCACCCTTTGCACTCTATCGTGTTTGTGATAGCTGGCAACGAGTCTTTCACATTGCTGTGGCCCACTCTTCTTTGCTGATATATATTTTTTGCAATTTAGCCACTTTGGGGGGTTTTGAGCATTAAAAAAGGTCACGCCAAAGCATCTCAATGTGATTTAAGTCCAGACTTTTACATATTTTTAAAAAAGTTAATTCATTTAGAGGTGACTTGCTGGAGTATTTCAGAATCATGCTGGAGTATTTTCAGGACATGAGCTGTTTCTGTGTTAGTGTTAGTTTTATGCCAGATATAACAGGACGCAAACCTTCCAGAAAGTTTAACTTTTGTCTCATCAGTCTACAGAATCTATTCATCAAAATGTTTTTTTGTGTTGTTTTTGGTCAACAGTGGTTTTCACCTTGGACCTCTCTGGTAGATTCCATTTTTGCCCACTCTTTTAAAAAAAAAAAATTCTGAACACTGACCTTAACAGAGACAAGTGAGTGCTGCATGTCCGTAGTTCTGGGTTCTTTCTTGCTCCTGGAGTAATTTTGGTAGGCTGGCCACTCCTGGGATGGTTCACCACTGATCCAAGTTTTTGCCATTTGTGGATAATGGCTTGCAATCTGGCTATTGGTCTTTCTAGACTAATAGTTATAAATAACTTTGTTTCTCATTTGTTCTTTAGATCGTGGTATGATGTGTTGCTTTTATAGCTCTTTTAGCTTACTTCATGTTATCAGACAGGTTCAGATTAAGTGATTTCTTGATTCAACAGCATTTGAAGTAATTACACCTCGGTGTCTTTATTGAAATTGAGCTCAGCTTTCCAAACAATATGGTTAAGTAGAGTTAATTCATTACTTAACAATGAATTAAATCATCATTTAAAAACTGCATTTTGTTTTTATTCCGGTTATCTTTGTCTGTTGTTGTTATTTGTTTGATTATCTGTAAGTGTGATGAATATAAAAAAAAAGAAATCAGGAAGGGGGGAGTATTTTTTAATGACACTGCCACACTGTTGACAGGCTATGCATCAATTCTAACCCAAACCCTGTTATCAGGATGAATACCCTGGTGCGTGTCCTGCTGGTTAAATTGCACTTTGTTTGTTTTCTCCACTTGCTGATTTGCTTTATTTTTCAAGGTCCTTTTCCTGTCGATTAGGGTTAGGAAAATACTGTTTTTCAAGTTAAAATATGCCCCCTCATAATAGTAACCTTGCTTGTAGGAGTTTTCCGTTACACCCACATATCACTAATGTCATTACCCAGTGCGTAAGGGTCCAGAAGCCAAAGGACACCTTGTTCCTAAATGAGCCATGTCAGCTTATTTAGTGAAACAGAACTAAGAGCCTGGGGATGAGAATGAACTGAATTGATGCATAAAAATCTAGAGCTGTAATTAGCCTGAAACATGCAAATCAAAGACCAGCAAGTGGGCTGTAAGCCAGCTAAATAACAGGCTTCAGTATTCTATTGCAGTGCTTCTCAAAGCATGGAGGCATGGAGACACTGCAGGTTGGGCACACATGCAGGTGGAAGTGCATCATCTTGGGAACTCTTGCAGTTTGGTTTTCTGTTACGTTTTGTTTTCACTAGCTTTTTACTTTTACTTTTACTTTTGTGGTTACTCTCATAACTCATGTTTTTTAAGAAAAAAAAAAAAGCTTAAAATTGCTCACTTCACAGTAACTGTTTGGAAATGAAAAGCCACTTCAGTAACCCAACCTGCCATTACCCAGTGCCACAGGGCAGGACACTTTGTACCTAAATGAGTCAGAAATTTAATAAAATACCACTAAATGGTGCCTGGAGAATGAGAACGAGGTGTATCGATATAACGGCGCAATAAATCTCTAATTAGCCTAAGGTTTGCACGTCAAAAACCAGAAAACAGACCAAAATGTCAGTCAAATAACAAGTTCACTTCTCAAACTGTGGGTCTCGGAGCCACTGTAGGTGAGACGGGGAGATGCCAAGTGAGGCTTTGGAACTGGAACATGCCAAAAAAAAGAGAGCATGAGAAGCGCTGCAGTGGGGGAATTTAAGTCATTTGTAAAGCATCAAGAAAACAGTACCGAAAATTCATTTGTTCAGTTGTATGTTTGCGTGTGCCTATGTATTTGCCACCCTCTTGACCATTTAACTCTTGAAAAAAAATTTAGTCTCAGAAAGGTTAAATACAGAACATAATTTTAAAAAATGAAGAATTTGCAGCACCAACAACCAATTCTTGAACTCTTGCTAGTCACGGATGGAAACGGGAATAGTTTGAGCTTTCCATAATGAGTTTTGCAAATTTTTGTGGCAATCACTCCCTCTTTGAGCTTGTTAGGTTAGGGTTAAGGAGGAGCCAGTATGGACCAAAGAAATTAAGCTAAGGAGTATTTCAGTACACATATGGGCATATGATATGTCAGTAGGTCATTAGAGTATTTGGTCAGGCAGCAGATCTGTGTGCACTGTTACACACCAAAGGGCAAAAGCTGCTGTCATAAACTCTGCAGGACCTCTGTGCTGGCACTGTGAGGGCCCACCTGTGCAAAAGCCCTGAAGCCACATCAAAGTAAGCCCTCCGCTGTAAGACTTCAAATATGTTTTCATCAATCCTTTCAGTGTGCCACATGTTTACATTTGCCACACATAAGCACACACGCTAGATGCAGACAGGCGCAACACAGCTGAAGACATTTCAGACATTCTTTTGGCTAGCAGGATCTTAAAGACTCTGTAAGCGCACTTGGAATGACAGACCCGCAGTGATAAAAGTTCACTACTTGTTTATGTTTGTTTTACTGGAATGAGTACACTTTTTTTTTTTTTTTAACCCACGCATTTGTTTAATTGAGGTCTTATTTCAAAAATAAAAGTGTACTTTGTCTGATGGTGCTTTGGGAAAATATAGAAAGTGTTCCTTGCAGTAGGAACTATTTGCATATAGTGCAGTGGTGGTTTTAACTCAGGAATACTTCATGTTTTTCATGAAGTATAAAACATAAACAAGCTCATTCGGGGCAAATGAGCTTGTTTATGTTTTTTGACTTTGGGGCAAATCCAGGTTAAACGTTTCTTGTATTTGAGTATGTATGCTATAAACCAGTTGGGTTTGCCTCACTACAGTACATACATATTACGGGAAAAGTATGGGAGGTTTTTTTTCTTCAAGAAATATAAAAATACTCCTTTTATTTAAATAGCTCTAGTATGGTCAGAATCTTAAGGAGAACCTACAACAAAAGTCACATTACTGACATGCATTAAATTTAGAAGTAATTAGTTTGTTTTGATCCCTCAGAAGCAGCAGGGTTACTGTAACACTAGCCACTGCCTTGACTTGTAATAAGGGATTACTTGGAATCCAGCTCATTTCAGGAGAGGGACCTCCCTGTATCAGACAGTTCCTTTGAACGAAGTTGCACAGCAGAGTCTGTGTGTGATGAACCAATCCTGCTGGAAGGATCTGTAAACCCATTCACCTCTTTCAGTCTGGCTGCTGAAGACAGTATGCCACATCTGGTCTCTGCGGTCTCCACGTCTCTGTGACTGGTGGACGAGCACCTCCCAGCAGCTACTTTTTAGCTGTTCTCCTGAGTTGTTTTTTTTTTTTTAACATGAAACTTTTTTTAATTGCAAATGATTTCACTTTGTTTTTCTTATGAACTTTTTACAGCCTTCTATAGAGAGTGTTATAGGTTACAAATCTTTGCACAAATCAACAGCAGAGCCAAAATAAATCAAGCAATTTGATAAATCGGAAAATACCACAAAGGTTTTAAACCTTTTATCTGTTTAATGTGCAGAAAGAATTGTCCATGCTTTTACTTTTAGTTGTCTGGATGTGCCTCTCAAAGGATTATCAGGTAAACATCTTAGCTTCAGCTCCTCTACAGGAAATATGACCACTTAGCACCTGTACTGAGTTCATTGTATTGGCTTTTGCTTGTTTTATAACTAAACCCTTAATACTTTTATTTATTTTTATTTCCTGCTTATTCTGGGACATCAGTAACTTTTGGACAAAAGTGGTGAAGTGTTTTGGTTCTTATGGGTATATTCTTAGTTATTTTATATTATTCACTTGCTCACGTCAGTCTGTTGACTTAGTTTCATATTATCTGCATAGGTTTGTGCCTGCAGCCTCTGTGGTAGCTCATGCTTTGTGCCCTGCAAGCAAGTTCTGCTTGCTTTCTTGCCTAACAGTTTAAGTGAGAAGCTGAATCTCAAAAAAAAAATTAAAAAAAATGTACATTTATTTCAGAATGTTTTTATTTCAGACTCACTTGTGCTTTAATAACAGCATGGACTTGAGTTGGAAGAGACACAGACTGGCATGATCTGATAGTGTTCCACTGAACTTCTTGAGATGCCAGGAATACTTGTCTTTGAAGTACCCCCATAAATGCTCTTTGAGGTTGAGGTCAGGTAGCAGTCCACACTCCTTGGTCTACTTTGGTGTTCAAGTAGGCCCTCAAAGCTTTGAGGTGTGTTTGGGTTCATTGTCCTGCTGCAGTATGTATCATTCTCCAGAAAAATGCAGGGTGGAGCATCTCTCTGAAGAATGGAGTGTGGCTTGTTTTTGGTCGGGTTTCGATTAAGTTCAGGTACTCAGCTCCAGGGTGGACACACCTGGTCTGCTGGAAATGTGAGGCATAGCCAGGTTTACTTGCTTTCTTGCCTAATGGTTTAAGGCATAGCCAGTGAGGGAACAATAGCTAAAAGTTGCTTTACTTAAACAAGCTTCTGATGAGTCAACCTGAAAGCCACCAATCTGCTTCACTTTCAAAGCTGTCATACAACTAGTGCAATCTTAAGTGTATTTTTGGTAAATGGCCTGTATTTGTATAGCGCTTTACTTAGTCCCTATGGACCCCAAAGCGCTTTACACTACATTCAGTCATCCACCCATTCACACACTGGTGATGGCAAGCTACATTGTAGCCACAGCTGCCCTGGGGCGCACTGACAGAGGCGAGGCTGCCGGACACTGGCGCCACCAGGCCCTCTGACCACCACCAGTAGGCAATGGGTGAAGTGTCTTGCCCAAGGACACAACGACCAAAACTGTCGGAGCCGGGGGCTCGAACCGGCAACCTTCCGATTACAAGACAAACTGCCAACTCTTGAGCCACGATCACCCCATCTTCTTAATTATGCGTCTAATTGATAGCAGTTCCATTACTGAATTTGTTTATCTATTAAATTCTTTAATTCCTTTATTGATTCTTGATCCAGTTTTATATGAGCAAAGTAGTACACCTATAGAAGTTTTCTTTTGGATCAGTATATCTGCTATAATATTTTAAATTCCAAACAGGTTACTCATGCTAGCTGTAGCATGTTTGTGCAGCATTCCTTTTCATTTAGGCATAAAATGTGCTAAGCAGGATAGCAATATTTAGAAGGATAAGCTGCTTAGTTGGGAAAGAGGTTTTTTTTGACTCTAAAGTGTATTATTATGGCAGTTTGTATGGGGAATAATATGCAACAGGGGGTCACAGTCCTATGTAAAACACTAGGCACCTTTGGTATTTTCAGGTGAAAATAGTTAATTATTTATGAATGATTTGCATGTTTCTGATTTAAATCAGTTTTTTAGTGCATAGTGCCCTTTGCTATACTAACAATAAACATGCAAGCTGCAAGTGAACTTACACAGTCATACCAGCATAGGTATGGAAGCCCTAAATGCCTTAGATGTTTTTTAGTCTGTGACTTGTGTTGCAAGATGAAAGGTCTCTACACTTCCATCTCAAAAATCTCATGTTTAGATCAGTGTAAACAGTCACTGTTACCCAGTGCTTTTATGTTTCTGGTCTCAGGGCTTGATAGTAACGTCCAGCGTCACACAGTGTCCGTGCAGACGTTAGTGGGTAGCTACTAACCCTGCTGTGACGCAGCTCTAACCTTTTTCAGAGTCCACTCATGCCTGGCCAGCACAGCTGTGTTGACGAGAGATGCATGACATGAAGTGGTAACTTCCTTTGTACAATGAGTACACAGGTCCAGAATGTTGTACACGAGCCCGACAGTAAATATGTGCAATCGTGCTTTTGGTTTTAATGTCAGCATGCAGTTTTCAGGAAAGCTAGTTTGACAACTGCCTTGCAAAAGCCTTGCACTCCAGCAATAACAGCTACACTTTCTCTATCCTAGGTTATTATCCCATGTCTGTAGCTTCTATTTTTAGCACCTCCACCCCATATTTAATCATTTATACTTTGGAGGGTAACTGGCGATACTGCTTCCTGTGGAGGAAGCGGAAAGGAGTGGGTGGGTGGGTGGGGGGGATTAGAGAGATGTATGGTCTTGTCTTTTTTCTGTAGTCAGTCCTACAGTTGCCCATGTTTCATCTCCCTTCCGTTTCAGCGTGTTCCCCTCCTCCGTAATATCCTGCACCAGAGCACAGAGCAAACATTTACTGCACCACATGCCAAAGGTTATTTTTGTCAGTCCCACAGAGCTGCTCTCTGCTGTGTTTTCTTAATGTGTTCCAGGAACAAAAGCTGCAAATTATCAGCTGAACAATTGCTATGCACAGTTGAAGTTCTCAATAAAATTGCTCAACAGTGCATTTACTGTGTTTTACTCTAAATTTGAATACAAGACATTGTGTTACTCTTGCGTTAGAGACTGTTTCTGTTTTTTAAAGGAAATTGCTTTTAGTGGAGAAAATAGAAAGAAACACGAGGTTTTGTTCAAAGACTGCTTCCCCTTTGAATTCTGCCTGACAGTTGGCTAAAGTTAAATGTAAAAAATGGCCAGCGTGTCGCCTCCCCTACGAGCAATGACGTAATGAGTCGGTAAAAGCAAACCAATGTATCCTGGAAGTGGGAATTGTGAAACAGGAATCTGTTGGGTTGGGTCACAGCTTTTACGCATATTGAATGAATTCAAGATTAGGTCAACTGCCACTTCTGAGAAGTTGCACAGTTATAGAGTTTGTTTCAGCTTCCACATTTTAGTAACTTGATTTCTTATATCTAAGGACATTTTGCACAAAACCTCTAATGCATAAACATGCAGCTTTGTATTTTTTCTTATAGCCCTTTTTGTTAGTGAGTGCCTGACTTGCCAATAACTGAAATATTTCATGTATTACATAGATTGTTGCAACATTTTTATGCAGACATACACCGTGATATAAACTGTATCTCAAAGATGGTTAAAGCCACCATGAATGCCACCCATTGGTCCTTGATGTTTCGTCTAGAACCACCTCGTGTAGTGTCAATAAGTGATCTGTCATTTGATTGGATTTTTACTTTACTGGGAGAATCTTATGACGGGTGGAGGAAAATCAAGCCAATTGATGTCAGGTATGGGATGCCACAATGATTTGTCGTTGGGTCATGAAATAAAATTGCACTTCCCACTTAGTACATCAACATTCATTTTTTGGCAGAAGACACTTTTTTGTTTTCTTTTGTTTTAGTCTAAGCCAGATTCCTGCTTGCTCAGTTTCAACTTTTATAGCTCTATTTCACATCTTTCTTCTTATTAGCATCATTTTAAAAAAACAATTTTTTTAACATTTAATTTTGTAACTTAATATTGCATTTATATGCAGTAACCTTAGCAGAAAGGTAATGTGCAGCTGGGATATGGGAGGTATCGAAAACAGCTTTTAAGCCAAATAACTGCAATTTGACTTGATGCTAAGCTCATTAGTCTCCATATACTAATAGCATCAAGTCTATGTTCATCAACTTAGATTCTGTTTTGTTGCTGTTATAGCCTCACGTGTATTTTTAGCAGCAGCTTGGCCTTTGTGTCACTTCTTTAATCTCCCGCAGGAACATCTTGTTGCCAGTCAGCATATCAACAAATTAATTAGACTGTGGTTTATTTGGTTTCCTTTATCTAAATACCAGATGCATCTCTACACTAATTAACGTGCATTCAGTAAGGATCATATTTTGTCTCTACACAGGTTTAAGCACAGCTGTCTAAAAACTGCAATGTCATCAAAAATGCAGAGCTCCAGTAACATAGTTCAGGCCAGACGGACGGTGCAGCAGCTGAGGATAGAAGCCAGCATCGAGAGGATAAAGGTATGTCTATAGTCATATTCACACCACTATGACTGTTCCACTTTTTTTTAGGAGATTGGTGTATTTACTGATTTCTTTGCAGGTGTCCAAGGCTTCATCGGAGCTGATGCGCTACTGTGGAGAGCACGCCAAGAATGACCCGCTGCTAATGGGTATCCCTGCTTCAGAAAACCCTTTCAAGGACAAGAAGCCTTGCACAGTTTTGTAGGGAAACACCTGAACTCTTGCTTTTGATGCTGAATCCTCTGTGTAAAAGCTCTGCTCACAACTTGCCTTAAGGCCAGTATACCCCTTAACTTTTTCACATGCCTGCTTGAGTTTGATAAGGAATGTAGTCCTCTCTGCCTTTTAGTCAAATAGCTGTGACACCAAAGAATGGGCAGAAGGCTGAAGCTGTTGCCTCTGATCAAAGCTGCGGCTCTAACAAAGATGATTAAAAGTGGTGGCTTTTGTGTCTGCACTGTAATCTGACAGGATCTGGAAGGCCACAGACCTCAGCCTGAAAGGAGCTGAGAGTTGGGAGAGTTGATGACTGTAATTATGACAGCACGTATAAACAAGCCCCCTTCAAGTCATTGGTCCAATCAGATTTAGGCTTTGGGTTTTCACTTCTTGCTTTCATCAGGAAACGGTTTGTATTCTGTTCAGAATGAGACAATTAACAAGATAATGATATCCTGTCAGATGAGTTAACTGTCCAAACTCTAATGGACCTGCATTTCTGGGATAAACAGAAAGGGAGGTCCATAACCACTGATGTACTTTTTATTGTCACACATTTTGACTCAGAAGAAATGGTCTAAAATCATCAAAGGAGACCCATTATGATCATTTCCAGCTCCACATTTTATTCTTAGACTCTACTACAGTAGTTTTATATGATTTTACAATTTAAAATATTCCTTAGTTTTTGTGCATTCTACTTTACTTCCTATTCCCCTCCTCTTATGCCATGTTTAATCTGATTGGCTGCCTCTCACAAGTAGGTGGGGCTTCTGCACCATACCTTATTGCCCAAGATGGGGGGGACTGCCTGAAGCTGGGCTTAGAGCAGTCTGAAGGCTGAGCTTTTAGATCATAGGGATTACTCGATCATACGTGTCTCTTATATCTAACCCTATATAACCTTTCCAGAGATGCAAAGAGTTTGTTCAAATATAATTCAGATTTTGATTTTTTTAGATATTTAAAAAAAATGATGTGGTGCACTTGTACAGTGCAGTGCCAATATTTCAGGATGAATTGATGCTTAATTTTGCTGTAAGCTAGCTGTTTATGCAACTTTGGTTGTATTCAGCGGAAAGCGATAAAAGAACACGAACATGATATCTGTAAGTCTTACGATGCAAGTACTTGGAGGATGACACTCTTAGATGGAGTAAACCTTAACCTTGCCATGAAGCCGTTACTGTAGAAGAAAAATATTTACAGTAATCAGTACCATCTCATCAGATCTAGTTTCGCTGCTTCTGTCTGCAGACCTGAGGCTTCTTGCTTGTACACTTCAGGCACTGTGAAACACCAAATGACTGTTATGAGTTTGAAACATTTCATGTTTACAGCTCAAACTTCCTTTGATTATATCATGTTGACATAGCTGTAACTTTATGTCATTTGTGAGCTATACTCTTGCTAAAACATGAGCAACTACTTTTGTAATTTTACCAGCCAGGGCCTTAATAATGAAGTTAATCCTACTTTAACCTCTTGACTACCTGTAAGTCACATAAGTGCTGTTGTCTAAAACTGTGAATTATAAGATTCTTTAGGTGAATTAAGAGATATATGGGGTATATCTTACTAAAGGCTTGTAACACTGTGCCCATGTACCAGAGTATGTGCTTGCTTGTAAATGTTCTTTTCAGGTTTCAGTCGAACCTTAACATTTGACTTTCTATTTTGTTTCATGAATTCAATGTTTGGGATTAAAAAGTGTTACGTGTTGTTGTGTTAATGATACATCTGGTTGATTTTGATTAGTCTGTATGGATTTATGTTTTTATTGATAAAAGTCTGTGGTTTCTCACACGTGGTGTCAATAACAGCTTACTGTCATATTCAAGCCTTTGCCTGTTGTTACATATATTCAATGCAAATAAATATGGAAAACAAGTTCAATTATTCAACTAAATTTACATAAGCCTGTTTTAGACATTTTCATTGCATAAATCATCATTTATATAATCAAATGGAGAGTCTGCTGTGTTCATTTTTCGACTCCATATGTTTGATATTGGACTTTACAATAGTAGGTTTTCATCATTTAAAGTTCGTGATGATCCTTATTTGTCTTAGGCTGAGCCTTGGTGCAGATCTTAAGTGAATCCAGCATCCAAAACAAACTGTCCTACCTTTAAGCAAGCTATCTTCTGATTGGCTGCCCCTTGTAAACAGAAGGGTTTGAACAGCTGTGGTTGTAGCTGTAGCTGTGTTCCTGACATTAAAAAATTCATAGTAGGGAGATCCACTCTCACTGACATTATGTAGAGCCGAGAGTAGAAAAATGTTCTGATATCGAGCATTTAAAGCAATTTGGAGCTTGAGCTTTTGGCTATGAGGGGTTGCTGACCTCATTAATTGAGAGTTTGACCATGTTTTATATGCACGCCCACCACTGTAATTATATAGAAAATGTCTCATTGTAACAACATGAATATTACTCCTTTGTCTGAATCACAAGTCACAATGTTTAGACAAGTGGATGAGTGAATCGGGTCAAAGGCACAAACATTTTTGATTGTTCTAATTTCTCATCAAAGTTGTTTACATTCCCGTAAGCCATGAGTACCATGTTATGCAATAATCCCTACTTCTGTGAGCACCCTTTTATCTCCTGTCTCAGTCTTCTCAGGTGTGATGTTACATCCACAATCAGGTCAGGCCATATTTGTTGGCCCACATTCATGTAATCCCCACTCGAGTCAGATGACTTACATGGCTGGCTTTTGTAGCAACATCATTTGCAGTGATAGTGTTACCTGGTAATGAAGAAGCCCTGGGATAAGCCAATAATCCACTATCTCCAGTATCTCACCTACTTTTAGAAGCTCCTCCCTCAGTGTCAGGAAGGCCTTTCAGTGATCAAACTGATTTTCAGGAGGTGTCATGTCATACAGATCAGACTCTACTATTTCTGATATTGTTTAACAACCTAAAAAACCCCTTCAGATCTAAAAATTCTATCAAGGTTGACGTTATCTACATGTACAGACCTATATACAGTTTATCAGATTTGCAAATTTTTCTTGTTTATTTCAGTCAGTTTGACACAACCACAAACCGTGCAGCTTCTGTCATACCCCACATTCCTCCTCAGTCTTCCAGTCCCTTTTTGACCCAGTTTTCCCTCCCCATCTGTTATCCCTCCACTTGAGAGGAATGTTGTCTTTGTGATATCCCTGCCTGCAAACTGACATCTCTTCAGCGGGTCAGTCTCTGTGCGTACTCTGCATGTTAATTACAAGAACTATTATTGTCAGTGGTCAGAGGGTATGCCTCTATTCATGTGGCTATTTTTAGGCATAGAGCTAAAGTACTGTACAGCTCTAGCAATAGAGCTGAATAGCCCTGACTCATGCATCCTTTGTCTCGTGACCCTCTGTGTGGAAACCTTTGTCCTTTCTAACTCTGTGCAAGCACCATAAGTTCTGGTTTTCTCTTTTTACAGCCTGAAAGGGGTCTTCAACATTTTTTTTTCATGCCTCACTGCTATTTTTAATTCTCTCAGCAGTAAGTTTAGCACTGATTGCGTGAATGCAGAGGGGTGTGAAGAAGGAGCTGTCACAATGAGCCCCATCCCACTTAGATTGGACTACAATGGGAATTCTCCACCCCTCTGTGTAATAAGATCTCCAAGATGTGCAAAAGGTCAACGTTTACTAGGGTTCCCATGCAGGAGTAAACTTTATTTCAAGAAACCTAATGCCTGCAGCACATTTCAAAGCCAGCTGATCTGGTCTGAAAAGACTTGTAATTGTCCATTTTTCTGCCACAGGCTAGATTTTTTTTTCTCAAGCTGGGAAACAAAGCCCAGATGAGGTGCACAACTCTAGTTCCTTCTCAGACCATGTGGATTACCGAAAACATGTTAGCTACTCGACTTCTGTCTTTGTTGCACACCCTCCTAAACAGGTTGGCTCCATGCTGAAATGCAAAAGAAAAGAAAAGCGAAAGCGTATGTCAAGTAAATAATTAAACGTGTCACCTCCCCTGTGACATGCCACAACAAACTCCAACTCCAAATGTCAGGAAATTCATGCATGATTTTCTAAAAGTGCACTGATGGAGTAGTTGCTGAAAAGGTAAAGCAAAACCCATCTGAGAACTGTTTTTAAATGTCATTTTATTCAACTTTTCAAGGCACAATCTTTTCAACTATGCACAATAAATATAACTCATTAAATTAATAACATAACAAGTTACCGGACAAACATTGTATTGTCCATAATAATAATAATAATAATAATAATAATAATAATCAACTGTGAAAACTTTCCCTTTTGAGTTATCAGAGTTATCAAAGTGACAAGTTTTTAAATAAGATTAAGTAAATGTTCTCTTGAAGAAATGCTGAGTCAATTTGGTCAAATTTTCATGAGGAGTTTTTCAAGCTGACAGCTGACTGATCCACTCTGGTGTGGTCCAGTTCCTGGAGTCTTGTCAGCTGAGACACTCTGTCGGCTTTTCCCCAGTCCATGCGCCTGTGCTCGGCACCACGTGTGCTCCATGCTCACATGATTCAGTTTCCTCGAAAATGATTCTTTCTCGGCAGAGAAAGGCGCAGTCATACGTTAGAAAATCCGGGAACCCAGACAGCTGAGTCACTCTTCCTTGGCCCACAAGTTCACCCTGACCTGGTAAATTTGTTGGAACGCTTGTGCTCTTTTTTTCCCCCCTTCCTTCCCCTAACTCTCCCGTCGCTCCCTCTCCACTTCTCTCTCTCTGGGGTGCTTTCCAATCAAGTCCAACACAGACATTAACACAGGCCTTAGGCAGTTACTTTTTCCCCCAATGCACACAATACATTTATATTCCAAGCAGCTTCATCGGTCAGGAAGGTTGATAACAGGCACCCACTGATCCAAACACCGGCAGTCTCTGCAGAATCTGTTCAACTTGCTCAGTGCAGGGTCCTTCCACGGGGATGACTGAGGATTCTGCACAGGAAAGAGCAGAGCGGTTACCATCTGTTCATTTATGAAACGTGCAAATAATAATTCAGATTGCATAACTGATGCCAACTCCTTCTAAGTGCTGACAGCAGAAACGAGAAGCAATAAACCCCAGGTACATTTGATTGCTCAAAGGGAAATGAGCAATATTCCCAAGGTTTAAACTAAACGGACGTGAGTAATAGTACTTACAGTAACTAGAACACAGTGTAAATCCATTGGCTCTCCTCCAGGCTTCACTCCGCCGAGTATCTCTGCCAGACGCCTCATGTTGCTCACACGCAGGATGTTGATGTCATTCTCGCAGCAGAATGCCTGTATCAAGGTAAAGTGAATCTGCAGAGCCACATCCTCCTCATCATCTGTGGCCAGTAGACACAACACCACATTGTCTGGATCCCTAAAAGCAATGAGGAAAAAGATAAAGCAAACATTACTACTTCATGCTCATCCCAGCTAGTTTTTCTAGTGCGGCAGTAGCGAGCTTACTATCAACTTACACATTGAGTGACTTTGCTGCTTCATAAACTCCGACAGTGATGCAACCCTGAGGCAATGCAGAGCTCAGGACCTCCTCTAACGCTGTAGCCACCGAGTCCATTCTAAAAAACAAACAAAAGTTTAACAGAACGCCATGATCAGTGAGGCTGTTAGTTTAAGCTTTGATGCCCCAATTTTCCAGTTAACGCCGTTCACGTGATATATGAATGCCAGCTCATGATGTAACGTTGCATGTGTGATACAAATGCAAGAACCACGAGACGGCTCAATATAATAGGGCTGAATGTCGGTCACAACGGACAGTGTGCAATTATATCTGCAAACCAATAATTCTAACAAAAAGTTTCTAAATTCGTATTAAAAACAGAATTAAATTAAAGGAAAATGCAGAGTTCAACGCAAAGCTAACCTTTCTGTTGAATTATCTCCACTGGTATCTTCAAAAGTCATATTGCACATCCAACCGGGTCTTGGTATAATATCCAGAGCGGAATCTGTGCGTCCTCTGTTGTCTAGTGAGACTCTCGCTGTGCTCGGAGCGTCCGGGTTCCAGTAGTAAAAATCCTGTGTACGCAGAACTCATTTGCATACAGCCTACCCAGTTGTGGGTGACTAGTCACGTGATTCACATTGAACCTGTGCTTAGAAGAAAGCGACATCCCGTGGCCATAACAGGACAATGACTAATATGAGAATAATCAGAACTAGTTTCTGGAAATATATACTAAAACCAATTCGTCAGTAATCACGAGGCATTTTCAGAATTACAGCAACTAACCAAACATTTTATTTCACTTCCACACGGTGAAAGAAAGTAACATGTCATAGCTTCTATGAACATTTGCAAAAAAAAAAAAAAAATCCCCAGGAAATATTCATTTTAGCAAATAGACCCCAAATGCATTCATGTGATTTTACAAATACAGATTCAAAACATTAACATTTGGTGATTTCGTTTTAAGGTGCTAAGTAGTTTCTGGCTTCAATATTAAAATGTCCAATAATCTTACAATGGTTTCTTGAACACGACAGTAAGTTCACCGCACTTAAATGATCACCACAGTCACCAGATCTCAATCAAACAGAGCGCCTTCGGGATGTGATAGAGCACAAGATTCACGTCATGGACGTGCAGCCTACACATCTGCAGCACCATGTGATGGAAGATGTAAATATATGACTTGAATGGAAGGAAATGTGGGATATGGCGCCTCTGCTGGTAAGTAAGGTGTACTTTTTTAAACTCTGAAAAAAAAACCCCGTTGGGCTCTGACGCCTTCGCTGTCTCAAAAACTAAATCTGATCGGAGACCAGCTGACCGTCATCTGTATCCTGCCTACCGGCAACGTGGCAAGATCCAAAATTTCAAAGTTGCGCTTTTTTCTGCACATGCAACCTACAGTCGAAGGCACAGTTTGTCATGTTGTGCTGACGTAGCCCAGAAGGTCAGGTTAGTTTTTATTGTGATTATCCCGAGGATGGACGTGATTTCCTCTTTTACAGCGCTCTGGACTGCAGCTGTCAAACTCTTCAGGGCGTGCTCCACTGTTTACCTTCAGATCACTGAGATACACAGTACAAACACAACGGAGATCAAGGAATGTGCGCTTATGTGTGATTTTTAATCTGTTTAATATGTAACTATGCTATGCTAATATATATATGTATATATTCCTCGCACTTGGATTTACTCTGATTTCACCTCCAGAGCACCGAGACGACATTTTTTATGGGTCACAGTATTTTGTGAACTTTATCCTCTTGTTATCATACCGATTTGTTATCAGCTCATGTTGTGAGTTTCCCATGGAGTGATGTGGCATTTGTGGATGTACTTTGACTACGGTTGGGATGTGTGAGCTGTAAGTATAACAAACGTTTGCGACTTTCTTTCTGCTGATTTTACTTTACACTGCGAATTAATGATTGCAGACATTTCCCTTTTTTCTTTTTTTTTTTTTACCGCAGGTGTTAAAGGGTCATCATGGATCACAGAGGTCACTACTGGCCGGACACAGGCCGTCATTCCCACAGAACAAAAGACAGAGAGGGATACACCAGCCACTCTCAGCAGGAAAGGGACCAGCTCTATCCACCTCCGGACCTCAGAGAGAGGGACAGGCACTGGGGCCATCCTGATGCCCATTACAGTGCTCATTTCCCTCTGCCTAGACCTGACTTTTATCCATACAACAGTCAGCAGTATCAGTATGGGTATGGACCTGAGCACCAAAGACCTCTGTCCAGGTTTGTACAGTTGCAAGTTACCCCAACTGGCTACTAGTTATTATTTGGGTATTATTAGTGTGTTTGTGAATGCAATGTAGGATAAAGGTTGCACAACAGTTGGTAAAAGAGGCCTGGTTCCAACACTGAGCTGAGTGTAGCTTTCTGTCCTTGCTAACAGCGCATGATGGGATATGCAGTGCATCACAGATGATGGAAATACACAAATGTAATAACTTCATTAAGATTCACCTTTATTTTCAGGCACGGGTATGACTATCCACCTTACAGCCACTGGGACTACAGAGACAGCTATGGTTATTATGACTACTACAGAGGGCAGCATGGACGACAAGGTGTAGTGATACAAAACAGCCAAGCTTTTTTTTTTTTAAGTCATCTTCTACGCTCTGTATAAGAGAGATGGGATGATGTGTAACGCTGTTTTTTAAGATGGTGGCCAGTGGGGTCCTCAAGAACCACGGAGAGCAGATCGGTACCATGACAGGGCACACAACCAAGAACAACTAGGAAGCGTGAATGCTGAGGAGTACAGGTGGGTCAGTGCACTCTACTTCTATCAAAGTCAATGCCTTTGCTATCTGATGTTACTGTGAAAATCATACCTGCACAAAAGAGAGAGGTACATCCAGAAATGTTGACAGGTTAAACGGTTCTCTAGCACTACAAAGTTTGTTTGGAGGGTTTAATAAAAACAAAAAAAGCAGAAACAATAAAAAGCAAAAGAAAACCTATAATGTTGGGGTGTTGGATATTACAAGTTTCAGTATAATATGTTGTGGTGATAGATGGTCACTCTTGATCAATATCGTGGGTGTAGAAGTAAGCTAGGGGAGAATGTGTACACAAGAATTCAACAAACAGGCAAGTATAAACAATTAATGCCTAAATATTTATTAAAAAAACAAACATACTTCCTGCATTACAGTCTGTCTAATAATCACTGCAAATTCTGTGAGCAAGAAAGTCACACGAATACAGCATAGACTTAACTGCTATGTGTTCTTGCAGTAAAGAAGGAAGCAATGCACATGAAAATGCATTTCTTTCAGGTACAACCAGGTGAGAGACAGCTCTCAGCATTACCTCAATGACTTTGAGGACAATCCCCCCAGAGACAATGAAGAGATTTCCTCTTTTTACCTTGGGACATTAGAAAGCTCCAAAAACTCAGGGTTATCTTCCAGCAGCTATGAGCTGAGTCAGTACATGAATGGAGCCGAACACAGTGACGCTGCCCCTCAACCCTATGGAGGTGAGCACGCAGTTCCTCTCACGTCCACATCGTCTCTGCTTATGCCTCTTTTTTCAAAGCTTTGTATTTCCTCAGACCAAGCACATGTGCATCAGGTGTCAGCTCCTCTGAAGTACTCGATCCCTCATGCTGTTGTCAGTTTTGGGCCTGCGGGTCAACTGATTCGGGTCACTACAGGCTTGTCAGCACAGGAGAATGTCAGCCACCTGGAAATCCACAGTCTGGAGGTAGGTTCACAGCAATGTTCCCTCTAAGCTGCGCACGTGCGCAATTGCGCACTGCTGGCACGGTCTATGCGCACAGAAAATCTGCGTTGCGCAAAACAAAAAATACAACCTAAATTGAAATTAAAATTAATACTTTAACAATTCTGTTTTGCAGTGTTAGTCAGTAAGTGACTGGATGCTCCCATATGGGATTAGAACGATGCCACCTTATCCCATAGTTCAGCCAATAATGCGTATATACGCAGCCAATCAACGTCGTTGACAGGCTACGACAGCGTCCTTATGTGCTGACACCGGTGTTTTAGCTAGCAAAGCGGCGTGGCTAATGTGGAGTGAAGCCACGTTAATGACAACGTGTACAACCATTGGAGATGTGAGCAGGACAGACGGAACAACTGATGGGAAAAGTGTGGACTTTATACCAGTTTTTAAATTGTGTTGATAGGCCACGTAAAACCAGAGTTATGATAAAAATATCTGCAATGTTTGGTTTTCTTCCTGAATACTATCGTTGTTTATATTTACTGCGGGAAGAAACGGTAAAAACGGCGTTTTATAAGAAAAAAGGCTCGAAAGCACTCTCCGCCTGTGAGCAAAAACAAACCCCACCCCCCTCTGCCTTTCCTATTCGTCCAAAGAGTACCATGTCGACCAATCAAAAAATGATATGGCAACGTGGCATTTAGTTGTTAAGAAACGGGGAAAGTTTTAGGAGTAACGGCGGTGTTTTGAGATGTGAGAGATTTGAGAAGTTTAGCGCAAATCTTGTGTAGTTAGTGTGTAGTGTAGTCAATAGTTTTGTTGTGTGTGTCAGAACAATGAGGGGACTGCTGAATGTTACAGGTGTTACAGGAGTGATACATCTCCTGTTGTCAGGCCTGCGGGTATCAGGCTGTGATGTTCTCCTTTATCTCATAGTGGACAGAAATTATTTTTTGGAGTGGCACAAATAATTTGTGTGGCATCAAATTTAATGCAGAACACCTGATTGTTCTGTAAATAGTTTGAAATGTTTATTCAAAAAAACGCATTGGCTGCATTTTTAGGTAAGCAGCTCCAAAAAACTTTGTTGTTTGCAAAACTCAGTTACTTTTTTGAAGAAGTAACTATATAATTAATTGCCCAACATTGGTCATTATATACTGTATTTTGCAGACAGAGTTACAGGACTCTCTCCCAGACCACAGACTCATAATACAAGTCAGAGCTTTATAAAAAAAAGAAAGAAGAAAGTTTTGTTTTCGAAATTGGAGTTCAAGTTATTTTTACTTCCAATAGTGTTAACATACTACACAGGCCATGAACAAGATTTTTTTATTTTATTTTATTGTAAGTGGGCTAAAGCAGTTAATTAAAAGTAGTCTGGCATAAATGTAAATGCTGTAATTTGATTATTTTAATAAACCATGTAACTTAGATGGATTTGATGCTGGCGTGACCACAGTGCACACGTCTGATGTCGCTCACAGTGGTCCAAGGGATCGCTCAGGGAGTTTGTGTGTTCGCTCAGACACACGAAAAATTAGAGGGAACATTGGTTCACAGTCAAGTTGTTTAAAAAAAAGCAACAGATTTTCATGGAGGATGCTACTAATCTTTTACCAGATGAAAATTATAGCACTCTCATGGACCTTAAGGGTCCTAAAGGTATACTATAGTCAGACTAATAGGATTGATTTGGGTCTGTTGGAAAGGATTTCACAAATCCACAATTATTTTACTCATGTCAGTGATAATTATTCATTAATATTATTATTTCATGCATTGTCATTTGTTTAGTTTAGTTTCACTTTATTAAAGAAACACACGGGTCCATAACAAATAAAATAAATAAATACATACAGAATACATTATTTTTTTCTGTTGTTGCTTTGTATTCCCCTGAAACGTGTAACACACATCAGCATGTATAATGGTTTCTTGGAAACCTAAAAACTCTTTGAGTTTGAAAATATTTATGTCACAGAGTAGTTAGGGTTATTAATTGGTGAATATTGGTCTTTGCTGCACATTAGTTTTGAGTTTTAAGTCAATAAAAAAGAAATACACTGCAATAATGTTTTCCACTACTCAGTAGCTACAAATATATTTTTTATATTTCTACTCGATGTGGCACATTTTGTCCACCATAGTTTTAGTTCTGTTTTGTCTGCTGTCAGTTTCAGTATGAATCCATGTTTTGAAACTGCACATGGGAGAATAAGTCTTGATGGAGGATTTTTCTCTTCAAATGTACCTCTAGTGTTTTAAATTTTATTTTATTTTTTACTAAAAGTTATAGTAAAACAGTGGATATGAGTCTATAAACAGTTAAACGTTTCCCCCTGAAATTTAGCCTGCTGGGTAACACTCGGGGTCAGAGGCTGGACTTTTTTTCTGTTTTTGTACACAGAGGGCTGATCCAGACTTGTATTGGGGTTGTGGTTCAGCAGACTGACACCTTATAATCTTAAATATAACCACTAGGTACGTTAGTAACTACAGTAGTTAATACTATCCAGGTTTCTGTACTAAATAGTAAATCTTGCAGAAATTGGCTTTTTTGTTTTTATCTTTGTTTTAGAAATACCTTTATAATTTACAGCTACAGGAGAGTAAATTGGACCTTACAATAAAACATTAGCAGTAATGGTTCCAGTAAGGTTTCAAGACATTATTTTTGTCTTTAAATGTACATAGGTTATTCTAAGTGAGACACAGGAGCAGCATGAAATGAGAAGCTTCCCAGGGCCTTTAACCAGGTAATTGTCTTTGGTTTTGTAATTCTGACAATAACAAACTGCATTCAGCTGTATGCCAGATCTAGGATTATTATTAGACTTGTGAGACTTCCATGTTTGAATGTTATGTATATTTTACTGAAGGGAGGATTTGCACAAAGTGGATGCTATAGAGTTTGCCCACCAGATGGCAGGCGCCTGCATGAGAGACAACAAACTGCAAGATAAAAGCTCTGCTGCCCTTTTGTGGAATATTCTGATATTGCTCTGCAGACAGAATGGAGTAAGTGAATTATGTGTTGGCATTACACAGTATGTAGAGGGATCACATTGCCATCAGAGAGACATCAGGGCAATTATCGTGATTATTTTTGATACAGTTGTCACTGTATTTTGGTATTTTAGCAAATAGTCGGGTCAGATATCGCAGAGCTGCTGATGCAGGACTCACATTCAGATGGAAGCTGCCCATCAGATGCCCCCACACTTATTGACTTCAATGAGGATACAACTGCTGAAGCACCACCTTGCAAAGGAGACGACCTGCTCACAGGAAACTGGAGCAGCTTTAGTTCAGAGAACTCTGAGAAGGGCCTGCAGACCTACACTCAACTACTGCTGGCTGGAAGAAAGAAGGTCTCCACATTCACCTTTAATCATCTTTTTAACTACTGCTGACAAGTCTAGCATTTAACTCTAGTGGTTTCAAAAGACGTCAGGCCCACTGCACAGAGCCAAGATAAATTAATGTGATCATGAGACATGATTTTAGTTTTAATCCTCTGCACTTTATTCTAATGTTTGATTTTGTGTGAAACATTATAGAGTCCTCTTTAGAGCAACAGGTAATATGATATTATATAATGAATGCAAATTTACAATGTTTCCTCTGGTATGCTCTGGAGTAAATATATAAATTAGCATGAAATGAAACTAATCAAGTTAAATTCATGTGAATATATGCAAGAATTTAGTCAGTCACATTTAGTCAGGATAAAATAATCAAATATTAATCATTCTGTACTGTGTACTGTAGCTCAGTCTGTATCTTTCATATATGGTTTTCAGGAGGCCCTGGAGTCGGCTATGACCAGCGGCCTGTGGGGACATGCACTTTTTCTGGCCAGCAAAATGGACAACAGGTCCTATATGACTGTACTGAACAGGTGAGAAAACCCATGGCCTCAGAGACGTGACAGCTGAGAGAAATCAGCACACAGCTCTATGTACAAGTGGTAATTTGTCAAGAATTGCTAAACTTAGATACTTATGGCTTCCTTCACACTTGCGTTAGCGCTACTAGGAAGTGTGAACAATGTTTCTGTCGGTCCATTTTGGTCCAGACTTATATTAGATATATTTCCACAAAATTTGGACTTTCAAGTCCTCAGAGGATGAATCACAGAAACTTTGATGTTCCAGTAACTTCCTCTAGCACTCCCAAGAGGTTTTGCATTTGTCCAACAGTACCTTAGAGATCTGATATACCAGACAGAAATATTTTAAAATGAGATCTGATTGTTTTTGCTGAAAGCAATCACAGTGAGTACCCAGACTCTCCTGCCTTTAGGCGCAAGTACAGCTAAGATTAGGACTAGTGATGAGAAGGTTACTTTTTAAAAGTAGAGGTTACATATTCTGCTTCCAGAACAGGAAACTAGATTTGGAGTGGTCTTGAGCAATAGTTCTCCAGGCTTTCTGAAGGTCTTTCAAAGTTTTTTCGTTGGACATTGACTGCTTTTCACTCATTTTCAGTCCAGTCCAGTCCAGGTATCTGTCCATTTTTGAGATTGTTCCCTTTTAACACATTTAACACTGACCTATGACTCATTCAAACATAACAAGGCACCGAACTCAAGAGATGAACCAGTCTTGTGTCTACACACACAAAACTTAGCAAAGAACCAATCTTAAATGATTTCTTTAATCACTTTGTCACCAGTAGCCTGTCGCAAAGGTATAAATTATTCCCATTTATGTAGTTGAATCTATAAAGAACACTGAATAAAACACAGTTTCACAGGCATATAATATATTTTTGTCCCAGCAAGGTGATTCCTATAGAGCATTTAATCAAAAACCTGGCACATATCCTAAAAAATGAAAACGGGAAACTTGACAAAGGGGGGATAAAATAAGGTGTAGCAGCCCTAAAATCTATCTACAGCAGATGAAGCAGCATCTGAAAGCAATATCCTTTAGAAATAGGGGGAAAAAATCCAGCAAAGAGCTGAAAGTGTACCTGAGAATTACATCTATCACTTCATTTGATCTATCTACTGAAGCTTCCCTAGAATTGATCATCCTGAATGAGCCTTTCCACTATGCTAAATTAATCAAAGCATGGACTGACAATCAGTGGCAACAAGTCTTGTAGTGAGTATCTACCACCATTCTGAAAACACAGTGGAGGTTCTGTCATGAAGCAGAAGCCATCAACCTTCCAAAGAAGAGCTTTGAATGTCCTTCAAAAAGCCTGGAGAAGTATTCCTGAAGACTACCTAAAGAAATTATGACAAAGCTGCCTAAGAGAGTTTAGGTTGTTTTGAAAAAATAAAGATATTCATACCTGATCATTATAATTGTACAAACTCAGTTTGCCATAAATACTCAGTTTTCATGTGTGTTTGCCCAAGCTTCAACTATTCACACAGCACCCATTTCCAATTTTTCTAGCAAAATATGAAAAAATTAGTGGCTTGAAACTTTTTTCTTTGGCTTTTGCACAATATTGTATTTATTTTTTTGTTTTATATTTTTGTTTCAATTAATTTGAGCTTCAGCTATTTTTCAGAGTTTCAGAGTGTGTGTGTGTGTGTGTGTAACCGCGCTGATTGGTTTTAATTGTTTTCAAAATGTTTATTTATTTTTTCAGTTTCACTGTCATTTTTACTAACTAACTAATTAATGACAATATAGGTGCTGTTTGTCAGTGGAAACATTTGAAAAGTTCACCAAACGTATTACAGAATAATAGTTGGCTTACCGTCATACACTCTCAATAAAAATCGGTACCAAAGCCTCATAATTAAAATAATTTATTTCTAGTTCTCTTTTTTATTTAGTTTTCATTAACAATAATAAACAGAAATCACTATAATACAGATATTCTCATTAAACTCCCGTGAGCCATTTATCATGTAACCCAATCTAGTTTTTACAGACTATTTTTACAGACTAAGTGGGATGTCTCAGCAGCCCAGCAGCAGGTTGTCAGTAGAGGAATGTCTGGGGAGAAGGCTGGCAGATAGGCAGACTGATTTTGATTTGTGATTGACAAGAGGGGCAGAATTTGAGCTATCAGTGTGGTGTTTCACTTGTGTGCATACTAGCAGAACAGATGCACTTTAAATGGGATAGTTCCTGTTTTTGTAAAGCCTTGCTTAAGACGTGCAGTGACACAGGATGCTCTGTTGGCAGGTTTACAGGCCAGCTAACGCCCAGTGATCCCCTCCAGACTCTCTTCCAGCTGCTGTCTGGGAGAATTCCTGCTGCAGCCACGGTAAAATATCCAGGACCTAACAAAACTCTTATATGAAGACAAGCTTATGCTATAGCCTGTATCTTATTACTAAGGTTTAATAGTGATTTTCTGTGCTCAGTGCTGTGGAAATGAAAAATGGGGAGACTGGAGGCCCCATCTGGCTGTTATGCTCTCCAATGAGACAGGAGATCCAGCCATCCAACAGAAGGCCATCGTCACCATGGGAGATACACTCGGTACTGATACACCGACTGACTGACAGGTTGTCATGCACACACATACAAACTGATGTGTTGTGTTGCTTTTCCCTGTGCAGCCTCCAGAGGCCTCATACATGCTGCCCATGTGTGCTACTTGACAGCCAGTGTTCCCTTCGGGGTGTTTACACAGAAGGCTGAGAGACTGGTACTTCTAGGCAGCAGCCACAGGTGAGTTGTGATTCCAACTTGCTGCCATTCATCAGTCCAAGTGCTGTTCATCTGGTTATACTGACAGCACGAGCTTAATTTTCTACTGAAACACGTGCATGTCTTATTTTGATCTTAATTTCTATCATCTCTTTGCTTTGAATTTGTCTGTTTTTATTTCCTCTAGGAAATTGTTTGAGTGCTTTGCCACAAACACTGCCATCCAGTGCACTGAACTATATGAGTATTGCCAGACTCTTGGGAACAAACACTTTTCAATACCCTCCTTTCAGGTGGGTGCCACTTATATTTTTGTGTTAAAGGTTTACCAAATGGAAATATCAAATTTAAAGGCACAGAATCTTCTCTGTGTCATCTAACGTCTAACATTTTTCCATGATAACAGAGCTCCACTAGCACATAGAATACATTTCCCCCCATCAATTTATTAGACACTTTTACACAGTTTAACAAAAGGTTTCTAGTTTGGATTCAGTGCAGGAAGATAATACATTAACAGTTCATTCAGAATCAGAATAACTTTTTGTTGCAATGTATGGTCCTTGAGAAGATCTGGAAGGTGAAGGTAACAGTGGTAATTGGAGCACTTGGTGCAGTGACTCCCAAGCTAGTCGAGTGGCTCCATCAAATCCCAGGAACAACTTCCAAGATCTCTGTCCAGAAGATCGCAGTCCTAGGAACAGCAAAGATACTGCTTGGACCCTCAACTCCTAGGCCTCTGGTAGAGGACCTGCTCTTGAAGGATAAAGATTGCCAGCAAAACTAAGCCCATCTTTTTTTTTTTTATCTCTGGACACTATTTTAGACTCACTGCATTAGATCAAACAACTCTTAGCAAAGACTTATATATTTGGAATCATTACCATTAAATCTGCAATAAATGCATGACTGTGGTTATTGTTGTATTTTGGTCAGGTGTATAAGTTCCTGTACGCCAATCGTCTGTTGGACTGTGGGCTTTCATCTCAGGCCTTTCATTACTGTGAGGTGGTCGGACAGGCGATCCTCAGGCATCAGGAGCCTTTCTTTGTGCTGACCGGGGAGGTCATCAAGGTAAACCTAAAGGTTGTCTTACATATCTGACTAACTATCAGTGATCTGTTCAATTACGACACAATGGTTATACTGTATGTATGTTTTTCTTGCAGCTGTCAGACAGACTGAGATACTCAGAGGGTCAGTTCAGTGAAGCAGGGCTCCATAGAGACGGGCAAGAACCTGATTGGCTGAAGCATCTACGTGCTAGGCACCACAGTTTACAGGTGATCAGGTTCTTCAGTCTTTTCATATAATACTATGTTTACCTGTGTGTGAGAAGAAATGTCTCCGTTCTCACTGCTGTACAAGGAAGAATTAAATCGCGGAGGAAATGTATGATATATGAGGGTTTCTCATTTAGCTTAGCATCAATTCAGCACTGTCAGCAATCACAATTGCTCACAAGTGACTTGTGATTTTATTGTGCACATTTTTACTTCATCACACCTTGAACAGGAGTGATACGAGGTACCTAATCAAAACGGTAAGTGATGCATATTTTTTCAGATATCAGTGGTATTATTTGCACACATAAGTTACTGTTGGGTTCTTGTGATATATCAATAAGTAGTAGGAAGCTGTTTCATGAATTAGGATCGCAAATCATCATTGTTCTGATGGTTGTGTCATGGTCCCTGGGTCTAGGACACCATTGTTTTTTTAATTAAAGTGTTTCTTGATTTCTTTATATTTTATTTCAAAGTTTTGATTTCACATCTAGTTTTTTCATGTTTAGGTTTGGTTTGGGTCTCTGTGTATTCCTGCCTCCCTTAGTTATTTCCTGGTTCATTTTGTTAACCTTTGCCCTACATGTTTAGTGTTCAGTTTTACTTTCCTGAGTCTAATTTCCCTGATTAGTTCCAGCTGTGTTCCCTGGTGTTTCCCATCTATCTAATTACCTTGTGTGTATTTATAACTCAGGTCTCCTCTTGCCCTTTGTTGTGTCCTTTCTCAGTGTTATGTGCTCCTCTGCTCCATGCTTTCGGTGGTTCCTGCGGTTCCTGCTTTACTCTTGGTTATGTGCTCCATTGTTCTGAATTTTACCCTAGATTCGTAGGTTTCTGATTCCTGGTTACAGCCCCACATTGAAGACTACAGCATTAGAGCTGTTTTTTGAGTTCATATTCCATTTCCTGAATCCAGCGTATTGGGTTCATATCCTGCCTGCCTCACAGCCATTTATGATAGACTGCTAAATATTTTCATTATATCTTTCTCTATGTTTCAAATCCCTTTACTTACTCATTAATAAGAAAGAAAACCTACTTTAATAGATTTTAAAGGAATAAAAACGGTCCCTTAAATTGCTTCAGTTTCCATATTTATGTAAACATTCAGGGCTGATTATGCTACTAAAAATAATTATTAATAATCATTATAAAATGTATTGAATATTGGTTATGCCTGTATGCCAGTTGTGTAGCAAAGCTTTTTTAGTCATGTTACTGTGTCAGTAGAGTTGGTAATGTTATCCCATCTGGTGGTTGCTCCTCTACTGTAGGGCGAACTAAAATATCTCAGCAGCTATTGGATGGATTACCATGAAATTTGGTACAGACATGCAGGGATCCCAGGTACTGTAGCCTATGATGACAAGTTTGACATAAGATGAACATATTGAATGGTTGCTTCTGAATTTTGCAAAGACAGCTCTAGCTCCTTTCATCTAGCACCACCAGTTTTTCACTTCTTTTTAACTATTGTAATTTTGGCTTTATAACAAAATGATTGTCAAATTAATTTCATCGTACTTGGGAAATATTAGCATCTGTGGAGTGTACACGGTACAAACTCAAACTGCTAACATAGCTGTAGTGGAACTTAAGCTCTGTAACTAATATGGTGTTATCTTTATTAGACTGGAACTGTTGACTCTCCTGAAGCATACCAGCCAGCTCCTGAGAATACTGTTATGTCACATGAAATGCCCTCAGGTAACTTTGCATTGTGTAGCTTTTTTCACACTGTAGAGCAGAAGTATACCTTAATAAAATGCTTTTTTTTCCTATGCAGAATCAGATTTAGATGATTTGAGCCATGGCATTCAGAGTCCTGAGCCTGAACTCCTTTATTATAGAGGCCCTGAGGACCAAGAAAGCATATTGCATGAAGATGGAGGAGACACTGAGGAAATGGCAGTGACGTCATGGGGCATGGGAGCAGCTCAGGACTGGTGTGCCTCATTTACTTTTTCCTTCACACAGACAACACTCTTACTTGATATGTGTAACTGAGTCCTGACAGAGTCTATTATGTCACTGATCTCTCTCTGCCTCTTTGTCTAGGCCACAGGCCAACTGCCCGGCTACACCGGTAACAGTGGCCTATACTCCCTCAGTGCCCACAGTGGCTCCAAGCCAGAATTTCAGTTATCATAACACGGATAGTGCTGAAGTCAGAAGTGCCTCACAACATTGTCCTCCAAATAATCTGCCAGCAATAGCAGAGGGTGAGACTCTAATGTTAGACAGCAATCATTCCCTTCTCTGTTCGGGTATTTACTATGGCCCGTGGTGAGTCAGTGTGACATTTTGTTTTTATTGCTTTTACAGGGGCCGAAGCATCCTGTGGAGCAGGGATGGTGAGAAATGCATTTTAATATTCCGCTGGCAACTTTTTGCTTTGATTTTTTTATCGCATAAGCATAATTTTAAAGATTGCATTCAAATGTATTGTGCTGTGCATTGATTAGTGTTGCTTATAAGTTTAAATATTTGCCTTTATTTGCCTTTGAAGATGCACGGTCAGATGATTGAGACGAACTTCAGTCAGCCGGGACAAGTCGAGCAGATTGTCCCTCAAGGATTAAAAGCTTCTGAGGACACCACTGAGCCTCCTAAACAGGTGGGTGGGCTGCCTATCATATATCACATAGCTTTCAGTGACATTAGAATTAGTTTACATGCATCACACTTTGTTCTGTGTTAAAAGCAGAACACAAAGAAAGGATGGTTCAGTGGCTGGTTCAAGTCAAAACCTAAAGTGGTCCAAAAAGAGGCTTCAGAGCAGGGAAGCCCAGCTCACACAGTAAGTATCAAGCATACTATGAGCTCAGATGTGATCTCAGTTTTCATTTAATGATACTAATCGCTGTGTATGTTACAGGACTTTTCGCCATCTGCTGACGTCTGTCCTCCTCCCCCGCCTGCCAGTGTCCCTCCTGGCATGTTTCCACCACAGTCTTCCACTGCTGGGATTAATCCATTCTCAAGGAAAGCAGGTGGGTCACGTGATCGGTTACATAATATTCTGGCTCTGCGTCAGTGTTAGTCACTTATCACTATTTTAATAATAGATTTCAACATAAACATGTTGTCAGCTTCCACATTCTTATGGTATGTTCTGAGGTCAGTGAGTGTCTTAGCTAGCGTGTCCAGTTTCATATTTTACAGTCATGATGTACACCGCTTGGATTTTTTTTAGTGCAGAAACTTAAACATTGCAGAGGTTTGGCTGTTACTAAGGACATTTTACCTCCATTTAACTCTACAAATGTGAGCATTTTCTTTAAATACCCATGTCTTCACTATAGGCCAGCAGCTGGGTTAGAAACTGTGAGACTCACCTCTGTCACAGGTAAATTAAGTTATTTAAAGATAAGCATATCGATTCTTTATAGTGCTTTACGGATTGACGTTAACTAAACATGTTCTGTTTGCAGGATCATGCGTCTTGCACCAAAAGTGAGGATATCACAATGTCACGCCATATGTCGTGTACTGTAAGATGCATACCGCTCACTAGTTCTTTTTTAGTAATGCCCTTTAAAATCCTACAGCTTGCAAAAATCATGTTCCTTGTTAGTTACAGGAATACTCTGCATCGACTTGGATATCAACTCATATTGCAGTGACAAAAACAGCTGAGGTGTGTGTTCTAAAAGCTGACTTAGGGGAAATTACCAGCAGACGCAGTACATATCTTGGGAAAGGGATAGCTTAACTCAGAGCAATCACGCCAGCAACACTGGGGCTGAAGTTCTACTGTGGCAAAAAATGTTGGTGTAACTGTGATCACTATGCCACGATCATCTGTGCTATATGCTGCAATTAAATATCCAGCTAAATATAAGCATGGAAAATATTTAAAGATATACACACATATACCACTGCAGTTACATCGTGTTTTATATTATCTATGCTCTAACCACTGTTTTAAAACAGAAATAAGACGCACATTAAAAAATGCTTTGGTCACAGAAGCTTTTTAAGCATAATTTGTAGCCCAGCTTTGCAGAGCTATACCACATCATGGGCAGTAGTTGATTATTTTTTGTCATCTGAAAAGTGCAACAGTTGTATTTTAAATTGCACATGGGACAGATGCTGAAAATAAAATTGGAATAGTGTCTTCTAATAGTGTCATACTGCCAAGATTGATGATACCACATGGTGAGAGAGGGGAGGATAGCTCAGGGAAGACCTCTACCAGCCAAATACCCAGTACCTTCTTACAGCCTCTACACCCACCAGAGAGCAGACGCTTCCAGGACCAAACTGTTTATGTGCTGATGACTTATTTGTAATGAAATGGAGCTTAGCATATAAAAGGTTGATTTTACACACTGCTCTTTAAATTGTATATAAAAAACAGTAATATATACTCTTGTAATTGATTTTAGATTGACCTTTTTTATTTCTGTGTCACCGTGTAAACATGTTTGGATGTAACTGGGATGTTGTTAAGTCATTTGACTTTAAGTATATGTCAGTGTTTTTTGTACCTCTAAACAACCACATGAAATGTGTTTATTCTCTAGCTTTTCAGCAGATTCTTGCAGCAGAGGAAAGTATTATTAAAAGCTGTATCTGCAGTCATGTTAATAGTCACATATTGAATAATTACATCTTGCCAAGAAATAGCTGCAATTCCCGACAGAGCCTCTCAATTAATGTAGAGCAAGTGACAACACGGCAGGTGCCGTCTCCTTTTACGATTAGTCTGCAGTAGCCAAGAATGAGTGGCACACGCTTGCCTTGAATTCAACACACGCACAAACAAACACGCACATGCAGATGAGCAGCATGTGAACTACAGCATACCTCCTGCCAATAAAGTGTCACTATACAAATTATCAGAGTGGATTTATGCAAGACTGCTTAAAACGCCATCCAGGTGAGACTATACTAGAACCTAGTATATTTTGAACAAAGTTTCATATTTTGATAATTGGAAAATAAACAAATAAAAAAAAACTCCTCAAAGGGCAGGCATCTTATACAAAATCTTTATTGAGATTCGGATTCACAGTAAAATGCTAGTTCACTTTTGTTCACTGATAAACTCCAAACATGCTACGCTTCTTGTACATGTAGCAATATGATTACAAAGAACCAAAACTCAGAACATGGCAGCATGCATGATTAAAATACATTTAAACCTAACATATAGGAATCTGACATCTAGTACAATATCATACATGCTATTACTGTGTTTAGAAAATATCACACTTTGTATACGGGCAAACTCAATTTTTCTCACTATGTGTATTTCTATTGGTAAAATAGAAATTAAACTACAAAAGTAAGCATGACAAATGCTGTAGTTGAATAAAGAAAGCGCACTATGAATACAAAGTACTAGTACATGAAATTCACATCCAAAAAGTCCAAATCAGCAGTAAGCAGTAACTGACTGGCAATCCAGCTTCCCTGAATGATTAAAAATGCACTGGTCTATTAATGTTGTCACAGTAATGTTTTTAGTATCAGTGATGCAAAATCTTATCTACTCAAGAGCATTACTTAAATATTTTAATTGTATTTGTATTATTCTTCGTAAGGGTTAAGAACAATAAGCTGCCTATCATTTGAAGCTGGTATGTCTAGTGTATGTTTGGCTTCTGCCACTGTTGCTACAGAGAGGTGGTGCATTTATGTGTGTCTGTAAATTCAGGACAAAGAAGGAGGAGGAAGGGATGTGCCTTTTTTCCTTATAAAGAACAACAAGGAAAGACAAAAACTTGTCAACTATTACCTAAACTACTGTCAAGTGAGCACAGGTGAACATTACGCTGACTTTGTATGAGGCAGGCTAAAGACATTTAATGTCCAGTCTGAGTGGACATCTGCATTTCCACACTTCCTTTGGGAAATGTGTTGTAAAGTTCATGGCTGTAGTGCATGATTGAAGAAGTCGTATGATAAAATGCCTGACTTTCCTAAATGCAAAACTGCTATATTGTGGGTAACATTAATTACATTTACAGTGTATTCACAGTTTTAAAAAAGGGTTCAGTGCTCTTTTAATGAGTTTCATATCACACCATTAAACTGTCAGCTCCAGTGTCAGTGCTGTGCTGGCGGTAATTTTTATCCCAAGACATTCTCGTGGGAACCCAGCACCCTGGGGAAACAGAGTGAACATTTTACAGCTCATGTCACTCTAAATAAATATTGCACATTAGCATATGTAAAGTGGTGCCCTATAACCTTTTGTCGAACGTTTCTTGACCTTAAAAACTGAAACGAAACAGCTGTAGCACAGTAATGGATATGTACAGTTCTTGTCTTTAACAGGCTGCGACACTTTTGTCCCCATGTTTCTGCACATGCTGTGCAAGTTTTGTGGAACACTGGAAAGATTTGTCACATTCTGTGCAAACAAAAATCCTCCCTGCACAGTTTTGCTCCTGATGAAGCTTCAGTTTTGCTGGGTGGCTAAAATTCTTGCTGCAGCCCATGCAGTTGTGGGGCTTCTCTTTACTATGTATGAACTGGTGACGAACAAGACGGGAAGCCATGGCAAATGCCACGCCACATTCTGTGCACTTATGGGGCCGCACTCCGCTGTGAATGGCTTCATGCTCGGTCAGGTTGGAGGACTTTGTGAAACACTTGGAGCACACAGAGCAGACAAAAGGACGCACTCCTCTGTGGATTTTCTGGTGCTCTGCCATGCGGCTGGCCAGGGCAAACCTCTTCCCACAGTCGGGGCAGGAGAAGGGTCTTTCTCCCAGGTGCTTACGCTCGTGGCGCTTCAGAGCTAGGGGTTTATTGAAGGTCTTGCCGCAGTGCGTGCATGGGAAGGGCTTGTCATTGGTGTGCATGTTCCGCTCATGCTTCCGCAGGTCTGAAGAGCGGATGAAATCCTTGCCGCAGGTGTCACAGATGTACGGCTTTTCACCAGTGTGTGTACGGATATGCTTGCGGTAATCTGAGGACCAGATATAGGTTTTGACACAGAAGGGGCAGTGATACGGTCTTTCACCCGTGTGCAGACGCTTGTGTTGCTGCAGCGTGCCTTGATGAGAGTAAGCCTTGCCACATATATCACATACATGCGGCTTGAGGCCTGTGTGCGTTTGTAAGTGACTCTGTAGGTTGCACAGCTTCTTGAAAGCCCATTGGCAGTGCATGCATTTGAATGGACGTTCCTCTGAGTCAGTGTCAACTCCACTGCGTTTTTTCATTGCTACCAAAAGTCGAGGGATTTTGTCGTCTTTACACTTTTTAAGCAATTTCATAAGTGAAGGACTATTTACATTCAGATGTTTGGTCTTATTCTCACCTTCGCTTGGAGAAGATTCCTCACTACTTAACTCTAGCTTAGATGTCCTCTGTTGGTCTGAGACATCACTTTGGCTCTTGGATTGTTTCAAGAACATCCTTTCATTCTGTGTCACAGCATCCAGGAGCACGTCATTTGGTTTACATATTTCATTGGTCTTAGTATATGTAGTGCATCGTAGCAATGCCCCTTTGTGTTCTTGCTCATCCTGGATTGGTGTTTCTTCTCCTGGTGAAAGCCCTGCAAACCTCTCCACAAGAGAGCAGTTTGGTGTTTGAGGATTCAGATAAAGGATTCCAGTCTCATTACTCTCTGGGAACGGCTCCATCCTTACACCATTACTGCCAAATGAAGACTCTATATTCACACTGTGGGTGTTACTCAAGATGTGTCCATCCAGGGGAAAATGAGTGACACTTCCCTTCCTTTTCCTTTTCCTTTTTATGTCAACATCTGTCCCAGTAGACATCTGCAGAATGACATGATTTTGTCAGAAATGTGTTTTGAATTATTTATTTATTTATTTTTACTCATAACTGATGCCACACAGACTTTCTGCAGCAAGTCTGCTGTTGCTGCATGCACCAGTATCTTGTAAATATCCCACACATGCTCTGGCACCATGCTCGTCATATGACACCAGAACTTTACTATGTGTTCCCGCAGGGTTATATTACTATAAAAATAAAAACAACTCATTATTTTGTAATTTCACACATTAAATCATTTTATAGAGCAGCTTACCCTGCAGTCTCCACGCGAGCAGGTCAGACCCCGGAGATGCCAGGGAGATATACTAGCCCGGGTACTAGTATAACTCTATGAGAGATGTCCGGTTGCGTTAACGGGCGGAGTTTGGCAGCAAGCCTCTGTAGGTCAGCATCTATCCTGCAAGTCAGCAGCAGCAATTATATCTTCACAGCCGGGCTCAATTTACCCTCCGCTCACTGAACTTGCCACCCGTTTTACATATGACTTGTTGAGTAATTGCATCAGACGGAGACTTTCAGATTGCGTTGGACTGTAGAAAGTCGGAAACTTTAACAGTTTACTCGCTTAAGTTGGATCCTTGAACTGGAAAGACTAACTTTTAATTAACTTTTAGTTTACCAACACTCTTTTGTGACTCTTTTTCTTTTCTTTTTATTAATTTGTTTTTAACACCTTTAAAAAAATAGAAATTAAAACAACAACAACAAAATAAACAAATAAAAATAAAATGTTTTTGATAGTGTGTGAGTTAGTGCCGCCGTCCGCGCATTGATATTTAGGTTACACTCTCAGGAGGGCGTTAATGAGACATTCAAATTGCCTTTAAGCCAAGGAAGAAACAAAATGCAACTCTCCTTAAATTACACACCTGGAAACACTTTTGCTAACTTTTAGTTTACTCGCACTCGCTATTAGTGAGTGACATGTTTTGTTTTGTTTTGTTTTTTTGAACGGGTATAACATAATGATCGTATTTTTAAGTATGCGACTAGTGCATTGATATTTTAATTAAATGCATTATGAGGTCAGGTGGAGACGGACAGAACTTTAAACACTTTGCTTGTTAGATATTTACACTGAGCTGAAAACCTTTGACCAACACTAACCGTTAAGTCTGTTTCAGCACAGCTAATATTCAAGTATATTTTCATTCACTGTTAAACTCTAACCGTTAGTAATAATCTAAGAGTGAGCACCGTACTGTCCGAAAGTCTATAAAGTATCACACTGATGATGGTGTTTCAGATCACAGCAAAGTTTAAAGTTATTTTCACCTCTATTTTAAGTTCATGAGCATTTTGGGGTAACGACCACAAGATGTCACTGTTCACCAGATATTTTGCCAAGTCAGAAACCAAAACTGTGGAAAATCACCAGCTCTACGAAAAAGAGAAAAAAGGGTGACTTTTAGAGTGCATCTTATTGTAGACATCTGTGTTGCTTTAGAAAATAACACGATGTTTTCAACTCAGTCTCTGAATGAAAAAAATAATCTATGGATATATCAACAGATGAATCTTGTTGGTTTCGAAACATCAGAAGTTCTGAAGGATACTTATATGTGCCTGACATATGCTTAACAAAATAAACATTCGAGAATGGCTTCAATTTAGTGCCCCCCTTGTTTAGAGAACACTGTGTGCAGCTTTTATGATAAATAAGTTGCAGTCCAGTTTTTTGCCAGTAGATGGCCTCGAAATATCCATTCAGTAAACAGAGTCATCATGGAAAAGGAAATAAGGGAATCCACTTGTCCTGTAATCAAATTATAATAATATTTCTTTCATACTCAATAGTAGGACATGTCTTTATTATTTTTGAGAACTCGTGTTTTTTCCCTCCCTGATAAAATCCTCCAGTTGTTGACATCAGTAGCCTACGAGCTTTCCTATTTTTCCCTGTCACAATAATGGTGGGGTTTTTTGTTTTTTGTTTTTTACACTATAGGGACTGACAGGATTTAAACCTGCATGTGTTAAGTAACTTAAATCTTAATTAAATGGACAGTTGTAGTCTGCACTCAGAGCACTTTCCCAGGAGAACAGATTGAAATCAGATCCTTAACAAATCACCTTTACAAGGCTGCATTTTCCATTCGTTTGTACCTCAACACAAATAAAGTTTTGGCTTCAGTTTCCCACACATATCTACCACAAGAATACCTGTACATGCCTTCCCACATGAGCTTTCAGGAATATTGCCCCCTTTGTTGAACAGTAGGTACAAATGGAAGATGTGATACACCAATTTAGGACAATTTCATAGATATCACAATTAAATGAAAAAACAAAAAGAACAATGAAAATAATTTCTGGAGTTGTGCATATTTATGTGTTTTTCAAACTTGGAACTTGATGGATAAACTTGAAATAAACTAAAAATGATGGTTTTCACAAAACTAAATGTTGGACAAGTAACTCTAACTCTACATAATGTTAAAATCAGATCAGGAGTTAAACTGGTAACTACTCTTTTTCTTTGTATATGTATCAACTTGAAGCTGTCATAACAAAGCTTTGGTGGATGTTGCATAAGTGGGTTGCAGTGACGTGAACCCGGATGCCGAAGCTGTACTAACAATCAGCATGAAGAGCATCACCCAGGAAGTCTCTGTTGGGAGTAAAAAGATTGTGGTTTGTTAGTTTATTTTGTGTTTGTGTTTTTTCCAGACCCCCAGTAAAGAAAGTGTTATAATCCCCTTGTGATTCCTTCAAAGCAAGTAATGGAAAGAGAGCGACTCTTCCTCCAAATGCAAATTTTAGTTCTACTCGCACTGACTGACCTGCTTTTCCTCGGAAGTTGCACTTTAATAAACATTTTATTGATTTACATGCAACTCATTCAAGTGCATTGAAAAAGTGCAGAGTCATTCTGGGGGTGGTTCTTCAATTTCATGCTGGAGAGTAAACTGCCTTAATTGAGAACATACCCAAACGGGGAATTTTCCACAGACCTTGACTCTGTGGCTGTGGAAATTGTTGGTTTTTTTTCACTATTCATCCACTTACATAAGTTCTACCTTAAAGGACATATTGTACCACTTAATATAAATTTGATGTGGTTTCACTTTTCAGTAAAGTTTTCCCATGTAGATTTTCTTTTTGTGCCAAATTGGTTTGTGCATGGGGTGATGAGGTACAGGGGGAGAACAAAATAAAAACAGCTTACAATAGAGTGCAATGCAAAGCACAACAGTAACCCTACAGAGCTGAATTAAGATTCTTTATGATGCTGAACACTGTAAATGATAACAAACTGTAATGTATTTAATTCAAACCTGATTTGATCACTGGTTATTTTAATGTAGTCACATAAGCTGCAGGCAACTTTCATCCTTGGCTTACTTCTCATGTGCACAATGAGTGGTTCAGTATGTTTGCATCTTGGACGGAGCTAACGAGCTTGGCACCATCCTTGGCATGCAGGATTCATAACTCCAGTGTGCTTCTAAATATAGTAAGGAACAGTTGTACCAATGCACTGTCGAAAAACATCCTGTTAGAATGACTTTAGTGTTGAAAGGGGTACTGGCTTATTATGAAAGTGTTTACTAACCTGTTGCTGGTAAGTATCCTTCCTAATCTTATTTACTATCTGTGGAAATAAGGTCACAGAAAGATGGGACCCTAAACTTATACCATTCATTAGGGTGAATATTACAGTCTATTAGGAGACTAAAAACTGCCCTCTTTGTCCTAAGTTGTTTTTTTTAAGTGATTTTGGTTGTTCTTCAAGCTCACACCTGCAGTTTCTCAGTTTACAAGGATTTTCATTCTCTTATTTCTCTGCAATTGAGAAAATTTAAATTAAAGTCTATTAAGAACTGGACTTGTATGAGTCCAATTTACCTTAGTATGTGATTATAGTTTGCCATCAGCAATTGCATTTGACAGGTACTGTTGAATAAGTATAATTAAGGGCTTAAAGCGCATACAAAGCCCATACAACTAATCCACTTAAAGCAAGTTCCAGCTCATGGTATATTTTGGTATATTTTTGTTTTTGTTGTTTGTTAGGCTGCCCATACTAAAACTTAGATTATGCTGTTATGTAGTGTTAGTGAATTATTATTTTTTTGTTTTGTTTTGTGACATGGATTATTTTGTAAACATCTCCTTCGTGTACAAAGTAATCAACAGTACTCCTATATTTAAAAAATTCCACTCTGCCTTTACGGTTTTTAAAGTACACACGTTTACAACATTTGAGTCTGGGGAAATTTTTATTTCTGGAAGTGGCTAAAATTAGGGGCTCCAACTTTACAGCAACAATTTGGGAACCTTTATTTATTTGCATGCAAGAGTGAGATAAGAACGGATGAGCTGGAGGTGCTGGAAGATGGACTTTGTTAGTTGTTATTTGGAAGGAGCCACTTCTGTTGATTCACCATACTGCTAATCTGTTTTCCCACAAGCACTGCAGCCTTTACCTCTTCTAGATGTTATGTAACAGATGTGCATGGGAGAACACAGTTGTCTGAGGCACTTTGATTTGGGCATTCACTTCTTCAGCCAGTTTCCAAAAAATAAGTTAGTCACATGTGAGAACAGTCCAATGAATTTCCAACAAGTGAGTGAGTTTAATGTATCTAGTCCCCTGCACTGTCTGCATCTCGGTGCTCTCACCTAACTTAAACTGTGCATTTCCAAAAGTGAAAACAATCTGATGGAGTCAGTCAGAGAATATCTCCTGCTGTGTACTACACTGGAAAAAGGACATCAGATGATGATTCTAACAGCATTTTCAGTTTTTTAAAGTAGTCTTGAGAAATAGTTCTCCAGGCTTTCTGAAGCTTTTTTTATTTGTTAAACCACAACTACACATAACACACAACATATCAGATAACTAATTTTAAATAGTATCTTTAGGCCCCTTGTTACTAGCAATCTGTTGCATAAACAGACCATCCCATTACTTTAACTGAATCTGAAAAAAGATAACGCAGTTTAACAGAAATAAAATTGCAGTTTCGTACCAACAGTATGATTCCCAAAGATCTATTTAGCTGAAAACCTGTCATATTTTTGCATGGTGTGCAGTGTATCCTTAAAAAGGTTGGGGAAGCTGGACACATTGAATGTGTCATATGCAAAAACAATAAAGGTATCCTGATTCTGACATGGGGGACAAAAGAACATGTAGCAAGTCTAGAAACTATCTGAAGCACACGAATGGTATCTGAAAGTCATTTGCTTAAGAAATAGGGGAAAAAATCCAACAAAGACCTGATAGGACCTTAGAGATGCAACTGACCATTAAAGTTAATCAATCTACTGACTCACTCAAACCTCATTTTCTTAAAAAATGGAAACAGGGAGAAAAGGTGTGGTAAACAAAATTGGACCTCTGATGGGGTGATGAAGACAAATTTTACTTTTACCAGTGTGTTGATAGAGTCAAGGTGACTCTACCAGTCATGGATTGACCTGCCCAGAGCCCAGACCTGAACATTATCGAAACAGTGTGGGATCATTTTACCAGAGAAGGGAACAAAAGGCAGCCACCATCCAAGGAAGAGCTTTGAATGTCCTTCAGTAATCCTGCAGAACTACTCCTGAGGACTATGTTAAAAAAAAATTACAACAACACTTGCTTCAAAGAGTTCAGGCTAATCATACCAAATCTAGATTTTCAAGTTTGTTAGAATTGTTTTTCCCCTATATACTGTATTTCCATGTATGATTCCATTTCCCATTTGTTTTTTGGGTCAAAAATCTGCCCAGTTACCACATCTGCTGTCTGCCTGCTGAGAAATGACGAGTCGAAAGTGACCACCCTGTCAATTCTAACCAAGCCCAAACCAAGTTGTTAAAATACTAGTGAAAAATGATAGCGTAACACTGCATATGAAAAGTTAGGGAAAAAACCCTCTTTTCAGTGACTTTAGAATTGATTGATTAGTGAGGAGTGACACCCCTGTCCTCTGCAATGTGTATCCCAGTGAATCAAGGCACAGCTGCCAAAGGAAACATTATGCCTAAATAAGCGAGTCCAGCATTTCACACCCCAGAAAAGAGAATGAGCAGTAATGACAGAAAATTGCCATAAAACTGTAGTTATCCTGCAATATGTGCTTCAAAGACCTTTCAACAAGCCAACAGCCTGAAAACAATTACCAGTAGGAAAACAGCTACATCTACCAGCAACTAAGGCCATGCTATGTGTAGGCTGGATACTTTGACTTTATATTAATGAGCTTTATATGTAGCTTGTAGTTTTGTAAATTGTCATTAACTTAAGCTAAGATAAGCTAAGCAAAACTAAGCAGCTCTTATTCGTAAGAAGATGGTTCCCAAAATGTTATCTGATTATAATATTTTACAGGGACATAAACAATCGGATTATTGCTGTCATCTAGATTTTATTTTGTGGCCGCCAAATATTTTATTATTTTCAATCACTTATATAACATGACTTATATGCACAAAGATTTTAAACATAACAACAAGAAATGACAAAGGTTATCAAAACCAAAGGAAATATTAAAGGACAAGGTCAACTGAAGACAGGATGATTTAAGGCAAACAGGAAGATCGAACTTTTGTCTCAAGATTCTTTTGTCTTAGGACAGGATAGAATGTTATCTATTGAGCTTACTGTGTAGACAAATAGGTCTCAAATATCTTAATTACAGAGGTATTTAGGTAGCCTCTGACATATAATAAACACACTTTTAGTTAGTGTTTATTATATGTCAGAGGATGATGATTTATTGACATTTACAGTTGTATAGTTAGGCAGCTGTTACAATACTTTATACCAGTTTTACTTTTTATTGGAAAGGATTACTTTCCTGGCTCTGTTTGAATTAAAAAAGAAATATGCTTTTTAAAAATCTTGCTCTGCACTTCTTTATCAAAGTATATTATAAACTATGTATGAATGAAATATGCACTAGAAATGTTTGCACATTGAGGGTTGCGCTTTGAGAACACTGGTTCAAGAACATGTCATGATCATTAACAGGGTAAAGACCTTGAGTGCCAGGGGACATTTGAATTCCAAAAATGGCCACAAAATCCATCAAATCCTACAAAATGTGTACAAAAAAGTATGTCTCTAAGAAGGCCAGAAAATAATTTTTACTACTGTAATAGTGATAAAACTGCTTTGTTTAGTGCTTTCATGTTATTCTACTTGCCTCAGGCTTACAGGCATGGCTCTATCTGATTGCGTGCTAACTCTCTGCTTACTTGTGTGACCTTTGTAAAATTCCACAGCCTTTAACTCTGGGGTGGGGGTGGTGTTGCCCTTCTTGTAGGTCTTGGAATGGGGCATTGTCAATGGCAGGATGAGATTTTAGGGGGAGAGGGGAGAATTTGCACTGTGAGAACCACAGAGTCCAGAAAGCCAATCCAAGTAGGGGAATCCATTTTGAATACAACTCACAACTCAGTTAGCTGCTTTTGTTTAAAACGTATCCATCCCATTTGTTAGCGGTGATTAATTCATTGATTGCCACTTTTTAACTACAATTGGATAGAGAGTGACAAAAACAAAGATAGCCAAGGAGGAATTTATTGCTGATTGTCTTTGTCAGGGCAAAGACTAATCTGTTGTTTGAAGTAAGCACAGAAAATAGATCTAATCAGGTTTTTCATTATTATTATGCAATTTTTTTTTTACATTTTTCCAAAGACCACAAAAGCATAGACACATGCGTAGATACACACACACACTTAGACAGAACACTGTGTCTCAGTGGCGTACTAACAACATGACACCATTGCATTCTCCAAAGGTACATGTGGGTGAATTGTGGGGCTGTGTGTGCAGGAAAAACCACACTTATCTCTCATTGGCCCCAAGTGGGTATGGCTACGAAGGGTGAACAAACACAGACCAGTTTTGCTCTTTTGGACTCCTATATGGATTTTCTTTTGGCAAATCCACTACGGACTTGCTCACAAAATACTCATGTGGGCTAACCCATGTGGAGCCCATAGCAGTTGTGCCCAAGAGGTACTCACTCATTGCCCCCGTGGGTTACCCCTCTGGGTCCCCATGACAGTTTTCTGTGGGCAACCTTTAGTGGTGTTGCCCACAGAAACCCATATAGGGACCCCAAACAGCAAAATTGCTGTCAGCCTACCTACAGTAGTGGGTGTATAGGCACACCCAGTTACGACCCATGCGGAATAAGTGTGAGTTTGCACTGCACACACAACACCACAGTTCACCCACCTATCCACTATGGGCCTGCACCGGCATGTTTGCTGGTACATTATTTATAATATGTAAACACCATGTAGGGAAATGGGAACTGTGGAGAAGATGAAACCACATAATATAGTTATTCTGTCAGAAGTATGAGACTGAGAGTGAGAGACTAAGCCATGGAATCCAAATCCAAGTCCCAGGGACCATGAAAGTTCGACTATCAAGCAAAAGTTCCCTGGTTTGAGCTTTGAAGGAGACATAAATCTTTTGTGGAATGGTATGGGGAAGGGCATGTGGTGTAAAAATCTGCCAAATCAACTATGTCGTAACTCTTTGTATGTAAGTGAGTGCCCAAGACCACATTTTCGGGCCTTGGTGTGAAATATGGGACACATGTGGATCCCACACAGAGGGACCCAGTTGGGAACCCCACTGTAAAATTATAAACATTTTACATATTTTTACTTAGTGTAACTCACAAAAATAAAAAATAAAAAATCAAAGTTTTAAACTGAGTCATTTTGTAATGCTGGTTATATTCTGAACTATTTCTTTCAGTCTTTTCTCAGTCAAGCTGGTAAACACCTAGCAGCTGCTTCTCCAAATGTCTATGCTAAACCAGACAAAGTCCCCCCCTAGCTGTTGATACATATTTTATCAGGTACCAGTCTTGCAGAAACGGTCAAGTCAGGCTTCAGGTGTATCAGTTTTAAATTGAGAAAAGTTTCCAATCGCATGTACCATTCTGTGAAACAAGACACTAACTGATTTTTTTTTTTTTTTTTACGTTTCCATGTATTCAGCTTATACTTGGGACTGTCACTTTTATGCTTTTCCATGTCTCCTATCAGCAGGTCAGCTGTAGTGGACGTGCAGCAAGAGAGCAAAACTGATTAGGGCACACATACAAAAACACAAAGCACCTCCTTGTCCAACCATAACTGACTTTTTTCTGCAGAGTTTGGGTATATCTTGAACTGAGCCATGTTGTTTCCCATTATCCAGCTGGAGAATGTACCTTAGTAACTGTCTGGTGGAAGAAGATGCATTGCTTTAAGGTCACATTTAATCCTGGTGGTGAAGCCGGTTCTCTTTGTGCAACTGCTGATTGTTTGTTTAAAATGGCAATGATGTTTGTCACAATTGGTGGTGGTCCAGACTTCGTCCGTGCTCCTTCTCCCAGGGTTCTCTAACCTCTCTGTCTCACTGTGCTGCTCTGCTTTCACAGCTGCACAACTTTCCAACCATCAGACCAACCACATTGCAACGATTTCCAGAACATGTCCCCAAAACTCACCACCACGTGGGAAGAGACCTAGGGGTATGTGGTGGGATAGAGTTGGGGGGGGGGGCAGTCACAACCAGTGTGCTGTCACCAATGACAGAGCTGATAGCTAGGCTTGAAGGGCCTCCATAGAACAGGAGATTGCATTCATGTGATGAGATTAGACCTAACACGGACAAGCATGGTGCTTCATTTGCTGTCTGCACTACAGATATCTGATTAAACTGAGAATCTCTGGCTGAATTGCAATTTAGATTTTTTTTTTTTAATTTACACTGAATAGTGTAATAGTGTAATCCCGCTTGTTTCTATGGAAAGAAGTGGGATTACATAGTGTGCTGCCTCTCTGTTGTAATACACCAGATTTTTTAAACAAAAGGTGCAGTCTAGGTTTGTAAACTCTGTTCTTTGTTTTGTGTACTATACATATTCCTCAGCTGCCGCTGTTATGTAATTGCCTGGTATGGAAACCCAGCCCCCACCTCTCTTACACACACCAGATTGCTTGAGCTTACACTGTGGCTGCCATGGAAACAAAGCCGAAAGCATTATCTTTCTCTTTACGAGACCTTCCTTCTGACCAGTTTATCTCAAATATCGTCATGTTGTTGAAGGAAAACTGACAAAATTACACACCTTTCTACAGACAGTCCACCGGGGTTAAATAACATAAGGAGTGGCTGTGCTTGTAATGCAATAGGACAATTCAATAGGTTGTGAAACAGTATATATGCAGTAGAATAAATATGCACGTACAAGGACGCTTGAGTATGTGCTGATAGTCTCGATCTGTAAGGCTTGTTAGTGGAAACAGATTTTTTGGTTTTTCCCCCACTATATTTAACTAAAACAAAAACTATATAAAAAAAGACCAAATATGCTGTAAGGCGGTAACTTCTCCGGGATCCAAAATGCCTCTCTACAAGTGCTGGAACATTTCCTGAGCTTGGTTGCTGGGCATGATTTAAGGAGGCCAATGCACGTGATTTGAAGTTCTTGTTTGGCAGTAAGCTCTTAACTAAAGTGAGTTTGGTGGGTTCTAAAACTCCTGTCACATGCATTACTGTAAGCAAATGTTACTACACGCACTTTGGCTCCACTTTACTTAAAGGCATCTGAGCTCAGAACACCATATTGAGCTGAATAGAAACTGATATGCACTACAGTTGAATCCATATACGTTAACTGCTTATCCATCCATTGTTGTGTGGCTATCTCAGCTGTCACAGGTAGTTAGGTGGGGCACACCCCGAAAAGGGCACAAGTCTATCTCAGGGCTTATACAGAGAGATACACAACTACTGACAATCTAGCATTTATAGAACTATACAAAAATCTTGTGTCACTCCTCATTCCTTTATGCTTTGCTTGGCCAATGGGAAATAGGTGCAGCGATGTATTGAAACATGTGCAACCATACATGGAAATATCGTACATAAGGCAAAAACGGAATTTAAACAATTCTAATAAGCTTGGAAGTCTGAACTATCTTAGGAAAGCTTTCTTGTAATTTCTTTAAGTAGTCTTCTACACCATTTCTCCAGGCTAACTGAAGGACATTCAAAGCTCTTCTTTAGATTTTAGCTGCCTCAGATCCAGGTAGGCTTTCAATGCATTCGCAGTGAGTTTGAGATTACACTGAAAAATAAAACCATTTCTAATTTCCAGATGGTATTGCATCGTGGATCAGAATTTGATGATATTTTGATGTGTTCATAATTCCATTAGATTTGACAGTAGATAGATTGACTGAAGAGGAGGATGCATCTCTCCAGTCATGTGTCAGGTCTTTGCTGGATTTTTTTTCCTGTTTCTTAAGGACATAACTTTCAGACACTGTTTGTCTGCTGTAGATAGCTTTTTTTCCCACTTGTCACTTCTTCTGTCTTCCGCTTGTCCAGTTTTCTACATTTTTTTAAGGACGCATTGCACACCATACTGAGATATACAAAGTTTTCAGCTGATAGGTCTTTATGAAACACATTGTTGGTGCACCATTCTGTTTTATTCTTGTGAAACTGTATAATCTTTAGCATTTTTTAATAGATTCAGTTAAAGAAATTGGGACAAATCACATGTTTTTGTGACAGGCTGCCAGTAACAAAATGCCTAAGGATACAGTTTAAACTTAGTTTTTTGCTAATTTGTTTTATGTGTAGATTCACAAATGGTTCATCCCTGTGAGGTTAAGTGAGGTTAGGTTCCTTTTGTGGTGCTTGAATTATGCATAGGTCATTGGCAAATTGCTTAATGACAGAAAACAAAACAAACCCATTCCTCTTTAAATGGTGCAAGGAGTGGATTGAACATGAGTGAAAAGCAGCCGATGTCCAGAAAAACTTGGAAAAAAATTACAAGAAAATCTGACCACTTGGATGCAAAATGTAAAGAGCCATTATTTTAAGGGGAAAACTGTGTCTAAGAAACTGTGAAAACCACTACTGTTCTGGCCATCTGTTCTGAAAAAAGCATCATCACTGAATGAAGCAATTAGTTAACGTGTTTTACCTTTTATGCCCCAGGTGTTCACCCCATGAACCTTGGAGAAAGTATGTTTTAGAGCACTCTTCCAGACCAGCTCTTGGTCATGGTTTAATTTTCAGCAAGTAAAGCATGGCATGAAACTAATTTCCCAGGCCACCCATGTTTATGATATAGCCTCTCAAAGCTAAACTAAACTATGTTTCAGTTTAGTTTTGTCCTAGTCATTTTAGACACACAAGTCAAAATCCATCTAAAATATTAAAACAGTAAAAACGAACAACAACAACAACATAATGGCAACAATGATATAATGTTGTTGTCTGTATGTTTTATAATAAGTTAGCACCAGGAAAGTTCTGGGCTTGAATCTCCTGGCGTGCTTGGTTTGCATTTTCACCCTGTGTATGCAGTCTCCTGCAGTCCAAAGACACGCGTGTTAGGTCAACTAATGATTATAAATTGGCCAGACATGTTTACAGGGTTGATAATGTGAATAGAGTTAGTAAAAAACTTTAAGCGGTCAGCAAAACTAGAAAAGCACTACATAAATGCCAGAACAATCGTTTAAACCATGAGTACATATAAGGTCATTTGTTCCAGTGTTTCCAGACAGAAGAGGAATACAATGTGTCTCTCAGTAAAGGCCCTTATCATTACATTTTCACAATCCATTACTCGTCAAAAGTAATGTATACAACAGATTCATGAGCAAAGGATAAATGGTGGAAACAATTCTAATTACAAATGTGGCATCCACATGTTCTTTTTTTAGCACGATCATGAATGTGTCATGAAATCTCAGCTGAAGTTTTGCAGTTTTGACAATAAGGTGGAACATGGTAGGCTCTAAACTGGCTGTTTTAAAATTGTTTAATAAAATTTGAGCACCTGAAGGTTTATTTGTACAGAAGTGACAAAAAGTTTGTTTTTCTGACTGTGTCCTTTTTAAAAAAAAAAAAAAAAAGTGGAGCTATTCTGCTTGAAACTCATACCCAACATGGTCTAACTTTCAAATAATGTGGTCAACAATACCGGATAAATAAACATATTTCCCTTTTTTTTCAATTCGCATTTACTTCACAAGAGCTGTCTCAGGGTGCTTTATATTGTGAGGTGAAGAGAGAACACCAAAGATGAGAAAAGCCACAAAAAGCAAGCACTTGGCCTCAGTGGAGAGGAAAAACTCCCTTTTAACAAAAGGAGATCACCAACAGAATCAGACTTAGAGAATACTGGGAGTACTGGTTGGAGGTGGGGGGAGGAGCATGGCAAGACCACGATCAGCAAACAGGACAAAAACAAACTACAGGAGCGAAAGTACAAAAGTTAATGAAAGAGTAGAAAAGCTGGATATTATTGTTATTATGATTGTTTCCCAGTTAAAGTTAAATAAAACATCATACTACAAACCACAATCTGAACAGTTTCTGGGGAGTTGTTCCAACCCAGCACTTTTAGGAGACAACAAGAGTAATTCATCAAAGTACGATACATCAGATGGTAAATACATCACTCCAGTTCTGTACAATTGGAAAATATCGTCCACATGTAAATAAAAAGTATTTACCCTTTCAGACCCTGTTGGTCACTAGGAAGGTTCAGATGTGTTTCACCCCATCTAACTTTCCTAGTTTGATGTAAATTCCACTAATACATGCTCCATAGCTGATGCATAAGGATTCCTCATGCTTTTGACTTGATAAACATTTACCATGATTAATTCAAGTCAAACATTTTAATGCATCCAGTAATAATATGTGTGTTGTTCATAACAATTGCTGTGTGACACATTATCAATTCTTCATATCTGCTTTGAATCTCCTGTCACTGCAACAATAGAGCCTTATGAACAACGAAAGGAGGGAGGACTCTCTCCAAAGTCATGCATGTTTCAAATCTTTGCAAATTGATTTTCATGGGGGAGTAAAATAAACAGACTAGTGGCTGCTGGACAGAAAAATCTAATACACTTCTGCATGCTTTGAGAAAACGATAAGCAGTCATGCAAAGCAGAACTGAAAGTGATTTGTGTAAACCATGAACAAGATGGGAAGAGGATGACCCGAGGAGCTGTCATGTCTGGACTAAAAGTTTGGCATCAAATCCACACTGAGCATCGAGCACTCTCATTTTGGCAAGAAAACATGTTGGGCATGTGCGTGTAGAGAATAACTCACTCTCATCAGCTCAAGTTTATTACAAAATGAGTGGCACCATATGTGTGGGTCTACATTGTGGAGGTTTTAATTGAATTTGAATCCTTAGTACAGTATGCATGTGCCTTTTAATGGAGCAATGGGGATTAGTAATCAGCCTTGCTTATTAGTTCAAGTTGTGTAATGGTGACACAATTTGAGCCATTTCTTTTTTTACTATAATAGCTAAATAGTATTAGTTAACCTAAAGTTCTGTAAGAATACACTACAACAAAGCCAGCCCATGTTGTACAACTTCTCAAAATAAAGCGCCTTCCCTTTTCAGGCAGACTTTAGTACAAAGGCTGCCATCCTGTCTTTACTTTCCCGACCTACTTTAAGCCTCTAGCTTATCAAAGCTTGTGATTAAAACAACAGACCAGAAAGACAATCACACACTATTTTTGGACAGGCCTGTGCTAGAGTGAAATCTACTGTGATGTACTTAGCACAATCAGTGTGTTCAAGCCTTAACATGAAATGATAAACCTACCAAACCACTCTAAAGGTTCAGCGTCATCATCGACATTTTAATCTTGTGCTTGAGTTTTTAAATTGAGAAGGGGGGTGTAGCTGTAACTTGTCTAAATTAATCACAGTTTGTTAAACATTACAGTGCATTTTCCCTTAATGACAGTCACATTTCAGGGATTCGTGTCAGCTGACAGTCCAGTGTCATGCGAACTTGTTCCTGTTGAAATACAACTCTAGATAAAATGAAGTGTGTGGGATTAAGCTGCAAACAAGGCATACATAAAAATGTTAGCAGTTTATTAAAGAGCGCAACAATTACAATTGTAAGAAGAGATAAAACAGACATGCATCGTTTTAAAAAACCTACAAAAGTAGACTGGCTTACATAGTAACCTTACCCATCCACAACCACTATCGAGACAGAGGCCAAGATTGCTTAAACATTCAAACGCCTTTGGGTTTTTGTCCTTTGGGGAAATGTAACAAGAGCTCCAGGAAAATGCTGCTGTTCTTAAATTTCCTTTAGTACAAGTTAAACACATTGTATTAGTGTGCATCAATACGAATGATCAGCTACTGTGATACCAAGACAAAATGTGGCAGTGTTTGTGTCAGTTGAATGCACAAAGAATGCAGGAATACTTAAATCGTTATTTCATGTTTCAAGTAGAAAATTCAAAAAATAAAGACTGGTTTGTCGAGTCTTGAAACAGACACAGAGCAAAATATAGTACTGCTAATGATACTTTTGTTTTAAACCGTTCACTTGCTGTAATTTGCGGGCTCTTCGCCCTCTTCTTTGAGCAAACATGTGCGCACCAGTGCCTCTGTGACAGCGTAAGGATCGCAGTTAGCGGATGGGCGACGGTCCTCGAAGTAGCCTTTCTTGTCTTGCCCCACTGAGCGAGGAATGCGGATGCTGGCCCCACGGTTGGCCACGCCGGCTGAGAACTCATCAATGCTCGAGGTTTCGTGACGACCAGTGAGACGTCTGGCGTTGTCGAGCCCACCCTTGGGATCGTAGGCCCGGATGTGATACCTGTGTCTTTTTGCCAACCTTTCAATGGATTCCTCGATGACTCTGAAGATGAGAGTTAGAGTTAGAAACACACCAAAAACCCACATTTCATTTATTAAACTTAACTGACTTTGAATTCATCCTTACTTAAGCCCGCCATCCTCTCTCATCTCCTTTGTGCTGAAGTTGGTATGGCAGCCAGCGCCATTCCAGTTCCCTGGGATAGGCTTGGGGTCAAAGGACACCACAACACCAAAATCTTCACAGACTCTGTGAAGGATGAAGCGAGCAATCCACAGGTGGTCCCCCATGTCGATACCTTCGCAAGGCCCAATCTGGAACTCCCACTAAAACACAACAAAGAAGGCATTATTAACAGTTACACTAATAATTACCTGTTATTACACACTGCCTTTGTCATGATGGAAAATTACCTGTGCCGGCATGACTTCAGCATTACTTCCATAGATCTGAACCCCAGCATACAGACAAGCTCTATAGTGCGCCTCCACTATGTCTCGTCCGTATGCCTTATCTGCGCCGACTCCACAGTAATAAGGCCCTGATTAAGTGGAAAGAAACTAAACATTAACACTCAGCTGGGATTACTGATGTATTATAATTCAACAAAATGAGCCAAGTTAGAGGCCGACATTCACCTTGTGGACCGGGGAAGCCGTTGGAAGGCCAACCAAAGGGATGTCCATCTGTGCCCAGGATAGTGTACTCTTGTTCCATACCGAACCATGAGTGGTTGTTTTCCACCATGTTCATAATCTTTTTACAGGTGTATCGGAGGTTGGTCTCTGTTGGAACAGCGTCAGAAATTAGCTAAAACTTAAGACGGCTTAAAATCTCATGGCGCCCTGGTTTGTAAATTTCCACTCACCTGCTGGTTTGCGGTTGTACTTGAGCACTTCACAGAGCACCAGCTTATTAGGGTCTTTTCTGAATGGGTCCCTGAACATGGCAGCAGGAATTAGGTACATGTCACTGTTGGAACCCTCTGACTGGTAGGTGCTGGAGCCGTCAAAGTTCCACTCAGGGAGATCTGGCAAAAAACAACAACAACCCTGTTCAAAAACCTTCTTAAAACATGTCGCCATCCATGCTTTTTTATTTTCCTGAATGATATTGATCATACTGGAACTACATCTTACCTTCTATTGTCTTGGGTTCAGAATCCAGAGTTCTGGTCTTACATCTCAGTCCCTCTCCAGATCCATCTATCCAAATGTACATGGCTTGTACCTTCTCCCCCTGAGGGAGGCTCATGTACTGCTGTTTAACAGCTTTGTTCAGTTTTGAACTCGCTGAGGTGGCCATTTTCTTGACCCTGAAAACCTGCAGAGATAAATGGACGCATGATGAGCTTCAATTCAGATCAATGTGTCTGAAGGCATGTGTAAAACAGCAGGCAGGATGTCAAAAATATTCACAGAACACAGGTAAATACACCTAAGTACCTAAATGCTACCGAAATCTCCATCACGACTGATTATACAACAGCTCCATCTGTGATCAACCGGCCTGATCGACTATTGCTCTCACACAAACAGCTGTTTACTAGGAGCTCGCGCAAGTGGAAAAATACAACACAAGAGCAAATGGATGTTAGATTAAAGTTAACACTAGTATCATTGTTTCTCCTCGCACGCACAAATTCTAAAAGCATTTAAAAAACGATTCGACTCAATTAAAAAAAAAACGACTTACCTAATGTTAAGTGTAAGAAAATATTAAAAGATATACAGAGTCTGTGGATGTATGTTTCCTGTGTAGGTTTCTATTGTTGTTCATTCCTGCTGCCCCTCACCGCGTCCCCTGTTGGGTTTATAGTCCTGCTCGAACCACCTGATTGGTGGAAGGAAAACGTGATCTGCCCGTGACGCAGAGGAGATGTGTGAGCGAGTCTGTTTGCTCTCTGTGGCTGTGGCAGCAGATAACAAAAGGAGAAAGAAAATCACTACTCACTACGTGTTCATGTTTCTCACATAAGCGCGTGAAGACACTCCCGTGGTTAAACAAAACAAACCGGCTTAAATTGTAACACGCAAAGTGGGTAAAACGACAGTTTTCATCCGCAATGAGTGTCGGCTGGCCTCGGAGAAGCGATAAACAGCATTGCGCCCTCCACCGACTGCTCGGTGTACTGAAAAGATCAGGCTGTTCCCAAAGGTTCACATGTTTGGGAATCATTTAAAGCAAGGTAACATATAGGGACCATTTACCTATAAATGTACCCTATGACCTATAAACCCGATGAAATTCGCATTTGCAAACCCACGAAAAACATTTCATGTTATGCATTTTGTCATTTAATGATGTGAAATATCTCACAACGTTTGGACCTTGTAGTGACGCCCTAGAAAAGCTGACTGCGGTGTTGCAAACACTGCTGCTGTTATGGGAGGTTAAAAGATTTAGCAACACTGAGCAATACTGTTGTTTGACACTGTCTTACATGCTGTGCTGCAATACTTTACCACACCTATGTGCTACACATGTAAATATAATACAGTACTACTGAAACTAATATTGTGGGATTTATATCTACCTGCTTGGGTTTTATATATCTGGACTTAATAAAAATCAGCTGGTCCCTACTATGACTTAAAATTAGATAACATGTGTGGAAGAATAAAGCCTACCCTTCCTGCTTCCATCAGAAGTAAGAGGATAAGTAAGTATAAGGATAAGTAGTAACAAGAAGTACTTGATGAATTATTATGATATTTTGCCATAATGCACAGCACCATGTTTATAGAAAACCAACAACAGCATTTTAGAACAAAAACCTCATATCAACTGTAAAGCATCTGGAGGGGTGATGATTTGGGCTCATTTTGCAGCCTAGGCAGATTGCAGTCATCAGTGCCTAGGTCGACCATGAACTTCTTTTTTCTCTTTTTTGTTCTTGAGTCAAAGCTGTATAGTTTTAGCAACTTTTTAAACATTTGTTTTCAGTTTTTCTTTTCAGTGAATTTTAATCAGAGCTAGTTCTAGAGACAGTTGCTTGTGTCACTGTTGTTTCAGAGTTTTATTCAAACATGTTTAGATTTAATTTAATAGTTGCCCTGTTAGTTTAACTATTTCTAAAATTTGAAATCAGGTTATGTATTTGTCATAACATTTCTTCCATGTTTTTCCATACATATGAATAATTCTGGCACCAATAAAAGACGTTTGGGGCTGACAACCAATATAAATTGCAAGAATTGTAACAAAACATATTTTAAACATTTTTATAGTTTGGTTTAGGTTATTAAACCTTAAACACATTTTGTAATATGATGGCCAAAAATAACAGGGAAATGCATACTCCTGCTAAGTGAGGTAACAGAGTGTCTTCCTTAACTACATGTGAACCAGTCATGGTTACATTACCTCCAAATAGCCCTTTAGAAAGTGAAAACTAAAAAATATTTATTATAGTTTGTTTTGTGAGTGAATATAATTTCAGTCATTTTTCATTATTTCAAGCCCAATATGGGACTCTCATGCAATAAACGGGAAGCTATAGCTCCCATTTTATCAATAAATGAGGTCAATAAACATGAATCTTCTTTTTAAATTCCTAACATAGACTATGAATCCAGAAGGTGGATTGTGTTGTCTACAGTCTTATATTATCATACGATTTATTTTTTTGTGGTTGAAAGAAAATGCTAGCAAGGGTCCATATTGTGGTCTGCTAACCACTGGTTCAGACCACTTAAAAAATCAAGTGCAGATCCCAGAGTTCACAAGTATGTCATGCTGACTGTTGGAAAGATGTATTTAAGAAGATAGGCATCTAATGTATCAAATGTATAAGTTGGCTAGTTTTTTAACAAAAAAACAAAGTCTGAGATCTAAATTTAAAAAGACAGCATGTTTGTTGCTGAGAAAGTCCCTGTAGGCATATACAGTACTATCCAGAAGTCTTGATACACCCCTCCTTTCTTTATATTTTGCTTCCAAGGAGTCAGACTTTCTTGTCGTTTTCAAAATGGTCTTGAGAAATAAATCTCCAGGCTTTCTGAAGGTCTTTCAAAGTGTTCCTTATGAATATTGGCTGCTTTTTTACACTCATTTTCATTACAGTTCTTCTACCTGACCATTTCCAGATGAAACTTTTTGTATGTTAAGCAGCTTAAGACCTGTACTTGACCTATGAATCATTCAAAGGCATCTACCTCAACAACTAGTTATGTGTCTACATATAACAGTCAGCTTAGCAAAGAACCAATTCTCAAAGATGCACTTTGCTACAAACGGCCTGTTGCAAAAACACATAATTTCTTCCCCTTATTTTTTGGAGAAGGGTTTTCTGTTGATCACTGCAGCTAGGATTGGCCCACAGATGCAAATGATACGATTCTGTACTGGAGCATGGCTAGATGAACCTCATAATGTCCCTGGAGCAAAATGTCAAATTCATAATTTCCCCAGGCAACCAGGTACCCGAATGAAGAGCTGAAATAAATGCTTAATCAAAATAATAATTAACAGACAGAAATTAATTAGGAACAAATTTCCCACGTGTGGGACTAATAAAGGTTATCTTATCTTATCTTATCTTGATAATCTGATAGCGTCTTCTCAGTAGTGAACATATGCTGGTTTCCAAATTTTCTGTTACTCTTACATAGAAAAAAAAATCCACTCAAAGTTACAGTGGGTCTGTTATGATGGTCATCTCAGACACAAAAACTCTGGCTCTAAGAGACCCACCCATCTTCTGCTTATGAGGGGCAACCAATCAGAGGAAATATAGCTAGCAGTGACGGTGGTAGTGGAGGGACTACCTTCAAAGGGACAGGAGCTAAAATGACTTGTTTCAGATCAAGGATGATTTAAAGGGCTGCACAAAAAAGGAGTACAAAATAAATAAAAATAACAACGATTATTTCAAAATGTGAATCATGCAAATCCACATTAGTAGAGTTAAACAGCAAAAATGGCTTGTTTTTGAAAGTTGATGAACTGAGAGACCACAACAAGGCCCAGTATAGGATAAAGATTATTTTGAAATGTGAGTCATGCGAAGTAGAGCACAAGAATATAAAAATGTTGTACATATGAACATAATATGCACAATGTAATATGCAGTTTTCTTTTTTCTTCTTTTTTTTTTTTAGAACTGTATACATTAATCAATCAATTATCAAAGAAAATTCTCCATACTTCAGTGTGACTTTTGCTGCACAACAAATAACTTCAGTTGAAACTGGCACCTGTAGGGACTTTGAGCAGTTGTATTGGAGATTTAAAGAAAAAAAAAAAAAGATTACACCCAGGGGCGTTTTTAGCCCATTTCAAAGCACCCCCAAATGTTTCTTTTTTTTTTCTTTTTTTTTCTTTTTACAATATTTGCTGCTTGTGTGAGACACTACTAAAAATATAAAAACCTCACAGTACTTGGTTGAGACGTAATAGTTTAACAACATAAGTATAGATTACCAGTACCATTACGAGTGAGGAGCTGTAAAGAGAAGCAGAGTGCTCTGTTTATATTCTAAAAATGTTTTAAGCTAGCTTGTTTCAAAGATTCTGCAAAGCAATTTTAAATGTTTTCCAGCACACATACACTTACCTTATCAGTGTTTCTCAAACTTTTTACAGTGTGTACCACCTGAGAAAATGTCAAGCTCTCCAAAGTACCACTATGAAAGCATGAAACTCATAAATCTTACAACACAAAATTCCAATCTGTTACTAAAATGAAAGGTCACATTAAAAAGTAAGCACATTAAGTCAGAATGAGCAGCCTAAGAACGTGAAAATATAGCAGGCTGACACTGAAACAAGAAGAAAAGGAAAGACAGTCAGCACCAAGCACCAAGGAGACAGTCAGAGAGAACTCGGGACAACTGGAGACATTTAAGGATGCAGGGACTGACAGAGACAGGGAAGAAGTCTCATCGTGACGAGTAAAGTTTATGTTGCCTGGATGGGCAGCTCTCTGGGTGCTCAGCAACCCCAAAGCTCTGATCCTAGAATCACCCCAGATTACAACTAAGGTTAGTGAAGAAAACAGGTCTGAGGTCAGAGTGCTCAAGCAAGCAGAAAACAAGTCTTTCCACTTGGAGCTGTTTCAACAACAATTTCAGTGCGAACATCTAATTTGAATACACGTCACCAGTGAAACGCATCTAGACCTGTCACTGTGCATAACAACAGGGATTGGGAAGACACATTATATGACGTTTCAGATATGTTTTTACATGCTTACCTGTCAGAAACAAAAGGCCTTATCTGTTGTTAAAAGTCATCTAGGCAGAGCAGGTCTGAGGCTTGAGCTCACATGCTCAGAGCAGTGTGTCGTGTTGAAATCAGAGTTGTCTTAGATAAAGCTGAGGACAGAAGTCAATCGAGCCAAAGAAACTACAAAATAGAACCAATTCTTTCTGTGACAATGGAAACACAACTGAAAAACTTCAAAGACCATCAAAACTATCGTGGTTTAAACTGCTTTCTTTAAAAGTTTTAGGTCATTTCAAGAGGTTTCAGTATCTCTTTTTAGAATTTCTTTACTAAAATTGTAAAAAATAATTTAAAAAAACAAACAAGAATCAGTGTAAACCTTAGAGCAGACATATTATTATTTCCAGTTGTTTTGCCATATTGTCACAAAGTATCATATTAAGCCCATATTAAGCAAGGAAAACAAGCAAACAAAACCACAGGAGGTGATGGGGTGACACGGACACCCTCTGAAACATAGTGTTCCATTCATCCATTTGGCTTAACTGCAGGTGAGTGGTGGGTACACCATGGACAGACAATCTTTCTATTAACGAGCCAACACAAAGAGACACTTAGTTAACCTAACATTCTTGTCTTTGGGCTGTGGAGTTGGAGTTCCTTCTGTCCATACTCTACACAGAAAGTCCACAGGTAGTTGGCAAGTTCAAATCGAGAACCTTCTTGCTGTGAGGTAACAGTGTGAACCACTGCATCACCGTGTCTACTTATAGCTTTGCATTCAAAACTACTAAAAACTAATCATGAAGGCTAACAGAAGGTCTGCCAGTACAAGCAAAAGTACAGCTTGGCCTATTTTTCTTGCCAAGTCTCTCTCTCTCTCTCTCTCTCTCTCTCTCTCTCTCTCTCTCTCTCCCTCCCTTTCTTTCTTTCATTGTTTCACTGTCATTTTTTTCGCAGACTGTGGTGAATGAAAAGTGTTTCCATTTATTGAAAACTCCAGAGCTCTTTATACCGGCAGGGTTGCTAATTAAAATATACATCGAAATGGGTATTTGATGTAACAAAAAATAATTTTAGTACAAAATATTTTAAATAAAATATAGATAAATATTTGCCCCCCTTAAAAAAAAGCTGATGTAATTGATTAAGGCGCAGATAAGAGGATTGAGGTCTTTGTAGTGCCAGAGAGCTCAAGGAAAAACCGTTTGCTGTATGTGGAATGAAGCTAGAGTCCAAAAACTGAACGCTAAAACAGCTTGACTTATTTTCTTACAACTAAGATGGGTTACAGTCAAAAGGAAGCGACAAAACGACTGATTTGAGATGTGGTCAGACTGCGACATCTGGTGGTACATATGCAGAACAACACTTGTATGAATTGTGCAGTCTCTCCAAAAACATCTACAGATCTATCTGAAATTGTTCGTGTTTTACCCAAGTTTACCCAGCGTTTTCATGAACGCTGGTATCTTTGTGAAGATACAAGTCTTAATAATAAAACGTAATCACAGCTTCGATTAAACTTACTGCAGAGGAATAAATTGATGCCCACCAAAACTCGCATTAATGAGCATCTTAGTTCAACTGGACTTAAAGATTAGATTTTACATTTTAAAAGATATTTTATTTTAATGACAGTGAGATGTAGGTCATGTCATTGTGAAGGCCATACAGTTAAAATAGTTTTAAACTAATTCAGTCAGTTGATTTTTATTTTAATATCATTATTATTATTATTATTATTATTATTATTTATTCTTATGTCCACAGTTATTTGGCTGCACTACGACCCTCTTAGACAGCGTTATATGTGCTGACTGGAGTTTTGTGTTCTGTGATGAAGCAGATTTTCTGTCTCTTAATAAAGAAACTTGAATATGTTAATTTTCTAAGCTGTGGTAAATTTAGTTCTCCCCAATGCTTTGCATAGAAACTGATTCTCGTTCTCCAAGGTATTTTAGAGAACGAGTCATGACCCACCATCTGGAAAATTTAGCCATGAACTGACACTGAGAATAAAAGTTTGACGTCCTGTTTTCCACCATCAGCATGCTCATTGTGTTGAATGATCAGAGCAATCATTCAACGCTTGACACACAGCTATATTTATGGCAGGTGAACAATGGCTGCAACTTGAACAAGCCTGTAGTGAGTCAATTAAAGTGTCACCTGAACAGTGCTTTAATGGAAGTATACCACCATTCATTGATTTTACATACAGAAACATTTTGAGTTTCTTAATGTGAATTTTGGATCGTTTACACTTTACCATGAAAGTAATTTTCAGGGATTTTTTAAATAGCTGTTTACATACTTTTGGACATTCTTGGTGTTTCAGAAACCACAGTTGACATGAAATGAGAGGCGAGTGAGAGAAATATGCAACAAACAATTTGGCTTCAAAACCAATCCATTATTTTCAAATCTAATGCAAGCTCTTTGGACTCCACTGTATATACCACATATTGAACAGCATAAGGCTAATTTCATGACCTGCACCTCCAGAGTCGCATGCAGCTGTTACCCTAACCCTAACCCTCTTACATACTGTAATATGCATAAACTGCTTTCATTGCTTTCACTGCAGTTTCATTTATGTAGTGTTATCATTGCAATGAAAATGTCAAGTTAAAGTACTGAATAATCATAAATAGGCTGCACTACTGCAAAGTAGTGCACATATATAATTACAAATCATCACATTTAACAGGCTGCGTCACCTTCATTATAAGGCTGGTTGGTTAAAAATGGATTCAAAAACTGCTTTTTTGCTAGTAACAGTTGCCAGTCCCTGACATATGGTCTATATCAGGGGTGGGCAATCTCAGTCCACGAGGGCCGGTGTCCCTGCAGGTTTTAGATCTCACCTTGGGTCAACACACCTGAATCACATGATTAGTTCGTTACCAGGCCTCTGGAGAACTTCAGGACACGTTGAGGAGGTAATTTAGCCATGTAAATCAGCTGTGTTGGTTCGAGGACACATCTAAAACCTGCAGGGACACCGGCCCTCGTGGACTGAGATTGCCCACCCCTGGTCTATACTGCGCTTGGCTTCTCATCGTTGATGTGCATGATTGCTTAAAGTCCTCATGGATCATACTCTATACCAGGGGTAGGCAACTCCAGGCCTCGAATGCCGGTGTCCTGGAGGTTTTAGATGTGTCCATGATCCATCACAGCTGATTTAAAGGGCTAAATGACTCCTCAGCATTTCTTGAAGTTCTCCAGAGGCCTGGTAATGAACTAATCATTTGATTCAGGTGTGTTAACCCAGGGTGGGATCTAAAACCAGCAGGACACCGGCACTCTATACTCTTTCCATACTGTAAATCACAGGTGTTGAACTCCAGGCCTCGAGGGCCGGTGTCCTGCATGTTTTTAGATGTGTCCTTGATCCAACACAGCTGATTTAAATGGCTAAATTACCTCCTCAGTATGTCTTGAAGTTCTCCAGAAGCCTGGTAATGAACTAATCATTTGATTGAGGTGTGTTGACCCAGGGTGAGATCTAAAACCTGAAGGACACCAGCCCTCGAGGTCTGGAGTTCGACACCTCTGCGGTAAATCTTCTATTTTATATACACAACATGTATTGCATGCCTACCTGTGATTAAAGAACAGTAGATTATCTGTAGTACAGATTGTGAAGCCCATCAGTTTGTGATATTGCACTTTATCAGTAAATCAGCCTTGACATGATGACTGCCCCTGATGTGGCGAGTGACTTAACCCTCACCTGTGAGACCGGAGGGAACCACTGCATTTGGTGTCTATATATTCTACACTTGCTTTAACCACAGGGTGGCGCAATAACTCCACATACTCTATTTTCACTCTTAACCACGACTGGAACCTGAAAGCGTCACTTTTTGCATTACTCTATATAACACAGTTTAAGGTCAAAGGCAAAGAGCATTTTATTTCTGAAGATTACTTTTGCATCCCTGTTGTGACGATAAACATGCAGAGGCATTTTTGAGTAACAATACACCCTATAGCATGTGTGAAAATTAGAGACTCACTCGTTATGGGCTGGAAATCAAAAGGATTATAAATCATGATACTTCACTCATAATTTAAAACATACATATTTTGGAAATTAGCGCATGTTCCGTTTCAGTGTGTTGTGTTTCAAAGTGATTCCAGTCCAGGGAGTGATATATTGGCTGGGTAATTTGCTCTCCAATCTCTCTTTTGGCTTGGAATACTAAATATTTGGGTGGAGAGATGTGAGTGTGAGGGGGGTGAAAACCATTAAGTGGGACACATAAAAGAGTGCCAGGCAGTGTGATGGTCATTTCACCCCTCAAACAGAAATGGTAATTGGCTAATTTCCGTTCTAACGTGTGCTATAAAAGCCTCGGCAGCCCTTTTAATTACGCCTCCATGAAAAGACTTACTTTGCACAATAAAAAACGGTGTCAATTAGTATGCAGAACAATGTTTAACATATCAGAAAATTAATCTACACAGCACTTTGAATTAAAAGTTTCTTTCTGGAATAACTGGGGCAGGCCAGCTGAGAATGCTATTGTATGTGGTCTAAATTACTCCTTTGTTACCACAGTTGAAAAGCAATTAAAACAGGGATTCGAGTGTGGTCGTATTCTCTGCAAACCTGTCACTGTTATACTGGAAATCAAAAAGAAAAAAAGAAAAAAAAAGCTCTCTGTCTGCTATCTGTTCAAACTATAGCTCAGCCTCATTTATGTCGTCTTTTTGAGTGAATTGGATTCTGAAAGGATAAAGTATGGAGAAATTGGAAGCTCTAACAGAGCCCTGGATCATTCTTGCCAAAGGAGGTCCTGTTTACTCGTGTTATTGTTATGGAAGAGATGAGCCTATCTGATACCTCACTCTTATTAATGATGAAGGACTGTGCAGCTTGAATTTAAAAGCAGCCTCAGGCCATGTTTTTATGCAGCCAGACCACATCCACACATTAGCCACACACTCTTCGGCTGTTTTATAGCACATTGTTAAAAAAAAGTGCATGATTTTATTGGTTACTTTTTATTATCTAGGATTATTTTGTTACAAATAACTATCTTTATTACCTACATTTACATATTTAAATGATCAGATTGTTAAATAAGACAAATAATAGTGAGACGTGGCTAAAAACAAAGTAATTTTCCACCAGGTCTCACGACAGTGTCGGGCTACTCCATCGAAATGCCAGCAATGCACTTCCTGGTGAGAACCACCCCAGAGGTGGTTGACAGCAGCTCATTTCCCTAAAACACACTATTTTAATTAAACAAACAAGCACACTAAAGGAGAGGAAAAAGAAAAGATGCTCCTGCTATTCCCGTGTGAGACAGAGGTTCATTAATATTTAGAGACCCTGTGGGCTCCCAGGCATTATCTGCTGCTCTGCTTGGCCTTCACCAGTAAGGTGGAAAAGTGCAGGCAGCATGTTTGTACAGCATTGTTTAAATGACCACTCTCTAACCAGGCCTGGTTAGAGGTGAAATTACTACATGATGACACAAGTATAGTCTGGACTACTGTGATTAGAGTTATTTGCTTTGTTATTTATTTTTTGTCCAACAGTTAAAAGAGGAAATCGGTAGCACTGACATTAAAGAGACAATTCACCCCAAAACTGAGTTCACAAATGACTCATTTGGCCTCAGTTGATTTGATTGCGCCGTTTAGGAGATATAAGCTGCAGAGATGTCTGCCTTCTCCTGAGTATAACGAAGGAAGATGGTACCTGTCTGGTTTCACTCCAAAAAAATCAAAATAAAGCAAAGCAAAACAAAACAAAAAATCCCAAACTTCCATAAATCATGACCTGGTTACTCAGATTTCATAAAACTTGTTGTGAACATTTGTCATGTTGAAACTACTTTATTTCCACTGTCTACATCCTCCAACTGAATGCAGCACACAGCTAGCTAAAATTACAGTTCAGCTTAGGGGGACACCTTTAATGTTTGCATACTGTCATAGCCTTATGAGCATGGTCCCCTCATCAGCCGTCTGTTCAGCAAAAAACAAAATTAGGTATCTCATCATGTGCATTTCTAGTTGTACTGACCAAATCAAATCAAATTTATTTATATAGCACATTTAAAGACTGAAGTACACCAAAGTGCTTTCCAGTAAAACCATGATACAGATAAAATCACAATATAAAATATAAATTACAGATATAAAATATAAAATAATTACATAATCTAAATGCAGAGCCAGATATAAATTACCCTAATTAACCTCGAATGCCAGGTTTAACAAGTACGTTTTTAGACGTGATTTAAAAGATTGAATAGAATCTGATGCGCAAATATCAAGAGGAAGATTATTCCATAATTTGCGTGCGGCAATGGCAAAGGCACGGTCTCCTCTGGTCTTAAGCTGAGACCTAGGTTGCACTAAGAGCAGTTGGCCCGATGATCTTAGTGCTCTCTTAGGGCTATACCGACAGAGGAGATCAGCTAAGTAATCAGGTGCCATATTATTTAGGATTTTATAAGTAAACAATAAAATTTTAAAATCAACTGAAAACACGTGACAATACAAGTTTATTCATACTTCATTTTGTTCTACACACATTTCCTCTTCTTCACATCCACGGCTTATTTAGAATCAACTGTTAATCTAACATGCATGTCTGTGACCTTTAGCTTTTTTTACAGCAACAAAGCAGCTATACTTCCTGGGGTCACAAATCTGGCATCATATCAGGGTAAGCATTGATAAGATAAGATAAGATAACATTTGATTTACAATCATTACTACAGCACACACTACAGCACGGTGGCACGGTGGTTAGCACTGTTGCCACACAGCAAGAAGGTCCTGAGTTCAATTCCACCATCAGGCCGGAGTCTTTCTGTGTGGAGTTTGCATGTTCTCCCCGTGTTTGCGTGGGTTCCCTCCGGGTACTCCGGCTTCCTCCCACCGTCCAAAGACATGCAGCTTGTGGGGATAGGTTAATTGGAAAATCCAAATTGCCACTAGGTGTGAATGTGCGAGTGAATGTGAGTGTGAATGGTTGTCTGTCCCTATGTGTTAGCCCTGCGACAGACTGGCGACCTGTCCAGGGTGTACCCCGCCTCTCGCCCTATGACAGCTGGGATAGGCTCCAGCGCCCCCCGTGACCCTGAAAAGGACAAGCGGCAGTGAATGGATGGATGGACTACAGCACACATACAAAATTTCAAATTCATGTTGGAATTTCTAACCATGCTCAAAAATCAGACCAAATAAATATTGTTTTAAAAGTTGTTTTAATTCAGTTTTACTGGGTTCTCTGTCATCTGTATTGGTAACAAGTTCCATTCATCCATAGACCTGTACCTGCTGGACAAAGCTAGACTACCCAGAGGAGATCAACACTAACCACTGTATCATCGTGCTGCCTGCCATTTGTGTTTAATTTTGTAAACCGTCATGTAAACCAGTATGGGTTTTTTTTCAGCAGCAGACTAAATGTCCAGAAACCTGAATCAGATGATCATATGTCTCAATATCCTGGATTTTACTGGAGTACTCCAGAGAGGACAGGATGGACTCTTGAAAATCAGAATAAGACCGTGATCAGGTTACATGCACATTAAGGAATAAACAAACATCATAACTATGATAGTTGTTTGCACACTGTGAACACAAAATGTGTTGTACATTTTTTTTTAAAGATATTTCCTCTAGTGGCCATTTAACAGGATCCAAAATCATTTGCTCTTTGATATAACTCATCCATGTAAATACTGAAATTATGGGATGCCCATCAGTGTCAGCTAGGCTTCATTTTTGCAAATCTGAGTCACTGAACTGAACTTCTTGAATGTGTTCATCATCTTGGTGCTTTTGAGGGCATTTATAGTGGATTTATCTGACTGAAGGCTTTAGATACTTACCGTGAGGTGCAGACAGTCCAACAACTCTGTGGTCACTTCTGGTCCCCAAAAAGCTAATGCAGAGTCTTCATGGACACCATACACCATTTATAGGTCTACTAGATAGATAGATAGATAGATAGATAGATAGATAGATAGATAGATAATCTTCATCAAACAATCGATATATTAAAACGCCGTTGGTTTGTCCAATTATTTGCGCCTCTAAAAATTGCTGTAAAAAATGGCTTTAATAGGTAAAAAAATAATGCAAGTGATATTTGTGCTGATGCTATGGATGTGTAATAATTTTAAAAATAAACCAAACTAAACCTTGAGCCAAAAATTTTAAAATTAAAATGCAAACAAAAAGTTGCAAAAGTAATAAATAAACTGAATGAACAAAGTCTACATGTAGCACATATAACATATATGCACTATGACTGGTAAAACAAATCTAGTTGGCTCTAGAATGCTTATTATCTCTACTGTATTCTTTGGCATATACAGAGAGTCGTTTTGTATCAACAGAAGGTGTCAGGCAGCAAGCCCGAACTGCCTAAAGCAAACTAAACTTTGTACCTGACAAAATTTGAAACACAGCTGTGTACACTTTCATTTCTGTGGCTGTACATTATTAAAAAAGGATGAGTAAGACAAATGCTTTTGACGTGAGACTTAACAATGCATGCATATTTCCTGGAATCAGTGTATAAGATACATATCCAACATGCAAAAACACCAGTAGAATACATTTGTTTTCGGTCCAGCATTAACAAAATATAGAATGTGTCAGTTACAGTTATTGTTGCTGACAGGGGGATTTTTGCATTTTATCCCTGCTTTCAGTATTTGTGCTAAGCTAAGCTAACTTTCTTGAGCTCCATACTAAATAGACAAATGTGAGAGAGTTTAAGAATATTTTAATCTTTTAATCTATCTCTCAGCAAGAAAACTTTAATTTTGAGAGTGAAAATCAGTCTTAAATTAATCAGGACAGACACAACTCTGACTGAATGCTAATAAGGCTCTCTATCTGCTGAGAGTGCTAATAGGCACCTCTCTGATAACAAGTTTGGAGATAACTCTGCAGATGTAGCAACCATACATGACATTGCCTGCTTATAGGAGGATATTTTAAGAGGATCGCTTTACCTTGAGCAAGTTCGCGGTGGAATATAGCAATATAAAACCCTTTATTTAGTATTTGGGTGAAATATTTTTGATAGTTTTTCTGGGGAGGATTGCTCAAAATAACATTGCCTTTTCAGTTACAGAGAATAAATTTGATAACTGTTCTTTTCCTCCTTTGGGGCTCAATGCAACTTTTGAAAAGCTTTGCAGTAAACCTGACTTTGATATCAAAGGAAACTGCTGGGTGCGTTGGGCTGCTGTTCCATTCTGTAGGCTTGTTGTTGCCTTTGTAGTCATCTTGTTGCTTGTCTCTTAATTGACAGAGAAAGTAGACCACAATGTTATGGATTGTGGGTGTTATCTCCAGTCTGGCATTCCCTCGGCACACTGCACAACTCATTTCTCACTTTGGTTGCAGGGGCTTGGAGCGCATCTCTTTCTTACAGCCCTCAGAAGTCAGGTGGCCCTCAGCCATTCCAGCTGTCTGTCGAGTGTCATTGTGAATCAGCATCACGCAGGGGTGTAAAAGACAATCACACAGTTTTACATGCTACATTTGCCTTTAATTGAGGGGAAATCGTGCGCAGAGCTGAGCCTCAAATAGAAATCTCCAGCAACACTTCTGTGCATGTGTAATTAGCGCAGTAAATCTCCTAATTAGCTTGTTGCGTTGTCAGTGGTTATAGCAGCATCCGGATGGCGGGGGGTGGGTGAATGGAGGGTCTGGGGTGTGGTGGTGGCGATGGTTGTGATGGTGGGGGATCCAGCAGATGGCTGCGTGCTGTCTTGCAGGCACACATTCGTGGAGCGAAGAGGCGGAAGCTGTGTCAGACAATCCTCTGTAAGGCCACTGCCAGGAGCCCACCGATTCTATCCCTCCAATCCCCCCACACACCCTAACCCTGCTCTCCTCCAACCCAGCAGCCACAGAAGCAGAAGTCAAGAATAGAGGAAGTCTTGTCACATTGCATGTAAAGGCATCCCATGTTCTGAGGGGTGATACACCCTGGAAACAAACAACCGCCGCTCGGCTGTGCAGCCCTGATGTTTGTCTCTTTCCCCTACTTATTAGTCCCTTTTGGTCAGATACTGTCACAGATCTGCACCGCTTGCAGTTGAGGTTTGGCCTCAAGTTGACATAATCCAGTGTCGACTGTAATGTTTGGTCCCTTTATTGAACAGAGCCTGAAAACACCAAAGTATTTATGCTGATATCATTACAGATTTTATATATATTCAAATCTTCTCGTCTGTCAGGAGAATGTGGATGAAAATGTTTAACAAGATGATGAAGATTCTGTTTGCAGACTGATTGTGATTTATTTAAAAATAAATTCTGTTTTAAACATGTAAATAAAAACAGAAGATGTAAAAAAAAATTCTCCTTAGTTGGTCATTGCTGCTAAAATATAACATATTTAGGACAAATCATTACAGCGGTCCTACATTGTGCCTCAGCTAGCCTGAAATCTGTTCTGACGCAGAGAACAAAAGCAGTTCGGGGGACTTTTTCCTCCTCCAGATGTTGAATTTGATTCGAAAAGAAAAGGTGATTTTGAGGGGGTTGGGGGAAAAAAGGAGGAGGGAGGTGGGTGCGCGGGGGACAACGACAGCTGCTGCAAGAAAGCAAGCAGACAGCAGTGGAGCATTACAGTGCAACGCCGAAAGGTGAGAGTAAAAGACAAAAATATTCCAGGGCAACAACAGCAATGGGCAAGGTGTGCACTTTGTTTGTCAAATCTTATTATGGCTGATGGATTTCTCACTGTGCTGTCTTGTTTTTCTCTTTTAAAGAAAAAAAATACACACTTCATTAAATATATGTGCTCCCCTCACAGATTCAACAAAGTGGAAAGCTTGCCGCTCACTGGCTCATCTAGAAAACTAAAAAGCAGCTTAAAGGTTAACTATTGAATAGTTAAACAATATTAAGAAAAATGTATAAATGTTTGTCCTTTTTTAAGATGTTGACATAAGATGTAGATGGATAGATTCATATTTTAGTTTTATACATTAAACAATAAAAGTTACCAATAAATTAATGAATAATTCACAGATCAAAATGAAAAATTGTTGTTTGCTGCTTTCATTGGTGAAGTAACATTATCTTGTCAAAGGTCTGTTTAGTATTAACTGATAAAGAAAAAAATATTCAAATAATGTATATTTTTTGTTTTTATGATCAGAGAACTTAACAACTTAAGACCAAACAACTGAGGTATTAAAAGTAGATTTTGACAGAAGAGTTTTCTGTCAGTGAACCCACAGGATTTAAGACCTGATATTGGATTTTGTATTTTTTAGGTGCAAAAGTGAAAATTTAGCTGTTAGAAATGTTAGTTCAGTCGTTTTATTGTATTGTTTTAATTAAACAGACCAAGATTTTAAGGGGAAACCTGGGACTTGTCTGTCTCCAGAGCCCATTATAGTGAATATGGTTAGAATAAAAGAGCACCTAAAGCTGATACTTGAGGGACACCAAAGATGACAAAGGACAACCATGCAAGATGCACAGAGTTTGCAGGGTTGTTGAAATAAATAAAGTGTAGAAATGTAGATTGGGCACTATTTCTAGGCTCAAGTGCTCAAGCACAGATATTACTTATATACTGTTGTGTAGCCCTATCTACAATAATGCAGCATAATATATTGGATTTTTATTTCAAAATCTTGACCACCAGTGCTTTTGGACTCTAAAGAATCCAGATAATGAGCATACCCTCAGAGAGACCTGAGAAACAAACAAATATTCATATTTAAGAAGCTGGTAAATCAATGCTTTTGTGTTTTTGCTTGAGGGATATCAATTAAGGAATGTGCTGCCAGTTACTTTGCTTAATAAGCTAAGCTTTACAGCACTAAGCGAATGGGATGGTATGCTGGTATCTGTGGAAATAATGAAACTGCAACTTGTTTCTTAGCCAAATATTTCAGCCATTGGGCCTTCAGGATATGAGATCTGCCTTGGCTGCTTCTGGATTTATTTTTCATTTTATAAACAATTATATAAAATTTCACGTGTATGCTGATGATACACTACTGTATGACAGTTACTGTGCAATAACAACATTGTTGTCTATCCAGTGTAATGGATTGAATGGACCGGTGCTTATACAGCACTTTTCTTCTCTAACTGAGCACTCAAAGTGTTTTTGCTACAAGCAGCATTCACCCATTCACACCCATTTTAGACACATTCAGGTTTGACTGTATTTGACACCATTTGACAAGAAGGTATTAATGCGTGTGCTGATGTGGATCTTCCAGTTGTTGGCTTTACTTTAAATAATTTCTTTAGAAATGCACTTTTTGTGTTTAAATGCTCGCTGCATATTGTCTTTTTTTTGGAGAAATGTTTTCTTTTCTGGATATTGGTCTTTTCTGTGAGCTCTAGATTTGTCTTTCTCTTATTTATTTAATAAGCCTGTTATTACATTAGTATAATCTCTTTCTTTGTCCAATCTGTTCTTTTCACCTTTAACCTTTTTGATAAGGTCTAAAATTGTAATAAGTCTACAGTTGTATCACAGTATAAATATATTATAATGTAACTAGAGATTTAATGTAACATCCCCATTTTACTGCAATTAATATTAATGACAAGATGATGTGAATATTATTTTATCAGATGGCAGTTTGCCAAAGGCACAAAAATTCAGAAAGAGTTAAGTGTCAAAAAAATTGAAACAATTTGAGAACCAGCATGTCCTATATATTTCTGATATAGTTTAATTAAATGACATCCAGTGATTGAAAAAGATATAGTTTCAATTAAAAGAGGCTTAATTGAAAAAGGTCATTTCAAAAACTAAATGTTCTATTAGAAATTCAATTACCTCCCAGAGAAAAGGAATATAATATAATTCTTCATAATGGACTCTGGAATGTAATATGTCGACCAATTAACTATTTTTTATTTGATTTAGGTAGATTTTATGATCTTTGTTCACAATATCAATTACATGGAGAGCTTTGTGAAGGCAGTGTTCATAATGGCTGCAAATGGCAGAGGAGGAGAGAACCCTTGACTAATTAATGCATCCCTAACCAGCTTTCAATTATAACACAAATCATGCACTAACACACATGTAGGTCAGGATTCTGAGCCTTTGTTCAATGTGGAGTTTTAGTACAGAAAATTTGTCTTTTCCAAACCAAAGCCAACATCCAACAGTTTTATTGTAATATATCGTTTAAAGTTACAGTACCGTGTGTACTTGTAAGACTCGAGTGGTGCTTTGAACACTGTCAGGTGAATCTTTGCTCCGTCTGGCTGCTTTTCCACTTTTGACAGATATCAATCAATCCAACAGATGAGGTCAGCTGTTTTAATTTGCTCACGCTGCATCCTGGGAAATGAATATTCAGCACTTCGATGATAGAGCTTTGCTGTTTATGCACATTGAAGCACACATTAATTTGCTGGCACCACTGCTCTTTTTTTTTTTTTTTCCCTCGGCGTATTTATAATATGCAGGCCGTAACAGGAAAAAGTTGTGCTGAGAACATTTTTTTAAAAAGCAGAAAATATGAATATTTAGTGATGCCTCGCATACATTTTCCTTGTTTACCCACATCGGTTTGCTTTTTCCAGCAGTGCCCTGGTTCATATTGAATTTGGTGCAACAAATCGAGGAGGTGCATAATCATTAACATGACCAAGTTAAAATCTTATGGGTAAGAGATAGTCCAGTAATAAAATGTAACATTCATTGCTAATATAAAGACTGACTTTTGGCCCTGGCAACAAATCTAAATTATGTACCTGAGTATACAAAGAACATGTATTACATTTCACACCACATTTTGTCATTTTAATTAATCTCATTTATTTTAAAGCAAAAGCAGGACCAACTTCCTCATTTGTGCTCAGACTCAAATGCTGGTGACCTGACTTTCTTTTTTCCCCTTTATCATTGCACAAAGCTTCGCACTGACCTTCATGCAATGTAAGATACATAATTATGCTCTTTCAGCCAGACACCTTCTGTCCTTAACTTAAGCTTGTTGTCTCCCTTTTATCTTTGCATTCTCCTTTGTCTTTCTGTTAAGACCTAGTCTTGCACTTTCAATAAACACAAAAACAAAGAGGTCAAGGTTGGTGGCTCAGCTTCAGCTAAACAGCAGAAATAACAATCCAAATACATAATTCCTTATATTTTACCTATTAAACATATTTCCTAACATTGGGCTTTGTTCCGTGGCATACAATTCTGAGGTCACAGTGACCTCAGTCTTTTAAGCAGCCGTTTTTCTGCATGAGTGCTTTTACTTTTGACACTTTGCTAATAATCCTTTGCAGGGATCTTGGATTCAGAAATTTTTACATGTGGTATTACTTTGATGTAAGTAGAAAAAAGCATAGCTATTAATACGATTAGGAGTCTTTACTATAATGCATAAGACCACAGCATTGATGTAAGAAAACATTTCTGAAATGAAGAAAATAACAAATAAATAACATCAATTATCGTAAATTAGGACTTGGACATGATGAAACAGGACTGGCCAACCTCACCCTGCTGTTATGCTATATGGGCCCTTTTATGGACACTTAATTCAATTTTTTTAAATAGTGTGAGTGATTCCAAGTACTTTCCCTGTTTCTCTTGTATACGTTCCAGGGGTTTTGTTGTTGTTGTTGTTTTTTTCCTTTCCCTGCCATTTCTGAATTGTATATAACTGTGCAAGTACTCCCTCACAAACACAACACACACAATAATGTGTCTTTAATGTTTAAATATTACCAATGTTCTTATTCTGTTCAATGTTTTTTCCTATTTTGGAAATTTAAAGAAAGAAAGAAAGAAAAATGTCATTGTTGCTTGTAAAATGTTTTCTTTCCTTAGTGTTTTTGACAATGACTTTATTATCTATATGTTATCAGTTAACTGTTCATTCTTACAGCCAAAAAAAAAAAGAAAAGAAAGACAAATCTCCCAGGTTCTTTAGTGTATGAATTTCTTCCTTTTCTTTTCTATGCAACGCTTAAAAACCCGAGACAACTTAATATGTCACATTGAGCTTTGAAGAATAGTGACTGGTGATTTTCTTACATTTTCTGGACTTTGAACATCTGTCAGAAAAAAAAAAAGTTAGTATGCTGATATGTTGAGTTGCAGCTCAGTTTGCTAAAAATAAAAGCTCAGTCTGCTGTCTTCCAGCAGGGGGCAATGTTAACCAGGGAGGGAGGAGAAGCCAATGTTGACTGAAATTAAGGTGAAGATTTGTTACTGAAAAACAAAACTGGGAGACAAAATCAAAGCATATCATATCAACTGTTTTCCAGGAAAAGAAACAGATTAAGTATGATCTTCTGAGCTGATGGCCTACAAACACACCGGCTCCCTGATCACAACATGCGGAAGTGTTCAACCTAATGTGATAAAATGTTCCTTAATGTTGGAAATCCAACTCAATTGTACAGCTGCTGCAGAAGAGCAACGGCTGCTCGAAATGATAAGATACCTTTTTGTAAAACACACAAAATAAACGAACGCCTGATTCACAAGAGGCACTTTGATATCAGATAAACACACTGATGTTTCACACAAACCAGCTTTATTACACATTTAGTCGCTAGCTTGAGGATTTGTTTTAAATACAATGCACTAATACGCACAAACACACACACAGGTACACACATCACATACACATGTAAATACTACAAGCTGCATAATTTCATTCTGCTTCCACATGAGCAGTGGATTATTACCACTGCATAATGTATTTTCACCTTGGTGAAAGTGTTGTGCAGTTATTCAGAATTGTTAGCAGCAGAAATTCAAAAACATTCCGCATAATTACCTGCAGATGAAGGACATAATACAGGCTGCTAACATAGAAATAACTTACCGATATGTTGCAGAGTTCACTTTTGTCTCTCAACAGTGTAACTGAGAACAGTAACCAATTAGAGGGACTTCAGTGCAATATTGAGGCATTTTCTTTCAATTTAAATTAAAATTGTTAAATTCAATGTAACATTGCTATAACCGAGAGTTTGCAAAGTAGATTTTATCTTACAACACAGCAATTATTTAATATGGAGAATTTTTAGTAGATCATTCATAGCACCATATCAAGTATTAAAAATGTCCTCTAGTTCAGACATTGTATGAATTACTTTTCATCTATGATTAAATGTGACTTTAAATATATTCAGTTAGATGTAAATGCATTTGTTATGTATACGTGTATTCTTCTTCCTCTTCAGGATTTGGACTGTGCTGTTGTTTCTTATACTGTGAATAATCCAAATAAAGACTGAACTTAGATATTAAATGTCATCTAAGTTCTAAAGCATTGACAATAATATCCCAATAGTATATAACATTTAAAATGCATCCTTCTGTGCAATGAGTGCCTAGGCTTTGATTCATTGAGCCTGTCTGGCTGTTAGTGCTGTGCTTTTCACATAAAGTAGTACGATTTTTTAATATGGGACTTCCACTACCATTGCTTTTAAACCTATTTAAAAACAACTTTTAATAAACTGTTTGCTAAATACCAGGAAAGTATAAATTTAATTACATTTAATTATTGGATAGTTAGTTTAAGTAAACAACATAGTTGAAGTATTTTATTAAATAAAACCATCACAATTCTGTTGCAGTGTTACATTTCTTCTTTCTTCTCATTTTTTGTTCAGCCTCGTGTGTGCTCCAGCCACACTATGGGGTGTCTATCACACTTGTGTTGTGCTGGGAGAATAAGCTTCTGTGTGTGTTTGCGTGTGCATGACTGTATGAGTGAAGGGTTGGGGCGGCAGCTGGCTGAGGCTTTTTTTCAATGCACCCGCCTTGGGGAGCCCCCACTCCAGCTGTGATTGATGCGCTCCTGTTGCTGACCGTGCAGAGGCCAGAGCACGGGGACCCGCCGAGGCTGATGTTTATTTGTGGTCAGAAACCGCCTCGGTCAGGGGGCCCTGGTCGTCAAACATCTTAATCCTCGCAAACACAGCTCTGGGTCTGATTTTCTCCTCGGGCAGGATACATCAGGTTCTCTTTTTGCTCTTGACTCGGGTGCACTGCGCTAAATCTCTGCTGATTGTAGCTGTTGTTCCTTACCATTGTGTGAAATGTGAAACATGTTTTCAAAAGGTAAAAAAGCTTCAAAGATTTTATTTTATTTTTTGCTGTATTTTGGGAAATAAACTTTATACATTTTCTTTTTTTCCTTCACAAAGAAAACATTAGTTTGAGAGAGCTTGTATGTTTTCTCTGACACATGCAGCCAAATATAGTTATAGACACTGAAATCTAAACACTCAGGACTTATGGTTCTGTGGGAGAGTGCCAGATACATTCATGTCTCTTTGATCACAGTGGACGTTGGCTTCCCTGCACTGAATGAAGAATGCTTTTTGTATGTGACATTCTGGAGCACTTCAAGGAAATGATCGGTCAAAGTGCAATCAACAGGCAAAGCCAAGACTTCGTACCTAACTCCCTGCGGGGCCATGAAGGTAAAATCACAGAGCCCTGAACTCACTAAGGGAGAGCTCAGGCAGAAGAGCACAGCAGTTTGTTTTTGTTTCGGCTGCGCTCTTTATTGTTCTTGCAAAAAGCTGTTATTTAAAAATTTTAATTATTCACTTCATTGCTTGGGGCTCATAATGCAAAATAATTTAATTGCTGTCTGACAATGAGTAAACAGACTTTTATAGTTATGAACAGCTTGTCTGTCTTTCTGGTAATCATAAAAAAATAACTGCTCAAATCTTCCAACTCATAAGGAGCAAATCAACCAATCACACATGAGCATTATTGTCACAGGACAACGTACAAGGACCTGTCTTTCTGTTACAAAACTGGTTACTGTTGCTATGTGGTATTTGTTCTGTTTATTACAAGTATTTAGTACACCTCTGCTGTGACTTATACTTTTACCAGCATTGAACATTGTCATTGTTAAATGCTGAGAAAGATGCTCCTCTTGTTGTTGTTAGTGTACAGAACTGCATCATATAAAGACGCCTTTCTAATATTTGGTCCAACACAAAATACATGAGAGAGATGTAAAAGTCAAATTTCAGGCGGAGCTGTTGTGCGCTTCACTGACATCTCTGGATAAAGTGATCTGTGAGTGCGCATCACAGTGTTACTCCAACTATTATTCCTAATATCAACTTCAATTTTGATGAAGTCTTTGTTTAAGTAAATACCAAAACCTAACAAAATACCATCACAAGTCTGCACACAAAATGAATAACAATTATTAGCTCTGCTATGCTGTTATAGATCACGTTTGGATACATATTCCTGATTCAATAATGCTTACGTAGACTTTGCTGTTGTTAGTTGAGATGGAACCTGTACACTCTATCTTAAAGACTATTAGGCAGTTTAACCCTAACCCAGGTTTTGTGGATTTAAGCTTTAATGAGGTTAAGTAAATTATGCAGAAGTTTCACTGCACAATAACAAGAAATGTTTAAGTATTTAAGCGTGGTAAATCGAATTGGAAAAATTCTATTACTAACTAAAATGACTTTGTAGATTCAGTTTAATTTGATTAAATAAATGTAAATTCAATTGTCATGTTTGAAAATACATGCAATCTGGGAAGCCGTTGGGAGTAACAGACCATTTTTCAGGGCTTCCAGTTAGCCATCGGCTATCTGGGCCAAGACTTCCTGTTTAATCTGCAGGCCTTTGTTTATAATGCAAATGAATCAAAAAAACAAATAAAATACAGATTACCATTAGACATTTGTCAATGGGCTGGGATTTCAGCAATGCCATGCTTCTTTTGCACTCCACAGTCACTGTTCACCTGCATGCAAAAGCATGCAAGACCTTAATCAAATTTGATTGGTCAATAGAACTTGGAATGTAAAGGGAAACCAAGAAACTCCATTACCAAAAATATTTTCCCTTGCCTACAGATTCTGCATATTCATATGCAGATATCACCCTCATTCAGACCAGCTGCAGAAGAAAGATTAAAATTTAAGTCAAAAGCTGCAAAATGAGCAATTTTTGTGTAACAAGTATTCAGACTGCTGGACCTGTTAAGCAGTTTTGACCGTGTCTGTGCTCTGATGGCACATCTGCAATCTGTGTTTGTTTTTATAGAGACCTGCTTTACTACATCTCTCAGCCCACATTACTACAGGTTAATGGTTGACTTTTAAAATTAATGACCCTGAAAGATATACAAACACTTGCGCTTAAAGGCATGATGTAGATGTTCGTGTCATCGTTGAGCACACTTTTCAGTGTGTTATTTGTTACAATGCGCTGCAACATGGAGAAGAATTTTACAACCATTAGTTTGTGGTTAAAAGTGAAGCTTTTGCCTTTGATTTCCACAGTTGTTATCTAAATTGACTCAACTCTTTACAAGTAAAGGGCCAGCGTGATGGCTAAGTAAATGCAAAGTGATTTCAGCAGTATTTTATTGATTAACATCCGGTTGTGTGGCGACAACAGATGCTATGAATCCTTCCAGGTTAAAATTAAGCTTCCTCTTGGCATGCTAGAGTGTGACAGCGCTGTTCTCGCAGTGTCCAAAACATTCAGTGGATTACCAGGAATAATAAAACCAACACCCAGCACTTTAAGCGGGATGTGCCTATCTGATGCAAGAGGGGGAGATTGATCTCCCATAATGCTTTGTCTTGATGAGACAATGAAAAATGGCCCTAGCTGGAGACATGTCAATATCAGGGCTGGAGATGCACCGACGGTCTTAGGTTCTTATTTAATCCAGTTTCCTTTAAGATGATAGCTCTTGTTACATTTTCACTGCCTGTCTGTCAGCTTGACATCGCAATATTCCCCCTCTCCTCACTTTCCTGCTCAGTTTCATTTATTTTAAAACGCCATTTCACACACGGCTGACTTTAACAAGGCATTATACAGCACTGAGGGAAGGTCTGGGAGATAGAATTGTGACAGATACAACATTTTTTACGGCAAGAATACAGAATATTGTAAACAGCAGAGTGTATAAATGTGGCAGAGTTCAGAAAGGAAAGCTGCTCATGTATGTATAGATGTCATTCAGTTTCTTCTTCCCTGTGGAAATTACATACATGGGCAAAACACTATTTATTTAGAGCTTTTTAGCAATAGGAGCAGCGATGGTTCCAGTTTTATTCATTCAAATAAAACATGCTATTTCACAGAGTGATTACTGAGTATTGATTATGTGTGATTTAGTTTCAAGGTCCTATTAGAAAACCATAACCAGGCAAGTATGGAAATCTGCAATTTTAGAATAAGAAATGCTGAGCTGATCTACGGAAAGCCTCTTCACTTCTTATTGATACCATTCTGCTGAAATTCACTGCACTTCATCCTCAGGACGCGTAAAGGTAGTCCTTAAGGGATAATACTGAATGGAGCTAAATGGCAAAATTTTTTATTTACAGCCCACTTTTTATTTTAGGTTTTGCAAATATTGTCTTGATTTAATAGTGACAATGAAATTAAACAATACTAAGATGGTTCAGTTTTTCTTACAGAAAACTGAAACTGGATTTTTTTTCCATAAAACACAAAATAGCACCTTTGTACAGTTTGCGAAGTTAACACTGAAGGATTTCCAACATGACTTACCGTTGGTGCACTTTTTCAAACAATGGCTAGATATTGGATGATCAATACTCATGGCCTTATGCTGTGCTGAGCTTACAAAGCCCAAGTGTGGTTCAGAACACCCATGCCAAGTGATGATGGCTAATTTAAGTTTTTGGTGTAGTTCACCCCAGTTTTGACAGTTGGCTTACAAAGTGGCAGCACGAGTGGCACCAAAGCCCCACTTTGCCTATCACTAACCATAACAAGAGTACACATCGGGTATGTAGTAAAATCAAAACAGTCACATGTGACTGAAGTAGCCAATCACAAGCTAGGTCTTAGACTCAGGTAAATGTGAGGGAACCATAAAAGCAGATTCATCAGTTTTATACACGCATATGTAAACAGTTAAAGATGTAAATAATAGGTTTGGAAACACAAATATGTAAAATAAACTTATGATGAATAATATGACTTATTCAACATAAGTAAAATCTCACAATCTTAAATACAAGAAATAAATATTTTATTGTATTTATTTTTCAATGGTTTTTCTCTTGTCCACTAACTGTAAAACACTTTGGTCAGCTCTGTTACTTTGAATATGCGATAGAAATAAAATTGAGATTGAGGCTGACATGAGTGCATAAAAAGCAGCTTTATGGGTGGTCGGTGTTGACAGCTAGCCAGCAGCTTTTTAGAAATTCTCTTCTGTTGTTGGTTTTATAATTGAAATCAAAATGGTGAATGGTAAAAAGTGGCATGGCTAATGCAATATCCCTGTTAACAAGGAAACATATAAAATGTTGTACTCCTTGGCATCACCTCCCTAGGACCCGATGTATCCTGGACACCCACTATGAAACCAGAAGTCCCAAGAGTGAAAGCTCTTTTATTTAGAAATTCTCTTCTTAGGCCTTAAAGCAGTTGACCGTGCTGTGACAGAGGCAATTTTTCTTTTACTCCTTAATAATTCCCCCCAGAATCCCTATGGGAAAAAAAACAAAACTTGTGATATTAGTGGTTTAGTATTTTACCCCTGTCTCATCTGCTGTAACCACTATGGCTTTTCACTGTGAGAGTGCAGTGACAGTAAGGGTGTAGTTGCTCGCTGCACCCTCCACGATGCAGCTGTGGGTGAAACACGCCGTGGCTGACATATCAGTGATGTTTATTAAGAGACGAGTCTATCAGGTCTCATAAGCTGGTTCTCGCAGGCGGCAGATCTTTTGTTTCTTCCGGAGGGTGTCATCAATCTTGCGTGGCTGCGCTCTCCTGAGCGCTTGATGGGAGATCACGGATTCCTCCCTCCCATTGCAATGGGTTCAGTGGTAGACGCAGGTAGACAGCACACACACACAAACACACACAGAGATATACACAGAGAGAAGACTACATGCTCTGTAGAGTGCCTCCATTCCGAGATGGAAAACACAGAGGGAGGCTCTGTTGTAGACATGACACTGTATTTCTTTATGTTACTATGAGGGATGAACTTGCCATTAAAAAGCAGTAAAAAATATACAGTATTCATATTTTTGTTTTGAAGCACCATGAGGACTTTAATGTTTAATATCTGCTCTGTTCTAGTATGTTTCATTTTCTCTCCTCTAATCTGTACCGGGAATTTTGTTCTAAATATATGACTTTCATTTTTTAGCTGCTTCTGTTTATCTGCTTGATTTTTCTTCAACTTTTCAGGGCTCCCAGAATTTTTATTTTATGGTTGCCAGCTAGTGCAACCATCTTCAACTGATCTGGAGCCCTCTAGGCCTGTCAGAATCAGTAATAAGTGGATTTTTTCTTTAAACTTTTGGGCTGAAATGGTTTTGTCCTTGATGCCCTGGAAGTAAACTACATCACTAGGCTGACCTTATTAAGAAATAAAAAAGTCAATGAAAATAAGCTTCAAGAATGAATTTTCGACATTGAAAAAACAGGTCTCACCTGAAGCAAATTTACCCAGTCAACTCAAAAATTTGCCGACATAGACAAGCCTTTATAAAATTCAGCAGTGTTTCTCAAAGTCTCATTTTTAGATGTCCTAAAGTGTGCCAGTGTAAAAAACCACAAGTATTAGTATTAGTAGTGTTGTCATGTGGACAAGTGTAGTTTTTTTGTTATTTCCCCCTATAGAGAAGTATACTTACTAAGAGACAATTTAAAACTGGGAGAACTGATTGATTCAAGCAAAAAGTCTGCAGCGCTGCAAGGCAGCAGAGTGAACACACAGACAGGGGACATTACAATACAAATCCCCCCAAGAATGCATTTTTAAACCCTATTTAGAGATGCTCTTGACTTTCTGATCATACCATATCGCTGAGGTTCTGCTTGCAGCTTTGAAGTAAATATTAATTTCTACCTATTAAATCTTAATTAGCTTTTACAGAAAACTGTGAAAACCTAAAGAGAAAATCTGTTATCTACTCTTAAATAAATATCATATAACACATAGTAAGTGCGCCAATGAAAACTGAACTTAAAGTGCATTGGGTGCGCACGATCCTGTAAGTAGTACTGCAATAGAAGAACCATTGACGGTAAATATCTATTGAATGGTTTTTATGGTGTGGTCTTGCAGTGAGTGTCTCTTGCCTGTAATATGAAATTGATATACTTGGCATATGGAGACTTGGATAGAAAGTGCCCTCTGCACCAGCTAAAACCAAATGAAAGTAGATAACAGCATCGACTCGGAGCCTTCTTCAGTGTCATAACTTGTATGTAAATCTCTGTGCCTGGGATCGGAGACCTTCATTAAGTGCGCTTTAGTAGATTTATGAAGTGATCTGTGCAGGAGTCGTTTGTAGATGCTGTTCGCTTTAGACCTGGACATGATGAATATACTCCACTTGGCTCTGGCTGGACTGCTGAATTTGAAATTGGTGCTGTCCAAAGAACGCTGCTTTTTTCCAGAGCTGGATGGAGCACTCCTGTTTATTCTGGGAGTCGACTCTACCGCGTTGACCTTTAACAAAATATGCCACCACTCTTGCAAAAGGGCATTCATTCCTTTAAGTATTTTTTGCCATTATGATTCCTTTACATTCTCTGCTGCTGAGACACGGTTACCTTTGTCAGGATTATTAAGTGTGTAACATTAAGCAGCTCTCAGTGCTTCAGGTTTCATTACAAATGGTATTCAAGCCACATAGAAAGGTTAGCGTGTTCTGCCCTGAATCCTCATCTCTCTCTCCCAATAGTAATGAATTGAAAGGATCATTTCATACTAATTGCTTTTTCAGGATGATAATCCAAGCAATAAACTGCAAAGAGGCGTTGGCTGTCCGCAGGGAAATACGCCCAAATGAAATAAACACCCGTTCACTTTTGACTCCGATCTGTTCAGCTGCAGACCAGAACACATGCTGGCGCCTGAACTGAAAGAAGGCGAGGAAGTTTGAATCAATATTTCCTATTAGAGACGCTGATGCTTAGACCAACAATGACCCACTCTGAATGAGGTCCAGAGTATTGTGTGTTCAGGTGTATGGAGTAATTGAATTCTCTATTGAAAAGGCTCCTCTGATTAAACTGAAGAATAAAAGGAAAATGCAATCAAAGAGACGGTTCCTTGGGACAAAGCGTTACCTTTAAAGTTTGTCATCAAAGTTATTTTGATTAATGTGGGACTCTGTTCCTGGAATGGTGCTTTAAAAAGAACATACTGAATTATATTATTTTGCAAGCATGGCTGTTTGTGAGTTTTGAAATGATCCACAATCAGGCAGTCTCTTTCTCTTGCAAGTTTGTTCCTTGAAAAACATGCATGCATTCACCGTGTTCTTATTCATGTGTGTTTATAGCTGCCAGGTGGTGTATTGTGTTAATAGACAGATAAAAATCAGCGAGGAAATGGCCCTCCCAGCGCTGACCCTTCCACCACCCCGGCTCTATCTGTCAAGCTGTCCTCCCTCTGACTTTTCACCCTCTGATCCCCATCTCCTGCTTTGGACTAAGAGAAAACAGACCAGTACTCCCAGAGCACATTGCAAGCCAGTTAAAGGCTGCTGCAGAAATGCCTTAAAAAGCAGGCATGGTCATGCAAATGCATAGACAAAAACTGTTTTATCCTGCAAACAAGCAAAAGTAAAGTATAAGCACTAAAGATGAGCAAACAGTTATAATTTTTGATGCATATTTGCATTTTAAATAATTTAATTCTTTATCCCTAAACAAAACTATTACTTAATCCTTTGCATATATTCCCGTGCTTTTAAAAGATAGCCAATAGTTTGTGGACATATTTATGGCTATGATATCTACCATAATAGTGACTGAGTGACATCTGACAGCCGATGTTTGTAGTGGGACTCTTTGTCAAGTACCACTGTGTTCCATTGAATATTGAACATCATAGCCCATTAGCCTACAGAATTTGAGAAAAGACGTTTGCCACTGGCATTCAGTTTTATCTGAGCTTGTTAAAACATAGTGAAATTTAAGTTAAGCATTCCTTTGCAAAATTAAACCCAACAAGGTTAAGCATCTACTCACACAAAGTAGAAAGCTTGGCTAATTAGTTCTGCTTTTATAAATTAAACAGCAATTATTCACAAACCTTCACCAGTTTGTCTGCAAATGATTGTAGCCAGTCCGAGTTTTTCTGGATAATTCTTATATAAAAGTTGCTGAGCATTTATGTAATGTCGCATTTGAGTTGCTATAATGCAGTAAATACATCATCAATTCTCATTCCAACTATAATGTTCCAGCTTGAGTATTAACACAAATAGTTAATGTGAATTTCTGTGTATGTAGTTCGCAGCAGGTTTGCCAAAAAAATATAGATTTATCACACTTAATCTCTGCAACACCACAAACAGACCGCATGTAATTACCAGCCTGATCCTGTTCAACAGCAAACTGATACCAGACTTATAGTTGTGTTATTGTTTTGATACACCAGATTTGCTCTGAAGATCGCAAATGGTCTTTTACATGGTCCCTGGCTTGGATGCAACCATTTCAAAGGCAATAAGTTCACAAGTTCATCGCACATGGTTGCAAAAATGTTAGTCAGCATTAGCTTGTTTATGTTACACTGATTTACTGATTTACATCATTTGAACCCTGACTCACAGCTGTCACATGAGCAAGCTTTGCTTCTGCATTTTGCACTCTATGAACCTTTCTGGAATATCATTACTTACTTAAAACCTATTTTTCTAGACTTTGTTTGCTGTTGGAAGGCAGCTGTTTTAGAGATGTCTTTTAGAATGGCAGCCAATGGGGAAATGTTTGTTTTTTTTTCTAAACAGTGCATGTATTGAAACCCTCACAGTTGTGAAATGGTCATGGACATACATTGCTGTCTTTCTTTTGTTCTGTTTTTTTTTTTTTTTTACATATGCACATTCATTTTGCATATTCATCACAAATTTGTATATATTGATTAGTGTTCATGGATATGAATATGAATACTACTGCTTCCTGTTAGAAACACTGTGGTGGTGAAACAGGGTCACAGGGTCTTCACTTAAGAGACTACAGCTTTACCACATGTTCAAAAGGTTTTCTAGGAAAGTCTTGGGAAAAAAATTAGGTGAAGGCACAAAATAAATTTCCTGTTATTTTTTTTTTTCAAAGTTATACTGACAGTCAAGAAGGAAAATGTGTCTGTTGTACACAAACAAATACATTTTGAGCATATGTATGGAGCATTGTGAGCAGCTGGTATCTAGTCTTATCCAGGCTGTATATTTTGGGTAATCTTTTTCCATGTCCTCAGCTCCTTGGGTATCTAAGCATCAGGTGCAGATAAAATTTGCTGTGATAAAACGCTGCTGCTGGAGAAAAGTAAGAATTGGTTGCTGTGCTGATTGCCTTCCCCTGCCTGTGTGTCAGATAGTGATCAACAAGAAACTCTCGAGTGTGCTTCATCCCATCTCCACCTGCCTGCTGCTGTCTGTCTGTCTGTCTGCAGCTTCTCATTCTGTTGGCCTGGCACAGCAGAGGGGAGAGGAGCAGGACTGAATAGATGTCTGAAGGCTGAGGGAGACCTCTCTTTTTAAACTCCCATCTGATAGGACAGGCACAAAGGAGCCAATCACGGTTCTGCTGAAGTCAGTATATTGGAGGCACATACATTACAGGGTTTCCAGGAGAAAGAAAGTAAAGGTGAAAAACAGAGAAATTAGACAGGCTTCTTTGTAACCCTTTCTTGTTGATTTTGCTCCTGCAGTCTCTGCAAACTGAAATTGATAGCCAGTTAAAATTAGATTATTTTCTTCTCCTCAGCTCTTGATGAGGCAGTAACAGTAATGCTCTTTAATCTTTTACTCCTGATGAAAAAGGAGTGATACCTTCATTACCAGCTTCGTTTTATTTGTTGTTTGTTTGCTATTAGCCTTTTTTAAAATATTGTTATTTTCACATATAATCTATTCCATGTTAGAGAGAGTTGTCTCTGGTGGAGCTGGTGGAATACTACAGTGTTGACATTCAAGTGGTTTAACTTCCAAGATTAGACTGGTTTAAATATGACAGACATTAAGCACAATATTAGTTCAGAAAGACCCGAAGAAATCAAACAGCTGATTTTTGAGTCATCCCCAATTTGCAAGCCCCTTTGCAACCCATCTTTACTCAAGCTCCTCCTCTAATGGTATATCTAATATAATCTGGTCTTTGCTGGGGTCTTGCTGCTGCTCTTAGTGCACAAGAAAATTCAATTTCTGGCTGAGGGTGACTGATTCTTTTTATATCTCTTCTGCTGCCAAAAAAATCGCACCAACAGTTATCACCTCAACAGGCTTCTTGTTGATGGTCTTGTATTCCATTCTGGACTTGTGCATTTCCACAGTCTTATCCCTGACATCCTTGTTATGTCTTTTATACACATACGCTGAGGTCAGCAGTATCTGTAATGATTCTGGCTGGCTTGCAAGGGATACTATATACTTATTTCACTCAATGAAATAGGTAAAGCAAACTTATAAATTCAGCAGGGGATCAAATAATTATTTCCCTAACTGTATATAGACTCTATCCTACATCTAGAATACATTCATTATTTAGATGACCTAACCCTTTATTTATTACTTCTTACTATTTCATTAGAACTTGCCTTAACAGTAACATTAGTAGTGATGTTAATATCAGCTTGTGTGCAGTGCAGTGCAGAAATGGGGTCACAGGAAGTGTATTTTTCATGCAGATACCTTTTTAAGCTATAATTCAAATGTATAAAAAATACATCTAAATTTTCCAGCACTCTGTCATGACTGAATACTTCAACAGACATTCAGCTGGCGTTCACTCCCAGCCGCATCCGAGCTGCCTCTGAGAGAAAATATTAGGCCGAAGTATCTCAGGCGTGATGTGCCTATTAGATTATTCCAGAGACCAAACAACAGAGCTGGGAGAGGAGGCAGTGGAGAGGGTGGCAGACTGGGAGTAAAGCCTCTCTGAGCGCTGGCAATCAGGTGGTATTAGGCTCTACCAGTTAGAAGCATCAGTGAGGCAGACACAGCTCGGTGTTAGCCGTACATGTGTACATGCTCTCAGTCATCATCCTAGACACAATAATGGAAAACCAGATACCTTATCAAGCTTAACTGTCAGTCTGGAGGCCAAGCTGAGGAGATTAAGTGCGGGATATGTGTGACGGTGCGATGCATGTGGTCGGGAAATGGGCTGGGAGGAAGTGTATGAGAATGAGAGTGAGGGGATGGAAGGGTATGATGCTTTCCTGAGGTTTGGTTGCAGAATAGTCCCAACTGTATTATATCTGCTTTGTTACAGAGAGAGTACAGCGTGGTATTGTTCTCTTTATCCTACTGGGAGATCCTTAGAGTGTTTCTTGATTGACGCCGGAGATCCACCCACTCCGGGTTGTTAATGAGAAAAGCCCCGAGGACACAGAAATTCAGCAGACATTACTCCATGACCTTTGTGAGGTTTGCTGGGGATGCTGCAGCAAGGCATTCATGCAGCCACGGCGTGGGCCACGCGTCAGGCTCCTCGGGGCTCCACTCAGGGACAGGGAGTAACACTAGGGAGCCTCGTTATGTGCGCAACATCAAAACGAATCAGGCTCTGTCCGCCACCCCTCATCTCAGACCCCCATTGTGGGCTGCAGGGTGAGCATGTGGAGGTAATGAGACCGTGTTGCACTTCGGCCCCCACCGCCACCTCCACTACGAGACACTAACAACTACTGGTGCCCCAGGGATGTCCGTTAGATACACAGTGAGAAAAAGAAAGAGTGAAATGGGGGGAAAAATGAGTGTGAGAGAGAAAGAGAGACCAGGCAGTCCACCTAACCAGCTGAAGTGGAAGTTATCCTCATGAAGAAGTGTGTGTGCATGTGTGTGTGACTCATGCACTGCCAGGGGTTTTCAGAGGTCTTGAAGGAGCTGTGCCAAGTTGTGTGGAAGTTTCTCTTGTTGCCAAAAGGCGCTGAGCAGTCAAGCCTCCCTGCAGTCACACAGAGAGTGGTTGAATCTTTGTTCATGAGTAATCCAAGTGTCCATGTAATCAGAGACTCATTGAATTAAAAATTGACAAAATACATACTCTTTGGTGTAATTTCTCACTAAGCACCGATGATTTCAGGCCACTAAATGGTCTGCAGCTGGAGAGAAAGAAGGCAAATCTTTTAAGTTCTGCAGTAAAGCTGCAGAATGACAGAACTCACATCCTTCTCAAAAACAACACAGAGCCCCAAACAGTTTTTTCACCCAAACAGCCACTTGTACCAGTAGCAAGTACCAGTTTACCATTTACACTCTGCACATGCCAACTATGATATGATTAAGGTGAGTGATATAGCATGGTTTGGCCATTGTAACATTAATGTTAGAAATTCAAACATTAATGTTATCAATGTCACAACCATCTTGCACTAAATACAGGTTGTAAATTGGTTGGAAACAGAGTAAACTGAGAATTTTGGTAACATGCGTTCACCATGTAAATAACGCTGGCAGTAACTATCTTTATTCAACATAAATCACAACAATAGGGATCTTCTTCCAGTCCCAAAATAACATGAATCCAGTATTTATGCACTTTAAAGGTTTGTTTGTCCACTTCCAAAAAGCTTATTTTGTCACTGTTTCATGCAGATAACTTGAGAATTTTTTCCACTGGAGATTTTGTCCGCCCACCACTCATCGTAAGGATCAGCTGCACTGACCATTCCTTTTCCAGGAACAGTCAACAGTTTCATAATATCAAATTTAATTGCTTTTATAACGATGGGAAACAATATTTAAAAAGCTTAAAGTTTTTTGTTGTTGCTTTTGTTGTTGCTGCTGTTTTATTTCTCTTTTTGCTTATTATTGCACTTTTCACTGAAAAAAAGCCAACATCACCCATTGTGACTAAGACTTGGCAAATTATACAAGTGATACTTTTGTTCATCTGTGACATAATTAGTGAGCAAGTGTCTAAGAGGCAAAGAAAGCCATCTTTTGAAAAGATTCCCACACATGGTATGTCATGTGTTTTCCTACGGTTCAGCTCTGCTCATCTGATTATTAGAATTACAAATAGACTAACTGTATTTATACCAAACCCTTCAGACTCAAGAGTATATGCTCATGAATCTTTTCATGAACACATTATCTTTTATGATAATTTTTGCCAATGTTTTTCTGTCTTCTACCACCTGCACTGTGTTGAGGGGGCATCTTAGGACAGAGCTGACCTTCCAAATGAGCTCATCCAACTGCCTCCTCTCAACTGTAGATAAGCTGCTGTTTCAACAGACATCACCATAGAAGATGGCTGACACCACCACAGAGTCAAAGCGCCCCCTGCACTGCATCTTAGTCTCCTCAGCAGGTGCAGTCTGCTCTGACCCTTCCTGTAAAGAGCATCAGTGTTGTGACTCCAGTCCAGTTTATTGTTCAGGTGAACACCCAGGTACTTGTAACAGTCCAATGTCAGATCCCTGGATGTTCAGTGGTGTAGGTGTGGTGGGTCTGTGCCTACGGAAATCCACCACCGACTCCTTGGTTTTCCCCGTGTTGGTCAGGAGAAGGTACCGTTGGCACCAGTCCACAAAGTCCCGAATCCACTGTTTGTACTCTGAGTCATCCTCACCTGTAATGAGGCCGACTATGGCAGAGTCATCAGAGAACTTTTGTAGATGGCAGCCTGGGTAGTTGATGGAGAAGTCTGCAGTGTATGAAGAAGAACGTTGCCAGCACAATTCCCTGCGGGGCCCCCGTACTGCAGACCAGCCTTAATGTAGTCTGTGATGCAGTCTGCTATGCTGTCAATGTCCCAACTGTGAGGAGCACAGAGTTTTCCCCATTTTACCTTGCAGGTTGGAACAGATAACATTTTTTACATTCAAGTAAAGCATCTATTCTGTGAAGTCTTCTACAGTTTCTCACATCCAGGATAGTGTAGATTCTAGGATATTCTGGAAAACATGATGCTTACCTGATGCCAGCAATAAGAAGAGCAGCTTTGTTTATTGTTTTTGGCTGGACAAAATAAAAACAATCTAAACTAATATTTTTTGCAGGTGCTTAACAAGTTCCATTAATGTGGAATACAGTACAAAAACATCAAATGTATTTGAAGCACGCAATGAGCATCCAGTGCACTGTTCTGGCACCAGCATACACAAAATGTGCAGCACCTTGATCATTTTTGGTCATATGGACCCTTGCAGACATGTGCACATCATGAATTGTTGATTACTGTACAGTATGCAAGAAACATGGACCCAAACCGAACCTTAAATAAAGGTTGCTTTAGTTTTTTGGGGTTTTTTTTTTTTTTTCAGTTTTTGTAACTAAAGTTAAAGTGCAAAAGATTAGAGTTCCTCCTGTTTCCATTTAATGTATGAAAACAAGTCAACCCCCAGACTCCGAGTTTGAAATGCTAAACTTTACAGCAGAAATAAAAACGTTAACAGCAAGGTTCAAATGTGTTTTTGATCCATATAGCTAATTACCCCCTTCCTGACGACTGCTCAGTGGTATTTTTGTTCTTTATTTTTTATTTTTATATTTATATATGGTTTTCAAATCACTTGTCTATTAAAATTATATTAAAGCTGAAGTTCGGTTTAAAAGGGTGGTGACTTTGAGTGACTGTTGAGCTGTTTGCTAGACTTCACTTTTAATTCACTGAACCAGACCTCTTAAATATATTTGGGTATACATAATGCAAGTATTTTATAAGTAATTTATCAAAATTAACTGTGCTATATGAAATTTGTTGGAAAAATTACTTACATTCTGCCAACAGTGGCATTGGCAGTGGCATATCTGAATGAGCCCATAGCATGACTTTGATTAACCTGTTATTATAAATAGAAACCTACTAAAAGAACAATAATAATTAAAATGGGACATAGTGCAACAGAAATAAACGTACAGCAAAGTTTGTAGAGATGAAATGCTATTATGGGGAAACCAGTAGACCTCTATGCTCAAGGGGAATAAAACCAGTGGGTTTCCTTGGCAACAAAATGGGATGCGCCAATTAGATTAGGGTAGGTTTAACAGACGCAAGTCAAGCTTTGCATAAATAAAGCTACCCAGCCAGGGTCTGTTTTTCTTCCCTAAAAACCTATCACTCAAAGAACTGCTTGTTTTCAATCTGTTTAAGCGTTAAATATTTCAGTCTGTGTATAGCTGTTTGAAAAAGTTGCCTATCGATACACAAAAACTGATGATATCGTTAATAAATGAAGTGAATAAGTTTGTTGCGCAGAGAAGTTACACTTGAAAGATTCACTTGAAGTATTCCAACACACTGATGTGCTTTTTTTTTTTTTTTTTCTTAAAAAAAAGGATCTGTGTGCTCTGCACATGTGCTAATATAATGGAAACTGCAGATTTTTAAATGTGGCAGGAATAACTTCTGTTATTTTGGGTCCGGTCATTCATTTTGAACCTGGCAGATTTTGGCTGGACTCTAATTTCAGCACAAATTAAACTGGTGAACAGGAGGAAGTGTCGCCAGCAGCATGTGGCACAGCAGCTCAAGCTGTTAGCAGCTGAACAGGCACAGCTGAGGAGCAGTCTCTCTAGGTCTCAGGGGGCTCGTGCAGCAGTCTGTCTGTCCTTACCTATTTCACTTCTTCTCTGCTCTCTTTGGGGACTTCTCCTGTTAGTGTAGTGTTTGCTGTAAGAGACAAGTCTGCCTTTCCATCTGTGCCCAGTTTCAGAGTGAGCTAAACTGCAGTCAATGTCACACAAGAAGTTGCTGAATTATTAAGAGTTCCAGATTTGCTGTGCACTGCACATCTTTCATCCATCTGTTGGAGGAGCATTCATATATGGCAAAGCGTACCTGCTGCAGTTGCTGGCAATCTGTCGCAGATCAAATTTTGATGGTTCAAACATTTGTTGTCACCATGAAGAAGTTTGGCTCTTGTGGTGTTCGACTCCATATTACCCAGCGAGCTTTTCTCCGATTTTCTGTGCTCCGTGATGGCACAGTACATCAGGTAAAATCCTCTTTAACTCTGAATATTTTAAAGTAAGTGAACTGAAAGGTCATTATACCACCTTGGATAACGCTTATTAACAATTTGTTTCCAGAAAGAAGGAGAAAGAGATAATAAGACAGACAGAAAGGGAGACTGAGGTGTAAAAATAGCAGCCCACGAACACCCTCCTAATCATCTGGCCCATTTCCTCAAGGTGATATGGTATAAAGGTTAGAACTGTAAGTCCTCAGTGAGTGCAAGGAGACGTTGTATCACCTCTGGTTTAATCATAGCAGCTTTAATCAACAGGTTTTTACAAAGTGAAAAGCCGGTGTAGTGTGAGAGCTCTGAGGTACATCTCAGTTGTCCTAATGTCATCCTCTGACCTGCAGTGACCTGTCATGTGTCATTATTGCTGCTTTTTTTGTTTTGCACTATGCCATTTAGTGTTAGGCAGAAATCTGAAGAAGTAAGAAGTAATATGCATAATACTAAGAGGAGAAAGAAGAAGCTATTTCTGTTCCGTTTCTGTCACAAGCCATATTATAGACTGATTTAATTTTCATATTTATAGAAATTAGGCCTTGTGAAACCATTTGCTATAAACTGAATGATCAGAAGGTCCCCTCTGTAAAACAGCCAAAAAGTGGGCTTGACAAATATCTGTGCAATGACAGCAATGTAATATAGTGCCACGATTTACAGTATGAAACATCAGGCATAAAATACTGAACTGTCTTTGAAGTCTTTTCTATGTATTGTCTATGTCCTCAAAAAAGCATTTCCTGATCAAAGACCTTTTTTGACCGATGGATCCTACTGAACATGCATGATAATGTAATTTCTCTCAGGGTTTACAATATTCAGATTCCACATTTAAGAACTTTTTCGTTATTGTCAAACAAAATGAAATAAAAACTATGGCTACCTCACGTGGTGAGTGATATTGAAAACAAGATAAAACAGAGATCCACCCATGTATTCCCCTAACTACTTATTCAGTTTATGGACTCAGGTAGGGTTTACTTTGGACATTTCCCAAGGCTAGTACACAGAGAGACAGGCAACCATAAATACAAATATAAGGAATATTAACATTATAAAAGCACAACTAACAAGGATACCAGCTCATCAGCAGCAAGGTGCATGGAAAGGCCTAAATCTAGCAATAAACCCATAATATATTTCCTGAGCGCTGAGACCCCTAGCATACAAAGTCGTCAATGTCCTGCTGACTTAATAACTCCAGAGCCCCAAACCTCCTCTAGCATGAACATCAGCACACAAACTCTGCACCTAGCAGCTTTATGGCATGGGTTTTCCATCACCAAGCAGCTCATGTAGCTGTAGTGTGTAGGTGACCCAGTCCTTTGGCCCATATGGTGTATCACTAGATTTGCAACCACACTGTAAAATGTAATATTGTGTTTAATTAAAAATATTAAATAGGCTGAACTCAATTTTTATCAATTTGTTATTAGAACTCAATTTAAATAACTTACCAGTACTTTTTATGCAAAAACGCTGATAAACTCGATTAATTTGAGTTGTCCTAACTTAGAAAAACTAAGTAAGCTGGAAGTTTTGCTTCTCTGGGCGGAAGGATGAAAGATGTGTTTTGAAAATGCCACGTGACTACCGTCCTCCTCCCTCGCGGATCAGTCCGCATGTTCACGGTGCCAGCATTTGTTATGGAATATGTTGAGCAAACCTGGAGAAGCGTCAGCTCAAGAGACTATTGTTGTCATTACTGTGGGTCTTTACCTGATACACTGACTTGGTGAGTAAATGTTTACTCTTATTCAAACTGATTTGTGGCTTCTCTTAGTTTAGCACCAGGTTTAAAATCTTGCTAGCTAGTTAGTGTTAGCCTAGCATTGCTGCTGCCGCTGGGCTCATGTTACTTAAAAATTAACACCACAGCCTTAAAAACCTTACATAAAACTATGTCGGTGAAATTTTCTGTTGATCGTTTGAAATAAATAAGTGAGATAAGAGCCCAGACAAAATTCTTTGGGAGGTGCAGCCGTTAGGGGTTGGGTAGGTGTGGGGGGTGGATAACAGAGCTCTCCGAAAACGTGGAAGCACTTTTGCAAATATGTGATATTTTGATAAATTAAGTAGATATTTGAGCATTACACAGCTACATTCTCGCCTGAAAATATCTTAAAAGGTTATTTTGTGACCCAGAAAGGGTAGTCTGGGGAAAAGGAGGATCGCATTTGTCGGCCACGGTTGTCGGAGCCTGTGCGTACTTGTAAGCGCGGCAATGGCGGAGGAGCGCGGCTAAAAAACCTATTACTTTTTCTGGGTCACAAAATAAACTTTTAAAATATTTTCAGGCGAGAATGTAGCTGTGTAAAGTTCAAATATCTGCTCGATTTATCAAGACATCACATATTTGCAAAAATGCTCGGAGACGTCCATTTGTTGTTCATGCTTTGTGGCAGCTTTAGAACATCTGTGGCATCTATTAATGCCAAATCTAGCCTTTATTTAACAACATAAGCAAATTCTATGTTACAGTGATTGCACAGCCATTAAGGATCAAATCAGTTTCTGAAATATGTTCTGTTTTTTCTCCCTCTGCTTGCTTCTTACTGTCTTTGAGGCTCGGGACCAGCACTCCTGCTGTTGGACAGAAAGACATCAACTCAGTGGTAAGTATTTTTGGTTTTCCAATATATTAGCAACTGTCAGTGACATTTATATTAATCAGGCTGAACTTTAATCATACTTTAGATCAGCCTGTTTTACTTATTGTTTTGTTTGTGCTTTGGTTTGGGGAAGTTGTTTCTTTACTGATCCTTTCCTGTCTTCTGTTATTAGACTTGAGATATGACTGCACTATGCTGTTGCTGTGACTCCAGTTAATTCTACAAGACATGCTGTGTAAGTAAACAAACAACAACAGTTTGGTCTGCATTTCTTCAAACTTAGTTTAGAGCAGTGGTTCTTAACCTGGGTTCGATTGAACCCTAGGGGTTCGGTGAGCCGGTCTCAGGGGTTCGGCAGAGCCTCCACCGCAGAGGTCACAGAGGTCCAGACACACCCGAATTATCGTGTAAATTTGTGATGACACGCCCCCTTCTGGCCATCACTGGCTGCAGACTGTCATGCTACACTGCTTGGCCAATCAGGGCTGCGGGGAATGTAGCGCACGCAGTAGTCAACAGGTGAATGTAGTGGTAGTACTTCGTGTGATTTATTTTAACATTTTAATCCATACTAACTATGTCGGGCAAAAGAAGAAAGTGGTCGGACGAATATGTACAGTATGGATTCACATGTATCACGGAACGTGATGGGAGTGAGCGTCCTATCTGCATGATTTGCAACGCCAAGTTGAGCAACTGTAGTCTCGCACTGGCAAAACTAAAGGAACACTTCTTGAAGCTGCATGGAGACGGGGAAAACAAGAACACAACACTTGCTGAGTTCAAGGTGAAGAGAGCCAGATTCGGTGAAAGGCCCACTCTGCCTGCTCTTGGATTTGTAGCCGTTAACAAACCGATCCTCACAGCATCGTACGAAGTTGCTTACCTGATCGCAAAGCAGGGCAAGCCACACACCATTGGTGAAACACTCGTGAAACCAGCTGCGTTAAAGATGGCAAATCTGATTCTCGGAACGGGGTCGAAGGTAAATTATCCCAAATTCCTCTTTCAAATGACACCGTCAGCGACAGAATAGAAGACATGAGTAAAGACATCTTGGCTCAAGTAGTCGCTGATCTGATTTCAAGCCCGGCAAAATTCAGCCTTCAGATCGATGAGAGCACAGACGTTGCTAATCTAAGCCAGCTTACTGTTTTTGTGGACTATGTGAAAGATGACATGATAAAAGAAGATTTTTTATTTTGTAAGCCTCTTACAACAACAACTAAGGCAGCCGATGTGAAGAAGCTTGTGGATGACTTCTTCAGAGACAACAATCTTTCATGGGACATGGTTTCTGCAGTTTGTACGGACGGAGCTCCAGTCATGCTAGGAAGAAACTCTGGCTTTGGTGCGCTAGTAAAAGCCGATGCACCACACATCATTGTGACTCATTGTATTTTGCACAGGCATGCATTGGCAACAAAAAACTTTCCTCCAACAATGGCAGAAGTATTAAAAACTGTGGTGGAATGTGTGAACTATGTGCGAAATAGTGCTCTGAGGCACCGCATTTTCAGCGCATTTCAGCTAAGAAAGCCCTGGATTTTTTTTATACCATTTGTTACAACATATCTTTGCGAGCAATCCTTTTCGACGATGCTGGACATAAAAACGAAGAAAAGGAACAGACTTTTCTGTGAAAATGACATGAGACTGGCACTTGCCAAGGTGAAGCCACGCATATCTGAACTGGTCTCTCAAAGGCAACAGCAGAAGTCACACTGATTTGCAGGTATGTAATTTCTTGTAAGTTCATGCATTGTGTTGGTTTTGTTCTTTGAACAAGGTGATGTTCATGCACGGATCATTTTGTGCACCAGTAAAAAAACATATCTATGTCTTGAATTTGAAAAAAAAAAATTTCACTAAAGAGGGGTTCGGTGAATGCGCATATGAAACTGGTGGGGTTCGGTGTCTCCAACAAGGTTAAGAACCACTGGTTTAGAGGGTCTACACTGTATATAGTGAAGTCTGCAAGTTTTCGAACAGCAAAATTTGTTTTGTGCCCAAATCATTTTGCACATCATTAGAATGAAAGTTATTGCCCATGTTTGCATAGCCCTTTTTAAAATGATGCTTTCATGACATTATTGTGTGTTGCGTGGTGGTCACGGCTATCCAGACTGACAATTGGGACATTGAATGTCACCTCTCCGGTGGGGAGGGAGCCTGAGATTGTCTAAATTGGAGTCTGTTTTATACCAAATGCAGAAAAAAATGTTTTAAGAAAGCAATTAAGTTCATGTTCCAAAAATATGATTGTTTGCTTGCAGGACAACAGGAGAGATGAGTCCTCCGTCACAGATGGTGTGGTCAGTGAAGATGGTCGCCTGCAGGTTCAAGCTCATTGCATCTCCAACCCACATCCACTGCCACTGTACTTAAGGGAAGTTAAAGACTTTCTTCTGCACTTACATTTGGATCACCTCGATCCATGATAGTCATTCAGGCAGTAATGCCTGGACTGGAAACAAGCCATCCTTAAAATATTACAACATTCCAGCTCATGTGTTGGAATGAAAAACAAATGTGTTGTTTAAATTAGAGACTGCACTTGTGACAGAACAACAAATATTTTATTTTGATTATATAAGTAATGTAAGTACAAAACAAACTTGTGGTAGGCCTAAACTTATTTTCAGAATAATTACATCTGAGACTTTGTTTCATTGTAAGATTATAACAGTGATGGCAATATAATTGTTTGTTGTTCAGCAGAACAGTGTCCAGTATGTTGGCTGTTATACTTTGTTGTGTTTGAAAATAAAAGTTGGGCTCATTTTAACATCATTACAAAAATTGTTGTTAATTATTTTTAATCATATTCAGGTTACCACAAATTGTTTTTTCATTTAGTTGAACTTGAAATGTTTGTCAGTAGGTAAACAATTAGTATTGTACAGTCAGAAATATCAAGTTATTGTTAATACTGCAGACTTGCAATGTATAAGTTGTCCTAACAGTCATCTTAAGTAAGCTTTACTTAGTTTTTTTGAGGCAACGAGTTTCCATAATTTTTTTGAGTTCTGGGAACTAACAAGGCTGTACAGTGTACTCAAAATGAGTAAGTTGCCCTAACTTGGTCATCTTACGTAAACTTGATCCAATTTTTTTGAGTTCTGGGAACAAATGAGCTTGTACAGAGTACTCAAAATAAATAAGTTGTCCTAACTTAGTCATTTTTAGCTAAGCTTTACTCAATTTTTTTGAGGCAACGAGTTTCCATAATTTTTTTGAGTTCTGGGAACTAATTAGATTTTACAGTGCAGTTTTGTGTATACGATTGTGTGATTGAAGTTTTACAGAAAAAAAAAATCTGAAAATATTCATACCGAATGTATCTGTAAAACTGTTTATGAAAACATTTTTCTTGGTTATCTGTGTATAATAACTTGAAGCACACAGAGAAGCATGTTTTCTGTTTTCATACTGCAGTGAATCAATCTTTCCCTGACCAAAGTGCTTTTTTAGCCTTAACTTCACCACACACAGGATGCAAACCTGTGGTGTCAAATTCTCACATTATGTCTACCTATTGTCTGTCCTTGGAACCTCTATACGGTTACAGCATTCAGACCCTCCTGTATCAGAAAACTATGTCAGAGGGTAATAATAGTCCTGTTAGCAATTATGTTTTCCATCAAAACATAACTGTCCGTTTTTTTCTGCTTTCAGTTTGCTATTGCACATCCTGGTAGGAGGTAGACTTCCTTTCCAATGCACTTATCTAAAACTAAAATTGAATTGCATTCATTTTATTGGCTGTTTAGCGTGCCCCTGTGACACTTATTGCATTGTAATTCTGTTGATCAATTTGATTATATATGATTATAAGATAATTACTAATATACTACTACTTTAATGCCTGGAATTGTGCTTTATTTCGCCGTGGTCGTTGCCTCCCAGTGCAGAAGCTCTTCTGTGTTCTGTGGCAGACTTCGTACTTGACATTTCCATGATTCATGCCTGGTGTGATGGCTGGCCTGGAGGCTCACAGAACCTTTACTAAGACAGAACCAGGCTGCGGTTGTCTGCACGGCCAGAGAGCACAGTATACTGCATATATAACTGTGCCCGTGGTTAAAATTCTGCCTTTTGATGCTTATCAATGTTTAAAACCACATTTTGTAGGATCTGTTTTGATCCATTGTGTAAACCATATTATTTACTTTATTCTGGCTTGAGCTCACTGTTGGAGTGCAGCACACACAGTTCACAGTGAACTTTTTCTTTGCAGAACTTGAGTTCTGAGTGGTATTCAATACTTTTGAGAAACCCACACAGCGTATGCTCTCTTTTCATGTTTTAGAGAAATCATGAAGTCAGCTCCACATGCATATGTTTCAGTGCTTTGGGGAAATGATAGTGGCTATGAATAACAAATAGATGTGAGTCAGTGCAGTTGAAAAGCCTTGTCTTTGTTGCTGTTATTAAAGCCGTGGTAGCTGGAGAAATGGACCCAAAGTATGCTGTTGATCTTTCTGTGAGCTGATATCAAAGCCCGGACAGCAAACGAGTGGTAAGTAGTGGGGGACACGGGGGATCCCTGGAGCAAAAAAAGGGTAAAGATGAAGGGATGTGGAGGAGATGAAAGAGGGAGAAGCGAGAGAAGCTGAGAGAAAACAGAGGAAGAGGAGAGAGAGCCTGTGTGCCTTTGTGTGTGTCTGTAAACCAATGTCTGCTAGAGGAAGGACTTCAAAGGCCAAGCAGAGCAAAGGCTGCTTAGCTTTTTCACTTTTTTCTTTTTTCCATCGAAGCTTCACTTGTGTCTGATCCCCCATCCCCCTTTTCTGATTATTCATCTGTCTCTCCTCAAAGGCAGAAGGGCCTATTGAATTCTGCAGGGCACTACTGACATGAATATTTCTGCTGCATCAGAGACATTTGCTGTAGGTGCTTCACAGTGGTTCAGTTGTAATTGAGTGCATGATCCCTGAAGCTTCCCACAAAGTTTATTGACTGCAATATTGGCTGCATTATGGACTGCAATGCTGCTGTCTGGTGTATCTAATAAAAGTTGAGCCTCAGTGCTAAAAACTGTTTTTTTCATTAAGAGAATTGTATTTTCAAAATTGTGCACCATTTACCAAATATATCATTGCCAAAAGGACACCTTACCAGTCATCTGTCGAATTTACTGAAGCCCCAGCAGTCTCAACAAAAAACTTTTATTAACACACAAACACACACATTTTTAGGAGGTGTATCCCATTTCGACCTCGGGCCTTCCTGGCCATACTCGGCTCAGATGTTCCTGTATACTATGCCAGCCAGTTGTATGTAAGAGCATCTTTGCACAACCTACACCTAAGGTCTTGCCTGGAGACCCCAGACTCCATAGATCTTGTGCTTAGAGCTTGTTCCTGTGCCGCCATGATTAGTGCCTCTGTGCTGTCTTTAAGTCCAGCTTCGCCCAGTCATTGATCGGTTTCTTAGATATCAGCCACTTCCTCTATCTGACAGTGGTACATACTGTGCAAGGACCTGTCCTTCCATGATGGTTCCTCTTCTTTCTCCTCTTCTTTCTTGGGTTTCTGCTGTCTGAGATATTCACTAAACACAAGATTGGTCTTGGTCATCTTTCCTGTGTACTCATGGATCTATGTAGATCTTGTAGTGAAACCCTCCATGCATGGTAAAGAGCGTTCTTGTCTTAATGTCAGTGGCTTCTATCTCTTCCTTTGTCTAGAGTATTGTCCCAGCAGGGTATCTGATGACAAGTAGGGCATAGGTGTTGATTACGCAGAGCTTGTTCTTCCCATTCAGCTGAGTCCTCACGACCTGCTTTACTCTCTGCAGGTTGTGGTTTTCCTAGCAGCCTCTTCATGGTTACCATTTACCTGTGCGATACCCCTCAGGTATGACTGTCTTTCCCATCTTTGTTGCCATCCAACTACACTTCTCCAGTCCAATGTCATGTGGACTGACACACACACACACACACACACACACACACACACGTATAAACTGAAAGGTACGCTTTTTTCAGATGGGTCTGGATTTATAAGCAATGATGGCAGGTCTTGACTCAGATTTCTGCTGTCTATACTGGAGGCACCAAAACACTGACAATTACCCACATAATTTCTTTAAGTCTTAAAACTAGCTAAAGGGTTTTCAAATTGGTTGTGCCTTAATTGGAGGAATAGAGTAGTACATGGGCCTATATGACCCTCACACACAATCATGACACTATCGAGACTCATTCCATTGTTGTAGATCTTATCTAAAAAATATTCAGTGCAAGTGCTGTTAAATGATGTAGTAACACTTACTGAAGAATGAGACAATAAAAAGGATTGGTGACAGCAACAGGGCAGAATGCATTTAAAGTTCTTATGGGCTTCCAGCCTTGCTGTGGGTGTCAGTGTGCCTTTTTCTCAGTTTGTCAGTCTTCAACTCTGTGACTGATTTACTCTCCCCAGTCAAAGAGGAGTCTTTCAGATGCCATAATGCTGATCATGTTGCTCTTTGAAGAAGAAGCAGCTTCCCTGGAGGTACAGATGGCTATGTGCCTTCTCAGATTGTGTTAAGAGAGATGAGGGGCGGCAGGGTGGAGTTTGTTGTCGTTGTCATCGTTCTACACATGGTGGAGGTTGAGGGGTGGTGGTGGGGTGTACTTTTGGGGGAATTTGAGAAAAATCAAAGCTTTGTTTGTGCTCAGAGGCATAGGTGAGTGGGTACAACTGGTGGCAGCTGCTGTCACATAAAGACAGACTGTCAGGGCTCTGATGGAGCTCATGGTTGTCTAATTTTGACTGGTTCTCATTCATGACACACTTAAGTGGCATTTGTTTCTCTTTGCCTCAAAGCCTGGTTTAATTTTTTATGCCAAAAGTGTCCAAAACAGAGAAGTCAAAATGTGAGGATGTCTTAAAGGGATGTCGCAACCAATTAACTTACCAAAATTCTGAATTCATACGTTCGCATGGGCGTGCAGAGTATCTTTTTGGCACAGTGGTTGATTTGGGGGGGGGGGGGGGATTCTGAAGAAAGACGTAACTTCATTTTATGCCATTATCGATTGATTTCAAGTCATTTTCATGGCGGGGGCGATGTTCTTTTGGATATTTTATGGTTGCATCAAAAGTCAGGTTGTATAGCAATAGTCACACTTCCTACTACTTCTTTGTTTTTGTGTTTTTTTAACAGATCTGTAGCCTTTCCAAGATGTAAAGTTACTGTGGAAGTTAAAATCTATCAAATGCTCTCAGGTTTCTCTATTCTGTCCTCATTCACAGATTTTGACAGATAAATCCTCTCCCCTGTGTTTTTAGAGGGCCCAAAGGAGTTGACTGACTTGTGCGGACAATATATTGGCCCTTTGAATTCACTTTAAGACACTGGTTGTCAGTGGATCATTATACTGCATAGACAGAGATTGTTATTATATTGCAAATCCATGAAGATGGGGCTCATCGCTGTTATGGATCAACAAAGGGGACGGGCCATATAGTGTGAGTGCACAGTTGTTAACATTTAGAGGGGGTGAAATAGTTACGAGCATATAAAATTTGATTGCCCCCTTTAGAGAACTTAGCAGCAAGTGTAAAGTTTGCACTCTGTGGGATCAATGGCTCCCTTTTTCTATTGTACACTATATCTCAATTTCCGTCTGTTACTTCTCTCTGGTGGGTAGTAGATCTGAGTTCACGCTGAAGTAATAGCTCCCTCTCTCAGAAATACTGTCTTTTGATGCTATATGCTTTGGATCCACCTTGTATTTATTACAGTGAGAATGCTGTAAAGCATACATTCTGGGAGTAGAAAAGCTCCTTTCAAATATCAACTCTTAATAGCGCTGCATGAAATGACAATAATTCCCTCTTATTGTCTGTAATGTAATAGCTGTTGTTTTCATGACATATACATGACACACTCGGTCCAGGATTGACAAACAAGGCCCTGGGGCTTTGTAAAACACACCACCCTGAAGTTAACATAGGTCTGACAAACTCCACACTGTGCATACATGTCCCCCCTCCCACGTGGGCCTTGTAAAGACTTTATTTGAGAAGGTAGGACTGCAGTTACGACTGAACACAAAGGCAGTTTGAGAGGGGAGGGGCGACATGTTAATGGGCTAATGTGTGAGAGCTAATCACCACTCGGCCGTTAACCACACGCAGGCACCACTGGGCTCATTCCAGGGGTTAACTAAACTGAGCCGTGACACATGGCTGGGCTTTATGGGGTCCAGGCAGGGAGAGGAGGGCCACGGATGACGCTAAAGAGCCCATAATAATGACAGCAATTACCACAATCCGCTTAAACAAATGGGAGCGTGCCGAAACCTCATCATACTCTGATCAGATTGGCCCTAATGAGATAAAGATGCCAATTAATCCTGTGTTAATTGCTGCAGCGCATTCTCAGTAAAACACTGAAATATGCACATGCAAATGTAAGACAGGCCCTGCTGTGCTGTCCAGGATCCAAACTGCAAAATGTTGAGAGCGTATTTACATAATGATTATGATGATGATGGTCGTGTGGATAATGATGATGATGATGTTGCTGATGAGTGTTCCTATCTCAGCTGTAGATTTTGAATGATGACCCTCCCTTACTGATCACTTGCTGCATTTCCTCGAATCTGCGTGACTCAGAGTTATCACAAAGCAGAGACGTGCTCAAAGTCAGACTGACATTTGCATTAAGGTAATGTTTGGTGACTGATGCCACCCTCTAATGATTCCAAATGCTGGTCAGGTAACCTCTCTCAATTCTGTGTCTGAACCCCAAAGTGCTGAGATGACACTGTACAGTTGGTGACCTCATTATGGCTATTACTGCAGTGAGGAAATTTATAACATGCATGTCTGTGATGACAAATTCTATAAATCACAGCATTAGCTCCTGCTCAGAAGTCCTTCGCTGTTAGGTTCCCCTCAGCATCGATGCCATTGCGATCCATTTTCTTTCATGTTCTCTAATTGCCGTCCTCATAGTTTTGCTCTTTTTCATGCCAGTGTTGACGTGCTCTAATAGTCAGTCCATCTAAAGTGACTGCGTTGTCGCTTCTGCCATTATACAGGCCATTTTCATTTCATCTGCAGAGGTCCTGCCTCCTAACCACAGTGACAGCATCCCCCTAAATCATGCCCATGTGTAATTGCTCTCTACTTACCCAAATGGCTATGGCCTTCTCTATTTGCCTAAGAGCCTTTACTCAAGCTTCTCGGGAATTCACGCTTCTGTTTCAAAGCTCTTTGACTAGTTCTTTATGCTGAACTCAGTGTCATTTGCTTCATTACACTCATTCATAGTAAGGTCAGCCAAATCTGTTTTGCATCGTGTAGCTGTTAATGGGAAAAACTTGATTTTTTTCCCTTTGTTTTACAAGGACCTTTGGTTTTTAAGAAAGTTTAAATATGTCAAATCTTTCACGTCATTAAAATAAAGTAATGCATCATTCTGTTAGTTTCTATGATACCAAGTAACTATTTTGTTTTTAATCATAGTGATGCTGCTAAAAATAGGTTCTACATTGCAGTGAGAGGCATGCATTTCATGCATTCTACACACATTGGAGTGTAAGGCTGAAAAAGAGGTATATAAATAAAGTCTATCTGAAGCTGGAAAGCTGGAAATTAATGTAAAATTTAAAAGTTCCATAGCCGATATTTAAGCTCTTCGATATATGGTTATCATTTCATTCCCATATACTAGCATGTTTGTTTTTTCAGTGTGTGAGAGGAATTTTAGATGCAAGAGCAAATAAAGAAGAGGCAAGTAAAGAAGACTTAGGTTTTAGGGTATTAAGGCTGCTTTAGGGTAACATCGCTGCATTAAGGCTGTCATAAAGTGTACAGAGTAGAGGTGAGGGTGCAGATGCAGGAGGTAACTGCTTTTGTGACTGTTCAAAAACAAGAAAAAAGAGACTAGTAACAAAGTCCAAAGGGTAAAGAAACAGAAATGTAAAATCACAAAAAATAGGAACTTAAAGAAGAAAAAAAAAACCAGGACAGCACAAGAGGGGACATAAAAAGGCAATGTCACAAAGAGGAACACAACACTATATACACACAGAGGGCTGATTAGACAGCAGGAGACAGGTGGGGAACGAGGCACAGCTGAAAGTAATTAATGCAGGTGAAGGCAAATAGGATGAGCTGACAGTCACACGGGAGGAAAAAACAAAGTAAAACTAGAACAAAATACAACATAAAGCTAACCAAAGGAAAGACAAGCCAGAGGGACGACCAGACGGGTACCACGAAATGCAAAATGCAGAAAAAGATAAACCTCTGCACTAGAGTTACCATGACGTAAAAACAATAATCAAAGACTCACTAATGTCTCAAGAAATTAAACATACAATTTACTAAAATGATAAAGAAATCAAAATAGGGACTAAAAACATTCAAATAGCACAAAATCAAAACTTCAATTACAAAATCCAGAGCTCACATCATAAAATTTTGTGATTATAACTAAGGCTTGTGGAACAAAACATGCTTTAAACCTGTTTGCAACCAACAGGGGGAAAAGCAAGGAAGAACGTTGTTCCTAAGAATCCATATTTCTTATTGATGATGACCGGGGAAAGGCAAAGATGGTAATTAAAAACTTAACACTCTAATTCTCTTTATGCATTGAGATCTGAGGGCATGAGGCTGTTTTCTGGAACAAGTGAGGTCTGCAGATAAGTTACCGTGGTGATCTGCCCCAGTGCGAAGTACCTTTGTAACATTGAAAACACAACCCTGCAGCTACCTTGCTAAGCCACTAATCCTGCTTCATAGTACAGACCTCTTAAGTTGTAACACCAAATTTGTTTCAGTTGTACAGTTTCCATAGTTCTTTTTGAAGTTTGTGTCAGTAAAACACACCAGTGTCACAAATGTTGAAAATTTAAAAAAGAGCAATCTTTGAGCTCATGATCAGAAATCTTCTTGCATGCACCCATTATCACTCTGCTGGTAAAATCTAACACTATTATATAATGAATGAGCCAAAAGTGTCTAAATGTAAATACATTTTTGGTCATTGTTTTTCAGGATGGCTCATATCCCCTTGAAATTGCATCAGGAAGGGCAATCCATTGGAAAAAATCTACTAAATCAAATATGCGCAGCTACCCGCTGTGGTGACCCCGTGTGAATAAGGGAACAGTCGAAAGTAGGTTTTGCTTTCCAAAATGTCTCATGAGTGATGAGTGTTTTACGTCTGAGCTGACACCCGTATAGAGCTGAATGACTGATGCAAAATGATTCATGTGAACTTTGTTTGATACCTTTGTGGTTAAGGTCTGTTTAGGTACAGACATACATTTTTTATCTATGTGACACTTTAGTTTAAAGTATGTTGTCATACCTGGTTAAAACAATACCTGCTCGGTCCTGGTCACTGAAAGAAGGAACTATTCACTGTAGGAAATTGGAATAAACAATGGTCTCTTGCCACACAGCCTGACACTTTTTTTTTTTTCAAGCTCCATATCTAATTTTTCATTTGGGTATTGTACCTCTTACAATACCCAAGTGTAATGAATCTGAGGAAGACATTGTCCCAAACTCTTCCGTGATTTTCCACTACAGCTGCTTCTCACCACACCTATAAACAATTTTACATCCATCCTGTTTTGTACCAACTATTTTGTTTTGAACAAACAGACAATTTTAGGCTCTCTAATGCGTCATTACTTCCAGCTTTAATCCTGCCAGACAGTCATTTTAGTCTGTGGACAGTTACAATAATAACAGCAGAATACAAACACACATAAATACCCACCATAAATAGTAAAAAATGGATTTAATGTAATAAAAATCTTCAGGATTTTAAGGATTATAGCTTCGACTTCACTGGCACATCCTGTCATGTTGACATTTTGGAGATTTTCTGCCTGACAACAGTGATATTTGTCTTGTATTTGTATTTATTTATTAGATAAAAGTGACACAAGGGATGAGAAAAAGATTGCCCTATCACACCCATACACACATATTGTATATTTGCACACACAACAGCTGGCAGATTGTGTCTACACTCTTACAATGATAATAGCTGTGTCCATTGTGGTGCCCCACTTTTTAATTTTGATTTTGGGAGGTGAGTGAAGTCATTATATTGCAGCCCTAGCCTGGTTTTATGAACAATCCAATTCCCCAGAGGCTTTCTCCTCTCCACTCACACACAAACAAATATCCAGACATGGACAACAGATAAGCACACACACGCTCTCATATGCACTTACACATACATCACACCAAGTCAGTCCCCTTCCCCCCAGTGATTTGCCCTGCTATTAGGCCCACAGGTTCCAGAGGGCTGCTGAGCGAATGGGGTGTCCCAGACCCACTCAGCGTCAGAAACACATCACTTAACCCTGACGCTCTCACCCGCCTTCACTCGGCATGAAAAGCCAAAAGCCTTTTCCAGTTAGGCCCTGCCTGTCTTGCCGCTATTGATTTTGTGACAATGGGAAAGTCTAGTGTCAAATCAAGGAGCAAATCATTGAGAGAAAGTTTCAATTACTTTTTTTCCTTGCTTCTCCTGAAATTAAAGGCTACAGTGGATTCTGCTCTGTCCTCCTCTCCTCTGTCCTGTCATGGGTAATGGGGTTGGAGGCCGAGGCTACACAGGAAGGAGAACAAGTAACAAACCCACAGCCAAAGCATTTTGAAGGTCTAGTGTTGAAAAATGTTCACAGCAATCTTTGCATACATCTTCAATACAGTATGTTCTTATTGCCAGAGTGTCAAGTACTGCTGCTATGTGGAATCTGGTGGCGTTTCACAGATATTCACAATGTGTTCTTGGTGTCTGTGCTGTGACGCACCAGGATATGGCAATATTTATCATGCCTGGAAGCTTATAAAAGAACCCATGGCCTCACATGTAAACACACTTGGTAAGCATCATTCTTTGATGTGCATGGTTTTTGCTGTGAAAGGGGCATACTTTAAGACAAGTAAAATGAGGTGGTTCCCAGCAACTCTCAACTGAGGGTGAAAGTGAAGAAAAAAGCAAGTGTGATGCAATCCTAAAGCATAGCTGCCAATCAAAATACCACAATTTCACTTACCAAAACTGAAATCCAAACTTCTTGGACAGTCTGTACCTCACAGCAACCCAATATTATTATTTATCAGATAATTTGATAAAAGGTTTTGCACAAAAGACGGAAGCACAATGGTAAAATGCAAACAGCTTATACAACCTTTGCTCTTTGCAAGTATTTGCCTAGACAGCATGCTATGTTACTAAAAAAAAAAAACAAAAAAAAAAACAGAGCCTGATCTTGTGCAGGTAACAAAGGCAGTTTTGCGCAGTCAGACTTGCAGCATTGTAGCCTCTAGTTGTGTTCGTGGTCATGGTTCAACAGCAGAATCACTTTGGCAATCCAGTTGAAGCTGGCTTTCAGCTTTCTTTTGTGCTGTTGGCTTTGTGTTCATGCATAAACACTAAAAGAAAGATCCCATGTGTCATCATTAGGATAGGGATTTGTGTTAGCGTGTAAACGAGTCATAAACCTTCTTACGGCCTTGTATCTGTAAGAGACAAAACTTCTTTGGGTTTCATTTCTGCTGTAAACTGGGGTCTGTGGTGACTGACTCACTTTTGGAGCCACCCTGCAGTTGGCACTCTTGAAACTGCAGTCTTTGGCGCTGGCTTCATTATTCAGCCCTGGAGGTTGCCCTCTGAAGAAACCAAAGTGAAACAAAGTACACAACACTCCCAAACAGGACATGAACCGCAGTCTCCTAGCTGACAAACTCGTGACTTACTCTGCCGCCACCCTCCAGCCTTATAATGCAGACTTTGTGTTCTTTGAAAGCAAATCTTGGTGCCTAATATTGATACTGCCAGTTCATCAAGGCACTGACACCAAAGGACACAATGTTCATATTTCTGAACACCAAAGGAATTTGACAGAATGGCAGTATTTGATGCCCTGGGATGCTTTGGATGACACATATAGCGATCAGTAACTTTTGTATAATAGTAATCAGACAAATGCTCTGTCACAAGCAAAACAACCTAAAAATAAAAGCAGTAAGAAGTCATCGCATTACTGATGAAAGACCAAGCTAAGTAAAACATAACCAGTTTGGATATGATGTTTTGTGCACACAGTTGCGTTTGACTATTTGTCATCCTCCAATGCAACGGCACATAATGAGGAGTGTGGGTTCAGCAGTGATTGGATTAGTTGAGGTTCTACGTCTTTTGACTTCTACACACTTCTAATGGAGATGGAACTGGCTCTAAAGTGATTACTGTCTTATTTAATCATTTCAGGAGAAAATGTTCTAATCAATTCTGCAAGTGTGCAGCCAGATGTTTGGAGTTTCTATAATTGAGTTATTTCAGTCAGACAAACAGAGATGTGTTTGGTCTAATTAGACTCCGTTGTCAGGGAAATCAAAAATTCTTCAAGCGGGAGCTGAATGCTTTTAATACACCCATTGAGTGATGTATCATTTTTAGAATTAATTTCTGATGCAATAAAAACTTGTCTGATCTTTGGATGTTCCTGTTCATCAAGAGCTGTCACTTATTTCTGTCATAATTTTCTCAGAACAAACTGTTTAGAAAGTACATTGTTTGTCTCCGTTTGATCTTCCCAGAGTAATCAGGCGGTCGCAGATATTTATAGCACTCTTCCTCAATCTTGGATGGAATTAATATTTGAGTAAATGAATGGGCTCTTTACTTCTGTCAACGTATGTGGCTCAAAGATGATTTGTGCTGTTGTGATGTTGAAGCATCTTATGGTTTTCACTTAATTTATCTGTGTATACATGAAGAGCTTTGAAGAGAAACTGTCTTTATTTGGACTGGGTTGATTTTCTTTCTGGCAGCGCTTAGCCTGTGTGACTTCATTACCCCCGTCAGGCCCGCCAAGCACATTGGCTAATTACTCAGCGAGTCCAGCATTGGCAGGTAGTTGCACACATATTGATCAAAGTGCTTAAGGCTGGACTTTCAAGCAGAAATTAATCAAGCATTATTTTTGCTGAGGAAAAATATTAAATATCAAACTGTTCTGTATTTGATGTGATGTGCGTGATGTGGTGTTTACAAATCAATTTTTTTACTAGATTATTGGCTAAACATAAGATGACATCAGAGAATATGAATCACTGTGCAGTGACGTAGAGACATCCAGTGTAAAGGACTGGTTCTAATCACAATCCAGTCAGCGAGTTGAAGATGTCTGGACATCTAACAACTCGGTACAAGATTTCCAGTTCATTCCACATCTGAGTCATACCACCACCTTCAGGGTGAAGATTTCAACATTGCAAAATATCAGAAAGGGCTATCAGTAAAACCAAAGCTGGTCTGTCTGTTTTTGGACACATCATATGTCTTTCTTTCATTGCATCTGCTATGCAGATACATTCTTAGTAACAGTCCCTCAAACTTCTACTGTCAGATTTATTGATTAGGCTTTAATTTTGGCTTGAAAATAATTGCATCTAAAGAGTGTAACCGAACATTATGAGCGCCATAAAGATTTATTGCAGGGCTGTTGCGAATGGGATTGTACTGAATGGAGCTAGGTGTACCTAAGAAACTGACAATTAATTTTATGGTTTATTGCCTTTGAAAAAAAAAAGTCTAACCATGGTAAGATTTTTGTCTAGAAAGTTTTTGATATTTTTTAAAAACAACAGCAAACAGTAATATAATGTACAGGCATATTGTGAAGGCAACACAGTCCTCTTCATCACATCAACAGTTTTCAGTTCAGCACAACATGCTGATGATTTCCTGTCCATGCACTCCACAGACTGTATATAAAAAAGAGCTTCCGTGCATTACCTATTGATTTTTCAAGGCTTGTTAGTAACCCTCGAATAGAGCATTTTTATTGTTGCATTGTCATTGTGTTGTTTTTTGTTTTTTTGTTGTTGTTTTTTTTTTGGGGGGGGGGGGGGTGTTTGCTGCTGTTTGTCTTAAATCAGATGTCACTGGAATTGAGCATGCCTCAAGCTCGTGTACTAGCAACCTGTCAATCACAATGTGACTACACACTAAACCGTATACCCCCCTTTGTGATCAAGCAAGCAACTGAGATGATAAACTCATCAGGAAAGTGTTTATTGAGGTCATAGATCAACTGTGCAGCAGAGTCATTTATCATGACAAGAGGAACCGCAACCAGAGGAGTCGCCACCCGATGGTCACTAGAAGAAAATACAGGTGTAAGACACTGCCACATTGGCTTCACTTTTTATACATGCTTTATGATAGTGTTGTAATTTCAGCAACAACACTATAACTAAATATATTTTTGCTGATAATCAAAGTACAACTAAATTTAAAAAAAAAATACTGACTTCTAATTTAAAATTTCAGCAACAGCAACAATAGACCTTCAAGTGCCCGAGTCCAACATGTGAATGTTTTGCTTCAGCTGTGCAGCGGAAATACAATATCACCGCTTTGATCAGGTTTATATACGACCTGATTTCTGTCGTGGTTGTTGAAAATGCTTTTCAAACTTTCATTCCCAAAGAACTTCAGTGTTCTTTGACTGGATGGATCAGTGCAACATTTAAATACTAGGTGGAGTTGTGTGGCTGTGTCATTTTTAAACATGTTGCTAAAATATGGTCACATGAAATGCTAATATGAGAGGTGCAATAACAGATTTAAAGTATGAATCTTTTAAAAGTTTTGGCAATCTTAACAAAACTTCCCAAAGTAAAAAATAAAGTCACATTTCCCTTTATTTTATATGAATCAGCTGATGACTTTCAGTGTGTAAGTTTGGTTAGTCTCTTGAGTTCAGATGAAAGTATGTGCTCTGTAGCCCTGTGGATTTATCTGAGGTCATTTCTGTAGCTTGGTGAGCTGCCAAGAAGCCTGGATTGAAACGTACGTCAGCAGCGTGATTAACGGATAATGACAGACCCGGGTGTCGATATGTTCTGCGCTCAGATTTGTAGTGTGAGCATTATCACAGGCTCAGGCCCAGTATATCATCCAAAGGGAGTCAGCAAAGAAGTGTGGCAGGAGAGCAGTATGACGACCGCTGCAATTTTCAAGAAGGCGAAAAAAATTAGGAGAGATGATTCGAAGCTCCCCTGGTGACATGTGAAGCTTATTTCTCATTTTCGTGTGCAGACAGTAAATACTTTGCTTTTTTCCTGGTACTCCTGACCTGAACCTGTGACCTCCCCTTGGTCTCTGATGATACTCCCATGGTCCCTGGCTCAAGGCTGCCGAGCAGGCGGCACAGCCAGGGCCCGGCTTTGTAATTCACAGGCCTCTAGATCGCCTGCCACAGCGTATTGATTTTTGTTTCCCCAATCTCCAAGAGAGAAGCAAAGAAAAGATTAAAAACACTGTCAGTTTGAAGTTGAATAAGAATCCTGCACTGGGGAGATACCTTGGAGAGCAAGGGGTCACAGCTGTGGTACGTATATCTCTTTACAGGTTTAACCCTTCGTTGGCCTGTAATCCAATTATCAGTACACAAAACCAGCATGTGGGCAGAATGTTATTTTGATATCTGCATTTTATCATCCATGAACACAGCCACTATTTATGAATACATGAAAACCAGGTTGTGAGTCACGTACAGGGTCTAACTGGGGGCCAAACAGCAAAGCTGCGTAGGCACCCATGGTGTTTCTACCTTTTCTTCTATAGCTTTATCCTTTTCTCTCATCTTCTGCCATTGCATTGGGAATCATAGCATTTTAAAAAGTTTTCAAATCAAGCACGTAGATTATTCCAGAACTTGGACTAAACTATTCCAGTATCATAAATAGATCAAAGTTATAGTAATTACTATATATTCACCAAATGTAAAGCTTCAGAAAGTAAAGATGCATTATGTTCAAAAAGAGATGTTTCTGTTTCTTTGAACCATTTCTGTTTTTCACCTCATTGTTGTGGCCTTACGCTTTAGTTGACTCTTCCAGTTCTCAGCCTTGTTTCCAGCTGTGCCTTCAGTGAACTAGCCTAAATAAGTCACTTCAATGTAATGACAAAGCACTTGTATATTAATTTTTTTCACATATGAATTCTGTACAATGTCTCTAAAATCAGGTGAGACATTATCTGAAGTTTTCCTTTCTCACATGTAACACACAGCAGGAGATAGCCCACATCTGATGTATTCTAATTATTGAAAAAGTCTGATAAGTACCTGGACGGACACAATGACTTTGTACTAGGGAGGATACAGACCATCAAATTGCAAATACGACTGGCTCGAAGATTTGTGTTGACTCTTGTGAGGGAAAAAAGCTCAAGTCAGTCTAAATTGTTTTTGTACTTCTGTGTTATGAGCTCAAATTCAAATCTCTAATATGTCAATAATTAGTATCACTTTGACTCAACGCTGTGAGTGATGTACCTGTACTTTATGTAGCTCATATGCAACTATGAAAAAATCAAATGCATCATGTTCATTTCATTAATATTTATGTGGTTACAGATGCAGGAGTAGATGCCTTTAAGGGAACTGGGGGCAATGGAGTCTTTGAATGAACTAGTGGATGTGCTTCAGCTTTAAATATTGAGTCCATGTGATGAAAATTTTAATCTTTCCCCCCCAAAAATTGTAATATTACCATATGTAGAAGCTAATAAAAATAGATTTTGTACCTCAGACCTGACCTACATATTTTTTCTTAAGCTAATCAACAGTAGACTAAAATAGGAGGTTACATTAATCAAAGAATCCCATAAAAAGAGCATCGTTGCATTTATTCGATGGAGGGTGCCAACACAGAGTTGGCAAAGTCTAAACTGAAAGCAGTATTTTGGGAGGCCCCCGGAGACACACACTCTTGCCTGTATATACTGCCATCTTTCTACATTACAGTAAAGAAAGCTGTTGTTCAAACTCTATGTGTGTGTCTGTGATGTGTAGCCGGCATTTTGATCATCGCAGTCAGGCCCTGTTCATCTCTGTGGTATTGAAAAGGCTTCTTATTGGCCCTGACCCTACATGAAATATTGTGTTATCAGCTGAGCACAAGTTGCCATAAGGCATTAGGGCTAGCACATTTCTCGAGCTCCCCTCCCCTACAATCCCCATCCACTGGAAAGAGATCACAAATACAGTGCTGTCACTCCCTGTCCGCTCTGTTTACTTGATTTCTATCTATCTATGGTCAAAGCAAGAATGTCAAATCAAGTCAGAGTCTGGGGATGTCTTTAAATATTTTTGCTTTATTGATATTCTTAAGGAGGGCAGCTTTTTTTTCCCACTCCTTGCAGATCTAATTTAATTGTCACAAGTAACTGGATGAAATGTATGTATGTAACCGCAAACGTACTGTACTCGGGATGTTTCAAATACAGGTGATAACTCTAATAAAAGATGACAGAAGACATAAGAAAACAAATTACAGGGTGACAATTTCCTCAGATGCTGTCACCCAAGGTTCAAATGGCAGACACCATGTTCTATTATTTATTGAGTTAGTTGATGAAATGTCATCTTTGATGATGTGATGTTCACAGGGAGGGCTGACGTCTAAGAAGTTCAACTGACAAGCATCGCCGTAGCCTTGCCAAAAACATGTACTCTTCTTTAAATATTGAAGGCCTACATAAGGAGGAACATGGAGTCCTTTGTGCTGCCTGTCATTATTATACACATGTCAGCTGGTGCAAATTAATTGGCTGGATAGCACTCTTTTTTTGCACACTGATTAAAGGAAACTGGATACCTTTCAGGAATTGCTGCCTTGTACCTTTTGTGCAGGTGTTTTTCTAAGTGTATGGTCAAAAAGACATTGAACCTTAGACAGATCACTCTTGTCCCTATGTTTTCCACTAGTATGCAGTTTATATTACTGGAGAAGGCATACTAGCAGCTATTTACTACTGGTATTACATTGCATCATTTTTATCAAATTAGTTTAAATGCGCTAGAAAAAGTCAACAGAAGAGAGCAAAAAGCAACTGACAGGATACACAGCACTATAAAATTCCCACAATTTACAGAGCAGGATATTGTATTTTATTTTATTCATATGAATTTGCCTTCAGGCAATTTCACAAGCTTAAAGTCTTGCACAATATGCCGGGCCTCCTCAAAGGGCATATTAGTGTTTGCTGTTGCATATTAATTTAGCATCCAGGATGACTGACTGGATTCAACCCTCCATGCTCCTTTATGCCTTCTTCTCTCACCCTGGAGGGGTAATATTGCAAGATTATGAGTCCTGTGTGTTATATTTATACCCCCCATCCCCTCCTCTTTCTACTCCTTTTTATCTCAAGCAATTATGTCTTTCATCCCATCAATCTGTCACTCAACATCTACTTATACCCACCACACTGTTTAGCCGGGAGACTCATCTGTTCATTCACAGCTAAACACTTTTTGATCAGCCCTCGTTTAGTTAATACAGAAGATTTTGACTGCAGCCTACACGTGGCACACATTAAGACATAATTTTTGCAAGTGAGTCGTTAAATATACTTCCACGCAGAGCACATTTGAACAGGCGTCGCCGTAAAATAAAACATTTATTTTGCTGCTATTAGCCACAAGCTACATGCTGCTGTATTTACGTCATGCCCAACAATCTCATTGAAAAGTTATTTTTGCCATGTTGACGTGCCTCCATATGGCTGTACAGGTGTGAGGGGAGAATATGTGAAGAATCTATCACTACTGTACCGCAGCGGCCCTAGTTATTTTTGTTTGTCCCATCCTCTTTGGTAGAACACGGGGGGCTCAGGGAGCGCGTGGAGCAGAATATGTGCGAGCAGAGGATCAATGGGAAGAAAAAAGCATAAGCCCATGTGCACAAAAGAACAGAAAGCGCAAACAGAAAACACACCCACACATCATAAACACGCGCACACATGCAAACATTATAAATACACAGCGTAAACCCAGGTGGATTTGGTGCAAGCTGTTTTCACTGGCAGCAACTCCCCCCTTCCCACCGCTGCCACCCCCCCCCCCCCCCCCCCCCCCCCCCAGCCACATCCCAGCCCTGTTCAGCAAAGCTGTCACAGCGGCAGCACTCATAATGAAGGGTAAAATATTTTATTCAGATTTATTAATTTGAAAATGAAGCATGCCTGTCGACAGAGGGACAGTTCTTCTCAATCTGTCAACGTGGAGCCACTCTGCGCTGACACCAGGATTCATTTGTCTTGTCGGCTCTGACAGTCGGATTCTCCCAGTGCTCTGCGGAGAGGGATCGCCCAGGGATTTTTTGAGCTGGATAAAACACATTCCGACAAGGAACAGCCTCTTTATTAATGCAAATTAGGCCAGAAAAATTCCAGCAACAGCTACTTGGCTCCAGAGTCCTGGCTCCATTCTGTTTTTTCTTCTTTTCTTTTTTTTTGGGGGGGTGGGGGGGGTGGGGGGGTAAGAGATTGTGGTGGGGGGTGTTAATAAAAGCAGAGTCAGTGTGTTTGTGAGAATAGGGCCTGCAGGAGGACCTGTCACACCACAGCTGTGACACTCTCCACACACATGGGACCAAATTTTGGAGCCTTTCCTGCACTTTTAGGTGCCCTTTCCAGGTATAATTGCTCATATCACAACAGTGAATACTGTTTTTGAGATTTACTTTAAAAAAGATAAACTAGTAGGAAAAACTAGTACGTCTACAAGCATTAATCAGGGTTAAACTACTGAATTGTTATATATAATAGGTGCATATTAGTCCAACCTTTTACCCTCTATTTTTGACTTTGGATATGGATTTTTTTTCTCTCTGGTGCATGTCTGTGTGCCTGTTTAGACCAGAGGCCACAGGACTCACGAACTGTGGCTGACTTGCGCTTGCCTGGATGAGTGCAGGCGAGTTGTTGTTTTATTTCGCCGAGAGTCCTTTGACATTTATCTCTCTTCACCTGCTCCCTGATGGTGATTCCAAGTGACAGGGTCTCCTCTCTTTATTCCTTCTCTGTCTTTCTGTCTTTTCTCTCCAGTCCCCCCTCCTCCACTCTGCTTCTTCTTCTTTTTCACTGTTTTGGTCATTTCTCCACTTGCACTATAACCCCATCCCTTCCTTTTTCTCTCCTCCAAACCTCGCTGCAGATACGTGAATTTTAAACCTGACCACTATTGGCACTGCACAAAGTAAATTAAACTTGGTGTGCTGGGGGACCATTAAAGAGGAAACGCATGTCAGTCAGAGACATTTGAGTAGAAACAGCTCAAGATGCCGGGGTGAAGACATGCATGATGGAATTGTTTCCTTATAATGTTCAAAACCGGAATGCCTCTCTGATCCTTCAATTACTTAAATGGATGAGATAGGGAAGGAGAGCATGTTGCCACTGTAGCTCTACTGTAACATTTAGATTAGTTAATTGGTTATCCTCTACAACATGGTAGAGGCTGTATTTCACTGAAGCAGACAGGAGGCTTCGCTTATTCAAAGTCCTCACACTGTCAATATATTGTGGAACACAAGGGTTTCTGTCTGGTCTCCTGCAGTGTGGATTTACTCTTGCCTGAAGACAGATGTATTATATGTAACCACCGCACACTGTTGCTATTTGTGAGGCTCCAATGCGATGCGGGCTGCTGCAAAAATTCGACTAAAATGTCAGCCAGAGAGGTGGCTGCTTCAATTTGTTTTCACCCGGTGTATTGGCCAGGTCTTCTGGGAAAAGTCACCTTAATTGCAAAGGCTTCAATACTTGACCTCACCATCAGTTCATTAACCCAGCAATAAAAGAAGCCCTCATTCTGCCAGAAATGCACCCGCTCTGCCCATTTGAAAACTATCTCACTCCCACAACCCTGTTTTACCCCGAGAGTGAACGCCTCTGATCGCCACCCACTTTATCAATTGCCTTCATAATTTTAAAAGCCTTTTTTATGTTGTTGTTTTTCTCTCATATAGTAAATGGAGCCATAATTTAATATTTTAATGCATGTTAATGTGTTGTTTAACCTTCTAGCAACAATCAGGCGTCTCTAAAAGGTTAACCTTGAACGTGAGCCAGTGCAGACAGCAGCACAATAACGCGTCAATCTTTGAAAAACATCTCTGTCTAATGGATTAGTGGTTGATTGCACAGCCCCATCTCGAGGTAGATGCCGTATATATTGGATAGGCATTAAAACGAGCATTCCTCAATTTTCCCGCTGCCGCCCCTCAGGGTCAATGGATCGCTGGGGCAACAAAACGCTGAGTCAACGCTCCTCTCTTAATTTATCTTGGGCTTGATTATAGCTTCATTCATGTCTCCAGGAGTCCACCAGCAAAAAAGTTAACAGGTTAGATTTAAAAGAAAGGATAAGTCTGTTCAAATTTCCCTTTTCCCTATTATAATATATCGGTGGTTAGACTGTAAGGTTGTATGAAAACATGGCAGACCTGAACTGACATAAAAGGTAAACAATATTGTAAGAAACATGACAGCGGGTTTAAAGAAACAAAGAATTGTCTTGAAATGAATGAGAGAAAGGGCATGCAGCTACTGGTGTGTGAAGGGTAACTAGACTGTCAGTAACCTTTACGTGATGGGCTGACATTGTATCTATCACATTAAGGATTGGCCAGGTGGAAACACAGCGATCAGGCACAGCTTAATATCCTGCTCCAAAAGAGGAAATTTTATGAATGAAATTCATTTCAGTTATTTTTCTGTGACCTGAAACATGTGATTTCTTATTTGAAATATTTTTTTACCTGTGCAATTTATACATATCACACATTTAAAGGCCTTAGTATGTGTCTTTTGTACAGGCGTTCAAAGATCTGAAGAACTATAAAAGTTATTCAACAATTATAACACAGGACAAACTCAGAAAATCACATTAACTATTTACAATCCCAACAGAACTTCATTGATTTGAAACAGAAATTCTGAAATTTCTCAACAAAGAGTGATATAGTTGCTGCAGGATAGCAGTTTTAGTATTTTTTATTTAAACAACATTTCATACACAAGGGACTCACACGGGAGAACAAAGCAGAATCAAGACTAAAGTCAAGGCAAAAAAAGTCAAGGCAAAACATAAAATTTCATCTAAAACAAAGAAGCAGAAGAAAAGAGGTACAAAAAGAAAAATTACAAAGTGCAATTTAAAAAATAAGCAAAAAAACCCAACTATTCCATTTACATTGGATATAAGTTGGGATTGCTGAAAGCTTCAGGTAGTATATTCAGGTGTGGAACCAGTTGTAGGCGAGGGTCACACTGCAAAGAAAGATGATCAATAACACTAAAATAATAAAAATAAATAATACTTAAAGTTAGTTATCTGACACACTTACAACAGGGCTTACAAGACTACCACACTTAAAGTTATTTAGTATGGTAATCTTTTTTTAGTCTGTGTTAGAGAGTTTTGCTGCTTATCAAGCAGAAAGCCAACAGAACAAAGTCTGTTCAGTGTAATCGGGTCAGGTACATTCTCCGTAGAGGTTTTTGATTTGATGCAGGTCTGGGGTCTGTGAGTCAGAATGTCCAATATCTGAGATTCCAACCTAACAAAATACAGAATAGTTTCCACTGCCCTGAGATGAAACTAAAGAAAGGAAATCCCCAAAATACCAAAGTTATAATCCGTTAAAGTGTTACTAAATTGTCACTAAAAGTAACTGCCTTGTTGCAACATGCCACTGAGTATGTTACTGCTACCAAGCCACTGTTAAAACACTTTGTTATTTACAGAAAGCTGAAACATTTTGTAAAATCTAAAGGAAATAATTAGATAATTAAAAAAAATATTAAAACCTGTATTCAACTTCAAAATAGCTTCACAGATCAAATGTTGAAAGTGAGAAAATTTAAGAATAGATGCTGACAGAATACTAAAAAAAAATGGTGGAACATATCACAGCTAATAAGGCAACGGGTAGTTAACATGATTGGGTATTTTTTTTAAAAAAGCCTGACAGAGAGTCTTTCAGAAATTAGGTTGGGGAGGAGTTCACCACAAATTTTAGAATTTAGGAAAAGAGTGTTTATTTAAACAGGAAGGGTAACTCATGATATTAAGAGTTTCTTTTGCAAACGTGTCCAGCTGGCTCGTAAATCACTTTACGCTTTGCTTAGGCGTAAAGTCCAGTTCACCATTAACTTTTTATAGTTATTTGAACAAGGAAGCATTAACTTAACATATTTGTCCAACCATGGGAGAAGCCAGGGCTCCCAGAGAAACAAGCACAAGTACAGAAGCAACATGCAAACTCAGAACAGAAAGGCCCTGGATTTGCACCCAGAACCCACTCACTGTGAGGAGACAGAGTGCTAATGACTGAGCCACCCTACTACCTCGATAATAAAATATCATTTCAAAGAATCTTATAATACCTATATCCACAAGTGAGTGGGAAAAAATTCCACTGTTACAGCTTTACAAAAAGGAAAAAAAAATATGCTGCTGGCATCGAATTCACATATTTTTAAAAAGAAAAAGAAAATGTCTTTGTTGTCTTTGATCTTAGGAAACCAATTAGGTTTATATTTACAATTTATTTGATTTTCCAACTTTATTGGAAGGAGATTTGTAAAAGTAAATAAAGTGTGTTGACTTGAGTTTGTTTGTCATGGAGTAGTTTGTCTGTCAATCTGCTGGTTGTGTCCCAGGTTTCCGCTGTTTATCCACCCATTCTCACATCTATCTTTATCCCCAGTCTGTAACCAGAGGCTTGAGCTCTGAAAAGGTGCATGTGAGATGCCTGTGATACACTACAGTGACAGTAGTTGAGCAATGGGCCTGTCTTGTTCTGGGGCCCCTGCTGAAGCACAGTTCCCCTTTGTTCTGTGATGTATTGATCCATTCAGACCTCCTCCCGAATGTACTCCACTGGTGTTCACTCTGCTCAAACCAGCTTATACCATGGATCTTCCTCTAATGCTCACTCTCACTCAGCAACAAGAAACAGAGTCTGCGCAAAACCCAAAGACTAAGCTCTCCACCACAGTTCTTACCCTAGTAATAATGTTAACAACAATTAAAAACGTGCTGTTTTTTAAAGCTACCCAGCCCTTACACTTTGTTGTCCATTTTATCATCTGCATCTTTAGAAGACTACAGAATTTTTATTCTCTCCACATCAATGTGTCTTAAGATGCAGAGGTATTGTTTGGAAAAAGTTCATTTGACAATCTTACAGTCTCGCTTTATATTCTCTCATAAAGTGAATGCATTTAGTGCTACTTGCCGGGTCACTCAGGGTATAATTAACATGCCATTACACTTGCACCCATAGTAACTCAGAAGTGTTACACAGAGGCAAATCTTTCATTTATTAGGAATAAAACAAAACAGATAATAATGATGAAAAGCCAACTGCAGTAACTTTTTTACATTTTTGTGGCCTTGCAGTTGTACGAATCAACGTGTGTTAGAATCAGAGAGAGGGTTATGTGTTTGAATCCGTTCCATTAGAGCTGCCTCCACACAGCCTAAAAGCTGTGCAGGATGAAAGGGAGGATTTATCTGCACAACCTCATCACATGATGTGACCCAGGGCCTGGAGCAGAAAGGTCTCTCTCTCAGGTGCCATGGAAACCAGCCCACCTCTGGCTGCTTGTCCTGCTTCGTCCTCCATTCGCCCTCTGTGCTTCTCCTGTGGAGGTTTCTGAGGCCTGTTGAATGTCTGAGTTTTTAAAAAGGCAATTCCAAATCTGTAAGAATATTAACACATGCTTTTATGAATCTCTAAATTTCAAATTTCTCAAAATTTCTAATTAAAAAAAAACAATTGGACACTAATGCTCTAAATTGTCATCAAGTTCATCCCGTTTCCTTTAATTATCCTTGTGATAATGAATTATGTGTAGAATGGAACTGGCCACCAGTGGCAACATGTAAACAGTGTCATTTCACTGTATGTCAGAAAGATTACTGCTAGAACTACCCAACCAAATTTCATGAAATATGGTGGAGAGGTGAAATATTGACAAAAGAAGAACCTGTTAAATTTCAATGTGGCTTCAAATCACTTTCTCTAAAAACAAGGAAACAAGATGCACACTCTGAAGTGGACTTCTAGTTTAGGAAGCTAAGCCTGTGTGTGTATACAACTCATATGACTCACCCTGCATGTCAGAATAAAATCTAAGCCATTGATAAGGAACTCTCTGTAGACCTTTCTGTAGAAGGAGTGGTGAGGCATAGATCAGGGCTTTGAGCACAGTGACCTCGGTACTTATGAAATGCAAGAAGTTAGAACCATCAGGGCTCTTTCTAGACACAGTTGTCTGAACCACCAAGTAGGCAGGTCTTTGATCATGGAGGTGAGCAAGAACCCAAAGGTCACTCAGTGCTGAAAAAGTCAGAGACGATAGGACCCGCTGGAAAGATGTGCATCTCTGCAGCACTTCCTCATCCAGATAGTGCAAACAGACAAAAGCAAATCTAAGTAAAAGACAAATGACAACCTGTTGGGAATTTCTAAGAATATTATGGGAATGCCAAGAGCTTTAGAACAATGATTTTGAGGTGGGCTTGAACTAAAACTTTTGTTAAGAAATAACACCAGACACCAACTAATGCCATGTCGCCTCTAGATTGAAGCATGCTGGTGGTAGCATAATGCTATGAAGGTACTGGTCAGTGGTGGTAGGGAAACTGGTCATACTGAGTGCAGGATAAATACAGACTAATAACTGGAAAGACAGAAAAAGAAAGAAGAAAGTCTGCTCAACAGTGCAGACAGTGTGAGATTGCACAGATGGTACACATTTTAGTGCAATTATGACCAAGACAGCTTGGAAATGTCTTTGGGTCAATTTTCCTGCTGTTCTTGAGTGACCCAACTATAATCCAGAGTTAAACCTCACAGAACATCTGAAGATAGTATTTCTAACCAAAAATACTGTCGTAAAAGCTGCTGTAATTGCTCTAAGAGGGGCTTTAAATGACTGAATTGATATGTTTGTATATGAATAATTTCAGTTTTTGATTTCTAGTTGATTTACAGAAATGGCACAAGACCCACGATCTCTTTTTGATTTACTGAATTTAGATTAACAGGCAATCTATTCATTATTATATAAACTGTGCAAAATCCAAAGGCTGAGGATACTTTATGAACCAACTATTGGACTGAGGTTCCATGGTCAAGACATTTCTCTAGCTTGTGATAGTGTTTTGGTGACAAAGGAGTCTATGGTCCTAAATGGGTTTGATCTGTTTTGATGGTGTACAGCTTTCATTTTTATTTTTTAAAAAAAGGAAATACAAAAAACAAAAATACATTCTTTTTTTTATTTATTAGTTTATTAAGATCACATTATTTAAGCTGTTTTTATGTCTGGTTTTGTCCTTTGCTGGTGCTCCTGAGGATCTGCAGAGCAGAGGTGTCAGAGCTGAAGCTGCTGTCATGTCCTACACCTGAACGTTACATTTGCCACCACTGTTAGAGTCTGCCTTTGTTACTTTTAATAGCTGTGATGGCCTCACAGAATCCCACTAGGGTCGATGGCACTCTGGTATGGAAAAATTCATTTATTCGGCTCAGCACTCCATAATGCACTGCTTACATCTCTGCTGAAAATTAAGCATTTTACAGGACATCTATTAGCATTTCCTGTTTCATCACTAGTGTGTAGCTGATCGTGTGTCAGCCTGGCAATAAATGGAAGAAGATCACTGCCAGCTCTGTGATTTGTTTGCTTTGCCATGTAGCCTGAAAGTATCAGCATATATTTAGATTTCTAAATGCCCTGCTAACATAACTTAGCAGATGTTGGGGAGTCATATGGATGTTGGTGTAACAGAGACCCCCTCAGGTATTCTCATTATTCTACTACTGAGCAGATGGCAAGGAAACTTACCACACGTACTATTATCCATCATACATATTCTGCTCCCAATTTACATAGCTGGTGCTTCAAGGGAGCTCCTACAGGGAGAGCTCCTAGCTCCAGGATTGCACTGCAGCTCCACCTGAGGCTTTGGAAGAGAGTCTGAGATGTCACTGCCACTACACCTCAAGCTCAAATATGCTAATGGTTGTACAAAGGAATTCCAATGGGTGCATTCCACTTTGTATATTTTGATTTGAGAGGGAGAAAAATTTGCAGCCTGATGATTTTTAAATAGTTTAATATCATTCAGGAAGTGTTTTACGATGAAACAGCCTTAATAAGATGAATAAAATAGATGCTTTTATTACATCCATCACTTATCAGGCTTTCAAATTTCCAGCATGATGCATTTACATGTGGTGGCATTTCAAAAATAAATTAACATTAAAATGCCCCGAAGACCTATTTTCTCATTCAGCTTCTTTCTATTATCCATGGTCTCCTACACAAGTCCACAGCTGTCTGCCAGAGCTAAAACTGTGTTGTTCAGTTAAATGGGTGTGTTCTGAATAGGCACTTTGAATCAAGCTGTCCTATCAATTGTGACTATCTGAGTTTAAGTATTATCTGATTATCTATAGTTTGTGTGTGAGTGCGTTTAATTCCAGTCCTGATTTGTGGATATTTTGTAGTGAATATTTAAAAGGAGCCAAATTTAGTTTTTGATTACTAGTAGCACTATGGGGCCAGTGTATTTTTTACATAAATTCCAGTTTTGTTTGTTCTCATGCACACACACACAGCTGTACAAGCTGTGCATGTACGCGCAGCAAACGCCAGGGCTGAAAATTGAAACCAACATGTGATGCCAAAAACTGCTGTTCCTCAAATAGCCACTTACGGCTGGCTCCAAAAAATAAATAAATAATAAACAAGTCAATAATATGCATCCTTATTTCAAAATGCTTAGATATGGAGTGTAAATAAATATGTGTATTACTGACTACACAATGTACACATTTTTTTTTTCAGCACACATCATGACTTTTGGAGAGACATTGTTTTTTAGGTTTTTATTTGTTAGAACTATAATTCCATTATATGAAGTAGAGGCAGCAGATATATCCAAAACTGGCCAGGTCGAATCAAACAGTGTAGATATATACACAGCACTACGAACCTGAGGAATATTATATAAACTCCACTGGAGGGTGAACTGTCCTTTTACATTATGAATTATTAGGGTTGTGGCTACTTTGACTGAAAGTTAAGCATACACACATGGCTGCAGCCGGCACAGCAAAGATAGTGGAAGACATATATATAACTTTCAGGAGAAAATCCTTTTTAAAAAATAGATTTTGGGGAAAAGTAAAAAAAATAAAAATAGCTTTTCTCATTCAAATATGTTCATTTCTGGCTCCAAAAAACTGAGATGACCAGCCAAAATGCAAAAACCACCTCTTCAGAACTAATGGCTGATGGCAGCTATTCATGTGTATTTATAATATACATATAGCTGTCAAAGCTGTCAAAGGGCTGAAAAAGACCGCTGAAGACCAAAGATGCACATGCTTTCCTAAATGGTCAGTAAGGGGTTTATTTTGCAAATGTTTTATGAAAAATCTATTTAGAATGCATTTGAATGACCTCAATGCAGTTTGGTGATTGACATTGAATGCAATTTTTTTATTTTTAAATTTTGAGAAAACACTACCTTTAACATACTGATGATAATGCAATGTATTCATGCAGGCTTCAGGGGTTTTTTTTTATGAAATGTGTTGGTCGGTCCACTAATGCACTGGCTCAAGTGCACATTGTTTACAAAGATTTGCAGAAATGTTTCATGCTGAATTGAATTCAGAGTGGAGATGAGTTTGCAGGTAGCTGTCTTTTAACTCTGCTTGTAATAAAACACCAAGGCACTCTTATGTATTAAAATACGCTCCATTTTATGTGTGTCACACATGTATACATCCAGGCCAGTGATTTGCACAGCACTGTCCTTACTTTAGTTCCACTCTGGAGCTCTTTTTGCCCCTCCTCCTCTGCCTCCTTCTTCTCTCTTCCCTCTGAAAGACTCTCAGTGGTGGAGGGAAGCAGCAGCAGTGAGGCAGCACTGGGCCTGAAGGGCACTTTTCAGCCTGGCCAGACACACTCAGGCCTTGCTGCTTGGCTGCGCAACATGGGTCACCGCCTTACATTAGGAGGACCCTGCCAAAGTCAGCCAAGCGGAGCCCTGCAACATACCTGAAAATGAATGAACAAAGTCGCTGTGCCTACTGCAACAAAACAAGCATGTCTGACTGTGGAGTCAGTTTCTGATATCAAAATGAAATATTAATGACATCAGAAAGGTGTTTTTCATAATGTGTCTCATCAGTAGATGGATTTTTCTAGTCGTAAATCTTTATGCACATTATCTATCTAATATTTATAACAAATGAGAAGGCTGGCCAATAGTTTTGATTGGTGCCCCTTATCTTGGCACAGCATGGAGATGAAATGGTCTCCACGGGGCCAGCTGGGGCTCTTGTTGAGGTCAGAAGGAGAGGCTAAAGCAGACCTCTTATTATTTATTTGGAGTTCAGGCTCTATCCATCACTGCGGGTCCTTAGAGTCTCCCTGGTTGTAAGGCAGCAACCACATCTCCCAGCTTCTCCACTGAATCCCACTCTTACAGTCCAATGATAGACGTTTCACGAGAGGCACCTCAAGGTGGGGCTAAATGGTCTTACAGTATATTCCCAATCATGTCGCGTAGGCGGAGTCTGACTCTCATGCTCTTTGCTATGTTGCTGCCTGCCCAGCTTCTACTATAGCTTACATGACAAAAGCAAGGGGATGGAGTGAGTGAAATAAACCTACACTTCGTGTTTCTCACAGCCACTTTTTGGGGGGTAATTTAGCAGGGAGAGGGGGGTTTGGATCTCTGCGCGACATTACAAGAAAACGTGCATGTTTAGTAGTAGAAAGCAGCTGCCTGCCTCTTTTACGCATACCCTACTCCAGTGAAGGCAGCAGCAGTTCAGATCAGATTTCACATTCAACCCCGACCAGCTGAGAGAGGGAGAGAGAGACAGCCAGAGAGCAGGAGGGCTCGTTTCTCCGCTTTCCTCTCCGAAACCCCCTTTTTCCCTGAGCGCCACTGACCGTTCCAGCGAGGAAAAACCCGGGTGTGCGGCGCAGTTATCGGGATTTTTTTTTTTAATTTTTTTTTTACCTCCCTCCCTCCTTTTTTTTTCTTTTATGTATTTTTGCAGGATTTCAGCAGCGAGAGTACCACAGAGAATTAGATAAAAGGGAAGAAGAAGAAGAAGAAGAGATGGACGAGCAGCCGAGGTTGATGCACTCTCACACGGGGGTAGGCATGGCAGGGCACCCCGGCCTGCCGCAGCATATGCAGGAAGGCACCGGAGGAACGGACGGTGACGGAAGAAAGCAGGACATTGGAGACATTTTACAGCAAATTATGACCATCACGGATCAAAGTCTGGATGAAGCCCAAGCCAGGTAAAGGACACACGCTGTCAAGAGACGGCGGCGGCAAAGTAGATAAAAAAAAAAACTAAAATTAAAAGATGGTGAAATTAAAAATAAAAAAACAAATTCTAAATGTATGCGCGGACATTTCCAAATTTCCTAAGCGCTACGGCGAAGATGAAAGTAGAAATGTAAAGGCGGTGCGTTTCTGTGCAAAAGCCGACACAACCGATTTTGCTCCAATTAAAATAACTCGACAGCCGCGCTTCAGCAGAAAATTAAAGTGTGTGAATATGGCGTTTATTGCCAACGTGTCGCCCACTGAGGGTATTTTTAAAACACTTTTACTTTAGCGCAGTCAAGCTGCTTTTATTAGTGCACTCAGATAAAGCTCATCATTTATTTCTAAATATGAAATGGAATAAGCGAGTAACAGCCCGCGCTGTCTCTGGAGTGTTGTGCAGTTCACAGCAAATGCAGAGCAACTTTCTTACTTGTGATACATAATTCAGGATTTCATCCATCTTGTGTGTTCCGCCTTAAATTCAGCGAACGTGAAGTTATGCATTAAAAATGTCTTTGTTTTTGTTTTTTGTTTTGTTTTTTTTTAATTGAGGAACTATAATGCTATAATTTTATTTTCTTAGTGTAAATATTGGAGCGTACATAAAGGTAACTATCAGTGGGTTTATAGCACATGTGTACACATACAGCTGTTAATAATTTACCCTGTAATTGCTCTGTAGCGTTTAACTGTTAAATAAGTTTAATCGGTAGTTTCAGATCAGTACTTTAACACAGGATAAAATCTATGCTTTTCCTTGCTGTGGTTTGCTCATAAAGCCACTTTTCTGTTTCAGGAAACACGCTCTGAACTGTCACAGAATGAAGCCAGCTCTTTTCAATGTCTTGTGTGAAATCAAAGAAAAAACAGGTATGTTCATACTAATTTCGCAGGAGTGTGTACCACTGCTCTGTCGCTGCCTCCAAATATCCTTACGCAGGTGAAGGGAATTCAAAAGTGCACACACTGTATTATTAAGTAGCTGAAAAACCCACAGAGGCACAGTACCTGCTCTCCTTATCACCAGAGTCTAATTTGCTATTGAGGCTCAAATTCACGTTGGAAGGCTCGATTCAGTCACAACACAATTCACCATATAAATTTCAGTGACATGTAAGACATGTGTTTCCTCATGTAGCGCTAAAGTCTGCGTGTTTTAGCGGTTTCACAATAGGAACTGTGGACAATTACCTCCAACAGTCCTTATCAATTATTGTGTCAAAATATGAATGAGGTTCTTTTTTGATGCTATTGTGGAATAATAGAGAGTATTGAGCAAAAATTGTCACAAGCACGTTGATGTCTCCCCTTGTGAGTTAACTGTCAAGTCTGCTGAATACGTCTCTTTCTATTATGTATTGTGTCTCTCTATTAAAGCAGTTGTGAGAGAGCATGTCAGCAGAATAATTGCTAGGAGAGAAATAACGTAACATAGGAGGCGTAAGTCATGTTTCCAAATCATTCTCCCTGTGACATTTTTGAAATTGCCACAGAGAGAATTCAGTGCACTTCAGCTTGATAGCGTGCACCTCGTCTTTTATTTCCTTGTCTTTACACCGATGTGCTTCAGGACTCTTGCAAACTTACATCGTTGAGATACCGAGTTGCCAAAACCATGGCAGCAAGAGCCAGGGTTTCTGTGTGTTTCACACTCATTAGTGCATGAAATCAAATGGAAGGGGGGAAGAAGATATTGTTTCATTGTCTCCAAAGTTGCACTTGCTTATACTTGACCTTTGTGGTAGCGGTGATTGGTGCTGTTTGTGTTGTTTCTCGTGTGTGTGATCCCACCCTCGCTTGGTGCTTTCATGGATGTTTTCATTGAGGCTTTCATTGAAGATCACCTCGCTGCTCACCCCCTCCCCACAAGCGTGGCAGTTTATCTTGAATCGGCCACTGCCTCAGGAGAGAGCAGGGGGGCCTTTTGAAGCCTGCTGGCTCGCTCTCAGTTTTGTTGTCTTGGTAGGTTTTATCGAAGGGGAGTGACACAGTTATGCATAGTGTTTTACTCCCTGGCGCTTCTCGGAGTTCATCTAAAGTTCGGCTCTTCTGAGAGTACAAAGTAACTTGGACCCCTTCCTGCCTGCACTCCCTTTTGTTTTCGCTTTCAGCTGGTAACCTATAAATACAAGGTGCAGCATAAGGAGCTGTGTGCTGGAGATCTGGTGCCTGTCATGTTATTGTAGTTTTTTCATTTTATCCAGTCAGCTTTGTTCTAGTTTAGAAAGAAACATTTACAGCAATTTATGCAGTTTCTACTAATTCGGATACACTTTAAATGTCTTCATTTCTTTCCACAGTAGAAATAAAACTCAGAGATTACTACAGCAAAGAGTAACTGTGTATTTCTCCTTTCTCACACCTCAGCTGTGCAGTCAAGTTTAGTGTAAATAAAGTACAGAGTGTGAAAAACATTTCCTTCCATGTAACACATCAAGTCACTGACAGATTAGGCGCCATTATACAAAGGTTGTGCCCGCTCTTTTGACTTAATCCTTTCAATAATATTTGCCTTTCTTGATGAGACCAGCAGTGGGCATTTGTACACGATGAGCGATATTATGAATGAATATTTCCTGGGTCAGTTTTTGAATTTCAGCTGTAAAAGGCTTCTCTGCTGTCTTGTGAAAAAGTCGTAGCTTGTTGCTCCATCTAGTGGTTTTCCCTTCTTTTGAAATCTAATTAAAATAGTGGAATTACTGAGTGTTTAATATCTTTTTTATTGTAATGTAATTTAAGTTAAGAAATTTTTTAATGTACATTTACACAAATCTGAGGCTATACTGGCAAAACAAAGTAGCTGAATTGGCTTTTATGTTAAAAAAGTGCTTCAATGTTTACTGTAAAGTGTAAATTTGGTTCTTTTTACTACATTTATTTGGCACACCTTTTTGCTTAGATGTTCTTCATATTTCAATATTGAAATTACTACTAAATCAGTATGAGCCACTTTTAAATATTTCAGCGCGCAGCTTTAGCAACTGCTCGGAGCTGCAAGTGTGCCGCTGTAACTTTGTCCTCAGTAACCATCAGAGTGCAGAGACAGTGTGTATCCACAGAGCTGCTGTTTGCTTGTGTATATTTTCCATCCCTGGAGCCGCTGACAGCACCTGCAGGACACAATGCCAGTGCTGATCTAGGGCCTGAACTTGTGACCTGCTCTGTGTATTTTTACTGGGAAGAAGTGAGCGATGGCCAACAGAAATATTGTGCAGTATAAACAAGCACAATAGAACACCGACACCAGGGAGGAAAAAGAGGAGGAAGGAACACTTTATTTAAACCAGTGTTTTTAGTTTTTTTTTTCTTCCTTTTTTGACAGACAGCGGCTCTGACTTTACCCAGATTCATTCCGGGCATATTTGGGCTGTCTATTTTACTTCAAAGGAATGCTGTTTTCCTGATGCTGTGTGTGTGTGTGCGCGCGCGTGTGCAGCATCATACATTAATAAGAGGAGACGAAGCATAAAATATATAGAGCATATTAATTATATGACTGTATTTATCTAAAATGTGGAGCAAAGGTAAAAGCAGCACAGCTTCTCTGTGTTAGTGCTCATCCTAGCTGTGTCGCTGAGCTCTGGTAGTTTCACATAGATACTTTCCAAAAATATGTCGTAACAGTTGGACTCCACTGCCATTGGACGATATAATCTTTACCTCTCACTAACCGATTTCTTTAAATTAACAGGCTGTCAAAGGTGAATATATCAAGTGAGCTATTTATTTGTCTATTAATGTATCTTTATCACAGGTATTTTTAAGGTGCGCTGTTTTTTTCTTGGGCTTCTCCTTTACTTTTTTATGATTGATGAAAATGCCTCTTTAGATAAGCAAAGGCTTGACAAACTGATTTGGAAAATGAGCCGCCTTGACCTCTGTAAACACTTCATCAACATCGTAAATCTCTGGCAGTGTCAAACAAAACCACTCCTTGACTGAGCTGCTCAGTAAATGCGCTGCACTGACTCGCTGTTTAATTTTTTTCCTCTCAACCTCAACAAAAGGCCAGCTTTCTCGTGGCCCATGTTTGTGTAGTGTAAGGTTTCAAGCCTAGGGGATCCTCCATTTATAAAAATGACTAGCCGAGTGATGTAATGTTATTTTTTGAAGGGTGAAAATAGGGTGTTTTATAGAGGGCAGCCGAGCAGTGTTTGACAGGATGAAATGAGCCAGAGGTCTGATTATGGAAGGTGCGTGGAAGCCTACACTACATTGACTTGTCAGACCATTCAGATGCTTGGCATCTGCCTATTTGTATTACAGAGGCTGAACTCGGCTCAGCTCTGCACGTCACTGGCGAAACGCTTTGAAGCAGCCTTCGAGGTGATCAGGTATGATGTAACCTTTAAAACGTGATACAGCTGGTGCAGTGCTGAAACCGCTGGTCAATACTTAAAAATTGGTAAGATGGCTGACAGAAAATCTATCACCGCTGGTATTGATATGTGATCAATCACCTTTAAAGCAACAATACAAGTATGTCCGACGTGAGGATCCATTTATAAATGGAATATCTTTTGCTTTTTTGCCACTAAATGGCTTTTGTAATTGACTGTTTTTATTAATGAATTGGTTAGCTTTGTGACTTATTAGAAATCAGTGACTTAATGCAGTTTCATCGGATCAGTCAAAAAGTATTCAATTTACTGTCATTTAAGAACAAGAAAAGGAGCAAATTCTCCCATGCGAGCACACAGAGTTGTCGATTTATTGTTTTTTTATGCTCAAACAATTACTTTAAACAGTTTTCTATTCATTTCCATCGTCCGATTAATCAAATAATTGACGAGTCTTTGCAGTTTTCCGCAAAAGAGAGATTTGAACACATCATCTTGAAAAAATCTGGAAAATTGTGGTCACATTTCAGTCCACTAAATGAAGCAATTGACAGATCAATCACAATTAAATTGTTTATAAATTGTTTTCATGAATATGTACCTGACTGATAAACTGACGGTTTGGTCTATTACATGCTAGAAGGTTGTTAAAAAAAAGAAGGAGTTGTCTGATAGATGCTAATGTGGCAATGCACAACTAAAGGCTCTATTTTCAGGTTACTAAACTAGTACACATGGACTTGATATATGAAATAGCCACATTACAGCAGCAATTAAGCATTTGTAGGGCTTGTTGGGAGTCACTGCAAGTGCAAAGCAGCAGGTAGTAACAGTACACATTACCTTCTGCGTACTGTATTACATGTCGAGGTGGATGTCACGGGGCCGTGCCTCCCCTCTCGTGATCGTCTCCCGGTGGACGCAGATACGTGCAGCCTTTGTCTCCCTCTTATCCTTCCTCCCCCGTGCTGATACAGCAGCATCCAGCAGGAGAGAAATGCCAAGCTCGCCGCCACAGCTGTTTCCCCAATCGCTCTGCTTAATCATCCACTGAGAGAGAGGAAGAGCTGAAGTCTAATTCTGCTCTGAGGATGTCGACGACTGGGGAAAATGTGTTTTGATTAACCAACATAAGGCAGACTTTTTTTTTCGGTGCTGCATTTGATGCAGAATCGTAATCACAGAATCATCAGCGAGTGACAGCATTGTAAATGGCGAGCTAATACCATTACAGTATAGAACAATGTGGTTACATTATACATTATGCAAATTGTCAGTCGCCTAATTGATACATGTTAATCATATTAAGGAGCTTAATTATAGGAATCTTAGTGTGCTGCGATTTGGTAATTAACACTGACATCACACGTACAAGGAAAGTGATCTATTTTTTTCCAGGACACATTTCTCTTCTCATCCTTGTGAAAAGGAAGCAGCAGCTCTACATCGTTTTTATATTTTTGAATTTCCTGAACTGATGAATGATTTTCTTCCTCTCTGCTGAAGGCTACTGGAATGCAGTTTGTAGAAAAAATTACATTTAGCTCCCAGCAGCTCTGCCAGTGTGGAGATTACAGACTGAAGGCGAGATCCAAGCAGACTTGTAAAAGAGCGCGGGCCTCAATCTTTTACCTGAATGTCGACTCCTGCGCCTAAATATCACTGTTCTGCCATTTACCTCGATCAAGGCTCTCTTTGCAATCTCAGTCCCTGCAGGTTTGCTCTGCCTTTTTTTATACTGGCCTCCTTAATATGTTACGAATTTAATCAAGTCTACAAATTTGTTATGCACGTTAAATTGAACATGCAATGGCACATTCGAATGTGGTTGCCATACCAACCCCCCAGGAGTTCATTTTCCATAATGTAGTGTTTGGAATCTCATTTCCTCCACTCTCCCCTGCTGCTACTTGCAGACGCCACCTCCAGGCTTCCACTGTATGTTCGCCACGAAGGAGGCTCGACTGCCACAGCTTTCAAACACTGGAGGGAGGGAGAAAGGAAGGAGAGAGGGAGAGAGAGGCCTCTCTCCACGTAGTGGAAATGACACAAATTAATATACACTACTTAAACCAGACCAAGATTAATGGTTCCCTTTCGCTGCAGCTTAGTCCCACTGTCAGTTGCCGGGTGCTCGTTGGACAAAATCAACACTAATCAACATTTATTCCACTTTTGCCCTGGGCTCTCAGGAGTCTGGCAGGACTGCCTGCCCCCCCTCCCTTACCTCCTCTCTTCCCTCCCAGCAATCCACCCCTCCCTCCGTCCGTCTCGCTACGCTTTTCACCTCTCATCCAGCTCCTCCATACATCACCCTCCTCACACCGCTCCACTCCTCAGAGAAGAGTGCGCCCCCTCCTATCAGGCCACATTAGAGTCATGATAGATTTTCTCTTTTCATTTGCATCTGATATTTAACACAGCAAAGCAGTTGCTCTGTCACTTTACAGTACAAGCGTATGAGCGCGTGCACGCGGGCTCTTGTACGCGTGTGTCTTTTTGAAGCAGTTGGTAATCTTATCTGCACTCAGTCACCACTGCATTATGGGAAACAGGATATTCATTCACTGCTCAGTCAGGAGTGTGTATGTGTGCGCATGTCTCAAGTTGTGTATTTATACAGCACTTCATTTGCTGGAAAGTAGTATTTTAGATTTCCCACCACCAGTAAACTGAACTCCGAGGTGTCACGTGTGCATTTTCCGAGTATCCATACAGCTTATCGTGCGCGTCGTAAATTTCCCTTTGATTTCAGTGACTGGCACTCGGATCTGCTGACTCTTCTTTCAGCTCCACCATCAGCCTCGCACAGCAACAATAAGTATCCCGTGAAGGCTCATAATTGGCCGAGCTAATGCAGGTCACAATTCCACTGATGCTGCTCGACTCTTTGTCATTCCACCAGCTATGATAAAAACACGCTCACAGGGGCGATTAATAAGAAATATGAACAAAATTAAACAGCATCTATATCCTAACTGTAACTATGGGGCAAACATGGAAACATTATATCTTGATTGAGGCTCATCTGCTGCAACTTAAGGAAATTTTAATGTTTTCCTTCTTGTGATTCCGATGCTTTGGTATATATTAGTATTTATTCATGCAGAGTGATTTTTCCACAGCCAGAATGGAAGTTTTGAGGACAGACAAAGTAATTCAACCAATGGAAGGAAATAATGAGGAGAACTACATCTGGATGATGTAATGATCCACCATCATTAAATTTTAGAGACTGTTAAAATGGTTGAAAATTATTACATGATCCGATAGTGTTATGGATATTTCTGTTTAATCCATCAGCAGTAAACAGAGCACTTAAAAATTCCAGTTTAAAAATAATTCTTGACATTACTTCCTGATATCTGGATATCCAGGTTGTATAACATAACATTTTTAGATTTGACACAATAGATGGAAAAATCTTAAATAACCACAGTCATGCAAGTAAGTTTGTTTCCATAGCTGTAAAACACAACAGCCTACTAGTAATATTAGCATGCACCCGCTGCTATTTAGATTTCTAAAAGTCTGATTTCCTCATTCCATTTTTTTCCCCAAATCCTATTCATTACGTTGTAATTACAAATTCAAAACATGAGTTGGCGGTAGGATTTTTTCAATGTCAGTATTGGAGCTAATAAACCTTAAAGAAGAGTAAGGCAAAAGAGAAAGAAAAGAGAAGACCTCAGAACCAGTTAACTGATTGGCAGTCATGAAGATGAGGAAAGAGGAAATGCTACATTGCCAGATTACTGACTTTACAGAGTTAGCATCATGAGAAAGCACGTTTGGAGAGATTATCCAAATCAGTTCCCACCTGGAGTGATTCCAATTAGTGCCTGGGAGATGTGACATAGGTTAATATGATCACCAGAGAATCATTTATATCTGAAGCTGATTGGCCAGTTTTTAACCATGAGTTGTCGGCTGTGAAAGAATTATTTCTTTATGATAAGTTTCTTTAAGTTTCAAATTTATAACAAAAACAAAAAAGATAGATGGAGAAAATAGACCTTGGCGTTGGATATTGGCTAAGCTTATTTCAAACATTGACATCAGCCCAGAATTTCTCAGTTGGTCCTTATTTGTCACTCAAGTAAGGTGCTGAAACACCTCCCCACTCCCCAACCCCCCTCCCTCCCTCAGATCTACAGTCCTTTTTTGTGTGTGTTGTTTTCACAACCATTTGGATTTTCATTCATCCAGCTATTGTCTTACCCACTTGTTCCTATTTAGGGAGCTGGATGTGCTGGATCTATTCCCAGCAGGCATTGGGTGGGAGCCAAGGAAACACACTCAGCGGGTGAACAGTCCATCACAGCAGTTCAGATTTTATTAATGTCCAGTAATCTGAGGTGGAATCCCTACTGCGACAGCCTCAGATTTAGAATCTGCGTGTCGCTTTATCCCCCTCTGAAGATGAAATTGTGCAAACAGCTGATGCCTCTTTTCCTCTTTTCCTACTTTGCCAAGATATTCAGCGCAGTGTTGTCCATCTTGTAGGACTGCACGGCCAGAGGCATTGTCATGGAACCAACTGGCCTCATTGAAGTGACACCTAGTGCTTTGTCAGCTTTGTGTCTCAGGTGCCAACCTGCGCTTCCCAAAATAAACTGTCATGCAATGTGGCAGGACAGAAAAATGTAGAAGGAGCATGTTGGGGCCCTGTGCCCCCCTGAAAGGAAACAAATGTTCCATAGCAGAAATGTATTGTGGCTTTGGATGCCTTCCCAGCACCGACACCAGCGACGTGGAGGGAAACTTAAAGCGTGGAGTGTGATCGTCTGCAGCATCAGCAGGGGTCGCAGCAGGTGGGAACGTAGAAGTAAAACGTGACGTTTCTCTGCATTGACATAGCTTTTTAATTACATTTATTTCAACTTATTTCATTTCACTGTGGACCTGTTAGAGTTTGACAGCTCTTTGTTACTTGCAGACATCCTCTTCCAGAAATAGCTTATGCTTACTGTAGTTAGCTGCTCTTCCTGTTTTTATAAATGGTCTGTCATTTTCTCTCTGCGGTGCAACATCACACCAGGGAAGTGAGCTTGGTTGAAGTCACTTTCAGACTGGTGTCAGGAGGCTGGAAAGGGTGAGCATGCGGAAAGTCATATGCAGAGATTCCTTACCGACCTCTAAAGTGTGACCACCAGCCGTGTCTGCCCTGTTGGATTTGGCCCTGAGTGTGTGATTCCTGCTAGATCTCGCTGTGGCCAGTGTGTTCTATAGCTGCTATGACATTTTTATGACTAGTGGACTGAAGTAAAGGTGGGAGTCACAAAGGCTTGAAATGGATCTGCACCTCTATAATGAGGAACCAGCAGCTAATCATGCACACAAAGGGAAGGCTTCTGTAGGCTGACAGCGAAAAGTATAATGATGTTTCACTAAACATGGATTGCAGAGCTGGAAAGGTTGTGATGTGAACATTGTTTGAGCCAGGATTGTCTGGAGGAGGAGAAATGGGCTCATTAATACTCTACAAGGGGGTCACTGCTCCATCCAAGCGAGACAATAAGCACTTCTGTTAAAGCCGTGCACCTACTGAGCTCTGAATGTTACATTTGTATGTTAAAATTGTTTTTCGGCACAAACAAAACACAAAAGATTTTTCTAAAATTCAAAGTACACCTAATTCTCAAGGCTAATATTTGAATTTTACATGAAGTCAGCATAAAAGACGTTTTTTATTTCTAATAAAACTAAACCAGTTTGCTAAATCACGTTCGTTTTATTACACTGTCACTGTGACAGCTACACTACTTTGTGACAAATGTAATACATTTTCATTGATTGAACAGTTAATAGTATAAAACTGAAGATGGATTCATTTTTTACACTTTTTGTTTTTAATAAATATACCAAATAAATCATTTCTAAATGAGATTTATCCTGTTGCTCCATCATACCTTTAGCTGTGATGCTAACTTTGCCAAAGGAATATGAAACGTGAATGTGCTTTATGTAATTCCAATACTAATGTCATGTTTTAGTTGGGTTTTCTTTACCAAGGAATTCAGAATGGTGTTTAGTGTCTACTGTTTTTACAAGATATAAGAAGCATAACTGGAAAATGCTACAAAACTAGCTAAAATAAGCTATCTGACAGACTCTGTTGGTAACTTAATAAGAGGAACTATTTAATGTTGCAATTTGTCTTGTACGAAGTAAAATTTTACAAAGTGATCCTGTAGTTAGACCGCTGACAGACTTCTTGGAGAACATCAGGTGCAGGGGTCATTGCAGTTTCCATTAGCCTATGGTAATCCTACTAACCAATTTTAAAAGAACAGAAAAAAATCGAACAGTGACAAATCATTTTTGGATTAATTTCTTATTTATTCTAGCAGTATTATTGCACCGTTATTCCAACATTACACCTTTTTTAATTGTACAATTAATCAGCCAAATAAAAAAAAACATCAGGATAATAATTGATAATCAACATAATCATTAGCTGTATTTCTAACAGCCAACTGGCCGACCTGTCATTGCACTTCTAGCTGATAAATCCGCTCTGCTCCTGCCTCCGCTGTAAAGAGATTGTGTTGATAAGTTAATATTCCGACAACAGAGATGAGATAAAGAGGTTTTAGGAGTTTGGAGGATAGTGTAACCTTGATAAAACGCTCATCTCAGTGACACTGATTTTCACCATCCATCTTCATCTGATATGAAGTATGCAAATGGTGGCATCGGCTGGGAGTGGAGTACGGTGCTGTTAAATGGGCCATTTCAAATGTTCTTTGTACCATGCTGACTTCCAAAAAATTCACTGTCAGCCAGCTCAGCGCAGACTGAAATCTTTTTGGAGACACTTTTCCACCTTTATCTTATATCTTCTTCTATTTCTTCCCACTTCCATCCGCCTCTCCCTCCTTTTTTTCTTCCCTTCTCCAGCTTTCCCTTCCCCTCTCCTTGCGTGCCATACAAATTAGGTAGGCACTGACAGTGTCAGAATGGCTACTCATGAAATATTAACAGCTTGTAGAGAATTTTACATTGCTACATTTCTCTTCATTTTTAACTGTGTCAGCACAGGCTGTGGAACATTTATTTGTGTGAGTTCAGGAAGGCTATTACCCTAACAGCTTTTTTTTCCAATGTTGTAGATGATATCCATCAACCCTCTTTCCAAATTCATGCAGTCTATCTCACCTCAAATATTTTTGCCTTGCAAATGGAAGTGATTCGATTGTGTTTATTTGTACCTACCGCATCCTGGATACGTGATCTTTGGGTACAAGAGCTTCGATGTAAGAAGCTGTTTATTGCCTTATGAAGCTGGTAATTATCTCTTTATGGGTAAAATAAGACAAACACTGTGGATTAGACAACATATGGAAGCCTGTTAAAATGTCTGCATGGAAGGTAAACCTTGGACTGACTGTGATAAACAATGAGTCCAATTATAAGTTGTTGAGGATCAGTATTACCGAGCGCTAAAGAGAATCTAAAAGAGGTGCCATGCTTTTCTTGTTTGCCTTTAAGACGGTTGATTTTGCTTTTATTTATTTTTTATCTCTACTGGTCTCCAAGCGCCTTCAGCTCAGTGGGCGGGGATGGCCTCTCTCTTTCTGCCTTTTTGTTGGATGGCCTCTATAAAGATGGAGCTGTCAATCATCTGCAGGCTTCCCAGTGCTGAGAGGCAGCATCAGCTCTCTGTGAGAGACTGGAACAATGACTTTTGTTGTCACACATGTGCATTTCTGTGGAGCGGTCTGTGGACAGTGTTTTGCCCTTTAATTAAATTCATTCTTTCAGTCTGGAAGGAGTCAAACAGATGAGAGTCTAAATAATTGAACAGACCAAATACATAGATGCACATACAAGCCATTTTGGGCTTTTTTTTGACAGCTTATTACAACTTGGGCAACCATTTCTCGTAGAAATCACGTTGCTGCCCACAAAGCACCAGATGTCTTTGGATGTTGTTTTCTGGTTGGCCAGTTGTTCCCTTTAAAAACACGTCCATTTAAATCTAGAAATGAAGGTTTAGTAGACACCCACGTCACACCTAGCCATTGTCTGGCTTCAAGCATGTATTTTTTTTTGATGCAACACTTGATTGTCATTTTATTTGGTTGTGAAACGACTGTGATTAAACAGCCACACAACATTTATTCCTCATACACAGAGTAGCATTACTAATGGCAGCATTTTTCTTTTTGATATAAAGACTTGCTTTGCTGGTTACATACATCTGCATGTAATGTTATGGATTTCATGGGGTTATAGCTCATTCTGTGTTGTATGGTGAGGTTATCTATCCTCTGGACAGTCTAAACGTATTGTTGCTACATGCTAGTGCAGCATGGTGATGAATGGTGTCTCACAGCAAACCACTGGGTTTGAATCTGCTGCTTTAACCTTGGTCACTGGTTAACCAAATCTCACATTGTTTAGACGTCCAGTAAAATTGTCTTCCCAGGTTTTTGGCGAGTGGTGCATAAATGGTTCGGTTAAATTTAGAAGCATAGCATCATTTTTAGATGTATATAGTGATGGAGTCGATTCAAGGGTATATTTTTTTCTTCTATCACTATTTGTGGTGTTTTGTTTTATAGAATTTCTATGAGAAAGGTTTGACTTCGATTTCACTTTAGTCTAAAAAATAAATATCCCAATACCAAAATACAGCTAATTGTGGCTAATGTAGAGGTTTGTCTAAAATCCATACAGCCGGAAAATCCAGGAATTAACCGTGGAATAATTGCTTATTATATAAAGAAAAGACATGTTGGAATGCTTCAAAAGTTTTATTTTAAAACGTCATTGTCTCATTTTTAGTGTATTTTGCATTTTGTCGTAACTCTATTCTATAAAATAAATTAAGAAAATAATAAAATCCTGAGAGTAGTTTACTATTTTAGCTAATCTAACGAATTTAAAAATCAGGGCTGTAATATAATTGCTGTGGATTTTATACAGAACTGTTACTATTAATAAAAATCATTTTTACACTGATTCATTATACTGGTCATCAAACTTGCAGTCAGACAACATGTGAAAACTGTGGCATAGTCCGCTAGTATTAATAGGACAGAGTGATGTGACTCACTGTAAAAGACAATAAAAGGTAAATCAGATTCAGGTGTAAATATTGCTTCCATCATAGCTTTGTTACTTTGAAAAATAAATGGAGGAAAATTAGTTAATGAGGTGTGTCCTCCTCTCTTATTATATGTGGCTGGGGCTTCCTCTCCTCCTGACTAATGATGATGTGTGGCACAGGTAGCTGTCAGCAAGGCATGATTAATTAAAAGAAAAACTAGGCCGATTTGTCATATCGTTCTAACTGTGGTCAGAGAGCAAGGCGACTTGCGCTGCTGCTGCCTTCCCACCCGCCACTGTACCTCGACTTCTAGAGCTTGTTGAGTTCTGCAGCTGTTTGTGAGAAGTCTCATCAGCTCCAAGGGAGTTTTTATCAGCGTCTCTCTGCTTAGACTGTCTCAACACAAACCCGATAACAATTAGGAGGCGTCTGCTTTGGAATGGAGCTCAGATACATAAGCGTGCCAAGCGAGGCTGACATAATGAACAGATCCAGCACAGAGGAGAGCACTCCTTTGTCTGTTGAGTTTGAAGTCTCAGAGAAGCACGGATCCTTTGCCACTAACACAGCTAAAGCCGCATTTGATGTTCAGCGTTTGTGTTTTAGAGGCTCATCCATGCAACATTGATTACCAGCGCTGAGATTCCAGCATTGCTTTCAGTGCACACTGACTGAAGCTTCTCAGCTGCCTCTCACTGCAGGCCCAGCGAAGAGAGCAGGAGTCTTGTTTGTGTTGGACTGCAGTGTTGCTCCCAGCGTGCAGCCTGGCCCTTGTCAGCGGCCCTGTCATATCTGTCTCGGGCCTGTCCCGGCAGCCAACCAAGGCTCCCACGTCACAAAGGCGGGCTCATCCTAGGAGAGACAGGTGTCAGCAACTTCCCCCCTCCGTACCCCCCCTCCCTTCCCTTCACCTCTCCCCCCCACACACACACATTTGTCCAGGCAGATGCCTGCTGCAACAGAACCTTATATTTGAAGCTGAGCAGCTTGGAAAGAAGGGTCATCTGTGCCACCCATTCACAGTCGCCATATCGCAAGAGACCGCAGCTCCATCAGCTGTGTGAGAGCGCTCGTGTCAGATACGAAGCATCCACCAGAGGAGACTGTCCCGGTCCGAAAGCATTACAGACTGGGGCTGAGTCCTGACTGACTGACACACTGACTGACAGCTTTATTGTGTCCTTTGAGGAACGAGGATAAAAGGCTCTTATGAAGAGGCCTTCCAAACACAGACCACACTCGGTCGTGCTCGAAAAGAATTACTCGTTTCTTTGTATGCATTGTTGTTTCTTTGTGTAGAGTCCAGGTCTTTCAGCTGATAACACGATTTTCTTTTAATTGTCCAAAAGCAGCTATGGAGAAGTCTTACTAGCTTGCCAAAGCTTCAGGAATAGCATTTAGAATACTGTGTAACTGTACTACAGTGTAGGTTTGGGCGTTATGTTAAAATTTTCCAATCATCCACCATCGGTCCAGCATATGTACAAGTGTACAAGTACTCCCTCTGTGTGCTCACACTCTTACATATTCATTTATTGTAAAAAATTAGTACAAACTGACATATTTGGCTTTATTTTTGTTCTAAATCAGAGAAAACTGGCATCCCTAAGGACCTAAATGAATGAGCTTTGCCAACTTTGCATGAGCAGAGATGTGAGAATAATGTGTGTTATTTGATGATCAAGAGGGAAAACCTTAAATATATGGTAGTGTCGGTTTAAAGCTACCAAGCTAGCCTAGCAGGAGCTCTGATAGCATGTTAGCTCAGAAACTAGTCAGATACAGGAATACCGATTTCCACACTGGTGCTCTATTCCATTTAACTACTTAACTATGTGACCATGTGACGTGACCATGCAATGGCAGTTCTCCACAGGGCTATAATCACTAGTCATATATGATGAGAATCCCAGTGAGTATCTCTGTATGTTTGGGGCCAATACAAAGAGAAGGAGTGTTATTCAGTTTAAGTTAATTATTTAATGTTTTGAATTTTCAAGGAGGCAAACTATTAAATTAGCAAAAATTACACAATAAAACTCATGCCAGTCATTGATAGCAGATGCAATCCTCTAATCACTAAACCTTACAGCAGTTCTTGAAAGTACGGGCTGCCGACTCATCATCACCAGAGGCGTGGCTGATGATAACAATTAAATATAAGGCAAAATAAGTAAAATAAGCTGCTACTCTAATCGTAACTGTGAGGAGAGACACTTCAATAACGTAACTTTCACTATCATCAAGTTTTCTTTTATTTACTTTGACATTTAACATTAGATAGCTAGCAACGTAGCGTAGTAGTCAAGCCCTGCTGGCCGTGACGTGACTGAGCCAAGTGCGCATTTCTTTTATTATCGGAATATAATGGTTACAAACGCAGGATGGGGGGCTGTGAATTTTTGCTCAGGGCCTCAGCGGACTGTGGAGTCAGCACTGATCATGAGTCTAGTACACCTTGAACATGGCCATAAAATGACCTGCGGGTGGTGCAACTCAGAAGGTAGAGCAGGTCGCCTATCCGGACTTCTCAAGTTTGTATGTTGAAATGTCCTTGGAAAAGATCCTAAACCTTATATTTCCCCTGGCGTAAAAGTGTGTGCAATAAATAAAGCATGTAAGTGCATAAAGTACTGTGTGTGAGTGTGTGAGTCAGTGTGAATACTGAATGTGTAGTTTTAAAGCACTTTGAGGGTTGTTAAGACTGGAAAAGCATTAATAGCAGTCCATTTACCATTTAAAATTATTCTCTGGATTTTTTAAGCTGAGAGACAAAGAGAGCAGAAAAAAAACATGGTAAAGTTGCCTCATTTTAGAAGCAAATTTGTCCTTGTTCTGTTCCTGATCTACCTGCCAGTGCATGACATTTTTATTCAAAGAAGTGACATGAAATAGTGAGCGCTATCCCCGTTCTCGTGTCTTCTTGCTATGTGGCCAGCATCTCTATTTTTCCCCTGCATGTGTTATTTTTGTAGTGATCTAAATTGATCCAGGGTGAAGCCAGACAAAGATTGCTGTATATTTAATGTCTTTCAGCAGCCACATTAAGAGTGCATTTGTATGGCAGTGGTGGTGGGAGGTGAAGGGGTGGGCTGGGGTGGGTGGGGGCTGCTGTGACATTAATAATTTAATTGCAGTCGTGTATCTGAATGCTGCAGGAGCACCAAGTGATGGATATTTTTAATGATATGAAGAGCGAAACCCTGAAAGATCAATGCAGGCAAACACACACACACACACACACAGTATCTGTCAGTGTTAATCTAAGTGCCTGGTGAGGATGATTGTGCTCCCACACTAATATTGTTTTGGTCCATAAGCCGTCTGGTCTGATCTTCCGGGCTGAAGGTCTCCGGCCCAAATGACTCTGTCCCCTTTGCTGGTGCTGTCAGAACTGACAGTCCTCATGTTTATTTCATTTTACGTCTGGGCTGTCTCGTTTCCCTATCCTCCAATGTCATTAACGCTCTGAGCCAGGACCCTGCAGTGGCGCGCCTAATGAATTCCTCTGCGGCTCCTCACTCCCCACCTAGTTACCCCAGCTCAAGGTGTCAAATTAAAGCTGGCTGCAGAGAGAGAAAAAGAGAGAGAGAGAGAGAGAGAGAGAGGAAACGGTTTGAATGTGTCTGTGTGTGTTTATGTTTGTTTTAAGTTTGTTACTGAGAGAGCCTTGATTTCCTGACCACCAGAAACAAACAAACTTTTAATCTTTTAATTAAAAATGAACCAACAACAATAGACAAAAACACCGTGGCGCAGCAATGAGTTTGATGCTACAACACAAGAGCTGTGTCTGATGTCGACATGCTGCTTTAACCTTCTTTTTGGTTTTCGATGCGTGTGATTATTAAGCCTCACTTGATGAGGAATTGTTGCTTTTTAAGATTCGGGATCTCCGGGATAATTTGGGGAGTGAAATCGGCAGGAGTGTGGATGCCCGGGTGACTGCTAATTGTGCTTATTTAGTTGTCATTGTGATAAGCGTAACGAGGCCAGACGTGTTATTGAGCTGTGAGGCTGCAGTGGGGAAACAGATTTCTTACATTCAGCCCACATTGATAGCGCCTTCATGATGAGCATTTGTGTTTCTGGTAAATCTGCAATATCATTTGTTTCTCTCTTTTTCTTTTTACTTTATGAGTATACAAGACACATATTGAGGCAAAGCGATGCCAGTTCTCTGTCAGAGTGTGTGGGTCTATTTCCCAGTGGAGACCTTTCAGAAGTGACCACAGTGCTGCAGCCTGAGAGCCAGAGGAGCAGGCCTCCTTGTGTGGCTCACTCTCTCTCTCTCTGACAGCGCAGGAAGATGGAAAATGGTGTCAATCAATTCATCAGAGCAGCACGGGTGGCTGTGCAGAGAGGAGAGCTGGGGGCGTGGTAATGGCAGCATGCAGGAGGAGCGCAGCGCATGATTATGGCTTCCTGCTGCAACTATTCCCCCTCACTGCTATAGCTGATGCTGCAGTCCCTTAATGGACTGAGTGACGGTACACCCACCAGCTACAAAAGAACCCTGTGGTGCATCCTTAGTGGATGGTGTTGTGTTGTGTTGTGGGAGTGTTTGAAGGGGCCTCCTTCACAGCATCTCCGTACACTACACAGTCACGACCGTGTTTTGGTCCACCTTGGCACTTAAAGTCCACGGCTTGTTAGGCTAAAAGAATGTGCTGCGTTAATTAAAGATGTGTAAATATGCTCGAATGGGCTGCATCTTCACATTAGAGAGATTTGCGGAATCAGCGCTGTAATATATTTTAATTAAGGATTAATTAAAAAATAATGGGGATTTTATTTTGCCTGGCAGACTGGGTTTGGGCATGATTCTGGCGTCTGCTGTGAGCTCATCAGTGGAATATTGAGCACCTCGCCGGCTCCTCAGGAGCACGGGGAGACTCTCAAGGTCTCCTGGAAACAAAAGCTCTGCCCTCTTGCCTGTTTGGAAAAAAGAAGAAAGGAAAACACACATTTACTGTGGGAGGGAGTGGTCTATGCGTTGGCTTAATTAAATTTTTTTCAACCCCCCATCCTCACCCTCACCCATCGTCTTCCCTCTTTTTCGGCTGGAAGAGCAGCAGAGTGGCTCTGAGACACGGAACACTAGTTGTGCTGGCAATTATGTTAATGGGATGCTATTAGGCCATGATTCCGTATGAGCGATCGGGGAGAAGAAGAGCCCCGGCGGCAGAAAATGATAACGGAGCGTGCGCCTCGTTGATACCGCTCCAGCAGGATCATTTGCATAATGAACCCTCCCCACTAACGAGGGGTGTGGCCTCGACACTGAGCTACTTAGAGAGCTTGGGAGTCGCAGCATGAGGCGAGCCGACACTGAAAGCACAATGTGACAAAAAGATTCATGGACTTCACCAGTCGTTGGGAAAGCCATTTTGGCACGAATGTAACTGTAGCATGCAAATTCCTGTGCTCGCTCCTTCACAAACTCAGTTTACAGGCACTGCTCAGTGTGTCCTTCTACAGAGAGACATGACAATGCAATTTCTTTGTAATGCACTCTTATTTTGAAAAATGAATGAGGCAAGTTCCATATTGCAGCTCTTTGGTCTAATCTAGTCCTAGAGTGACTAAAATCAAAGGTGATTTTTTTTTTCCCCTGTGCAGCGTTGGCACATATAGCATGCTGTTATTTTCGGTACAGTCTAAAATGTCTTTGGCTTCTATAAATAGTTACAAATCAAATATTCATTACGCTGCCATTCTCAATTAATTCATGTTCTTTTTTTACTTTCAACCTCTCTCTACAGAGGCAACATTTTGGATTCTATGTACAGCACACACACACACACACACACACACACACACACACACACACACACACACACACACACACACACACGTATACAGCTAGCGTGTGGAATATTTGGCTGTATGATTCACTAAGCGTTAAGAAGGAAACTACCTTGGGGCACCAAAGCCCTGTGGATTCCCTCAGCAGCAAAAATAAAACAAGCTGAGCTCCACTTCATTCACACTGCTAAACACACTGCATGTATAGTAGCCTTTTTAGTCTTATGTATACAGCTGAGGTTATGCACTTATGCTATTGATCCAAATAGTGACAATTTATTATTAATCTAGTTGCACAAGGTTGCATTTTTATTCATGCATTGCTCCTCTCTCTTGATGTCTTGATGTATTATTTGTGTGTCCACGCAGAGCGCATATTTTCCTGAGGCACGGCCTGTCGTCTTTAGACACAGCCTCAGGATTTGATCAGAATGATCTGGAGGCCCAGGGGAAGACATTAAACACCCAGAATGCCCCTCAGGCTGCTCTCCCCTCCTCTCGTTCTCAACCTTTCATTCTCCCTTAATGAGAACTCCTCCTAATTATTTCAGTGGCTGGAGCGTGGGGACACAGCCGGAGTTAGATCCCCTGCGCTCGGACGTGACTGCTATGCTGATGAAGCCAGGGGATCAATAATTTAGGCCCTAGCCTTAATGGTGGGGTGAGGAGAAAGTGATACATCTGAGTCAGAGATTACATTTTAAAGGCACAGCCTGAGCTCCAGCCGGAGTTAACTAGAAACCCCTGAATGTGTTTGCTGTAAACAGCTGACACATTTATGTTTACTGGAATCCTTATTGCGCTTCCTCTAAAGCTAAGTCTGTGTCTAAGTGCTTGTTTACCTAGCTTTGTATCTCCTGAATTCAATTATTGCAGTCTGCACAGTCACTCTGAAAATGTCTCGCTTGCCAAACGATTTGCATTTGAAGTACATGTGGATATAATTGATTTAGAGGCATGAATATTGATAGCATCTTATTAGCTTGGTGCCCATCCCTCAAACCACTCTGTGGAGAATAATGGTCCTCTGAGCATTTTTCTGGTCATCTTGCTTTAGCGGATGCACACATAATCTTTAAGTGTACAGAGCATTGGCTCCATGAAGCCCTTCCATCTCCCTCTGGGGAGGCATCCATGCATCTTTTAAGGACTGTTCACATCAAGAAGGCCTGAGCAGAGTACCCTGCAGTCTCTCCCTCAATTATTAAAGCTGGGATTTTGATGCTCTTTCTCTAACTTAGCTTTGGAAGAAAGTAAAGGAGAGAAGGGATCCACATGCAGGGGACAGTAGCCAAACCAAGCCTCACATCCCTCCCTTAGAAGGAGGAGAAAGATGGTGACAATTTTCTGTGGCAGTTTATTAGAAGATTCTTTTTCTTTTAATGGAAACTTGGAGGAGGTTTTGAAACATTCATATGGATTTCATATTGCAGACATTCCCGCTTCAAACAGAATGATTCACTGCGGCTTGCATTACAGTTTTCCAGCGCTGCGTACACTGTCACTGTGTGATAGAAAAAAGGGCTGCATCCAATTATAACAGGGGACACATTTGCTCACAGTGTTTCCTTTGATTGATGTGTGAGGGCTGTGATCGGCCCTCTAACGAAGTCCAAATGGCTCAGATTGAAACATTACTTATTGACTCAGCCTGACAAACAATAACATCGACAACAGACATCAGTGTCCTCTGTGCTCGTTGCCATAGAAGTGGTAAATATGAGCGATGAATCAACTAAGTACAAGACAGGATCTCACGTTATTCTCTTCATCACGTGTAATGTAGGAAGATTTAGTTATTGCATTCAGGAACATGGTACAGAATCCCCACTTGGCCTTGATTGGATCATTGTTTATTTTTTCCATTTAAGTGCCAAGGAAGTCATGCAGACTCCAAAAATGGTTTGGCTGATGGCAATGGCACTCCATATAAACTCCCATCTATTGTCTCTGTGAATTGCAGCTGCCTTTAACTCTGATTAAATATTGATATCCATGTGAACACTTGTGCCATATTGAGTGCTTTATTCAGAGCCACAGTCTCCCTCTGCAGTATGGAATGAGCCGGTGTCCGCTTGAGAAATAGGCCCATTGTTTCTGGGATCATTTTTGATTTATGGCGACAAAATAAAGTGTTCTGACACCGAGCTGGAATTAAGACTCGCCCGATCTCCCGCTAAGGTGTCGGAGAATTTGAATAAATGCTTCCGAGAGTGCGAGCTAACACGCGTGTTCTCAGTTTACGGCACATGTGAAGCTGCTGTGAATAGCAGCGGCTGTCGCAGTAATTTAATATTGTCTTCCACGGGCATAAATATTCTCTGGTTGGGAAAAGACAGAGGATTAGTATGGCCTAATTGATATTTGACAAGATTTATTCATTGTGATTCCACAATCAATCAAGACAACACTCTTTAAAGTGGTTTGTTACATGAAAGCCAGTCATATCTTTGATTTGCACAAGCGTGGGTCAAAGTGTGTTATACATGCTTACGGAGACTTTGGAAAGATTATGTGCACATTTGTGTCTCTTTAAGGTAGATGTGTGTCTCGTTGATGATTCTGTGCCTGAATATAATGGCGTAAATTGTCAAGAGAACTATGGAGACAAGCTTTATTCTTAGTATTTCCTGTTTTACAAGTATATTTATATATTTAAATACATTTCCCGCACACAAATAGCACTACTTACATCAGTACAACATAATAATTTCCTATAATCACTCTCTGTCTTTCTTTTCTTTTCATTTTTATTCCAGAATTAATTCTCAGTACATCCTGCTCAGTGTTTTAAATGTGCTGGATATAACCAAGTTGCAAGAGGCTGGGTGCAAAAATCTATCCCCATAAACTCCCATATTTAATTCACAATGTTATGAAAAATGTTAACAGACAAGAAACTGATTTGACCTCTGTGGCTAATCTCACCTTTGTACAGTAACAACTGTACAGAAGTGATTTTTTAAAAATAAGTCCTCCATTTAAAACATTTTAGGAGACATGGCTGCTAAACTGAAATGCACGCTAGCATAGAGAGCAGGACTCGACCGCTGTGTGCTAAACTACAGTCATTTGAATCACTCAACTGGATCTCTCAAACACTTTGTGGAGTTATTATTTGACTATTGACTATTTGATTATTTGAATTGTTTGACAAATAACATGTCCCAGACATTTGTGCTCCAGTTTTGTTGAGCATGCTAGCATTAATGGGTAAGCAGGCAACACCCCGCCCTCTTCTTCTGGCTCCAAAAACCAACAAGGTGATGGTGAAAATGCTAATGTTTAGTCTTCAAAATGTAGCGTTACGAATGCCCATCTTTTGCAATCGGAAGACTTATGGAAGAGTTTTGGATAAAACAGAGTTGCAAGGTAAAATTAGAAATAATTAGTAAATGAAAAGATTATTTATGCTGAAAACACAGAAATTTCAGTTACTACCACTACTTTGATCTTTTTTTACTGCAATACTTCCTGTTCAACTGCTTCACATTAAAAGCCTTCCAAGGGCTCGAATAGCGTAATCCCACTCATTCCAGTAACACATTTTGCAGAATGGTTTTTTTTTCCATCACAGTGATAGTGACTGCCATTGAAAATAATTAGTGAATGAAAATTGTTCATCTGCTGAATGGGGAAATTCCAGTTGCTTCTTCTTTGATGGATTTGTTTGTACTGCCTAGATGCTTAAAGACTTCCAGCAGTTTAAGGAGCAAAATCTGTTCCTTTTCTAGTAATGCGATCCAGACGACTGTAGGAAGTGACCGCTGTTCAGCAGTGATTGAAAAAAAAATGGCAAAGTAGACACGATTAGAAATCGGTGCATGACTATTGGTGAAATTAAAGCTGAGGAATGTGCATTGTTCCATACTTATCATGTGAGCCATTACAAGGCCCCCAAATTCCTCTGAACCCTAGTGTTTTTTAACAACTGCTTTATTTGTTTAAGCTATAATTTGAGAATTGTTCATTACTGAGATCCCTGTTTTTATCTGAGAACCTACTAAACTCAACCATCAGACAAATTGCACGATAATCTGGGGACCCCATCATCTTGGATTGCATCCACAGATTAGCTTGAGGCACAGTGGCGCTCTCTCCCTCCTGTGTCTTTCATCCCACACTGCAATAGTTGCCACATACTGAGATAATGCTACTGCAAGAGGAGACATTTTCTTTCCTTCTCTCTTTCTGTTTTTCTCTCTTTGTCTTTTCTCCGAATAATAGATCTCCTGCCAGTGGAGTTTCTTTTTTCCCCCTCTGTGTTTTGCTGATATCTCAGGGTCAACTCAATAGCTATATGAAATAGAAACATTATAGACTCTTACTTTGAGACTTTACAAGTGTGTATGTTCATGCAGTATACCACGATCCGTGTCTGAAATGCCATGCTCTTGGGAGAGGAGAGCTATCCACATATAAGAAATGAATGAGGTAATGTGCTGGGAGGTAATGGGTTTATGCAACATACTGGAACAGAGAAGCTCATTAGGAGACTGGAGCCTTTACCCTAGTGCTGCTTGCCTTTACTCCCTTTGTCATAACAGACTGGTGGAAGCCAGGGAATTCGGTGCTGGAGTAGCAGGAGGGGGGGTTGGATCCATTTTGGGAGGTGGAATTTAATATTGGGAGCCTTTGCACAGAGGCACAGGTGAGTTGCTTTATGTATGAAATGGCCTGTTTCCAAGCAGCAAACTAGCCATGTCACTTTTACTGGCAAGGAGCGCAATCAGTGAGAATGCACTCAGTATTAATACTATATAAGCAACCTACATGTCATATTAAATGTGCAAAAAAAGCAGATGGAAATAGTGATTGAAATCAAAATCTTAAAAATAACTGCTTAGAAAAAGCTGGAGCTGAGTGCTTAGTGCAAATCAAAATGTGTCTGTAGTACTAAACTCCTTCCATAAGCAAGTCTCACCACTTGGCAGCCATATTGAAACTCCCTCTGAGCACCTATTTTGGCAGTTATTTTGAAACATTATCTGCAATAAGTGTAATTTCAGTGGGCACCCAGGCATAAACACTGCATGTGTAGTTTCACCAGTCCAAAAAAAACCCAGTTAAAAGTATGCTGCCTTACTAACAGAACAAGGTTACAACAGAAGAACAACAATAGAAGAAGTTTGACCTGAAATACAAATAATTAGTTTAGGGCGAGCAATGAATTGTAACCAACAACAACAAAGGACATGAGAAGTTAAGCCAACGGGGGAATGCCTTAACTTAGTCTTTTTAAATAATATCATTTTAGTTTAGTAGGTAGTTTCAAGTCTTTTGAAACTACCAACTACCAACCGTGGAAAGGCTTCCCATTGCCTTTCCACGGTTTTAATTGCATTCACTTTTGAGGGCATTTTTCACTATTTTGTGCCATTTTGCAAACCAGATTATGCCAAGCAAACATTTTATTGCAATTCAAAAAATAAATAGATTCACTTTATAACCTCTTGAGACAAATCCCTTAAAATTGAGAAGCTAGAATTAGGCAGTTTTTGGCACTTTTACTTAAACGTAATTTAATGATTGCATGATTATTAAAATACTTCCCAGTTTTTGTCAGTTGGCTCATCTGTAACTGAGTTATTGTTTCAGTGTGTATAATTTGAAACTTTGTTGTGTCCTGAATACTGCAAGGACTCCCTTAAAGTATTTTCCATTCAGTACTAATGGCCAGTTCATTTGAAAAGGTTTAAAACATAGTCTCAGATATCTGTTCTGATATTGCAAAATTTGTTCATTTAGCTGGCTGCAGCTGTAAACTTCACAGCCTGGATTTTAAAAGTGAGCAGATTCACTGCTACAGAAATAGTCTCTTTGCTTTGATGAGGATTTTGTTGTACAGCGAGTGTAATGTTTTGTTGGTAGCTGCACACAACACGACAGGAAAATTCAAGTCTGGGCTTTGTGCCATCCACAACGTTATCACACATCAGTGGACAGCACATCAGCTGATGGAAGTGTGTGCACACTTTGCTCAGTGCTGGTGTCTGCATTATAACTCAGCGGATAACATGCTTCGATCATGTTTGGTTTGGATGATTGAGATGTAGTTTGGGGGAGGGGGGGGGGGTGTCTCTGGCTATGGTGGTAGGATTTGTTTGGCAGGCAGGCATCACCAGGTTTCTGGCCTCCGTGGAGGCAGAGTTTCCGGTCTATTTCCAGCACAGCGTGTTCATTCTAGGTGACTGGGGGTGGGGGGATTGGGGGAGTGTGTGTGTCATTAAAGGCCCGTCCTCTGCCTCTACCCAAGTGTGAAATGCTGCGCCTTGGAGATGCTGGTCTGCTTTTGTTTGTTCGACCACTTCAACTCAGAGATCCTGGGCAGAAGGTTATCGCTGCTTTTAGAGGTCAAAAACATACCGCGCCTTCAATCCAGCCTTTCTTATATAGATATATATAAGATAAGCGACCAACCGAGCCCATATCCTTATCACATATCATTGATTTTTGCTTTTTTCTCACTTCATTTGTTTTGCAAGACAAATTAAATACATCTTAATTAGTGTAATTCAGACTGCACAGGCTTATTGAAAGACTACTCTATACAGTTTTCTCATTTACTGTCAGGAAAGAGTAATGAGCCTGTTGGGACAGATCACCACAACAATAAAATCGCCCAATTACCCCCTTGTTGACTATTTCAAAACCATTTTATAGTTGATTCAAAGATATAAAACTTTATTGGATAAAAAGATACGGGACAGAGCACTGTATGGTTTCCTTGGCTCTAGTTTATACTATCCATATTATAGGTCCTTCATGACATTTAAAACTTTATTGGACAGGACTAAGAAATCTGGGAGCAGTATATAAAATGAGGAATTTATTAGACTTTGTGCCCTTTTGTGTAGGTTTTGTTTGAAATATTGTATAGCGAGACAGATGAGCCCAGCCGGTGTCTGTAATGATGTGCAGTAAAGAGCAGGTAACAGATGCTGAAATAAAAGGAACATGATATATCAATATTTAGCATAGCAGATGTGATGCAGCATTTTATAATGCCAGTAATCCCCAACTGACCCTGTAAGCCTGTAACAGCCGAGTGATGAGTACATTTAACTAAACAGCGATAAGAGCCAGGACCTTCTTGTCAGATATACAGGATTTTATTTTTGTTTTCAGGGTCATCTTCCCATGATGCACCGAGCCGAGATGTATACATCCTGCATAGTGAATGATATCTTCTAGATGTGGTTCAGAAAAGGCTATAAAAGCACCATGTTAAGCCGGAGACTTATTTTTTTCTTTCCTGAGGCAGGTGCGCATCCTTAGCCACGAGAGCAGAATTTAAAAGGAAGCGGGGAGGTAGGCTCTGCGGGGAAACCAAAGTAGGAAGTCAATATAGCCTGAATCTTTTATGAAGGCAGAGGTATTCAGATCACAGCTCTGCTGACAGAAAGAGCAGGCTGCTGCTTATATGAGGAGACAGAGACTAGTAGAGGGTCTAAATCTCTCCCAGATTTACCTCAGTCCTCATTAACGCAGGAGCTGCTGCTCGTTACAGCTCGCGCCGCGCTGTATGTATAGCTTTTTATAATGCGATGCCAAAACTGAGCTACAATGTAGGAATACATGCATCCACACAAGGTAACACTTGAGTGCATTTTTCAGTTTGTATGGGTTACATCAGTTAAATGCACTAATTTTTAAGGAAGAATAAATTTTTTTTATATTTTGAATACATATATTCACATCATTTTTTCACACTGGTAACATTTCCTCAACACAGAACTGCTGAGATCTGGGACCATACTGGCATAAGAGTATCAATCAGTTAAAACTGATGCATGCAACATGTCTGACCGTGTCATTACGGTTACAAGTGCTTCAACTGGTCATACTTTAGATTCAGATTGAGATAACTATTAATCCCAAAGAAGGCAATGTGTTTGCAGCTTACCCACACAGCTTAGAGAACTAGCTTTGTTAGATGTACTTAAAACTTTTTCTAATGAATTCATTAAATTGAGAGCAACATCAATCAAAGTGTAAGCCTGTGTATATAAAAACTGAACATTAACTACAACTCCCAAGATGCAATTAGGTGAAAACCATCTGATCTTTGAGCTTAAATTACTTCGAAGTGCTCCAGTAATGGCAGCTGGAAGCTGGGAAGAGCCATGTTGCGGTCTTTACAAATAGTTTTTTGAGATGTGCCACACAACCTTATCTGATATCAAATGTGTTTGCCAGTGGCCACAGTGGAGAGCAGTATGAAAACACAGCTATTATATAGAAGGATGAGGGCAGGTGGAGATATGGTAATGCTTAAAAAAACAGAAGAATGATGCATTTTCATGGAGATGCTGATAGTGTCGTAGGCATGAAAAGTGCTTGACGTAGCCGAGCAACAATGAAAAGATGTAAAGTGTCCAGCTCTTTTATGACCTCCACGTCACACAGTGAAGTGCATGTGAATGTTTGATCATCAAAGTGATGCGGACAAAATGCAGTTTTGTTAGATAGTGTAAAGTTAAAATGCAGTTTCTTCTTTTAAATACTACCTTAAAACTTATGGGATCCTTTGTCCATAAATTTGGCAAAGGGCGGCATAATTTCCTGTTTTGTCAAAGCAATTATGCTAAAAACTGCCCTTGTCAATTATAGTTATATTAATAGTGGGTCACATGACTGGGTGGAATGTCAAAGGGCTCTCTTGTTGCCATGAATCGACTAACAATTATCTGCAGTTTCCTTCATCTTTACAGAGAAGTTTATTTATCGAGCATTCGTTCAGGCAGTTGTAGCAGATCAGCTGATCTTAATAAAAGCCCGCATTAGTTGATGTCTCAGCTGATGCACAGTGGGCCCCCTATTTAACCTGCTTTTGCCTCCCTTCAGTTGCATCCGCAAGCCACTTTGCAACCCACCTCCACCCCTGCTACTCTTTTAAAGTTGTGTCCATCAGTCCTATATGTTGTCAGTGATAAATTTGCTCTGTTCTACACCAGGTAGAACATACGGTTTTACGTTGCCGTATGCACACGGAAGGGCAGAAACGTGTGCTCTCTTGTCGTCTAGACCTGCATGTGGAAAAAGAGCAAGATCCCAGAACTATGCAGCCAAATATAAAGTACTACAGATGGAAAGATTTAATGTCTTTTGATTTTAGTGGTCCTGACTCAGCTACGTTGTTGGTTTCATCATGCTCACCAACTTCGTCCCAAGGTGGAGCATTTAGCAGCTCGGGAAATGGTGAAGATCAAAAAGGAGGTAGAAATGAGTTAATACTGAACAGAATCATAACACTAAATTAATGCTAATCTTCTTTTTGTTCTGCGGGACGTGTAAACAGTTTCCTGTTGGTCATCCATGAAATTTCTAAGATGGCACGTCATTGCATTGTGTCTATGCTAACAAGTGTCCAAAAGTCAGTTAGCAGCCCATCAAAACAAGCTGAATAAAAAGATGAGGTATTCTTTGGTGTCTGAAATATAGATATAATAGCTCATATTAACGGCAGCCTTTTCAGCACAAGCACTACATGGTTCCTGCAGGGCTTTAAGACTCAGTTCACACTCAATCATCTTTGTCTGCTGTCCTCACTTCACTCAGACTTTTTCTGAGCTCGTTTGAGTGTGCGTTTTGTGTTGAAAGACAGAGCGTCTGAGTGGCTCTTGTTTACCAAGGCTGCATCCGGGGGAGTTTAAGTCTGTTATTGATTAGGGAGCCAGAGTGCATCTGAGAACTGATGTTTTGTGAAGCTTCGGCTGAAGAATAGCCCGTGTTGTGTCGAGAACTGAAAATAGCCCATCAGCGCCTAATCAAATTAATGCGTACTTGCTGCTGCCAAGATCTAATTTAGCATGCTAGAGAAATGCACAAAGACACCAAATGACACAGGATGAAAAGGGAAAATATTAATTTGAGAGGGAAACAAATATCCAACAGGGGTTTAATAGATTCCTGGAAATGGAACAGTGATGCTGCCCTGCTCATTCATGATATCGCCTCGGTGCACAGGAAAGAGCAGGTGCAGCATTGCAGAAAGGTCGAGGTTGGGCTTTGTGAATGTTGGCCAGCTACTCTGGGGCCTGGGAGATGTACACAATAACAGACCTTTTTTATGTCCTTTTTCTCACCCAGAGATGCTCTGCTGGCTCTCATTGCAATTAAAACCAAGTGTCCATCAGTGGCTATCTCTGCTCTGTGTGGCCCATATGTTTGGGTGCTGATAGAGCGTGGATTACTCTGTTTGGGACACAGATAACAGGCTGTTTATAACCTTGGCAGAGTCTGGGGCCTAATCTGGCAGGAGCATATTTCCCCTTGCTCTCTGATAAAGGCCTGTTAGCAGCTTTATCACACGGGCAGATAGAAGTCGAGCCAGAGCGAGACGAGCACAGCTCTGAGCCCAATCTGGCACCACACACACGGTTCTGCCGCTTTATTTTTAGAAGCCTTCTCAACCTCCCCCCAACACACATACACACATTTACACAAACACCAGCCCCGCTCCCTGTCAGAAAGAGCAATTAATTTCTACATCTGCCTTCTCGAGCAACACAAGGACCAACAAACAAATTAAAAGGACAATGTCCCCATTCATCATCATAGCATTTGGAGCTGCATTATGAGAAAAGAAACGAGAGCAGCGAAATGGAAGCCATTCTCTCTTATACATGTCATCATGTTTGCTGTAGTTTGTTATATATAATGTAGCACCTAAACATAATTAGTCTTAGCCTGCATTTATGGGAGCTATTCTTTATGTATGAATGGCCATCTCAGTTCATTTAAATAAAAAAAAAACCCATCCTTGTCTAAATAAAAGGGATGGGGTTTTATAGCCTGTTTTCCTGCTTATACCTCTAAGTTGCTGTGGGATACGTGCAGCCTTGCTCTGCTATTTTCTGTATCCCCATCTTGATGGCTCTGCGTAGGCACAATTAGAGAGAGCACTCCTTTCACAGCCAGAGAAAATTGTCGTCCTCTGTAAATTGCTTTTGCCGCAGCTTAAAGAAGATCTCTTGTTACCCTCTCATTCAGTCTTTCTCGCAGCCCGCTCTCCCCCTCTTTCAGGAAAATTGCTTTCTCGCAATCAACAGATTGCTTGCTGCACTTAGGGGTAAATACAGGTAGACTAGAGCATTAGCATAACATTATTCAGACAAGTGTCAACCTCTAGGCAGTTAGCGCTGCATCTAAGCTCAGTGTGAGGTGAAATGAAGTGCTACAGAGTTGGAGGAGCTGCTGCTGCTGCTGCTCATGCCGAGATTTTCCGAGAGGAGCCTGAATTGGCCAAAAGTGTAAGAGTAAGATGAGATGATGCACTTAAGTGTTTCTGCACTCAAAGAGGGGTAAAAAAAAAACAAAAAAACACGAGTCATCTTAAAGGAATTGAAGCATGGAAATGTGACAGCGAATCTTGCTTCAAGGTGACTTAACGTGTGCAGTTTACTCCCTGTCAGGCTGCTGGAGGAGTCAGATCCTGGACTCTCTGGAGGTCTGCAGCATGTAGGTCACACCGGCCTCATCATCCAACTGCAAACCGTGCAGGATACAGACTTTATTGGTGCGGTGGTGATATATGGCACGCTGACATGAGGCTGGAGACAGAGCTGGATATTGGACCAGTCCTGCTACAGAAAAATGTTAATGCTTTTTTACTCGCGTCGGTTAGCTCAAATTAACCTCACAAGCAAGAGTCTAATTAAGTTTCCTCATTGAAGCTTAACACCACTCCTCTCGTCTGTGGATGATTTGATCCCCTCTGTCCTTGGGGATGAGCTGTGAAGAGCAGCAGGCGCGATCTTTCACTGAAGGAGACACCCTCTCCGTCCTCTACTATTACTCCACCCTGTTCTCTGTTCTTTCTTGATTGACAACAGGGGTTCCTTCTGACCTACATTTGCATCTGCTCCGTGACCCAAAAAGGGCCCACGTAATGAGCTGCTTGGTCATTTTTTTTTTTAAATCCCCAGCACTCAACTTGTGTGGTTGTGTTTCGCTGTGTTGTGGTAGCAGTGTCCCCAGGGCTTTGTGTCTGGAGCTGCACGGCTGCACAAAAGCACCGTCCCATCCAGACGCCTGCCTGCACGGTCACCCAGGCCATTCTGGGTCATCTGATTACTCTTCACGGTGATTACTAATCAGGGGCTCGTGCTAATATTGTTCAGACGCAGAAGCGAAATCATCACTCAGATCTCAATCTTATTTGTCAGATGCTCTCTCATCAGTTTTCCTGAAGTGTCTTCTCAAATGTGGCAATAAAACCAAAATCCATTCAGAGTCGTAGCCATGCAGAGCACCGGGTTGTAATATAATCTGACTGTGCAATGAGCCTGTTATTGTTTCCTCCCAAACACCGGGAACAGTCATCTCTGGCAGCAGCTTGTACACAAACAGAGAGAGATCCCCTGGGATCCTAGTGTGGATTCCACGAGCGAGTGTGAAAGCCGTTTGCTGCTCCCAAGACATGCAGCGAATGTTAGTGCAGCACAACCTGTCTGATAAACACGCATCGTGACATCGGAAATATGAACATTTTCTTGATAAAGATGCTTTGTCAAAAAATAGCTCTGAATACACTGAAGTGTACTTAGAGAACAAATGGCCTCTTTCTATTCTTACACAGCACTGTCAGATTGGATATATGAGCTGTACAATATTGCTAATGTTGTAACATCTTATTGAATAGACAGACATCACACAAATACCTGCATGCATATCATACATAGAAATAGTCAGGTGATTGAATTTAGCTCCAGCAGAAATATAAATTTAGACTCAGGAACAACCCTGGAACTTGTTTCCTGGTTTCATTTCCTGTCTCTTCACTGTGGGATTTTCTCTTATCAGCATGCGTTATATCATGTGAATAATCTCATTTTCCTGCAGCTTTTTTTCGCAGCTTTCATAATGAGAATTTCCCACAGTTCTGATTTTGATGAACATTCTCACTGCTGTAAGCGTTCCAGAGAAAAACCATTCCTTTTTGGAGGAGAGAAGAATAAGACATATTCACCTAGAAATTGCTTCTCTTTTTATTCATTTCACTCCTGCTTTAGTCCACCTCATTTCAGATATTACTGCTCCCATCTGTGCTGAACAATCAGAAAGGAAGCCTCTTTTGTGGCTCTCATTTTCCTCGGGCCTGCAGTCTCAATGACATAATGTTGTGCACGGGCCTCTGCAGGGCACGTCTTGCTATCTCTCACTGTGGATTCACACTCAAGTAGCTTCACTGTTCCTGATATGTAAAATACCAAATCCTATTATTTCTTTGGCTAAATAACACTGGTCCCAAAGGCGTTGTGTGATGTTTTAATGAGAGCCCCGATTCCCGATGCTCAACGGCATCTTCTCCTCTGCATTTCCTTAAACTGCCAAGTAAGAGCCCCATTAATAATTCAGCTCATTAAAGTGTGTAATTAATCTGGAGCTGTGTAACAGGGAGAGACTGGGGCGCAGGGAGAAAACTCTCCAGGGGGGCACAAGAGAAACATTGGGCTAAGAGACACAGCACACCCGCTGTGATGGAACCAGTTTCCCGGCACACAACCAGTCCTCCTGCATCATTTATCTGGCAGGAAAAAAGCCACAGAGAGGCGCCGCCGCTTCTGCTGCTACACCCCGAGACATCTTCAGGCAACTCAGCCAATCAACAATTCAGCACGGGTACACACAGGGGCAGGCACTCTGTGGACTCTGTGCTTGTGTGCATGTCCTTGTGAATGTGGAGAATCTGTTCTGGTGTCTGTTTATTGAAGATGTAGGAGGTCAGTTTCTTGGAAGGCCGCTTTAGTCGCCACGTACGTCCTGCAAAATATAAATCCAAAAATACAAATATCAAAAAGTTCTTTTTTTAATTCAAATAATTGACATAGTCATAATTAAAGAGCCACGAATGGTATATGTTACTGCGATATTTAAGGTACAGGTTGAATCATTGTTCAGTGTTTTACTGGCATTTAAATATATTATTCTTTAACAACACAACACAAAAATTATATTTTTGAAGTCATATTTATGTGTTTGTGTGCATATTACCTTCCCAATTTAAAGTTTCTACTTTTATAACCATTAAACATCAGATATGTTGCTTTGGTTTGTGATTATATACTCCGTCACTGGAAGCTCAGCTGTTTCACAATGCTTTTTTACATTAGTGGTAATACTGCTCCACAAAGCCACTTCACACAGTCTGAATTCAGGAGATGAACTTTCCACTTTGGAAATTTTCAAATTTGTGGAGTCAAAACAAATAAAATATCACGTGCTCTCTATGTAGTTATTGTAGATGCTCAGAGCTAAACCCAGTTAACTGTTTAAGTAATTGAGGCTTTTTTGTACCACCTAGATGAGTTTTTTTTTAAATCCTATGAAAAAGTCTAATTTGTACTGAAGAAAACTAATAAATGTAGTCCTGTTAAACGTTACTAGCTGTATGCTAACTAATCAAATTTATTACATAATTTATTCACAACTAATATTATAATAATATAATTATACTAGATAGTCTTTGCAAATAAAAGTATGAAAGAAGCAGGAAAAGATCTCAATGAATGTCTTTTGTATGTTTTTAAAATTGTAACATTATGGTCAGCTACTACTACGACCACGCTCCTACACCTCTGTCTGTTTTAGCTTTAGCAGTTAATACTCAACCAAAAAAACCCACCATGAATGTAAAGTGCCTAACAATCCATTTCCTCAATTTCATTGTCACTTCCTGTAGTTACACGTTTGACTTTTTAAGGTAGTATAATTTATTCAAAGCAGCTTTCATGTCAAAAATGCCAAGGTGACATTCAGCTGACTAGAACGGAAGCATTTCCTGCACATATGTTCATAGGTGCATTGACATTTACATGCTGCAGAATTACAAAGTTTGTCACACTGACTGATAACACATTAGTCGCATCACCAAAATCAGAAAAAGATGCCGTATTGCTGATTTGTAGCGAGAAACTACTCTTCAGCTCTCACACCGAGCCTCACTTGGTCACAGTTCAAGGAATCCTTATAAAAAATGTCTGTTTATTTTATGTGTTTATGAAAAATACTCCTGGTAAACCAGTGTGAGACTCACTGTGTTGGCCTCAAACATCAGTGAGGACTCTGAGAAAAGCAGAAACCTGGAACCAGACGATGTGAATAATTTATGCTTTAAAATGGATGTGAGATAATTTATCAAATTTATTGCCAGTTAATTTCATTTTCATCAACAGATTAAATGACTTTGTCACTTCTAATAGTGTCCCGCTTATTACAGCATCTTTATCAATCCTTTTTAATTGTAATTTAGGCGGATAAAACTTAAACTGTGATGTATGACTAGCAGCCTCTAAAAGCTACTTTGTTATCACATTGTGTTGAGAGATTTCTCAGTTAGTGAACCCATTTTTGAATAGTGCGGTAGGTTGAATTACATTGTACAGCACAAATATTTATCAGGGATAATTGCACAAATATCTGTGGACTGAATTTGTTTTTAAGTTACAAAACTCAAAGGATATTTTCTCCATAGAGGGGTACTATCATCAGTTCTCGAAGGCACAAAGCCCAAACAAGGCAACTGAGGTGATATTTGTGCTGTTTGCTTTCAGATGTTTCAGGTAGACCTCAGTAAACAGTGGCATTTACACTCAGCATGCCTGCTGCCACTCACGAGCCCTCAGCTGCTCCAGATGTGGCTTAATTTACTGCGACTTGGCTAATCATGGTGATTAAGGATTAATTACTGTTAATCACTTTTACATAAACTGGTTGGCGGTAGGAGAGCTGTGCTCTGAGAAACATGCCACACATCACTGTGTGTAGTCAAATAGATGGAATGGGACAGAGCTGGAAGCTGCCAGGCCTCTCAGTCCCGGGTTTCTGTGCATTTCTGATGTAGCTTTTTAACTCCCGAGTTCACCAGTATAAGGAAGACCAGCCTCTAAAAATCCTTAATTCTGGTCATGTGGTGCCAGTTTGGTTTTTACTGAACCAAAGCGGGAGCATGTTTCTTAGTAACAGGAGAGGCGTTGTCAATATTCAACACAGCAGTTGTGTCTGGTCAGCTGAGGCTAAACAGACACTGCTGGGCCGTGTGACTGTCCTGCTACAGGAGATAAGAATGTGAAGGAGCAAAACCACTGTGAGTTCTATTAACACAGACTGACAAGGGAATCACAGGGACATCAGGGGGTCCGCGATGAGGCTGACAACAAAGCCGCTCGCATATCCCCCCCCCCCACCCCTCCCGCACAAGCTCAGGGTGGCAGTGTGGTCACCTTCCCTCCTTGGCCTGGTTTCACACTGTGACATGCTCGTCTGCTCTCCTGAAGGAATGGTTTTAATAAGGTGGAGCAGATCAAGGCGACTGTTAATGACATGGCAGGCCCAGTCAACACAGTGCCCGAGGCCCTGGATGGCCCCAGTCTGGTGCATGCTGCTGGACGCTCAGTGTCTCATGTGGGACACTTAGAACACTTGTCTGGATGCTCTTTAACTGCTACCCATCCAAGTGTTGCATGAAAAAGTTCCACAGTGGAGTGAACCCAAGCAGATGGGCTTATATTTGTGCCTTTTGTTACTGATATTTGTCAGTTTAATTTTCTCTGCAGGATCAAATACTTATGAACTGAAAGCACATGATCAAAAGGTACACCATTATAAATGCAAAATGGCTGTGTTTTAATATGATTTTAGAGTATTTTATCAATTATGCTAAGGTGTTACATAGAATATATTAAAGCTTTGTGCGACACAGCAAAGTGACAGGATAAGTAAAAATTTTACAGGCTTGTACAAAAAATACTTTTTAGTCTTTGGAGCTAATTTACACTTTCATGAACACAGCATAAAGGGTTAATCTTTTTATATCTCACAAAAGTTATAAATAAATTAAAAACAATATTAATGCATTGTCCAGATGCTACGTCCAGATGAACAGATTCAACTTTTGGAGATTTACTTTCCTGGATGATTGAGAATGCATCAAGACATATTAATGCATTGCTTTTCTAATTGATATTAGTGTGTTAACACTACCAACTGTAGTCACTAGCTGTCTGCTATAGGTGGTTTAAGTCACTAAGCCTAAGTACCGGTGTCTTTTGGTTATTGCATTTTTAATGCAGTTATCTGACAAAGAGGTCCTGAATAGTTGTCTAAGTCAGTACAGGGGCATACCTGCAGTGTTTATGTGTGCAGCTTCCAAACCAAACTCAATAGGCTCAGCTAATAACACTTCACCCACTTGACCAAATATGGCCACTGCTAACTCGGGGAAAAAAAAAAGATACTGACAGCCATAATACTACAAATCAAGTCACTGAAGCAGGACTTAATAACCCAGTGGGTATTTTATATCATAATGGTTACATCTTTTACAACATATGATCGCATGTAAAGTATCATAGAGGACATCAACCAACTTTGAATCCTCATGCCACCCACAGCAAAAATAGAAAGTCAGTTATCTTCTCTGGCATCAGTTTTCACCACAAGTCCATTAGCTGACCAATAGGAACACAGTGCACTCCTTTGTATGCCACATGGCAAAGAGACAAGCAGGCTAAAGAATAAACCAGGCCTCATTTTTAAGCTTTTTTTTCCAGACAAAGAAAGCCATTATGATCATCTAAAACACTACAGTTTGTTTGCATTGTTCTCATTGAAAGTTGCCTCTTATAGATCCTTTTTAATGACATAATACTGGCAAGGATTGCTCAGGAACCAGCGTACATCTGCCTCCAAGCCAATTCAAGGCAGCAGTTTATGGTATTCCTCTTAACTGCCTACACTGAACATTGAATGTGTTTGGTATTCTTAACCCAGCACAAGAAGTTTGTGGGGAGGGGGCATTTTTTACATGTTTCTACACTTTGTGGGTCAGAACCTCCTGAGACTGTGCACATGAGCTGAAAATGCAACCATGTAAAAAGAGCTCAAACTTTGTCTCCACCTCGTGATCTCCAGCAGTGGATACAAACCAATGAAGAATATGAAAAGAGTGAAGCTTGAGGTTTTTCTTCTAATTTAGTAACAAAATACATTTCTGCAACTTTTCTAAATGACATGAAAGAAATTGCATCTTACTGCTCAAACTATGACAGGGATTTCAAGATGGTTTGTTTAATATAATCAGATATATTGAAATATTCTTTGGAAAAGTAAATTTCACCGTTCTTGGCTCAGTAGATATTAACAGAACTAGATGGAAGCCCGAGGCTGTCAGTGAACTAATTCATCCTGGATGCTGGGAGATTAGGTCAAGCATTTAGTTTTGCTAAAAAACTTTTTTTTTTCTAAAATGTCAGAAGAAGAACAAATGATACTAAAAAAAAAAAAAACTGTAAATTTTAAGTGGTAAGTTTTTGTCTGCTGTGGTGAACCCTACAGTGTTATTAGTGGCCCTAAGACCTCGGTGGATCCAATTCTAATTCCCTCCATTAGTGGTATCAGTAGACGACTGGAGTGTGTGTGATCAGGACTTCCTAACAAAGACAATGCTGCTTCTTTCTCTTCTGAACTGGTGGTGACAAAGCAGAGGGGCCACATGGTGGATGAGAGAGCAGCGGAGCGCTTTAATGTGAAGGCTGTCAGCTCCACTCCCCTTGGTTTTCACCTTCTGAAGAGCACGAGGCCTTATCGGTTTAATTGACTCTTTATCTTTTTGTTAATTTCCCCTTTAGTGCAGTAACTCCCATTCTGCCTTTTGATATGTCATTTTACACTGGCTTTTGCGTGACTTACAGGAAGTGTCTGTATAGATTAGTATATTTCATGAAAAGGCAGATTTCCTTTTAACAACACAGTAAAGGAGCTCAGTTGCCACGTAATTGTCGCCATTGTCCATTAACCTCTGTGATATTGTCTGTTAACCTTCCTCACTTAAAATGAATCTCGAGACTTTATGCGTTTAAAGTAAATGCAGTAAAATAATTTTATTCTTCACACATCCCAAAGCACTTTTTGTGCATATCTTATGAATGAAGTATAATTTTATATCACTGGCAGCGATCCTTGAGTCCTTACAAAGGCAAACAGAGGGGACTTAAGGAGAGCAGGATTTAACAGTTTGATGCCTGTCGTCTTCCTCCTGGTGTATGTTGGTTCTCTTTCCATTCCAGTACACTTGCGACTGTATAATGAATTATGCCGATGTTGAATTAGCATGTAGCTGTCGCTTCGGCTCTGGTGCCTGCCTTGTGACAGGACCACCACAGCACAGGCTTGTGTAGAGAGAGGGGGCTTCTACTGTGATTTATTAACTGCTAAAACCACAATGAAGTGTGTCCACTGAAGCACCAATACAAACAAATAGGGCCAATCCCGTCACTGTAAATCCACACAGACAGGCTCGACCACTGCCTGACCAGAAAGGGTTAATTATGCAAAAGCGTTTGGCTTTGACCCGACACACAGTAATATTTTAAAGAGGGACTGTTTAGTGCAGGATTACACCACATTCTGTTTATTACTTTAAAAATATAGGGATTTTACTCACATGCAGATTTTCTTTGAGAGCTCCAAATTAATGATCTAGTTGTTATTTTTCAAGCGAAGAGAAGATAAGAATATTTTTACAGTTGGGGAAAATGTAAAACCTACTGAAGTTAAAATATTTTCACAATGACATAAGTTAACAACTACTGGATTTTTCTTGTCTTCTCAGTCAGTCACGATGACGCGTTTGCTTGGTGGAATGTTTCTGATTAAAAAAGGGCTACTGAGTGACTGCAGTCATAAATAAATGGCACAAATAAATAACCATATTTTTAAAATGGCAGTATTCCATGTGAGATGATGACATTAGCTTTCACTTGTTTTTTTCAGGCACTTTCCTGAAGTGCAATTAATCCGTGCCTTGTCCTAGCATGACTCCCTCTGCTAGACGTCATTCACAACACACTACTGTTTAGCTCACGCTTTCAGCACCGTGCATACACTAGCTTATATTTTATGATTCATTTATACACAGTAATGTACACCGTTGATACAGTTCCTACAGCCAAGTTTACAATGGAATATCATTTGAATAAAACGAAGTCTCTGTAGGTACAAGATAAGGCTGTATTTTAAAGCAAATTCTTAACATGCATAACGAAAATTATCCACAGCAGTTTACTGTCGTATTGCCATAAATAATTTCTGCCAAGCCAGAGTGACAAGCCAATATAACTGCAAGTTTTTCCTGGTGTTTCTTTTTTGGTCTCATCCTTTCAGAATGATTTGAAAGTTTTATCCACATATTAGCAGAGAGAATAAAAGCATAGCCTTTAAACTAGAGCCAGCTTGATGTACAGCATTTTGCAGCTGACATTTGCTTATTACTAATAAATTGTTATGGATATGGATCGACATGAAAACTTTCTGGCTAGTTTGTCCAGCAGAGGGACTCCATTATTCAGTATGCTCAGCTCTGTCTGCAGCACATGTAGCAGAATAGCATCGTAGCTGTACAGACGTTGGAGCAGAGTAGCTGCCATATTTCATGCATATGCATACAGAAAATTAGTCAATATAGAAATACCAGAATTTTTTAATCTGATTAAATTGTGAAGTTTTCTATGCATTTTCTTGTTACTGCTGACTGCTTGAAAGGTTTATTAATGCTTGAGCAAATAAAACCTCAGTAAGTTAAGTGGCATCAGATAGGCTGGATAGAAAGATAAGATGATGTTTTATATTCAAAACTAAGCAGAAGTTTGAATTTTAATAGGAGTATCAACCCAAATACATATTTACTCTGTGTTTTTAGCCCTATCTTCTGTGCACCACTGAAAAACTGACTGAAAACATGAGCGGCTGAAGTCTTTGCTGCCAAAGAGCTCTTCAAAATGTCAAACCAGGCAGTTGTTGATCTGCCTGGGCATGCTGTCACCTGACCGGTATCGAGTGTCACTTTTGGCCGTCTCTCCCCGTGCCGCTCCTCGTGACGTAACACTGCAGCTCACAGTATCTGGGTGCAGAATGGGAGGCCTCCAAAGGTCTCCACCAGTCTGAACTAAGGCATCCAATCTCTGTCAGAGGCCTTTATGTTTTACCGTCCATCTCGCTAACTATGACAGACCAGCCCAACGTCATTAATTAAACATAAGGCTTCCCCCCAATCACCCGATCTCCGTGACAGGCTGCCATGCCAACAGTCCCTGTCGACATGCCTCCGAAATCTAGAAGGGGATTACATATGGTAATGTTTTTTGACAGCCTGCCATTTGCCTCTGTTAATCTGATAGGATAAGATATCTGGACTGCAGAGCATGGTGTGCAGTAACTCTTTGAGTCTGATATTGTTATGCCACAAAAAAACTGAATCATTTTGAAGATGCAGGCAGTGTCCTGGAAGAAATCTTAATCCCCTGACAAGCTTTTGATACAATCCCAAATATTGTCACTGACTCAAAAGTATATTTTTAGACTTGGATCTGGCTTGTATTTGCTGTCAATTTTAATATTCCGCACATTCTTGAATCATATCAAGTATGGTGAGATGATGTGACAATCTATAATGGACCTGTGTCCTTCCACAGCATTTCTCCAAAGACACTAGTTCTGTTGCCCCAGGCTACCAGCCCACTTTCATTTTGCCACGGTTCGTTCTCCTTCAGAGGGAGAAGATGGGTTATTCTCTGGTCTTTGTTCAATTAAGACCAACCCCAAACTCAGAGCCTCTCTGAAATGGTGCATCTCTGTTGCAAGTTGTTCAATTAATATTTTAATACCCACAGACATCTTCATGTAAGGCCATGAGCCAGTCTTCTCGGATGACTAATAAATGGGAAACGGAGAATGTTACACATGTGCTCGCTGAAAAACAAGCAACGTGGGGGGAGCGGGAGGAGGTTTAGGCAAGCTGCTCTCCCCCAAACAAGGACGTTAATCATCTCCAAGCATGATATTCCGAGCTTACCCTCAAAGAGCAAAAGCTTTTTCCCTCAGCCTCGCGGAAATGAAATAAATATTCCCAGAGAAACGACCAGACAGTTAAACATCCACCTCTCCAAAAGCCAATTGCCCTGGGCTTTTATTAAATATCGATTTGATTTGTAAAAGGCCAGATGTTGGGAAGTTAAACAAATGTCATGTTCTCCCATTCCAGTTTACTTTTCTTGTCTTCTCAGCCGGTGACATTTTGTCTCTCAGCGTGTACACAGAGCAGTAAAACCACCAACCATCCTCTCCCAATCCATCCACACAGAGACACCATGAATACGTGATTCCTTCCCGGCAAAATCCTCTATTGTGCATCCGATTCATAAATTCATTAATAACAAAAGCTACTGTGGTAAAAAAAAAAAAATCCCATGTTTTTATTAACGCATAAGCAAAGCAATAAAGCCTGGTGCGTGCCTCCTTGAGAGAATTGCTTGTCAACAACAGGAAGGGGGGGGGGGGATAAGGCATCGTCTGACAACAAGCCATCTTTGAAACACCTCCAAGAGAGAAATGGCATCCATTAGAGACATACAAAAAAACGCGTGCTTGTCGAAGAGGAGTGGGGCAAAATCTCACACACACACATCCACAGATAATTGTTTATCCCTGAGAGAACCTTCAGTGTTTGTCTGCGGGTGGCTAAGTAAGTTCACCAGCACTATTGGACAGGGAGTGCCCACCAGACCCAAGGCTCGAAATACATTAGGATGAATCAATTAGGCTGCCATTAGCCAATAAAGTGGCCCTCACTGAGTCGTGTAATTATGACCCACAGCAAAGCCAATTTTATGGAGGCACATTATCCCTTTCTTTTCCTTATTAATTGTATTTGTTTGAGATAATCCCTCCATGGTTTTAATTATGCGCTTTAGGTTCAGGGTGGAAGAAATAAATCATCATTTGCTTCAATCACTTCCAAATACTGCAGGTCTGCAGTTTTTTTTTTTTTTCAACGTAAGGGAAGCTACCCATCGCGGGGCAATGACAGCACTGATTAGGCACTTAAATTAAAAATGAATGCAGAAATCCAGATTAACCCCACTCAGAGCGAGTTCCCGTCAGATTCTGCGATAAGATGCCAGGAAGAGCTGATATTATAGGCAGGCAGCTACTTAGCTTGTTCCCAGCTCAGAGGACACTGTAAGTGTGACAATGTGCTGTCAATGAGGGATGACAGTACACAGCCAACATGGCGTAATGCATTGTTCCTTCCTGGGTCCCTCCTGACAGATGCTCTCCAAGACAGCTGGATCAGCAGCAAGAATGGAGCTGGGATACGAGGGGAGGATATGATATGCGGGCTGATTAGCGAAGGTATACACGTGTCAACAAGCGAGGCCTGGGGATCACGTCGGAGTTTGTGTTAATTGTCAGTTTAAGAGAGCGTTACCTACTGATTTTGAGCACAATGCAGGGCTTTGAATAAGCAGCATTGCTGGATGTAGTCATTTTCTTTCCATTTGTCCATGACCTTTCTTATTCGTAGAGAAAAAATGTCAGCCTGCTAGAACTTTTTCTGTTTCCCATCCAAGAGATCTCCTAAGAAATGACCTTCTCTGCAACAGGCACTCTTCTAAGACTGATGTTGGAGGAGCTTCAAGCCAAGTAAAATAAACACTTTGAATGTTAAGCTGGAACTTGGCAGACATGAACTGAATCATTTTTGTGGACACAGGGAATTTTTATGTTCCATTTTCATTTGACAGTCTAGACGTTTTATGGGTTAGGGAAGAAATCTAGTCTAGGACTTTTGCCTGAAACATCTGTGAAGACATGCTGATGTTCTCTGGACTTTTACTCTTTGTTCCTGGACTTGGGAAGCAGGAAACGATATCTTGTCCCATGCGCTTTATGTGAATTTTAAAAAGATCATTTTTATTACACCAATTGTAAAGTTCCGGGCCAATTTCAAAACACCCAAACTGTATTATAGTTTTTGTCTCTTTAGAGATGTGTCACACATTGTGTTGTCTAATGTTTATTCTTCTGTAATCTTTTGCTCAAAAACACTCTGTACTCTGCCATATACAGTACTCTGTGTATGGCTTGTTTAGTCAGACACAAATACACAACAGTGGCAGCACAGATTACACGTTTCACGGTTTTACTTAGATTTAGGTGCTCTGTGACCATCTTGGATTGTGAAGCCGAGGTTGCTGGGGGTTCTCCAGCTTTCCGAGTTGGAGATCCAACTTGAGGGGACATTCCAGTTCCCACTTAAAATTAATCAGGGCATTCGTTTTAGGGTTACTGTAGTCAGTAATCTCAGGCAGCTGTGCCAAACAGTAATATTTTTGTTAAATTAACAACAATATTTTATGATATTCATGTAATAAAAGCACATTCCCAGTGTTCGTTTAAATGAACTGTCATTGGGAAACCAGAGCTTCTGTACAGAATGCTGGACTAATGTTGTGTTCTCCTGCTTTGCTAACAGTTTAATAAATAGTGAATAAACCGAGTGTCTCATTAATAATAACTAATAACTAACCAACTAAACAAGGCACAGCATTAGAAAGCATTGGGTTTTTTTTGCTGATTTTGGTCTTCATTCCCTTCTTTATCTCAATAAAACAAAGCATCTTCATAACTGATGAGTTAATGAGTGGTTTTAAAGTCTAATACATCATCACACTGTCTGAACAGTTAACTAGAGCAAAAATGATGTAACAAAACAGAAACACCGGCCATTGCCATCATTAATTAATCAAATAGGTCCACTTAAATATCAATCTTCTACTTACACAGCACGTTAACAGTCTTTCATTTTGAAGAGGTGTTATTTAACTCAACTCTTTATATCTAAAACCCAGAAAGATAGTTTCAGTATGGCTTGACCTATAAATCCTGCAACCTGTTTTCAGTTCAGTGTTACCATAATGTAAGTTGTCAGCCTTCTTTTTTCTTCTTTAAGTATGTACTGCTGTGAGATGTTTTCCTACTAAAAATTTCTTCCAGAAAGGGCAGCTAGTCCATGGGATATTGTGGTGTGCTCCTATTTTAACACCCACTTTAGATCGGTATTTATGAGGTGGTAAATGTAGAAAAAGTGCCTCTCTGTACTGGTGAGTATTCAAGAGTCATGGGAGCGGTAGTGGCGACGGGGCCACTGCTGATGTACGTTAACTAAAGCAGACAGGCGGGTTTAGAGTTTCTGATGGAGCAGGTTTGATTGGGTCATAACATGGCAGTAGTTGTGACGGTTTGGAGGTAAGGCGGGTGTGAAGCCATCTGAGATTTTCCCCTCTAAGCCTGTCTATACATTACTGGAGTGATGAAAGAGTCTTGGTAATAAGACAGGATGTTTGTAGTGTCTTGCCATCCCAAGAGATGTCCCCCCCAATGCCGCCATTTCTCCTCCAATACTCCTCCCACACTCAATCTACCCCCCGCTGAGCCTATGGCCTGAAACCCTGACCTCTTCCACTCGCCAACAGTTGCCATATTTGCATTTCCAGTCCACTTAAAGGCAAAGGTGGGGGTGAATGTGGGAGCCCCCCTTCTCTTCCCCTACTAGTACAGCAGGCTTCATTCTCATCCCAGTGACCCCCTGCCCGGGACTACCAACCCGGACAGCAGTCTGGGGTTAATGCACCAAGCACTCCTATTGTCTCTGAATTAATGAAGTGCTCCGTGCCTGTCCCTTCTCATTCAATGACAACGAGACAAATGACAAGTGGTATTGTTTTAAATGGCTATCGACACTCAAGGGGCTCCTGTTAGGTCCGATAACGGTAACACCAGCTGCCGTCAGAGTGCCTTCGATGTCCACTCTGGGGTCAATTTGAATGCTAGCAGCACAACGCTTCACACAGGAGAAGGGATTTTATATTGAAATGGATGGTTCTCAGATGGAGGAGGAAGAGTCTGAGCCTGTGTTTTCACCTCAGAAAATGGAAGGTGGGGACTTGGATGTCCTAAAGAATGGCAAGGGAGACCTCTAGTGGAAAAGAGGAGTATTTAATCAGATTATTTACTGACGCTATTAATACATAAACCATACTGTTTTAGGTGTGAAATCAGCTCACACCTAAAACCCACACAGGTACATACACAGCTGCAACTCTGAATGAGTCCTGTAAAGAATAAATAATGTCCTGGTGAAAAGATTAAAATATTGGGGGTCAGATCAGAGTGACTTTCAATATATTTCTTAAAAGAATTTCCACTTGCCTCAGTGCAATTTCTACTTGATTTAAATGCAAAATTATAGTAAAATTGTACCCATTTTTTTTTTATTCCCAAAATGATTATAGCATTGTTTTGGAAAAACGGGAAATTATCTCAAACCTACTCATATATAGAAAAACGTCAATATATAAGGACAAACAAAGACTATTTAAAAAGGTCTGGGGTCCTTTTTTAACCGTGAATTTGGATTACTCTGTATCAAATGGGAAGAGCAGTTTTCTTTCTGCTTTGTTTGTTTGTTTGTTTTTAAATTAATGTTAATATCCATTTAAGGAAGAAAGGTTGACTAAAATAACAGGAAACAAAATATTTCTTCAGATGTCGTGTTTTGTCAACAAAAAAATAAAAATAAAATAACGACGTAACCCAAGAAAAAAATAAACAAATTCCACAACCTAGAAACTGGAAACAGGGAAATAATTGTCAAAACAGTTGGTGCTTATTATTCTGTCAGTATATTAACCAAATAAGGGGACTAATTACTTGAACTCAAGTGAATCTGGCAGCCAGCTGAGCTGATTAAAAAAGGAAGTGTGGGTGACCAGAAGCCTGATGGAGAGCTGTCCAATTTTGGGGGGGGGGGGGGGGGGGGAGTGGACAAATTGTGGAAAATATCTAAAACATGCAAATCAAAGAAGCTTATCTGTCCAAAAGGAGTGTATCTAATTTGATCATGAGAGCTTCTTTCCATAGATCGTCTTCAGGCCTGTCAAAGTCATTAATTTCTTGGGGTATTTGTGGAAGTAGCTTTGGACGAAAAACAAACGTGAAACCAATTAGGAGGTTGAATTTGAAAGTTGAATAGATAAATGAGAGGAGGCAGCACCATCTTCAAATGTTCCTTTTTTACAGCAGACCCCATGTTTCCTTCAGTGAGGCAGACTTCAGTCTCCCTCAGCCTGTGTGTCTGTCTTTGTTATACTGCATGGCTCACACTGAGCTGGTGGATGTGTGGGTGCAGCTCAGGGGTGTCAGCTGCGCGGCTGACAGCTTGTTACGGTGCATCACACCGCTGCAGGTGCGACCTTTATGACTGACCTCTGACCCTCTCCTGTCATCGCAGTGCTGAGCATTCGCGGCGCCCAAGAGGAGGAGCCCCCAGACCCCCAGCTCATGCGACTGGACAACATGCTTCTGGCAGAGGGCGTGTCCGGACCGGAGAAAGGCGGAGGTTCTGCGGCAGCGGCGGCTGCAGCGGCTGCCTCTGGAGGGGCAGGAGCCGACAACTCAGCAGAGCACTCTGACTACAGGGCCAAGCTGTCCCAGATCAGACAGATCTACCACACAGAGCTGGAGAAGTATGAACAGGTAAGAGCAGACCAACACCTGACACAGTGTGAAAATAGGGCTGTGACGTATAGAGAATTTCCACAGAACCATAACACACTGATTTTTTGAAATAGTGTTTTTAGTGCACACACACACACGTATGACCAGCTTAATGATGTTAGGGAGTTTCCTGTGCATTTGCTGTGACAGCAGGACACACCAAAAGCAACATCGCGATGTGCACTTGAATTCCATTGTAGCTTGTCGTGCATCTCCACGTTTTTGTAGCCTGGCACGCACACCACAGCAGGGCTAGAGGCTCAGGCCTGCAAGCACGGTGGTCTCTAAAGGCATTTGTATGATACATAACTGCCAGAGCAAAAATATTCCCAGACAGCACGGGGAGAAGGATTTCTGCAACAGTTGGAAAAGATGAAAAAGTTCTGTTGAAAACTTTGAAAAAAGGAATGAAGCAGTGATATATTCTGTGCTGCGAAGCCTGAAGCAACTCAAGTTTGAGTCAAGGTTATTGAGCTGTTTTGGCAACAGTTCGATAAGCAATGGCCTTAACTGCCACTTAAAGCTGCTTTCAGTGTATCCTTAAAAGTCTTTACATTAAATAAGGTCATAATGAAACATCTTATATGTACTTGTAAGAGCCCTTTAAACTTGAGGTGCTGTTTTTATGTGAGACTTGTTCTAATACTTTTTATACTTCGAGTAGCTATTATTTTATGCGGTCCATATATCTTTCCTCGCGGATTTATGCGTAAACCACAAAAAACAAAGAATGCAATAAGATGTGATGAGCAAGTTTAAGGAGATGCACCTGGGGTGACTTGGCAGGGGATGAAACTATTTGAAGGCAGCTTGTAAGCTTTGCCTTGTAAGATGGATCTTGAGAAGGTTCCAGTTTGATTTTAAAAAGTGTGAAATGTGATAGAAAAATAATGTTTACTAAGCAATGATTTATTTTATTTGTCAAGTAAAATGACCAAAACTTTTCTTAGTTTCAGATTCTCAAATGTGGCAATTTGCAGGTTTATGTGTGATGGAAAATGGAATATTATGAAGTTCCAAGAGTTTGATGAGAAAAACATTTTTTTTACTACTTTATCACATTTTACTTCAGGGTTTTCCAGCTCTGCACACTTTGAAGATGCAGTCCTTCTACAGAAAGTACAAAATCAGTTCAAAAACTGATTATATATTGCTGAGCTGGTCCATCTTCCTATATCTGCTTTTCCCTCCTGAACTTTAATCCAGATTTTTTACTCCTCGCTGAGGCAGGATCACTCTTAAATCAAGTGGCAACCCTTCGACTGTTTCCTCAGTACACGTCAGTAAGAATTCACTTTAGACTGTGTCTTTACCCCAGAATAGTCCATCATATGCAGCCTCTGTGTGTATTCCAAGTATAGTCTTGAAGGGATGCTTTAAAGGAAGGGGGTGATTTTCTCTCATTGCCTTGATAACCGATGCATTCATGACAATAGCATCCCTTTCAGATGAGGCGAGTAAGACAGATGAACACACAGATAGACAGACACAGACAAAGCCTGACACGGCGAAATCCAGGGAGAGATCGACAGGAGGAGAGGAAATAAAGAAGAGGCGGCAGTAAGAGGCGCGGAGTCGGAGTGTAATATCGTGGCAGATTCACGGCTGGTGTCACATGGGGGGGTGCGATGAATAAAACGTTGTGGCATGTTCGTCTCTCAGGGTTGGCTATGCTGTAAAAAGTGTGTCTGAGAGGGGAACAGCTGTCATTGGTTCCTCTCAACATACTGCCATCACCATTTCTGTTAAATATGAAATATATCAGTGCTTATATTCCCCCTTGGCTCTGCAAGAAAGCTTGCCCCAGAACTACATTAAGAAAAGCGCACGATTTGTGAATTTTAAATACTCGACTCTGCGCGGCAAATTTGACAAATTGAGGTCTCGTCTGCAGTTTTGTCTGACCTTAAGTGAAGTGTGCTCTTGAATGTAACCCTATGTGTGTGTGTTTATCTTCCCTACAGGCATGTAACGAGTTCACCACCCATGTGATGAACCTGTTGAGAGAGCAGTCACGCACGCGACCCATTTCGCCCAAAGAGATCGAGCGCATGGTGAGCATCATCCACCGCAAGTTCAGCGCCATCCAGATGCAGCTCAAACAGAGCACCTGCGAGGCCGTGATGATCCTGCGCTCCCGCTTCCTCGATGCCAGGTGTGTGCCTTTGCATACAGGTTCAGGTCGTACACAGCACACTCTGTGCTGCAAATTACAAAATCCTCTACGTGTGCTCTCCTTCTCTGCCTGATATCCATATGAATGGCTGATGTAGGAGGCCTATCATGCCATAAACGTGGTGTAACACATGCTGTTTACCACACATGCTGGACTGGTTTGCATGACTGGGTGCCATTTGGACTTGCATACCCAGCAACACTGGCCAATGAGAGCTTCGTGCATGATCCAAAACACTAACTGCTTCCCTTTTTTTAATGTAATCGCTTGTTCTCTTTGATGCGTGCTTTGGATTTGCATACATTTCTCTAAGGATAAATCTCACTCACAGTCTGAGTTGGAGGCATAACATTTAAATGAGGCATGCACTGCCTTACAAAGCTCCCTATCTATTCTCTTGCAAATGATTGTGGTGGTGCAGCAGGGAAGGGGAAGGGAGAGGAAGAGCTTTCGCTGGTTGAGAGGCACTGCCATGCTCAGCTCCACTGATTAATCTACTGGCTGCTAGAGCCCATGCTGTGCACATTTACATATTCTCATGCAGGCTTTCGAAGCGGGGGACAGAGATTTTAGCACAAATCTCCTCACCGGTGGATCCACGGAAAGAGATTTTCCAGGGTTCCCCTCCAGCTTATGTAAAGCCCTCTTTAGACGTGGCACACGCAGATATGACCTGATGAGTGCAAGAGATGGAGGGGTCGGTCAACTCATGAGCCACCAGCATGTGATATCTGTCTGCTTCAAGGTGTGGTGTTAGCAGGATATCGCTGGATTCATTTTCATATTCAAAGCATGACAGAATGCGTGTTAGCATTTCCTGCCTTCTCTGTGCTCTGTAATGCTTTGTTAGCATGGTGGGAAACTGATGCTGAGGTTTTACATGGGTGTAAAAACACACACACACAGACACACACACACACAAAACAGCAACATACAATAAAGTTGCAATAAAGTTGAAAATTCAGTTAAAGCTATTAAAAATACAGGTGAGCTTTAAAAAGGAATTTCAGTGAAGCTGCAGATTTGGTTTGTAAATGAAAAACACCTCAACAACATAACCACGCAAACCCTTCATGAGCGATCGAAAAAGTGATCAAAAGCTTATAAACAGAGAGAATCCAGAGTTATGTCTGATAAAGTCAGCAGTTTGAAAAAATTTTGTAACCCGTGTTTCACTGTTGACACCAGAGCAGCACACGTTTTTGACACATTATTTAAAACTGCTCTAAAATTGAAGCATGGACCTCCGTTTTTTTAACTGTGAACAATGTCAAACATGGCCATCGAGAGCATTACTACTGAACTGTACACTTCCTCTAAGCGTTTGGGAACACTGTAACATATTTCAGTTTGTAGTTTTAGTTTTGTCACCTGCAAATTCTTTATTTAGTTATTATTCTCACTAACTTCATAGCTGTTTTTAAAAAACCATCGATCAACCCACTGTACATTACTATACTGCAGATATATATTGTAATCGGAAGGTTGCCGGTTCGAGCCCCAGCTTGGACAGTCTCGGTCGTTGTGTCCTTGGGCAAGACACTTCACCCGTTGCCTACTGGTGGTGGTCAGAGGGCCCGGTGGCGCCAGTGTCCGGCAGCCTCGCCTCTGTCAGTGCGCCCCAGGGTGGCTGTGGCTACAATGTAGCTTGCCATCACCAGTGTGTGAATGTGTGGGTGAATGGGTGGATGACTGGATGTGTAAAGCGCTTTGGGGTCCTTAGGGACTAGTAAAGCGCTATACAAATACAGGCCATTTACCATATAGCCTTTAACCTTGAAAACAGTGAAGTATTTAATAGCTAATTCCTCCTAGATAAGGTGTAATTAATAAAATAAATGCTAGTGCTGTTCCATATTTGCTGGTGTAATGCAGTCAGAATATCAGATTTTCACCACAAAGAAATTTGAAATTATATTATCAAACATAGAGATTACTCAAATTACTATTCAGCTTTGTGCATTTTATCTCTTTTTTGTGAGTATGAATGCAAAACGACATATGCAAATGTGTGCATAAGGAGAATTGCACAATTATTTATGATACGTTTAATTGACATCCCTGTGATAATTCTTGAGTTAAATGTTATGTTAATGAATGGGTTTAGGTTTAAACTGCACACTTTAAAACTGTAAAATATGATTTCCATTGTTGTCCTTTAATTATACATATATATTTAAAAGAAAAAAAACACTCAACTTAAAAAATCTGTCTAATCACAGAGCAAGTACACAAATCCAGAGCAGTCATAGTCAGTATATTCCCAAAACAGTGTTACGGTTTAAAACTGAGCCCTAACCTGGCTGGTTTTAACTTCTGTATATCTGAATATTCAATTGGCAAACACTGCTATTAAACCTTTTAAAAAATAGAGACTGTGATTTCTTCTTTATCTCCCCACAATTAATAGTAGATATTGACTTAATTATTATGACCCAGTTATGTGCTTTTATTGCCAGCCCTAATGCTTTCTTCAGATGCTCATAAACAGAGCTGTAGTGCAGCAATTCTGGGCCTAATTGTTCTCTTGAGTCCTGACAAAGTGTCTCAGTGCAAAGCTGCAGCTAAATTGAAAGTTTCTGGTGCAGCAGAGGTTTTCACAAAGGGGGGTAATGTACATCAAAATCAAGGCCAGATAAACCCGCAGAGACTGTGCTGGTGTCAAGCCAACATCACGGATGCTAGGCTTATAACTGATGACTGACTTGAGTTGGTATCGGCGTGCTGAAAACCACTTCCTCCATATTAAAGCAACCACAATATTTAACAGGGTGAACTTGCAGAAATGTCATGTTTAAAAGTGAATCCAAGATTTCGGATAAAGTTACATTTGTAGTTGTTGTGCAGTTTATTTTAGATTTTTCCGGTGTGACGTCCTCAGTTTTGGAGATGGCCACTGTAGAAATGACTGCTGTCTTATGAATACATTGGAACTAAATGACACTTGCGTTGTGGTGCGTAAGTGCCAAGAATACATTTTAAAACTCAGCAGCAATGCATCTTTCCAGAAGTCATGACCTGATTACAGTAAGAATCCACAAGCTTTGTCATGAGCTATTTTATGGAGGAACAATTTTCTTTCTGTCAAACTACAGACAATGAAGGTGAGGCTGGCTAACTAAAGAAAAAAGACACGTCTATCCATCTTTTACAATTTCCCTGATTGTCTTGTCCCATTATATTTAAGAGAAAGCAAACATCTCTGCAGTGGAAAAGTCCCAAACTGTTACCTCGTGGATAAAGGCTGGAGGAGAAATAAGCAAATTTGATTTTGAGATCAGAGCGCTTATGACTTCCCTCTGTAATGATAGTTCCCCAGCGTTTCTTACCAGTTCCATGTTGTTATCGTTGCTCTAAACTTAATTTTATCCCACTTTGAACCTTCACTGTTCTCTTTGCAGACGAAAAAGACGAAACTTCAACAAGCAGGCGACAGAGATCCTGAATGAATATTTCTACTCGCACCTCAGTAACCCCTACCCCAGCGAGGAGGCTAAAGAAGAGCTGGCAAAGAAGTGCGCCATCACAGTGGCCCAGGTACACCGCAGATCACCGCCACCTCACAGCACCTGTAGGAACACTGCCGTACACAGAGTAGCAGGACAAAGACGAGTTTTAATTTGAAGCTGGCGCAGAGCGTCTTGGCAAGTAACCTAATAATATGTTTTGTGACTGTCATGAGTACAGACAGCGCCTCTAATCTTTTAGCAGTGCCTTTCATTGAGACAACAAAGGACTTAAAGTATAAATACGCCTTGTCATGAGTCTGTAATCTCGTAAATCAAACCAGACAAAGCTATTTTTGACCAGTGACACAGTGTTCCTATTGAAGTAATGCAAGCTAAGCACAACTCAGCTGTCACAGTTCTTATTGATCTAATCTTATAGTGGATCACATGCACCACTTGCAACATAAATTCTAAATACAGTCCAAGTACTTTTACAAAGTGTGACACAAATGGTGAGAAATCCAGCATACTTTGTGCACGTATTTTTTGGAGGGCAAACTAAGTGAAAATAAAATAGATTGAAGTTTATAATCGAACATCTTCGAGAAAGCAACTAATTGATTAATCAGCAGCTGCTTCCAGCTTGTGAATTTCAGCGCTGGGATCATTTGAGGCATTTGATGATTAAATCTAACGGTAACTTAACCAACATCTGTCTCATGGCGAGTGCGAAGACTAAAACATCTTTGCATTCCAGCACTCAGGTTGTTTCACTCCTGTGAGAGTTGATAATACGGAAAGCAATGACAACACCAAGGTAAACAGCAGTTTGTGTTTTGAATCCATCATTTGGGAATGGATTGTTTTCTCAATTGGTTTCATTAATTTCTAAGGAATGATTGGAGGGTGCAGCTGGGCCTGATTGTGGAAGCTGCTCGGTAGCCGAATGATTTGTAGAGTTTCCGTTTCTTGGCCATAATAAAGGAGAATGTTTACCTACTCTGTGCATTGGAAACTTTGCAGGATTGATTTGGTTTTCATTTTAATGTTGTTTATCATTAGCGCTGGGATTACCCCCCCGGCTTCATCTGGGAGTCCATTAGCCGTAATGGGTGTTAGCGGATGTTGACTGATTGGTGCTTGCGTGAGTTCTGATGATAGCTGCAGTCATGGTGACATAATGAGACTGTTATTGGCAATCATTCCATTCTGGCACTAATGCAGATTCACAGCACCAGTCTGTGAAGCCCATACCTCTGACAGAGGCTCTCTGCAGTGTTTTGCATGCCATTAAGGCCATGCAAGCTAAACACTGCCATGGTTTTTCTGAGAGCCTCTGTGTGGTAATATGTCGTGACAATTAAACTATATTCTTTTGTTTGTCTGCTCAGGTTTCCAACTGGTTCGGGAATAAAAGAATCAGATACAAGAAAAACATTGGTAAGTTCCAAGAAGAAGCCAACATGTACGCTGCGAGAACTGCCGTGAATGCGGCTAATGCATCCTCACATGGAAGCCAAGCAAATTCACCCTCAACTCCAAACTCTGCAGGTGAGACAGGAAGTCCCTGGCTCTGCTCAGCTATTAGATATGTGCCTCCTCTGTGTACTACAACTTAGTCAATTTTAGAGTTTTTTCATTGCTGATGCTGGTAATTTGTAAAGGATCAAAAAGTAGATCTGTCAGGCAAAGGCAGTTATACGTAGAACATGCCTAAAACCTGACAAAGCACCATCGTTACTGCTGAACAGATTAAACATTTCCCCTTAACGACTCTAATTACCCCTCTAGAACAAAAATATGTCCGAGATTAGACGACCTGAACCCCGTGCCAAGTCTCCATAATCTCACTGTCCTCTTGTCTGGGTCTCAATTAATCCTGTTCTTCATGTATGCTTATTAAACTCTGTATTCATCACGGTCTCTGCTGACACTCTAAGGATAAGTCTGGTAGTATTCTACATTTTTCTTATTTTTGGTGAATAACAGTTCTTGTCGAGCCACATTAGTGTACAGAGATGATTAACTCTGACGTCTCATCACGATTACCTAATCCTAGGCAATCAGAATATGTACTTCTTATTTTTATACAACTGTTCTCCCAAGTCCTGCCAATCAGAGGAAAAAAACAATTATCATTCCAACCGAAATACATCAAAACTATTCAGGTTTTCCAGAAAAGTCCATTTTTGCCTTATCCGGTATATAGAATTAGGGTTAACGTTGCCACTATCTATCAAACCATCACATCTACATTCCTTTTTTTACCTTTCATACACACATTGTAGTTTGTTTGGGTTTTTTTTAATATACCACCTATACCATGTTCATATGAAAAATACCTGCAACATAAATTTCAATTCACACTCGCTTAAAATGCCTAAAATTTATAGAAAAATGTTAAAGTTGCCTCTTTCATTAGTAGAATGAAGCATTCAAGTCTTACAGGACATTAATATTTAATCAATTTTTTTCTTTCTTTTTTTTTGCTAAATGTGTAAATAGCCACAGGTGAAATAAAGCTTTTAAAATTAAATACACTACGTGTTTTAATTAGTAGCCTTTATTAAAAACTGCAATGCCCTGCTGTTATGAGATATTACTTATTCTTAGTTAAGAATGAAACTTAATTTATGTAATCAATTTTTATAGCAATTTTCGTAGTGGATATTAATTTGACCTAGGAACACTTAACAAAAACATTGTTTGGTTTTTACCAAATAACAACGTTAAGATTGAAAACAGAGAGTTAGTTTGCTTTAATGTCTAGCAGTCATTGTAATTCTGCATTTTAAGCTACAACATTAAAGATCTGCTCGCATGTTTAGATATATAGAGCTTTAACCTGAATAGTGAAGATGATCTTCAGGCCAGGAGAAATATAATTTATATAATCATAGTGTAGTGGTTTACAAATTTGCCTGACATGTAAAAGATCCCCATTCAAGACTGCGAGGAGACAAATACCTGAAAGTTCTGTGTCAGGAAAGGCAGCTGATTTAAAAATCTTTGCCAAATCCCTCTGTAGCAGAAGTAGTTCTTAATTCAGGATTAACGTTGAACAGATACATGACAAATGAAATAGAAATAAGAGAAAAAATATAAAAACCTGTTGACTGCTGTTCCCGGTAGTTTAACTACACTCCTGCATGTGGAGTCCAGGTAGCCCTAGGCCTCAAACTGACCAGCTTCAGAGTTCAGCGGTAATCCAGTAACAGCAAAAGATGTGCAACCCCTAGGTCTGAGGATGGATCGAAAGGACCGCCTGCCTGTGCCTAAATTACCTAAATATCACTCGCAGACTTGACACACATTTAATGGGACTGGCGTGGCAGCCATCTTGGAACCTTGAAATCTTATTAGCCTCTATTCCCCTTGTTATGGCTCCCTCTGGTGATGGATAATCCTCCTAGTCCCGCACTAAGACTCTGATATGTTGCCATGTTTACTTTGTGATGATTCCCAGGCTGTTTTCTGTCACCGTGACCCCCCCATAGCCACATGTTTATTGTAGTAACAGCTCCCCCTCATCTTAATCAGTCAAAGTAAAAAAAATCTCTCCCCATACTTTTTGCATAAGCGTTATATCATTCTTCTTCTGTCATATTTTCTCCAGAGGCAGACAAACCCTCTGCCTCCTGTTGACACCAGCACATCCATGCTCACTGTACATGTGTGGTCATATATTAATGCTTTACAGGTGTGCTTATACGCTTTATGTATTGCATAAAGTAGTAAAAATTTGAAAGAATGCCAGACTTATCTTTTCCTACAGTCCAGTATTGTTGGGAAATGTTTATCATTTGCTGTCTTCCTTTGATGAAATATCAGACTTAAGAAGAAGAATGGCTTTTTCAGGCTTCTTAAAATGTCTTTAAAATCAAACAACAACAAGTCACCATCACTAAAGATAGTTTTGTCTTTCAATGAAAGAAGTCCAGGCTACTTGGATGTGACAGCAACTGAGTGCATTTCTCATTAATCTGGGCTCCTTTCTTAATTCTTTTTTGCTAATATGTAAACAGATTACCTGGTAAAACATATACCTGATACACTACTTCTCTGTCCTCACTTCACCCCCCCTGGTCTAACAGCCTGCACGGCTGCTAGCTAACCCTCTGCATGCTGCTCCTCCAGGCTGCTTCCTGAACGGGCTGACTTGCTCCTCTTTGCTTGCTCTCTGTCTCTCTGTGATTCGACTGCTCCCTCTCTCCTTTCAGGTTCTGCTGGCTCTTTTAACATGTCAAACTCGGGGGACTTGTTCATGAGCGTGCAGTCTCTCAATGGGGACTCGTACCAGGGGGCTCAGGTGGGAGCCAACGTGCAGTCGCAGGTAGGGCCCCAAAGCAGAACAGAAGGTGATACAGGGGCGGATCGAGTACTGATCTTTGTAACGCCAGACTCGTCATACACAGGTTTTAGATGAATTAACTAGTAACTAGGGTAATTTCACCCTTGTAGTATCAGGAAGTCAGTCATCTGATAATGCTTACATTAATTTATATTAGCTTAAAAGAACTGCAGAAATGTGACAGTGCAACTACAGCCAAACCAGCCAATTACAAGGAAGCTAGCAAGATGGACTGCATTGATTCAACCTCAAAAAGCCACGCCCACTGGAGGGGAAACGATTCAGTTGATGTTACACTTTTGTGTTTTAGCATTCAGTATTTAGTTAGCAGTTACAAAGCTAAGGTTAGATATCTGTTAGTCAACTATGTTTATCACCAACTATGCTTTCTGAGTCATCCACATTCCACTGTAATGGAAGTTATGCAACTGTTATTCTCATTTCAAACTCCATTTTTTCTTATTCTTAGAATAGCTTTGCATGAACCACAACATCATCTGTATTTACCTTATACTAGGAGTTGTGCAGCCTTTTAGTTTAAGCTATGTCTGAAACAATTCAGTTTAGCTCCCTCCCTTGCAATTTCCTCCTGATTGGCCACTTTTATAAATAGGTCTGAACAGCAGTGGGTGGAGCCTCTGTGTTCACGTTATGATCATATTCAGAGTATCCCCTCTCAGTGAGAACATCCCGAGCCAAGACTAGAAAAGCATCTGAAATGTTTGCCATATTTAATGCAAGCAGAAAGTAAGGAAATGCATAACAAGTAGCTTTTAACTTACAGAAATATAGGTGTGTAAAACTGACATTTTGATATTTGACTTATTAACAACAAATAATTACTCTCATTAATAATAATTAAGCACGGTCCTGCCTGAAATAGTCAAACTGATGTGGGTTATACCTGTTGGTACTGTTTTCCATCACCCTGTAGCTTTTGGGAATTTTGATTTTTTTTTTCTTCTAACAGATGAAACTCACATGGAGGCTTCTAATAACTTGTTTCCCCTCTGATGTGGGCGGGACTTAATTGCCCTCCATCTCTATGCACTTACTTGTACTCATACACTGCTTGTTAATAAAATAAGATTCAGACCCTTTTTCTACAGAATTTGGTGGGACTTGGATAGCATTTGTGGGACTAATAGGGGACCTTTTATTTGTCATGTTTTAATGATTTCTGCTTTGACTGGCACATGCTGTTAATGACGAATCTTCTTAATCTAAATATCTTTAGTCTTGCTGGCATAAGAGCATGTGTTCAACTTATTTTCTAATAAACTTCCTTTTTACCCTTGTCATGCACACCCCCTCCAAAAGAAAAAACCCAGCTGCTTACTTTTACCTTGATGGAAAAGAGTCATTAATACCCCAGTCTCAAGGGCAGAAGATTTGTCATCCTGTATTCATCCTACAAATAGTTTGATTTCAGCTGGCAAAAACCAAACATCTCTTTATCCTGAATTCCCTTTTTGTTTTGGACTTTGTTGTCTCCAAGGACATACTTGCAGCAGTGTACTCTTGTTGTCTCTCTTGTTGTCTTGTCATCTCTCTCTTTTCTCTTGTGCTTCTCTTGTGTTGACTCTGACCTTGCTTTGTCTGCGCTTTCTGAATGTTTCAGGTGGATACCCTTCGCCATGTTATCAGTCAGACAGGCGGATACAGTGAAGGACTCACAGCCAACCAGATGTACAGTCCGCAGGGCATCAATGTAAGCTTTCCTTTTTTTTCCCTTTTGTTTTTCCTTTCTCTCCCTACCAATTATTTCAAAGCCATAGGGCTCAGAATGCCACTTAGTAGGACTTGTCTCCACTCCATGGTCACCTAGTTGATTGCTTCTCTAGCGCTCGTGCCACGGGCAGCACGGTACCCACCGTACGCAGGCGTGGTGCTGGCCACACACATGCAGAGCCGCCTTCTGAGCCTGTCATGTTCAATCAGGTCTGGAGTAGCACCTGCAGCCACGTATGGTCAGCCGTGAGAGAGCCGCACAAACAGGTGACACCTCTTTGCTCTGGACTTCAGCTCCCTCTGACCACCTGACCCGTGATTAGCAGCCCCAAGGCCAGAAGCTCCCATTAATGCCCCACAGGAGACATCAGCACCGTCCCGCTAAAAATAAAACCTCACGCTCCTGGAAACGACTCCTCATGTGCCATAGGGGTTTGTCCCCGACGTGTTTGTCTTATTTTTCTGCAGAGTTCGGGTTTAGATGTGGGGGTATGAGGGGTGGGGTGGGGGTTGCTAGCTGGCGGCAGCAAACAGTAGGGAAATTCACAGCGACAAGCCGTGTCGTAAAGGGGAAAATCGATAAGACAGACACAAGGAGAGCAGAGTGTGGACTTGGGACAGCAATCCAAGCGCATTGCTCAGATCATGTTCCTGCCACACTAATGGCACTGACAGCGAGCCGCGCTGAGGACGAGGACGGTCACAGCCGCGGCTGGGTTCCTCCGCTGTCGTCGTCGTGCCTCACTGGCCATATGATAATCAGATGAAATGTCTCCCGTATAAAAACATGTATGTGTATTCAAATAGGCTTCCTGGCTGCTCCGAGCGCATCCCACAGCTAGCTGTGCTAACCCTGAGAGGACGCTAACGTATTCAGGCCCTGTTCTTTCTCAGTCCTTTGACCTCACAGATACGGTTCTCCTTGGACGCCTGCTTGCTCTACCACATCTTACACTGCCACAGTATGCTGTGTTATTCACTTTTATACCCTGTAAAGAAGTTCTGCAATGCATAATGTAGGAGCAGGATATCTGTCTGGCAGCCTGTTTGCCTGTGATTTATGTTGCTAAGGCTGGTAAATTAGGAATCTCTGCTCTTCACTTGCCTGTTTTTTCTCCAATCCATGCACGACAGTTTAGTTTGATATAATATTTTTGCAGATAATAGTAAGTTATGACAAAGCTGTCTTTTGTAGAAAACTAGATTTTTTCCATTGAGGTATCTCAACCTCTTTTGGCCTTTATTTTGCAGAATTCAGGGCATAGAAGCACTTTTGTTGTAATGTACAATTTACAAAATACATCATAAGTGGTTTTTGGTTCGGCTTTGCATTAAAGATATATATATATATATATATATATATATATATATATATATATATATACACACACATATATATATATATATATATATATATACATATCGAAAATAGCAACACTTTTATAACTCCATTGTTAATTAAATGCAGGAACGACCTGTATCCCAAAAAAAAACCCAAAACGTTTTAGAGACATGTCAAGACAGACTTTAATGAATCTTGTGTCTAATACAAAAAAGCCTGCTGGATAATGACTGCTGCGGGTGATTACATTATACAATCTGACCCCTCCACTTTTGATTACACATTACAAGCTGTGAAATGAAAGGCTGTCGAGGACCATTTCCAATTTTTCTGATGGTTTTAAATTCGCTATTAACACCCTAAATGCTCTTTAACAGGCCTGTCTCTGGCGGTGAAAAGGACCTCCAGAGTTCTTATTGTATGTTAATTCCTACTGTCAGCATCGTAATTAGTGCATGTTTTGTTTCAGACGCCCTTCCATACAATTTACATATATTCATATTGTTTAAAATGACAGCAGCAGGAATTTATTTCAAGACGAAATCTTGCACAAGTTGACTTTTCCTCTCTTTATTGTTGTCATTGCTTAAATGAGTGAGTGTGCAGTGTATGATGGGGTAATTCTGTTTCTGCTCAGCTGGAAACACGGCAGTATTTTTTTTATGTCAGTCTTATTCTGAATTATTAGCTGTAATGTGAGCTGTGTTAGCTTTTCCTCCAGTCCAGGAGGCAGTTTGACTTAAGGCTGTGTTTGACTGCGTAGTTCAAAGTACCCCAGCGTTGGTGCACTATCTTGCCCTCAGGACTTCTATTCGTTTTTATCTCAGTGTGTTTGAGCTGCATCGAGTAATGAACAGAAGAGCAACACACTCACGCCCCACTTCTGGTTCTCTCTGATTCTTTTCCCCTCCCAGGCAAACGGCGGCTGGCAGGATGCTCCAACCCCCTCATCAGTGACATCACCTACAGAAGGACCTGGAAGCGTTCACTCCGATACCTCCAACTGATCCTCCACCCACCCGCTTCCTCTTGATTCCCACTTTCCTCAATCCACCACAACTCTCCCTTCCAAAACTTATACCCTGACCCCCTTTTTTTGGGACTGGATGGGACACGGCGGGACACAGTCGGGGTCTGGAGATGACGTTTTCACCATTACGGATAAAACTGTTCACTTTTCCTATCTGGACCACCGCGGCACCGTTAGCAGCCTGCGTAGGGGACTCATATTCACACACCACAGTTTGTACAGTTTCCACTTGATGTCCATGTTGCCTCTTTGTATTTCTCTTTACAGTATATATTCACACAGTAGGCTCACAGCAGCGTATTGGCCCACATCTTGTAAATTGAGATGCTTTCACACTACCTCTATTCGAAATAATAACATAGCAAACAAAATTTAAACGGCTTCGGTTTTACAAAGTTTCGTATTTTTACAAATTTATCATACACCACATCGAGCCCTATCGTTACACGTCTGTTTTCAATACCAGATTACTTTTCTCTTTTTTACCTATGGTGCCAAAGTTCAGCTCTGGAGGTGAATTTTGAAAACATTGTTATTTCATGTCCTTAAATTTCTCATGCCATACATTGTGACATATTATTATTATTATTATTATGTTAGTCCATTTATATTAGTAAGCTGATATCCAAGTATTCAGCCTTGGTTTGTATTGTTTGTATTCATTACTTCTACAGCAGACACTGACATTTAAGACCTTTTATTGCTTTGTGCCATAGTAGCTATGTTTCAGCTAACACGCGGTACAACAGTGCAGAGACTTTACAATCTTAAAGCGAGAAATTAAGGAATTGAGCTCAAAGACGTATATATTAAAGCACAATAACATCTACTGATTAAAGTTAAAGGGGAGCATTTGTAAATGTGAAAAAAAGAAAAACTGTTTAAATCTAACAGTGAGACAAACGGATCCAAATACTGCTGGTAACCAAACAGTAATTCAGTTTTTAAGGTATCATGTCATCGGGATTGAACACATCGCATGTCCTTTCTCATTCATGTATGGAATCACATTTGTGCCAAAAGTCTGAGCACGAGATGAATCATTTTGAGAACAGAAGATTTTTGTTTTTGCTCAACTTATTCTTTTCCAATAAATAAATTGGAAAAGTCAATAAAAATGTGCAAAATTTGATAAAAAATAAATAATCGTTTCCTATTAAAGTTTGTAAAATTGGAACATGCTAAAAAATGTAATAGATATGTCTCTGCAATATTCTTTTTTTTTTTTTTCTGTTCAAAATGTCTCACTGAATCCTCAGGATTTAGTCACAAATCTAATCCGCATGTGTTCAGCTTGATCTGCCTGACCTGTTTTGTAACCTCTGATAACATCAGAGAGAACGTTTGACGTTAGAAAGTAATTATGTTCTCACTTATTCACTTTTTTCTTTGTTTAAAATGACACTACACTCATGAACATGATGCCAATCTGAAATGTGAAATTAAATTTGTGACCTTTGTCGTATGTACAGTATAATGTATACATGATAACAATAGTCCTCATGAGCATTTACATACTTTGATACCAAAAAAAAGGCAGAATTTTTTCCTCCTCATTGGGATCAGCTTTATCGATGGTTTTCTTTTTCCTGTTTTTGAATGATTTTAGTATCTGCAGTGCTAGTGAGCATCTCATTATGCTCCAGTACTCTGTATCCAAAGCCAAAAAAATGCACTTGGAATACAGTAGTGTTTATATAAATTCAAATGAAAACAAATACCCTGATGGCACACAAATCCAGAAGATGTTTGGATATATTTTTATGTGTCTCCATTTTGCAAATAAGTCATCTTTTTTGTTTCACTTGATATTCTTTTGACTATTTTTCTTTTTATGCTACCATTATGTGTGAATTAGCCCAAGAATGCTCTATATACAGTATGTAGATATGCGCCTTTACTCTTTTTTGCATCTTTGAATTTGGACAGTAGCTATTTTAACGCAGCCTCTTTGAGTTCCTGTTGGATTTACGGTGAAATCCTTCTTATTCTTTTGTACTCATGTCACATGTTACAACCCTGCGTCCAAAATGGCTACTGTCCCATTTAAGGTGACGTGAAAAGTTAGCGTTAACATTGCCCTCTCTTTGGCTTTTATTTTAGCTGAACTGAACCCTGAGAGAAAATTCAGTCCCGAGATCCCAAACAGCCACAAAACAGCCTGAAAACCACAGGTATTTTTTTAACAGTATTTATTACACACGTATGAAATCATGGATGTCTCAGAGCTTGGGCGTTGAGATCTACGACGGCGTGATGGCAACAGACAAACTCATTTGAATGACTCAGAGCGGCTCCCCTCTCGACTCACCTGCTCAGTATTACAGCCGAGGGGGCGAGCACCATTGAAATGATGCACAGAACCTGCCTCAGTCGTGTCTTTGGAAGTCATTGGAGTGAACTGACAGCGGCGGCCATGCAAGGCAAACACGAGGATTGTTTTTGCACCCCTCAAAAAAAGGCTTAACTCTACTTTTCACATTGCCTGTCAAATATTATCGAAGCTTCATGTAATGATGCTTTTTAGTTTTTGAATATAAAAGGAAAAGAGACATGAAAAGAAAGATGAACAATTTGTAAAACATGAAATGTTTTATTTGTTGCATGTCTTTTTGTTCTTCAATAAAATAACGTACTGCAGTGTTTTGAATGTTAACTTCTTTTTTATAAGGATTTCAGAGTGAAATCGTGGAGCCTTTTTCTTGACAGGTTTTAACTTTTAAGATCTCTGCGTATGTAAAAAGGTATCAAATGGAAAACTATTGTCTTTTTAATTCCGATTCAAAACTTGTTTTCTGTGGAGAAAAATAGCTGAAAGGTGTAGGTTTTATGGTCTCTTAATTTGTACTGGCAATGCGTATCCCAAATAAATAGTTTCTTTTGTTGCATAAACTGAGGTTTTGTCATTTTTCTGGTGAAGTTTTGTATGCTCTTTGTGCTTTTCTCCACCACAAACTTGAGCCTGGTGTTTCCAGCAGACTTTTGTAACAGGGTCAGGGTCAGAAGTCACTGTAGGATACAAGTTAACACATTGTAGACTTGTCAGTCCAACACCTCTGGATAGCATTGCACGTCTCACTTCCAACTAGGCTGTGGCACGGAGGCATTTTATCACCACTAACATAGCACCGGAGCTTGGCCTGAGCTGCCGAGGGTGTGAAGGGGACATTTTCACAGTTTTCACAGTGAGTGAAAGCTGTGTGCTCCCGGCAGACAGACACCTCCTCTATCCCCCGCCACCCTTCCCCACACCCAGCGCTCCCTCTGAGGCATGGTTAATGTGCGTTCCCTGAAAGAGGCGGAATCCACACTTATCTCTCTCTTCCAGATAAACCAGACAGGATGTCTGATTCTGCTTCTTCAATTCATCCCTCCTCTGGAAAAAAAATAAAAAGAAGGGGCTGAAACATGAACTTGTGGATTAGGAAGAGGTTCCCAGGAGCATCCAAAATCAGGGAGCGTGACAGAGACTGTGGGAGTGACATATGCAAACATGATCAAGTGTAATTACATGGAGAGGCCTCCTTATTTCTATCAAAGGGTTTCTTTTAGCCAGTGTTCAGGAATGAAAGGCAAAAAGTGCTGGACGTGTAGCTTTAATTTATTCATGTTCTCCTGCAAACCAAAAAAGGCATTGTGAGACTGATTCAGTCATTACATGGTGAAAAGGTGTAAATCCCATTCTGAGTAAAATCTCTGTGCATTCTTTTGAATGTCTGAGTCCTTTAACAAAAAAAGGCTGTAAAACATGCTGTACCGTGACAAATGCACTGCAGGTTTTTATGAAGACTACACTGATCATTGTTTGTTTTACATCATTAAAGTATAAATCCAATCAGCAACAGAATCTGGACCTCCTTAACTCTTTTAACCTTACCTTGGGAAGGGATTTAGATTAAGAGCAATTAAAGAACATTACCCTAAGAAAACCCACTATTTTTTCTTTCTTTAAAACTTAAATTCAACTGGTTTAAATCCTTTTTTAAAACTAATAAAAATCCATTGACAGGTTTTTATATTTTTATGTAATAAGGGCATACCATTCACAGTAATCATTTACTTGGTGATTCGCAAGTTAAAATCTTTGCTGTCCTGGTTAAAACTCATTAATAAGCAACGGTTTTTAATGTATATGATACCTATTATATATTAAGTTTGTGAGGAAATATTTTCCTACCTTTTCTCATTTCACCAACATAAAAACAAAAGGCATTTGGATGCACAGAGAAAGAAAGAAAGAAAGAAAGAAAGAAAGAAAGAAAGAAAAATCAAAGTTCCCGTTTCATTTTGCTGCTCCTGGTATTGTACCTGCTAGTTCATGTGCTGTCAGTTTTGTGTAATGACAATGTACAACAGAGCCACTGGCAACATATCTACACTGCCCCCTGGTGGCTAGGTGCTGTAGAGATCATAAACCCCACGCCGCCTGTAAAAGAAGTAGTTGTTAACGTGTCTGTTGAGCTATGCTCAGGAATTATACTCAAACATGACGAAGGGCTGTTCCTTACTTAACTGTACAATTTATCCTTACTTAACTGTACCAAAAACGGTGCCGTTCTACAGTAATAAGTTTGTGCTGATAAATAGTAAGTCATGTTGTTACTACTATGTTAAGAGCACAGATAGCAAATTGGTAGGTGATGCACATGTGGCTAGCTAGTTTGTAAATTATAAATATAGACTGAGCATTCATGATGGCTCAAGGCAGTTGGCCATCTTAAATCGAGCGATTTAAGCTGGTATATAGCTGGCATATCACCTGGGCTGGAGGTGGAACCTCAACATCTCATATCCACCAATGACCGTTTAAAAAGACAGGTGGAGTTTCCGAGTGTGAAAGATGAAGCCAGCAAGCAGGTATGGGAGGAGCTGTGGGTCAGCAGCAGCAAGGACAGCCAGGTAAAAAAACATGCAGAGATGGGTTAGTGTTTCACATGAAGCAAAGCATTACTTCACACTGCACAGCCAATCATTAAGAATATAAATTACAGTAATCCCTCGTTTATCGCGAGAGTTACGTTCCAAAAATAACCGGCAATAAGTGAAATCCGCAAAGTAGCAAACTGTTAGCAAATTGTTATAGATGTTTTAAGGCCGTAAAAAGACTGCAAAAAGAAGTCCAATAGTATAAACGTCTGTTAGAAAATACGTTGAGCTCCCTTTACCCCCTGACCTCAGGAAACACTTCCCAGATGACTTTAGGGTCTCAGTCACTAGATTTGAGTCTCAATTAATACATGACGTTTCTAAATAAAAAATATGTTTTTATTTGTTTTGTTTTTTTTATTGGCTGTTATGGCACTTAAAGTTCTTATTTAGTTTACTCTTTCTGTGTACAGCACTTTGTGACTGTTTGTCTGTGAAGCCCTTCATAAATAAACTTTACTTACTAGAGTCAAATCAGAGATAAAGCAGTGTAAGCTCTACCTTGTCTGCTGCCGTATGAATGTGTAGCATTGCCATCAGATCTGTCACTTGTGATCTCTGGTAACTGTCAAATCACTCAGCTTGAGGATTCATAGCAGGACTCTGTAACCAATGGGTGATGTCACAGTCTGGATGGACTGTACATGTTGATCACTACTGTACAGACTCTGATGATAAATGATGCAAATGGTGTAAAATGTCTGTATCCGTTTCCCAAAATTCCTGCTGTATTTTTGTGCACTGAGAGGAAGTAATGATTAATTGTCTGAGTAATGATTCATTAATTGAAAGGCATTTTCTGCTGCTTATAGGGAGCTTGGTCACAGTGGCAGCAGGATAAAATTTTAAATAGCCAGCACCTATATAGTCCTTTTAAACTTTGCAGTGTTATAAAGTGTTTGAAGTGTGTTTCTCATCCACACACACACACACACACATACATAACCATGCAAGGTGTTTTGCTGCCCTGCAGGGTAACTTGGGGTTTGGTGGCCTGAGACTCTCAGCAAGTGGAGAGACAGGGGATCAAACCAGCTCTACCAGTTGAGCCAAGGATGTATCCCATGGTCCCTTTCCAGTTTGACCACAAACTCTGCAGTTTCATTTTCATTCATCTCTGAACAGTGATAAGATGCAATACAATAAAATGGTGTATAGGATTAATGTGCAACTACAGCTTTCCATGTTGTTTAATCATAACTAGGGAGACTTCTCATTTATGCTGTTTCTTAAAAATAGAAAATAACAGAAATTTAAGATCTCGAGGAAGAAATTTAAATGTAAAAATGCATTTTTGATTGAAAGAAAAAATTCATGAATTAATTAAAGCACCTTGGTGTCTATTAGATTAAGAGTCTAATCCAGCTCTCTGCCCTGTACACTCGGACAGGGACAAAGCACAGGATAGTGTCTCTCTATAGGCTAAAACAAACATTCATTATAATCACATCTGCCTTCTTTGACCTCATCTTAGTACATCTAAGCCTTCTCAACAATGGAATTTCATATCAATCTTCTCCAACCACAATGACCACAATGCATGTGGCACATGCAGGAGGGCTCAGGGCTCACATTGTATCGATGACAATATAAGGCTCATCAAGAGGCAGGATTATTCACAATGCATAATGTGCACCCGATACAGCGTCTGCCAACACGATGCACACACACACTCACAAGGCTGCACACATGCGCCTGAGGGAATGGTTTCTGAAGTAGACGATGTAAGGTCTGAGGTGGAGAAGCTTTGTCTCAAGGAAGCCTTCTGCATTAATAAGATGAAACAAGTCGTCTTGCCTCCTGATAGACCGTATATGAATCACAAAATAACTCCACAAGGCTGCGCAGGAATAGGGTCAAGTAATTAGTGACTGTGGGTGTGTTCCAGTCAGCGTTGCAGATTTCAGATTTGGAAACAGTTCAGTTTGGCAAAGCCTCAGTACTCGTTTTGCCTATGCCACCCACAGATCCTTAATGAATTCCTCTGATCCCAACTTTCATAAAGAAGACATTTGGAAAAGATTTCACAGATCCGCGTGCGTCATCGGAGCCTTTCAAGTGACTTCAACCGTGGAACATTTGAATTAGACTCTGCAGAATATTTGAGCCTTTTTTGGGGTGTGGGAGTTTAAGGCTGTAAACTCTTTCTTTATATTTGCCTTAAGCTTCCATAATGAGCAAGTTATGGACCTTATCGTGTTCTTCAATTACAGGAAAAATAAAGAAAACCTTTAAAACCGTGCCAGGAGATGCTCTTATTAAATAAATGAGAAAGTTATCTCTCCAAAACATAAATCAGAAATGAAACAAAAAAATATTTAATGAAGAACATCCGTATCCAGGGCTGCTGGAATAATTAGCTCAGTCATATGCAAGGATTATTCACGTCCACTCTCTTGCTCGCTTGTTTCTGTGAGCTCATTTATTTGGGGTTTGTGTCTCTGTGTTTTTATCTTCTTAAATGTTTTTCCTGCATTTCTGGACATGAAGTCATTTGACACATTTGGTCACTGCAGTGTGTCGCTTCAGAGGGAAATCCTGTCTTTTCAAAAGATAGCAATGCTGATTATGTTGTCAGGACGGATTTGTGTCTGGTTAAAAACCGTCTAGTTACCCCTGCTCTGTGTACCCTGCTATATAGTGTATACTGTAATTTAGGAGGCAGCTGTCATATTGAGTTTTCCCATTATCCACTATGTACAGCGAGGCTCAGAGGCAGTTGGCACTGGATGTGATATAAAACCTCTCTGAGGCTCTCCTCGCACACACAGCCTTGATTTTATGAATTTCAATTAATTGTCAAAACAGTAATTTCAGGGATCATTTTACAGAATGGGCCAAATCCCAAACCTCAGTGTGCACCAAAATAAAACGCTGATGACCCCTGTTATGGTCTCTGTGACCTGATGTGTCATACAAAGGCAGAATCATTAAAGGAAACAATGGAGATGAGAAAAAAAGCTTATGAAACATCATGTGAAGGCTCATATACAAAATGTGCAACAGATACTGGCACAAATGGGCCTCGAATAATGAGAGGATCTGGTGGAATTTTTCATGGAGTAGGGGGCATGTTACTTGTTTCATTACAAAGTACTGCTCATCTATAGTTGTAGTATTTCTATCCTGACAAGAGTGTACTTTTCCACGGTGACATGCCCCCCATCTACAGGGTATGAGGGATCTGTGAGTGGTTTGTTATAGCCTCCATAGACACCAGACATCAGTGCAACTAAACACAGACTGGAGATTTTGGGCCAACACGTTACACAGCAGTCTCGGCCTCCTCCATCACCACCGAAACCCCAATTGAGGAAAAATCCTTTGGATTAATGGTGTTAATTCCTCAAACAGTTCCAAAGACAAAAAAGAGTCTTGCTTTGGTTTTCCTTTTACGTGTCACCTGTGTTACACAAGTTAAACTTCACCTTTAGCATTTATTCCTTATTAATCACAGTGACAGAGGCAACTTTCTGCTACTCAACTAAGCTAACTCCGCTTTTAGCAGGTGTTGTTTAAAAATTAAATAAATAATTAAGTTGTTCAATTAGCCTTTAATTATATTGGGTTTAAACTAAGCTTAGCAACATTAAATCATGGAAATTTGAAAAGAGTAATGAGCTATGACAGGGTAGTTACCGCTAATGAGATGGCTAGGCTAGGCCAGCTAACCAAAATAAATCTTTATTTAAACATATTGATTTGGCAAAAGGAACAGTAACTCAGTACCAAATACAGACAACTTCTAGTATAATTGAATACTGACACAGAAAGTGCTTCTATTACTCTAAGATTAAATGAATAAAGTAGTTTTTAAAGAATTTTTTTTTCTTTTTATAAATAAAAACAAATTTGAGAACTGGTTTCATAATACTGTTTTTATATAAGTATGAAGCCAAAATGTACATATTCAGCTGTGGACCAGTTCACTTTTAGCAGAGCTACTTCAAATATAAACTCACTCTCTGATAACATGGGTCATCAAAACTATTTACTTTTAAAGAAAAGGTGGGTTAATAAGCCTTATCTAGCCAGACTGCAGCCACTGAAGTTTAGTTTTATCTGTTTCATAAAGAGTGGACTGAAATCTATGGAAGCCTGTTTCCGCCACTAAAAAAAAAATAAAAAATTATCCATAACTCGAAATTTTGAGTTATCTTTCTCAAAATTTCGAGTTATTTTCTAGAAATTTCGACTTATTAACTAGAAATTTCGACTTATTAACTCCAAATTTCGAGAAAAGTAGCTCGAAATGTTGACTTACTTTTCTCAAAATTTTGAGTTAATATCTCGATATTAACTGCCAATCAGTAATCTACGTGAATGATGTCATTTCCTTGTTACCCAGAAGCTGAAGCCCTAAGCTACAAATGTTATAGCTAAGCTACCAGTATTGCAGCCAGTCATGAATGCACAAATTGCTGATTATTTTCAGTGTAGCTTCACAAATGATGAAATCCTTGTGTTATTAGCTGAATCACATGGAGTTACTCTCAGCAAACGTACTCTCGAAAAGCGCCAATTTGTTGCGATCGGGATTTTTAGTGCGCATTCCAGAGAGATTACTGATTGGCAGAGCTAACTCGAAATTTTGAATTACTTTTCTCAAAGTTTCGAGTTGATAAGTCGAAATTTGGAGTTAATAAGTCGAAATTTCAAGAAAATAAGTCGAAATTTTGGAGTTTTTTTTTTTAGTAGCGGAAACGGGCTTCCGTGGAAATCTGTATCAAATATGCTGCTTAAATATATTTTAACCAATAAGGCAGCTAAATGAAATATTTAATTAGATGTGATTTAAGAGTTGCTCTCCTCCTGCAAAGTTGCAAAGTTTAAAGTTAGTCTGTAGCTTTAAGCAAAACTAGTGTATGAGATGAATGTTGTATTACCTTGGCTGCTAATTAAGCTACTGTTTTATTTGTTTATTTATTTATGATCATTTAAATTACTAAAAGGCTAGAGTGTCAAAACTATTTTTCTTTTAGATGATGCAGGGAAAAGTTTGAAGGTTTACATCATCAGTTTGTGTTATCCACAGTTTTTCCTACACTTTTTATGCTGTTTTGCCATAAAGACTTGACTTTGACTTTACATTGCATGTCTAATCCAAAATCATTTTTGTAGTAAGGCACAAAATCAGATTCTGGTGCCAATATAACTTTTACCAAATTCATAAAACTGCTTCACTTTGGTTTTGTACCACAGCGTAAATGGATTTTGTTCAGATTCATATTTTATGACGGGGAGTAAATGAACGCTCTAATTGCACAACAGAGAGACGATTAGCTGTTGTAATAAGGTTCAGATGTGGTGGCGACAGTGGTTTCGGGGCACTGATAGTGTGTCAGAACTATATGTGCACTCACCAGGGAGTGCAATTTACATCGCTGCAGCTGTTTAAATGATTGGACAATCAGGAAAGCCAATGCTTTCTTTACAATATGCCATTATTATATGAGAAGAAGAAAATTTCTTATAATGTTCAACAGAAATTTATAAGAATGGAAGCATGGTCAACTTGGTCATGGCCATCTTTAAATATGAGCTACCACTAAAGAGGAAAAGTAAACTATTTGTTCAACTCATTTTGAAATCTGAAGCAGGATGGCCTGCTGACTGGAATGGAGGGGTCTTTAGCAGATTATTTAGATTTAGTATTAGCAATGATTAAAAAAAAATAAGCACTTAAATATATTTTTACCCTTTAAAAGTTGGTTTGAAAAGAAAAAAAAAAACTGACTGAAGTGCAGATAAAAGCATCAGAGACAGCAAGTAAATATCACTGCTTAAAATAAAAATAAAAGTAGATTTATATGTCAAAATATAGAGTATTTTATATATGAAAAAATAGTAACCTAAAATCATTTGTTCTTTTTTGGGGGGACTGGTTTTGGATTATCATCATATCTAATACTATTTGGAATATGCCAATTATATGTAATTGGACCATCTAAGAAAACAGGAAAAAGCACAGAGTCTCACAAATTTGTCACTTTACTTGCAGAAATCATGAAGGAAAAAAAACAAACACATTTTGCAAAGAATCTAGGAGTTTTTTCTGTGTATAAAGTCAAATTTAATACTAGGATGGTATGAAAACAGTCCATCCTAGTGTGTCCTCTTCAGTCTCTAAGTTTGGATAATAGTTTGGCAGATAACCTCAGCTGAACCTTTCTGTTTTGTGATGTTCGCAGGATGTTGCCCGTTAGCTCTTTGTTTAAAATTTAGACCTCATCCACGGACACAAGTGTGACCTTGTGCAGCTTTGAGCTGTCTCAGCAGAGCATCTGACCACGGCGGCTGACACAGCGAGACGTCCGCCTGTTTGGGGACAGAGGGTGTATGTAGGTCAGGCATGGGTCTGCATGCTGTGACAGCAGCACGGTCACTGTGCTGTGCAGCAGGACAGGGATTGGAGTGGACAGAGAGAGCCGGCACAGAGAGAGGCCCCCCTTACACGTCAGCACCGATACTTCCTCATTTCCCCCCTTAAACACTTTGACATTATCAGGCCACACAGAGCAACGTCCACCCTCATTATTCTCACCTTTGGTACTGCAGCCAAATGGACAAAGAGGAGCAGAAGAAGAAATAAAGGGCAAAAATGTGAAACAGACATCAGATCATAGTGCACATCTAACATGTGGGGATGGTCATTTGATGAGAACGAGAGCTTCCGCATCAAGGCACTAAGATTTATTAATTTACAGAAACCTTCAGTGTATTAATAATAATTAAATAACAGTAAACAGTGGATTAATTACACAACAAGGAATTCTTTTGAGCACATTGTTTTTAATTGAAAAAAAGTGTCCTGATTACAGTTCCAAAACTATAATTCCATAAATGAAAGCAGACTGCCATCTAGTGGTTCAAACAAACACTGACATTTAGATGTGACATCAAAAACCACAACAGCTTCAGTGACATGTGAAAAAAAAAATCCCCATGCTGTTTTTGTATTTATTATTCTCCATGAAAATAACGCACTAAAACAGGCATGGGGAAATCATTTCTCCAAGACGCCACAAAAGAAACTTGAACTTGTGGAAGGACGTACCAATAACCTTGTAATGAGATCATAATGTTCATAATGAGTTCATAATGATCAGTTCAAGTTATAAATGGGGCCCTACGCAACAGTCCCAGTTTTTCATGAGGCCCCTTGGAAAAATGTTTTGCCCACCCCTGCAGTAAACAGAAGTGACAGTTTTCTACTGTAAATGCTGGCACCTCTGAAGATGAGTCTCCGAATGGTAACAGGTGAGAAGAAGGCCGCTCATCGGTTGTAAGGATGCATTGACCCAGACGCAGATTTGATGTTTGTCTTGATGCTGCTTGGCATTTTTCCTGAGAGAAAAGAAAGGGAAGAGATCAACCCTATATATGCATCTTTAAGGTTTTTTCTTTCTTCAAGTTTAGATATAAATCATTCAAAACATCCTGTGTTAGCAGCTGGGTTGTCAAAAAAAATTAATTTAATACTCCAATATTAATCAACTCCAAAATAACTATCAAATTAAGATACTCATTTGCCATAGTATCGATACAAACAGTGCCATCTTTGAAGACAGTCTGCAGACAGTGACACACACACAGCTCCTCCCCTCACTAACAACTAAAGTTGTTAGCGTTCATAACACTGAACAACACCTGAGGAGGAATTTCAGAGGTCAGTAAAACGTCTGTTTAAACAGCACTGAAGTATTTAACAGTTCATTAACTTAGCAGCTAGCATGCTGTAGTTAGCCTGTAATGATTATGAATGACAGATGGCATACTGAATATAGAGTTGTGGCAAGGCGGGTTATGGACACATGGTGAATCGAGTAGGCTGCTCTGCACAGCCATGAGTGGATAATCCAAGAAAATAAAAAGTCAAATCTGGAGAAGAGTAGCTTATTCAGGTGGGTTTCAGGCCAGAAGAGCAGAGCTGAGAATGCAAAAAGCTGCAGAGTGGATGGTGGATGACAGAGAGGCTGCATGCAATTGTGGACAAGAAGAAAAAATAATTTTTAAATTAATAAAAGAAATCAGATGAATCTTAAAAACCTATTTGTTGAATCCAACTTATTATTGAAAAAGTTTGCAAAAATTCAACATGTTTTTTGAAATGTGAGTTCTTCACTGTTACTTTTCTTTACTATTGTTGCAGGATGGGGTCAAAATCTTCAGCATGGTCTCAAAAATGGTATTTAGTAGTTCCCTGATTAGTGCTGGGCGATATGACGATATATATCGTGTGGACGATAGAAAAGTGTCTATCGTGCCATTTGTCTTCTATCGTTTATATCGTACTAACCCAAATTTTATAAATTATTACATAAAATATATAATTAACCCTTTACAACCGGTCGGAGAAGGCACGCTCCGTTTTACCTAACTATTTTTAAACCCCTGTAGAACTGGAACCACGTAAGGTAGTGCAATATTTTTTTTTTGCACGTGAAACCGGAGGAGGGTGTACTTACATCTAATGCCATTAGCTTGTCCAAGGTCACGGTTTCCTTCCACATATAGCTTTGCAAAAATTGCATAAAAAGCACTTGCAGCAGCAAAAACATAATATTCCAAACTTGCAGCAACAAAAAGATAATATTCCAGAAACACGAGTTGGCATATACGTCAGCGCGAACTATCGCATGTCCGCCATTACCTGCCCGAAACCGGAAGTGACGTCATTTTCGCGAAAGGCTATGTTGGTGTTTTTAAAAGTCATGTTTGACTTTATGCTTTTCTGTATCGTTTCTGGGATGCTTAGAACTCAAATTACACTGTTGGAAATAGTTTATTTTGATGCATTATAATATTTATTTTCATTTTTCCTGTAGTATATAAAAATTAGTGTATCTCAAAAATAAAACTATGAAGACACTCAAAATAAATTTCTTGTGGTTGGAAACTTTTGTATTTACAGTTTTGAGGGATACACCTCTTAAAAAATTTTTTAACTAGAAATATATGTAAAAAACAAAACAAAAACGATTTTCAATTTTTTTGTAGTTTATTGCACTACAAGTTTTTGCAATTTATGTAGTTACTATGGACTTAATGCATACATATTATTAAAATTTGGGCTATAACGGTTGTATTGATATAAGGAAACTTGAAATACTCCCACAAGTGGCACTACAGCATGTAAAAACATAAAGAAGCTCTGGCGGACTTGGTTCTATGGTAGGTCTTAAAGGGTTAAATAGCCTGTGGCAAATATATTAGTGTTGTCTTCTCACTATACATGCTCTTAACTTTATGCAAGAAAAAATAAAGTATAAAAAAAAAAAAAAGATATTTTTCGCAAAGAAACTCCGTCTCGTGGTTTGCGAGCTGGTGCTGCTTTACGTGCACCCGGATTTGCGACATACTTTACGCTAACTCAAAACAAAGACTGCACCCTCGGCACTCGCTGTTTACAGACTGCGTACTTTCTAGATGACCACAGGTCAGGTCGTATATCGTGATATATATCGTTATCGTGATATAAAATAATTCATATCGTGATAAATATTTTTTCCATATCGCCCAGCACTATCCCTGAGTATATACTCAATAAATTCTAGTATTGTGACAATCTTAGCTAGGAGTCAATGTGCAAGTTTCGAGGTCCATAAACTCTTGAAAATGATCTGTAGAGTTCAAAGTAGTATCAATACATCTAAACAAACAAGCAGTTTTCATATGAAAATGAATATTATCATCTCATTATAATGTAATGTTTGGTGGGAAGTTTCCTGGCATTAATATGGGGATTACTTTGAGGTGAAAGCTCATTTCTAGTTAAATTAAACAGGTAGTGCACACCTTAACATGTTTTTAAGCTGTAAACTACATGATAACGACTATACTTAGACCACAGAAATGAATTCTATACGGAAATGTTGGCATTTCTACCAAATTTATGACAAAATGCCATCTACCATTTTAAATCATGTCCATGTTTGGAAAGCCAGGGATGACAGTCAACTACTTTGTAATACTTAACATCATAAAATATATATCAGATATGGCTGTTAATGCCCCCTAATAAGGGCTAATCATCAGTACGCGCCACGGTCCCTTTAGCCTCTGCATTTGGGTGGAAGCATAGATGGATTATTGCATGGGAAAAATGGGCACATTAGCTTGAGAATGTTTTTTCATTTGTGCAATATTATTGTTTTTTTAAATATTGGAAAAGGCAGTTTATTAAACTGCATGACAATGTAAAATTGTTTGAGTATCCTATTATGAAGCCTAGAACTGAGCATTTTTGCTATTAGCCTGGTGTTTTAAAACTTTGTCTTTAACATATCCTGTATAATTCACCTTCCTACCTCTTAAAGTGACCATAATTTTTAAATGGAGCATCACACTTAATTCATTATAATTCAAAAACTAATGACTTTCATCAGTAAAGTGTTGAAACTGAAGAAAACTGAAGAAACACGGCAAAGCACTCTATGGCTGGCTCTCACATAACTGTGATGCTGTGCTCAGGTAAAATACTAACTCAGCTTTCCAAGTCTCCTACCTGTCTGTCCTTGCTGCTGTTGAGCCACAGGTCCTCCCATACCTGCTTGCTGGCCTGAACCCCCACCAATAGTGACCTGCTGTAAGGTTGGACCTCCACTCATCATGGACCCCTGTCCTTGGTGTCCAGGGGCCACGGGACCAGGAGGCCTACATTTGGAAAGTCCCTTTCCAAATGCAACGGCCGAAACTAATGCGTTAGTGTCAGCAGGGTTGAAAGACGGTTTGCTCTGTCGCATAGCTGTGTAAAAAAAAAAAAAAACCAAAAACATTTGAGAGTCACCATTGTATTTGTGTAATTTATTAAAGAAAACTGCAGCAGAAGTGCAACATACCAGCGTTTTCTGCATCTCTGTCCTCACGAGGGTTGCTCAGCTTCTCCAGCAGACTAGTGCACATCTTATTCAAAGCCTGGATCTGTTTCTGTTCATGACAATAAAACCTGAAGGCTTAAACAAAAATTGCAAAATATTCCCAAAAATGACAGAATATTTTATTTTATGTGAGTCCAAACTAACCTGGGCCACATCGGGGCCAATACGTGCTGCCTCTGTACTCAGCGTTTTCTCCTGCTCCTCCACCTCTGGGTCAGGTTTGGTCCGCAAGTAGTCGGGTACGATCTCATGGCTGAACACTGGAACGCGCTGCTCCGTGAGTTTCTGGGAGCAGGTAAACAGACAGCTCAGAGAAACTACTTCTTTTTTCAAAAGAGGAAACGTGTTATCAGCTGTGGTACTCACTGCCAAGTCCTCATCTCGGTCTGGAGACAGGACCAGGGGAATTATAACTTGGTTGCGAAAGGACGGTGTCTTCTCGTTCCTGAGCAGTTTATTGATGGTGTTCAGCTGACCAGACAGAAGGGCGAAGTTATCCAAAACAGAAGGCCTATAGGACAAAAAAAAGGGCACATCTGTGAGAGCTCAAAATAATCCACAAAGCACGCGTTTCAGATCAAATCTGTATATCCACAAGACAAGATTTTCCACAGTTTCTGTCAAATTTGCTCCTGTAAATAAAAGGAACACAATGTGTTTATATGTTGCTGTCAAAAACTGCTTGAACAACAAAGTATTAACTCGACTTAAATCTATGTCGCGTTTCTTTTAAAACAAAACAGCCTGCTTTACATTGAAAACAATTTTACTCACCACGTCAAACGCTCGTACTCGTTTTCTAGTTTGTAAATGAAACTGTGCAGAGCATTTTTAACGTGAGCCACCCGCGAAATGAGAGACTCCACTGACGCCTCTAATTGTTTCTCTTCTCGTTGCTAAAAGACAACAAAAGCATTAAAAACCTCCCAAACTCACTGCAAATACACAGTTGTGCTAGCCAAACGGCTAAAGAGTGCATAACCTTGGTAAGTCACTTAAGAAGAAAATGAGTCAGACAAAATAAATAAAAATTTTAATGAATGTTACTGCATCTAAGAAGGCATTATACTGTCGTATAGAATATATATTCATATTTATTACCTGCATTGTTCAAGTAGAATTTAGCAAACCTCAAGCGGCACAGAAGCACTTCCGGTTCATCACTGTCAAAGTAAAAGCCTGCAGGTTAAACATGGCGGAAACGCTATAACGTTTATTTATTCAAAATTTTCTCGTAAACAAATAATCCAGTGTTACGACCCGGCTCGAGGCCGCAACATAAAAAAAGGAGACGAATAGCAGAGTGTAGGTAGGAAGAGGTTTTATCTTATAATGGATAGGAGGTTGACTGAAATGGCTGGTGACACCAAAGCAAAAGCAAGTGAGCTCCCTGGGAAGCTTGCCTCAGGTATGCTTTTATCCACACCTGACTAGGTGTGGCCAATTAGCACCAGCTGAAAACATTGAGGAGATTAGGGGATGCAGAGGGACGTAACATCCAGTACACAACTTATGCGACATTTAAGCAAACATTTCAGTTTAGAGTTCAAATGTGATATATAAATAAATGGTAAATGGCCTGTATTTATATAGCGCTTTACTAGTCCCTAAGGACCCCAAAGCGCTTTACACATCCAGTCATCCACCCATTCACACACACATTCACACACTGGTGATGGCAAGCTACGTTGTAGCTACAGCCACCCTGGGGCGCACTGACAGAGGCGATATATGTAAAAAATGAATGTATATCTATATTAATATAGTAATTAATTTGTACATTGACTGTATACTCTCTCTCTCTATGTGTGTGTGTGTGTGTGTGTGTGTGTGTGTGTGTGTATATATATATATATTAGGGGTGCAACATACACAAAATTCACGGTTCGGTTCAATACTTTGGTGTCACGGTTCAATATTTTTTCGATACAAAAAAATGTTCATGCCTTTTTAATTTGTCATTTATTAAAATTATAAATATTTATTTTAACTCAAATATATATATATATATAAATATATATGTATATATGTATGTGTGTGTGTGTGTGTGTGTGTGTGTGTGTGTGTGTGTCAGATAACGCTTTGCAGGTTCTCAATTACATTCCTACTTTATAAATGCTCCATATATTTATATAGTTGATATATTGTATATATAGCAACATACAATTGCTTTTAAACTACAACATGGTGCTGCTGCTATTGTTTAACTATATGGACCCTGTTGTCACGAGACAATCATTCAGATACACAGACACAACAGTTAACCTAACATGCATGCTTCTGGGAGGAAGCATGAGCACGCAGAAAGAAACCAGGACCTTCAGTTTGCTTCAACCTGAAGCACAACTCATAAGAATTGCAGACCATTATGAATGAATGATCTGCAATTTTAGAAAGCACCTGGTAGCATATAATATCAAATACACTGTCAAAGTTTGTGGTTGTACACCACCAAAATGCTCATTCTACCTGCTAATTAGTATTACCAACAATAATAAAATCAGTTACAGAATAACTAAAATGTCAATTAATAGTACCATTTTCCAGGTACCAGGAACGGAAAAGAGAGATCATATTTCTCCCATACTATCAACTCTTTACTGACTGTTAAATCCAGAACTTAAAATCCTTCTCCTCACAGTAATAAAAGTATCTTTTTATTATATTATCTCAATACAGTGAATACAATACTCTTGACACCTTCTCTACTTTTGAATTTGGCCTTCAAAGTTTTTATAACTCATAAAGTTAGAGCTTGGTCAGGTGACCCTGCACTAGACCACGCTTGCTCAGTGACTTCCCATAGTAAACTTATTTAACATATTATTTTAAAGTATTTTTTCTCCACTCGGCTCTTTTCACTCATGTATTGTATGTTATTAACTTCATCCTCTGGTCTGCTGTCCTTTGATCTTTCCAGTTGGGGCAGATGGCTGCTCTTCCACAAGCCTGGTTCTGCTGGAGGTCTCTTCCTGTTAAAAGGAAGCTCTTTATCTCGCCCACAGGGGGATCGCTGATTGTTGGCATTTTCTGTCTAATATTGTAGTCTTTACCTTGCAATATAAAGCACCTTGAGATGACTGTTGAAGTGATTTCAGTATAGCATATTCATACAGTTCAACTCACAAGCAATAAAGAAAAAGAATTTGCTTCTAAAATTTTATTTTGATACAAAGAAGCAGCTGTCCAAACAACAGTACCTAAATGTGACAGCTGTTAGGCAGAAATTTTTTATGTGTCAGGCTAGCACAGTAAGAAGGGAGAAGTGAAGAGCTGTAGTCACAGTTCTGGCACAGCGGTGTAAAACTTTAGAAGAGGCTTTCGACGTCACCCATTTCCACCACTACAGTCTTCAGCTGGGAGTAGTACTCGATGGTCACCTGGCCGTTCTCTCTGCCAAAACCTGCAGGGATCAGGAGAGAACTGGTTAATTTATTGAGCAAATGAAGCATTTACCCGGACCATGAAAAGCTGACAGCATCTTACCCGACATCTTGTATCCTCCAAACGGCAACTCTATAGGGCTGATGCTGTAATTGTTGATAAAGCAGGTCCCTGCCTCCATACTCGCAGCCACGCGATGGGCTCGAGAAATGTCCCTGTAGGAGGAGGAAAAGAACTGACTTTTATACAGAGAAAAGCAGTCAGTATGCAACTTGAAATTGCTACTGTGCAGTGAATTGGCCGCACTGTGAAGACCTTGAGCCACAGCCAACAGAATGCAATAAACTCATTATCTTAAAAGAGCAAGCCGTCAACAGTTGCACCACACTGCTGACTCACGACAGACTGACCTGGTGAAGACCCCAGAGGCCAGTCCAAAGGTGGTGTTGTTGGCTCTCTGGATCACTTCTTCCTCCGTGTCAAAAGGCAAAACGGACATGACAGGGCCAAAAATCTCCTCCTTCACACAGGTCATGTCGTCTCTGCAATTATCTGTGTCGAGAGACCTTGTGTGTTAAAAAACAAAGCTGAGTGTGAGTGTGCTGTACCACCATTAACCAAAGTGTTAGACATACCGAGTACACATGGCGACATGAAATACCCCCCTTTCAGTTTGGGGTCACTGGGGACAAAGGGAACCCCTCCACAAAGCACTCTGGCTCCCTAGCAAAAAATAAATAAATAATTACAAGATCTACGTTAAAGAACACCCACAGTAATACAGATTCTTTGTGCTTAACTGAGAAACCACAAACTATTAAAGCTAATTCACTCCCTCTAATGAAAAGCACCTCTTTCTTGGCCTGACTGACAAATCCCAGCACTTTCTCCAGCTGTGGTTTGCTGATCAGAGGTCCCATCCTGGTGCTCTCGAGCAGGGGGTCACCAACAGGGATGGCCTTGGTCCTCTTGACTACCTCCTCTAGGAACTGTGGCATGATCTCCCGCTGCACAAACACTCTGGTCCCATTGATGCACACCTGCATATTTCAGCACAAAGGTAATACACCAAAACCTCCAAGAGTCTGTCTTTCACCAGGCTGCACAGTACACAAAAGTACAACGTACAGACTCACCTGTCCCTGTGTCAGGAAATTCGCCATTAGTGCCCCCTTCACTGCATTCTCCAGTTCGCAGTCTTTGAAGATGATGAGAGGAGATTTCCCTCCAAGCTCCAGAGTCACCTGCTTCACACTCTTTGCAGACATTTCCATGACCTGAAAGTAAAGAGAGCAGCCATGGTCTGTGGGCTTGTATAACAAAGTCACCTTTAGCTTAAAATAAAGCAGCAGATCTTTAAGGCTGGTTAGGGTGACCCTCCAGCCTGCAGGAGATCTCCAGAGCAGAACAAGGGCTACTGTTGTCACCTCCAGGTCGGTGTACTCGTAGTCTGTCCAATTCATACAACATCCTGAAAGATGAAAAGTGAAGCCAATGCAGAAGTGGTGGAACTCCGGTGATCACTTAAGGATGACGACTGATTTAGATTTCTGCAGAAAATCTTTGTAGAGCCTGCGGCATTAATGCTTGTGTGTGGTGCATTATGTGTTAACCACAGTGTGTTTGCATCCTGATGTTTTATATGCAGTACCAGTTGACTGAAATAAAACACCGGGACTCTTTTATCCTCCTGGTTCCCCACTGCCTCTCTGAAGTCAGTTTTCTTTTTAGGGGCAAACATATTTGTAACTGACATCGTTTCACTTGTTTGTACGTTCCCTCACGTCAGTTCCTATAACTTCAGATCTCGTTAATAGGAATTTTCTTAAATTTTATCCTATGATTATTTCTTTCTTATACTGAGATGATGACTGTTATTCTTTTATTGGCAAGTTCAAAAATCGCAACTAGAAATGCACATGAGGAATCAACAGTTGCTAAACAGGCGAATCACACTAGGTCGGGGCTGTGTCCCACAGGAGAATAAATACCCCAATACGTGACTCCAAAAGTGAGCCAATAACCCTACATTCCCATCTTTCATGTCTAAGTCCCCAGCACTAAATTCAGTTTACAGCCTGGTTGAAAATAATAATGAGAAGAAGAAGAAGAAGAAGAAGAATTATTGACTTCTTGGAACCGTTTCAGTTTTGGCAGCTTGCTAACTGCATTCTACCTGCTTGACTTCTGTCTTAAAACAGAAGCAGCAAAACATCACAGCAGCAGACAAAATGCTAATGCTTAACGTGGAGACATCACAGTGCCTATGTGCATCTATCATACTGTCTATGTTCTAAACTAAAATATTCTATATTAGTAAACAGATCACATTCCTCTGTTGGACAGGTCAAAAAAAAACAACTAAGAACAAAATTTACTTGGAAGGTCATCAGTGTATCTGGGCAGCCCAGTTACAGTCCATGTGTGGGAAACAATGTTGCACTGGTCTGTGTACCTTTTTGCCTGTAGGAACACTCCCTGTGAAAGAGACTTTAGCGACTTTTGGATGATGGCAGAGCAAGCTGCCGGTCTCTGCTCCACCTTGGACCACACAGAAAAGCCCGTCAGGTACCCCAGCCTCTTTGTAGATCTCAGCCAGGATGACGGCAGTCACAGGAGCCATTGGAGAGGGTTTATATACCATGGCATTACCTAAAAAACACAACCACAATTAAATCCTGCAAGTTAAGGCCTGCAGAGCTATCTTTGTGAATGGTCACACGAGACAAGACGAAGAGATAGAAACAAACTGTACAACAGGCTGATTTATAGGAACGTGTGGTAGAGTGCAGTATTAAATGGGCCAAAAGTAATTTTTTAAAAGAATAACATGTTCATCAGTGATGTGACAGAGGCTCTGTGGCTCTGCTGCATTATTTTTAGCAGCTCTTCCTATTTTAAACTTCCAATCTATTGCTTTTCTCTCTCAGTAGCTGTATTCCGTTACAGTTACCGCTTAAAAAAGGGGTATTGAGAATACAGTTACTTTGTTGAATTAAAGGGATTACACGTGGTCTTTTCCTGTTTCATATGTTAGGCTGTCCCCTCTATTTTTGGGTAATTCCATGCCGTTGGAAACCCAAACAAAACACGCATTAAGAGGCTCAAATGTCTGTGTCTCAATCTCGCGTCTGATAATGATGTGAAGAAATATTTTTTTAAATGATTTAATATGAAGGCAATAGGCAGAGTGTTACAGGCATCACCCTAAAGAATGTAGCCTCATGGGCAGTGTAGTCCGTGCTGCAGGGAGAATGGACTGCCATACCCGTTATGTGTCTGTGAGCGCGAGGAGGGAGAAAAAGGAGAGTCGAAAAGTACGAGCTGTCACCGAGCAGAAACGGGAGATGGAAGCATGTAAATGTAGAAATAACCACTGCAGCCAAAAAGTTCCGTTGGAGCAGCCTTTCAACGCCTCTCTCTGTCTCTCTCTAGCAAAGTTGACCCAGACAACAAAGTAAAGCTAGTTACTTTGTTGCCCGAAGGGGCCCGAGCGAGGCCCCGACAAGTAGCCACCAGGAGTGAGCCGGTGCGTACCTGGACGCCCATCCCCGGACACAAATGAACCGATGTCTGAGGGCGTCTGCCACTGGCAGGGGAAGTGGTGGGGGGAGATAGGCCTCCATACCATGGAGGGCCTGAGATGTCCCTAGAGAGGTGGCGTCTGATACCCAACCTGACATATAGACACAAACAAACAGGCACACACAGATACAAACATCCATTCCCACCCTCATGCTCTCATATGCAATTACTCAGCACTAACCCAAAGTGGAGACAGACATAAATAGACACTGTACACACAATCATACTCCCCAAGCGTACTCTATACCCCAGGTCTAGCTACCCTTGCCCCTGGAGGGGGAAACTGCACCCAGACCCAGGTGGTGTTACCCTCTTCCCTGGGGTGGAGAGAAGCAGACCGCCCCGACTCCGCAGCAGCAGGGAGGCCCCACATTCCAAACCCCAATCGGATGGCCAACTCCTCCTCCCAGCCCCCCCGCCCCAACAGGCAGCAGAGAACGGGGGTGTGTGAAGACTCCAAACCTCCCTCTGCCCGCTCATATGTAGTGTTGATGTATATGTGTTCTAAGGTGCAATTAAAACCCAGGAGGGCATGGAGCTACCTGCCAGAGAGCAGCAGGTAAGCGCATAGCCCCTCCTGATAGCCCTCAATGTCTACATGTATTTAAAATTGAGAGGTGGGCAACGACGCCAAGGGTGAGGTTGTACACCCTGATGGTCTTCTGGATGTCATGTAGCGTGCCCACCCCCAAGGTCCTATATGTTATGAAAGTGTGAGTAATGTGAATGTCTAAGTTGTGGGATAAAATTGAGGCACAGGCAGCCAGAAGGGGACAGAGGGGGGGATGCCTCCCCTGCACCCTGGTGACACACCTTTACCCCAATGCCCTGCATGTGTGGGTGATTGTGGTGGAGCGGGAAGAGGGAGGCAGCTGGAGATGGGGAGGGAAGGAAGGGAGGGGCAAGTGGCCCCTCCCTGGGGCCAGCTCCCCCGCTGACCCCAGTAGGCACCCCCATACTCTGCAACCCACCAGGGAAAGGGGGCCCAGGCCCATCCGGACCGGGGCCCAGTTCAGCAGCACTGCCCGGCCCCACAGAGCCCGGGACAGCCCACCCGACCCCACCACAGAGAAAACTGCACCCACCCAGTCATCCACTCATCTTCCAGACTACACAAGACAACAGACACCCAGGCTGAGTTCTTCCTCCACCTCCTGCAGAGTGAGTTCCTGGAGAGAGTTCCTGGAGAGAGGAGACCTCCTGCAAGATGTAACAGCCCCCCTAATTAAATGAAAGGTTTTTAAGCATATCTGAGGCCAGAAGTTTTGGTCTAAGTTAACTGATAAATCCGGTTCCCATTTTGCAATAGGAAGTGATATTGATTCATCTGTTTTAGAAAGCATTCTGTATATTTTGGAAAGTAATTTTGGGGTTTTAAGAGTAAGAAATTGAACCACACTTGATGGTGTTTGTAGTTCAACTTGACCGGGTTTAAATTTCTTTTTTACTATGGATTTAATTTGTTGATATTCTAAAAATCTTTTCTTGTTGATCCCATATTGTGTAACTAGTCTGTCAAATGGAATAAATTCTGTTCCTAGTTTTCTATACGAGATCGCTGCAAAAGTGCAGCCTTACCTAATGTCCACCCTACTGTTACTTGTTTTATATTAAGATTTAAAAATCTAGTTGGTATTGGTATGGCGAGTAACCTTCAGTAATAGTAATAAATCACACAGCAATAGTACATTCATGTAGTTATAAAAAAGCATGATAATATATTAAGTAATCCAGTGTATTCAGAATACGTTACTCTCATTGAGTAACATAACGGAATACGTTACAAAATACATTTTGGGGCATGTATTCTGTAATCTGTAGTGGAATACATTTTAAAAGTAACCTTCCCAACACTGAGTATATATCACAATCCTCTGTTATACAGATTACTGACAGCAGATGATACACATGCTGTTATAAAACTCACCACACGCCAGAGCAGGAGCAGACTTCATTGTTGCAATCACGAAAGGGAAGTTCCATGCACCGATTCCCACACACACACCAAGTGGCTCCCGTCTAGAGTAAGCAAATGTTCCTCCAGGGAGCTGGATGTGCTGGCCTTCACCAAAACGACAGCACAATGTTAAAAACAATACCAAACGGAGATTTTTGCACCTTTTGACAAACACAGAAGCATTGATGCACCCACCCGCAAGTGTACCAGCCAGGCCGGCATAGTACTCAATTATCTTCCAGGCAATGTCAATATTCACCAGAGACTCAATGATGGTTTTCCCATTGTTGATCGCTTCCAGCTTCGCAATTTTTTCCCTCCTTTCCTGTTTTTTTTTTTTTTTAAATATGCATAAAGGAAAAAAAGAACTATTTCAATTGAAGCTCTTCAGTAATTATGTGGAACAAGATGTCTTGTTTTAAGATTGTATTGTCTCTCTGTCATTGCATAGACACAAAAAAGGTTAAATTGGTTCAAATGCGGCTGCCCGGGGCCAGCTAGAAGGCTCCAAGGCCGAATGGCTCCAAGGCCGAATGGCTCCAAGACCGAATGGCTGGCTGGAACAACAATTTCTCCCAGATTACAAGACTGTGCTGTGACTCTCTGACCCTATCCTTAAAAGGCCACCTGTGTCGGCTGTAGGACTGTTGACTTTCGCTTAACCAGGTGAAAGGACACTCTCTCTCAATATAACACGGGACACACACACACGCATACGCATGTACACTGACACAGACATACACTCACTGCCCTTCGATGCTTACTTCCACCCGATGAAGACGGCGGGTCTGCGTCCCGCGCTGGAGAATAGCTGCAGGACAGGATGGCTGTTGTCTACACTGGCTCACTCCTTCATACCCTCCCCCATGTCACGTCCTTTTTACATGGTGTAAGATGTGAAGATCCATGTGCTTTTCTGTGCTGAGTTGGGTTTTTTTTTTTACTGTTCTAAAACTGCTCTCCCACTAGGAGCTCAGTTTGAGTAGTTCTTTTTTTTCTCCTCTTGTCCCTGATGTTGGGTATTTCTCTTTGTTTCTCTTACATTCTACCTCTCTCTGACCTGTCTTCCCAATGTGAATGTTTGTGTTATGTATGTATGGTCGGAAGGGGTCTGCAGGTAACTGTACATGTAACACGCAACGTGTAATGCACAACTTTGCATGTGACAAATAAAGACTGACTTGATGTAGGCCAGCAGTGGAGGGAGGGGTGCATTTTAATGAATAACTAATGTCTTATTGCAGGCTTCCAACAGTCAACTCCTATTTATATTGCGCAAACACTGAACTAGACAGTTTCCTGGACTGCTGGTGGTTATTACACAACAGCTTGACCGTCTCACCCTCATAATGCGAGCAGCCTCTAACATCACCCGAGCCCTCTCCATGCCTGCCATCTTGCTCCACTTCTGGTAGGCGGCGTAGGCACTCTGTATGGCTTCGTCCACCTCCTCAGCCCCACAGGGCACCATCTGACACAGGACCCGGCCTGCAGAGACAAGAAGAACACCAGGTTACAGAGCTGAGCTACGAATGAAAGGTGAGCTGGTTTCCTTTACACCATGCATTTTTCTATGCATCAAATCTCTTGTCCATTTCCAACCATTGACATTTTTAACCTGAATCATTAAAAACACCCTCACTAACAGTAGTGATCTTCTTTGTGCAACATTAAAATGTAAAGCAGACCCTTGCATTGTTTAATCTTCGGATATTTTGATGCCTGTCTGTCATTACTCTGCATATTCATTTTATAAATGACCTGAAAGCATGAAATTCAGTCAACTTTATACTAATATCAAGTAAAGGAAAAAAATAGCCCTTTGTTTGTCTACTAAGCACAACAGGTCTGCACACAGTTCAGGCAAAATGTCTGTGTTACACTGCTTAACAAAAGTCTGAGCATTTCTGGCCATGTATCTGAACGTTTCAAATAATTCCAGAAAAACCGCAGGCCTTTAAACCGCCATCACTTGTTTCCCCCAGAATACGTGTCCTTAGCAGGAGCATTAAGGCTATAGCAGATTTTAAAGAGAAGTATATTCACCAGTTGCAGGCTCAAACACGGGCTCAGCATTTTTCTCCTCCCTGGGTTTCACTCGTTTTCCACCCCAGAAGTTCAGAGGCTCCGTGACAACCACGGTCCCCGTCGAGGCTCCGGGCATCGAGTCGAGGGTTGACTGGGCCATTTCCAGATACAAAGTGCCTACAGGGATACAGGGATAAAGTTGGAAAACAGATGTGCAACAATGTGCAGAAGGACTGGAAATGATGGCAAACCCAAAACACTTATGAAGATTTAGCAGCCAGAACACCACGCCCTCTTCATGCTACCACCCCCCGCGTACGGCTCATTTCTGCTGAATCACTCTGACTAAGAGGTCAAAACAACAGATGCAATTTCGGAAGGATGATCTTTAAAACAAGGTGAATTATTCGTTAATACTGGCAGTGTAACGTGTGTAACGAATAAAAGAGCCAGCAGCAGAATCAAAAACAGCATTGTTCTTCTGTTCTCACTAGATGTGGGTTTGACTTAGATTATCCAGTTCGACAGACAGTGAGAAGAAGAGAATGCTTTCAAATCAGATTCTTCTTTACTTTGGTCTGCATCTCCAGTTTACAATGTCATGTTACTTTGAGTTTTCTATACATGGTATCCTTTATCCATTTTCCTCTTTGTCTCTCCTTTCTGTTTTTCTTTTGTGAAACTAAATAAACACAAAACAGATCATTACCTTCTCATTCACTGAGCATGCATAATATATTAACTGAGACCGAGTTTTAATGACAACCAGCAACAGCATAAATCTTTACAGTTGCCTAAATTAAACATAACCTTCAGTGAACTAGCATTATTCTTCACATTACTCGCATTACACATGCATCACAAATCAAATAGTAAGGTTATGTAATGTGCGTGGGCACAGGTTTCACCTCTACTGCGCACTTGTATCAAACTAGCCGGGCATAACAAGCTTCCCAAGTACCAACTGTGGCCACAAGAGGGTGCCAAATCATACAAAACAAAAGCATATTAACACATTCAAGCTATAACAACACAAGCCCTAAATGGAAATCTATGGGAGAACCAGGCAGAAGCATTAACTTAGAGGGATTAAAAAGCTCTTTAAAACATTACGATCGGGGAAGCGAACAAACCTCATTTTAACCAGATTTGTATGTTGATTCTATACATACAGCTTTCATGTTCTAGAGATCATTTAGATAATGCTTGAAAATAACCGCCCATGGGCACTTCAGTGCTCACCAGTGTTGTTCAGGTTACTTTGAAAAAGTAATTAGTTATATTTTAGTTACAGTTACTTCTTCAAAAAAGTAACTGAGTTAGTAACTGAGTTACAATATTATAAAAGTAACTAATTACCAGGACATACGGTAAAAGTATAGACTTACCTGTCTGATGGACATGGTGCAGAGGATATAGAGGAAAATAAAGGAGCGGTCGGTGTAATCCTCGCCCAGCAGGTTGCGGTGTGACAGTCCCTGGATATACGACAGTGGCACAAATGGCAATTTGGCCACAACTCTTCCATCGAAACTGAACGTAACATAAAAAGCCAAAAAGGGAACTTGTTTAAAGCAATGGACTGGACAAGTTACACTTTCTTCTATTTTGCCTGATGTGTTTTTTTTATGAAAAGAGAAAGCTTTTTAACAAAATGTGAAACAGTATTTTACCCTGCAGTAACTTACATCAAGTTGAACATGCCCATGAGAGCTGTGAAGCAGAAACCAATGGTGAACATGGATTTCATCCGCACCTACAAAACAAACACTCAGGAATAAACACATTCATGTAACTATAAACATTCAAATTAAACTATATAAGGTTTGACTGGAATGATCAGCGGGCAAAATTTTGACCCGCCTCTCAACAGATTTAAGAACAAAAAATATGCTACAGTTGTTGAAATGAAAACAAAATGGTCATTCTGAAGGGGTCATGCGGGAACTTTTTTCAGATTCAGTTGGTTGTAAATGGAATGACCTCACTAAACTACGATAACTAGACAACCGCAGTATCACACATTAAGCCTGGGCTGCATATTAACTGGAAACAAAACATCTCTCACCATAGACAGGTCTCTGTTGTTGTTCTTCAGCTTCTCCTCTTGCCTTTCTGCAACACAATCATACACAAAACACTGTTATCCAGAGGAAAAGGGCTGATCATAAAAGCAGAACACCGGTTTGTTTACAGGTTTCTTACCAATCTTCTCCTTTTGTTGGCGTCCAGCAGATTCAGTTATGGTTTCCTTTTTCTTCTTAACTAGTATCAGAGAGGAAAGAATTAATGTTATTTAGTAGTTGGCATTTAGTAGTTCACTGAGTATATACTAAATAAATCCTAGTATTGTGACAATCTTCGCTAGCAGTCAATGTGCAAGTTTCGCAGTCCAAAAGTGAAAAATAATTTACATCTGTAGAGTTCAAAGTAGTATCGATACATCTGAACAAACAAGCAGTTTTCATATGAAAATCAACACTATCATCTCATTACAATGTAATGTTTGGTGGGAATTTTCCTGGCATTAACGTGGAGATTACTTTGAAGTAAAAGTACATTTCTAGTTAAATTAAACAGGTAGTGCACACCTTAACATGTTTTTAAGCTGTAAACTACATGATAACAACTATACTTAGACCACAGAAATGAATTCTATTCGGAAATGTTGGCATTTCTACCAAATTTATGACATAATGCCATCTACTATTTTAAATCATGTCCATGTACTTAACACGGTCTCTTCAGCCTCTGCATTTGGGTGGAAGCATAGATGGATTATTGCATGGGGAAAATGGGCACATTAGCTTGAGAATGTTTTTTCATTTGTGCAATGTTATTGTTTTTTTAAATATTGGAATAGGCAGTTTTTTAAACTGCAGTATAATGTAAGATTGTTTGAGTATCCTGTTATGAAGCCTAGAGCAGAGCATGTTTGCTATCAGCCTGGTGTTTTAAAACTTTGTCTTTAACATATCCTGTATAATTCCCCTTCCTACCTCTTAAAGTGACCATAATTTTTAAATGGAGCATCACACTTAATTCATTATAATTCAAAAACTAATGACTTTCATCAGTAAAGTGTTGAAACTGAAGAAAGCTAAAGAAACACAGCAAAGCACTCTATGGCTGGCTCTCACATAACTGTGATGCTGTGCTCAGGTAAAATACTAACTCAGCTTTCCAAGTCTCCTACTTGTCTGTCCTTGCTGCTGTTGAGCCACAGGTCCTCCCATACCTGCTTGCTGGCCTGAACCCCCACCAATAGTGACCTGCCGTAAGGTTGGACCTCCACTCATCATGGACCCCTGTGCTTGGTGTCCAGCAAAGTAGAATCTAGCCGACTTCAAGGGACGTAGAAGCACTTCCGGTTCACCGCTGTCAAAGTAAAAGCCTGCAGGTTAAACATGACGGAAACGCTATAACGGTTAATTATAGGATTTTTTCTCGTAAACAAATAATCCAAAGCACGCAACTTATGCGACATTTAAGCAAACATTTCAGTTTACAATTTAGGGTTTAAATGTGATATATGTAAAAACTAAATAAAAATTACAGTATGAACGTAAAAAAAAAGGTTTTGCAGGTTCTAAATTCCTACTTTATATTTTTATTAATACTCCATATATTTATATACTTTATATATTATGTATACAGCAACATACAATTGCTTTTAAACTACAACATGGTGCTGCTGCTATCGTTTAACAATATGGACCCTGTTGTCACGAGACAATCATTCAGATAACAGTTAACCTAACATGCATGCTTCTGGGAGGAAGCATGAGCACGCAGAAAGAAACCAGGACCTTCAGTTTGCTTCAACCTGAAGCACAACTCATAAGAATTGCAGACCATTATGAATGAATGATCTGCAATTTTAGAAAGCACCTGGTAGCATATAATATCAAATAAACCGTCAAAGTTTGTGGTTGTACACCACCAAAAGCCTCATTCTACCTGCTAATTAGTATTACCAACAATAATAACATCAGTTACAGAATAACTAAAATGTCAATTAATAGTACCATTTTCCAGGTACCAGGAACGGAAAAGAGAGATCATATTTCTCCCATACTATCAACTCTTTACTGACTCCGTTAAATCCGGAACTTAAAATCCTTCTCCTCACATATACTAATAAAAAAAGTCTAGCTAACCCATGGTATCTTTTTATTATATTACGTCAATACAATACTCTTGACACCTTCTCTACTTTTGAATTTGGCCTTGAAAGTTTTTATAACTCATAAAGTTAGAGCTTGGTCAGGTGACCCTGCACTAGACCACGCTTGCTCAGTGACTTCCCATATTAAACTTATTTAACATATTACTTTAAAGTATTTTTTCTCCACTCGGCTCTTTTCACTCATGTATTGTATGTTATTAACTTCATCCTCTGGTCTGCTGTCCTTTGATCTTTCCAGTTGGGGCAGATGGCTGCTCTTCCACAAGCCTGGTTGTGATGGAGGTCTCTTCCTGTTAAAAGGAAGCTCTTCATCTCGCCCACAGGGGGATCGCTGATTGTTGGCATTTTCTGTCTAATATTGTAGTCTTTACCTTGCAATATAAAGCACCTTGAGATGACTGTTGAAGTGATTTCAGTATAGCATATTCATACAGTTCAACTCACAAGCAATAAAGAAAAAGAATTTGCTTCTACAAGTTTATTTTGATACAAAGAAGCAGCTGTCCAAACAACAGTACATAAATGTGACAGCTGTTAAGCAAGAAATTCTCTTCTGATTACTTCAATGTTGCACACTTGCGTGTTTATTCAGAAAACCCCAACTTTTAAATCCAGCTATCCTTCACTTACTAATGTAATACTGAAATACTGAAGTACTGAATACTGGGGAAATAAAGTGCTCGGCATCTATGCTCCACACACTCTGCATTAATTATGTGTCAGGCTAGCACAGTAAGAAGGGAGAAGTGAAGAGCTGTAGTCACAGTTCTGGCACAGCGATGTAAAACTTTAGAAGAGGCTTTCGACGTCACCCATTTCCACCACTACAGTCTTCAGCTGGGAGTAGTACTCTATGGTCACCTGGCCGTTCTCTCTGCCAAAGCCTGCAGGGATCAGGAGAGAACTGGTTAATTTATTGAGCAAATGCAGCATTTACACGAACCATGAAAAGCTGACAGCATCTTACCCGACATCTTGTATCCTCCAAACGGCAACTCTATAGGGTTGATGTTGTAATTGTTGATAAAGCAGGTCCCTGCCTCCATACTCGCAGCCACGCGATGGGCTCGAGAAATGTCCCTGTAGGAGGAGCAAAAGAACCGACTTTTATACAGAGAAAAGCAGTCAGTATGCAACTTGAAATTGCTACTATGCAGTGAATTGGCCACACTGTGGAGACCTTGAGCCACAGCCAACAGAATGCAATAAACTCATTATCTTAAAAGAGCAAGCCTTCAACAGTTGCACCACACTGCTGACTCACGACTAGGGATGGGTACCGGTATCCGGTGCCATTATGGCACCGGTTCTGACATAAACGGTAGTAACCAGACCGAAAAGCAGCGCACATTTCGGTTCTTTATTTCGGTGCTTTTTTTTTTCTTGAGATGTCATACACTTTGGATTCTAGCCAATCATTTTACCTTTACAAGGATAGTAGGGGGGCCCAGGTATGTATGTTCTTTTAGAGCAGAGCTACAGATTAAAAATGCCCAAGGCGAAGCGGTCAAAAGTCTGGCTGTACTTCACAGCAAAAGATGCAAACTCAGCAGCCTGCAACAAGTGCTTTAAGCCCCACGCCCCCGGTACCGCGAGCAAAAAGGATGAGATCACGTTTAATCGGTTATAACACGGGGTGAGAAATATAAGTCCAGACATGTGTGGTATCCACAGAAACCTCGGAATCTCAGCTAAAATGTCATATAAACCATTTCTACAACCACCAAACTCAACGAAAACAAGCCATGATTAAACGAGCAGTTACGTAAATGCGCAAAAGTCCGCTAAACAAACAAGGCGAACCAGAAATTCTCCAGACTTCATGTAACCGGCTAAAGAAAAGCTGGTTATCTTCCAGAGCTATCACCAATTCCAAACACCAAGTTTCACTGAATGAGCCGCAAAAGAAGACCACAAAAACACACAGCGGCGCTAATGCGCTAAGACAGAAATTGGCTTACCGTCCAGATTTCCTCCGTTATTTTCGCCGGTAGCCATGTGATTATCAGCAGTTACCACACCTACCTAGCCGCATCAGAGTCGTTTTCCGTCAACAACCTCCATTTTAGACCCACCTATAGACACGTGACTGGACAGACGTCACGTGCAGTAAATTTGGGCCCACGTGGGTTTTGGCCTTGGAACGTCTGATTGGTTGAAGTAACGTGAACGTGGCATCGTTACTGTGATTCTATTGGCTCAAACAATTAAAAAGCGGTGTCAATCATGCAAATTGACCAAAAGAAACCAAAGTTACAGCCCCTCAGAGTTTAAAGGGCCAGAGGCCAATTAAGCGCTCCATGGCAGAAAAGGCCCATTACCATGTAAATGTGTGGTTAATTCTTCAAAAACGTATTTTTAACAAAAGCATTTTTAGGCATGTTAATACAATTAATTAATGTCTGCTCTTAAATACCTAAAAAAATCAACTGGCATGGTGTCCAATTGTGTGCCAGAATTGGACATTTTTGTACAACGTCTGGATATTCATGTATTGACAGCGCTGTAATTTTTCACTCTTTCACTTTAAAAACATAAATCTTTGCACAGATGATGTTTATATGTTGTTACGGTTCTTATCATTTTGCAGAAAAAAAGAGACTGCTAAAAATAAAAACATGAGAGGTTTTTGGACGAAGTTTGTGTTCTCCATTCTTTAAGCACTGGTTCGAGCACCGTTTAAGCACCGGCACCGTTTCATAAGTACCGATTTGGCACCGGTATCGGATAAAACCTAAACAATACCCATCCCTACTCACGACAGACTGACCTGGTGAAGACCCCAGAGGCCAGTCCAAAGGTGGTGTTGTTGGCTCTCTTGATCACTTCTTCCTCCGTGTCAAAAGGCAAAACGGACATGACAGGGCCAAAAATCTCCTCCTTCACACAGGTCATGTCGTCTCTGCAGTTATCTGTGTCGAGAGACCTTGTGTGTTAAAAAACAAAGCTGAGTGTGCTGTACCACCATTAACCAAAGTGTTAGACATACCAAGTACGCATGGCGACATGAAATACCCCCCTTTCAGTTTGGGGTCACTGGGGACAAAGGGATCTCCTCCACAAAGCACTCTGGCTCCCTAGAAATAAATAAATAAATAATTACAAGATCTATGTTAAAGAACACCCACAGTAATACAGATTCTTTGTGCTTAACTGAGAAACCACAAACTATTAAAGCTAATTCACTCCCTCTAATGAAAAGCACCTCTTTCTTGGCCTGACTGACAAATCCCAGCACTTTCTCCAGCTGTGGTTTGCTGATCAGAGCTCCCATCCTGGTGCTCCCGAGCAAGGGGTCACCAACAGGGATGGCCTTGGTCCTCTTGACTACCTCCTCTAGGAACTGTGGCATGATCTCCCGCTGCACAAACACTCTGGTCCCATTGCAGCACACCTGCATATTTCAGCACAAAGTTAATACACCAAAACCTCCAAGAGTCTGTCTTTCACCAGGCTGCACAGTACACTAAAGTACAACGTACAGACTCACCTGTCCCTGTGTCAGGAAATTCGCCATTAGTGCCCCCTTCACTGCATTCTCCAGTTCGCAGTCTTTGAAGATGATGAGAGGAGATTTCCCTCCAAGCTCCAGAGTCACCTGCTTCACACTCTTTGCAGACATTTCCATGACCTGAAAGTAAAGAGAGCAGCCATGGTCTGTGGGCTTGTATAACAAAGTCACCTTTAGCTTAAAATAAAGCAGCAGATCTTTAAGGCTGGTTAGGGTGACCCTCCAGCCTGCAGGAGATCTCCAGAGCAGAACAAGGGCTACTGTTGTCACCTCCAGGGCAGTGTACTCTTAGTCTGTCCAATTCATACAACATCCTGAAAGATGAAAAGTGAAGCCAATGCAGAAGTGGTGGAACTCTGGTGGTCACTTAAGGATGACGACTCATTTAGATTTCTGCAGAAAATCTTTGTAGAGCCTGCGGCATTAATGCTTGTGTGATACATTATGTGTTAACCACAGTGTGTTTGCATCCTGATGTTTTATATGCAGTACCAGTTGACTGAAACAAAACACTGGGACTCTTTTATCCTCGCGCGTCCCCACTGCCTCTCTGCAGTCAGTTTTCGTTTTCGGGGCAATAATATTTGTAACTGACATCGTTTCACTTGTTTGTACGTTCCCTCACGTCAGTTCTTATAACTTCAGTTCTCATTCCAGGAATTTGCTGAAATTTGATTCTATTTCTTTCTTATACTGAGATGATGACTGTTATTCTTTTATTGGCAAGTTCAAAAATTGCAACTAGAAATGCACATGAGGAATCAACAGTTGCTAAACAGGCGAATCACACTAGGTCGGGGCTGTGTCCCACAGGAGAATAAATACCCCAATACGTGACTCCAAAAGTGAGCCAATAACCCTACATTCCCATCTTTCATGTCTAAGTCCCCAGCACTAAATTCAGTTTACAGCCTGGTTGAAAATAATAATGAGAAGAAGAAGAAGAAGAATTATTGACTTCTTTGAACCGTTTCAGTTTTGGCAGCTTGCTAACTGCATTCTACCTGCTTGACTTCTGTCTTAAAAAAAAACATCATAGCAGCAGACAAAATGCTAATGCTTAACATGGAGACATCACAGTGCCTATGTGCATCTATCATACTGTCTATGTTCTAAACTAAAATATTCTATATTAGTAAACAGATCCCACTCCAATATTGGACAGGTCAAAAAAAAAACAAAAAACAAAGAACAAAATTTACTTGGAAGGTCATCAGTGTATCTGGGCAGCCCAATTACAGTCCATGTGTGGGAAACAATGCTGCACTGGTCTGTGTACCTTTTTGCCTGTAGGAACACTCCCTGTGAAAGAGACTTTAGCGACTTTTGGATGATGGCAGAGCAAGCTGCCGGTCTCTGCTCCACCTTGGACCACACAGAAAAGCCCGTCAGGTACCCCAGCCTCTTTGTAGATCTCAGCCAGGATGACAGCAGTCACGGGAGCCATTGGAGAGGGTTTATATACCATGGCATTACCTAAAAAACACAACCACAATTAAATCCTGCAAGTTAAGGCCTGCAGAGCTATCTTTGTGAATGGTCACACAAGACAAGACGAACAGACTGTACAACAGACTAATTGATAGGAATGTGTGGTAGAGTCCAGTATTAAACAGGCCAAAAGTAATTTATTAAAAGAACAACATGTTCATCAGTGATGTGACAGAGGCTCTGTGGCTCTGCTGCATTATTTTTAGCAGGCTCTTCCTATTTTAAACTTCCAATCTATTGCTTTTCTCTCTCTACACTCTTGTTTTTCTCCACTCTTTTCTTGCCTCTCACACTCACAGCAAGTTGCAGTTGACGGCTGTCCCTTCCTGGTTGTGTTGGACGGCTTTTCTTGTTAACAGACCCTCACCAAGTACTGCTCACTGAGGATGTCTTACTGTTTTCTTTTTAAATATGATATATAAAACCTGTTCTCTGTTAAGCTATTCAAGGTAAGCACATGCAAAATAACTAGTTTTTCAAATGTGAATATTTTTACAAAAACAGACACACAGACAAAGACTGACATTTGTTCTTTTGTTTTTTCCCCACATCTATGAAAAAGTATATCTTTTATAATCTGTCTTGTTTCAGTCCCCTGCTCTCCTATATGTCGCAATCCTCTGTTGTGCAGATTACTGACAGCAGATGATACACATGCCGTTATAAAACTCACCACACGCCAGAGCAGGAGCAGACTTCAATGTTGCAATCAGGAAAGGGAAGTTCCATGCACCAATTCCCACACACACACCAAGTGGCTCCCGTCTAGAGTAAGCAAATGCTCCTCCAGGGAGCTGGATGTGCTGGCCTGCACCAAAATGACAGCACAATGTTAAAAACAATACCAAATGGAGGTTTTTGCAACTTTTGACAAACACAGAAGCATTGGTGCACCCACCCGCAAGTGTACCAGCCAGGCCGGCATAGTACTCAATGCTCTTCCAGGAAAAGTCTATATTTCCCAGAGCCTCAGTGATGGTTTTCCCATTGTTGATCACTTCCAGCTTCGCAATTTTTTCCCTCCTTTCCTGTTTTTTTTAAATATGCATAGAGGGAAAAAAAAAAGAACTATTTCAATTGAAGCTCTTCAGTAATTATGTGGAACAAGATGTTTTGTTTTCAGATTGTATTGTCTCTTTATCATTGCATAGACACAAAAAAGGTTAAATTGATTCAAATGCAGCTGCCCAGGGCCAGCTAGTGGTATGTTTCCCTCAAAAATGAAAATAGCAAACGTTATTTCAATCCATAAAAACAGAGAGAGATGTCAATTTACCAATTACAGGCCAATATCACTACTCCCACAGTTCTCAAAAATTGTAGAAAAGTTATTTGTTAATAGACTTGATAAATATATTGAGAAGCATAATCTCCTAAGTAATAACCAATATGGCTTTAGAGCGAAAAGGTCCACTTGGATGGCAGTGATGGAACTTGTAGAAGGGATATCTACTGCAATAGATAATAAGGAATATACTGTTGGTGTTTTTATAGACTTAAAAAAGGCGTTTGATACAATTGATCATTCTATATTAGTGAATAAACTAGAGAGATATGGTATAAGAGGGATGTCATACAAGTGGATGAAAAGTTACCTGGATGACAGATATCAATATGTCAAAATCAATAATGTAAAATCTAATCAGTTGAAGGTAACTTGTGGCGTTCCTCAGGGCTCTGTGCTGGGCCCTAAATTATTCATATTATATATATAAATGACATATGTAGTGTTTAAAAACTGTTAAAATGTGTATTGTTTGCTGATGATACCACTCTGTATTGCTCAGGTAAAAACCTAGAACAGCTTCTGACTACAATGGAAAAGGAGTTAAATATATTAAAAAACTGTTTTGATATAAATAAGTTATCATTAAATATAAACAAAACAAAATGTATTATGTTTGGCATTAGACAAATGAAAAATGTATCTAAAATCAGGGTTAATGGAATTGAAATTGAAAGTACACGAAAATAAATTTCTTGGAGTGATAATTGATGATAAGCTGAGCTGGAAGTCTCATATAAACCATTTGAAAACAAAAATTTCAAAAACCATTGCTGTTCTCTACAAAACAAAGCATGTCCTGAACAAGAAATCATTATACACACTTTATTGTTCTCTGTTGCTTCCATATATGACTTATTGTCTAGAGATGTGGGGTAATGCATATAAAACAAATACTCTTCCTATTTTCAAGTTACAAAAAAGAGCTATAAGAATTATAAATCAATCAAACTATATAGAACCAACTAACATTTTGTTTATTAATCTGAATACCCTGATTTTCTATGATTCAGTTGAATATAAAATGGCACAGATAATGTATAAAGCACAAAATAACTTGCTTTGCCGCAGTACTCAGAAGCTGTTTAAAGTTAGAAAGAGTCAATATGACTTAAGGGGAACAGATTTCTTTAAAAAAAAAAAACAAGAGAAGGACCAACACAAAGCAGAAATGTGTTTCTGTTAGAGGAGTTAACTTGTGGAATAGTTATGACAGTGATTTAAAAAGGTGTAGTTCATTTTCCTTGTTTAAAAATAGAGTATTAGAAAAATATATAAATCAAGAATGAAAAGAGCAAAAATAATAATGCTGAAACCCTTGGTTGTTTTGCTTTGATTATTTTAATGAAATTTAATTTAATGTAGTTACTCATCTAAGGTGCAAAGTTTGTTTTGTTTTTTGTTTGTTTGTTTGCTTTGTTTTGTTTTATTCTTTGCTTCCAGCCCTATGTACATGAGCTGCATGCTAAAAGATCTTTTGTTAAAAGGGTTGGCGTAACAAGCATATGCTTCAGCCAACACCTTTTGATTAGTCTTGTCTTGTGCTTTCTTGCTTCGTGGTAATCTTTATTCTGTATTCACTGAGATATTTGAATGCTAATCAATAAATCGATCAATAATTTAAATAAATAAATAAAAATAAAATAAAAATTTAAATTTTAGCTAGAAGGCTCCAAGGTCAAATGGCTCCAAGGTTGAATGGCTGGCTGGAACAACAATTTCTCCCAGATTACAAGACTGTGCTGTGACTCTCTGACCCTATCCTTAAAAGGCCACCTGTGTCGGCTGTAGGACTGTTGACTTTCGCTTAACCAGGTGAAAGGACACTCTCTCTCAATATAACACGGGACACACACACACACATGCACGCATAAGTATGCATGTACACTGACACAAACACACACTCCCCTCCCCCTTCCAAACGCCTTCGATGCTTACTTCCACCCGATGAAGATGGCGGGTCTGCGTCCCGCGCTGGAGAATAGCTGCAGGACAGGATGGCTGTTGTCTACACTGGCTCACTCCTTCATACCCCCCCCCATGTCACGTCCTTTTTACATGGTGTAAGATGTGAAGATCCATGTGCTTTTCTGTGCTGAGCTGTTTTTTTTTTTTACTGTTCTCAAACTGCTCTCCCACTAGGAGCTCAGTTTGAGTAGAGATCTTTTTTTCTCCTCTTGTCCCTGATGTTGGGTATTTCTCTTTGTTTCTCTTACATTCTACCTCTCTCTGACCTGTCTTCCCAATGTGAATGTTTGTGCTATGTATGTATGGTTGAAAGGGGTCCAGTTTCACTGCAGGTCACTGTATGTGTAACACGCAACAAGGCCAGCAGTGGAGGGAGGGGTGCATTTTAATGAATAACTAATGTCTTATTGCAGGCTTCCAACAGTCAACTCCAATTTATATTGCGCAAACACTGAACTAGACAGTTTCCTGGACTGCTGGTGGTTATTACACAACAGCTTGGCCGCCTCACCCTCATAATGCGAGCAGCCTCTAACATCACCCGAGCCCTCTCCATGCCTGCCATCTTGCTCCACTTCTGGTAGGCGGCGTAGGCACTCTGTATGGCTTCGTCCACCTCTTCAGCCCCACAGGGCACCATCTGACACAGGACCCGGCCTGCAGAGACCAGAAGAACACCAGGTTACAGAGCTGAGCTACGAATGAAAAGCAAGCTGGTTTCCTCTACATCATGCATTTTTCTCTGCATCAAATCTTTTTTCTAACAATTGACATTTTTAACCTGAATCATTAAAAACACCCTCACTAACAGTAGTGCTCTTCTTTGTGCAACATTAAAATGTAAAACAGACCCTTGCATTGTTTAATCTTCAGAAATGTTTATGCCTGCCTGTCATTACTGTGCATATTCATTTTATAAACCTTTATAACCTGAAAGCATGAAATCCAGTTAACTTTATACTAATATCAAGTAAAGGAAAAAAATAGTCCTTTGTTTGTCTAGTAGTCTGCGCACAGTTAAGGCAAAATGTCTGTGTTACAATACTTAACAGAAGTCTGAGCAGAATCTGAACGTTTCAAATATATTTCAGAAAAACTGCAGGCCTTTACACCACCATCACTTGTTTTCCCCAGAATACGTGTCCTTAGCAGGAGCATTAAGGCTAAAGCAGATTTTAAAGAGAAGTATATTCACCAGTTGCAGGCTCAAACACGGGCTCAGCGTTTTTCTCCTCCCTGGGTTTCACTCGTTTTCCACCCCAGAAATTCAGAGGCTCCGTGATAACCACGGTCCCCGTCGAGGCTCCGGGCATCGAGTCGAGGGTCGACTGGGCCATTTCCAGATACAAAGCGCCTACAGGAATACAGGGAAGGATGTTTCAAAGCTGGAAAACAGATGTGTAACAATGTGCAACTTAGGACAAGCGATCTAAACTGGTCGCTCCCTTTGCTTTGCGTGAAGCTAGCACGGACATTAAGCTAACTAAAGTTGCACAAGAAAAACAGCGCGTGCACACTTTAAATATGAAAACAACGAAGTAAAAGTAGCTTAAGTTTTACCGCTTATGCTCCCGCAGAAGGACTCTTCACGGTCTGTTTCACCACGCCTCCCTCATGCTACCACCCCTCATTTCTGCTGACTCACTCACTTCTGCTGAGTAGGAGCAATTGGATGGTTTTTATCACAAGGTGACTTATTAGTTATGTAAAGAATAAGAGAACCAGCAGCAGAATCAAAGACAGTATTGTTCTGTCCTCACTAGATGTGGGTTTGACTTAGATTATCCAGTTTGACAGATAGTGAGAAGAAGATTCTTTTTTACTTTGGTCTGCATCTCCGTCATGTTACTTTCTTTTGTGAAACTAAACCAAAACGGATCATTACCTTCTCATTCACTGAGCATACATAATGTATTAACTGAAACAGAGTTTTAATGACAACCAGCAACAACATAAATCTTAAAGTTGCCTAAATTAAATAACCTTCAGTGAACTAGCATTATTCCTCATAACAAGTTAACAAAGACATGCTAATATATAGTCGCTAGCACAAAAATAGATATACAAATGAGTAATAGCCACACAGCTGAAACAGTAACTCAATATACTCGCATTACACATGCATCACAAATCAAATAGTAAGGTTATGTAATGTGCGTGGGCACAGATTTCACCTCTACTGCGCACTTGTATCAAACTAGCTCGGCATAACAAGCTTCGCAAGTACCACTGTGGCCACAAGAGGGTGCCAAATCATACAAAACAAAAGCATATTAACACATTCAAGCTATAACAACACAAGCCCTAAATGGAAATCTATGGGAGAACCAGGCAGAAGCATTAACTTGGAGGGATTAAAAAGCTCTTTAAAACATTACGATCGGGGAAGCGAACAAACCTCATTTTAACCAGATTTGTATGTTGATTCTATACATACAGCTTTCATGTTCTAGAGATCATTTAGATAATGCTTGAAAATAACCACCCATGGGCACTTCAGTGCTCACCAGTGTTGTTCAGGTTACTTTGAAAAAGTAATTAGTTATAGTTTAGTTACAGTTACTTCTTCAAAAAAGTAACTGAGTTAGTAACTAAGTTACAATCTTATAAAAGTAACTAATTACCAGGAAAAGATAATATTGCATTACTTTTAAAAAATGTTTAATAACATACAATACATGAGTGAAAAGAGCTGAGTGGAGAAAAAATACTTTAAACTAATATGTTAAATAAGTTTACTATGGGAAGTCACTGAGCAAGCTTGGTCTGTAGAGTTAGAGCTTAGTCAGGTGACCCTGCACTAACTTTACGTGTTATAAAAACTTTCAAGGCCAAATTCAAAAGCAGAGAGGGCGTCAAGAGTATTGTATTGACTGTATTGACGTAATATAATAAAAAGATACCATGGGAGCTAGACTTTTTTATTATTGGATGTGAGGAGAAGGATTTATTTATCTGGATTTTTAACAGGGAGTCTGTGAAGAGTAGCTATGGGAGAAATATGATCTCTCTTTTCTGTTCCTGGTACGTGGAAAATGGTACTATTAATTGACATTTTAGTGATTCTATAACTGATGTTATTATTGTTGGTAATACTAATTAGCAGGTAGTATGAGAATTATGGTGGTGTACAACCACAAACTTTGACAGTGTATTTGATATTATATGCTATTAGGTGCTTTCTAAAATTGCAGATCATTCAATCATAATAATCTGCAATTCTTATGTGCTGCATCTTGAAGCAAACTGAGGCTACGTTCACAGGTCCACGGGTATTTTTGAAAACGGAGATTTTCCGTTTTCGTTTTAAAAAATAATCCCGTCCACACGTAAACGCAGAAATGAAGGAAAACGCTGCTAGGAACGTGCCAAAGCAACAGGTGGCGATATATTCCTAACCGTGTAGAAATGTTGGCCAATCAGAAGTCTAGAAGCCTCGGTAGGAAATAGTAAACAAAGATGGGGCATAGAAGCACAGCCCAGTCGTATGTGTGGAGGGACAATAACTGTTAGGGGTGCAACAATACTCGTATCGATATTGAACCGTTCGATACAGTGCTTTCGGTTCGGTACGCATGTGTATCGAACAATACAAAATTTTAAATTTATTTTATCAACTTTTCTTCTGACGATGCTGTCTGTGTTGAGAGCTCAGTGGATCTGCGTTCGACTACTCCGCCTAGGCTGCACTGTCGAGCGCAGATCCACTGAGCGCAGCACAAGCTAGCAAGACAGAAGCTAAGCTCGTTGCAACATGGCAAATTGAACCTCCCCCACCCTCATTCAGATCTGGCCTTTGGAACTATTTTGGTCTTCATGTGAAGTATGACCCTGAAGGTAAGCGCGTCATGGACAAAAGTAAAACAGTATGTCGGATGTGCCACACAATGCTCAATTACATGGGTGGGAACTACTGCGTTAGCGCAGTTTGCTAGTTAACGTGTTGACGCTGTCCAGCCCCATGCACGGGGTGATCCGCGGTAGCTCGTTAACGGAGATTTGCCGTGTTGTGGCGTTAATGTCATTTCAGATTAACGCTGACAGCACTAGTGGGAACACAATGAATATGACTGCACATTTACTCCGACATCATCCTAGTGCAAAGACAAGTGGAAGCAGACAAAAACAACAAGCAGGCATGCTACAAACTTTACCCGTGTCATTTCGACAGCCGTTAGCACATGATTCTCCTTATGGGGACCTGATATGTTTAATATGCTGCTGAGAATATAGCCCAGAAGAAGCTATAGTATAGCTTTTATTTTGGAAAGAGCCATTTCTCTGTAATAAACTCTCTTTTCCAAAGATGAGGGATTTCTCCATCAGATATTTATTTTTTTATTACTTTGTCGTTTCAGCAACATTAAATTTAAAAACTGTACTTTTGAGTTAAAATATATGTTTATAATTTTAATAAATGACAAATTTAAAAAGCATGAACATTTTTTGTATCGAAAAAATATCAAACCGTGACACCAAAGTATCGAACCAAACCGTGAATTTTGTGTATCGTTGCACCCCTAGTAACTGTGTGTGTATATGTAAGCATTTAAACATTGCAGAGAGTACAATTAACAGTAACAGTATTGTAGAAATTCATTTCACCGAAACAATAACGTGGCGCACAGTGTGACGTCAAAAAAGGCGCACACCTTTGGCGCTGCGTTTTCTCCGTTTTTCTCGTCCACACGTAAATGCAAAAACGGAGTTTTCGAAAATATCCACCCTGGCAGGCGTTTTTAAAAATCTCCGTTTTCAGTGACCGAAAACGCCGTTTACGTGTGGACGAAAGGTGCAAACGCATAGAAAAATCTGCGTTTTCAAAAATACCCGGGTACGTGTGGACGTAGCCTGAAGGTCCTGTGTGCTTACACTTCCTCCCAGAAGCATGCATGTTAGGTTAACTGGTGTGTCTGTGTATATGAATAATGGTCTTTCTGTATTACCTTTAGGATGGATGATGGCATGTCCAGGTCAGTCTGGCATTTTTAACATTTGTTTTAAACAGTCTTCTTAAGTCTATAAATAAGTGACACTTTCTCTGAAAACGAGTGTGATTTTATGATGTTGTGATTATGACAACAAGGTCCATATAGTTAAACAATAACCGCTTTACTGATAAGGCAGCAGCACCATGTTGTAGTTTAACTTCATCCTCTGGTCTGCTGTCCTTTGATCTTTCCAGTTGAGGCAGATGGCTGCTCTTCCCAAAACCTGGTTATGATGGAGGTCTCTTCCTGTTAAAAGGAAGCTCTTCGTCTCGCTCACAGAGGGATCGCTGATTGTTGGCATTTTCTGTCTAATATTGTAGTCTTTACTTTGCAATATAAACCACCTTGAGATGACTGTTGACGTGATTTCAGTATAGTACGGTGGCCCTGAGAGGCCAAACGAACTGCAACTTAAGAAAACACCAGCAATAAGAAAAACGCAGCAAAAGCACACAAAACACAACGGAAATAGGAAAAACGAAAACAGAAATGGGAAAAACGGAAACTGAAATAGGAAAAAGCAGATTTCCAAAAGCACAAGGGAAATGTTTCTGGGGAGACAATAACCAGACGGACCAGTTGCAGGAACCAAAATACACAATAGTGCCCAGCCGACTGTTCACAAAGCTCAGGGATCTGGGACTCAACAGCCGTCTGTGTGCATGGGTGTTGGACTTCCCCACTGGCAGAACTCAGGTGGTGAGGGTGGGTAGATGCGTCTCTAACAGCATCACCATCAACACAGGAGCACCACAGGGATGTGTCCTCTCGCCACTGCTCTACTCCCTCTACATTTCAGACTGTGTGGCCACCCATGGCTCCAACACCATTGTGAAGTTTGCTGACGACACAGTGGTGTTGGGTGCCATCTCCAACAACGATGAGGCGGCCTACATGGATGAAGTGAAGAATCTGGCATCATGGTGCCAGGACAACCACCTCCAACTGAACGTCAGCAAGACCAAGGAGCTGCTGGTGGACTTCAGAAGGAGTCAGCACAGAGACTACAAGCCCATTATCATTAATGGAGCTCCAGTGGAGAGGGTGCAGTCCTTCAAGTATCTTGGTGTCCACATCTCCTCAGACCTGACATGGTCTGGCCACATTCAGGTCCAGACCAAAAAGGCTAGGCAGCGCCTGTACCACCTACGACAACTGAGGAAGTTCAGGGTCTCTCCAAAGATCCTCAGGATTTTCTATACAGGCGCTGTGGAGAGCATCCTCACACAGAACATCACATCCTGGTTTGGGAACAGCTGTGTTAAGGACCAAAAATCTCTCCAGAGAGTGATCCGTACAGCAGAACGCTGCTGCAGGATTGCTCTCCCCTCGCTTCAGGACACCTACACCAGGAGATGCCGGACTAGAGCAGCGCAGATACTGAAGGACCCGTCCCATCCTGGCAACAAACTGTTCCAACTTCTGCAATCCGGTAGAAGGTTCCGCATCATCCGGGCAAGGACAGAGAGACTCAAGAGGAGCTTCTTCTGTTTTTCCCCATTTCTGTTTTCGTTTTTTCTATTTCCGTTGTGTTTTGTGTGCTTTTGCTGCGTTTTTCTTATTGCTGGTGTTTTCTTAAGTTGCAGTTCGTTTGGCCTCTCAGGGCCACCGTGGTATTGCATATTCTCACAGTTCAACTCACAAGCAACAAAGAAAAAGAATTTGCTTCTACAATTTTATTTTGATACAAAGGAGCAGCTGTCCAAACAACAGTACAAAGAAGTCTTCCTCTAATGCTGGTCCCAATGTTGCACGCTTGTGTGTTTCCTCAGAAAAGACCAACTTTTAAATCCAGGTATCCTTCACTTACTGATGTAATAATGAAGTACTAAAGTACTGAATACTTGGGGGGGAAAAAAGAGTGCTCGGCATCTATGCTTGTCTACATCATGTTCCACACACTCTGCATTAATTATGTGTCAGCCTAACACACTAAGAAGGGAGAAGTGAAGAGCTCTAGTCACAGTTCTGGCACAGCGGTGTAAAACTTCAAAAGAGGCTTTCGACGTCACCCATTTCCACCACTACAGTCTTCAGCTGGGAGTAGTACTCGATGGTCACCTGGCCGTTCTCTCTGCCAAAGCCTGCAGGGATCAGGAGAGAACTGGTTAATTTATTGAGCAAATGCAGCATTTACCTGGACCATGAAAAGCTCACAGCATCTTACCCGACATCTTGTATCCTCCAAATGGCACCTCTACAGGGCTGATGTTGTAATTGTTGATAAAGCAGGTCCCTGCCTCCAGGTTCTCAGCCACGCGATGGGCTCGAGAAATGTCCCTGTAGGAGGCGGAAAAGAACTGACTTTTATACAGAGAAAAGCAGTCAGTATGCAACTTGAAATTGCTACTGTGCAGTGAATTGGCCGCACTGTGAAGACCTTGAGCCACAGCCAACAGAACGCAATAAACTCATTATCTTAAAAGAGCAAGCCTTCAACTGTTGCACCACACTGCTGACTCGTGACAAACTGACCTGGTGAAGACCCCAGAGGCCAGTCCAAAGGTGGTGTTGTTGGCTCTCTGGATCACTTCTTCCTCTGTGTCAAAAGGCAAAACGGACATGACAGGGCCAAAAATCTCCTCCTTCACACAGGTCATGTCGTCTCTGCAGTTATCTGTGTCGAGAGACCTTGTGTGTTAAAAAACAAAGCTGAGTGTGCGTGTGCTGTACCACCATTAACCAAAGTGTCAGACATACCGAGTACGCATGGCGACATGAAATACCCCCCTTTCAGTTTGGGGTCACTGGGGACAAAGGGATCTCCTCCACAAAGCACTCTGGCTCCCTAGCAAAAAAATAAATAAATAAATAATTACAAGAGCAACGTTAAAGAACACCCACAGTAATACAGATTCTTTGTGCTTAACTGAGAAACCACAAACTATTAAAGCTAATTCACTCCCTCTAATGAAAAGCACCTCTTTCTTGGCCTGACTGACAAATCCCAGCACTTTCTCCAGCTGTGGTTTGCTGATCAGAGCTCCCATCCTGGTGCTCTCGAGCAAGGGGTCACCAACAGGGATGGCCTTGGTCCTCTTGACTACCTCCTCTAGGAACTGTGGCATGATCTCCCGCTGCACAAACACTCTGGTCCCATTGCAGCACACCTGCATATTTCAGCACAAAGTTAATACACCAAAACCTTCAAGAGTCTGTCTTTCACCAGGCTGCACAGTACACAAAAGTACAACGTACAGACTCACCTGTCCCTGTGTCAGGAAGTTCGCCATTAGTGCCCCCTTCACTGCATTCTCCAGTTCGCAGTCTTTGAAGATGATGAGAGGAGATTTCCCTCCAAGCTCCAGAGTCACCTGCTTCACACTCTTTGCAGACATTTCCATGACCTGAAAGTAAAGAGAGCAGCCATGGTCTGTGGGCTTGTATAACAAAGTCACCTTTAGCTTAAAATAAAGCAGCAGATCTTTAAGGCTGGTTAGGGTGACCCTCCAGCCTGCAGGAGATCTCCAGAGCAGAACAAGGGCTACTGTTGTCACCTCCAGGTCGGTGTACTGTGTGCTGGACGAAAGGTGCAAACGCATAGAAAAATCTGCGTTTTCAAAAATACCCGGGTACGTGTGGACGTAGCCTGAAGGTCCTGTGTGCTTACACTTCCTCCCAGAAGCATGCATGTTAGGTTAACTGGTGTGTCTGTGTATATGAATAATGGTCTTTCTGTATTACCTTTAGGATGGATGATGGCATGTCCAGGTCAGTCTGGCATTTTTAACATTTGTTTTAAACAGTCTTCTTAAGTCTATAAATAAGTGACACTTTCTCTGAAAACGAGTGTGATTTTATGATGTTGTGATTATGACAACAAGGTCCATATAGTTAAACAATAACCGCTTTACTGATAAGGCAGCAGCACCATGTTGTAGTTTAACTTCATCCTCTGGTCTGCTGTCCTTTGATCTTTCCAGTTGAGGCAGATGGCTGCTCTTCCCAAAACCTGGTTATGATGGAGGTCTCTTCCTGTTAAAAGGAAGCTCTTCGTCTCGCTCACAGAGGGATCGCTGATTGTTGGCATTTTCTGTCTAATATTGTAGTCTTTACTTTGCAATATAAACCACCTTGAGATGACTGTTGACGTGATTTCAGTATAGTACGGTGGCCCTGAGAGGCCAAACGAACTGCAACTTAAGAAAACACCAGCAATAAGAAAAACGCAGCAAAAGCACACAAAACACAACGGAAATAGGAAAAACGAAAACAGAAATGGGAAAAACGGAAACTGAAATAGGAAAAAGCAGATTTCCAAAAGCACAAGGGAAATGTTTCTGGGGAGACAATAACCAGACGGACCAGTTGCAGGAACCAAAATACACAATAGTGCCCAGCCGACTGTTCACAAAGCTCAGGGATCTGGGACTCAACAGCCGTCTGTGTGCATGGGTGTTGGACTTCCCCACTGGCAGAACTCAGGTGGTGAGGGTGGGTAGATGCGTCTCTAACAGCATCACCATCAACACAGGAGCACCACAGGGATGTGTCCTCTCGCCACTGCTCTACTCCCTCTACATTTCAGACTGTGTGGCCACCCATGGCTCCAACACCATTGTGAAGTTTGCTGACGACACAGTGGTGTTGGGTGCCATCTCCAACAACGATGAGGCGGCCTACATGGATGAAGTGAAGAATCTGGCATCATGGTGCCAGGACAACCACCTCCAACTGAACGTCAGCAAGACCAAGGAGCTGCTGGTGGACTTCAGAAGGAGTCAGCACAGAGACTACAAGCCCATTATCATTAATGGAGCTCCAGTGGAGAGGGTGCAGTCCTTCAAGTATCTTGGTGTCCACATCTCCTCAGACCTGACATGGTCTGGCCACATTCAGGTCCAGACCAAAAAGGCTAGGCAGCGCCTGTACCACCTACGACAACTGAGGAAGTTCAGGGTCTCTCCAAAGATCCTCAGGATTTTCTATACAGGCGCTGTGGAGAGCATCCTCACACAGAACATCACATCCTGGTTTGGGAACAGCTGTGTTAAGGACCAAAAATCTCTCCAGAGAGTGATCCGTACAGCAGAACGCTGCTGCAGGATTGCTCTCCCCTCGCTTCAGGACACCTACACCAGGAGATGCCGGACTAGAGCAGCGCAGATACTGAAGGACCCGTCCCATCCTGGCAACAAACTGTTCCAACTTCTGCAATCCGGTAGAAGGTTCCGCATCATCCGGGCAAGGACAGAGAGACTCAAGAGGAGCTTCTTCTGTTTTTCCCCATTTCTGTTTTCGTTTTTTCTATTTCCGTTGTGTTTTGTGTGCTTTTGCTGCGTTTTTCTTATTGCTGGTGTTTTCTTAAGTTGCAGTTCGTTTGGCCTCTCAGGGCCACCGTGGTATTGCATATTCTCACAGTTCAACTCACAAGCAACAAAGAAAAAGAATTTGCTTCTACAATTTTATTTTGATACAAAGGAGCAGCTGTCCAAACAACAGTACAAAGAAGTCTTCCTCTAATGCTGGTCCCAATGTTGCACGCTTGTGTGTTTCCTCAGAAAAGACCAACTTTTAAATCCAGGTATCCTTCACTTACTGATGTAATAATGAAGTACTAAAGTACTGAATACTTGGGGGGGAAAAAAGAGTGCTCGGCATCTATGCTTGTCTACATCATGTTCCACACACTCTGCATTAATTATGTGTCAGCCTAACACACTAAGAAGGGAGAAGTGAAGAGCTCTAGTCACAGTTCTGGCACAGCGGTGTAAAACTTCAAAAGAGGCTTTCGACGTCACCCATTTCCACCACTACAGTCTTCAGCTGGGAGTAGTACTCGATGGTCACCTGGCCGTTCTCTCTGCCAAAGCCTGCAGGGATCAGGAGAGAACTGGTTAATTTATTGAGCAAATGCAGCATTTACCTGGACCATGAAAAGCTCACAGCATCTTACCCGACATCTTGTATCCTCCAAATGGCACCTCTACAGGGCTGATGTTGTAATTGTTGATAAAGCAGGTCCCTGCCTCCAGGTTCTCAGCCACGCGATGGGCTCGAGAAATGTCCCTGTAGGAGGCGGAAAAGAACTGACTTTTATACAGAGAAAAGCAGTCAGTATGCAACTTGAAATTGCTACTGTGCAGTGAATTGGCCGCACTGTGAAGACCTTGAGCCACAGCCAACAGAACGCAATAAACTCATTATCTTAAAAGAGCAAGCCTTCAACTGTTGCACCACACTGCTGACTCGTGACAAACTGACCTGGTGAAGACCCCAGAGGCCAGTCCAAAGGTGGTGTTGTTGGCTCTCTGGATCACTTCTTCCTCTGTGTCAAAAGGCAAAACGGACATGACAGGGCCAAAAATCTCCTCCTTCACACAGGTCATGTCGTCTCTGCAGTTATCTGTGTCGAGAGACCTTGTGTGTTAAAAAACAAAGCTGAGTGTGCGTGTGCTGTACCACCATTAACCAAAGTGTCAGACATACCGAGTACGCATGGCGACATGAAATACCCCCCTTTCAGTTTGGGGTCACTGGGGACAAAGGGATCTCCTCCACAAAGCACTCTGGCTCCCTAGCAAAAAAATAAATAAATAAATAATTACAAGAGCAACGTTAAAGAACACCCACAGTAATACAGATTCTTTGTGCTTAACTGAGAAACCACAAACTATTAAAGCTAATTCACTCCCTCTAATGAAAAGCACCTCTTTCTTGGCCTGACTGACAAATCCCAGCACTTTCTCCAGCTGTGGTTTGCTGATCAGAGCTCCCATCCTGGTGCTCTCGAGCAAGGGGTCACCAACAGGGATGGCCTTGGTCCTCTTGACTACCTCCTCTAGGAACTGTGGCATGATCTCCCGCTGCACAAACACTCTGGTCCCATTGCAGCACACCTGCATATTTCAGCACAAAGTTAATACACCAAAACCTTCAAGAGTCTGTCTTTCACCAGGCTGCACAGTACACAAAAGTACAACGTACAGACTCACCTGTCCCTGTGTCAGGAAGTTCGCCATTAGTGCCCCCTTCACTGCATTCTCCAGTTCGCAGTCTTTGAAGATGATGAGAGGAGATTTCCCTCCAAGCTCCAGAGTCACCTGCTTCACACTCTTTGCAGACATTTCCATGACCTGAAAGTAAAGAGAGCAGCCATGGTCTGTGGGCTTGTATAACAAAGTCACCTTTAGCTTAAAATAAAGCAGCAGATCTTTAAGGCTGGTTAGGGTGACCCTCCAGCCTGCAGGAGATCTCCAGAGCAGAACAAGGGCTACTGTTGTCACCTCCAGGTCGGTGTACTCTGAGTCTGTCCAATTCATACAACATCCTGAAAGATGAAAAGTGAAGCCAATGCAGAAGTGGTGGAACTCTGGTGGTCACTTAAGGATGACGACTCATTTAGATTTCTGCAGAAAATCTTTGTAGAGCCTGCGGCATTAATGCTTGTGTGTGGTACATTATGTGTTAACTACAGTGTGTTTGCATCCTGGTGTTTTATATGCAGTACCAGTTGACTGAAACAAAACACTGGGACTCTTTTATCCTCCTGGGTCCCCACTCTCTCTCTGCAGTCAGTTTTCTTTTTAGGGGCAAACATATTTGTAACTGACATTGTTTCACTTGTTTGTACGTTCCGTCATGTCAGTTCCTATAACTTCAGTTCTCGTTCCAGGCTGAAATTTGATGCTATGATTTTTTCTTTCTTATACTGAGATGATGACTGTTACTCTCTCATTGACAAGTTTAAAAAATAGTAACTTGAAATGCACATGAGGAATTAACAGTTGTTGAACAGGCCAATCACAATAGCGGTATAGCTAGTAAAGCAGTATAGCAAGGTAGTATAGCAAGATAACTCATGACACCAATTGTATGCATGCATGTGGAATCTTATCACAACTGGGCCTCAAGTTTTATTGCACCTTCACAGAAGGTTCATTGTAGACTTGAAGATCTGCAGACATCCTACTCTTAAGGAGGTGACGGCCAAGCAGAAAACAAGGTCATAATTCTTTCCGTGAGGGAGTGGGTTTAAGGATGGGGCTGATGGTATAGCCCCCCCCGTGAGATGAGCTGGACTGAAGGAATAGAGATGTATGATATGCTATGGAATGTTCTTTGTTTAAGAGTGTCTGTGATGGGGTATATAACATTTAAGGGCAGCGGCCACAATTCAGAAATCACCCTAGTGCTTGACTGGAGTGGTGCTCTTCATATTAAAATATGTTATTAAACTCACTTCAAATAATGCTCATCGAGGTGTTTGCAGGTTATTGTTAAAATTTCCATAACACTACATTTCTAGGGAGGTGCAGATCAGGTCGCACTGTAGGATTTTTAGAGGGGTTTGTGGTTCCAACATAGCTACGGTGTAGATTTCCCCACAGGAGTATAAATACCCAATAAGTGAGTCCAAAAGGGAGCCATCCTAAATTCCCATGTTTAAATGTCCAAGTCCACAGCACTAAATTTAGTTTACATCATGGTTGAGAAACATACATAAATGAATGAAATAAAATACTACTACTTCTTCTTCTTCTTCTTCTTCTTATTATTATTATCATTATTATGACGACGACTACTACTACTACTACTACTGACTTCTATGGACAGTTTCCGTTTTAGTATATTGCTAACTTAGCATTCTACCTGCTTATCCAAATATGGCAACTTCTGTCTTCTGTCAAAACAAAAAACATCATAGCAGCAGACAATATGCTAATGCTTAACGTGGAGACATCACAGTGCCTATGTGCATCTATCATACTCTCTATGTTCTAAGCTAAAATATTCTATATTAGTAAACAGATCACATTCCTTTATTAAACGGGTTAAAAAAAAATTACTTTGAAGGTCATCAGTGTATCTGGGCAGCCCAGTTACAGTCCATGTGTGGGAAACAATGCTGTACTGGTCTGTGTACCTTTTTGCCTGTAGGAACACTCCCCGTGAAAGAGACTTTAGCAACTTTTGGATGATGGCAGAGCAAGCTGCCGGTCTCTGCTCCACCTTGGACCACACAGAAAAGCCCGTCAGGTACCCCAGCCTCTTTGTAGATCTCAGCCAGGATGACGGCAGTCAGCGGAGCCATTGGAGAGGGTTTAAATACCATGGCATTACCTGAAAACCCAACCAAATTTAAATCCTGCAAAGCTATCTTTGTGAATGGTCACATGAGACAAGACAAACAGACAGAAACAAGCTGTACAACAGGTGGATTGATAGGACTGGTGTTCATCAGTGATGTGACAGAGGCTCTGTGGCTCTGCTACATTATTTTTAGCAGGCTCTTCCCATTTTAAACTGCCAATCTTTTGCTTTTGTCTCTCTCACTCTTGTTTTTCTCCACTCTTTTCTTGCCTTTCACACTCGCAGCAAGTTGAAGCTGATGGCTCTTCTTGTAAACAGACCCTCACCAATTACTGCTCACTGAGGATGTCCTACTGTTTTTTTTTGTTTGTTTTTCAAATATGATATAAACCTGTTCTCTGTTAAGCTTTGTCTGTGTGTGTCTGTAAAACAGACACACAGACAAAGAGGGACATTTGTTGTTTTGTCTCTGTGCCCCCCCCCCCCCATCTATGAAAAAGTATGTCTTCTCTAGCCTGTCTTGTTTCAGTCCCCTGCTCTCCTATATGTCGCAATCCTCTGTTGTACAGATTACTGACAGCAGATGATATACATGCTGTTATAAAACTCACCACATGCTAGAGCAGGAGCAGACTTCCATGATGCAATCTGGAAAGGGTAGTTCCATGCACCGATTCCCACACACACACCGAGTGGCTCCCGTCTAGTGTAAGCAAATGCTCCCCCAGGGAGCTGGATGTGCTGGCCTGCACCAAAATGACAGCACAAGGTTAAAAACAATACCAAATGGAGGTTTTTGCAACTTTTGACAAACACAGAAGCATTGGTGCACCCACCCGCAAGTGTACCAGCCAGGCCGGCATAGTACTCAATGCTCTGCCAGGCAATGTCAATATCCACCAGAGCCTCAGTGATGGATTTCCCATTGTTGATCACTTCCAGCTTTGCAATTTTTTCCCTCCTTTCCTATTTTTTTAACATGCATAAAGGGGGAAAAAAAAAGCATGGAACTATTTTAATTGACACTCATCAGTAATTTTGTGGAACAAGATGTCTTGTTTTAAGATTATGCAATGACAGAGAGACAATAGAGACACACAAAAGGTTAAATTGGTTCAAATGTAGGCCAGCAGTGGAGGGAGGGGTGCATTTTAATGAATAACTAATGTCTTATTGCAGGCTTCCAACAGTCAACTCCAATTTATATTGCGCAAACACTGAACTAGACAGTTTCCTGGACTGCTGGTGGTTATTACACAACAGCTTGACCGTCTCACCCTGATAATGCGAGCAGCCTCTAACATCACCCGAGCCCTCTCCATGCCTGCCATCTTGCTCCACTTCTGGTAGGCGGCGTAGGCACTCTGTATGGCTTCGTCCACCTCCTCAGCCCCACAGGGCACCATCTGACACAGGACCCGGCCTGCAGAGACCAGAAGAACACCAGGTTACAGAGCTCTACACCATGCATTTTTCTATGCGCCAAATCTCTTTTCCATTTCTAACAATTGTCATTTTTAACTTGAATCAGTAAAAACACCCTCACTAACAGTAGTGCTCTTCTTTCAAATAATTCCAGAAAAACTGCAGGCCTTTACACCACCATCACTTCTTTTCCCCAGAATACGTGTCCTTACAGGAGCATTAAGGCTAAAGCAGATTTTAAAGAGCAGTATATTCACCAGTTGCAGGCTCAAACACGGGCTCAGCGTTTTTCTCCTCCCTGGGTTTCACTCGTTTTCCACCCCAGAAGTTCAGAGGCTCCGTGACAACCACGGTCCCCGTCGAGGCTCCGGGCATCGTGTCGAGGGTTGACTGGGCCATTTCCAGATACAAAGTGCCTGCTGGGAATTATGTAGCAAAGTTATAAAACAGATGTGCAACTTAGGACAAGTGATTTAAACCGGGTCGCTCCCTTTGCTAACGTGAAGCTAGCTCCGACATTAAGTTAGCTAAACTTGCACAAGAAAGGCAGAGCGTGCAGATTTTAAATATGATAGCAAACAAGTAAAAGTAGCTGAAGTACTACCGCTTATGCTCCCGCAGAAGGACTGGAAATGAAGGCAAACGCTAGCATTTCACAGCCAGTTTAGCGGCCAGAAGACCACGCCTCCTTCATGCTACCACCCCGCAGTGTGACGGGTGCAAAGAATATAATAACTAGCACATTATAAAAGAGAGATTTGTGTTAATCAGAGCCCAAGTAAACTTAGAGGGATTAAAGAGCTTTATATGAAAGTACTATTCAGACTAGTTTTAAGTGTTTACCCGGAATACTTTGAGAATTTCATTACTTTATTTTTGTTAGCAAATTTATGAAAGGAGCAAGAACTGATGTTTGATGTTTTTGCCGTTGCTTTAATTTCTGGCCAGATTGTGGCATCTTGCTTGTTTCATACAACCATGAAATGTATCCACAGCCTGTGTGGAGTTCACCTGTGCTAAACTGAATGCACTGATAATTTAATAAGGTGGACACCTGCTTATGTAATATCCCAGAGATCACTTTTCGGGACCTCAGATTGTATGCAAAACATGGCCGTGGCTTCTGATTGGTGCTTTAAACTTGCACGTTTTCTTAAAGCCAGCAGGAAGTGACTCCTGGAGATGCATAAAGAAGCCAGTTACTGCATATAGAAGTCGATGGGGGGGGGGACCATCATCCTACTCAATGTACAACTTCAGTAAACACTTTTCTTGAAAATTAAAATTACTTGACAATAGCTGGTAAGATTTTAGATGGGAAGGATAGTTTTTGTGCCACATCCCACAATTTTTAGTTTCAACTTTTAATCACTGACATTTAAAAAAAAAAGATCTGGTCTTAATTTAGTTCAGCAGCATCGGCATACTCTTGTTTGTTTTCTCTTAAAAATATCTTGTTCACTCAAATGAGTTTCACTCCATAGCTTCCCTTTAAATTAGATGACAGTACAAAGAGACAAAAAAAACAACAAAAAAAAAGATATGCCTGAAATATAATCATAAAACTTTATTAATATGCATGACACAACAGTACACAATGACATACAATAATACTGAAACTGGATCAGATGTTACTGTGTCAATCGTTAATTTAAAATCTCCAAACACTCCATGAATTGTGCTAAATGCACAGCTGACATTTGTAACCTTTGATAATCAACAGAATGAACTATAATTTTCCTATAATTCTAACCAAAACAGATGTAATGTTTAATGTTAAATAAACAACAAAATGAATAAGAAATCAAACAGAAAGTAGTGGTACTGTAGCTGCAACAGGTAAGACTTTTAACCTCAGCAGGAGCAGTTCTGTCTGTGCGCTGGTGGGGGCGCTATGACTGCAGGCAGCAGTGCAGGAACATCTGGGCTGCTGATTACGAAAACTTAGCTGCTTGTGGAGGAGGTCCTAAAAAGCCTCCGGCCTGTTTGGTTGCAGCTCTGGAGGGTGCAAGACCGAGCATCTTCTGAATGTTCTACAGGAAAAAACAAAAAACAAAAAAACAGCAGAAACTCTAAAACAAATACCCAAACCAGCACAGAATATACATTTGATAACACTTAGTATGCACGATATTAACCCTGATATATTGCTGTATATTATTCTACACATACAGTTTCCTGCTAACACCACTAACCAATGGAACAGTTGGATGTGTATTTAACAAACAATACAGAATTTGTCCTAAGGGTGGCAGTAGAGAACACAGCATGTTACTTAAATTAACTCAACTGCCTTGGTCTCCCTGTGGAAACCAGATAATATCCTCTGGAGGTGTTTATGCTGAATCTGAGTAACAGTAAGCTATTTAGTCCTTGTACAGCTGCAGTGAGAGCTCTGTCCATATTGCCATCAATAAGTCAGACTTGTTCCTGGTGAGTATGTCCACTGATATACAGTAAAAGTATAGACTTACCTGTCTGATGGACATGGTGCAGAGGATATAGAGGAAAATAAAGGAGCAGTCGGTGTAATCCTCGCCCAGCAGGTTGCGGTGTGACAGTCCCTGGATATACGACAGTGGCACAAATGGCAATTTGGCCACAACTCTTCCATCGAAACTGAACGTAACATAAAAAGCCAAAAAGGGAACTTGTTTAAAACAGTGGACTGGACAAGTTACAAGTTACTTTCTTATATTTTGCCTGATGCGTTTTTGTTTTTTTTATGAAAAGAGAAAGCTTTTTAACAAAATGTGAAACAGTATTTTACCCTGCAGTAACTTACATGGAGTTGAACATGCCCATGAGAGCTGTGAAGCAGAAACCAATGGCGAACATGGATTTCATCCGCACCTACAAAACAAACACTCAGGATTTAAAACACATACATTTAACTATAAACACTTAAATTAAAATATATAAGGTTTGACTGGAATGATCAGAGGGCAAAATTTTGACCCGCCTCTCAACTGATTTAAGGGTCTGTTACTTACTAAATTTAAAAAAAAATAAAATAAAAAAAATAAAAATGCTACAGTTGTTGAAATGAAAACAAAATGGTCATTCTGAAGGGGTCATGTGGGAACTTTTTTTCAGATTCAGTTAGTTGTAAATGGAATGACCTCACTAAACTACAATTTAACTAAGATAACTAGACAACTGCAGTATCAAACATTAAGCCCGGGCTGCATATTAACTGGAAACAAAACACCTCTCACCATAGACAGGTCTCTGTTGTTGTTCTTCAGCTTCTCCTCTTGCCTTTCTGCAACACAATCATACACAAAACACTGTTATCCAGAGGAGAAGGGCTGATCATAAAAGTAGTCCACTGAGGTCTTTCTGTTATAACACAGAACACCGGTTTGTTTAGAGGGTTCTTACCAATCTTCTTCTTTTGTTGGCGTCCAGCAGATTCAGTTATGGTTTCCTTTTTCTTCTCAACTAGTATCAGAGAGGACAAAATTAATCTTTTAACAATCTGAAGAAAAATAGCAAGTTAACAAGACAACACTTGAGTCACTTACGTTTTTTGCTTTGCTTTTCCACTTCAGCCTTTAGCCTCTTGTACTTTTCAGTCCGATACACTAAAACCCAGGTAATCCCTGAGGAGAAAATACGATTGCTTAAATGAAGAAAAACCCAAAAAACATTGAAAACTGCCACTGAAGTTTCCAACAGTTCACACTGATCACATATGTGAAATTTTTGCACATTTCTGAAACCTTTTCCTGAATCAGAAGAAATTTCTGCAACCACAGTATCCAATAAGCTTTGCATCCTCTTCTGTCACACCCACCCTCTGCATTCCTCCTTCACTCTATCCATGGACTTCCTCTACGGTCCACACAGCTCACTGATGATCAGTTCTCTTCTTAGACCAGCTTTACCAACTCTTTCCCATAGATTAATGGCATGTCTCATCAACTCTATCTCTCTGCAGTTATTACAGCTCTCCACATCACTCTTGTTGTTGAAAACTGGTAGAGTACACGTCTTCTCTAATCCTCAGGCATCCTCTCACTTTCTAAGATTGTGTTAAACAATGTACTTAAAAAGTCCACTGCCCTCTCTCCCTTCTAGACATCTCCATACTGCCACAGGTATGTCTTCTGGACTAGCCATCTTTAAATTCTTTATTCTCTTCATCACTCACTCTAATATGCTGACAAAATACAACAAAAAGACTTCTACCTCTACGTCTACTCTGGAATGTAAATCATACACAAATGTGGTTAAATAATGTCTTACTTCCGTATCTAAACTAAACATTAAAAATTAAATTGTAACAAATGATTTTTTTAAATTTATTCTTTTCAAATTGTTGATGTAGATCAATGACTGTAGAAAACAGGGTTAGTCTGACTGTTTTCTACAGTCATTGATGTAGATAGCGAGGAAGTCAATATTCTCCCCGAGGAAAGCGTGTCAAACGTAAGTCAAGGCTTTTATTGCGAAATTTTAACCGGAAGACACAAACGTTAAGCTGTAATCAGTCATTAACAAAGTACAGGTCAACAAAAGCAACAAAATTGCGAATTAATGAATATTAATAACACTGAAGACGTTTCCCTACCATATAATCCAGAGTAATGTAATATTCTGAGCTATAACTGTTTTCTGGAGCACGGTAAAACGCCTGCCTCGACCTGTCAGACGGATTTGGCTCACCTTCGGCTAACAACGCTGTACAAATGGAGATGAAGACGATCAAAATGGTGTCTGCGAACATGGTACTCATGGTGTCAAAGTCCCGTTTTCCCGGCCGTAGAAAGGAAAAGTATTTACTTTATATCAAAAGATAAACCCTGACCGCCTTCCGCTGAGCTGAGTTTCAGCTTCATACAGCCCTGTCAGCGTTACTGCAGAGGTCAGACCATGAAAAAGCACTTCCGGTTCATCCGACCGAGCCAAAAAAAAAAAATTCAAAATGCATATACATACACAAAAATATGTAACAATGCAGAGAGATTTTTCTTAACCATTTTACAAATAGTGGACACTTCAGGACATTCCCATACCACGTGGTCAAAATTGTACTTGAGGGGCAGTCTTGGAGTTTTTTCTATAAAGATGCCCTTCCGTGTTGCCATATTTTTTCATAATTGTCCAAATTTCTTTATACTTACCTAAAATACTAAATTCCAATTTCCTCCATCTTGTAGCCAACTTTTTGATTTTTTGCATCTAAATCATGTTTGCTAATACCACACTACCCAAAAGTTTAAAAACTGTTCATCCATCCATTTTCTACACCCTGGTAAGATTGCCAATCAATCACAGGACAAACACAAAAAGAGAAACAATCACTCACATTCTCACCTACAGTCAGTTTTGAATCACTAATTAATCTAGCCAACGTGCATGGTTTTAAAACAGGAATTTCAACTCATTGTTATAATGGGTCACAAGCTCACTTTGATCTTAAGAGGGCCAGACCAGTGAAACTCCCCTTTCTGTCAGTGAAAATAAGTTTAAATAAACATTTAATATCTTAATACTAAACAAGAACTATCTTAATATGAGAAAAAGAAGAGTAATTGCAACAGTGCAACTTAGTTTTTCCACATGCTAAAGAAATGCTGCTCTCATTAATGGAAGAAAGACTATTTTGGCTTAAATTGCCAGAAATAAAAGTATGAAATTACAGAAAAACAATCCTGGTAGCTCATCATCTAAAAAAGAAAGTCTCTGTTAATTCACAGAAAATGTCCCTTTTTTGCAGACCCAGTGTAAAAACATATGTTTCTATAGTCCAGTGGTTCCCAAACTTTTTTTTGCTGGGCCCCCCTTTGTTTACAAGAAAAATGTTCGCGCGCACGCACACGCACAAACACATCCTCCAACCACACACACCCATATTTTGCTCCATAGAGATTGACAGACCACGTGACTTTCGCGCATTGCATGCCGGAAACCCGTGGCAAAACAATCAAAGTACCGCATCAAATGCAAGCATTTGCAGCACCACAAAACGTTCATTCGCCGGTTTCAGTACCTTCTTGCTTTTTCTTTGCCCCCCAAAAGAGGAATGTACAAAACTAAAGAGAACAATGCCGGACCGTACAAAGACAGACTCGACGAAAAGGCAAAGAAAAGGTACGAGGAAAAAATCAAAGGAGTGAAAGGGTCAGACCCTTAGGAGCACACAGAGTGGACAAAAGACGTTAGCGTGCTGCCCAACTTTCACCACGCTCAGATTTATAATTATACGGTTCTTGGAGTGAGTGCATACACTCATGAAGCTTTTAGTAACTTCAGGTCACTGCAACAAGCCCAGGTACAGTTTACCGACGGATGGGTACAGGACCTTGAAATGCACCGTGTAGAACGAAAGACCATCATACGTATCGTAAGTTTACCAGTCTCACAAATCGTCTTCATAAATACACATTCGTTAACCGTTTATTAATATAACCTTTGAGCTCAACGGTAATTAATTAGTAGTGGAAATAATTTCTGGTACGCATTACAGAAATGTAGCAGTGACAATAATATTGTATGTTGTAATCGTACTGGGCAATTAGTGATACAAAAAACTGTTTTATCCTGTGAATAAAAGTATACGTTTTTGTCAATGTACCGTGGTAATAACTGAAGCGAAACGCAATATTCTGTCAGTACAATTCACTATTTATGCACAATAAATAAAGGAGCATAGCGCGACAATTTCTGTTCAGCGCCAGACTTGCTTGTAACCTATATCACCAATTATGTTATGAAAAATGACGTATTAACTACTACAAAACACTTACCTTTGTGGAAATGCTTGGAGCAGACTAACATGTGAGCTGGAGTGTTCTGAGACATTATATTTGGTCTTTGAATGGCTGCAATCCAGGCCATCGGTCGGCTCTTTTTTACTTCGGAAACATGGCTTGAACAATTTCTCTTCAACGACGTAATCCGATAACAACCGATCTCTTTACCCGTCGGCTTCCCGTGGCTGTCATGCGACCGGCTATTGCAGTTAATAATACAACAGCTTCTTGCCATTTTTTGTTTCTTTTTATCGCTGTCTAACTGATTTCAATTGAAAGCCTGCTTGCGCTAGTACCTCTTGCCACGGATACCCACAATCCTTTGCGGTTTTACCCCTCAATGACGTCACATTTTCAATCTCTATTGCGGTTTATTTCACACGTCAAACATTTAGTAAAAAATTAAGCAAATACAAGTAATCTGCAATAAATTACAGGTAGTAATAAAATAAACTACTAACTCTTTCACGCTACGTCCACACCTACAAGGGGATTTTTGGAAACGCAGCTGTTTCGTCCACACGTAAACGGCATTTCGAATCACCGAAAACGGAGATTTTTTAAAACTCCTTTTTGCGTTTAGGCGTGGACGAGGAATACAGAGTTCATCAAGGTATGTGCCTTTTTTCACGCTGTGCACCACGTTATTGTTTACATGAGATGAATTGCAGAATGGCAATACTGTTAATCTGAATGTCTGCAGGTTTTACAAGCTTACATATACACACGCAGTTACTGTCCTTCTATTTAGAAAGGCAGAGGCATCACGGTGTGATTATTTTACATGTAGTTGTTCTTTCCTGTGTAATAATATTCAACATTGCTATCAATACATTTTTCAAAAAATGCCTCTCTGTGCAAAATGGGTTCAAAAACATAAACAACTGTAGGATACTGTTTGTCCATGATTTGGAGAGCCCAGCGCTGCTCCCGACACAGGGAAAACCAATTCTGCAGGGGAGACCTACCTCAGCACTTGTGCAGGTGAAGCCAAAGGGAAGATATGCTTCACCATATTTTCTAGTCTTTGGCTTGGAATGAAGTTGGTTTGGAAACATATTCAGCGATGCTTCATTTCCTGCTTTGCGTTTCTGTGGCCGCCCCATGCTAGCAATGTCCAAGCGTTTCTTTTATCTTTCATGCCGCGCCCCCCCTGCAATGGCTCTGCGCCCCCCCTAAGGGGGCGGGCCCCACACTTTGGGAAGGTCTGCTATAGTCAATGGTAAAAGTTGAACCTTTCTGTTATTTAATTCTTTATCTATTACTTTGGTGTACTATGTATACCAAGGGGGAGTTCCTTATCAGTAGGAAAAGCTGCAAAACTTATTAACATTCATTTAAATGTCCAAAAATTAATTACTTCCTTCACATTTTCTAAAGACATCCATCCAGTGGGCCAGATTTGAGTCTTTACTAGGCCAATTCTGGCCCCAGGGCCTTATGTTTGACATCCCTATTTTAAAGTGTGGAAGGATGCTTCTTCATGGGAAGAAGATGGATCGTTTGAAGTAAAACACAGGAACTTCTTGCTGTGAGACAAGAGAACTAACCACCATACACCACGCTACACTTTAAACAGTTTATGTTCCATCAAAATTATTGTGGATTTTTTTTTTTTGTGCTGATTAATCCACGTGTTTAAGGCTTAGAGTACTAGTCAGCTTACTGACATCTGTTTAACTCAAATAAAAACAGTCATTGTTTTTAATAATGCTAAAGTGCTGCACAAGTAAAATTTATAAAAGAAAAGAGAAAAAAAGGAACCCGCAACTACCTGTCAGCGATTTCATCAGCAGCATCCTCATCTTCGATTTGTTGCCCTTTAACGTCATCATCACCATCAACTTCACCGTCGCCTACACCATCATCAAATGGGAGGAGCGCGCACTCCCCCGGCGTAGAGGTACGGAGCGCGCTGCAGATGAAACATGGCAGGAGACAGCGAGACAAAGCCAGGTGACCAAGCCGAAAATGACTCAAATATTCGGCAGCCGTTCCTCATCGGTGTGGCCGGAGGGACAGCCAGCGGGAAGGTTGGCTTTTATATTATAAAGCCTTTCTTTCTTTTCTCTTTGGATTATTTCTTGGAGGCGTTTGATTTTTTTTTAAATATCTGTTGTGTTAGATTATGCGTTTGGGATGAAGAGGGCAGGACTAAGAAATGAAACGTATTCTTCCTCGGAAAAAAAAGAAGTTTAGTTTAAAATCATTACTTAGTTACTCGGCCTGGTTGTTGTGTTGATCAGTAGTGAAAGTTACGCAGGCCGCAGTACTGCATGTCAAATCAGAAAACGTGCACTGTCAACACTACTGTCATTTCCCCCCCCCTTGAAACCAGATTGACGTTCAGATTTCAAACTTCCGTGAAGGACTCCCGTATTTTGTCTTTCATGCTTTTTTTAATCTGAGGGGATGTAAAGAGTGGCGAAGATCAGGAAAAAGAGAAAAAGGAGGAGTGAGGTTTGTCATAATTAGCATCAGCTGCGCAGGGTGCGCTGGCTGCGAGGAGTGTAAAATGCATTTGCAGACAAAGAAAGCTGAAAAAACTCTGACTGTTAACGCACAGTGCTGTCTGCAGCAAATGGATGCATGATTATCACTATTGGTGGTGGCAGCTTTGATGTTATTCTTTTTATTGCGCTTTCTAAAGGATTTGCTGATGTCACACAATGTATCCGCTGTTTCAGACTCGCTTGATGTTAACTTTATCTAATTTCACTGACCTGCTTGACACTGGCAATGTAGACGCCTTTGGTGCCACGACAGACTAAATATGTGCTTTGGCATTCTGTATTGTGCAGCATTTTATAGATTCCCAGTAGTTTCCAGTATTCTGTCTTGGATGATCAGAATATGCTGCACTATGGTCACATTTTGTTGCAAAGTGGATAATCACAATAAGCACAATCTGTAGGATGAACCAGGGCTCCAGTTTATGACAGGATTGCACAGCATTTTTATACTAAATCTGAGAAAATGTCCCATATTTTGATTGGCTCAAGTTTACATAAGTCAATACGTCTAACAAGAAATACGGTGCAGATCCATGAAATAACCTGAACTGATACGTAACAGTTTTAACAGTTGTTCAGGATAAAAAGTCATTCACGGGAGCACAAAAAACTATCATATAAGAACATAAAACAAGCTTCCAAAGTTGGGAAAATTGCATTCAAATAAAATAAAGTACATTTGTCCTTTTTATTTAATCTTCAACATGTATTTGAAGATTGGTGCTATGAGGCCCTGTTTTGGAGCATTTCTCAGTATTAGCAACATGTTTTGCATTTTTGTCATACAGTCATAGTTTTTGACCTACATTTAATTAGTTGGGATTTGTTTTTGCCTTGTATTTATATTAATCCAAGACTGGCATATCTCTTGACATTATTTATATGGGTGACGGTATGCTGACTTCAGGTGAAGGTGGTTGTGGTTCAACAGGCAGTTGTTTGTGGCTTCAACTTCCTGGTGTTATGCCTCTATTTTCCCACAGGAGTAACTGCTCACAGAACCACCTGTTCTCCCAGACATGTTATCTGAACAGGGAGTAAACTGCAGTTATTTGTTATGAGTGTGTGTCTGAAATGGCGTCAATGATTTCCAGTAATGGACTATGCTGTGTTTTTTACATCGTTAGGATGTAAAGTGTAAGTAAATGTTGGTCTCAGTGCAAAAATATCAGGCCGTGTTAAATCGTGTAACGAGGATCACTTGTTTCTGATTCTTTGTGTTCAGTCGTCGGTGTGCAGTAAGATCATGGAGCTGCTGGGCCAGAACGAGATCGACCACCACCAGCGGCAAGTGGCCATCCTCAGCCAGGACTGCTTCTACAGGGCCCTGACCCCGGAGCAGAAGGCTAAGGCGCTCAAGGGCCAGTTCAACTTTGACCACCCAGGTACATCGCCTCTGCATTTGTGAGTCATGCTGAGTCACTGGGCCAGAGGGGGCTTGAGCGTTGAAATGTAAGCATTGTTTGTTCATTCATGCCAAATGTGACTTTTGGTTTTAACTACCTTGTGCTCTTTCCTTCTCTATAGATGCATTTGACAATGACCTCATAATCGCAACCCTGTGGGACATCAAGGAGGGAAAAACGGTCCACATTCCTGTTTATGACTTTGTTTCCCATTCCAGGTGACTAACTGTTCATACAGGCACAACATTAAAGGGGGTTTCAGCAGGTTTCAGCTTACACAAAGAGATCTCTGATGCAGCATCAATGGAAGCATCATAATACATAAGACATGCATTATGTCTACTGTGGTGGGTTAATTAGGGCAAATTGATTTTCATGTCATAGTGAAATGAATGGAAGCCCATAACTGCCTGGAAGGTGGGAAAATCTGAGTGCGCTTTGTAGTAAAAGTGTTAAAATGTGAAGCAGTACATGAAAAGTTAATTATTTATTGTTTTAAATTTGAGATTTCATTTTTGTTAAATTTATTTAAAATAAAGAAAAAAATTCATTTGCAGCAAGACATAATTTCTTGGTTCAGTACATTCTTGGGGTGCTGCACCTTTAATAGAATTCAAGACCTTTTTTCAGAATAACTCACAAGCTTTTTAATCTCTCTAATCGCCATTCTTATCATTTTTCACTGCAGTGGATGCTGTTTAACCTTCTTTCTGTTTTAATATATGTCAGGAAAGAAGAGACCATGACATTGTACCCTGCTGATGTGGTGCTGTTTGAGGGCATCTTGATGTTCTACTCTCAGGAGATTCGAGACTTTTTCCACATGAAGCTGTTCGTGGATACGGATGCAGACACTCGTCTGTCACGGAGAGGTGACGCATGGCGAGACAAATCTGTTATGTTTATAAGCACGGGGGCGGGGGGATGAATGTAACGGTTCATTGAATTAGTTGTTTTTAAAATGAGGTCCTGTGGTGCAGGGGTGCTGCAAAGAAGGGCTCTTGAAAATTAAAGCTAGTTTGGCATCTTAGGAAACAAGCTTTTCTGTTTTCCTGTTAAAATTGCTACCATACAGCAGGTTCTTGGCTTAACCTCCAAACTAGAAGCTGGGATAACACAGTGGGTCTGCTTATAGGTAACTAAACTGCCTACCAATAGATCAACTCAGTAATTAACTCATTATTTTTTCTTTTTTTTAATAGAAAAAAGGAAGAAAGCATACAAAAGTGTTAAAATACTTTATGCAATTTAAACGTTTTATCCATTGTCTCGTTTTCCTTCAGTGCTCCGTGACATCAGTGAACGTGGTCGGGATTTGGAAAGCGTTCTAGCCCAGTACATCACCTTTGTCAAGCCTGCTTTTGAAGAGTTTTGTCTGCCGGTGAGTCCATATTCTGTTAGTACATTTGCACATTGTCCCTGAGCATGGAGTCAAAGATAAAATGTTTGCTCTTTTTTCTTTTCTTTTTTTTTTTGACTTTGTTTAGACAAAGAAATATGCTGATGTGATAATACCGAGAGGAGTTGACAACATTGGTAAGTAGTTTTTTGGTTGTTCTGGGGGGGGGGGGGGGGTGTTCTGCCTGGGAAGTGCATCATAAAGACTACATTACAGATTATTTAGAAAAACAAATCTAGTGGAAGCAAATTTTGGAGACTCAACAGTGTTTATCAGCAAGGACGCAGCTGTGTTTATCTCCTTGCTGGGAATTGTGGTCTTCATACTCAGGAAGCAAGGTGAGGACAAAACAGCTTTGTCTAGTTTTAGGAAAGCTGTAAAAGAAAACTGCACTGCTCTCTGAAGATTTTGTCATGACACACCTGCTCTGACCATTTCCCCTTGATTGCTTCTTGGTCAGGTTTTATATGTATATGTGCTGCTGTGGCTTTTTAATTGTAAAAATGTTTCTTGCCATAAATCTGCTACAACACTTCATAGTTTTTATAGAAAATGGCTTAGTGATTTGGCAAAGACATGCATATAAAAGGCTTTGGTTTAATTGTGATTTTTAGATAATGAGACTTCTTTCCAGATGATCAGTAATCTAATTTTCTACACATAATATTTGAAATATTTGTTTAGGTCTGGCTTGGAACAGAAGCATTGACGTACAAAGAATGGAACAACAAGCTTACTGTGGTGACTTTATTCCAGGCAGCGTATTTCCGATCTATTGTCCAATTTTTGGTGGCCCTGTGGTTGGTGTATCCTCAGTTTCCTGCTCACACGCGTGGCACTCAGTGTCATCAGTATTTTCTACTTTTTCTGTAAACCGTAGAGATGGCTGCTTAGGAAAATCCCAGTAGATCAGCAATTTCTGAAATACTCAGACCAGCCTGTCTGGGACGAACAACCACTCCACACTCGGTCACATAAATCACCTTTCTTCTCCATTCTGACCCCTGGTTATATTTCAGTATGTTGCCTTGTCTCCATGTCTAAATGTGTGTGATTGCTGTTGTGTGATTAGCTAAGTAGATATTTGTGTTAACGAGCAACTGAACAGGTGTGCTTAATAAAGTGGCCAGTGAGTGTAATTGCCCCAAACATACCTTAAGTTTTAAAATGTATTCTTACAAGTGTCACAAAAACAAATAAAAATGTGTTTTTGTAAGAAGTAACAGACAAAGATTTCTATATAATATGGGCTGTACAATTAATTTAATATTTTTTTTAAATATACAATTTATAATATCTGCCATAGAAGTGAAATAGTGTAGCTATGGCAAACAAAGAGACAATTATACATATATTTTTTTCATTATTTTGTGCCGTTTTATTCTGTAAAATAGCTTAGACCTTTGATGATTAAAGATTAGCTGTAAGTTTTGGGGGTATTAACTTTTTTTGGATGATGAGTTTGTATCTCTCAGTAAAACAGAGTTACAAACTGAGACCATCTGTAACCATGAAACATCTGTCTTTCAACACAGTTGCAATAAATCTCATCGTTCAGCACATCCAGGACATTCTGAACGGTGGTTTGACCAAACGGCTGAACGGGTGGTTCAGCGGTTATGGGACGGAGAAGAAGCAGCCGAACATAGAGTCGAGCAGTCGGCCCCACTGAAGCTCATCGCTCCTTCAGGGAAGAGGAGAATGGTTTGCCTGAGCGTGCTGCTCTTCGTCATGGCTACTGCAACAAGGCAGCATAACTTCCAGGAATTCAAAAAGCCTCCTTTTGGTGCGATTCTGCTTAGACTTATTCAAATGAAAGGAGGCTTTGTGGAGCTGGTTCGCAGCAGAGGTATTCAGTTAAAAGTTTCTCTTTAACTTGTGTACTGGATGACACTGAACGAGGGAGGAGTGAAAAAAGGCACTCACTTTTAATTTCATTTCAAACTGCTGCTTGCCTTTAATCCAGCACTGAGCTGGAGAAACTGTCTGCAAAAAGATTCACACACTCGACAGCCTTTAACAATCCAATAAATGAAGTGAAGTGACATGCTGCTGATTCCCTGTATCAGTGCAAACTAACATTTTTCTTTTTCAAGATCTGTTTAAAAATAATTAAACAAAAAGCTCAGCTGAAACAACCAATTTACGCCTCAAACACCCGATGTACTACATCACCGCCAAAGATGGTCTTTGTGGACTAAATATGGAGTTGACTTTAATTTTGCTCTTACCCATTTAATATTAAGAAATCAGGAAAATTTATCATTTTAAGAAATTACCACGAAGTATAATTTTTCCTTGTAACTGTCAGATGCATGTTAAGATATGTTTTCATTAAAAGAAGATGGACTGAACTCTAAAAGGAGATTGATTTAATATGATCTGCGTGTTCTGTTAAGGTTGTTTAATGCAGTTTCTTTTCTGTATGTTTGACTGCTCAGGTACTGTTATTTTCATCTTAAAAAGCTTCTTTAATGAAGACCGTTCTGTGTTGTTTTATTCTTTATGTCACGAATTGAGAGAGAAGTGCTACACGCTGCTTAGTGCTGTAGAGGCAGTAAAGGTATGGAGTGACATTTTGTGTCTGCGTTGTGATTAAAATGCCCCAAAGATCCCTTAAGTTTTTTTTGCAAGTAAAATGTGAACCTTAAATTATTTTTTTTCCTCACAGCTGAGTCTTGTAGGTTGACTCCATACTGAATGGTGTGCAGCCAGCATTAACAGTGGGTGTGCTCCTTTTTCTTCAGCTGGGGCACGAGCATATGCTCCAAATGGAAGAGGTGTCACAATAAAATAATGTTCGCTTGTGTCAGATCAACCCAACGTTAAAGTGTTGTTAATCATGAGTGAAATAATAATGCTAAAGGGAGCTCCTACACCAGCAGCACCTGCTGGCACTGAGCAGATGCCATTCTGACTCAGCACTGTTTTGAAGCTCGATATTGAAATAGCCTTGTGTGACTTGTGTAAGATTGTCTCCCAAAGGAGAAAATGCCAAAACATTACAATAAAAACGCATGACACAGGCACACTTTAGCAAGTACAGACCTGCAGTGACATCAAAGCCTTGTTACTGCTTTGTCTACACTACATTAGCCATTCATAATCTGCTTAACAGACAACTGGAAGCATTGCACATTAAATCAGACATGTGGTTGTGGTAGGTATATGCACGCTTGAATTGAGTGAGGCATGCTGTGTGCAAGTCAGCAGATATTCATGCAGATTGTATTTGTTTAACAATTTCCGATGCTGTAATTGGTGAAAAATGTACTGAGACTTCTGCAGATAGACAAAATAAAAACAATAAAACTCAGTTTGAGTTCTCACACGATTCAGCTTAAAAACAAGCAAAACATCTGAATTTAAATCACAAATGTATTTTACTTGCAAATAAAAACCCTCATGTCATAACTTTATAAACACAGCACTTCAAGGGCTGATAGACACATTTCACAATACTTTTTCCTACAACCAAGAGCATCAATATCATGTCATACATCGTAGTTTCAATAGCAACATTACCATCTTATAATGACTTATAACGAAACAAGCATTGGTACTTTGGAGAATTTCTGTTTTCTGATTCACTGGAGAAAAACTGAAAAGGATTATTTTGGTAAACTTTAAAGAGTTAACTGGTTAAAACAACTCATCATTTTTACCTGCATTTTGACACCAGGCTCATCCTGTAGCGGCGATAACTTCCATGTGAAAGTGGTTAGAAAAGTGAGTTAATAGAAAACAGCTTTCTTTTTCTGTTAGTGTAACCCATAGATGTTAAACTGGTGCATTTTTCTTAACTTCATAACCAATTTAGGATCATGGGAAGGCAGAAGTTCATCCGAGCTGTAATAGGGCAGAGCGTGAGGTACATGGAGAGGTGTCCAGTCTATCACAGGATTCAAAGTTGTTATTTTTGGGTTTTTTTTACATTTTCCAAATCACAATATCTGCTTTGAATGCTGCCATGTATTCAAACAATTGAGAAAACTTTCCTGTCAGGGTTTAAATGTGTATTTGTAATAATGTATCTAAAATTAATTTTACTATTACCTAATAGTTAAACATGAAAATTCATTTTCTAACGTGGCTGAGGAGCGTGCCAGGGAAATCTGTGATCTCAGTCCAGGCTAATGTAGCCCTGCAACATATGAATGTTTCATATATTCCCAGCTGTGCCCCAAATCAACAGTATGCACTAAGCAGGTCTTCTGGATTTTTTTCAGCTGGAAAAGCAAAAAATAAAAGCAAAGAACAAAAGACATAAATAAAACTGGAGCAGGAACATTTCATGAACTGGCTGCATGGGACTGGCCACAGTTCTTTTCTTAAATAAAGTCATACAATGAGTTCAAGTTATCACTTTACTTCATTCACATGTGATGGAAAAACAGTGTGAATTTTTAAAGTAGCACTCTTGTGATTTTAAAAAAAGGAGCACTTTGGTATGAAAGACGTTTCTAAAGAACTGTACGTTCTTTTGAGTTCAGTATGTCAGACAGTCTGAAGAGTTCCTGCTAAAGGAGAGCGGCTATTTGCCTTCAGTCCTGGGAATCTCAGCATGTTAATGTCACTCCCTCATAGAAGTGTTCTGACCAAACAGGCTTCGGTAGAGTTCGCTGCGGGCCTCGTCGCTCATCGAGCTGTGGTCAATCGGCGCCATGAAATTGACCAGTTTGCTGTGGATGTGGAACCGGACTTTGCGCCCCTTGCTGGCTTTAGTGTCCACTTTCTTCTTGATTTTGCTGCGCAGCTTCTGGATGGCCAGCCACTGCCGGCCCATAGCCACCTGATCATTGGGGTCCGCTGCGCTCGTCTTGCGCTCGATCAGCTCCCTCAGCAGCTGGTGGTAGAAATCGTCGTCATCAAATATGTCCTCATCGAGATCTTTCAGATGCGTGTTGGACTTCAGCTGTTGCTCCGACACCTCACCTCCCTCCATGGGGATGTTCTCAGATGTGAGAGCAGGGGCTTCCACCTTCCCCAGGACCCGGTACTCTGAGCGCTGCGTCTGGGTCCGCTTCAACAGCCTGTCCTTGTCCATCAGCACCTGCTCCACTTGGGTGAGAATGTTCCTCTCAAACGCCCCAAACCCTTTGGTGCTCTTGCCCATCGTCAGCCTTGTTTTGTCGTGCCACTTCTGCAGCGTGGCATTGCAGTAAGGCTGGAAAGCTGCAAACCGTTTGGCCATGAAGTCCGGGTACTCTGCCATTTCCAGTTTTCGTTTGGGCGCTCTGGCCTGCTGCGCTGACCCCTCGTTTTCATCATCGCTGGTTATCTCCTCGTCTTCCCCTGTGTCGATGGATCTCGTGTCAGTGTTCTGGTGCAGAAGTTGGTCATGCAACTCCAGCAGGGACCTGTGAAGAGCCTTCAGAGCCTTGTGAGTGTTCTTCAACGCCGCTGTGAACTCCCCCCCACCTCTCCTCTTGAACTCTAGGAAAGTCTGTGGCTGAGGAAGCTGGTTGGCAGTCACCAAAGCTTTCTGGATTTTTATCCGGCCCTCAAGCAGCTGGTCCCACAGGGCCAGCTGGTTCTTCACCGCCTTTCCTTTCTCCACCTCCTCGTCTACTTTGTCCTGAGAAAACGTGCGCACCACTCCATCATCATCCTCTTGCTCGCTTTTCATCTCATCATCATCATCAGAGCCTTCCTCTTCTTCACTGCTTTCAGACTCCTCACCGCTTTCATCATCATCATCATCATCCTCGCTCATTCCCAGGTCATCCATACCTTCTGTCAGTTTGTGGAAGTCTACTTTTTGAGGAAAGGTGATGTCAGTTGCTTTCTTCTTTGAAGCCAGTTTAACATCGAGTTCTGAATCACTGCCCATCAACAACTCTTCCTCATCATCGTCGTCTTCCTCCTCATCTGAAGCATTTTCATTATCATCTACCTCTTCATCCCCCACTGAATCATCTTCGTTACCTTCTTCCTCCTCCTCAACATCATGTTCATCCTCCTCAGTCTCCCTAAGCAGCTGCTTTCGGGACACTGGCTTTCCCACATACCGTCTATCTGTGTCCGAAAGCAGGGAGGTGTTGCGCTTCCGCAGAGCGCTGAGGCCGACCGCATCTTCATCCTCATCGTCGTCTTCATTGAACCGGTCCACCACTCTGGCTTTGGTTGCCTCGTCATCATCATCCTCCGGATCCACGAATTTTGGGCAAGGATTCAACAGATCCTCAAGCTCCTGTGAAAACGCGCCTGCCATGGCTCAAAGTTTACAACCACCACACGTGCAGACCCTTCCTGTGTGCCACAGCGGTTTGATGACGTTAGAAAAATGCGACAACGTATAAAGACGCAGAAGAAGTTCAGCCCTGCGTAAGGTCTTTCAGGAAGAACCTGATGATAAATGAATGCAGAAACTCAAACCAAGAATTGACGGCTTAAGTAAAATCAAGCAAACAAATGAACAAAACTGGAAATAATTAACAATTAATTACTGATATAATTATTCAATTGTTTCTTTTTCTTTTGTAATGTAACAAAGACATTTAGAAGATTTACAGAGCACCAGAAGAGTGTAATAAACAATTTTGTGATTCAGTAATGAATTGTTCCATACCTGTACATCTGTAGAAGTTGTTGAGGATTATGGTTTGGCGTCTTAAAAGTTATCATAGATTCATACATACCCCAAGAGGAAGCCAGAAATTGTATTTATTAAAGGAGTTTTATTCCAAAAATAGGTGACTAAATGAATAAAAAATAAAATTTATTTTATACTTCTAAACTAACAAACAATCAAAGATGCACCAAACTAAAAAGAAATCGAGGTGCAAATAAATAATATTTTAAAGGCATAAAAGAAAAAAAAGTTGCTAGTTAACTTAAAAAACTGACACAAAGTTAAAAAAAAGAAACCATAAGTCTAAATTCTTAAAATAAAAAACAAATGACTGAATTATCGCGGGAATATGACCTTTAAGACAAAACTTTGGTCAAAAAAGCCCCTCATCTGCAAACCTCTGCGCATGCGTATACGGTTGGCGAGGCTCTGGGCTGCTCTTGCTAGCTCAGTTTTGTTCGTCAGACTTGCGCAGAAAAACGCTTTCTGTAGAATAAAGATGTCAACAAGCGACTTTTATTTGAGATATTATGTCGGGCACAAGGGGAAGTTTGGACACGAGTTTCTAGAATTTGAGTTCAGGCCTGACGGTAAGTGTAATTTGAGCGGTAATACAGACGCGTTAGCTGTCCGTGGTTCGAAGCTAACCGGTTTAGTTAGGCCGCAGCAGAGTCAAAGAGCCAAATTGTCCGTTTGGATTTAGCTGCAGGAGTAATGCTGATTACTAACATTTTTTATATATAAATAGTATAATTATTACCATAGCGTGTGGTTTAGAATATAAGCAGTAATGTTTTGAGGATATCCTGTGAGTGCGTACGCGCCATGCGGCCTGTAGCGATTGATAAACTCGGGCGTTTTGTTCGAAACGATACACAGTTTCCCACGTTAAAGTTAATCTTTTTTCCCCCGCAGGTAAACTGAGATATGCAAACAACAGTAACTACAAGAATGACGTAATGATCAGGAAAGAGGTAACGTATGATCGATTTTAAATGTATGTGTAACGGGTGGTGAGATATCTGTAAAGTAAGAGCTGGTTGTTTGGTTATTTTTCGAGAAGTAGTTTCAGGCATCATGCTCAAACAACATGCATGTGGTTATGAATTAATGGCGTTTTTCGAAATGTACAAATTTAAATCTGACTTATGCGTTTTCCGGTGTGCCAACCAGGCATATGTACACAAAAGTGTGATGGAGGAGCTGAAGAGGATCATTGACGACAGTGAAATCACCAAGGAAGATGATGCTCTGTGGCCGCCTCCTGATAGAGTTGGCAGACAGGTTTGTGACCTCTTTATTACCCCGTGTCCTCCCAGTTATTGCAGTTTCAGCCATTTTCATTCATGCATGTAGATTTAAAGTTTTCGAGGTACATTGCAACAGGCAACTGTCCAAGGCGGTCTTTAACTATTCCACATTGCAAATACTGTCTGTGTGCTGTTGTGAAAATATTCTGGTACCTTCGCTGACAGTGGTTATCCTCAATCCTGCCTTTTGCATGCTCTATCCAGGCAGCTCCCTCACCCAAACCACACTAAGTATATCCAGTAGTGAAAACTGCTGAGAAGTGGACTGTTTCTGTTCTTTTATTCCATTTTCTTCCTGGTTTGGGTTGGGTATGCTTAGACCTCATGGTTACACTGAGGCTTATCGTTTCCATCTGTGGAAGATTTAAAAAAAAAAAAAAAAAAAAAAAATCAGACTTGATGACCCTACAGCATCAGTTGGATTTTGCTGGTACTGTAATTGCAGTCTGTTTAATATCTCCATGCAAAGTTATACTTTCACAATCTGAATATTTTATGATTTACAAGCCCTAAATAGAGGTGTGAATAAATTTAGCAGTTTTTTAACTTCAATATCCTGGAATATGTTATAGTTCCAATAGCAAAACTGATAAACATTTAGCCAGTCATTCATACTCTAGATCTTTGATCTGTTTTCTAATACATACCTTGAGTGATTGCTCAAGGTCATATCATCATATGGGATAAATGGCTGCTTAAAACAAGTTGTTTGAAAGTTCAGGCTTATCTTCTGAGTGTGATTTCCTTCTATGAAAGAATAATTTTCTAATATAGTTATACTCTTAGTTTTAGTTTTTCTAACCCTTTGCAAATTGAGCATGCAGTTAATAAAACAGTTCCTTGGGTGGAAGAAATGTCCCAGTTTGATAAGGTCTTTGGCTACTTTCCTTAAAAGTGAGCAGCCAACTGCAGTTCGTCCTTTAATTCAAACCTTTGCAGACAGAAGATCAACCAAATGGATTTTTCTGTGACCAATAAGATCATAGTGGAGGAAGAAGAATAAAGTTGAGAGCACTGTGAAAATGACCTAAACTTTTGTACTTATGAAAGAAAGTGGCCTAAATTTTCACCTTCATCAACTCTGCAGTGATGATTTTCTCCAAGATAATTTTCTGAGGCCTGTTTCTTGTCTCAACTTTTACAGGAACTCGAAATTGTCATCGGAGACGAGCACATTTCATTCACAACTTCCAAAATTGGCTCCTTGATTGACGTCAACCAGTCAAAGTGAGTAATATATCCAGGAGTTGGGAAGTGGAAAGTGAATTGTATTTGTTACTGACGTAAGCACATATGTGTTTTCAGGGACCCTGAGGGCCTTCGTGTGTTCTACTACCTGGTGCAAGATCTGAAATGTCTCGTTTTCAGTCTGATCGGCCTACACTTCAAGATCAAGCCCATCTAAAATCTGGATTTTGCTCATTTTAATTACTTTAGCTGATGTTTCTGTTGTACTACCGCATTTGTACATTTGCTTTTGGTGGAACTATTTTTTATTTTAAATAAAGAGTGATTTGGGTAAAGAAAATGTGTCCTATGCTGTCGTCTTAAATGATCAGCTGTCTGTGAAGAATCACAAGGGCAAATAAATGAGCAGAGGTAATTAACTTTTAATTTCAAAATACATTCAAGCACAACAAATGGCTGTAATCTAACACTAATGACAGTTCAGTGTATTACAGTGGTGATTTGTAAATGCTCTGGTTGAGCTTCACATCATTCAAAAAGGCACATCTTCTGCATCTTGACTAGCAACTACTGCAGAGAAGTTTTAACTGCATGAATGACCAACAAGAGTCAGAGCTCCAAGTTCAAGCCGCTCCCTACACCCTTCAGAAGAGAGTAATGATTCCCTCTCATTTCTCTGACACAAGCAGTAACTCAATTGGCCTGTGTCACTTCATAACACTGTAAGATAGCTATATTATATATGCATTATGCATATCATGGCCATTAGTGGAAATTTGCTTCATATTTCACTTCCATTTAAGAAAAAAGTTTAATGTGGAGACCCTTCTTGAGAAACCACAAATTATGTAGGGGCAGGATTATATTTAAAACTGTTGTCTCACAGCAAGAAGGTGCTGAGTTCTTCATGTGTTTGCGTAGGTTCTCTCCAGGTACTCTGGCTTCCTCCCACAGTCCAAAGACATGCAGTTGGTGGGGTTATGTTAATTGATAATTCCAAATTGCCCATGTGAGTGCAAACGGTTGTCTGTTCTTATGTGTTAGCCCTGCGAAAAACTGGTGACCTGTCCAGTGTGTACCCTGCCTCTTGCCCCATGGTAGCTGGTATAGGCTCTATCCCCCCGATGAGGATGGATGGATGGCCAAACTTAAATCACAGCTAACAGTAACATTAGGCCACAGCACACTAATGTCAGCATGTATGTAAGAGTTGGGCACAAATGTCTGAATGGCAATTTGGAATGACTGTGGGCTGAGGAAGTCAAACACGAGCAAATTTTCAATGAAGGTAAATAAAATATTTTGTATTATTGTTTTCAGGGCTTGTAAGTGAATATGAAAAGATAATTTATTTTGCTACACTTGATTTTGCTTTGATTCCCTCATTTTGTAGTGTTATAGATGAAGTTGCTGATATTTTTTCATTACAGTTGGATATTTTTCACCAAAATGTTAGAATATCAAGTTTTACCAAATTAACTGGTTATGATTTCTGCCACACACCAGCAGTCCTATTCATCACTGAACAATTGTTATGATTCGTGTACATTACTAAGGGATGACAGAGGAAACTTTGTTTTTAAAGAGCTGCCCTTCAGTTTTCCCCATCCTTTCTATTCTCCCTGAATTTCCTTCCTACTCTCACCTTTATCAATATGTTAAAGTACGCTTGTTCACTATTAGCTCAGTGGCTTTCCATCCAGCACTGTGAAAATGTCCTCTAAAGACTTGTGGACACACTGCAGGAACTCATGGACGTTGCGAGCCGGGTAACTAGATACGTTGCAACCGATCCAATTGTCGTGGACGCCGTAGCCGACACCAAAACCGTCAGGTACCACAGGGGCAAAGCCGCCAAGACTGACAGCTGGACTGGTGAGGGTGCTAGTAGAGAGGATGTTATGGTTGATGGCGGCGTAAGCTGGGTCAGTGTACAGACTGGGCAGAGCTTGGCCCTTTGAGGTGGCCAGGTATCGCATTGCGAACAGGTGACGGTCGAAACCCTGACCTGGAGAGAGATGCAAAAAGAGCAGTTAGTGAAGGAACTGTTCTCAGGTCAGCATTGTGTATAATAAAAAGTGCTAATCAGTCATTATCTTAACACTTCAGTTTTTTACATCGAACAGTGCATTCAAGAAAATAATTCAACTTTAATAAAGTCACACATTATGGTGAATAAGAAGACTTATGACTTTACCTTGCTTGCATTACTGTAAAAAACCTCCTAAAATGTCATATTGCAGACCACGCCCCTCTATGTCTGATAAGCTAATATCAAAACATATTTGCTCATCTATTTAGTAGAAAAATGCTAAAACTGAGATTCCCAGTTTTTGTAAATCAGATATCTGCATATGCTGGACTAAAGTACGCTCTGAGCGAGAGCCCAAGTCATAAAGGACAAAAAATTACCTAAGTATCATTAAATTTAAATGAATAAATCTAAAAAAGTAAGTGACAAAATCATATATTGTGTTTTTAAGACCAAACACTTTTATGTGTTTGTTTCTCCCTGTATATGTTAAAAAGTTTTACATTTTTAACATATGCTGTTATATTTTTAACTATTACATTGCCATGCTACAGTATTGCTTTGCCTGTTCAATGTGTAGGCAAAATTATGTACTTAATCACATGGTCACTTAGATGATGTTCAGCTGATAAAAATGGGTCATTTTAGCCCATTTCTAGGTGGTTACTTGGCAACCTGATTATTAAATATTACAGCAAATTCAACATTTTAGGCTGTAAATGAGATGCTATTGTTGAGAAATATATATTTTTTAAAGCATTACAAGTGCACAAATCCTAAACACACACCAACATGATGATTACATAATATCTGGTACAGATAAGAACTTTTAGAGCCCTGAAATAAAAAATGTCTGTGTGCAAAGATCGATTGCTCAACTCCTGATGGTGCAGGAGGAGGACAAAGAAATAAACCAAAGGTGTTTTTTTTTCCTTTTGTTCTGATTAAATCATCTTGGGAGGGCTGTGAAATGTTTAAACATGGTTATAGCATTTTATGGTTTAAATATTTAGCTCAGATAAACTACTGATTTGGCCTGTTATGATGTCTTGTTGCTATGACAGATAATTACCATCAGAGATATCTGCAGTTTAAAACACTGTGTTTACTGGCGTACAAAATCACCATAATTTATCTGCATGCTGACATGTCACACGCACCCATAGCTGCCTCCTTGGTGAGCTGCCCATGATATTTGGAGCATTCATCGAGCATGGCCCGCAGCTCCGCCACACTGTGTTTGCCAGGCTGTTGAACGAAGGCATGTGAGCACTTTTTGGTGTGTACAGTCGCTGGTCGGATGGTCTCTGTGCGGCCATGCTTGAAAGCTGCAGTGCTACATGACTCGTACGTGGCTACAGTCTGCCCGTACTGCCTCAGAAAGCCCATTTGGAAAGCCAGCTGGGCTATAGCATCTGGACTCAGCTTGTTCTTCTTTAACTGTTCCTTCCCGCCTCTTTTGAACTCCATGGCGTCAATAGTGAGTTTTGATATGGCAGAGTCAATATTCTCCTTTGCCTTTTGGATGCCATTCTCCAGCTCCTTGTTCAGCTTGAATTGCAATCTGCGCACAGCAGAGGCCGAATCCACAGCAGCAGCAGCCGAACCTGGGTGCACCAGTGGCTTCTCGGTGGTGTCCTTAAAGACCTCGTTCTGGAAGCGAAGCACAGCGACGCCGTCACCCCAGGAATGTTCAAAGTTAATAGCTGCCTGTCCATCTTTGGTTACAATGAGGCTGAAGGACTTGTCGTACCAGCGGTTACAGCCGTTGCCGTGCAGCATGTTGTGGGAGATGTGAATATGGTCCCGCATGCTCTCATCATCCAGGCAGAGACAGAAAAGGGCGCTGTCCACCACCCGTAAATCCTCTGCGTTTCCAGCACCAATCAGCTTCTCCCTGAGCCCTGCCCAAACGTCCCTGTTCTCACTGGTCAGAATACTCAAAGGGAAGGCTGGTGCCGGTGTCGAGTCAGACAAAATGTACTTCAAGTGGGACTGGATCTCTGCAGGCTTCACCAAATTCCCATCCCTGTCTATTATGTCAAACACGTACATGTTTCCTTTCCTCATAACCAACAGGTGTCGCGCTTTCTCATCAGTAAAGAGCTCATCTCGCCCACGCTTAGGAATCCGAGTTGAGTTAAAGAGGCGGAAGTACTGAGACATGTCCAAAGGGTATGCGTTCGCCATGTAGGCCCCATACCAGGACAGTGAAGATGGGACCCAGCGGATAAAGTTCTTGAAACTGTCCGTGTCGCTTTTGACTGGGTTCAGATGGAAAACCTCTGGCTCCAGCAGACCGGCTCGTAGCGTTTTCATGAAGCGCACAGCTGAACACACCATGTTGGTCGCCCGCAACAGCTGGTCATTGTACTCAATCTTTGGGTCGGGATTGAAGGACATGAAAGGGTTGAAGTTGAGCACCACAGAGTCACGTGCAGACAGATACATATCAAACCAGGGAGCTGTGAAAAAAAAGAACATTTTTAACCTCATTTAACAGTGATTATTCCATCTTAGATGCTCAGTTTTAGGCTAGTCATAGTTACCTGAGATGTAGCTTGTGTGCTTATTGTTTTTATCCTGAGCAACCAGTTCCTCGTGCAACTGCTTTCCCGCACCATTCTGGAAATCCTGAGCAAGCTTCTCTGTTGTTCTGCAGATACATGACAACAATGGCTCCAACTAGGTTTAAAGCATTTAAATAATCAAATAAAAATTTTGATTTAACTTGTGGAAACTCACCTGAACTGGTCATCATCCAAAAGAGGCTTCTGGGCAGCCAAATATCTCCTGATAGTATCCTCCAGTTTTGGTATGGGTAATCTAAACAGCAAAAGGGAAATGAAGTCAGTCATGTTTTATTTGATTTATTTGTATGTTTTATAATAAAAACAACTTAACGGAAGAGAGCACCCACTGTGATGTGGTGATTCATGTTCAAGAACCAAATGCTCAACAGCTTTCTTAAACTAGGGACATTTTCTTCAACATTTTTACTTCATTTAAAATGTCTGATGGGTTTCGATTTCTATTGTAAAATTTGGACCGTTGGATCAGAATTAGACACAAACAACACAAAAGCATGATCTATCCTGCCTTGTATGAATGGTTCAGGCTGTGATCATGTAATGCTGTGGGCAATGTTTATTTGGCACACTTTGGGCATCTTGTACCAACTGAGCATTGATTAAACACCAGAGCCTACCTGAGTATTACAGCTGACCATGGCCATCTCTTTCTGGGCACAGTGTACCCATCCTCTGATGGCTGCCTCCAGGAGTATAAAGCACCATGTTCACTGTGCTCAAATGACCTTCACAGTCACCGGATCTCAATCTAACCGAGCAGTCTGGGATGTTGTGGAACGGGAGATTTGCATCATGGATGTGCAGCAACTGAGTGATGCCATCTTATGGACTGAAATATCTGGATAATGTTTCCTGCACAAAATCTATTTTCTGAGCCTGTTAAAATAGATTTGTCTGTGTTGTGTTAGAAAGCTCATTAAACGCCTTGAGGCAACTGCTATGATTGTTAAATCTGTACCACAGAGAATTATGGAAGCTCTGAAGAAAAATTTGTTCGTATGCGAATTTTCCAAAATAATTTGGGGTGAACTGTTTTCACACACCTTTTCTTTTAAAGCGTCATTAACCATAATTCATGTCACTGCCCTCTAGTGGTCACTGAGTTTAACGCAAGCATGCCCTTTTACCTACATCGATCTAAAAGCTAAATGGGTCACCTTTATTTCAGGACACCTTTTTGTTTTGTTTGGAGGACATCTCCGGTGCACATGAAACCACAGATTTTTTTTGAGTTTGCACGACATGTTTGGAGAAACTGAAAAGGCAATGTGTCCGAATTCGTCACAAAACGCCTTACCTGGGTAAACTCTTCTGGTAATGCATTGAAGGCACGACGCTTTGGTGCAGATACTCCGAAGATGATGAAGAGGAGGTCTTTTTGCTGCTATAGTGTCTCATATGAACCCCCAGAGCAGCGCTTCTAAAATGAATTAGACTCCCGGACTTCTTGAGAGAGGCGACACAATGCAATGAAAGCAGACTGGCCATGGTGTTGATTTGTAAACTGATCACCTACAGGAGGCTACAAACGTAAAGTACGACGGGAAAAAACGGTTTTAACAGGTAAAAGGTAAGCCTGGACGGAGCGAGCCTTCACCTGTCACTGAAGGAAAGATACGCCAGCTAACTAGCTAACATTAGCAACCGGTTAAACTTCCTTAGATTATCGCTTCGTTTCAGAGACACTTGGGAAAGGTTTAGCAAAGGAAAATAAACGCCACGTATTATAACTCGACTTTATAATTTTAAAAAGTAAAGAAAAACATTAGAAGGGAAAAAAGAGAAAGAAATAATTAACTAAAGTGACAACAGGAAGTAGAGCGTGTCACGTGACTCCTTCTGGTCCTGCCTCTAGATTTCCGGGTGAGTCTTGTAAGGGTGTGAATACATGTTTCTTTATTGTAAATAATAAATATCTAAAGCCTATATGTTGTTAAAATAAGGGCCCATGACAGTGTCAATTATTCAGTTATATCAAATTTAAAGATTTATAACTTGGCTTATACTGCAGTAAAATAACCTGAAATGAAATTAGTCCTGTTAAATAATCTTTGATCTAAAAGACGCTTGTATTGTATTTTATATTTGTTTTGATTTCAAAAAGCTTATTATTGGTCCGCTGATAATGTCAACAAGATGAGAGTGAAAATCCCTTTTACTTCGATGACAACAGCATTAAAGCTGCAAGCTTGTTTGCATACTTGGACTTGATTTGTTTTCACTACGTTCGTGAAAAATCTAAGGTTTTTGGTTGACTGCTTTTTACAAAGATATGAACTATTAGCCCGGAGCATGTGAACAGTCAGAGTATCATCAGTCTTCACCCTAGGCTACCAAACCAGCTCGGCAGGCTTCACTATTTCCCAAACCATCTTTTACTCTGGGTTTAATACAGTGCTGTGTTATTCACTCATTCCGAATCAACTTCTTTTGAAGTTGATTTTACAGCTCTTTTGTCCCTATCTGTGCTGACAAAGAACAACAAGTATAATGAAAGATAATATTTTAGCTTAACTTTCCAGACACTCGAGAAAATATTCATGGTAAAGAAGATTCCATTATCTTTCAAACAGGTGTTGGGTGGTTAACTCTTTCTATCTTTCTTGATAGTATTTGTTGAATTTAATGAATAATACAGTCCTCACCCTGACAGGAATTAATCCTCACACTCTGAAAAAACAGTGAATACTATAAAGTTACAATTTGAAGGGGCTCACAACTGCAAAATATTACAGTTTTTCTCAATTGCTTAAACACTATAACCAATCTTTTGAACCCAAATTTCAAAACCATAATGCCACTTTCCAAAAAGCACACTTTCCCTGAACTATAAACACTATGCCCCTGCTTTACCACATGAGTCAGATTTGGTGAACTGTTACTACAAAACTCTACAAACAAGTCCCTACATTTGTACATACAGTGGCTTGCAAAAGTATTCGGCCCCCTTGAACTTTTCCACATTTTGTCACATTACAGCCACAAACATGAATCAATTTTATTGGAATTCCACGTGAAAGACCAATACAAAGTGGTGTACACGTGAGAAGTGGAACGAAAATCATACATGATTCTAAACATTTTTTACAAATAAATAACTGAAAAGTGGGGTGTGCGTAATTATTCAGCCCCCTGAGTCAATACTTTGTAGAACCACCTTTTGCTGCAATTACAGCTGCCAGTCTTTTAGGGTTTGTCTCTACAAGCGTTGCACATCTAGAGACTGAAATTCTTGCCCATTCTTCTTTGTAAAACAGCTCCGGCTCAGTCAGATTAGATGGACAGCGTTTGTGAACAGCAGTTTTCAGATCTTGCCACAGATTCTGGATTGGATTTAGATCTGGACTTTGACTGGGCCATTCTAACACATGGATATGTTTTGTTTTAAACCATTCCATTGTTGCCCTGGCTTTATGTTTAGGGTCGTTGTCCTGCTGGAAGGTGAACCTCCGCCCCAGTCTCAAGTCTTTTGCAGACTCCAAGAGGTTTTCTTCCAAGATTGCCCTGTATTTGGCTCCATCCATCTTCCCATCAACTCTGACCAGCTTCCCTGTCCCTGCTGAAGAGAAGCACCCCCAGAGCATGATGCTGCCACCACCATATTTGACAGTGGGGATGGTGTGTTCAGAGTGATGTGCAGTGTTAGTTTTCCGCCACACATAGCATTTTGCATTTTGGCCAAAAAGTTCCATTTTGGTCTCATCTGACCAGAGCGCCTTCTTCCACATGTTTGCTGTGTCCCCCACATGGCTTGTGGCAAACTGCAAACGGGACTTCTTATGGTTTTCTGTTAACAGTGGCTTTCTTCTTGCCACTCTTCCATAAAGGCCAACTTTGTGCAGTGCACGACTAATAGTTGTCCTATGGACAGATTCCCCCACCTGAGCTGTAGATCTCTGCAGCTCGTCCAGAGTCACCATGGGCCTCTTGGCTGCATTTCTGATCACTGCTCTCCTTGTTCGGCCTGTGAGTTTAGGTGGACGGCCTTGTCTTGGTAGGTTTACAGTTGTGCCATACTCCTTCCATTTCTGAATGATCGCTTGAACAGTGCTCCGTGGGATGTTCAAGGCTTGGGAAATCTTTTTGTAGCCCAAGCCTGCTTTAAATTTCTCAATAACTTTATCCCTGACCTGTCTGGTGTGTTCTTTGGACTTCATGGTGTTGTTGCTCCCAATATTCTCTTAGACAACCTCTGAGGCCGTCACAGGGCAGCTGTGGAGCTGTTTTGCAAAGAAGAATGGCAAAGATTTCAGTCTCTAGATGTGCAAAGCTGGTAGAGACATACCCTAAAAGACTGGCAGCTGTAATTGCAGCAAAAGGTGGTTCTACAAATATTGACTCAGGGGGCTGAATAATTACGCACACCCCACTTTTCAGTTATTTATTTGTAAAAAATGTTTGGAATCATGTATGATTTTCGTTCCACTTCTCACGTGTACACCACTTTGTATTGGTCTTTCACGTGGAATTCCAATAAAATTGATTCATGTTTGTGGCTGTAATGTGACAAAATGTGGAAAAGTTCAAGGGGGCCGAATACTTTTGCAAGCCACTGTACATTACTTCCTGGCCAGGGCCAATATAGCCTATGATGTGGATGAGATTCTCTGGCCTGACCCAGAACACACACAGGATGCTGACGTGGAATGATGTTTTTGGTGTGTGTTGTACTGTATGGTACATGAATAAAAATGTGCCACTGTATATACATTGGTTGTGTCTTTTGTGTTCATCATGTGAAAAGGTTTTTGAGGGGAAGAACCACAAGCAACATAACTTGCCAGTTTTGGGAATATTGTTTAACATTTATTGCACTAATGTTGTTGTGCGTGTGTTTTTGAGGCCTTGTGTGTGATGTCTGTGGGCAAAGTTGGGGTTTTCAGCAAAAGTGAATGATTTTGGGTGTGTGGAATTGAAGAAATTATTTTACTGCTATAATATATCCTGCATCGTTAACAATATAATTTACAGCATTGATACTGCATTGAGATGTTCATTAAAACCTGTTGGTCTCACATTAACCTTTGTATTACAGGAGCAGCCGTAATCATTGTATACACACATTACATTAAGGTTAAAACAGCATACATGCTTACAAAACACATATAGTACATATAATTTAGAAACAGGCTTGAGTGAAGGCCTGAATGTAATCAGCTTCTTGTGTAACCTGTTCCATTGGAGTTTGCTTAACAACAGATGATAGGTGATGGGTCAACAGGAGGACAAGTTTACGGGGATCTCCAGGGTCTGAGATCATCACCCTATTTGGAAAGAAGATGCCAGAAAGAGGAACTTCTGTGTCTGCAATCAGCTCTAAAAATTGATCATTGTCTGTACAAAATGCAAATTATGTTCTTAGAATCCAAATGATGTTCTTAGAATGCGAGAGGGGGCGTTTTAGCCCTGACGTTATAAAAGCAATCTGAAGTGTATTTTTGGGCGAAGATCTACATCTGATGTGTTGCAGTGTACATCTTCCCGCGCGTGTTCAATAAACTCATCTGTTTGATTGCATCCTTCTGGGCCTCTGGTATTTTGTTTTGGTTCTCAATATCTCGAATCAGGACAGGTGCAGAGCTTAAATTTGACCTGACAATACGATGTTTGGGAAATTGGGTGAGACGTTATGGATTTGTGTTTACTGTTTTGGGAATACGAGGCATAGTTTCAAGAAATGTGTTTAAGCAATGGAGAAAAACTGTAAAAGAAAAAAAGTATATTAAATAATCAATTTGGTGGGTCCGTAGAGTTTGTGGTTTACACCTTTGCCTAACATGCAAAGTCTCCCTGGTTGAAGGCCGGGAGGACACACAAATCCCTTGGAGGTTGTGTCAGGAAGCCTACATGGTGTAAAAATCTACCAAATCAAATATGCGGCTCCATCTGATGTAGTGACACCTTGTGAATAAGTGAGCAGCCGAAGGAAAGTTTTAGTTAAAGAAATAAAAATAAAAATATTCAAGTTCATAGACTCTTTTTAACTATTAAGTTAAATTAGCACAACTTTTTAGGTGATTATAATTAAGTCAGTCAAAAGTTGGAAAAATTGGAATAATTATGGATAACTGGCTTCTAAAACAAGTTTTTTTTACATACTCCAAACAGCCATTCAGTATTACCTTTAAAATATGTTGTATTAGGTAAAGATCAGCATTTAATATCTGTAAAATATTTGGTGTTTTTTTTACACCTATTAGAAAAAGCCTGCATTCATACCATCTATATAACTGATGTGTTATATTTTAGGTAAAAGTCATCAGGACTTTATGCATCGCTACATAACTTGAAATACAAGTACACACAACAAGCACAGCAAAGTTCTCTTTTCCAATTAATTATTTTCTACCCAGGGGATTTTATCGGTAAATAATTTCTCAGTGTTAGTGAGACAAAGTTTTCAGTACATCCATGAATCTCTTTTTAAAAATATATAAATGGTGTGTGGAGAAAAGCAAAAGTTTGATGATTTATTAATTTTCAATCAGGACTCATTTACCTTTAACAATTTTGTCTCAAACGATTCTTGTGGCTCTGTTGTTTTCAATCCTGGTAATGTGGCGCATTAGGAAAGTAAAAAGAAGTAATGAGAACTTTGCCCACACAAGAGGGTAAAACCATGGCATTATGTGACCTTTGGACCAGTAGAGTGCAGTGTTTTCCTGTTCAATGATGTTGTGGTTGGAGCTCAACCCCCGCTACACACATCAGCTGCAGAAAAAAACAGCTCGGTGAAGTGTACCAGCAGCATCGGCTGGCTTCCCATGGCTTGCGCTGAGCCTGTATTTGTGATAAGTGAGGGAGTGATCAAGCCAGCATGTGTTATAGGGTTGGCCTTGAGCCCTCTGCTGCTATCTGAAGCCCACCCAGCCAGGCACCCTGCCTCCCTATGTGCTTCTCTACAGAAGCAGACAGGGTTATAGTTCACTGGGTCTCCATTAGACTGATGAGATTTTCTGATGTCTGCCTCATTCTGCTCTGCCTAACTACAGAGCCTATAGCAAAATATATAACATATATATTGCCAATTGTCTGACATCCAGCAGTCATCAAGCATCATATAAATCAGTCAGATCTGAAACTGCCTACCTGACCCCAGCTCAATGGATTTTATTTGTACAATAACTTTAGGGTATTTGTAATGTAATAAGCTATATTATACATATATATATATATATATATATATATATATATATATATATATATATATATATATATATATATATATATATTCTTTTTCTGTGCGAGTTAAAGATGCACCTGATAGGAAAATATTGGGTCTGTTTTTGCACAAAACCTATGCTGTGAAATAACAGAAACATTTCCACTCAAATCCTTTTGAAGGGGTCTCTTAAACTGTAAAGCCACCACTGAAAATACTTTTTTTTTAACTAATGCAAATGTTTTATCACCAATAATAACAGGCTAACAGTTAAAACTAACAAGATAATAATGAGATAAAAGAGCTTCAGCAGAAACATTAACTGACATTAATGAATCTGTAATTATGTATATGATTACACACAGCACGTTTATGTATGTACTTTCAGTATATGTCCCACAAAAGAAAATTAGTTTAGCAGCAGGGGCAACAAGGACAACAGACGTGTGGACACATACCCAATGAGTAAATGATTGCACAACAATCCAACAAAGTCCCAATAAATACAAATAAAAACAATAAAATGACAATAAAAACAACAACAGTAAAAAGCCACAAAATGGCTATTTGCCATTAAGAAGACAGGTTGCAGTACGAATAAAAGAAACCTGGAGTCTTTTGGTCCTACTGATAGGTACTCTAAAATGACAGCCAGAGGGCAAAGAGTCAAACTCACTGTGGAGTGGGTAGTTCAAACAATGAATAATAGAAGGAACCTCCCTCAGTACATGCTTGTTATAAACAGTCAAAAGCCTGTCTTGACAATCCCCTGAGATTTTGCTGGCAGTTTTTGCCAGAAGTCCTAACAAACTCTTGTTTTTCAGAATCATATTACCAAATCAAGCAACAATGCAAAAGGATAAAACAGATTCAATAAAACTTTAGTAAAACAAAGACAGTAAAGACAACAGAGTATAAATACTTCACACTTAATCACTTTGCAAAACATTCATTTGAACATAAATCTGTAAACTCTTGTGCTCTGGCGTTTCTTTCAGCATTAAAACAATTGTTAACCTATTTTTTACACTAAATGTATTTTATCTTTAAATAATCTGATTTCCAGTGGGTCCCTGCACCTGGTCATCCAAAGGTACAGAGCCTGAATTACTGATTAATAACGCCTGCTTTTATATACGGTTATATTTAAATAGCTAAATTCAGTGGATCAGGTTACTAATTGTAAAAAAAAAAAATCTATGTAATTTAACCTTACGGATCTGTTTAAGTAAATTATCTGAACAAGCACATGTAAACTAGATGTTGCCAAGTGAATCCATAGGACAGTCAGTTAATCTGGTTTATCTGACATCGACAGGTCGAGTCTGAATATCCGGGAAAGTGCAAGAAACGAGGAAGTGCAGCCGTTAAGCTAATAGCAGGTGAAGTACAAGCAAGACCAGGCCTTCTGCTGCTGCTACACAAACCGAGGAGCTGTTTGTTCACCTACATTCACAGCAAAATGCCCGAATTACAGAGACCGAGGTGAGAAAAGAACAGCTTGCACTGTTTAACTACGGCACGCTTCTGAGGTCACCGTTTGGTGTCCTGGTTAGCTGAAAAATAGGTTAAATGTCAAATATTGCAACAACGTTAGCTCTTTTGGTTTTTTCATACAAGATTTCGGTTGGCATGTTAAATATCTCAGCTGCTGAGGAGCTGTTTGAGGGTCCTCACACTGTGGCATCCCTGCTTGTTCTTTGTGTAAATGCCAAGCTGGATGTCATGTGGAGTTGCTGTCTGAATCCTGACCAACAGGTTAGACAGAGGTGTCACATATGCGGCCCAGGACTGGCCTCTCTAATGGTTCATTCTGGTCCTGTAGGTAATTTTTAAGGTATCTCAGGTTGTTCATTATTTGTTTTTGCAAATAGATGGTTCACAACGGGAGAGTTTTTAGGATGTACTTGTCTTTCCTTGCATAAAAAAGAAAACTACATTATTATCTATTAAATTAGGCTGCACACTGGCCATTAATTAAAGTGAGTTTGACACTCCTACGTTAGATCTGTATAAAAATGTGATAATTTATTTATAAGGCATGCTTGAAAATCCATCTTACAAAATGCCTCCAGAGGCAACAAAATACCAGATACCAAAAATTCACAAAACCCTGTGGTTAAAAACAAATTGGTGTGTTTTTACACGAAAGAAGTTTTTTTTTTATATATATATTCTAAAAAAACAACACAAGGGAAATTAAAACTCAAGCAAAATCTGGTAAAGTTTTTCTAAAATATACCGACTGCAAAAGTTGAAAAGACAAATAAAAAATTAATTAGTGCCTAAAAGTCATCTTGATCAAAAGCCTGGTTGAAGTGGTAGATTTAAAATATGTGTAAAGATTCTGACATTTTCAGCAGTACAGAATGCATATGTTGCCTCACCAGAGGTTTTAGTCCTGCACTTTGGAACAGCTTACAGACTTGTACCAAAGGTCCTGAGGGCGAGAGATAACATGTGGAAACACAAGACTTCTATGTTTAATTTGTTTTGCAGGCTCATGATTGTCTTGAAGTCTCTTACGTTTGCATTTGCTGTTATAATTTCAGTTAAGCTTTCAACCGTTCAATTTCATTTAGTTCTGTTGGCGCTAGAGCAGGGCGATATGACCAAATATATTTATCACGATATACATTTGAAAATTTGCAATAACGATATAACTGACGATATAATTGACACTAGACAAATTACTTTACAACTCCACAACTTTATTAGTGCAAAAAAAAAATAAACAAACATCAATGTATTTTCCCTTAAACAAGCAGCTGTTTTTATGTGCATTAAAGTTATATAAAAATTTAACAGTGCAAATGCAAATTCCTTGCTGACAGTTTGACCAAAAGGCATTTCCAGTGGAAACTGGCTGACATATCTTCACCATAACCATGTATAATATCCACAAAACTTAAAAAGAGGTTATACACACACAGTACGGTAATATTATGTTGAAGCACAGTACGTATCACTCCGCGAGGCTCCTGCCTACGATAGCCGTAATGCTCCGACAATCCATCAAGCGGTGCGGCTTCGTAGCTTAGCAAAGTCGTACTAAAACATTTGACAGATTTTCGAGCGCCGTGTACCACATAAAATCATTTCGAGGTCAGTAAACACAACCAGAATTCATACATAAGGCACACGGGATTATAAGGGGCACTGTCGATTTTCAGAAAAATCAAAGAATTGATTTTAAGTGTGCCGTATTTACCAAAAATAGTGCTTTGTTGTGTATCTGACGGACGAAAGCTAAACAAGTTGCAGCATTTTTACAAACCAATTCTGGTTCATCCATTTCATTCAACGATCCGCTTTTACCCTTCTCATTCTCCGTCGCCGCCATGCTTTTTCCGCCATGTGCGTATTAAAACAAAGGCACTGCGCATGCGCGTTTTACCCATATTCTGTCGCGATATTTCATTTTCTTATCGTTGCCCAACATTATACCGGTATTACCCTGAACGGTATGATATGGCCCAGCCCTAGTTGGCGCTATGTGGCAGGCAGACGTTGGCACTCTCGACCTATGTTGGAGAGCGAAGGAAACAGGCAGCATCTTGAGGGCACATTAATGGGGAATTTTGCTGATAATGATGGATAGAATAAACTATGAGGAAGGTACCCTGCGATCAACAAGTCCTGAACAAAAATTTGTCGAAGAGTGAACATTGAACTGTTTCATCAGTGTTTTAGTAAAGATGTACCATGGCGTTAATGAGCCATTGATAAAGCTCTATTGTTGTGTTTAAACCTAATTTTGATGCAAAGTTGCCAACCTGTGACACAGTGTTTATTGACTATTCTTTATGTCCTGGAGTTTTTTGTCTCAGTTATTTTTACATAAGGGCTTCAAAATAGCTGCACAATTAAATACACAGTGGTGTTTTCAAGTAGGGCTGTGTCGTATCATATCATCTGTGATAATACCAGTGTAAAATTTTACGTGATATATAAAAGTGTTACATTGGAATATTATTGTTATTGGGGTGCCACATTTTTAATGCCCCTATCACTCACAACAGTGAGACAAGCCCATACATTTCTGACAGTTAGAGTCATGTGTCAGCCTTGAAATGGAGTTACTTCAACAACCTCCAACCAACAACAGTGCTATGCAAAGTATACAAGATAACTGTTCCTGCTAAATGTGGAACTAACAAACATGTTTTACAAGTTGAGGCAAAAACACTAGCAGCTGGTGATTTGCCACCCAAATGTAAACAAATGATCCGACCAAGCATTGCTGGAGCACTGACTAGTTACACATCATATGGTAGGAAGAGCAAACGGTGGTTGGAAATCCACGGTTGCTCGGTGGAAAAGCGAATCTTTAAGCAGCGGGTTAAAAAGCTCAACTCAGAATACATGTGCCCAGGTGGGAAATGTTTTTCAGTTTTAGTATGCGATAGTAGTGTCCAAACTACTGAAGAGTTAAAAGTTTAAGTTACTTTAGGTACTTGAGGCAGTGTTGTCATTCTTTTCTTATTGTCTCTAACGTCACCTTCCTATTCTTATTTGTCTTCGTCATCTGAAGGATTCAAGCTATTGACACTAGCGCAAGTGATGGACTGGAGGGGTTCAAGGCACATGCTGTGTTCCAGGAAATCAACAAGAAACTGCAGGAGGTATTTATGTTACCTATGGTCTGTATTTATATAGCGCTTTTACTAGTCCCTAAGGACTCCAAAGCGCTTTACATATCCAGTCATTCACCCATTCACACACACATTCACACACTGGTGATGGCAAGCTACATTGTAGCCACAGCCACCCTGGGGCGCACTGACAGAGGCGAGGCTGCCGAACACTGGCGCCACCAGGCCCTCTGACCACCACCAGTAGGCAACGGGTGAAGTGTCTTGCCCAAGGACACAACGACCGAGACTGTCCGAGCCGGGGCTCGAACCGGCAACCTTCCGATTACAAGGCAAACTCCCAACTCTTGAGCCACGATCGCCCAAGTCCCTACATGAATGGGACTTGATATGCGCATTTCCAACTCTGTAGTTTTATTCGTAGACTTTATAGTTCAATTTTGTCTAGTTCCAGTTAATAATTATTTTATACTGGGCTTTGTTTTAGGCCTGCTTTCTCTCCCTTAAGTCTGCTTTTCCCATGAGCCCACATTCTTCTGATTAGCTGCCTTTGACAAATAACAGGACAGGTTTTAACAGCATTTAGGTATTGCTTAAGAATCGGCATCCCATTCACATTATACAGAGGCAGTAGTATAAAGACCTGTAGAGAATGGAGCATTTAGAGGTGGAAATTTCAACATTATTTCTTACAAATGTTATTTTTTCTTCCTGGTAAATTTAACACTATAATCTAAGTTTCTTTCTCATATATTTTCAAATAATCTTTGTTTATTTTTTTGCTCCTTTGATTAATATTTCCCATGCCTTCTTCAGTGAAAATAAATAAATAAATATGTATAATAAAAACATATTAGGTCTTTTAATAATATGTATTATGATTTGGTCTTTGCTTAAAAAACAAAACACAATAATTTTGTAAAAAATTTTAATAAATACTTGAATCTACCTATCCAAGCATTTACAGTTTTCCTAGGCTTGTGTTCATATAGCTACACAGGCTTTTAGCCTTATGGTGGCACATCAGGATCCGTTCCCAAACTATCATTTTATAACACAAAAAAATAATATCAAGCTTATGGTGACTCAATCAGACAAATGGTTTCCATCAAAACTCTGTTTTTAAGCAGTTACCTTTAGTTGACCTCAATCATACAGATTCATCTCAAGCTCGCCAGCAGTGCTCTCTACGTAATGAGTGGGATTTGTCATCAATGAGGAAATGGCAGCAAAGTTTAGTGTAATATCTCTGAAAACTGATCAGACAAACAGACTTGAGTTTTTAGCTTGGGAGCTTATCTTTATCTTATCAGAGGGAATTTGTTCTACTTTTGTATTTTCATATTAGTTCAATGTTTTTCTTTCTTTTTTTTTGTTTCTACTCAAATCCAAGTTTTGGGCAGATTAAGGATGAACTAGGTTATGTAATACTTTTGTCACTGACCTGTGTTGGGCTTCAGAGTGTACTCCACAAACACCTGAGTAAACAGTGCACCCTGCAGATTTAAGGCTGTTTACATTTTGTTTCCCACCAAAACCCGTCGTGCGTCTTCTACGCTCCAGAAATGTCGACTGTATTGGCTTATCTGAAAAGCTGTTTCCTTTCATATTTTAATTGTATTATTTCCATTTGTGTTTTATTGCTAGCTGTATCATTTTGATGATTAATAATTGCTGCTTTCCTTGGCACCTTAATGCCACAATACACAGAAAATGGGGAAGCTCATTCAGGCCCCAAGTCTGTAGCTCACAGACTAATCATACTGCAGGAGCATGCAACCATGCTGCATCAGTTCAAAGCAGATTTAATAATACAAAAACAATTATAGGAGGCCAAAACAAACAAAAGGAGAAGGCCTTGAACCAAACCACAGAGTGAGTTATCAAATTCAGGCTTCTTCTTTAAGACTGAAGCCAGTCACCTAATGCCCATGCACTAGAAGACTATGAAAACACTTATAAAAGACTAAAGTCTAGAACCCTTTCACATCTAAAGATGATGTCAAAGACTAATTTTTAGCAAAAACTGGAATCTTGAAGATCTCTGTTTACATTACTTCAACTAGATTACCTTTCAGATCATTTCCTGTCATGTTACAGCTGGAAATTTACAAGAACAGCTGTTGAATAAAAGGGTTTTTGGCAATAACTGTGTGTGCAATGAAAAACAGCCCAAAAGAAAAAAATGTCAGAATGTGGACACAATGCTGTGTGGGGGGAAAAATGAAAAAGATCTGTTGGCTATTGAAAGTGTTTATGTGATTTAATGTTAAACTTTACATGAGCCAAGAAGGGAAAAAAGTTTATGGATTATGATTAATACTTGATTTTTGTTGGAATGTCAGGAATGACGGGGAAAAAATGACATCTTATATCGAACTCATCTTCAGAAAACGAGTCTTGATTTGCCTGTGAAACTTAAATTGTTGAAAAGCTGTTTGCTTTGAGACTGACAGGCTGGCAGCTCTATTGAAAGCAAAAACTGAAAATGGGGCAGCAGGTAATTACCGAAACAACTAATTAATAATAAAGAACTACTGAAAAACAAGTGAAGACAGCCACTCCAGCCTCCCTGTGGCTTTATATAAGTGCATGTCATCCTCCGCAGCCAATCAACACTAAGAAAGCAGGAGGAGAGGAAGATAGTTGGCTAATGAAGAATAATTATCAAACATACCCAGTGATTAAAAGCAAAACTCCACAACAATACTAATAATGATAAAAACTCTACAGGGTGCCTTCTCATTTAAAGCACTTTTAACTTTTATTGTGTTCACTTACATGTGTATACCTCTAGGCACTCACATTTAGCAAACATAGTTTATTTTAACATTTGAGCATCTTTATGAGCTAAACAAGAAGAGAATCACCTGCCAAAAACTGAGAGTTACCACACGAAGCTACAAATATCTCTGTCATAGTTTTAGGTTAATCAGAACACATGAAGTCTTATTTTTTATATGTTCATTAGATGACTGATGTTAGAATCCAGACGCTATTATTTTATTTCCTACAAAGGCATTAATTAAATTAAATTAAAGATAATGGTGGACATAAGAATTGGGAAATGAAGGGGTGCCCTTGTGCATTCACTCTTTACATATATAAATAATGGGTGTAACCTCCAGGTTTGAAGTTTTTTTCCCCTGTTGGCCAGCAGGGCACAGCAACTCCTCTGGTTGCCAAAAGAACCTGGATAACACAGAGGTTTTTGAGAAAATAACCTTTCTTCTCAGGTGATTTATAGCCTTTAAATGACTTTCCCTGTCGATTTTATGGTCTCAGTTCCTAGTTTATGGTTTTAATTAAGACAACATGATGCTCATTTTGTAAAGTATGGTACACCTTCTTTGGTGTAAGAAAAAAAAAGATATATATTTCTATATATGATTAAAGCAGGATATCCTTTAGGTTATGGCTACATTTTAATTGATAAAGCTCTACCATATAAGGGTGATAAGTCTGCTCCTTAGTCTGCTCTACCCCTGGCTGATAATGCTTTATGAAAAACATCAGAGGGCTTTACAAAGTCCAACTTTTTTACACATGCATGCACACAAACACACATCCGCTCTAAAGGTTTGCTGCTTGTGATCAAATACACAATACAATACCCAACTTTCCTCATTATGTTGCTTTTAGTTGTGAATGAACTGTAACCAGATATTATATATGAAATTAGCTGATTTCTCTTTAGAGAGTCGCAGCAGCAAACAGGACAGCAGGCAGGATGATGATTTTATGAAATAGTGTAAACATTAATGGATTATCCACCTCCAGTAAAAAAAAAAAAACGGATTAAAACCCCCCCAAGAAGAATAAAAAGGAGAAAACATTTATATTCATGTTTTTTTGAATGGTAATTGGGCATAACAATTTACCTAACATTTTCAAAATTGTAATAATATTCAACCTGTTTAATTTCAGATAAAACCTCGTTGTCTTTATCACTTTATAGATTTTCAGTTCCTGTGCACGTTTAGCTCAAATGTAAATTTAGCCCACTCTCTTGGCTGCACCTATAGTGACCAAAGCCTGAACTGGAGTTGGACAGATTTTCCACTGTTTTTTTTCCTTCACTATCTGAATATTTTCAGTAGTTTTTCTGCCATTACCCGAAAATCTAAAGAAAATAACACATGGCTTGTCAGGCTGAGCATAACATGAGTGAATGTAGGTAGTGAAAACTGTTCTTTTAAAAACTGACAACTTTATGTGGAACATTTGGTTACTACACTGAATTTGCAAAACTTGTGATATATTTTTCCTTCAGTCACATGTAGTGGAAACTGTTTTTGGTTTAAGGTATGTGAAATGTCTTTGTACAGGATGGGGAGCAGTTTGTGAAAAAGATTGGTGGAGTGTTTGCCTTCAAAGTAAAGGACGGCCCAAATGGAAAGGAGGCAACTTGGTTTGTGGACGTAAAGAACGGCAAAGGCTGCGTTCACAACGATGCTGGTGAGAAAACTGAGCGGCTGTGTGAGCATGATTTAAAGTCTTCCAGTCTTCTTGTATCCAATATAATGGTTTCACGAATGACCCCGCAGTCCCATTTTTGGTGTTAAAATATCTCTGTCTCTTGAGGGTTAAACTGCTCCCATTCTTTTCAGTCAGTGAACAAAAACCTCTGAGCTGTAACATGTTTTTTAAACTTAGCTCAGTTTCTGTGTCTCTGCCCTGCAGATAAGAAAGCCGATTGCACCATTTCGATGTCAGACGCAGACTTGTTGGCCTTGATGACTGGGAAAATGAACCCACAGACTGTGAGTATTCAGTCTTGGTACGGCCTGGAGGCTAAACTGTGAAGTGCTATAAGTGCTGTCCACTTACCATTTTCCCTTCGGTCTGTTGATACTGCAGCTGAAGTTGATTCAGTGAACTCTTTTCTTTCCATAAAGTACCAAAAAAAACCTAAAACAAAAAAAACATCTTAGTCTCCTTAAATGTGCCAGTTGACTAGCTGACAGCGATCTTGAGCCATTTCAAAGTCAAAAAACCTTAAACTAAAGACATTTCCGGTACATTCTATTTTATTTAATTTTGTACAAGCATGCAGTATTTGTTTTTCTCAAGTCTCATTTTTGTTTTGGCTAATAAAAGTGTAACACTTACTAATAACTGATTTAGAAACATATTGAAAGATTTGTGTGAGAAGGAAAGGCACTATCATATATTCTTTTAGATTTCTGTATAAGCGTTAGTTGATTAGTCTGACATGGTGTTTCTTAGTATTGGGTGTTACCATGTTTATGTATCCACTTATGTCCCTCTGCCATGAGTTCTCCAGTTGGCTGGCAAGGTCCTACATTACCCACAAATACTTAGGATGTCTAGTGTGAGCTTCCCACAGCTTTCCAAAAAACATTTTTTACAAGATTCATTTTATACGTTTTTCAGCCTGACTTAAAGTAAACGGCTATTAGCCACCTGGAACGGACATTTCTGCTGAGCTGCCAACTGAGAAAGAAAGTTTTTCCTCCAAAGAGTCGAACCTGCTGTTGCCAGTCTTGGAAAAAGTCCATTTGTTCATAGATGAGCTTAATTTCAGCTGTGGAACTGTGATTGAGGAGTTTGTTGTTTTGATAAACATTGTTGTCCTGGAGATTGTCTCACACCTTCGAAAAAATTAACTGGAAAAAAGACTAAGTTCAGCTGGACCAAAGCTCTGCATGTTCTCAATCATTTGATTTGCTGGATGTCTTGTTAGCTGTGGCCTCTCCAGCACGGCCACAGAGCTGTCCACTGCCTCAGCGTGTGAAAAAACCAACGTGCCCTGATGAATGTGCAGGGTCATCGGGGCGTCAGGCAAATACTCCCAGATGAAGATCAGTAATACAACAAATTTTAATGTTTACTTAAGTCAGACTTGTACTTGTACTTGTTGTTTCCACTTATTTCCAACCCACTGTTCCTGAATACTGAAATGGATTTATCTTAGTATTTAATGTAATCACTGCGCTCACTATTTAGACTTATTTAGGTCAGGTTTGCATTTCTGTGTGAGAAACTGGATATTCCATAACTTTTCATGCTTTTACACGGCGAATTCAGCTCTTTATTCTTCATATTTAGGTGATTATTTTAACAGTGAAGCCAATAAGTAATTTACTTAAATTTAGCTCAGATCCTTATTTGTTTGTGATGGCGGATTTAAAAATTGTAGTGTAGGAGCTGTTAATGTTTCTGGCATTGTGAGAGAACCGCTTTAAGACGTATACTGAATCTGCTTGTCCATGTCTTTAGTGTTACATGCTTCTTCTTGGTTTCTCAATCCTCTGTCTGAAACAAGCTGTTTTAGCTCTCCTCCTTTTACAGAATGGTTCTTTTGTTTGCCTGCACTACACAAACAAAGGCTGAACAGCAGAGTTGTGGGGCATCTTTGCCTGCGATCACTATATTAGGTCCGCTCTGTGGTATCATATAGATCCAAAAGTAGAAAAAACTATGACACTGGGCGTTTTGTGGACTTTGAAGTAGGAGCTTTTGGCTCACACGGACTAGATTCACATTCACTGTCCTCATTAGTTGAAATGTACAGAAGATAAGAAACAACGTAATAAGTTACCTTTTAGCTTTAGCTCTTTCCAAGTATGATCTGTGAATTGAGAAACTAACCCTGGAAAGCATTTACCCCTGATATGGAACCACTTTACTGGTACAACAAATGTTTAATAAGTCAATTACGCTGGTTTTTAGTAACTAAGATTACAAGCTAGGAACCTTTCTAAAAACTAAACCGTATTTAAAGATATTTGTATTTTGCAGAAACAACAGTGAGAGGGGTAGAGAGCCACATATCACAAAATGAACCAATTGTCTTTTCATTAGATTTGTCTGAAAATAAATATGGTGGCTCTTTTGCACCTTCAAGCTAAATATATATACAGTTTTGACCTTTTATGATTCGACATTTGACTTATCAGCTCCTCGTTGTTTTCCATGCAGTGTGTGGAAATGCATTTGAACTATTATTACAGGCGAAAGCAGTAAATTAAGGTAGCACTCAGGTCAATTTACACTAAAAAATATCATCCAGAGACATCTACCATCAGCTCACAGCCATTTGCAGTGATTGCATGTACTGTGAGGTCCTAGAAAAGCCACTTCTGCACTGTGTGTCTGCCTCTTCCTCTCTGATTTTCCTGTTTGACATCAAAAAAAGGATGGGACAAAAACATCTAGTTTCCCCTCAAATCCGAACTCCTTTTGCCATAAGGGCAAATGCTGAACTGCTCTCGAGTCTCTTTGGCACATTGATTTGATGTCACTGGCATGGAGTGCGTCCAGTTCCACCTTACTGCAGTTACTACCCATCCTACAGCTTTTCATTTTACTTTATTTTATTTTATTGTGCGTTTTACTTTACCTCACTATATCTTTATCTTTTATTTTACTAGTTTATCTGTTGTGTCTATTTTAGAGTCGACTCTCTATTTCAGCTTCTGTTTGCTTTATTTATTTTACATATTTATTTAATCTATGTATGTATTTTATTTATTTAGTTGCGAGTGTTCTTCAATTTTTAGAATTCAGTCAGCTAACCAGTTATAACAGACATAAGGTCTGAGTAACTGGTGCGTACAATGGGGTTTCACAGGGCGGTCCCACTGGAAACACTGGTAATCGCTCTGCAACCTTCTCTAGATTTATTATAATATAATATTAATAATAATGTGCACAACTCAGCCATCCTGAATTGCCGTTTTTAAACTCTGGCGGAGGTCTTGCAGGAGTCCCAGACTCCCCCATGTACGGTATTGGTCCGCATTGGCTGAAATGAACGGGAGAGATGTAGAAATCCAGCTCGAAGGACCAAGCTGTTTTTAAAAAAAAATCCCTTATGAAGTGAGACACAGAGTAGCGAGTTCCAACGCATTTATTTACTTGCAAGGAAGCAAAAGCATACGTGATGAACATCTATGCAAGTGCTCGCCGGGGCGAGTTTAATTTATCCACTTCTTCCAACGTTATCCTGGGAACAGATATGTGTGTGACGCTCTTACAGGGAAACAGTTACACGATGCACAAGTACATGATTCTAACCCTGCTTTGGATAACAGATAGCAGAGGAGCCACAACAAGGCCTGAGAAAAGGACAGATTAGAGGGACAGAGAGGGAGAGATGCATTCCTACAGATTACCAAAAGGAGTGTTGCACAGGTTTAATAATTTAATAATTTTTCTATTAATCACAAAAGGATAGCAATGCAGGCTCCAGCAGTGTGTTTCCCACTGATTAGACCCCCAGTTATTTGGATATCTGCACTGTTTTTTGGGGGGTTTTTTTGAACAAATAAAAAAACCCTCAGTTTCCCCATTTCTGCTGTAAACTTACATGAATGACTGTTATTTTTATTTCCTTGAGAAAATATTTATCTCTAAAATGGTCTCGTTTTTACATCACTCGCCTGATTTTTACCATCTCACATCACAAACATTCATTTCTCCTTAATACGCCTGTGTGCTCTGTGGAGTTTCCTGACCTTTCATAAGCTGTTGTTGCTGTTGTCCCACTTTTTCTCGGGTTGAGTTAATCTCTCACGGTAACTCTTTAAAGCCAGCAGCATGTATTTCTCTCCTGCGCTGAATGAACCATGCTTCTGATTCCAAACCATCTGATGCTTTTATATTACAGTGTATTACACTCTCGCTCTGATTCACAGGCGTTTTTCCAGGGCAAGCTGAAGATCACAGGAAACATGGGTCTGGCTATGAAGCTTCAAAACCTGCAGCTGCAGCCGGGCAAAGCCAAGCTGTAAACGAGATGCTGGAAAGAGAACAGAGATAAACCACGAGGAATTCAACCGCAAGCCTGGTTTCAGAAAAATGTTAAAAATTCTCATCACTGGACTAAAACACTCTTCCTCTTCGTTACCTCACTGACCAAACACTGGGATTAGTGAGCAGCCTGGCCAGTCTAACTGGAGAATGACATAGATGGAGAGATAATTATTTCTTTAATTAAGTCCCTGTCTGCAGGCCCTCTCTTTTAACGATACTATTAGTCCAACGTAGTAGAGACAGGTGCTCCCTACTTTGTGATACTAATTCAGTTCTTGTCCAATTTTTCTGTAATCTTCCCTGCTAATGAAATCTTTCAGTGTAATATGTCTAGAAATGTTTTAAAAGTAGAGCAGATTGGTGTAATATTCTTCATAATAATGGATTGAACAGTCAAAGTGCCTCCTCATCTCAGATTATGGTTTCTTGGCAGAAATGTAGTATTTTTTTTAAACAGTCTGCCTAACTAATACTAATACAAAATACATATTCTGCTCTTCTCTTATTGTATGAATCTCTAAAATATTTCTAAAGAATAAACGTGTCTTTGCTGGGGGTTGTGGTTTGCATCTTTCACGGTCCGGGTGTATTTGTATTTGGTGCATGATTCCTGCAAGCAACTTGAGGTTTCGTTAAATTTTGCTGATAAAGGAGCACAGAGCAATTTATCCATGAAATGGAACATAAAACAAGACTGAATGAACAACATGATGTTCCTTTTTAACAAAAAGAAGGCTTCTTTTATGTTCAAATGGGAATGTTGACTTTCTGGATGTTAAAATGTAAACACGCTCCAGTGTTTCTGCAGTGAAAAGAGGCTGACGTTAAAGTCTCCTGACACAGTTTAGGGGTGCCATCTGAGGTTATATCAGTGTGACTGTGCAAAATAATGGCCCACTGTTACACGGTACTTTGATGTCAATGTCAAGCTGGCCGGCCGTGTGCCTGCTCCCCCTTTGAAGGGCCCTGTACTTTTCCAGTGCTGCAGCGACCCGGTTCCAGACTGCCACGCTGTATTTTTTCCTTTGTAGATGGACGAGCGTGGCTGAAAGACAAATCTGTTAACTAGCTCTGACCCAGATTCCACTGCAGCTTTGGCTTGGCTCATGTAGTTTTCAGGTCTTACTCTGCAGTCACACTGGGGTTATTTCATTGGTCAGTAATGATTGCTTTTAGAGAATGCAGTTTCTTCTGTTGTGTTACAGTGAAGGAATTGAGAAATTTTAGACTATTTGCAAACATTTATGTAAATTAAAGGCCTAATTAATGTGAATAAAATGATAAAGAAAATTCTTGCTAAAAGAAGAGAGGAAAGTTACGATGCACTTTACCAGCTTACAAAGAAAGGTGAAGGAACCTGCCACGAAAAGCACTGCTCAGACTGTAAGAACAGTTTCCAAGTTGTGGCTCTGCTCCAAGTTTGACAATGTTGCCTTAGTGAATTCACTGTCATGTGATCACATCTTTACAGCAAAACCTGCAGTAGTCTTTATAAAAATCGTGCAGATAATCTAAAAACTTAGTATTTACTTTGAGCTGTGGTAGTACATGGCACAGTGGTTGGCATCATCACCTCACATGGTGCAAAAACACCCTGGATTACAATCCACTAGCCGGTGTTGGCCTTTCTCTGTGGAATTTGCATGGGTTCTGTCCAGGTACTCTGGCTTCTGGCTCCCACAGTCCAAAGACATGCTTTTTAGCCCTAAAGCAGAGGATGGATGGATATATATCAAGAAGGGAGGCTCTAATCAAACATGTAATTCAGGTGGCAACCCAGAGGAAAAAACTAAGCAAAGTCAATTATGACAGAAACCAGAGTTCCTGAAGTTGCCACTTTTGGGTAGATCTGAAGATGGGTCAATTACTCTAGACTACACTGCTAAAATGTTAAAAATAAACATGTTTAAAGCCTGCTATAGAGGAAATGTTTTTGCTCTCTCTGGGTAATTCCCATTCACCAATGAAGCAAAGAGACAGTGCAACACAAAAATGAGAATAAACATGTCATTTATTCCCGATCTTCTTTTTGTCACAACCGCTTATTCCAGAGGATAAAATATTAGATTTGCACTTCAAAGAAAGTTTTACTAATGCCAGCTAAAAGCAAAAAAAAACAAAAAACAGGATGTTCTCAACAACTCACCTCAGCATTGCTGACATTAGACAGAAGTGAGCTTTAATGACTCATCGGCTCCTTTTTCAGAGCCTCCTGCAGAGTAAATGGACATGGACTCCAGCTGAGGTTAACAGCGGGCTGACAGCCTACACTCACTACAGATGAACGGAGGCCAGAGTTGTTTGGCCTACCATGAGCAGCGTAGCTGTGATGATCCACTTGATCTGCTGACATCAAGCAGTGAGATTTTACACACTGTACCTTTAAGAACTAAATGTTTCATTTTTAGGGGGTTGCAAAGACTTATTACTAGGGTAGATGGTAACACTGCCAACTGTCTGCTAGATGTCACCTCAACTTATTGAAGTCGCTGAACTTGTCCAGTCAAGTCAATTATCTCTCAATTATCTGTAAATTCAATTAGTGCTAACAAGTACATTATTTTTTTTTAAAATTATTAGCACCAACTTGCATCTATCCGTACCTAGCCTTAGTTGTATGCTGTTAACTTAGCCCTCCATCCTCTTTTTTTCTTCTTCAAGAGATTACATGTGACACCCAGCACATACAGTGAAATGGCCACTGTCATGGTGAGCCCAGTTGTCTCTGTCACGATCTCTGTGGATGACATTTGTTGTCACTTAAAGCTATAAATTATATTCCATGATGTCTCTGCTTGCTCTGTGGTCACTGTGACCCTGACCTGAATAAAATGCTTGCTACTTTGTACCAGTTACGCAACACAGCTTGTATATGGGCCATTAATGTCCTGGAAAGTAATTATCTGCTGCAAGAACGGTATGTTTTCAAAAAGCTCTCCTAGGTTTGTTTGGAAAGAGCAGGGTATTTTAGACCTTCAGCACCCCCACCCCACCACTATCACCACCACAACACCAAAAAATAAAGTGGTGATTGGTGTATTTGATAAATACTACATGATGTAATAATTCTCATTCTTGAGAATGAGAATTGCTTTTAATGGGCCAAAGCAGCTTTAGTGGACACTTGTTTGGGTGGGACTTGAATCCCTTATTTTTTGTGGAACACCTTAAAAATCTCTTTGGATTGGGGGTGTTATCCTAATAAAAGTTAAGTTTAAAAGAATGCAGACGGGATCTCAGCTGTATGCAAAAAAGAGCAATCACTATCCCAGCTGCAATTTATAAACAAAACATGCTGAATGTGTTTGAATGCGTCCACAATTAAATGCAGCAGGCTTGCTAATGTTCATCAGAGTATATGTCCCAAGATTCCTTTATAATCTTACCCTACAACTTGTTCAAAGAGTCATAAAATGCATCTGTTGAAAAGGACATTGTTTAGAAGACTGAACATGTTCCACTGCACTAGTGGAAAATTACTTAAAACCATGTCCCAGCGACCGGAGCCCATCTGAGGGAAAAACAGCCTGCCAAATAATGTGATGAGTAATAACTAGAACATGGACCAGAGTGTGTTTTCGCCGATTTCAAGAGCAGAATCGAGGCTGTAAACCCAATTCTGCCCCCCCCCCTCCCTTTTTTTATCTTGAAACCAGCAACTCATGTGATCAGTAAGTGAGACTCCCAAAACCACATCAAGCTTGCTCCAACCACAAGAGGCCCGGTATCTTTCGGTGCAGCGTGGGCATTCATCATTGCCTTTATTCTTGACTGCATTCAGCATCTGCAGTTCCAGCACAAATAGCCTTAGTAGATTCATATTGTGAAGTCTGTTAGGCAATGCCAAAATGTAAGGTGAATTAAGGGTGATTTGGACAGTTGTGTAAGCGTTCATGTCATTTTTAAAAAATTAGCCCAGAACATGTTACATTCCTGTAATACAGAGGAGGATGTGGATCCATTTGAGGAGTAATGAAAATTATATCATGTTTCAACGAAGCGTGGCGTGACCTTTTGTGTGAACTGACCTTAAAAGCCTTTTTTATGTAACTTTGAGTTACATGGGTGGAGGGTATCTTCAGCACATCTTATCACCAATTTAGGTCAGGATAAGCTTTTTTATTACACAACTTAATTCATACTTTGATGTAATTTCACAAGCAGATACTAATAATAGTCAAACATAAAAGCACGTTTCCTGGTTTTGTTGCAGTAATATATATATATAATCACATACTTTTGCAGCTAGGCTTAAAAAATGATTTCTGCTTACAAGGTGAGAAAATAATTCACCCTACCATTTTGAACCAGAATTTTGAATAATTGATGAAGCTGTTGATTCTGTAGATGTCCTTGAAATGGATAAATCCCTCACTTTTGTATGTGACATGATTCACGTCTATGTAATGGAGAGTATTTTTGTTATATTTCACTTTATAACAGATATAAATAACCTCAATTAGTACCAAATATCCTTGAAAGATCCTAAAAGTTAACAGATCCATACCAACTACTTTCTAAAAATTAAAGTGAATGTTCCAGTCCTGTCATTTTCAGTTTTCCCAAACAATCTCTCCTATTTAAAGTGAGGTCTTCAAACCAAGAAAAAGAATGGATAAGAAAGGTCATATGAGTGACTTTGAATGTGGCATTGTTGCTGGTGCCAGATGGGCTAGTCGGAGTATTTCTGAAACTGCTGATGTGTTGGGATTTTCCTGCATAACCATCTCTAGAGTTTAAGAAAAAAAGAAAATATTTTGGACAAAAATGCTTTGTTTATGTCTGAGGTCAGAGGAAACTGGTCAGATTGCTTCAAGGAAAGGAAGGCAAGGGTAAGTCAAATAACCATTCTTTATATACAAGGGTATGAAGAAGAGCATCTCTGAACACACTCTGTTGAACCTTGAAGCTGATGGACAAGAGGAACAGAAGACCACGGCCAGGTGCCAGACCTGTTAGACGAGGAGATTGAAAAAACATTGCCTGGACTGATGAGTCTTAATTCTGCTGTGGGTAGGGTCAGGGGCTGTTTTTTCCACAGAACTGCCCTAATTAATTGTGGCATAGATTCAGCAAGATGCTGGAAACATTCCTCAGAGATGCTGGTCCATATTAACACAATGTTACCAAACACTTGCAGCAGATTTGTTCCATTCAACCACATCCCAAAGGTGCTCTACAATATAGAGATTTGATGTCACTGGATTACAATGAACTCTTCTTCATATTCAAGAAATCATTTAGAGATTATTTGAGCTTGTTTTTAACCATCAAAACTTCAAAACCTGTCATCTTAAGTTTTCTTCCAAACACACAAAAAAGGCAATTGTGTCAATAAAGATTAAGTTGCTCAGTTACATAATCAAAATAATAAAAAAAGACAATAATTTGGCATCAAATCATCCCCAAAGCCATGTAAATTATATTCAGATTAATTGTGCTGATGCACCTTAATGGTAGCAGATGTTCACACACTACTGTAGGAGGTGCTTGTTGAAAAGTCTGGAAACACATGGGATATTAGATCATATCCTGTCACTCCTTTTTGGCATGCTGTTCTTCCACTTTTTAATTTATTTTCAGATGACTAATCTGTCTGTCTCCCAAATGAAAGCTATCTGAGAGCACACCGCTGTAAACAGATTTAATTTTCATAGCTATTTTAGCAGCTCTTATCAGCAGTCTGCACTACACTGGTTTACAAATCAGTGTGCCCTGGAGAACAAGACTGATTGAGCAAGTGCATCCAAGATTTTTTTTTTTTTTTTTTTTTTTTTACACACTGAATGTATAACCACTGCTGTACAGTTTAAGTTTGTTTAGTGGTTGTCAAATCCAGACACAAATTTACCAGAAGTTAACAAAGCACAAAGTTATTACATTTAAACTGAAATGGCATGCTGTGTGGAGAAAACGAGGGAAACATGGGGAAAAAATATGAGAAAAAAGGAAAGAATTTGTGTTTTTGGCTCCCTGTCAGGTCAGAGCTGTCTCTCTTACTCACTCCTTTCCTTTTTCAGTCTCGCCTGCCTGTCTTTCCCTTAACTTTCCCTCTCCCACTCCCACTTCGCTCTCACATCTGGAGGGTATCTGGAGTGGCTGTGTGACTCCAAGCCTACTATGGGACAGCTTGTGTTTGAACTGGAAGTCAGACTTCAGTGCGTTTCAGCTAACATTGTTCGGAAGGGGTAAAGTAAAGTAGGAGACCATCATTTTACTTTGTAGACTTTACTGCCGCATGTTTTATGGGTGACTGTTGCATTTATATGAGCTTAGACTGAGCTTTGAGTGTCATTCATCCATGCATGACCATTCTGGTATGTGCATTTTAGACAATCTGCACAGTGAAACTACTTTACAGCCTCTCCTCTGCTGAGAACGAGCTAAACAGCATGAAAACAAGATAATGACATTTTAAATGCATAGCATCTCTGCCTCCAAAGGCTGTTCTCACTTCAAGTCTCTAAATAATAAGGTGCCATAGTGTTGTCAACTTCTCGATTGCTTTAAACTCCTCTCTAACCCCTGGATGCTCTGATGTTTTGATTCTGGCTGTTGTCGACATTGTACAAAGTGCATTTTGCTGTGGGCGTGTGCATGCTGTACTGTGAGTTTTCTGTGTGTGCGCGCTGCTGTTCCTCTGATAGATACTGTGTAGTGACGGGCAGAAAGAGCTCCTCTGAAAAATTGCTTTTATACCTGTACCTTGTAAGTTGCCTTGAGTGGAATATTTCTGCCAGCATTAGAGGAGATGATTAGAAGGATGATTTTCCCTGGCTTTATCAAAGCACAAGTCTCATGTAAGCAGTGCTGACCTATAGCGCCTGTCAGAGAATTGCAAAAGGCTGAACTCTTATTTTGCTATTTAACTTATGAATGAAAAGATTAGACCACACTTTGTGTTTTTTGTTTGAGTTTTTTTTTTGTTGCCTTTTTTGGGGTTCTTCTGCAAAACTATTTGAAATGAAACAAGATCAAGCTGTCATGGGTGATAAATGTTCTTTTCCAAACTAGACCGTGCAGTTGGTGAAATTTGAAGTTTCAGACACAGAGCTGTCTCTCTTTTCTTGTTGACCTGGTGCGTACATGACACAGTTTCATTTGTTTTAGACAGAATGGTGTGTCAGGATTCAGTGTTATTGGATTGAAAGGTTATGGAATGATGCATTTTATATTAATGCTAGTCATGAAATTGCTTTAAAAATATAATGGATTGCGAAGCACTGTTAAATTATTCCTTTCTTTTTTGCTTCTTGCAGTATTTAACAGCCTACTTGTATCTAAATGTCAAAAATATTTTTTTTTATCTGAAAGGGTTGTTTGGTTTTTGAATAATCATTCAACACAATAAGTTTGGATTAAAGTATAGACTGTATATAAAAGATGGACATAGCCATGTGTTGGGACAGTTCCATTATGAAGCCTCAAGTTGACTGTGTTTATTGTTGCCATCTTAGCCTTTTGACATAAAACATCATGACACATGGGGATTATCTAACTGCTGTGTTTATTGTCTTTTTGGTCTTTCGTGGGGATTGTAATTTACAACATTAACTTGACATTGTACTCAATAAGACTTGAAGCTATAAATTTAGAGATAACAAGTGTTTACTGAGGTCACAGGTGAGCATGTGGGCTACTTTCTGATAGACCTCTGTAAAACTGAATGTTTTTCTAAATTACAGAAGTCAGTCCCTGTTGGCCACTGGAAAGGAAGCATGTATAATGTACTCCCACTCTAGCTTAACTTTTCAGAGTTCAAAAGCTACAACTGTCTTTTATAAGTTACAAAAATATATCTAAAAAGGGAAAGTTATATAGCTCAGTTTGGCCTGTTGATGGAAATGTTGTCTCAAGACTCCAATGCCTAAATCCAGAGGTGTGGTCTAATAGTCAGTTTTGCTTAGAAAGTTTACCAATCACTCGAAGTAATAGTTTTCTGTATGACTTTATCAGTCTCTCACATCATCCAATTCTGGCACTTTCTTCTTTACGATATTGCTTCAGTTCATTTGTTTATGTACAGTTAAGGTCCCACCATAACATGTTAGTCAAGTTGAGGTCTGGACTTTAACTGGGTCACTGCAACACCTCGATTCTTCTCTTTTTTAGCCATTCTGTTGTAGATTTGCTGTGCTCAGGCTCATTGTGCTTGCACAAGCCTTTTCTAGAATTGACTCTAGATTACTTCGGCATACAGAGGAGTTCATTGATGACTCAATGACCACAGGATGCCTAGGGCCTGTGGGTGTAAAACAAGCCTAAATCTTCAGCCCTCCGCCACTGTGCCTGATAGTTGGTTTGTGTTTGTGCAGATTTGTTGTGCTTGGTGGTTGCCAAATGTGGCACTGTGCGATATGACCAAACATGTCCACTATGGTCTCATTTGTTCAAAGGACATTGTTCCTGAAGTCTTGTGGTTTGCTCACATGCAGCTTTGCAAACCTAAACCATTTTACCCTGTTCTTTTTAGAGTGCAGAGTTTTTCTCTTCTCTTCATTGCATACATTATTGACTCCTTCTGCAGAGAACACATTTAACAATAATGCCATCCCATAATTCATACTGATTCACCATCTGACTGTTTACAAAAATGATCAACAAAACTGACAAAGTGGCACATCTCATGTAAACGTTTATTATAAGTGCATTTTACTCTTCGTACCATAGCATGATATGTTTTGAATGTTCAGCTGTTAAACCCACAGCTGAATATTGTGTTGCTGTAATAAAATCAGCTTTTTATTGATGTGTAGATTTTTTCTTTGTATATTCCTTCATCTTGAAAATACCAACATTTGTAATGGAGTTATAATTCTTGTTTATATGCATGAAACAACAACAGTAGTATGCAGTACAGTTAAAAAACATTGGGATGATGTAAGACCCACATCTGGACGCTACAGGTTCAGTATGGCAGAGTCAGTGCAGTCTGATTATCTGTGTTATCTCAATGATCCTTTACACTTTTGACCTTCAGATGTATCAAATGAAGCGGTTATACTTTGCCAGGTATAACAACAATAATAATATACCTGTATAGAAAAAAATGTGTATGAAATTTTTTTTTACCCAGAAACAAAGGAAAATCACCAGCATAACTTTTTATTGTTAATTAGTTGTGTTAATTGATCTTTCATTTACTCAAGTATAGTAGACATTTTTAGCCAGGAACCTGATTTTAGCCATAGATTTCTGTCAGATAAGGTATCACAGACAGGTAATGTCAAGGAGACCAGTCATGCTAAAAACCCTGCTTTCCTTTGCAGATCTTTTAGGTAAAAAACGCAGAGTTGAAAACCCCTGTATGTTTTCAGAGGATGACACGAGGGGAAAGTCACACAAAGACAGAAATAACAAAGTCTCAATGACCATAAAGCAGAAATCCAAAAACTTACTGATGAATTCAGACCAAACAGGGAATATGCTAGATAAGCAGATGCACTGTCAAAGGACGAAGGGAAGATGGGACTATTACCACACGCAGTGGTGAGTAGGGAAGTGGAGACAGGTTAGGAGCAAGACAGAGCTCAACATAATCAAGACAATCAACAGGCAGAACTAAACCCCAAAACAAGATACAAGATTAAAATAGTTAAAAAGAAGAAAACAGGAAAGGAACGACAATCATATTTAAAAATCAGAGATGCTTAAACATGGATGAAAAACATCAGAGCTAAACACATAAAGACAAGACAGAAGGAGGAACTTTAACAAAAAAAGCTAAATTGTCATTATCATTATTATTATCATCATCATCATCATCATCATTATTATTATTATTATTATTATTATTATTATTATTATTATTATTATTATTATTATTACTACTACTACTATTGAAATGATCTTGCTTTCAGGTGAGACACATAATACAAGGACACTTTATTCATAAATTCAGAAAATAAAGAGTGCTTGCAGATAAATACATATAACCTTTTAAATAAAATCAGAGGGCGCAGTTTCATAGTGTTAGTGTTGCATCTTGTTTCATTTATAAGAAGTATTTAAATCCAGTTTTTTTAAGGTCAGTGTGAGCAGTATAGCTAATATTAAAATAGTATGTGACCTCACGTGATACATACAATCAAGAGTCTTCAAAATGGATCTTGAAGTATTCTTTTTTTTGTTTTGAATCAAGCAAACAAATAAATAATATAACTATAATCAAGTGCAGACATAACTCAGAACTCAATAATTAGAAAACAGTAACTAGAACTAAAAACAAGTTTTTAGAATCATAATGAAATTAAGATTATAATAAACAAGGATCCCAAAACGCCAAAGCAACTCAAAACCCCTGGAACCAGACCAGGGACCATGACAGAAATACAATGTGCAAATTGATGAATTGAGGCCAGCATTTGAAAGCAACAGTGATGATTCACATTATGTGCACCAATGTCTTGTACATATGTGAAAAATGACAGATAAACTTAGAATACGTCAGCATTGCACAATGATTTGGAATGGTTTTTTGATTGAAGAATCTCTTACACAATTCACCACAGACTGACCTCTCTTCTTAATTAGCCCAAGTAATTTTCCAGAACAAATTTCCAACTTTGGAAGAGAGATGATCTGACAAGTGCAGACACGCTTGGAAATTTTTACTATTTAGCTGCTGGCACCATGGCCGAGGAAAGAATCTAATAAACTAAGGAAAATTAGGTCAGATTGCAAGTTGTCCTGGATGGAAATCTCTAAAGCAAGCTAACACAATGACCATTCCAGGTGGCTAATTGAATTGTTTGCTTTAGGTCAGACCTGAAAAGCATTCAACCAGATTAATTTCACAGAAAAAAGAAGAAGAAGAAAAAAATGTTTCTTTTAATTTCCCTATATCTTAGTTAGCATAAAGCATAGAGCCACAATTTTACTCTTTGAGAACTTGTTCTGAAAAAGAATAACATTTATCATTCTTAAATAACTGATCAAAAGCACATTGTAGAATGACTCTCTGCTTGACAAATGCGCACATCATACAAATTCCATATCTCTGGTTTGTAAAGTGGAGTTTTTGTCCCACATTTGTGTTCTCTAAACCCAGTCTGAAGCTTTTGATGAGCGACAGAGTTATTGTAGGTCATCCAGAGGGGAACATGGACTTCGTAACCAAATTTCATGGTAATCAGTGCAAAGGTTTGGCATTCATCGTCTGTAGAACACAAATATCTCCACAACTTTTTAAAAACAATGCATTCCTTAATTATGAAGATATATTATTCTGGATCAAACCTACGAGGCAGATGGAATTTTGCAAATTTTCCCAGATCACAATAATAACTAAACCCATCTTGCTTTAAACTCCATGTTTGTAGCTGTACTAATTAGTGTCCTGTGAGAGCCTGTTGACCAGTGAAGTCACAGCTACAGGCTTGAAAGATAGTTCGTGCAGTGAGTATTGTTTTCAAAATGACTGCCCTCTCCAAACTGTTTCTGACTTCCCAGCTGGTTCTGTTTACTAATCACCACATCTAATTAGAAAATAGCTGACTTAAAGATAGACATTACTATTCGTTAAAATCCTACCCGAGCTAAAAAGGTTACGAACCAGTGTTTTTCTACTAAACTTAAGTAGAAATCTCTGCAGAATATGAGAAGGCTTTCCACAACCATTAAATGTGTTTGTGTTAGGGTTAAGCCAACATAAGCCAACCACACTGGTGGTGGAAATCCCACTGATTGAGAAACAGCCATGTTCTGCTCTGAAGAGATACTTTTCTGCTTGGTTTAGCAAACTGTGCACACAGATTCCCAATGTTCTTTTTTATGCATTTCAGCAGCCCCTCTGTCCTGCAACAGAGCCTGCAAACATCTGCGCAATTATACAGCTGTTTTACACACTGAGGGTACTTCTTACTTTTAATTGTATTTTGGTGTCTAAAATCTACAGTCCCCTTTCAGTTTATGTATGATATATAGTCATCACACCTTCTTGAAGCAGAGCTCTTTTTCTTATCTTTTAGTCATTCATTTAGGATCAGTCAGGTTGCCAGTTGTCTCTCACCAGGAAGAATTGTCAAGAGGTGTTCAATACAGGAAACATACAGTAAGAAAGCAATTTCTTTTCTCTTCAGCTTGCTGTTGATATCTTTTTCCAGAGCTCTGAAATGGTGCAGTCAAAATGAAACCAGAGAATGTGTGATGATGGCAGAGATTTAACTCTCACAGTGTAGTTTATTTAGTGACCTGGAATAAACCACAAAAAAATCTGCTACTTGAAAAAATAAGTTTGAATCTATGAATTCACAAGTTGTTTCTCTGCTGGACTGGATGGTAAATTTGCAGGTGAGCTATAGATTTATAGATTTGCTGGCCTGTTGTTTTCTTTCCTGGTGTCACGAATCTGATTACCTCACCCTAAAAACTCAAAGGCGATTCGTGGAGTGTATGTGAGCAGGCCACTTTTTCAGATCAAGATGATGATCATGGTGGTGCATGGTGTTTATGAATGAAGATATATTTAAACTGTTTTCAGACAACAGCAAGTGGTTTTTGACATATTTTGGCAATTGCACTCCTCTTTTTGCTCTCCACACAGACTGTTTACCTGCATGCAACCAATTTCTGCTCAAACCTGACTGGTCAATGAACTGCGATTACAACTGGGTCACACATGGAAAAAGGAAAGTTTTCTGTTAAAAAACCTTCCTTACATCATCTGTTGATAGAGATTAAAGACATGCTCTCATCCTAAGTCTAGTTATGTTGGAGGTTTCTTCTTGTTGAAATATAGGTTTTCCAACTGTTATAAGGGTTGCTCAACTTCAACTATTTATTTTCATTTTTGTCATTATATAAGTAAATGTTTTTTTTAATATAAATTATATAAATTCTATCCAATTAAATCGAATTTAGATAGAATTTATATCTATGTATCACTACCTGTTAAAATTCATTCACTTTTTCAGTATAAGACAGGTATTGTCATGCTTAGGCTGTGTGCAGGCAGATACGTGGAGGGGGACACAGGGGGTACAGACACAAGGGGAAATCTAGTAAACTAAAGTGAACAACCTAGGAACCATGGAATGAATAAAGAACAAAATACAAAAACATAAGAAAACTAAGAACACTGGGTCAAAATGACCAAGGACCATGACAGGTATAAATTAGATCGTAAAGAATTTCCCCCTACAATTCTGAAAAAACTGCCTCAGAAAGGTAGTACATGACTTACTTTTCAAAAAAATTAACATGATTCTGTAACAAACATTGCTTCGGTGAAGCATGGCACATCTAGCTGAATTAAGACAGTATTTTTATTGTAACCATGTTTGACTGTTTTAATAGCCAAAGACTGTAGCGTGTGAGGTCCTGTTTCCAGGAAAAAAATACTCACTGACCTGATGTTTATAACTTTACTATCCATGTTCTTGTGCAACAGGAGAGATGGCCTTTCTCAAGCATTCCATCCTGCACGCCCTGAGTGTGCTGCTCTTGGCCTGGGTGTTGGTGCAATGCCAGGCCCCTGTTGAACCAGAGGAAGAGGAGGAGGAAGAGCCAACAGAGGAAACAGAAAATGCAACAGAGGTGACGAAATCTGAGGCGGAAATCTGTCCGCAGGATTGCAGCTGTACAGCAGAGGGGGTAGTGGACTGCCCCGGAGTCAACCTCATTGAGTTCCCCGCTAAGCTGTCCGAAAAAACCCGCCAGCTCTCTCTACAGGTCTTTCATGTACTCCCATAAATACCAATACAAAACCAAAGTTTAGAATCCTGCATTTACAGTCTGTGATGTGTTTTCTGATGCTAGAACAACAAGATCGAGGAGATAACGGTCGAGCATATTTCCCATCTGCATCAGCTTGAGACTCTTAATCTTCAGAATAACTGGCTCACCTCAGATGGTAAACACTGTCACACAATCTAAACACTCAGCAGGAACCTGGTGTTCAAAGTGGGAACATCTTACAAGACATGTTTTTGAGGGTGTTTTCTGAGGCCCTTTCGAATTCCTTTTGTTTTTTGTTTTTTTCATTCTCAGATGTCGATCTGTGTTGACCCATTTTGTAGAAAATTAGAGCTTTTGCTTGTCTGGAATTTTTGATTAGTAGTTAGTCTGGCCTTGGTTTAAGTATCTATAATTTGACTAACTATTTATGGTACCAAAATACCTTCAAAATAAACCTGAATGCAGCAGAGGAAATGCAGTTGTTTTGTTCATTTCCTCTAACAACTGGTCCTCGCAGCTGAAAGGCACATTCATGAAATGAATAACAATTAATGGGAACATAAGAATCAGTTTTCCTTTGATCGAAAAGTCTTAGCCTTGCTCTAGAACAAGTTTTGCAGAGTTGGAAAAGCTTACTGTCTTATCGGGACCATAAAGCTGGTTTTAGACTGTCATGTCAAGGTTTTGGTGCACAATAAGATGGAGTGCTAAGTTATCAGCTAATGCTAGCAAGCTGGATTTATAAACTGTCCAGGTGTATTGCACACACATTTGCTACTTATTGCTAAGTAAGCAACTAATAAAATACAGTAACTTTACTCACCAAACATTAAGCACAAACGTCTTGTACTGGCTGTACCTGGCAGCTGTACCACGCAGCAAGCCATGTAATTTATAGATATCTGCCATATTATCCTCAGAAAAAAAAGAGAAAGACTGGAGAAAACTGGAGAGGAACTGCTCCTTATCTTACAAGTGCTAAAGAGATAACACAAATCCTGCATCTTCGGTTGTTGAACACTTGAACAAACAATTATAGGAAAAAGAGCACTTCTACATTTAGCATGCCAGATAAATAACTGATTAGATGCTTACAGCTGCAGAATATTAAAGATGTCAGAATCAGAATCACAATCAGAAAGACTTTATTTATCCCCAAGGGGCAATTAATTGTAAACTTACCAATTTCACTTGGATCAGCTGGATGGAGATGTGGTCCTTACTGTTATTCAGACACTGCTAACAAAATGCTGTTTGACCGTGTCATGTAGCTACAGTTAGCTAAAATTAGGGTTTTTGTTCTGTCACAGTGTAACTTTGATACTCTAGCAACCTTCCTGGTGCTGTCTGCTCAGTTTTAACTTTGCACTGCCATTAAAAACAGAGACAAAAAAACCAAATGTCACACCTGCCCACTGTTTGCTCCTACTGGCTCAGCCTCTGTGTTCTCCTGTGATGGTCTCATTGGTCTAACTGCATAAATATTGGTTAATATTACTCTGGATCATGCTGCTGTTAAGATGAACAGACAGCTTAAAGGGTTTTTGTGTCCCTAGCCAGCTGTGCTAGCAGCTGGCTTCTGTTTTTATTGCTAACGTTGAATAAAAAATGTTGCCGTAATGGAACCCTTTTTGGAAAATGTAAGATCAAAGTGCCACAATGGAAAAGATTTTATCCGGGTTACCATGTGGTATCTATCTAACAAAAGTGTTTGTTTTGATCAAAATATTTTAACACATTTTCAAACTAACTATAGGAAAATATTCATTTACTTACTTAAAATGATTAACCACCCTCTTGGGTGCCTGAACCTTTTCCTACTTAATTAATAGTGTGTCACGGTGGCCAGTGGAAAAACACAAAATTCAAGCAGAAATCCCAAACTGCTTACAAACTGGTAGAAAATTTGGTAGATGTTCAAAGGATTTTAATTGTGCATACACCTCCAGTTGTCATAAACATACAGGTCCTTCTCAAAAAATTAGCATATTGTGATAAAGTTCATTATTTCCTGTAATGTACTGATAAACATTAGACTTCCATATATTTTAGATTCATTACACACAACTGAAGTAGTTCAAGCCTTTCATTGTTTTAATATCGATGATTTTGGCATACATAACTCATGAAAACCCAAAATTCCTGTCTCAAAAAATTAGCATATCATGAAAAGGTTCTCTAAACGAGCTATTAACCTAATCATCTGAATCAACGAATTAACTCTAAACACCTACAAAAGATACCTGAGGCTTTTAAAAACTCCCAGCCTGGTTCATTACTCAAAACCGCAATCATGGGTAAGACTGCCGACCTGACTGCTGTCCAGAAGGCCATCATTGACACCCTCAAGCAAGAGGGTAAGACACAGAAAGAAATTTCTGAATGAATAGGCTGTTCCCAGAGTGCTGTATCAAGGCACCTCAGTGGGAAGTCTGTGGGAAGGAAAAAATGTGGCAGAAAACGCTGCACAACGAGAAGAGGTGACCGGACCCTGAGGAAGATTGTGGAGAAGGACCGATTCCAGACCTTGGGGGACCTGCGAAAGCAGTGGACTGAGTCTGGAGTAGAAACATCCGGAGCCACCGTGTACAGGCGTCTGCAGGAAATGGGCTACAGGTGCCGCATTCCCCAGGTCAAGCCACTTTTGAACCAGAAACAGCGGCAGAAGTGTCTGACCTGGGCTACAGGGAAGCAGCACTGGACTGTTGCTCAATGGTCCAAAGTACTTTTTTTTGGATGAAAGCAACTTTTGCATGTCATTCGGAAATCAAGGTGCCAGAGTCTGGAGGAAGACTGGGGAGAGGGAAATGCCAAAATGCCTGAAGTCCAGTGTCAAGTACCCACAGTCAGTGATGTCTGGGGTGCCATGTCAGCTGCCGGTGTTGGTCCACTGTGTTTTATCAAGGGCAGGGTCAATGCAACTAGCTATCAGGAGATTTTGGAGCACTTCATGCTTCCATCTGCTTAAAAGCTTTATGGAGATGAAGATTTCATTTTTCAGCACGACCTGGCACCTGCTCACAGTGCCAAAACCACTGTAAATGGTTTACTGACCATGGTATTACTGTGCTCAATTGGCCTGCCAACTCTCCTGACCTGAGCCCCATAGAGAATCTGTGGGATATTGTGAAGAGAAAGTTGAGAGTCGGAAGACCCAACACTCTGGATGAGCTTAAGGCCGCTATCGAAGCATCCTGGGCCTCCATAACACCTCAGCAGTGCCACAGGCTGATTGCCTCCATGCCACGCCGCATTGAAGCAGTCATTTCTGCAAAAGGATTCCCGACCAAGTATTGAGTGCATAACTGAACATAATTATTTGAAGGTTGACTTTTTTTTGTATTAAAAACACTTTTCTTTTATTGGTCGGATGAAATATGCTAATTTTTTGAGACAGGAATTTTGGGTTTTCATGAGTTATGTATGCCAAAATCATCGATATTAAAACAATGAAAGGCTTGAACTACTTCAGTTGTGTGTAATGAATCTAAAATATATGAAATTCTAATGTTTATCAGTACATTACAGGAAATAATGAACTTTATCACAATATGCTAATTTTTTGAGAAGGACCTGTACATCAATTTGAAACAAAACAGGATATTCTTGATTCCCAAAGCAAAAATAGCACCATTTTGTCAAAATTGCTGGTGTTATGTAATTAGGGAGTCTCTCTAAAATGATAATTTTTCAAAAAGAAAGACCACCGTCTTTTCCAAACCCTAATGAATTGCAACTAATACCATTTCTTCTAAAATCTACAATCCTCAAGTCAATTTTGGGACCAGTGCCAAAACTGATAAGTGATACAGGTCTGGTTACAATGGTAAATATGTTTTAGTCTATTAAAGGGTGGAAGTCAAGAACAATGTGTCAAAAATCCTTTTTTCCTTTCAACAGGCCTTGAAGATGAAGGGTTTGAGATGCTCGAACAACTGGCTTATTTATACTTGGCAAATAACAAGGTGAGTCACACAGCGGGAGTTTAGATATTTCTCTCATTTGTGTTCTGCTTGACTGACAGTGTCAGCTAACAGAGGGAGGTTGTATAGTTGCTCCTCATATAGTGTGTACAAGCTTATGCTTGTGATCACTTCCAGTATGGCTGTGCCATCTGTTTGGAGCTAAAATGTTACTGACCTTTCAGTCACAGGGAACAAGAGAAAAGGATGGATGGATTTATTTGTGCCCTCACAACATAGGATCCGAAAAGAATAGAGGATTCTTAAATTCTCGCTAATCTTTAAAGACACCGATGCTACTTTAATCCATAAACCACATTATAAAGGAGAGCGCTTCAAATGAACATCTAATCTCAGTGGTGCTTCTCTCATTTTTGAATTTCCTGTTATTGTGTACACTGTAGTGTTAGTTTTCAGCAGGGGATGACAAAAATGAGGAAAACATGGCTTTTATGCCACACATATTTGGGAGGACAGCGTGCCTGTGTCAAAACAAAGAAGTATTCATAAAGTCCTTGTATCAAAAAATAGAATTACTGGGCCTTACAGAACAACCCATAGGACCAAACACTATGCCCATTAACATTTTCAGATATGCCATATCTCTATTTTTTAAGCTTTTATTAAAACCAATGAACTGGACTGAAAAGAACTGACATGATTCATGTAAAAATATTTTGTAAGCTACAGAACGTTGCTGTTGTTGTCCCAATATATAATGTATGGATATAATTTTGCAGGACTTGTCGTTTCAAGTGCAATAGCTCCATAGAACAACATGAACGGGAAAGATGTTAAAAGCATAAAATAAATAGAAAAACAAACAAATAAAGGAACCGAATTACTCTGCCCGGGATAGGGTTACTGGGTCCCACTCGAGAGCCAGGCCTAGGGAGGGAGCTTGAGGGAGAATATCTGGGCTTTAGCCTCCTAAGGAGGAGACCTCCTCAATGATTAGCTGTTTTATTAATCATCTCATCTGCAAGGTGTTGCAGTTGCTAGCACTATTGCCTCAGAGCAAGAAGGTGCTCATTTTGACTCTACCATCTAGCTGGGGCCTTTTTGGGAAAATTTGTTTTTTCTCCATCCATCTATTCTAGCTGGAATAGATGGTTGGTCTCATGAGAGATCTGCAGCTGTATGTTCTGAGCACTAATGTGAAGAGAAGAACTGAGCTGTCAATTCATCTTGACAACCTGGAGATGAGTTGAATCAAGTGGATGGGGAGGACACTGGATATGTGTATATGTGTGTGTGTGTGTGTGTGTGTGTGTATGTATGTATGTGTGTATGTATATATATATATATATATATATATATAAACACCCATTTCGCCCCTATGGGCGGTTTATCCTTCAAGCTCAGGTCCTCTACCAGAGGCCTGGGAACTTGAGGGTCCTGCGCAGTATCTTAGCTGTTCCCAGGACTGCGCTCTTCTAGACAGAGATCTCCGATGTTGTTCCCGGGATCTGCTGGACCCACTCGCCTAGCTTGGGAGTCACCGCACCTAGTGCTCCGATTACCACGGGGACCACCGTTACCTTCACCCTCCACATCCTCTCGAGCTCTTCTCTGAGCCCTTGGTATTACTACAGCTTCTCGTGTTCCTTCTTCCTGATGTTGCTGTCATTCGGAACCGCTACATCGATCACTACGGCCGTCTTCTCCTGTTTGTCTACCACCACTATGTCCCGTTGGTTAGCCACCACCATTTTGTCCGTCTGTATCTGGAAGTCCCACAGGATCTTAGCTCGGTCTGGCGGAAGGGGTTACATGAATAGGATGAGGGACCTATGGATATATATATATATATATATATATATATATATATATATATATATATATATATATATATATATATATATATATGTATATATGTATATATGTGTGTGTGTATATATATATGTATATGTGACATAACATTTTGACCACTGACAGTATTTGGATCAGACAGAGCTAGCAAGCTTTGTCAGTAAGACACATGTATAATCTATGGGTGCATTGCACAGAGATGGGTTGATAAATAACATTCAAATAAAATACAAGAATTATACTTACTAAAACTGGAGCACATTATTCTTGGTCTGATAGTACAAATAACTTCATAGCAAACCATATTGCTTGATTATTTTATTAAAAATGCTCAACATCATGTCCTGTCATGGTTTTTTGTGCTTGCAGCTCACCTTAGCACCAAAGGTCCTGCCCCCCTCTTTGGTCAGTGCTGATTTCGCTGCTAATCAGCTTACAAGGATCTTTCCATATACATTTGGTCATAAGCCAAAATTGAGGTAAGAGATGTGCATGTTTGTTTAAATTTACCCCAGATTCCTTGAGTTACTCAGTTAACATATGTCTCATGGTCGTGGTTCCCAGGTCTGTGTATCTCCATAACAACAAGCTGACTGATGCAGGTCTCCCTGAACATATGTTCAATGCTTCTGACAACCTGGAGATCCTAACCATGTCTAGCAACTTCTTGAGGGTTGTTCCCAAGAACCTGCCTCCGACTCTTTACCGTCTTCATCTGAAGGTTTAACATCGCATTATACTTGGACAGTAGAGGGTTTAAGATGTTTGTTTAATTCAAAAATGTACAGATGTAATCCTAAACTAAAGCTTTGTACATAAAAATGCAAAAACCTTACCTGATTTAAATTTGGCCTGTAGGTAGTCACCTTGGGCATCACTGCACCATTTCAAGTGCTTTACATATCTATAGTATGCACACATACAATTTAAAGCTGTTCTGCAGCAATGGAGGTTGACCAAGCCTTGAAAGCTGGTGCTAGTAATTCCTACAGATGTTCCAGCTTTCTCGATAACTTAGAACCCCAGTGTTTGAACACACTGTGGTACCATACCCTTGTGAGCATCAGTTGAACAGTATTGTACTGCAGAAAGTAGTGTGTTGCTACAAAAATGGTAATAAAAAGGCAATTAACAATGGAAGAGAGACAGACCATCAAAACACCTGTAGGTCTTTCCTACAGAGAAATTGCAAAGAAAGTTAAGGTGTCAGTAAGTACAGTTTCCTTCACCATCAAAAGGCACTTAGAACCTGGGGCAAACTCTGACAGGAAGAGGTCTGGCAGAACCAGAGCCACACCTGAAGCAGACGACAAGTTTCTGAGAGTTAACAGCTTGCGTGATAGGCATCTCACAATGCAACAGCTTCAAGCACAGCTTAATATTGGCCGTGGTAAGCAAGTCTCAGCTTCAACTGTTAAGAGAAGACTTTGTGCTGCGGGTTTGACAGGACAAGTTGCAGAAAGAAAGCCATTACTAAGATGACAGAATAAGACAAAGAGACTTGCCTGGACCATGAAACAGCACCATTGGACTACTGAAGACTGGAAGACTTGTATAGAGTGAGAAGCTTCCCGACCCAAAACCTACCACTGCATTCTGCAGTGCCATGCAATACCCAATGGTATGCGCCTAGTTGGTCAGGGGTTCATCCTGCAGCGAGATAATGACCCAAAACAAGTCCAACCCATGCCTGAACTACCCTGAGGTAAAAAGAACAAGATAGTAAGCTTGAAAATATGGAGTGGCCAGCGCAATCTCTGGTATTAAACCCCATCAAGCTGGTCTGGCATGAACTGGACAGAAGTGTGAAAGCAAAGCGGTCTACAAGTGCCACACATTTATGGGAACGTCTGAAATAGATATGGGAAGAACTTTCTGAAGAATATTTGATTTCTGTTGTAGAAAGAAGCTGTTATATCTGCCACAGGTGGCTACTTTGAAGGGTCAAAAGTTTAGAATACATTTTTGTCTATAAATTGATTGCATATTTTTTTTTAACTCCAATTTCTTATTTGTACTATTCTTTCATTTCAGAGTGCAATGAGACATTAAACGGCGTAATTTCCAATAAAAAACTTTCCAATAAAAAACCAATAAAATTGGGGTGTTCTAAAACTTTTGACCGGTAGTATATATATTTATGTGTATGTGTGTGTGTACCTGGCTACAGACAATTTTTCCCATGTTTCAAACAGCGACCCTTTAACTTAAAGTAGCAGGAACCAAATTCAGGCAAAAAGAGCAGGAGGTGAGCAAAAATTGTGTTGCGGATGTCTGTTTTTGACAAACTGTTTGCCAGTTTACAATGTTGCCTATAGTACAGGGTGAGCCATTTATATGGATACACCGTAATAACATGGGAATGGTTGGTGATATTAAAGTCCTGTTTGTGGCACATTAGTATATGTGAGGGGACAAACTCCTCAAGATGGGTGGTGACCATGGTGGCCATTTAGAAGTCGGCCATCTTGGATACAACTTTTGTTTTTTCAATAGGAAGAGGGCCATGTGACACATCAAACTTATTGGTAATGTCACAAGAAAAACAATGGTGTGCTTGGTTTCAACGTAAATTTATTCTTTCATGAGTTATTTACAAGTTTCTCTTTGTTCACAGCCATTAACATGTCGAAGAGGTTAACACGTGAGGAGCGGATCGAAATTGTGTTGATATCTGGTGAACGCAGTAACCGGGTCATTGCAGCAGATTTCAGTGCAAGACACCCTACGAGACCACCCATCTCCCATGCTACAGTTAGCAAACTGCTTGCTAAGTTTCGTGAAAATGGTTCAGTTTTGGCAAAATGTGGACGCAAGAAAACTGTCACTAATGAAGAAACATCAGTGGCTGTCCTAGCTTCATTCAGCAAGAGCCCACAGCGTAGCACTCGCCGCATGTCACTGGAGAGTGGCATTAGTCGAACATCCCCTCGGCGGATATTAGCTACTCACAAATGGCACCCTTACAAACTCCAGCTACTGCAGCATCTCAACGAGGATGACCCAGATCGGCGCACAGAATTTGCAGAATGGGCAAAACAAAAATTGGAACAGGACCCTCAGTTCACGCAGAAGATTTTGTTCAGTGATGAGGCAAACTTTTATGTGACTGGTGAAGTTAACAAACAAAACCACCGCTATTGGTCTGACACTAACCCACATTGGATGGATCCCTCCAAGACTGTTGGAACATCAAAAGTGATGGTTTGGTGTGGTATATGGGGTACAACGATAGTGGGTCCATTCTTCATCAATGGAAACCTCAAGGCCACTGGATATTTGAAATTGCTACATGATGATGTGTTTCCCTCTTTATGCACTGAAGCTGGCACGTTCCCTGAGTTTTTCCAGCAAGATGGTGCACCACCACATTATGGGTGCCAGGTCCGAGCATTCCTAGATGAACAGTTTCCTGGAAAGTGGATTGGTCGTCGTGGGCCAGTTGAATGGCCCCCAAGGTCTCCCGATCTGACCCCCTTAGACTTTTATCTTTGGGGTCATCTATGGTGTGAAGATACGAGATGTGCAGCACCTGAAACTACGGATACTGGATGCCTGTGCTGGCATTTCTCCTGCGTTGTTGCTATCAGTGTGTGAAGAGTGGGAGAAGAGGGTTGCATTGACAATCCAACACAATGGGCAGCACATTGAACACATTTTATAAGTGGTCAGAAACTTGTAAATAACTCATAACTGAATAAAGTTACGTTGAAACCAAACACACCATTGTTTTTCTTGTGACATTACCAATAAGTTTGATGTGTCACATGGCCCTCTTCCTATTGAAAAAACAAAAGTTGTATCCAAGATGGCCGACTTCTAAATAGCCACCATGGTCACCACCCATCTTGAGGAGTTTGCCCCCTCACATATACTAATGTGCCACAAACAGGACTTTAATATCACCAACCATTCCCATGTTATTACGGTGTATCCATATAAATGGCCCACCCTGTACATCCCACACAATGTCACAGTACAATTCTGTGTTGACCGTCCCAAGGAGAGGATATCATGGTGAACAACTTAGTAAATGTCCCAAAAAAACAAGGAGTGTGCTCCTGGTGTGCCTCTGTTGAACTTTGACACTGGACTTTTTGATTGACAACATCTCCTTGGTCTCCAGCTTTCTATTCCAGACAATCCTTGACTATAAAATCAGGTCATTTTGACAAAGAACTTGATGTTTGCTCTCATCTTTAAGCAGATCCCGTCTCAGTACATCTGCAGTGCAGATAGTCAGAACACTACTTTCAGAAAATTGCATAAAAAGCAACACTTGAAGTGGTGCAGGTAGGCAAAAGGCTCTACCTATCATGGGAAATTGGCCAAATTTAACCCAGCTATGATTTCTTCTTTTTGTGGGTTCAGTTGCTGAACTTTGTGATTCCACCTTACATTAACAATGTTAATATTCTTTTGTTACAGAGGAACAAGCTGGAGAAAATCCCAGCAGGAGCTTTTGACAGCTTGCCCAATCTCAGAGAATTATATCTTCAGAACAACCTTCTCAGCAATGAGGGCATGGACAATGAGACTTTCAGGTGGACAAAAATCTTCACTCATGAAGTTTATCAATAAACAGATTTCAACATCTTGCCATTGCCAGTTGTGTACATTTCAAAACTATCCTTTCAAGGGCAAACTCTCTACAAAGACAACATCATATCCTTCCTTTTCTTTGTTTGTAGCCAACTCAGCAGCCTTGAGTGTTTGGATTTGTCAAATAACAACCTCAGCGTTGTCCCAAAGGGTCTCCCTCGCAGTCTTGTGCTGCTACACTTGGAGAAGAACGACATCCGCAGTATCCCTGGAGATGCTCTAACGTCAGCCCGAAATCTTGAATACCTGCTCCTCCACAATAACAAACTTCGTTCCCGTTCTATCCACCCAGCTGCTTTCCAGGTAAATATCGATGATATAAATGACCCAATTTCAACTGTAAGGACAAGTTGGAAGGAGTAATTTGTACAAGAGCATGGCAATGAACATTATGCAACAGTGGATCACCCATTTGAAATCTTAAATTTGCTTTTCACTAGGGCTTGAAAAAGCTGCACACTCTTCACATGCACAACAATTTGCTGGAGCGTGTTCCCAGAGGCTTGCCTCGGCGAGCAAAGACCTTAATGATGCTCCATAACTCTATTTCTGAAATTGGCCGCAACGACTTAACCTTGTTGTACACGCTGATAGAACTCAACCTCAGCTACAATAAGCTTACCAGCCCCAAGATGCACCGTGAGGCTTTTAGAAAGCTACGTCTGCTGGAAACCCTGGACCTGTCGGGGAACAGCCTTACCTCAATGCCCAGGGGTCTTCCTCGCAGTCTGCACGTGCTCGAAATCAAGAACAACCTGATCAACTCTATACCAGATGGTACGCTGACAAAGATGGAGAAGTTACGAAAGCTGATCCTGAGTGATAACCAGATGAAGCTGAACTCAGTCTACCAGGGAGCCTGGATGGAGCTCACTGCGCTCACAGTGAGTGGAAGAGACACAAGTGGGATAGTCACTGAAAAAAAAGAAGCTTGGCAATGATGCTGTATACTGCATGAATCTGAATATTTAGAAACTATATGAAGGTTTAGTACTAGGTTCCTCCCTGATCTTTCACTAAATTACAGTTTGGTATGGTACAGAAAAGGGCAAACGTAGGATTTTTTATACCAAGCAAAGTGGCTATTGGTTGGACATTAGGGATTTAGATGTTATAAAATTAAAAGTCAAGACTCGTCATAGTATGATGGTAAAACCTGACTTAATGACGGCTGGATCTTGGCATTGTTTTCATTTACAGTAACATTATCAATGTAAACTTTTTATTTAAAACTTGATGTTGACAAAAATGGAAATATTTACTGGGATATAACACCAGTCAAAAATCTAAGGAATTGCTACAGCTGGCAAAAACCATTCAATGATCCTAAATAGATTGTTGTATAACAATTTTTCCATCACAATTTATACAAGACAATATGCTTGCTGTAGTCTTCGCCAAAATATAAGGCAGCACAATAACACTGCCAGCAATTGCAGAAACCTGCAATGCGAAATGTGAAAGTAATGATTCTGGGAATGAATCATTCATTCCAAGAATGATTCATTCCAGATAAGTAGGGCTAATGGTTTGATACAGACTAAATTTTCCAGGAGGTTTGTTATTAATTATGCATCTTTTATTTTTAGACGCTGGACCTGTCTGGTAACCTAATGACACACATCCCCGCTGACCTACCCGAGTCTCTGGAATACATTTACCTGCAAAATAACCGCATCTCCAGTATTCATGGTTCAGCTTTTGAAGGCACTCCCAACATAAAAGGCATCTTCCTCCGGTAAGGGACTCACAAGTAAAGTAAATATATTTAGTCTTTAGCTGTATATTTTCATGCCCTGATTTATTTTATTTTTTTTCACCCCAAATAGACAACTTTAAACCTTTTCACCCAGTTTAGCCAGTAAATACTTTAAGATCAAAATGAATAACAACAGCTTCTGTGGATAAACAATTTTCTTTATGGATTAAAATATGCATTTACTTCCAGCTGCTCAAAACTGTAAATTAGAGATCAAAAAATAATAAAAAGTGAGTCATATTGATGTAATTAAACTTCAGCTCTAAACAATAAAAACTGAACAGAAGAAGCAGAAGCATCTAGAAGTACTAGATCTGCTTTATTCTCAGTTTTACTAACAAGCCTCTTCCACACTCTTAAACCATTGAAAAGGCCCCGTTACTGCTGATGTCACCTGTTCTCTGCAAAGGGACCACCAGGATGAATTAAACTCTTAGACACTTGTTTGCAAAAGCTGTTTTATTGCATTACATGTTCAAGCATAGGCCTTCAAGCACAAGTCTGTTTTCCAAATGCATTGATCTTCACTGGGGGTAGGATATTCGTGCAATAAAAGAACGACTTTAAAGTAGAAGATATTTAACCAGCTTAAAAAAAACGTTGTCTTACTACAAGAGACTCATAGACCTGCCACAGCTGCAGATGAACTTAAAACACCTGCGTGTCTTAATGTGTTTTCAGCCTGCTATAACTGTAGGCAAAGGGAGGTAGCAACAGCATAAAAATAAAAATAGGATAAAATGTTAATTTCACAGTACTCAACACAGTTATAGACCCAGAGTGTAGATTTCTAATAACTAAATTATCTACACATAACAAAAAGTTACCTGTTGTCTGTGTAAATGGCCTAAATGTTGATTACCCCTCATTCTTCCACACTTTTTTACTGCACTCTCTGAACACCTAGATTGCTCACTTGTTCTTGGGGGCAACCTCAGATTTGGACTAAATGAAGAAATGGACAGGCTCAGTACAGCTGGAACTCAGCACAACTGGCATTCCACAAATTACGGACTTTGCAACGCATAGCAATATCTTCACCTTAGCAGTAGGGAATATACTGTCTTCTCACATGTCCATCACTCTTACCCTCGTCTGAATTATTTCATCAAGTTCATTCTGCCACAAACTGGAGATTTAATACATCATTGCTTAAAGATGAAGATTTTATTAAATATTTTAAAAACGAGTGGGCTTCATATTTGCACTATAATGGCCTGCCTGGAACATCAGCATCTGCTTTCTTGGAGTCAGGGAAAGCTGTGAGGAGAGGTGAAGTAATTTAATTCTCATAACATAAGATGAAAAGAGAAAACAAATGTATTCATGAATTAGAAAAAAACATTAAATCCTTAGAAGACGCCTGTGTGTCCTCGCTGGAACAGGAAATGTTGAGCAAAATACGTAAAGCAAAACTAGAATTAAATCAAATTATGGATAAAAAAAGAATATTTCTAGTACAAAGACATCCACTGCAAAATTTTTAACAAGAAACAAAAAATTCCCTGTATTCCCAGTTAACTGGGAATACAGTTTATGATCCTGAAATCTACAAAGCCCTCTGAAAAAGATTAGAGAAGATAGCACCCCTCATAATACATCCTGACCAAACTTGTTTAATAACAGGGAGGCATTCATTAATAAATACATGTAGCTTACTTAATTTAACAGACTGTTCTTGCAGTAAAAACAAACTACAATATTGTCTCAAGATACAGAAAAAGCATTTATAGAGTTAAGTGGAACTTTTTATTTGCAACTTTATACAAATTTGGTTTTTGAAACTGTTGGGTTCATCCAAACTCAAAGTATTTGTTTTCCTCTATTTAATAAGCTTTTGAAAGTTTAGATTAATAATGACGCCGTGTCTCTTCCTCCATTCAGCAAACCAAACGAACAAAAGAGCACCAAATCCAGGCAGTAAACACTTTTATTATGTGTCATAAAAACAGAATGTTAGCATGACTGGTTAAAAAGTTGGGGCAAGGCCGCGGTTTTAGACTTGGCTCCCCTTATTTGGCTTGGGTCCATCCCTCAGGCCATCTTACCCCCTGTGTACCTCTGGAGTCTACATAGGACCAAGAGGAGGACTAGATCTGCCTAACTTTCACAACTACTTCTTAGCCAACACGCTACAATACATCTCAAGATTGTTAAACATAGCCTCCAAATGAGCTGCGGCTGGACATAGAATAGGCACTATGTAATAATGTAGAGATTTCGGGCCTAATATTCATTAGCTCAAATGACTTGTATGCTTTAAAAGCATAAATATTAAGATTAAGCATTAATATAATATGAATATATATATTAATATATAATCTTAAGCTATCTGGAACAACTCTGACATCTTACAAAAAAATTATATGCTAGACTTCAAAGATTGCAGGTAAAGGAATTGAGTTCTTGGAATATATATTTCAATGAATAAATTTAATTTCATTTGACATATTAGTATTACAATATGGGATTAACAAGAAGAGATTTTTAGACCACCAACAAATTATAGTCTATATTAATAAAGGAATTTTTGCCTAATTAAATGAATTACAATTCTTATCTAAAATATACAAAACACTGTTGAAAACAGATGAGTCATTATCCCTTCCTATTGTGAAATGGGAGGCGGATCTATCAGCCAGCTTTGACCACAACTTCTGGTATCAGACATGTTTAAAAACCTCTAAAATGATTAGAAACCCCAATCTACAATTAATAAAATACAAAATACTACATAGAGTGCACTATGGTCACACTGTCAAGGCAATACACCTGACAATTACATCAACACTCTTTGGTTCTGTCCACCAGTTCAGAGGTTTTGGTGCCGGATATGTGAAGACTTCTCAAAGTGTATGAAATGTAACATTCCAGCCTCCCCTTTAGTTTGCTTTTTGGGCAGCCAGATGATGTCACTATGGAGATGAATACAGTCCACATGGCTCTCGCCACCTTATGCATCACTAAGAAGACTGTACTTATGAACTCGACAAATAAAAATAATCTTAGAGACCTTAAAACCAATATAGAGACCATTTGTCGGATCATATCAGTCTTGAGACAGCCTCTGCCGCTGCATCAGGCCAATCTCTCTGAGCTCCTTTGATTCCATCATCTAGTGGAAGTTGGGTTGGTGCGTGCATTGGGGCCCGTCCCGGGCCCAGGAGGATTCGGTGCATTGGTGGAACTGGAGGCCCCTTTAGCTGGCAGGGAGGTTTTTACCATGTTTTGCAAGTGCTCTCTACTTTTGAGGAGACCACTCTGCAGGAGGTGGGATCTACCAGAGGTGGAGGATGGGCTCAACCTGGGTGTCTATTGTCTTATGTAGTCTGGGAGTTGACTGAATGTTGGGGTCAGGTGTAGTCTTTCCTCTGCAGTGGGGTTGGGTGGGCCAGTGATTGGTGCTAGTTTCAGTCATTATGCAAATGTACTGTTTATAAGATTGGGGAAGCCTGCAGTCAGCTGAGACTGAAGAAGTCACTTGGATGAGTGACGAAACATTTCTCCCACTGAAAACGCTATGTCCAGATGAACAGAATCAACTTTTGCAGATTTACTTACCTGGATGATTGAGCATGCATCAAGACCTGTGTATGACTGTTTTTTTTATGTGTCAAGTCAGGTCTTAGACTCCCCCTCTCTCTTAGAACATGTCAGGCCTGGGGGACCAGGTGTGGGGCCTATTTCCTGACGCTACACTCCATGCCAGTGGCTGGTGCCCCCACCTGCCGCCATTGGTGGTCTTCGGTGTCCGGGGTTGAATGTTTAGGTGTGTGCTGTTTTGCCGCCAGAGGCTCCCTGCCTCTGTCAGGCACCTGGCAGGGATGGGGTGCCCTTGGGTTCCTCCCCTCCCCTGTCTTCTTTCTCTTCCTTTCTCTCTTCATCCCTCTTCTTCCCCTTTATTTTTCTCTCCTTCTCCTTCTGTTAAATTTCTTCATTTTCTTTCTTTTTTGTTTCTGTCCCCCAGTCTTGTCTGTTATGGTTGTAATAATCCAAAATAAAAAAATTAAGTTCTAGTAAAATATGACGACCAGGTGGACCATTATAGTGAATATCGTAATGCTACACCTGTGAAAGTAAATTTGTTGGGCATTTTTTGGCCTTCAGACAACAATTCCGATGCTAAACTGCTGGACAGGACAAGAAAAAAAAAATGGCTGTAAGGAAGTTATGGCATTGTTTATACTGCTTCGTAAGTTTATAAGCAACAGCTGCAGTCAAATACACAGAGTTCTTCCACACACATTTTTTTTTCTTTAAACACTCAATTCAGATTGATTTTAGGGGAAGTGAGAAGCTTCAGGTTCCTGAATATATTAAACAAAATCACTCTCAAGGTTCAAAGAATTTTGGAACATGGTAAAGTCTGGCTACCAGCATCCGATAAAAATTCACTGCTTCAATTTTCACCTTTATTACCTTTGTGGAGGAGGTGTAGTCTGCATGCAGCCATTAATATGCACAGCCAACTTATAGTAAACAAAACAAAACAGAACTATAAAAAAATAAAGAAAATGAAAACATGAAGAAAAACATGAAAAAATAAAATTACTAAACAGCAGCAGTGAGAAAACTGAACATCGTGTCAAACATTGTACAAAAATTCCAGTCAGTTGAAAGTGTTAATCACATTCATCGATAACCAGTTCATATCTTAAATACTGCTGAAATGTGTGTCACTTTGTGTCGACAGCACACTCACACAGTGTCTGATTGGTTTGGTGAATTGCAGGTTGCTTGCAGGTTAACGTGTCTGCACTTGTGTAGAATGTGGTTACAGATTGATCCAGTCGAGTGGCACTTCGCTCTAACAGCCTACGTACATCTGCCCATTTTCTAGGACAGAGGTGTCAAACTCTTTTTAGTTCATGTGCCACATGCAGCCCACTTTGACCTCAAGTCGGCTGAACCAGTAAAAATATTTTATAATAATGGAGATATAAAACATGGAGTAATTGACGATAGGCTGCAGTTTTTACACTTTGCAGTGGTATGGATTAGACTTTCTGGCAGGTTTGACACTCCTGTCCTAGAAAAATTACCACAGACCGATGTTTCTTTACATGGCTGTCATTTGTCTTACTGTGCAACTTGTTTGCAACCTCCTGCTACAAATAGACAGGTTCTGCTGTCTGCCAAGCCTCTTTAACATCTTATCACCAAGAGCCAACATTTCTCAAGTTTTGATATAATATGAATCATTTACTGACTAATATTTCTATGCAGGCTAGAGAGGACAGCAGAGTATAATCATCTGTTTGTGCACATCTCTAATTTCTATGTCAACGAAAATAAAAATAACAATAGATAAAGTCCAAAAATGGAAACATTTTAGATTATGAGCTGTGCTTAACAGCTAAATAAAACTGAGTTCTTGGCAAGACAAAAAGCAGCTGTGACAATCCGCAATACATGAAAAGCTTTGATCTTTGTGTGGCTACAACATGAATGTTGTGTCTTTGTCTTGAGTTTTCTAAAATCCTCTTTGGAAGAGTGTGACCAAAACATTATCTGGGCTTTATTGAGCCCTTTTGCAAAAAACAAACAAACAAAAAAACCCTAACCCATAATGCAATATATCAACACTATTTTGCACTTATTTTTTTTCTGCACAGTAATTGTTTTTTTTTCCCCTGTTAAATATCCTTTCTAAAAAATGTGCACTGATCCTAGAACAAAAATATCTTCATCATCATTATGCATGCAAATTTTTTTCAGAAAAAATATTATTAACTTTGAAATAAAAGCCTGAATTATCAAGTGTCAAATTAATTACCAGCTGTTCTTTAGAGGAACATCATACAAAAGGTGTGTAGTGTGTACATCTGACACTGATTTCGTACCAGATGTTCAGTTTCAGAGGTATCATTATTGTTCATAATTACTGCATAGGCAGTTTCCTAAAGAACATGCAAGGAAATTACAATAGATTGGATTACCTCATATACACCATGTATGACATATATTTCAATTTATTCTACTGTTTAAAGACAGTGCAGTCAAAACACCCTCCATATCTGGATCTGGTATTTCTGGGTTTTCTCTGAAACTCTGAACTTTTAAAGTTTCTTCAAGAGAAGTCACAAAAACATCAAATGACTTTGGTGTGGATGTCTCCAGGTAGGAAAGTGTTATTAGAGTCACCAGCCTTAAAAATCAGCACTTAAAAGCTCCTGAGATTAGAGGCTACATTAATGCTTTACAGAGTTCATGCTACAGACACATCTCAACCAGAAATGTTTGGAGCAGACTATGTGAAATCAGTTCATCATGGTTGAGTTGCTGAAAAGACCAGAGGAAATCTGGACTTTTGATCTGAAGAGTCCAAATGTGAGATTTTTGGCTCCAGCTGCAGTGTGTTTATGAGACAGAGAGAACCGATAGTATCAACATGTGTTTCCAACACAAAGTATGAAGGCAAGGGCTTTGCTCATGACACTGACCACAACATCCTGCGGTGACACGGTGTCTCATCTGTTTTTTTAATGGAACAATGAGCTGAAAAACACACAGCAAGGCTCTGAGAGGGCTGTTTGACCAAGAGACAGAGCGATAAAGCTGCATCTGATCACAAGCTAAAATCAATGATACGGTTTAAGATGAGTTGGAGAGCAGAGTGAAAGAAGAGTAACAAAAAACTGCTCAGCATATGTGCGAAAAGTGGGAATTTACTTTGAAGAGTCTACAGTTTAGAACACTCCTGCATAGAAACAAAAGTCTTGTTCATAGCTTTCATGGTTTTATAATATAAAACACAGGTACTTTCAGCTGCTCCCCTATTCACAAGGGAGAAAAATAGTTAAAAAACAACAACAACTTTAACTTGACTGGAAGTGTATGCATCTCAGTTTTGGGTGGGTTTGTTACCGGTTTTTTTTTTTTTTTTGGTAGATATCTAAATTTTGATCCAACACTTTAAAGCTAATTTGCATTGTTAGATTTTTCACTTTTCATTATTTAAAAAATTATGTATGCTAACTGAATAGGTTTTATTTCACAAAAATAAATCATTTTCAGAAACAATGTTGTTCTCTAGTCTGTTACTAATCTGTAAAATTTGCTATGTGTTGAACATTCTGACTCAGTTTCATTTTGCAGAGTACTGCAGCGGGGTATCTAATCTCCCCATCGCTGCTAACTTGTGTGCATTCAGCAAATTTTTCCTCTTTGGTTTATTCCACAGAGTGCAGGCTAATACCCATGAGCCCTGCAGCTGAAACAGCGGTCATACAAGAAGAAAGAGGTTCCCGACATGCTCTTTCATGGCTTTTGTTCGATTTCATTTCAAATATGAGCTCAAGCTGGCTGCTTTATGGTCAATGTTTACCAGTCCTGAACCTTTCCAGGGTCATCGAGTTTTTAGTGTCAGCTGCTGGCACATTTGACTTTTTTGTCTCTTTAAAAGATTTTTTTTTTGATTTCCACTCAAATCCCTTTGCAGCTGGGAGCCTTTGGCCTGAGTCGATTTAAAGCTGCTGGAATGCTTGTGTCTGTTGTTGAAGTGGAAGGACGACCTTTGTGTGTATTTATTAGTGAATTAACTTTTAAACTTTATGAACAACATATGCAAATATTTTAGTGATCAATGCAATAAATTCCATTTGCATTAGACATGGTTTTAGATTAAAGTCAGTGGACTCCTGTGAGCTTGACGGTGTTAAAATAAGAGAATGGGTAGCATATGTAGCATACCTCTGCTCAATGCTCAGCTGTACAGATTTTTATAGATGTGACTGTTGAGCATTGTTTTTTTTTGTTTTTTTTGCTTTGAGCCTTTAAAATTTGTAATTAAAAGACTACTTTAATTAACTATCTGGTTTTGTTTTTGTTCTTCTTGTTTTTTTAATTTAAGGTTTAACCCCCTGTCTGTGGACGCCGTAGATGAAAGTTCCTTCAAATACCTGTCCAACTTGCAGGTGCTGGACACTGGTGCAGGAAACCCTGACCTCCCCATTCAAAAAGAGGAGATCGAAGAGGAGCAAGACTAGACCTAGGTTGATCTAACTATAATTGGACTGCATTGCATAAACGGACAGAAAGAGTTTTTAAATGGGAATGTACCTGTGAATATTATTTCCCAGGTTCATTTTTGTATCGTGGCAGCGTCACATATTTCTGGTGCAGGAAACCGGATGGGGTTACTGATGTTTCCATTTTTTTGGGCTGGTTATTAATGCATATCTTTATATCTGACCTTTAATTATTTTTGTCTTTGATCATTTTATTGTTTCTGTGCCTTACCCTCAAAGATTTATTGGCAAAATCTAATGTGAACCTTCCCATGTAAATGTTTCTGAATCGATACAAAGAATGTAAGCAGAGTGAAAAATTCTGCTCCCACTGTGTGTGTCTTTCTCTGCTTTCTCAGCCTCTTTTCCTTCAAAGCCTCCTGCCTTGGCTCATTGCATTAAAAAAAGAGTGATTTTACTTACAATACTGTGAAAACATTTGGAACAAAAGTGCCAATATAAGCATACGATTTCCATTGAAATCAGCAAAGCCACAGAAACTGTTGAATCAAACCTGACTACAAGTATTCTCAAAAAAGGGTGCAATTTAATGTCATTATTCTGAACATAGAGCTTACTTTTTACATAAGTAATTGAAGTTCTTGGAATAACACAGCAGATCTAAAACATTTAAAAAATCTCAAGCGTTTATTTTTAAAATGGTAGAGAAAGAATGAATAGCAGCAAAAGTAACAATGGGAAAGCTTTAAAGCTGCAGTTCTTAAAATCACCATAATATCAAATATATTTATTCATCAGCGTTTGAGTCCTTCACTGGATTTGCATTCTGTAATTGCTTTCTTTTGTTTCTGTCAGAGTTTACTGATCTGGGAGAGAACACAAATTAAAAGCCCCCTGTGGAGTTTTCTGGTAAACAATCAAAAGTTTACATTCCACTTTACAACCGAAACACATCCTTGGGGTCCAGCAAATGTGTTGAATGTGTTACTTTTTTATTTTTTGCTTCCTCATAAAACATTTGCAAAACCAGTTTTCTGCAAGAAAGCTTCCTCCTCTGAATCATCTGGACACGTTACAGCCACCTGTTAGAAACTCCAAAGTGAACCACTAAATGTCAATGGACAAGAGGCTTACAGGAAATGGTACGTCAGAATTACTTAATAGGAAAAAACACTACCACTCTATGGACTTCTGGTTTCATAGCAGGGACTTGTGAGATCATCTAGAATGAATAATCACTATTAGTCCCTTTACAGCAATATGCTATAAAGGGACTGATAGTGTTTTATATTTCAGTTATGACCACTATTTAAAGAAGATGCCGTTTCCATCTGCGGTAATTTGTAAGAAGCAGCTTAGCCCTGGCACATAATTCAAAAGCCTTCAGTGACATCGATCATATACAACTTGAAAAGAGTAGGTGGAGTGGACGAGGGCTGCAAAGCAACTTGCAGATGTGCAGAACTGTAGGCAGGCTTAAAAAATGGGAGATTTTTATTATTGTTGTTATTGTTATTATATGTTATAGTCCAAAACACCAGACATAAATCTTTACTGTTTTGTTATGATTTAATTATACTCTGGTTTTTCTAGTGTACCTTTTAGAAATGGGGTGCTAAAAAGGAGGTGAAAGACAAAAGTTCTGTCAGAGTCCAATATGTCCTTAAAAGACAAATTAGTACCCATTAGCAATGACTCTACTAGTAGACTAGTAAATCGTTCCTGTAAGAAAAAATAAAAGACATAAAACTGATATTTTATCTGCAAAAAATATTTTATTGTTTTACGTGTTAAGGTTTATTCACTCCTTCATATTAAGGACTATCTTAAGAGTGTCCTTTAGGTGAATTACAGCCAAATTTTAGTATAATGTCAGAAACATAAAGCGAACAGGAGACTGGTAATTGATTCTGTCCACTCAGAACATATTTGCTGCCATCAATTATCAATATACGTCACTTGTAAATAGACATCTTACCTTCATGCTGTTTAACAAAAAATAAATTAACTAAAATCATAATGAGTGATAAGATAAGAATTATAATGATTTTTTTCTGCTATTACTAAACAGTTTGAATAAATCGTACTGTTTTACCAGCGAGTTGGTTTAATAATAGCAGTGATTTACCTGCAGTGAAGGTAAATATACATATTATTTTCCACTATGATTAATAACATCTGCTTGCGAATGAAATATTTTAATTCTATTAACAAAACTGGAGCTTCAACCAGTGCTGATTTTACTGCCCCTTTAGTTCATTCATGTTTTCTAACGGGATACATATTTTAGCATAAAATCTCACTTTACTGATATGAATGCAATATTGTCATACATAGACAGTCAAAAAACACAAGAATAAATTATTTGAAAAGGCTGAAAAAGACTGTGTGTTTCACAACATTCAGACGAAAATCTGTTCGCTATTTCTGCAGCTTCTCCCACACATGGCAGTGTCACTGCTCTGTGTGGAGCTATAGCAGATCTGTTCAGTATTATAAAAATAGGCAGGACACTAGCCAGAGAAAAACACATCTCAGTCTGTATGCTCTGAATTCTCTGATATTTCCTGTGTAAAGAGCTGAGAAAAATTATTAATGGAATGACAAAACAGATAAAAATATACTATTTGGAAGAGTACATTTCTGCCTTTATATGACAAAAGTGAAATGTACAGTAAGAAGATGTTCTTAATAATTATAATTTTGGATCATGATGGAAATTCTCTTTCTGGAGCGGCAAAACTACAATGGTAATTTATAAATAACATATGCTCTATGCTTTTTCTGCAAATGTGCATTAAATCTAGATTCTTTCCAATAGCCTGCAGGTGGCCATGCCTCTGACTTGCTGAAAGAGGTATGACTGTATAGACATTGATTTATGACCCAAGTAAAAACGTTCCAAATGAATGCAAGTATTCTTCATTTTCATTTTAAATTTGTGTTCCCATATAGAGTAAAATGGGCGTTAGGTTGTGTTAGGTTTGAGATACCCTTTGAGTGAGTCTGTCAAATCTTCAGTTATATCACCACCTCAAACGGTACCAAGCAGTCCACAAAGCAATTGGTAAAATCATGGTGCCTGTGCCCAGTATTACGCATGCACATATGTGATATGTTTGCTGACAAAGCCAGTGGAAAGAAACTATAGTTCACAATTTTCCAGGAGTTTCAATGTAAGACGATATGTCAATAAATAAAAAAAAGAAAAAGGAGATGGTGCTGTTCTAAGAGGTTTATGAAAGTAGCTTATTATTAACTTGAATAAAATGACATGAACAAGAAATAGTAAGACTTTGGTCTTAAACAGTCGGTCAGGGTGTTTGTTGCTAGCTAGTTGCAACTTAGACTGTCTTTGCAGTTGTTATATAGATATTTTAGAGAAGGAAAATGGCGTGCATATCCAGGCCTGTGCAACATATTACGATCTTAATTTCCATTCAAAGATTTCTTTGATTGATTTCTTTCACTTATTCAAGTTTCATCTCCCTGTGGTGAATTAGCAAGTGTTTGCACCCAAACACCCTAAGTGTTTGCACCCTACTAGCTGTCACCCAGTAACAGCCAGTAACCTCCTGTAGTCAAGGAATAGACAGCTGTGGTGGTGGGGTGTGTCACTAACCTGTGTGAGTGATACACTTATATAGGTCACTTTACAAAAACATTTTTTTTTACATGTATGTTATAGTAGGATTAATTTAATTGTAGCATAAGTTATCCAAATCTGACTATTGAACTCCTTTAAATAGCTCAACTTCTGGATGCGTTCCCAGATGGAACAAGGCATGTAGTTTTCCATTCCTTTCTTCTACTGGAGTTGGGATTGGGTGAAATAATTTAGGTTGGGTATTGACAGGAGCAAGCTCCCCCAGTGCTTTATTGGCTCACAGCATAAATGAGAAAATAAAATCAACTAATACAGCAGAAATGGAAGAGCTGGTTAGTAACTTAATGTTTTATTGAAATGTGCCAATTTCTGTTTGATATCAAGTTAACTGACAAACATTTAATTAAATTACTAGTGGATGTTTTCAGGCTGCTAATATGCCAGAAAGCTTAATTAAATCAAATGATCCTGAGGCTGTTCAAATACATAAAACAGTTCTAATATCTGTTTTAAACACATATCAAAGTTATAACATCATTACAGGGGTGGGTACAAATTCAGCTCACTCGACTTCCTCTTGTCCCATAATAACCATCAGCCTAGCACCACCAGCTTTGTTAAGGCAAACTTAAAAAATGTGTGCATTTCACTTTGCCTCCTGATCATTTAGCTCCATGCAGACATCCTGTCTCATCTTTTGTAATGCAAACAGCTGGCTGCTTGTAGTACAGCAGTACAAAACACAAAGAAAAAAATACAGTGTCAAAAAACAAAACAAAAAGTCATAAAAAATGTATATATCAAATAAAAATTATTGAATCAATGCAAGTAATAGCAGGTACAGGACTAAGGACAAATTTTATAATAGAAATCTTATCATTGTCCTTGTGTTGCCATAAATTCCACTGTAAATGCGCTATTCTTGAGTCTTTTGCAACTGCGTTGCTTTAAAATGTTTTTGTGGAGCTAGATGAGCTCATCTGTATTGTCCTTCTGCCTGCATAGGTGTCCTTTGCTGCTGCGCTCCTTTCAGCATAACTTACAGAGAACCATTCAAACTGCAAGAGGAGGCTATACATTGGTCTCAAGGCCATTCATATCTATAGTGCAGTGTTCTTTGCTCTTCTTCAGATGTCTCGGAGGAATTGGAGGTTTCTTCCTGTCTGAAAGCGGCCGAACGCCCTCCTCCAGTTGTATGAGTTGAGCCACTTCAGGAGGGATGAACTGGTGTTTGACCCCTAAAGGAGGGGGTCGGCAGTTGCCATTGTTGTTGTGGCAGTTCATCACAGGAGGGGTGCTCATTGCTGTTTTGGTCTCACAGATCAAAGGCACCTGGAGATTGGATAATATATGGGACTACTTAAAAAAATCTGGAGTGCTCAGAAGGTTCTCTTTGTTAAGGAAACCAAAGGTTGAAAAGGAAAAATGATCCAAGGCAGTCTATTGAAGTGCCACTTCTTGTGGTTGTAATACATTTTTATTTTTAACAAATACGTTTTTCCAGTGGCAAAAATAAATAATGAAATTATTATATTATTTTTTTCCCATTATTTAAATGTTCATCAATTGTGTGCAAAATTTTTTTTTTTAGCTCAGTCTCCAAAATCTTTGTATGTTGTGTAAAACGTACACGAAAGATTTGGAAGCCATTTAAACCCCATTTAGGTTCAATAGAAGTATTTTGAATTATTGTATCAATTTCTAAACCACTTGTCAAACTCAGGGTGACTAAAGCTGTGATAGGATGAGAGGCGGGGCACGTCCTGCACAGAGCATCAGTCAGTCATGGAACTAACATCAACAAGAACTAACAAATCAGATTTCATTATTAGTCACTGCCGTTTTATGCTGTTCAATTACAACCCCAATGAAAAAAATAAAAATGTTGAGGCACACAACGATGTGTGCTGCTGGTAAAGTTTCTGGGCTGCCTTTCCTCATAACAGCCACCCCTCAAGATTCTCTCCATATAAAGCAATGCAATATCAGGGACTCTAACATCCAGTCCTTTTACTGAATTCCAAATGCTTTCAACTGGTGAAAGGTGTGGACTGTCTGGACGGGCGGATATGTTGCTCTAGACCTTGACATACCTTTCAGAAGAAACATGATCAGAATTGGCTATTCTGATCATGTTCACATGCGCCTTCATCTTTGCATGATACAGCTTTAACCTACATTTGTGAATGGCATGTTGAATTGTGTTTAGAGAGTGATTTCTGGAAGTGTTCCTAAGCCTATGCAGTATTAATCATGTCTGTTTTTAATGAAGTGCTGCCCCAGGTCCTGAAAATCGTAGTCATCCACTACTCATTTTCAGACCTGTCCCCAGATTCTGAATATTTTGACTTTGAATATTAGATTTTTATTATGTGCTGCAGATGATGAGATATTCTCACATTTCTACATGCATTTTTTTTTTTGCAGATTAGGGAGCCTCTGCCCTTCTTTACTTCTGAGAAACTCTCTAAGATTCTCTCTTTATACCCAATGGCACTGATCTGTTGCCAGTTAACCCAATTAGATGCAAAATGTTCCTCCAGCTGTTTCTTTTTAGTGCTGCTCACTTTTCTCAGTTTAAAGGTTTATGGGAATCTTGTGAATCATTTCATTCTGTCTTATTTGCATTTTATACACCATGCCAACTTTTTTGGAACTGGGGTTGTAATTGCTGTTTAAAGGATTGCAAATGATTTGATGAAAATAGGGAGGGGCTAAACCTAAAATTATAGCAAATGCACACTTAAATCTTTAGTTTCTTCTAAATGTCTACTACTTAGCCAAACCTCTGAAAATGAGTGAAACAGAACTAATAAAGTTTTCAGCCCTAAGAAGCAAACTATTGCCTCAATCACCACAATTACCCAAGTCCTTTGAAACATATTGTCATTAAAACTCACCCCATCTCCCTCTTTCATGAAGTCTTTTCTGCAGATGTGTGCCATGATGCCTGTGGCCAAAGCATCCCCCATTACATTGACCATGGTGCGAAATCTGTCTCTGTAAAAGAAGAAGACATCTAACACATTTTTGATTTGGATCGATAGAAATCGAGTCAGTAGAGCTGTTGCCGGTTTGGATCTTTAATACATTTTAGAAATGATATGCAACTTACAATGCCCAGTCTACTGCAATGATGAGAGTGATGTCGTCAGTTGGCAGACCAACAGATGTTAGCACTATCACCATGGTGACCAGCCCAGCTTGTGGTATTCCTGCTGCACCTATGCTGGCTGCAGTAGCAGTGATGCTGTTGGAGAGATGGAAGGTCAAGTCAATTAAAGTAAAAAAGCTGATGACAAATAAAAAGTGGATGACTTCTTCTGCTGAAACAGTACATGTGTGACAGAAAATATGGGAAAGCAGAGCAGCTCTGCTTTAAAAACTGCTTCTTTGTCCAAATAAACCCCTAAAGTGACAAAGAATGCTTTCAATTTGCATTTATGCCAACCAGACTCCCTGAGTAACCCTAACCCACTGATGTAGTGAAGGAGGACACGCAGACGGTTGGTGTTAGAGAAGAGGAAGCTAGACAAAGGGTGACATGGAGGCAGATCATCCACTGTGGAGACTCCTGAAGGGAGCAGCTGAAAGAAGATGTTTCTGTGACAGAGGTATTGGTCCATGACATCAACTGTTGTGGAATTTTAACTTCAAATATAGTCCTGATTTTCTCACATACTTTTACTGATTGTTTTTTTTTCCCCATATGTGGTGGTTCTAATTCATTTTTCCATCTATTTTTGTTCGTCGAGATTTGTTGTGTTTAGTTCATTTTTGTGCTGAATGCAAATACTTTAAACTAAATTAAAGACTCTTCTTGCCTAATTTGTTTTTTGGATTAAATCTCAAGGTGAGCCTGGCCCCAAAAGTACACAATAATGTTAATAATGTCTCTAAGGCAACTGTCTAATTGAGAAGCCTCTTATCTGGTGTAAAATGTTGGCACATCAGATATCTGGTGCATCTCCAGAGTTTGACGAAGCGATGATCCTACAACTCACTACACCACAGTCTGGGGTGAAATGATGAAATGGGAGTTAGGGTCAGAAGCTCAACCATGATATCACGGGAATATATTGGTTTATTGAGGCCACGTGGCTCTTCAGTGAGATAAGCTGTTATGTTTATACTACGTATATAAAAGTGTACTCTGGCTAACCTGAGCAGAGGAGGCAAGGAGAAAACACAAGGACAGAGGAGTCAAGGAAGCAGGCATTTGGAGCCTCATTTTAAAGCAATGAAAACCAATTAAACACGATGTATTATACACATTATAATAATAATTTTATTATAGTCTATATATACACAGGGGTAACAGTGCCCATGGCATTTTTTTTTCTTTACAGCCACTTTTAATTATTTTCACAACATTACACAATGTGAAAAAGAGTTGAAGGCAAAGACACTTCAGCAAAAGATACATCTGTGCATCCTCGATTATAGTTCCTACAGAAGCCTCCTCTCTCCTCTGTCCTCCATACGTTTTAGAAGTGTAGAAATTAGAGGAATGAGAGAAGCCCAAAGATTCCTTAAACAGGAAGGAAGCATCTGCAGGGCCAGCCTCTCACACTAATACTGAATTTGAGAAAAGTTCTACTTTTCTTTGCTTTTTCTAAAGAATCTCAGAAAGACAATATCCTCCATTAGCATTTTGTCAACCAGACCTTAGGAGCCTGATCAAAGATTCACTGTAGTTCTCTGTAGTACTTTTTTCTTATCACCAGCAGAGTCCACAGGGAAATGAGACACTTGACTGAGAAAATGTATCAGAGTGTTGGTTTACTTTATCTCATTTATTATATTTATTATCTCAAGTAATGCCAGCAGGTCATTTATTTGTTATTTTTATTTATTTCCATCTGTTATAAGCCCTTGTTTGTTTTCTGTGATTTATTTTTCCACATCTGTCTTCCAGCAAGCCACCTCTGCATGTTCAGCACCAGTAGATGTTGTTTCCCACACAGAAATAGTGTTTATAAGTAGTGGTTAAAGGGAGGTAAACTTATTTTATCTACTTCTTCTTTTTTATTTTAATCTTAAAGGCATGCTTCAATAGATTTGTTGGTAGAAGTCTACATTTCCCTTATAAACGACAGACAATTAAAACTACATGTGTGGCTACTGTAGTTAGTTAGTTTTTAGACCATAGTTTGATGTAGTTGATTGATTATACTGGAAAAATCTATTTAAAAAGTCCCTTCAGGAGTTGCAGCCTCTCAGTTCAGTGAGGCCTGAGGTCTGGCTGTCATTCACACCAGCAGGCATTCATACATTCATAATACATTCATCAGCGTATTCTTTCTCAAGCTTGAGTCTCTGTGATGATCAGCATGATGAGCCATTCTTTTACGTGCATCCATTGCTGTGCTTGAGCAGCTCTCTGCTGCAACAGTGAATCACTGGGATGGGCTTTCAAACGTTTTTTCAGCTTCAAATCAAAAAACATAAAGCAGCATTATAAACTGATTTCAGTTGCTGACAACTGTCTAAAATTGAAACTCTTCAACTTCAATTTTATTTTGTGAAAGGAAAAGAAGTCCCTGAGAGACAAATCTGATGAACAGGGTGTTGTGGTGATGAGCATTGTGTTGATGTGGCAAAAAACCACTCCTGCATCTTCAGTGTGCAGGTACACAATTTTACATATCACAGTTCAGGTGGTTTGTAGCTAATGTTTTTCCTCAGAAAACTCAGGATGGTACACTAAATCTCCTCACCACCTCCCGAACAAATTTGTGGTGCACTGCAAGATAAATACCTTCTGTTTTGGACACTGCAAGCCCTTCAACTGAAACCTGCTGTTCGGTCATTAATTTGTAGCCTGACACTGAGGTCTAACCACCAGTGATGATCCTTGACATGAAAGGCGGTTCAGTTTGACACAGAAGGTGATGCTTGCTCTCGGTGCAAGTTAGAGTTAGTGCAGCCCTCTGATCAGAACAGGACTTCCAGCGTGATTAATGTACAGCATATGAATGACTTAAAATATTCAATGATACTTACATGGCTTTGTCAAAATAAATAAATAAAGTAAAATAAAATTACATTTAAAAAAGTTTTACTGACCTGATGGTGATGATCTGACCAAAGTCCAGCTCATAATTATTAACTTGTGCAATGAATATCGCTGCAACAGCCTCATAGAGAGCGGTGCCGTCCATATTGATGGTTGCACCCACGGGTAGCACGAAACGGATGATGCGACGGTCAATGTGGTTGTTCTCTAAGAGGCACTTGAAGGTTATAGGCAAAGTGGCTGAGCTGAGGAAAACAAAAAAAAGACAGAGAGGACAGTTAATAAAAAATAAATATGAAGCCTCCTAATTTCTCTCAGGCATGCATGCAAACAAATACAATCTGTTCATTCATGCTGACTAAGAATAATAATGCTTTGCATGACAGCATGCAGCAGATGCTTTTTACTAATCTGAGTCTAGCAAACACATGCATGCATGATGAAGCCACTCTGACCTCAAAGACCTCAGAAGAACTCAGTCTTTGTCAGTCTGCCTATGCAACAAGGAATGATTTGTTTAAAATGTCAACATTAATAGACCATGGCAGTGCTTTTGGAGGGTTTAACCAGTTTATGTCAAATCACATATTGTTGAGGTGCATTTTCTAAAGTATACTGTTGTGTTTTTCACTTTAGAGCTTCCCTACCTACCACTTGTTTTCATTCTTTTACACACGAGATACAAATGAAGGCAGTCACAGATCTACCACAGCAAACACAATGTCTGCCAGTGTAGCTTAGCTAAATACATGCGAAAACACTGACATGGTCATCTAAATTAAAACTAAAGCCTGTTTGTGTTATAGAATATGATCTGTCAGCATGCACACATGATACACAAGCATCAGTGGAGTCTGTTTAAAGACACGTGGAATGCTCTTTTACTTTCCCCTCTCTTCCCACACACCAGATGTTTTCTGACCAGCCAACAGCCCTTTGAGATTTTTCACAGTAACATTCCAGTAAAAAGGAAGAAAAGAATAAGTGTTGTTAAGACTCGGGGATGTTTTATTTTGACTCACAAATGAGATGATAAAATGAGTTACTGATGTTTTCCTTTTGTAACACATTCATTCTCTCTATAATAAGTTTCTTTACCTGGAGGAGGTTGCCAGTGCAATGAGCAGAGCTTGCAGGATTCCCCGTATGTAAACAATGGGACTTTTTTTGGTGATGAAGAAGTACATAGCAGGCAGGATAAACAAGCCGTGCAGCACCAAACCAAACACCACAGTGACGGCATAGAAACCGAGCTTCTTCCCCATGGCTGAGGGATCACTCATTTCCAGGATCTTTCCAGCCACCAGGAAAACAATACCAAATGGAAAATACCTGAGGAGATGAAGACAATCAAGTGTCAAGATGGCAGTTATAAGTCTTAGATTTTATGAGATGGTGGGAGAAAAGAAGCCATACACAGAGTTATACACTAAGAAACACCAATGTCCTTTTTTTTTTTAAATAATTAGATTAGGGGCATGTGAACATATGCGTGCAGTCTGTCCAACCATCAGTCAGCTGAATGACAACCAGACAAGAAAACTAGACAAGAAGGATAGAGCTAGTTAGTTTTAGCGATTGAGCTTTAAAAGTAAGAGTGACAGGATTGTCTAAAACTAAATCCTTTATTTTTTCTTTCTCTGAAAAAATATTAAATTGCAATTTACCTGCATACACATAACATAATTTACTAGGATAAAATGACCAGATTACAATTGTGGAATTAATCCTACTTAATGTGTAGATATTAGATTGACACATTTTTAATATTTATTAATGTGCATATACAGTCCCGATCAAAAGTTTAAGACCACTTGAAAAATGGCAAAAAATTATATTTTGCATGGTTGGATATTAACAAGGTTCCAAGTATAGCATAGAGCTTTAACATGCAACAAGAAGGAATGGGAGTGAGACAAAACATTTTTGGAGTATTCAATTTATTGAAAAGAATGCTTAAACTGAAACAGGCTGTTTTACAGCTGATCAAAAGTTTAGTACCACAGGCCTTTACAAGCCCAAATCTGTGCAAAAATTTGGATTCATCCTAAACTTTTGATCAGCTGTAAATCAGCCTGTTTCAGTTTAAGCATTCTTTTCGATAAATTGCACACTTAAAAAAAGTCTTGTCTCATTCCCATTTCTTCTAGTTGCATATTGAAGCTCTAACCATGCAAAATGTGATTTTTTTTGCCATTTTTTCAAGTGGTTTTGATCTTTTGATCGGGACTGTATAAGATGCTGTGGCTCTGTAAACATGTTCTAATCACAGAATAAGATCCTCCAAGCAATATCATCCTGACTATAAGGCAGTTCAGGTTTGTCAGGTTTTTTTTTAATAAAACAGTTTCTCTGAAAATGATTTACTTCGATATTCCTTTGTAATTAGGTAATAATAACTTGCTATTTGCACTCAGACTCATTCTCACTTTAAATCATCCAATAAAGAAAGTGAAAGAAATGTCAACCATGTCTCAACCTGATTCTGCTGATACTACGTAGAGTTCTTGTACAAACGCTTATGTTGGTTATGTTTCTTAGAAAATTATTTCATTCATAGCTTTTTCAAGTAGAAAAAATAATACTTTACAATTACCATATAACAATGGCGACAATCCTAAGGACAGCTTCATTCAGGCTCTGGCAGAAGTTTACCAAGGCACTGCCATTTGGCCCCATCCTTCCTAACATAATACCTGTGAAAACAAAGAAAAACCTCTGAAACAATGATGGATAAAATCATTTAAATGTCTTTATTTCATGCAAGACGTATTCAAGAAATGTCAGATAAGAACAATGCATGTTTTTACCCATGGTGGCTGAAAAAATAACAATTCCAAGGACGTTCATTCCATCACTTGTTCCTTCTCGTGTCCGTATGAGAACATCAGGGGGCGGAGTCAGGTCAAGAGCAAAGTTCTGGATGTCGGTTCCATTGTCGTCCTGAATACCGTAGACGAGTGCCCGCCGTGTGGTGGACTCTGACTGGGCCTGATGCACTGTCGGTCTGGGCTTCACTATGTACTCGCTGCTTGTTCGATACTGTTGCCAGGGAACAGAAAGAGTTGTTCTTAAAAAAGAAGTCCTACAAAATGTAAACCTTTGTATCTGAAACTGCAGTTTGTGTCATCAGAGGTCATACCTGCTGAAATGTGGCCTGGACCAGATTTGCTGGAAACATGTTGCTGCAAGGCAAGCGCATACATTTAATGAATCATTCTAAAAGGTTGAACACAATGCAAGCTACTAAAATATTGAGCTGACCAATGCAGCGCATACATACAGACACCAAACTCAGTAGACCTCCTGTGACCTTATTTTGGAAATATCTGCACAAAAGAACTGTCTACTGTATTAATCCATTCCTCTTTTCTTATGGAGTCAGATACTGAGAAGATCTTTTAGGGCTGATTTAGTCCTTGATTTCAAGGACAAAATTATCATCGTTTTGAAACTGTGCAATAATGAAGGCCAGATGCCTGTAATGGAGAAAATAAAACCATGAAATCTTTCCAAGATAGGTAGTGTCAGGAGACATAATTATTCCATCCGTCCATTTTCTGCTCATTATCCCTCTCACCAATGACCTCTTCCAGCTGTTACGGGAAGGTACGAAGGCATTCCCGACAAAGTCAAGAGAACTGTTCTCTCCAACGTGTCCGGAGTTTGTCCCATGGATTTTTCCCAGGGGGACATATCCAAAACACTTCACCTCCATCTCCAGGTCAACAAGCCATCGTCAAATACCTGAAGCAGCTCAGATGACTCTTTTTGATGTGGAGGACCTGTCGCTAAGGGAAACCCCAAACACCCTTTGGAAGAAACCCATTTCTGCTGGTTGTATCTGTGATCTTATTTCTTTGTGCTCTACCAGGTCGACTGATAAATCATCAGCTTCACTTTCACACTCAGGGCTCTTTTCTTTTTGAAAATTCAGTTCAGCATCCTTGTTATTTGCCTACTACCCTACCCACGCTTGTGAACAAGACCCTGAAATGCTTGAGCTCCATCACTTGGGGCAGTATCTCATCCCCAGAGTTGGGACCCCAAACGAGATCCATAGCCTCAGACTTGATTGATTGGTTTATTGTCATTCCCGCTGCTTCACGTTCTGCTGCAAACCGCCCCAGTGAATACTGGAGGTCACCACTAAAAAAAGCAAATAGAACCACATCATCTGTGAGAACCTGAGACAACCAAAGTGACACCCTCTACCCCTTGACTGAACTTAGAGCCAAGGTCTCACTGCAGCTGTACAAGGACAGCACAGCCCACAATAATGTACCCCTGAAGCACCCTCTGAAGGACACCCCGAGGGAATCCCACACTTCATCAAATATCCTCAAGCAGATATAGAGATGATCCAGTGTTCTGTGACCAGAACAAAAAACACATTGTTACCTATTGCATAACTATTCACAAACTTAAAAGATAACTTACAAATTCAGCTTCAAAACTTTTTAAAAAGAAAATTAAGGAATCGCATGTCCTCTTGTTAAAAGGTTCACACAAAGTGGTACTGCAGTATATTATTGTATTTTTTCAACCTACATGTATGCTTAATATAAAGCAATTCATACTCATACTCTGTTTAGTCAAACCCGGCAGTATTTCATGTTTACACAAAATGTTTCCATTTGAAGTTTTCGCAATAGTGAGATCTTTTTGTCACTCCCCACTTGTTTTCAAAACATGAAGAATTTTGAATGAACTGCAGGGTTGTTTTTAGGCCAACAGATAAGTAAAAAAAAAACATCATACAAAACAAAAACAAAAATAAAACAAAGAAGAGCAAAACAGGAAAGGCAAATCTGCAACTTTCCTTATTATTATTTAGCTATTTCTCTGCCTCCTTTCTACACATGCAGTGGGCTCAGTTTCCTTGGCAAATGTAAAACCCACTATTACAAGTTCTCCCAACTAAAGATTATCACTTTATTAAACTATGTACTAACAAGCATTTTTTCTAAAACATTTACATTCCTATTTTTGAAATCAATATTAGATTAACAAATTGAAATTGGGTTTTTACACTGGGACACAGTGTGCGTAATAAAAACAAGAATATCATATTATGACTTCAGGGTAAAAAAAACCCCTTGGCTGTTGTCTGATACAAAGCAGTGATATTTATGCTCTCGTCTAAACAAACTAAATTGAATTGTTTGCCTGTGGTTGGTGAAGTTGTGCAATTCAGAAGTTGGAAGCACCGACTTGGAAAGCTTGAACTCACATCATTTTCACAGTTGTTTAGAGTAATAGTCCTGTTTCATTTTCATCAGTTTTTTAAACCTTGACCAAAACCTCACCTTAACCTTTTCCAATTGCCTTTGGTTGCTCAAGCTAAACTTTCTTCTCATGCAAGCATGGGGTTGGGTTTCCAAAAAGTAACTTGAAAAACAATGCTTTTGCCAGACAGTCACCACGCTTATTGTTCAGGTCTGATAATAACCTCCCAAAAAAGATCACTTTACTTCAGCCCTTACTTAGGATTTGAATTACTTGCACATTTGACCAAATGAACCTAAATTTCATTTGAATTACTGATACACTTTGAATAGCGCAGGCTTCCGCTTTAATATGAAGGGGAGATTTTAAATTTCAAAAGAAGGCTGCTAATGTTAGAAACCTCAAACGAGATGCACTCCAAAGGTCTGCCATTTATTTTCTAGAAATTCAAAATAGGACATAATGATACACTCAAAAAAAAAAAAAATGAAATTGAGTGGTTATTACATCTACAGGAGTCTAACTTGTAATTTGAACAAAATGATTTCATGTTTCTATGGTAAATGTAATTAATTCATGCAGGATCTGCATGAAATTCAGTGACTTTATTTATTCTTGTTGAGATGACATGACAGGAAGAGTAGGTATTTGCCTTGACTCGTGAAAATTCACAAGGTCATATGAGATTTCAAACCACTGGGTCATAAGAGGCTGAAAAGCATCCACACACCTGTCAAGGACAAAAATATAAAGAAAATTCTGTATCAAGCCTTGTAATCATAGCTTTCCTACTTTTCTTTTAGTACTGATTGACAGCTTGGTGGGGTGGTGGTTAGCACTGTTTCTGTGTGGAGTTTGCGTGTTCTCCCCGTGCTTGCGTGGGTTCTCTCTGTGTCATGGTCCATGAGAGCAGTATCCGGGGAGTGTTTGGGTTACCTTGGTAACCATGCCCTCGGGTCAGGCCACCAGCATTGCACCTGTATTCCATCCCAGGCAATTGCAGGAGGACTATTTCACCCAGCGCGGACAGCTGCCCCACGCCAGTCCGTTAGTCACTCTTGGTGGTAACTTGGCTCTCCTAAGCTCTGAGTTTATTCAAGTATTCTTTGAGCCGTGTTAATATTACACACTTGCGCCCAGGTCACCATCCGGCAGTTGAAGAGATCCTCTGCCTGTCGTCCTGCCTGTTCTGTGTGCGAGAGAACTCTCCCTCCTACGATTTTTCCCGTGGACACCCTCGCCCGACTCTGATTCTTCCCACAGTCCCAATCACAGCTTCCCAGGGCATTTCAGTTCCCGGTTTCCTCGGCTTGAGTTATATTCTTGTTTCCTTGGTGGTTCCTGATCATTTATGTTAAAGAAATAAATCTGTACATAGTTCCTGCGAGTTTCGTATTGAATTTGCGTTTGGTTCCCATCTTTGCGTGTGAACCTTAGTTCTTGACACTCTGGGTACTCTGGTTTCCTCCCACAGTCCAAAGACATGTAGTTAGTGGGGTCAGATTAATTGGTGATTCTAAATTACCGATAAGTGTGAATGTGAGTGCAAATGGTTGACTGTCTCTCTGTGTTAGCCCTGGCATAGACTTGGCGACCTGTCCAGGGTGGGCCCTGCCTTTTGCCCTATAACATCTGGGATAGGCTCCAGCCCCCCCACAAACCTAATAAAGATAAGAGGATGGATGGAGTGACAACTATGTAAAAGTTTTTATAAATCCATTAATTTTTTAGTTAACCAAACTCTAGACTTTGTTGAACACTCCAAAATATGATCTTAAAACAATCATGGGAAGGATTCCCACATTAATAAATGGCTTTCTGTTAGCATTAAGTATTTTTGTGGGACTAACGTAATTTGCATGGGTTGGATCAACTTAATAAATTATGTTGGATTCAACTACAGTAAATAATTTGATTCATCATTAATTGAATTACATTGGTCCAACTCAAGTACATTAAGTTGGAATAACAGAACTGCGTTTTAATCATGTGGAAGTTCATTCAAAGAGGGTTTTTTTTAGTTTATAAAGGGAAACTTGACTTTAGCTTCCGATGATACATGAGACTTTAGAGAGTTCATTTTCTGAAATCTAATATGATTGAAAAGACAGTAATATGAAAAAATCATTTGGGGAGGTGGAAATGTAATATTGGATTGGTTAGACTACGTACATGTGAGTTTTGTTTTGTCGAAAATGTCAAAATAACTTGGCAGTATGGACATTTTTTTCTATTATTATCTGTCTGTTTAATTCTATTAATTTTACTGGCTGCAGACTATTCCACGCTTTGGACAACTTGACATAAAGGAAATTTCTAGAATAGAACAGAATAGAGTACAGTAGTTTTAATGTCTAAAATAGATTTCAATATAGTTTACACAAAAACACTAAGGATGTGTTCCTACTATTGAACAGATTGTGAAACTAGTCACAACCAACAGCACTTAGTATTGTATTTGAATGTCAAACTGTGGAACTGCAGACTTCAACTCCAAAAACTCAATCACATGCCACACTTCCATTAGTTAGTTTTTACTGACAGAGTTTTTAAGGTCACTGCTCTGATTACTGGCTGCAGACTCACCATCCAAATAAACAGCCTGAAATCAGATGCTTGGATTAGACAACCAAACAGATACAGAGACGCGGAGTACGCCAGGTGACAGTTAATAGTCCTGTTTACAGATACTGCTTATGAGAAACTGAGCACCATCTTCTATTAAAGAAGATTAAATGGGTTTTAGTCAACAATGAAGTCATCCCAGAATACGGGAACTGAATAGTTTAAGACAACCAATATATTTAATCCTCTCTCGGGATTTGTTACAAATCCGAACGGTCTGAAAAACTAGGGTGTGGTCAGGATTGTGTCTGCTCTACAAACACACCATCACCTACTTACCCTTAGTTTAGGGTCACTTTAAAATCTGCAAGTTTTGAAAGAAAAGCACATTTCCTATTTCTTTATTTATGATGAAAAAAATGACAAGTAAAATAAATACTTTGTGATTCTTAATGGATTATCTATGTAGGTGTACAGAGCCCCATTTTCAGCAGCCACCGTTCCCCGGCACATTATGTTACCTAATGCAAGTTTATCATGTTAAAAGGTGATCTCGGTAAAAGCCTTTTTACCAATTATGTTATAAAATCTATTCTGCTGATTAAAGAAGCAATTTCACTAGCTGAGAGGAGCATTAACCGACCCATTATGAGTTAAATTATTAGCTCAAAGTAATCGCCAAAAAATAACGTACTTTTGAAACTTTTCAGGGTATTTTATTGAAAAAAAAAAAAATTCTATTTTCCTCTTTTAAGTTTTCAGGGTGTGTATCATCATGCCAAAACACTGCTGTTGAGACAGACGGTGAAGTGTGAACTACAGCAATGGAACTTTTGATTATTTTGGCAGGTGTTTATATGTTTGTGAGAAAGATTCAAAGAAAAGAGCTGGAGTACCTATCGTCCACTAGCTTGCCAGTATTTTTGAGTCTGGCATCCATGCTAAAAGTTGAGATTTCTCTGCCTGTGTTGACTCAGTTTGACTCTTTGTTTACATGAATGAAGTAAAGACCACAGAACAAACCTCGTTCTTAAATCACTGGTTAAACTGAACAGAAATTCACTAGCTGGGCCCACGTCCTCTTTTTAGGCTTGACACCGTTTTAGTAGGTAAAGGTGAATGCTTGGACATGAACTGAGCTGCGGTTTGGGGAAGGCCTCGAAGGGGACTGGCGACGGCTCCCAGGCCTGGCAGATCCCCATGTACTAAATAGGAGTGAAGAAGTTAAAGAATTGAGAACAAGGAGGGAGGGAGGGTGGGGCACATAAACGAGAATGAACAGCTTGCAGAACTGGGGGAACCTATATAGATGACAACCAGAACGAGCGTGTTTGGTGGCCTGGTCCTGCTCCTGAAATTCCGATATATAATCTCCAATCCATGAGATGGCCAACGCACCTTTGTTGGCCATCTCACACAGAACACACAGCACATGCTAAATTCAGCACCTGTAGCAGTAAGTACTTTGTTTCTACTGCCATCAAATGAGTCAAAGTCGCATTTGTGTTTAATTCATGGCCTGGAGATAATTCTTCAGAAAACTTAGACAAATGTTCTAATCTCACCGGATCAGGTCCAGTAGTGCATCTGCAGAACTCATGATGGGTTTGCCGCTGTCCTCGGAGTCCTCTTTTTGCGCTGCACCTCCTGGATGGATGATGGAGACCATGATGATCCCCACAATCACAGCCACAAAGGTGGTCCACAGGTAATACGATACTGTGATCAGACCGAGGCGACTGGAACATTTTGCATCGAGAGCTGCCAGTCCTGACATCAAACTGAAAGAAAAAACAAGAAGTTTGGACTGAATGGATTTTAACCTTTCCACCTCTGAGTTACCTGGATCTGTATACCTGTTTCTAACACTGATGAAATATTCCAGCAATCAAAATTTTAATGGTGTGCAATATAATTTGCTCTTTCTTGCCACAAATAGTATATGTACATAGAACAAAAATGTTCTGGGAGGGTCCTGGATGACCGATGGTTCATTCATGGGTTTGAATTCATCATCTGGCCGTGACTTTCTGTGTGGAGTTAGCATGTCTGTGTGGGTTCTCTCCGGGTACTCTCCAGCTTCCTTACACAGCCCAATCATTCAGTTAGTGGGGTGGGAGTCGCGTTAATTGGGGATTCTAATTTGCCCATAGATGTGACTGTGAGTGTGAATGTGGTCTGTGTCTCTGTTTTAGCCCTTTGACAGACAGGGTGTGCCCTGCCCCTATGGTAGCTGGGTTCCATTCCCCCTGTGACCCTGAATTGGATAAGTGGAAGAAATTGGATGGATGGACCGATTGGTAAATTCAAAACAATACTCTGGTGTGGCATAGAGGTGATTAGATTGTGGCGCTGCTCAGGTGTTACTGAAGCCCAGGTTGCTTTGATTGCAACCTTCAGTTTGCCTATACTTTGTTGGGTTGGGTATTTTTTATTATCTTCTTGGCAATAAACCACAGCTTGGCCAATCAAGCACATCAACAATGTGGTCAGTAAAGAATTTGGTAGTAGTTTTGGTGCTGTGGACAGGTCCTACGTCCTGTGGAAAAGAAAATCATAAATCTTCTCAGCAATGGAAGCACAAAGTGCTCTAAAGTCTTCTGGTAAATATCTGAATTTACTTTGGACTTAATAAAATATAACTTTTCATGACAATCCTCTCAAGGCTGCAGTTATCCCTGTTGCTTGTGCACCTTTTCCTACCACACGTTTCCCTCCCACTCAGCTTTCTATTAATATACTTTCATATTGCATTCTGTGAACAGCCAGACTTTTCAGAAATTTCCTTCTGAACTAGGGGTACACAAGGTATTTATATTCCGAATATGAATTTACTCAAACTCCAAAGTTTTAGCAGCAGCACAAATTTTGTGTTTCATAAATGTTGCCAATTTAGTTTTTAATTTATATTATTTTGTTACATTTCCAAGAGTGAATAACAATAAAAAGCACTTCAGAAGCTTGAAAGCTATTATTGGTAAATACATCAAAATTAAGCTTTGGCAGTGGTGCCACTGGTGGTATTAAAAAATTCTAATATTTTTCTGTGACATTTTTTCCACATTACATGCGAGTACATTTTGATCTAGTACCAATGAAACATGCAACACACAGATAAAAGTATTCGGACAGCAAAGAGCAAAGGACACATAGGAGAAGAGCATCAGGCGGTTGGATGGCTAGTTAAACACTGGACTCCAATGCAGGAAGCTGTGGTTTGTTTTCCAGTTTCATTTCCCTTTAAAACAACGACGGAAGCTCCAAAAGCTACTGATATGGACGGTGATCATTTAGACATATCCTACATACTGAATGTTCAAAGTAAATTCCTCAAAGTAAAAATGTTAGTTTCATCTGTGAAAGCAAACAAAAGAGAAATGTAATGAGACAAATCATTAAAGAACCATCATCAAAACCAAAGATTAAACTACATACAAATTCTCAAAACAAGATTAATGAAGAAACGTTTTGTATTTCTCAGCAAATAAGAAAATAAATGGATGCTTTTAAATTGCATTTTTTCCATGCAAAATCTTATTCAGTGAGCTAGTTTTTTGTCTTGAATAATAAACTGCATTTCCTTACATGGGATGTTTGTTAGTAATTTTACTGGTATATAAACAGATTCATGAGCAAAGCTCCAATAGAGATAGGTTTAGATAAGATGGAGCAGATGAAACAAACTGTAAAGACGTGCAGGCAGCACACTGACATTTTAAAAAAGGAGAATTTTTATGGACATGAGTCTAAAGAGGGCTTTTCTGTGGAGAGAAACATAAAATTTTCACACTCCGTGGATAAAATAATGTACTTTTTTCAAAACCACAGGCTTATCTCAGTGTTATGATAGTAAGATGGGCCCACTTCCAACACATAATTTTTCAACATGAAGGTTACTGGTGTGAAAGAGTGTACTTTAACCCAAACCACAATGACTTTCTAAACCGACCAGACAGCTTTTAGCGTCCACATTCAAAAAGTAACAAGCCGGTGAAAACGAATCTAAAAAGGACGTGACAAAAAAAAGCAGTGAGGTTTATAAACCTGTGCTACTACCACCCCTCCAGGCTTCTGACCTTTATCTTTGGTTTATATTAAAATAGAGGCTAATATTACAGAGCTAAGATAAAGAGAAGCAATAAGCAGGCACTGTGTGAGAACACATTGTGAGAGCTTTGGTGTTAATACTCGATGAGCTAACAAAGAAACAGAGATGAACTGTTCAATCGATGGATCAAGCGCAAATGGAGCTAGGATGAATCAAAGGCAAACAATATTACAAATGACAATTATACTGTCATATACTGTCAGTTTATTGTCCTTGCAGTACAAGTAAGCAGCTGATCAAATTATTTTGCTATTTTTCTATTTACGTGGATTTAAAATTAAGTACAGCCTTATTGCACCTATCATTTTATTTTTATTTTATTTTAGATTCACATTTTTTGTCAAACTTGATTCCAATGTCAATTATCCCAAACCAGCAGAATGTAAATGTACGTATGTCTTAAAAAGCGACTGGATACATTACTGGAAACTTTAGATATGTTAAGTTAAGTAGTGATTTGGGTCATTGTGTTAGAGCTGTACTGACGTGCAGGTACCTGGACACAACGAGCGGGAGAATCAGCATCTTCAGCATCCTCATTAGTAGCTCACCAGGAAACTGAAAGTACTTCACCTCCTGTCAGGGTAAGAGAAGATAAATAATGGTCACATTTTAGGAAGTCTATCAGACAGATTTTTGAAAAGGACCTTATTTCTTTCTCATTATTTCTTAAAAAGAAATAATGAACAGGAGCAGGGCATGACAGTGACGCATAATGAATGATCTTTTGAAGAGTTTAGATGTCTGTTATAAAAAAAATTCAGTTTCATGGACAGAAATGAGACTGGACTATTTTCCTATATTCCTTCGTTGCTAATAAATGGGTACATGTTTAATCTGCATTGTAAACACGTAAAGCATTTTATTCGCTTCCCATTGTGAATGCAATATTTAAAGTAATTAGGTTTACAGTTTTCCAACTTTATCTAAATCATACCTCCATCTCACCCTATCTCTTGCACTCTGTCACACCAGCTCTCTGAATGTCATCCTTCACTATATCTGTAAATCTCGTCTGTGGTGTTGCTCTTTGACTGCTGCCTGGCAGCTCCATCTTCAGTCTTCTTCCTCTGCATGTTCTCCAAACTGTCCTAGCCTTGTGTCTCTAACTTTGTCTCCAAACACCTCAGCCTCAGCATTCCCTCCTTATGTTCTCCTTTCTAATCCAGTCCCTCCTGGTCACTCCCAGCACTCTTAACATCCACCATCATACAGGAAGAAAATACATATCCAGCACAAGCCAATATAAAAAATGTGATGCTGAATTACACTTAAATATTTTAGATTTCCTAGTACAGAAAATCTTTTGATTCATCACTGCCCTTTCCACACCTCTGCAAAGTTGAGAAACAAAATATCATAAGACTTGCAGAAATAGAAAACAACATTTTTTGTCCTTATACTGAGTTTAACAAGCAAAATGGTATATAAAATTTTGATTTTCACAGGAGTAACAATGTGTGGAATTTGAGAAAAAAGTGATCATTTCATCTAAAGGATGGATGTAACACCCTTAGATGAGGGCTGGTTGCAGCAGAATAACAGTGACTCACAGTATCACGTAGCAACCTGTATTGAAAAGTGGTTTGTTTCTGTAAAATTGTAGCGATACATACTATTCAAAAGTAACAAAACAGTATGTGCCCCAGAGCCCAAGCTTGGGCATCATTTAGAGACTCAAATCTCAAAAGACGGGAAACAAATCCAGCACTCACTGATCAAGTGTTCTATTTTTGAATCCTCTCAAGGAGCAGGTGTATGCTGCTTGAATTTCACTCTACTTGGTGAAGCACGCTGACAATAAGCACAAAGAATGAGAGAAAGAACATGGGAGCTTGTATAATGAAAGGATGGAGGTGAATTGGTGAAAGAGAAGCTGGAGAAAGTGTTAAGAGGCACCATCTACAAGCTTATGTCAGTATAGAGAAAAGGGTTCTTCAGGTATTGTCTTTAGGTTCAGTAGTTGGCTAAAAGAGGAGAGCGTAACAAATGCGATCATTTCATAGCAGTTGTAACTGAACACCAAGATTTGTGAATATTTTCTCCCTTCTTTAGACTTTAACCCAGGGTTAGTGCCAGACCATATGAAGTTGATGGGTGGCCACTTGGCTCAAGTCATGCTATGCACAATTATAACCATACATGCACAGTACACCCATAAAATTATGTAGCCACAATTTTAAACAGTCTAAAAACAACTGTCTTAGATTGCAGAGGTAAAGCAGGAAACAAACAGGAGAAACATTTTCCCTGAAAGTGGATCAATGAGTTCACCGGCTAATTGCGAACACAGAATCTCCTCAGCACATTTCTACTTGTTTCATAGTTTTTGAGTAGGTCCATGCTTTAAAAGTAGCTGCACAAACTGATTCTGAGTTATTTTTGGTTTCAAAGAGATATTAGAAGCACTCTGACCTGCATAGGCCTATCCACTCTGTGTCTTCCACGGTTACCAGGACTGCTACAGAAGCACTAAAGTGTTAACTGAAAAACTTGCACGGCTATGACTTTTTACTAGTATGGCTATTTAAGGTTTTCATTAACAAACTATATGAATTAATGCACAGATACTTAATTGGGTGGGCCTAACAACAACACTGCTTTAACCTATTCATATTACAGTGTCCATAAAGAAATTCTGTACATTAATATTAACAGCTGTAGCAGAAAGCTAGCTCTCTTATTCATAAAACTGGCTTGTGTGCCACAATTAGGCAAACTATAACCCTGGTAGCTCTGATGCTAGCGCTTAAAACCCAGCTAGCTGGAGCTGGAATTGAAATGGAATTTTATGATAAAAAAATATATTTTTCTTCCACACTTTGTGTTGCCAAGGCCGATTGACTTTGATGTTGACTTTAGCCTTGAGATGAAATTATGTCCCTGGCTGTAGCAAAAGCTGTGATGTTTGAGTTTTATAATTCCAGCTGAAACAAGGTAGGCGATGAGTATTTTATCAAGGTTGTAAATCCCACAAAGCCTCAGATCTTCTATCGCTTCAGTTGTATATACAGATTTCCCCCCCTAACTGGCAGTTTATTATAACATACTGGAACAACTGTAAGTTCATGACCTGCGATAAATTGATAGCCTGTCCCGGGAGTCCCAGGCTATCAATTTATCGCATGGATGGAAAATGTGATGTTAAAGTGGTCCAGAAAAAGAAAAATCTCACTGTTACCTTTCAATGGTGTTACATTTCTTTGATGTTTACATGGGAAGTTATTAAGCATTAAACAGAGATTTGTTAAATCAGATGGAAAAAAACAGCTGCAGCAGAGCGGGCTTACACATATGGACAGAGTATTAACATGGATGACATACCAGCTTTTGACCTCCAACAGCTTACATTTCTCTGCTTTTCACTGCATATGTTCAGATTTCATTTTATTCGGAAATTACCCCAGTTGGTCAATATAGAAAACATGTAGTCGCTTTCTTGTTTGACCTTTGTTGTCCTCTATTTTTTGAATTTGGATTTCCTTGTTGATTGTAGCCTCCCTTGTGTTTCTCCATGTTCAGTCATCTATTAGTTTTGTTTCTGTGTTTTGTTGCTTCCAGATTTATTTTGTAAGTCTTCTGTCTCTTGTGCTTTCCTTTTATTTTCACTTAAGTAGGCCTTTCATTTCAGCTCTGCATTGTTGCCCCGTGTCTCCACTCTACCAAATTTACTTTCTGCGTGTTCTCTAGATGAATACAGGAGTGCCTTGATATTTTTTATCTTGCTTTTTGGTGTGCCCGGCACAATTTTTTTTTTTGAAAAACCTGTACTGTAATGGACCCAGCACAGGAGATTTTCCTGAGGAGTTTCTTAATGATCACAATGGATGCACTCTTAAAGAAAATACACTGAAAAGCAGTAAGATCATGTTTGTTTCGTATTTTTATAAGACTTAATATCATTCATTCATTCAATCCAGAAAATGCCCTACTCATTAAAGGGCTGCACAGTGATGGCAACAAGAAAGATCAAAAGAAACATTTAATCTATTATTAAACTTAATTGGCTCAAAATGTAAAAGAACCCACCGACCACTTTAATCACACCCTGGATCTTGTTCTGACATGTGACATAGGAACTGAACATTTATACAGTGTTCCCTGAAAACTCTCTTTTGTCTGATTACTTCTTAATAACACTTAAATTTACAATAATTGATTACTCAATAGTAGGTAATACATTTCATTACTGTAGATGTCTTTCTGAAAGCGCAGTAATTACATTTAAGCGTATTTTTCCTCCACTTATCGTGTCAACACAGTACAGAGCTGCTACTTAAACTCTACTCCCACAGAGGTCGATTATCTTGTTAATGGTGTCACATCGACATTGTGCATGACTCTGGATACTGTGGCGCTTCTGTAAAAGAAAGCCTCAAATCACAAGTACTTGACTTCCTGGTATAACTCTCTAATGTGCACCTTATAGCAGATAACCCAAAAGTTAGAGAGGAAATGGCATCTCATTAATTTAGAAGATCTTCATTTAACCTGGAAAAATAGTTTATTGTTCTATATAAAAGCCCTCCTAAAAGGCTAGGACATCTTACTTTTCATTAGTGAAGAAAATAGCAACCCCAGTTTTCTTTTCAACACTGTAGCCAGGCTGACAAAGAATCGGTCTGCTGAGCCAAACTTCCCTTGAACCTTAACTAGTAATGAGCTCACAAATTTCTTCACAAATAAAAATCTAACCAATAGAGAAAAAATGATTCTTAACCATCTCATGGCGGCATCATTACACGCAGATACTTTCAATAACAGTACCACTGATGAGTCTCTCCAATTAATCTTCCTGAGTTAACTTCAGTAATCACTTCCTCCAAACCTTCAGTGTGTCTATTGGACCCCAATCCTACAAGACTGCTCAAAGAAGTCCTGCCATTAATTAAGGCTTAAATATGATTAATAGAGATAGTTTAATCTTAAATATGATCCATCTATCTCTATTAATGGGCTACATATCACAAACCTTTAAGGTTTCAGTAATTAAACCATCACTTGATCCAGCTGTCTCAGTTAATTATACGTCTATACATCTCCAACCTTCCTTTTATCTCAAAGATAGAAAGAGTAGTTTTAAATATAAGTGTCTAATCAAAGACACTTATATTTAAAAAAAAAGAAAAGCATTTTTTTTTTTATCTTTCACAAATCACAAAATCAACACCAACTCTATGATGTGGTGAAAGTGGAGTTCAACTGACTATTACTCAGTTTTATGGAAAGAAATCCCTTCTGATTGACTTTAAGAAACTCCCTAAGCAACATCACTGGTGTGTAAAGTAGACCTTGTTGTTCATTCCTCTCACAGACTTCTATTACTCAATAGACTTGCGTAGGTGGAAGGAATATTTCAACAGGAAAAGAGGTGAGAGTCATGGCTAAGCACAGAGAGGTAAATCTAATATGCAAGTTTTGGGGGACAGTTTGTCGGCAGATCCTGTGGGGTTTTGTGTGTTTGTGAGTCCACCAGGCTTAACACTGGCCCCTGTCCAGTGCAACAGTGGACAGCTGTTCTCTATCAGCTGTGCTGTTTCAGTCCCATGCAGCCAGAGCGCATATCTCCACCCTGTCAAAATGAAACTGGCAGTGGATCAGTTGCTTGACAAAGCTTCTTTCCTCCCAAGTCGTCTCTACGGGCGCAGTGCAGTTTCAAAGCTCTGAACCAGGATCATGCAATTTAAAATATAATTACACTTCATGCACCAGAATATAAAGATCAGTTGAATATGTGCTACACAAGACCTTACATAAAAGTATTTATGTTTTTTTACGTTTTTTTTATTCTCTTCTCATCCCATCATAAATAGAGGGTGGTTTTATCTTGTGTTAAATTAATTGGTTAATGTCCTTTATTAATAATGAGGGTGTTATAACGTTTTCACATACTAAAAACGAGATAAGGTGAAAAAGGTGTATCGTTTATTTATTTTAATGTTAAACATGTGATTGAGGCTTCAATTTTGAAGTTAGAAAATACAAATGGTAATTGAAAAAAGTGAGTCCTTAGAGGTGCTGTACTGGATTCAGAACCACCGGATGTATTATTAGAGCATGAGCACCACAGAGTTTACTGTGTATAATCTGGATTTTTTTTGGCTTTTAAGCTCTGTCTGTTAGATTGTCAATACTTCCACCTTTGTTTTGTACGCCCAGTGTTTCCAGTGTCCACTTAGTCCTCTGTGTATAATAAATAATCCTCTTTTCTCTTTGTCAAAGCATCTGTTATGTTCCTGTGAAGGCTTATGTTGCTTGCTCCTGTTTCTAAAAATAATAATTTGATATAATCTAAAATTAACAATAATATAATATAAAATATGTTTATTCTAAATAATAAATAATAATTCATGAATTCAAATAAATATTAATTTTTAATAATATGACACCTAATCACATATGAATATGAATTAAAGGCCCTTTAAGTTTATGTAAGTCCATCCATCTATCCATCTACCCAAATGACAAGCGCCAGGTAAATTAAATGTGAATGGTATATTGTAGCCATTAAACAAATAATTAAGTTCAGGTACAAATAGAGGGGTCGGCTTAGAAAAAGTGCATAAAACTCAATTTGTGGGTGTGACAATAGCTGACAAAATTTGCTGGAAATGTCACATGTGAAAAATCTGTTACTGTTCTCTACCTTATTTAGACTACTGTGTGGAGACGGGCTTATTTTTATTGTATTTGTATTTAGATGTTCAAAATCGAATAATTAGTCTATCGACTTGTCTGTCTGTCCATCCATTCATTATCTTCCACTTATCTGAAATCAGGTGTGTACAGGACCTTGTGGAGCTCCTTTTGTGAGAGAGACTGTTGACGTGGACAAACAATCTCTGTAATAAATAAATTACTTAAACCAGCCAAACATGATTTCCTCAATCAGCAATGCTTTTCAGTGAGGTGATTACACATTTTTATTACAGGCACAATATCTGTAATCACAGCGTAGACAATTTTCTTCCCTGCAAAGCTTTAGTTTACTATTTTACTTTTATGTTTTTTTGTTTTTAAATTTTTTTGTATACCTTTAGTCTTTTAATTCATTCTCACTACTCTCAACCTAACATCCAGCCACATATTTTCTTTAGGAGTTGGTAGAGACCAGAAACAGTTAAGCAATAATTTGTTTCTTTCAATGTGTAAAAATGCAGCTCTTCGTTTACAAGGTATCCATATGAAATGAAAGGTTGCAGGCGTTCAGTTGTGAAGACTGTCTTCTTGCCAATAGCAATCATGGTCTTTTGTGTTAATTGCTGGATGTTATACATTTAGTCACTCACAAAAAAAATCCAGAAGAGCTGTGGCAGTGCACATTTTCACAGATAGGCTGAAAACAGGGCAGTGACCCCAAGCAAACAGATGCGGTGGCTTTAAAAACAGTCGGTGTCCTGAACTAATCCCACTAGAAATTGGTGGGATGATACAAGGACAACATTTTACAGGAATTATTTATATAGGGAGGCAAACTGACAGGAATACACAGGCTCCAGTACTGCGCTGGAGTGATCTGAGCCCCTCGATCCCCTAGCAATATGATTGTGTTAGTGAGTTAGCCTTGGTCCAGACTCATCACCACCTAATTCCCTAATCATGATCAGATCCAAATATACAAAGTTCTTTATATTAAAAGCATTAAAAAAGCAACACAACTTGATATCTAACCAACCAAATTAAACACATACCATATTAATGTCTCATTTGAGCAAAGCAGCACTTCTTTAGTTATCTGGGGAACAGGGGTACAAGCCAAACTCAAAAATATAACTTAGATCAAGCGCCTCTTTGCAGACATTATTAGATAAGAGTTGGAGTTGAGAATAATAATTCTGAGAGTCAGTCTTAATGATCTATAAAAAGCATTAGCCAGATTGAAATTCATCATAGTTGTTCGTTAAAGATATTAATTTGTTTCATTTAAAAATATTTGGAGGAATAAACGCCTGAAAATATTTTAAACTATCCAAAATACAACTATTAAAAAGAGAAATGAATGGCACTGGAATGGAAGTGTAATATTGTTTTCCAGGGTTAACGGAGGGAGTTCACTGAGGGGGGTTATTGCTGAAAGAGGACAGGAGTCAAGCTATCTGAGTCTAGTGTGGAAGTGCAGCTGAATCCCATATTACAGCATTTATGAATTTATAAAGATAAATAAACCTCTAAATGCAACTTCACTATGCATACTATTCATACTATTCACTGGTCATAGATTCTCCTGCTGCTGATTTGCAACTGTGGGCTTGCTCTTGCTCTTGCTCTTGTTTTGATCTTGATATGGTGTCATTGCTTGTCATTTTGTTAAACCAACCTAGTCATTTTCAGTAAGGTATCTTACCACACTGATTGCACACAAAAATGCGGACCCTGAATTTTTTGGATGAGATTAAACAGTTTCTGTTTGGTGTGTGGAACTGAGGTGAGAAGTGCTACACAGTGGAGCGTTTCTTTAAAGAGGCTTTGAAAATACCTTAAGATGAGCACAAAAAAAAAATCTGATTTCTTAAACATTCCATCTCTCTTTGTATTTCATGTTAACCTTCCCTCTGCAACACTTTGGATCAACTGGAGGTTTTTCAAAGAACTAAAGGGACATTCTTATAATAAAATTTTAAATTAGTCCAACTTTGAGGCAATAATTATATGGACTACGGATGTGTCATAAATAAAAAGATGAGTAACAAAAAGAAAAAACAAACAGAAGAAAACCGTTACCATAAGAAAGTCACTGTGATGTCACCTTTGGAGTGAAAAACTCAATGATTTATTCTTTTCTTCTATATTTTTTCATAGGTAACCTGGGAGTTTGTTCATATAGTACATGCAGACAGTGTGTAGCAATTGATTAGCAGTAGTTAACTATATATTTTAATTCCCTTAGTTGAGTTGTATGAAGCAGCATTAGCTTCTAGCTGGCAGACCAACTACTGTGGAAAGTTGCTGACGTTACACTATGTGACACGAATTGCTGCAGTTTTATTGACTTCAAGGGACAAAAAGGAAAAAATCCTCCTTTTTCTTTTTTTGTTTCTGACATTCCTGCATTGTGAGTTATGTTCAGTGCAAACAGTCTAACTGGCTGCAGAAGTTCATTCATCCATTTTCAAATGCTCATCTGGGTGTAGGTCGCACAGGCAGCAGTCTTAGCCAAAACCTCCCTCTCCATGCTTACCTCTTCCAGCACTTCTGAGGAGAGACTGAGGGATTCCCAAACCAGTGGAAAGATGCAATTTCTTCAGCATCCTGTGTCTGAGCCTAGCCTCAACTAAGAGGCGTCCAGGAGGCACGCTCATCAGATGCCTGAATTAACTCCACTGGCTCCCGAATAACCCAGTTCCTGACCCCATAATGCTTTGTACGCTTCTTGTATCTGCGATCTTATTCTTTTGGTCTCTACCCACAACTCATACCAACAGTTTTTCATTAAAACAACAAAACAAAACAATACAAACACTGTAACTCTGAGAGAGGATGCAACACCCAAAACACTGAGCAGGGGGAAGAGAGCAAAACTAGAGAACTGTTTTTGGAAGGACACATTTCCATAAACAATACAAGCTTCCTTGAAATATTAATGAAGGTCAAGGATTTTCCATTCAGAATAACTGTATTGTTACTAAACACAATTGCATTGTTAGTTTAATTTTCACCTTGTAAGGCTCTGTGTGTACGTGTGTGTGTGTGTGTGTGTGTGTGTGTGTGTGTGTGTGTGTGTGTGTGTGTGTGTGTGTGTGTGTGTGTGTGTGTGCGCGCGTGTGTGTGTGTGCGTGTGTGTGTATGCAGGTGTTTGTGCACGATCATGGCAAAATGTCCATTTGTTCCTGTTGTTGTATTTCTTTTTTGGAGCAGAAAAACTGGATTGCTACTGTATATGTCTGAGTTTTTCTCATATTTTGGCACAAAAATTAAAAGGTGTTGACATGAATAAAAGTTTTTGCAGATGTGTGTACCGTGACCCATTGATATGTAATAAAGTAGTAGTTACTGCAGTTTTTTTTTTTTTTTTTTTTACTGCAGATCTTTCTTTTTTTTTTTTAAATTTTGGTTTAGCAACAAAATTGGCAGTTGCTTGATTGATTGATTCTTGTAAATGTTGTTGCAGTCTTATTTATCATTTCAGGCTGTGCAAAGTTAGTATCTTACTATTTTAAAAGCAAAAACTGTCTAAGTTGTCACAGAAAAGAAAATGCTGCAAAGGTGTGGTGAACAAGAGGCATCCAGCATGCTAAGAAGCTAAAAATGCCAGTACACTATCCATCAACTTATGAAAGTCATGTTTTGCACAGAGTTGATGAATGTAGGGATGGTGTCAGGGGGAGGTGTACAGACAGTGGACTGAGGGTCTGCAGGGCAAAGCGGGTGCATTATGATAGCTAAAGCGCTTTTCTGTTAAGCAGAGAGAGCTTAGTTTGCTGTGTAAGAGCAGGATTAGCACTTGCATACGACCAGCAGAGAAGGTCTGTTGCAGTTCTGCTCATCTTGCACTCAGGCATTAAGGGTCAATGTGCGTATGCCTGCATGTGTGTGTGCATGTGCAGTGAACTGGGCTGTGCAATTTGACAAGTTTCACTAACCAAGTGTGACACAATGAAGCATTAGAGTACAATAAACAGCATTACTGAGAAAAGTTAGTTATAGTTATATATACCAGACATGTTGTTTATGTTTTGTAATACAGCTATGTTGCATATAACTGCATGTTCATATATATATGTATATGTATATATATATATATATATATGTATGTATATATATATATATATATATATATATATATATATATATATATATATATGTATATGTATATGTATATATGTATATATATATGTGTGTGTGTGTGTATATATATATATATATATATATATATATATATATATATATATATATATATATATATATATATATATATATATATATATATATATATGTATATGGATGACAGCTTGATGTCATCCATGTACAGGAGGTGGCTGATACATGCAGAACAGCAGTGGGGACAGAGCATCTCCTTGGTAGATCCCGCACTTGATGGTGACTTGTGCTATGGGCTTGGAGTTGGCCTCTAGTGTTGTACGCCACATCCCCACTGAGTTCCTGATGAAGGCTCTTAGGGTCCTGTTGATCTTGTACAATTCTAGGCATTCCAGTATCCAGCTGTGGGGCATGGAGTCATAGGCCTTCTTGTAATCAATCAATATATTGATAGTGTGGATCAATATATATATATATATATATAAACACCCATCTCGCGCCTGCGGGCGGTTTATCCTTTAAGCTCGGGTCCTCTACCAGAGGCCTGGGAGCTTGAGGGTCCTGCGCAGTATCTTAGCTGTTCCCAGGACTGCGCTCTTCTGGACAGAGATCTCCGATGTTGTTCCCGGGATCTGCTGGAGCCACTCGCCTAGCTTGGGAGTCACCGCACCTAGTGCTCCGATTACCACGGGGACCACCGTTACCTTCACCCTCCACATCCTCTCGAGCTCTTCTCTGAGCTCTTGGTATTTCTCCAGCTTCTCGTGTTCCTTCTTTCTGATGTTGCCGCTACATCAATCACTACGGCTGTCTTCTTCTGTTTGTCCACCACCACTATGTCCGGTTGGTTAGCCACCACCATTTTGTCCGTCTGTATCTGGAAGTCCCACAGGATCTTAGCCCAGTCATTCTCCACCACCCTTGGGGGCGTCTCCCATTTTTTTGACCTCGGAACTTCAAGGCCATACTCGGCACAGATGTTTCTGTATACTATGCCGGCCACTTGGTTATGGCGCTCCATGTATGCCCTGCCTGCTAGCATCGTGCACCCTGCTGTTATGTGCTGGATTGTCTCAGGGGCATCTTTACACAGCCTGCACCTGGGGTCTTGCCTGGTGTGATAGACCCCAGCCTCTATGGATCTTGTGCTCAGTGCTTGTTCCTGTGCTGCCATGATTAGTGCCTCCGTGCTGTCTTTCAGTCCAGCTTTGTCCAGCCACTGGTAGGATTTCTGGATATCAGCCACCTCCTCTATCTGCCGGTGGTACATACCGTGCAGGGGCCTGTCCTTCCATGATGGTTCCTCGCCTTCCTCCTCTTTCTTGGGTTTCTGCTGCCTGAGGTATTCACTGAGCACGCTGTCAGTTGGGGCCATCTTCGTGATGTATTCGTGGATGTTTCTTGTCTCATCCTGGACTGTGCTGCTGACACTCACCAGTCCCCGGCCTCCTTCCTTCCGCTTAGCGTACAGCCTCAGGGTGCTGGACTTGGGGTGAAACCCTCCATGCATGGTCAGGAGCTTTCTTGTCTTTATGTTAGTGGCTTCTATCTCCTCCTTTGGCCAGCCTATTACCCCAGCAGGGTACCTGATCACGGGCAGGGCGTAGGTGTTGATGGCCCGGATCTTGTTCTTACCGTTCAGCTGACTCCTCAGGACTTGCCTGACCCTCTGCAGGTACTTGGTGGTTGCAGCTTTCCTAGTGGCCTCTTCATGGTCCCCATTCGCCTGTGGGATCCCCAGGTACTTGTAACTGTCCTCTATGTCTGCAAAGTTGCCTTCTGGTAGTTCAATCCCCTCAGTTCTGACTACCTTCCCTCTCTTTGTTACCATCCGACTACACTTCTCCAGTCCGAACGACATTCCAATGTCATTACTGTATAGCCTGGTAGTGTGGATCAGTGAATCGATGTCTCGTTCACTCTTGGCATACAGCTTGATGTCATCCATGGAGGTGGCTGACAACCGCTCCGTTTCGTAGTCGGTATCCGTAGCCAGTCTTGTTAATGATCTCACTGAGGGGGTTCAGGCCTATGCAGAACAGCAGTGGGGACAGAGCATCTCCTTGGTAGATCCCGCACTTGATGGTGATTTGTGCTATGGGCTTGGAGTTGGCCTCTAGTGTTGTACGCCACATCCCCACTGAGTTCCTGATGAAGGCTCTTAGGGTCCTGTTGATCTTGTACAATTCTAGGCATTCCAGTATCCAGCTGTGGGGCATTGAGTCATAGGCCTTCTTGTAATCAATCCAGGCTGTGCACAGGTTGGTCAGTCTGGTCTTGCAGTCTCGGCTGACTGTTCAGTCTACCAGTAGCTGGTGCTTTGCGCCTCTGGTATTCTTGCCAATCCCTTTCTGTGCCCTGCTCATGTATTGAATCATGTGCCTGTTCATCTTAGCCAATATGATGCCTGACAGGAGCTTCCATGTAGTACTGAGGCAGGTTATTGGTCGGTAGTTGGATGGGACTGGTCCCTTCTTGGGGTCCTTGGGGATCAGGACCGTCCGACCTTCGGTTAACCATTTCGGGTGTCTCTCGTTAACTAGCAGCTGGTTCATTTGTGCTGCCAGACGCTCGTGGAGTGCAGTCAGCTTCTTCAGCCAGTAGGCGTGAACCATGTCGGGCCCTGGTGCTGTCCAACTCTTCATACTGGAGACCCTTTCTTGGATGTCTGCCACTGTGATGGTTACTGGACCCTGTTCAGGGAGGTCGCTATGGTCTGCCCTCAGATCCACTAGCCACTGAGCATTGCCATTATGGGTTGCGTCCTTCTCCCATATGCTCTTCCAGTATTGCTCCGTCTCCAGCCTTGGTGGTGCTGTTCTCTTATTGTTCCCTTGCCACTGAGAGTACACCTTTGCTGGTTCTGTGGAGAACAGCTGGTTTATTCTCCTGCCTTCTATCTCTCTGGTGTACCTCCTTAAGCGGCTGGCCAAGGCTGTGAGTCTTTGCTTGGCAGTTTCCCAGGCCTCAGGTATGGACAGCTTGTTGTATTTCTTATGCACCTTCTTTGTCGCGCCTTTCTGCAACTCCGTTAGTTGGCTAACCTAAATTATATATATATATATATATATATATATATATATATATATATATATATATGTATGTATGTATGTATTAGGGGTGGGTTTTAATGATCGATTCATCGATTAAAATCGATTCTGGCTTGGATAACGTGAAATCGATTCATTAAAATCCTGAATCGATTTTTTAATATAAATTTATTTTTCCCGAAACGCCAGAATCTCAGGTGAAACCTCACAAAATTTCAACAACCACCAAACAGCTAAGACAGTAAATGAGAGCAGGAACACAGATTCTGCACAAAGATGTAAACACACAGCGCGGACCCGCGGATCAGAATCATTGAGATGTCGCCATTCTCACCTGACGGGCGCTGCAGCTTTAAGCGGCTGCGCGCGCTCCCGCGGACGGCAATCACTTTCTGGCAGACAATCACTTTTTGGCACAACAACTGCACGGACACGGTCGGGGCTGAAAGCCGACAGCTCGCTGATTCTGATCTGTCGGCGGGTCTGCGCTTTGTGTTCACGCCCTTTTTGCGCTGATTCTAAAGCTGCTAGTTTTATCTCTCTCCAAACAATATTGACCGAACCAGCAGCAAAAGAAGATCCAAACTACGCTTCACATAAACATTGTCATGAAATCACTCTGACTTTTACTGTTTTGCTTCCACCACGATAAAATCACACTTCATGCACAGCTCTCTCTCTCTCTCTCTCTGAACAGTTTCCCGTTTTAAAAATCTGTTTTCTGCATTATTCGCTTGCTTGTTACGCACAAGTCTACTGTTGTTTACAGCGCTGTCGGCCGCTGGTTTTTTTTTTCCTTTTACATACTTCCGAAAAGAAAACCTAATTCCTGCCGTTCAATACTGAACAAATTTAAACTTTTTAAAATTATGCAAAATGCAAAACGCTTAGCCGTGTCTCTAATAAAACCGCTGTAACGTCAGAGGTAACGTTCATATGTTCATTAATGGTTTTCTTTCGTTTTTGATGTACTGCAGAATATTTTTATAAAATCCCAGGCCAGGAAAACCACCTTCATGTTTTTATGTGTTTTATCTTCGGCTACTTTGACACAAAGGCATCTGCTGTGATGCTTACACCTTTGATAAAGTCTTGCGTGTGTCAGCTTCCTTTTTATAGATACAAAAATATGTAAATGTACTGATCTGAATTATAATATTTCTGACTGTCAAAATTTCCCAGATTCAAATCGAATTTAATTGAATCGAATCGAATTGAATCGAATCGAATTGAATCGAATCGTGGATCGAATCGATTTGGGACCTTGTGAATCGGAAACGAATCGATTCTAGAAATCAGTGACGATACCCAGCCCTAGTATGTATGTATATATATGTATGTATGTATGTATGTATATATATATATATATATATATATATATATATATGTATGTATGTATATATATATATATGTATGTATGTATGTATGTATGTATATATATATATATATATATATATATATATATATAGATAGATAGATAGATAGATATTAGGGGTGCAACGATACCCGTATCAATATTGAACCGTTCGATACAGTGCTTTCGGTTCGGTATGCATGTGTATCAATACAAACAATACAAAATTTTTAATTTATTTTATCAACTTTTCTTCTGACGATGCTGTCTGTGTTGAGAGCTCAGTGGATCTGCGTTCGACTACTCCGCCTAGGCTGCACTGTCGAGCGCAGATCCACTGAGCGCAGCGCAAGCTAGCAAGACAGAAGCTAAGCTCGTTGCAGCATGGCAAATTGAACCTCCCCCACCCTCATTCAGATCTGGCCTTTGGAACTATTTTGGTCTTCATGTGAAGTATGACCCTGAAGGTAAGCGCGTCATGGACAAAAGTAAAACAGTATGTCGGCTGTGCCACGCAATGCTCAGTTACATGGGTGGGAACTACTGCGTTAGCGCAGTTTGCTCGTTAACGTGTTGACGCTGTCCAGCCCCCCACACGGGGCGATCCGCGGTAGCTCGTTAACGGAGATTTGCCGTGTTGTGACGTTAACGTCATTTCAGATTAACGCTGACAGCACTAGTGGGAACACAATGAATATGACTGCACATTTACGCCGACATCATCCTAGTGTAAAGACAAGTGGAAGCAGACAAAAACAACAAGCACGCATGCTACAAACTTTACCCGAGTCATTTAGACAGCCGTTAGCACATGATTCTCCTTATGGGGACCTGATATGTTTAATATGCTGCTGAGAATATACCCCAGAAGAAGCATATAGTATAGCTTTTATTTTGGAAAGAGCCATTTCTCTGTAATAAACTCTCTTTTCCAAAGATGAGGGATTTCTCCATCAGATATTTTTTTTATTACTTTGTCGTTTCAGCAACATTAGATTTAAAAACTGTACTTTTGAGTTAAAATATATATTTATAATTTTAATAAATGACAAATTAAAAAAGCATGAACATTTTTTTGTATCGAAAAAATATCGAACCGTGACACCAAAGTATTGAAGCGAACCGAACCATGAATTTTATATAGTGTGTGTGTGTATAAAAGCTGGCATGGGATTGGAAAGTTTCCTTTCCAAAATGTGAGCTTGAAAGCTGTGAGTTTGAGAGCTGTAGGTGCTGGAAGCTTCAAAAAGAGCCATTATTTACGGTGGCCCCTAGAGACAAAGCACGTGCAAACTCCAAAACACATGCAAACTCCAAAACACTTGCAAACTCCAAAACACTTGCAAAATCCAAAACACATGCAAACTCCAAAACACTTACAAAATCCAAAACACTTGCAAACTCCAAAACACTTGCAAACTCCAAAACACATGCAAACTCCAAAACACATGCAAAATCCAAAACACATACAAACTCCAAAACACGTACAAACTCCAAAACACATGCAAACTCCAAAACACATGCAAAATACAAAACACATGCAAACTCCAAAACACATGCAAAATACAAAACACGTACAAAATCCAAAACACTTGCAAAATCCAAAACACATGCAAACTCCAAAACACATGCAAACTCCAAATCACAACGGAAGTGCTCCAGGACGCTAGGGGCAGTGTTGAGCTCGATTTGCAAAATAAACGGCAAGTTTGTCTATATGGGCCGGTCTAGTCGCTGTCGCTCTTCCCAGGTTGCCTAGCAACCATGATACTAACCGCTGGAAACGTGTCATACAACTTTGTTTGACAGAAATGAAGGAGAACATATTTTGTTCATTTGTTTGTTTGTTTCTACAAGAGCTTTGTGTGATTTGATAAGTATCTGAGGCTGAGACCACAGGACAGTAAAACATGATTTTTGGGCTTCATTTCTGTACTGAACAGTCATTTAAGATTAGTTAGTAAATAACATTTAGCTAATGTTGTTCATGAGACTAAAGTCATATCACTTTGGTAATGTAAATATAATATGGCCAATATTATAGTTATATTAATCATTATTAGCTATTACAGCAGTGAACATGAACTCTGTGTCAAATACTGAGCCTCAGTACAGATTCAAGTTGCAGTTATTTATATGTCTTATCACCTTAAATCTTCACTCAAAGACAAGTATCTTTGACAGTGCATATATAGGTGTATCATATATAAGAGACAAATGTTGTTCCTTCAGTATGTTGGCATTACTAAATTTGGCTCATTGCTTACATATATTTATAAAAAGAAAATGTACAAGCTGTGATAACTGTTTCTGATAAAATGAAGAGTAGACTGATATATTGAATATTCCTTTATTGGGTGAGAAAATCAGACCATGTCATAACTGCTTTAAGTCATACAGAATAGATATCAGAGCCTTAAACAGGCTGACTTCTGCTAAATGGGTCAAACTGGGCAGAAAGTAAACAAACACATAACATCCTTATAGAATATGATGTAACACTATAGATCAACTTACCTCAGAATATATAAAGCATATAAACAATTACAGCAATATGATGCAACAAACATAGCAGTACTACTAATCCAAAATACTCAAAGCTTCATAGAACTGAAACAAACATTTATTTTTAGGTCCATTCTGCTGCTGATACATACTTTAGGTTTCTCAATATTAAACTTGTTGCTGCCTTTCATAGTGTGTAACTTGAAGGCTCTGAGTACTTTCTCCCACACTGAAAACACTGGAATGATAAAATTATTTGAACATTACCTAATAAGACTGATTCAGGACAGACAGTTAGGGATTTTAAACTTTTCTAGCAGTCCTTCACAAACAGGGAACAGTCTGTCTATTCTCTCCATCTGTCAGCTGCTGCTGGCTCTTCCTCCTCCTCTTCCTCACACACTGCTGAGTTTGTTCTGGTGGATCATCAGGGGTGCAAAGCCTCACAGATGATGTGCAGCAGTGGGTCCCTCAGTCTGTCCTCACTCTGGACACTTGCAGTTGTCACACATGGAAATCAAATGTGTGATAAGCTGCAGGATTCAAACACAAGTGTAACTTATACATGAATGTTCATACTTTTATTACACAATCAGAGAGAAAGAAACAGAGAGAGTGCAGGACAGACAGGTGACAGTCTCAGGTGTATACACTGCTACAAAACAGCACAAGAGAAGGAGGATTTAGTGTTTGTGTTATTACGAGTGCTAAACAAGAAGAGTTCCCAGATGGTACAGTGGACACATGTGTGACTCCTGTGATTAAAGCATCTTTCTTTCAGCTTAACGAATGAACCGTCAGCTCGTTCAAACACACGTTAAAGTCCGTTTGGCTCGACACCACCGAACAGAGGCAGCAATATAACATAGCTAACATTAACAGTGCAGTGAATTCTGCTTGTGCCGTGATATTCAGGACTGCAAATCGAGCAGCATTCACTGACTATCAGCTTGTTGTGTTTGTGGATATATGACTGACTTTAATTATCCATAAAATCATCACATTCTCTGTAAGATTAAGGTCGACTATTGAACAGCGTATATTTTGAAGTAAAGGCTTTAAAACCAAGTTAGTACAAACATCGCTAATGTCACATAACTTTCCCGACATGTGGCCAACAGTAATGTTTTAATGTTCTTCATTATAAAAACATTTGCGCATAAATAAGTGACATAATATTCAGTACTTACTTTTGAAAGTTTACTCTTAGGCGGTTCCGCTTCAGCCGTTTGTTTCGGCAAAATTATCCACACCACCGCCGCGCTATGAAATCTGGGATATGTTGGGCCATGAAGGCTACACCGACCCATCCTTAAAATTCAGGGAAATGAAGGACGCATTTGAGGGCAGCATTTCGAGCAGTCTTTGAATTGGGACAGCCTTCGTCGTGTCGCTGTGACGTAATCGGCCTTAAAATGCGGCCTTTAAGGCTGCAGACCCAAATCCGGTCATTGGTACTTCCTGGCTTGTGTAGTTACTAGGTAACAAAAGCTCAACACTGCCCCTAGCGTCCTGGAGCACTTCCGTTGTGTTTTGGAGTTTGCATGTGTTTTGGATTTTGTAAGTGTTTTGGAGTTTGCAAGTGTTTTGGAGTTTGCAAGTGTTTTGGATTTTGTAAGTGTTTTGGAGTTTGCATGTGTTTTGGATTTTGCAATTGTTTTGAAGTTTGCAAGTCTTTTGGAGTTTGCAAGTCTTTTGGAGTTTGCATGTGTTTTGGAGTTTGCACGTGCTTTGTCTCTAGGGGCCACCGTAATTATTGGTTGGATAACTGAAAATATAGGTTCCAGCATTTGTAAAGCTTTCTACCAAGAAATGATATTATTTCCAAGGCTTATGCCATCATGTCAGACCTGCCGGACATTATTTCTTATTTAATAGAACTGTTATCTCTGGCACCAAAAGACATCTTATGTCATGGTGCTTGTACCATAATGGACTCCTTGTATTTCTAATACCTCAGTTTCCTGTGCACCCTTCAGTGCTTCCCTGTCTGCTTTCCTGCTTATTTATCCTTCAGTTTTTTCCAGTTTTATTTCAAAAATTGCTATCTTCATGTGTCATACTATGTATTTCCTTCCTGCCTTCTTGCCCTGCTGTCATCAGTTTCACCTGCTCCTATTAGTTCTGCTCTTTGTTTAGTCCTGTTTCTCTCTCATTCTGTCTGTTTGTCTTATTTACACTTCACTCTTCCCTTTGTTTACCCTCAGCCTCTGGACCAGCACTTTCAATTGCAAAGTGATTGCACAGGTTACCTAGTGGGAGGCAACTTGAAGGCTGGCAAATAGTTACAATTTATAATTTAATTTGTTGCACTTGCAGAAAGATAACCAACATATTGCAACCAATCAGAATTAGTCTTTACTACAGAACACAACTCATCTTCAATGTGTCTCTTTGCAATAGGTGATTTAACAGGTTGCTGTGAATGTAAGCAGTTAATGTGATGTTCTTTATTGTGAGGTATATTTTTTCTGTATGTAGAGGGTAACAGATTTGCAGTAGACTTGCAATAGATTTATCACACTTAATCAGACAAAAGAGTGCATGTAATTGCCAGCCTAACTCCATTCAAACACAAATAGACAGCAGGCTGACTCTGTCTAATTGCCACTTTATCACTTGTTACAAAGTTACTTTGAAGATGGCATGTGACCGTGACCAGTCTCAGACTTGGCTGCCATCTTTGAAGCAAGCAAATGAGTGACAGCAAGATCACAACTGCACTGGTCATACTTTTTATTTGCTAAATATTCTTCTTCTGTTTGTATTTAGGTCATTTTGAAATACACATACAAACTCTGAGTGCAACCAGCTTCATTGAACAAAATGGCAATACCTTGACACCTTGAGATGAAAAAATGCCTTGTGCCTTGCAGCACCACAGCTGCAGTTTGATTCCAGCTAGTGACTTGTGCTGCCATTCCTTCAAATTTCTAATCTGCCTCTTTGCTGTTTTTGAAGCAAAGAGGAAAGACAAAAGTGCAAAAAACCCAGACAAAAGCAAATGCGAATCTGACTTTGTGATCTTTACTAATTCATTCTCACATCAAATATGCAGAAATAATTTTCCTCTTTCAGTATGAAACAGGGGTTTTCTCTAATGTTGTCTTTCCTCTGTAATATAAAAGGCTTTGAGGCGACTGTTGTTATAACATCGTACTATGGAAATAAAACTGAGCTGAATTAATTTGAAAAGTATGGAAAACAGACTATTAGAGAGTTTAGCTGCTTCACCTTGGGACTTTCAGTCACTCTGAAAAAAAAGTGTAGGCCTAATCAGTGCTTCAGTCAAAAATATACAAGAGCCACTTTGTTTGGTACACCTCTTCAAATGCTCATTAATGCAAATATTTAATCAGCCAATCAGATCACAGTGACTCAGTGCATTTAGGAAAAGCATTAGAGCATAAGATGATTTAAGTGACTTAGAATACGGTGTGGTTGTTACTGGCAGACAGCCTAGTCTCAGTATTTTTGAGAAGTTTGAGTAGTTTTGATGTGCACTGAATGGTGTATGAATGAAGTCTGAATGACAAAGTCTATCTATGTATGCATCTGCGGCAGCTGAAGACCACACCAGGTGTCAGACAAGAACAGGAAACCACAATTCACATAGGCTGAACAAAATTTTGTAGTAGGTAGTTAGAGAAAATGTCACCTGGTTTAATGATTCTCATTTTCTGCAGCAACGTTTGGATTGTAAGATTGTCACACTTTGGCATAAACAACATGACAGCCTCAATCCGACCTGCCTCGTATCAGTGGTTCAGGCTGGTTATGATGTAATGTTGTGTGGGGTATTTTATTGGCACATTTTGGGCCCTTTAGTACAAATAGTGCACTGAACCTTGTTGCTGACCATGTCCAGCCCTTTCTGACCACAGCTGCTTTCAGCAGAATAATGAACCATATCACAAAACTCCAGTCACCTCAAACTGGAATCTTGAACATGGCAATGACTGCACAGTATTCAAATGGCCTCTGCAGTCACCAGAGCATCTTTGGGATGTGGTGACACAAGGGATTCACATCATGGCTGTGATATACAACAGACAAATCTGCAGCAACTCTGCTTTCATGTCAATATGGATCAAAATCTCTGAGGAATATTTCCAGTGCGTGTGTCACTGTGGCAAAATATTTTCCCAATGACAATCACCCGCTTCACCAGGTGTTTGTGCATCTGTCTGTTTTGATCTCATCACAGAAATAATCTTGAGTTATTTTTACATTCTTTGTCAGTCTAACTGTGAAATTTGCTACTAATGGGCTGCTTCTACAGACTTTCATTATACTATAATCTAGTCACCCACCTAGAACCCAGTCCTACACTTGTACTTCACATGTTCCTGTGCTAAAAAATGTTAGGATGTCGCTTCTCTTCAGATTTTTTTAATTCCTTTGAATATTATCTTTGTTTTTCTTTTTTCTTCTTTTTTCATTTTTCTGCTGCACAGTCCAATCCCCCTGCTCCCCGAAACAAGTTAAGTCTTATCTCACACACACATACACACAGACAAACACGAAAACACACTTGAAAAGATTAGCTGTACTTCCTGTTTATGCCCTGAACCCCCAAACACAGAGAGGATCTGCGTTTGGGGGTTCAGAGCAGAAACAGATAATCTGCCTTGAAACATAAATGTCTTCTGTGTAGGTTGTGATGAGTCCCGCTGACAGGCACTTTTATTTGATGTACAATTAGAGAAAGCATTTATTTGATTGGATTGTAATCCCCTATTGTGAGAGTAAAGGAGCCACGAGCTATTTTTAGGTCTATTTGAGAATTTGACAGAGCTTTAGACAGAAGGGTGATGGGAAAGAAAAAGGCTGCATTTTATTTACGGATCCCATTAAAGCTGCTTGTTGACTGAAGCAACTTTACTGTAAATGAATGCTTAGGTTTCCTGTACATTCTTTAATAAATTAATGACAACAAACATGAATACACACACACACACACACACACACACACACGTGTGCACACAAATACTTCTTCTGCATGAGGGATATAATAAATATAGCAACTAAGTTTTCTCTTTCGGTTTAAATTCTCTTATATAGTAAAAGCGCAGCATCACCAGAAAAACAAGTGTAAAGGGATTCAAATGGCCAGTGTTTATGTAGTATGTGGTGTTAATAAGAAATTTAGAGTAAGCATTTGGAAAAGGAGAGATACTGTATTGCCATTGCCAAGTATTTGCTTGTCTGCCTTCACATGCATATGAATTTGAGTGACATCACATTCTTAATCCATGGGGGGGTCAGACACTGATGTTGGATAATCATCCATGTCTTTACGGACATTATTTTGTGCACTGATGTGCAGCCATGTTGGAACAGAAAGGGTCCATCCCCAAACTGTTCGCACAAAGTTATGAGCATGAAATTGCCAAACATGTCTTGTTATGCTGAAGCATTAAGAGTTTCTTTTACTGGAACTAAGGTGACTGAGTGCAGCTCCTGAAAAACAAGTGCATGCTGTCCACCACCAAACTTTAGACTTGGCACAATGCAGTCAGACAAATACCGTTCTCCTGGCAACCGCCAAATCCAGACTAATCCATCAGATTGCCAGACAAAAACGTGTGATTCGTCACTCCAGAGAGTACATCTCTGAGACCACACCACTGCAACTGACGTTTGGTTTAGATGCAACTGCTCGGCCCACTCCATGAAGCTCTCTACGCACTCTTCTCGAGCTGATCGTGCAGTTTGAAGGTCGCTCTGTGATTTTACATGACACTTCTTGGCTGAGTTGCTATCATTCCCAATCGCATCAACACTAACAGATGACTATAGAATAGTCAGCAGTCAGTAGCGAGCACAAGTTGCACAGGCAGCATCCTATCAGAGTACCACGCTGGAATGCACTGAGCTCCTGAGAGCAAAGATGAATATTAATATAACCAGGTTAAATTTTGATAAGGCTTTAAGCTATACATCATACATATGTATGGTACTTTGAGTAGCAGGTGGATGCTGACACAGGAGACTGCAGGCCAATCACTTTCTGTCTGCTATGCTTTACCTCAGGCGATATGAGCCACTGAACTAGATCTCTCGACCTTGTTTATTTTGGAGCGCTTTGGAGCCTTGAAAGGAGTAAAATATCTGACAAAATAATATAATCTGCTGTGCAGTTAACTGTGCCAACAGACCAGGAGGGCTGCACTTCAGTTAGTGAATTTCTGGTATTTTATTTGAAGGCATCTAGCTGGCCCTATGTTAGCTTCTGCTACCTGATATTTTTGGACTGCAGCTTCTTATCCATTTATGGCTACTTGTTAAATGTTAAATTCAAAGGACTCATATTTGCTTTTGGGAGTCACTGGCAATCAGCAAATTTTAATGCACATGACTATGGTTTGACATATGAACAACTAAACAGCTTTTGCTTACTATACTTATTCCTTTTATTATAGTGGCAGCTAAAAGTTTCTCCTTCGGTAGAAGTGATGCAGAGCTAAGTGCATCGTTTTGTGTTTTGTGTGTCTCTCCTCCCTGAGTCAGCTGCAGTACAGGATAGAAATGAAAAGATGATATTCATGTATAAGGCGTATATAGCTGGATGAGGTGAAGCTAGAACCTATAGGTTCACAGGACAAATCTGAGGGGTGATGAGTGAGTAAAAAACAAGGTTCTGTAACACAAATTAAAGCTGCGCCCACACTGGAAGCAATTCTCAGTAATAATATTCTCAGATACCAGAAACTGAATGATATATGGCGATTGAACCTGCTACAAGTTAAATAACTGCTGCCATCCAAGATAAACATTTCTCGACTTTCAGGTGAGACCTTGAAATGACTACCAATAACAGCACCAAGTACTAGTGACTGACACATACGCTGAATATAGAATAGACAATTGCCTACTAATTAGGTAACTTTCAGCTTCAAAGCAGTGTGCAAGGAGTGGATCATTTCCAGTGTAGATGCAGCTTCTGCCCCCCCACTCCAGAGACATGAATGCATTCCCAAGGCGTTTCCACCCAAATTTATCAATCACAGCTCAGTAGAATTCAATTTTTATCCATCCATCCATTCATCCAAAAGATTTCAACACTAATGGTCTAAATCTCAAAGTACTGCTTAGGAAGGTAGCTAGATGAGTACACAGTGCTTTTCTTTCTTGTTTTTATTCAGTTTCATGCATGTTTTTACCTTTAATGTATGGTGGAAAAAACTACTTTAGTCACTCGTGTTGTATGAATGAGCAGTTCTTAGGAAAGCTAAGACCCACAATTTGCACAGCCACTTTGAACAGGAACAATCACATATCCATTTGGTGAGTGCATTCTTCTTGCTGTGCTCTTTTCAAAAAGGAACTTTATTACTCCTGCATGTGTTTAGGAGACATCTCTACCCAAAACAGTTACACTCTATCCAAACAGACTTTGCAGAAGCAAATGTAAAATCAGTGCAAAAACATATTAAAGCAGGAGTAGCTTCAACAGTGTTCTAATATAACTTCTCACTCATTTAGCAGAAAAACAAACTTGCTATTTTTTGGAAAATTTTACGATAACACTTTTGCTGAAGCCTCTGACTGATTTGCTTTCACAATGTTTTTCCAGCTCTTCCCCAATGAACTTAGGGAATTTAAATATGGAGACTGATGGTCTTTTCATCCAGTGTTTCAGGTTAATATCTTGCTATACACTAAACTCCTGGCTAGCCAGTCTTACTTGCTTTGTTGCTGCCTGTTTCCTCACCATTCTAGCAATACACGCAACTACTTCCTGCAATGCATTATTATCCTCATTATTGCAGAGAGTTATTGCGAACAAGGGTAAGCACTTAACCATTATGCAGTTTAGGGTTAAAGGCTGAACTTCAATAAAACTAGGAAAATATTGGTATGAATAATAAGGTTTTACATGGCTAATATAAATATCATTTTCTTCTTTTGATGAAAACAGCAACCTTATGTGTTTGTACTGAGTATAAATACAGGATTCTCTCTGCATGACGTCACACTGGGTCAAGGGGAGGAGACACACTGACCTGCTCCGTGAGACGCCGTGTCCTCAGGAAGAAGCCCAAAAGACATCCAATGACCACAGCCATCACTGACATGATGAGGAGCCCATTCTGCTTGCAGACATTCTTCACCCTCACCCACACTGCATCCAAAGCCATGGCCATTGTGAGTCACCTGTCCTCCGTCCTCTCAGCAATCCATAAATGTGGCCCAACCAAAGCTTTAAAATCCAGGTGTGAGAATGAAGGAAAAATATAAAATGAATTAAGAAAAACTATGCAAAATATCCACTCCTCGGCAACGTTTTAAAGCACCTTTGGGCTCAGCATTCCTCTTGTCTTTACACTGCAGCGATCTGCACTAAGCTAAGAGGATCCTCTCACTTTCCAGGCATGCCCTCCCATCCTGCCCCACCCATCAGCATCCCTGTGTGGGCTGACCCACTGTGAGTGGGTGGGAACAGCTGGCAACCATGTCACAGGGGGTTAAAGATTCCCAATCCTGTTATAGTGCTACTGTATTAAAGAGGTCTGAAGCTGGATTAAAGGTCCATGAACAATTTGACAAAGGTTAGCAGAGTAACCTTACGGACCCTCTGAGAAAACAGGGGGATATGTCTCACACACAGTGGTCATTGAACTGCTTTTTGAAAACTTTATGTTGGATAAATCAGCAAAGCAGAATTCATGATGATACTAGGGTTCACAACCCAGTATCAACAAGAACAATGCTAATGTTGGATTTTGGACAATTTACTTCCAAACCTTGTCACCATTTTATTATCCTCAAATATGGTCTTCCTCAACCTTAACCAAATTCAATGAAGATGTTTTAATGAAGTTTTAATTAACAATGTTCACTATTTTGGCATTTGTGCCATTTGTGTCAGTAAATGAACTACACTAATCTCTCATGTCATATCATCTAACAATGTTATTTCAGTTCATTGAGGTTTGTGGGCATCCATTTATATACCACTCTCTTAAGGTCTTAAGCATCTCAGTCAGGTTTAGGTCTGGACGTCTGACTGGTCCATTGCAACATCTTGATTCTTCAGTCATTCTGTTGTAGATTTGCTGCTGTGTTTTGGATCATTGTCCTGTTGCATGACCCAGCTTTGGCCTAGTTTTAGCAGACAGACAGATGGCCTCATATTTGACTCTAGAATACTTTGGTAAACAGTGGAGTTTATGGTTCAACTCAATGACTGCAAAGTGCCCAAATCATCAGCCCTCCCACACCCTACTTGGCAGCTGGTATGACATATCTCATCTGTCCTGATGACTTTGTTCCAGATGTCTTCTGGTTTCTTCAGATACAGCTTTGCAAATCTAAGCCATGCTGCTACGTTCTTTTTTAGAGAGAATAGGCTTTCTCCTGGCAACCCTTCCAAACATACCACATCATACGTATTCAGTTTCCTCTTAACTGTACTGTCACAAACTTTAACTTCTAGGATGCTAACTAAGGCCTGTAGAGTTGAGACATATCTGTCTTGAATGTTTTCCACTTATTAATAATCATTCTCACTGTAGAATTGTGGACTAAATTGTTTGGAAATGATCTTATAGCCCTTCACAGACTGATGGGCAGCAGCACTTGCTTCTTAAAATCATTACTGATCTCCTTGGCATTGTGTTAACACACACCTGAATGCTGGAGCTCAGAAAACTGCCAAAACATCTGCTTTTATAGAGGTTTCACACTTTAGATGCTGATGAGCATTTAATCAAGTGCATTTGATTATCAGCATCTTGCTGCTAGTTACTTAATTCCTGAGAACAGAATGGGTGTAATTAATTTTTCACACACTGCTTTTGGCTTAGTTTTTTGTTAAATAAATAATTATATCATGTGATAAGTCATGTTTTGTAGCTTATCTGAGGTTATATTTACCTCATTTTAAATTTTTTTTAATTGTCCTGATAAGTAAAAACTTTAGCTCTAAAGAGGGTGTACTTAATTTGTTTTTCTACCATTGCTTGTGTTTGGCATATTATTTATTATATATGTGTTTGGATATTTAAGAAAATAAAAAGACACATTTCTTCATCACCTGCCTGTTGGAAGGAAATGAAGAAGTAAAGAAAAGATGCAAGCAAGTGTAGAAGTTGAAGAGAGATGTTAACATAGACAAAGTGTGCACACTAAAGAAGGTGTTGTACCAAGAAGAGATATACCTAAAGCAAGGCAGGCAATCACAGTGGAGTGAAACACACAAGGACAGGAAGTGAAGACTTAAAAAAAACCAAGAGAGGTGAGTGAGTCAAAACAAAAGTAAAAGTAAAATTAAAGCAAAAAGGAAAGGAAACAAAGAAGAAGATGACCTTGGGAGCAGGATCAGGTGTGATACTCTAATCCTCAGGATGACAGCTGCGATTTGCTGCTTAACCTTCTCTTAGAAAAAACGACTTTGACGTGATTAAGAACAAAGAGAAAACTATTTTGTTTAAAATCCACATCTCATTCTTTCATATATAATAAGTTCTGAATATATACTATATACCCCTCATTAAATTACGATTCGAGTGAAATTAATTTCTAACCTCTTTTTTATCTCTTGAACCATGCCAGGCAACTTCTGGCGAAGCACAGAATGAATTTTGAGAAACAGTTAAATGAGGCATATAATTCACGTTCATACAGAGGTCATGTTCAGCTATTATCTCCTCAAGTTTTCCGACTTGGCTGTCATCTTCACTCTTCTCATGCAAGTACATGGAGCACTTCTATCTATTTTAAAATTGGGGTATAATTTTGATCATTTCTATTTAATACAACCCTCTCTGACAGAATAACTTGATTGAAAAAGTCACATTATTGTGACTTTGGCCCTGTCTGCTTTCACTGAAGGTGATAATCTGAAGAGCTGCTTATTGTGTTCTTGGTTTGCTTCTCTGGTCATCATTCAAATTCAAAATTCAATGAGAAAAACAAGTGACTAAGATGACTATAGAACTGGTGAATAGGTCTAGCAGGCAGACGAACCAAGGGCAGTTTATGTAACTGTGTCCGTGCTTTACAGATGAAGTACTTCATGGTACAATACTTCTGTCATTTAAATAGGTCTGTCATATTTTTACGTAGATCTGGAAATAATGAGAAAGTTTAGATTCACGAACAAAAGAAGAAGAAATATTTCTGATTCTCTGCTGCATTTCTAGGCCATCAAATAGCAGACGTGTGACACTGGTCATGTCTCAGTCAATTTTACCAACAGCTGGATTTCCATGAGTTATACATTTCCTCTGAAGCAGCATTCAGATGATAATCAGGTGGATTTGAACGACTCATCAGAGGCTTGCTGGGAGAAATCAATCTGCAGCTTTGCTCACCTGTGGCTTGTTAAAAAATAAAATGTTTTACCGCAGACTTTGGTTTGAATGACACATTTGAATGACCATTTTCTCTCATTTGTTATGTGACTTACTTTGTCAGCTCATATTAAAAAGGTGGGCGCTCACCTAGATGTAGCACTTGCACGGCACAAAGGTATGTTCAATGCACCATGATTTCATGCCGCAAAAAAGGAGAAATAGTTTTGCTATGTTCTGTTGGAACTGAATGCATTCGTGTTGCAAATACAACCTCATTTACAAGCACATTAGAGATTTAGTACCACTGCTACAGTGGGAAAAAGAACTAAACTAAAGTGTTTTTATTTTTCTGAGTGCAGGGTAGCAGAAGCTAGACTGAGGGTTTCCAAGGTGGCAGATTAAAAACACACAATGTGGAAACTGTTAGGATGCCTGGGTCGTTGACCCAGGGTTTTGAGTTTATTATATTATTTATCATTTCTAGTCTTTGGTTTCTTTGTTAGAGTTCTGTCTTATGGTTTATGTCTCTGTGTAATCCTTAGTTGCTGTCTCCCCTGTCTGCTATATCCCCGTGTCCAGTCAGTGTCTGTGTCTGCCCTGGTCCCACGTCTCTGTTCCCTTTGTTGTAGTGCCTGCCTGTGAGTCTGTGTCTGTAAGTTCAGTCTGTGTTATGTTTCCTGTTTTACTTTGAAAGTCCGTGTCTCATGTAAATGCGTCTGGTTTTGCTTCCTTTGTCTCGTTAGGCCTGATTTGCCCCAGCTGTGTTTCCCTCCTGTTGCCCATTCCCTGATTGCTCCCTCTATGTATTTAAGCCCTGTGTTTCAGTTTGTTAGTGTCGTGATCTACCCTTATCTAGCTGTGTGTTCTGTCTGCGTAAGTGTATTTTGTAGTCCTAGTTTTGTTACCCTTTTGAGTTCACCATTAAAGCTGTTTTGAGTTCACGTTCCGCCTCCGAGTGTCTGCACATTGGGTCCTCCTACTACCACTCCTGCCTGCACACAGCCTTCACCTAACAGAAACTGGATAAGTTGTACCATCAAAAGGCCAAGTACAGTTTGCTGAAGGTAAAAGAGCTTGTTAGCCAGTTCTGCTTTGAGAGCACAAAGGTCTGTTGTCAAGAAATATATAAAGGTCTTTGACGTTTTGCATATTCACAACTATATGCATGTGTTTCTTCTATATTTAAGTTTGTTTCAAGGTTATGGGGAATAAAAGTAACCTTGACAGAAGAGAGCTGTGTGAAGTGAAGGATCTCCACTCTCTTTACATCACACAGAGCCATGAGGAAAAAACTGTTGGAAACAAAGCATTCAAGAGCACCCTGAAACCTGTTATTTAATTATTTTTACTTTACTTCATATTTAAGATCCTGCCATGTTTAATATATAAAATCCACCACTGTAACTGTATGTATACAAATAGAAATTAATTTAAAAAATCCCTCTTTCTTTAATAGCAATGAAGTTATAGCATATACAGCCAAGGCACTAATTAGTTTCAAGAAACAAGTTGGAAACTATGAATGCTTCGTATCAGCCACACTTAACGATCTGAATTTTAAGTGACACGAAGAGATCGTTAAGATTGGTAGTGACACACCTGACAGCAGGAAGTCCTTCCTCTCGGTGTTAAAGCTGACAGATTTGAGAGAACAAGAATGAAATGCAATTAATAAAATGTCTTTTCAGATTCCAGAAATGTTTTGATGCACTGATGATGACAGAATGAGTCGTTTGTTTCATTTTTAATTATTGTAAGTGTGAGTCCACAGTTTGGGATAAATATCAGGATTTGCCTTATTTGGTCTTTGTCTGAATAAACATAAACTGTTAACATGTCTGATCTGTGTATTTTATTTTTGTAACATACATTTTCAAAATTTACAAAATTCTTCTGTCATGTTTGTTGTCAAACATGTCGTCATATGGAGCTGCACCACCGTGCTCCAATAGATAGATCTTTTCTGTTTGTCTATCACATACTCGAAAAGCTATTTATAAATAACTTCGGACTAGTGGTCTGGCTCATGATGCTCCAGTATGTAGTCGACTTCAGTTAATCCATCGATGTATGTGAGTGATGTGGGTCAAACACTAATTGCATAAAATTACTAGTCAGGAAGCATAATTTGGTGGGAAATGAAATGGGATTAATGCACTTATACAACATTATGGTGACAGGTTAATTGCTATTGACTTCTGTCCCATAATTTGGGATGACTCATTTCCGAGCATCCTGTTTGTGTTTTCATTTTATTCTACAGAACAAAGCGCATTCAAAGAGGCCATGGATAATGAGCTTTGGGGCTTAAGCTTATTTTTTGATACTATGGACTTTACCCTACAAAGGTATGGTACCACTAAAGTGATGTTACTCTGTATTGTGGAGGTTTAACAGAGCTGTGTAGCCACATGCACAATTCTTCCATATTAAATTTTTGCCAAGCTTTTCTTAAAATATAGAGCTGTATTCAACTATTTTTATAATCAAAAACTGCAGTTCACATTCTGCAGTCTGCTCAGGCTGACTCAAACGAAATTGTACCAGATTCCAGACAGAGCGGAAACTTCTTTTGTTCTCAAAGAATATTCTGTAATTTCAATTATGTGATAAAATTATGTTTTATCTCAGAGGACTGCAGCTTACAAAAGACCCTGTAAAGGTAGGAATCATAGCCAATAATGAACGTTGTATGGAAAAGATATGGGACTGGTCACTAAGCCACATTTGTCACATTTGGTAAGTATCCCATTTCCATTACCTGTGGGTGCTATATGCCTACCCAATACACCTGACCTTTAACACAGAGTTGGGATTAAGGAATATGACAAAAAATCACTCAGGAATAATAACTCATTCCATGTAGTTTACTGTATGTGCGGAGATTAAGTGTTTTGGCCACTGGTTAGTTAATTATTTTGTCACTTGGGAGAGAAACTGGCAACAGCTAATCCACTGGGTGTCTTGTTCAGAAGTGCAAGTGATTAATTTGAAAAATGTGTTTCCTGCTCAAACAACAAAGCACTTTTAGAGATAGAAAGTGGTTGACTACGGTGTATTGTACAGTTTGTGTCAGGATCTGGAGAATTGACTGGAAAGTTCTATCAGGCACTTGAGTTCCTTGGTCTCCACCCCTGGGCGGAGCCATCATCTCTGCTGCAGTCCTGCACACCTGAGACTGATTCGGGATAATCAGGTTGATGATTGAAGCCCCACTCAGACTCTCCTTCACCGCCAGTTCGTCAACGACCTGACGTTGGTGTTGACTCTACGGCTTTTTACGCTCTTGCCACTTGTTTCATTGTTAACCTTGGTTTCCTGTGCTTCAGATTTCCTGGACCTCCTTTGCCATCACCTTCAACCCCAGCTCTCCTCGGATTATCTTCGCATTCGGGAAGAATACAAGGACCCTCACCTGCCTGCCCTCCAGCCCCACTCACCACCTCGGACACAGCGGATCTCGGGTCTTCCAGCCTTTTCCACTACTCCACTGGATTATCACCGCCTCTCCCTCAAAGCAAGGTTCACGCCGATCACCAACGCAACCGGGCCGTCCCCGTCGCAACCTGCTAAATCCCCGTTCACCCCCACTGACCCACGGTTACATCGTTAGCAACACCTTGTCACGAATTCACCTGTTGACTTAATAATAAAGACTGCAAAACGTTTGAGCCGTCTCTGTTTGTGGTTTTCTGCAATTGAGTCCAATTTGGCTATCGGCCCGTGGCCATTGTGACAGTTTGTCAGTAAGGTTAAATGTTAAAAGAACATTTTTACTGTTAACTGGTGTTGATCCAGAAAGCTGCAGCTGTGTGAAATAGCAGTCTTGTTATTGGAAAGTAACTAAGAGCAGTAAGCCTGTCTATTTTTAATTGGTTTTGGTGACACACCCATCCATTTCTAGTAAGAGGAGAACTCTGATAACTTTGTGATAGTAAAAGCTAAAATTTAAATAAGAAGGCAGCCATGAACAGTGATAGATGATGCATACAATGTACAAGCACAACAGTGCTTTAGTTAAGGTTTGGTGTATTTTATACAGAAAAAGGTACAATCTGGTAAATGAGCTTTTTAACAGAACCATTCGCTGAGCTAAGAGCCCACTTAGGTAAGAAAACTATCATTTCCTGTACTGAGAAACGAAGGAGTTAAATCAAGCCAGTGTTCACAGATGATTTTGAATGAGCAGTCATGTAAAATAATGTGATAGTCTAAAAGGCTTAGTTTGCCTCTCTGCTTACATCAGTCAAAACAAAAATACATGTATTGCGGCTTCATTACATTGCCCGCTTTTAGAATAGATTTTCAGATAATTATATAGTGTTAATTTACCTGACGCTCCAGGTCCTCCACTTTCATAACATTATTCTTACAAAGCTATTGGAAATCCAGGCTGCCAGCAGTAATCGAACAAGAAGCATGTTAGCTTATTTTTTTGTATAATTGTTGTCTCAATTGTTTTACAACTAAATTAACCAAATTTTTGTGTTTTGCTTAATCAGTTGCACTGTAAGAAGCATGCTATATAAACATAATTCCTTAAAAAGAAAGTATTAAAGTCTAAATGTAATTTAGTAATTGTAACAGAGTAGTAACAAAGTATCTTCTTCTCTGTCTTGGAAAAAGAAAGGTATATTTTTCAAAATGTGACATCTTTCTTTTAAAAGTCACCTCAGGATGACCCCAGTGCTGCTGTTTCTGGGTTATGTATCTAAAAGGCAGCATGGAATTGCTTTAAATGGAATTTGCTCTCGCTTTGAAGACACACTCCTGCTGTGTGTTTGCACAACTCCAGCCCCAAACTTCTGTCTGCTGCAGAGATTTGTTTTAATTTATTTATTTCACCCGGGTAGGAGTTTTAATTTTCGTTGGCCCAAAGCTTGAGTGATTCAGGTCGCTTTGTCCGTCACAGTCTGTCCTCGTGACGAGGCCATGTGTGCGGTAGTCAGGGCACACAGAATCAGCTTGCCAGCTGAATTCTCCCTATTTTGCTGTACATTCCTTGTGGGTACACCGTGATGAAGAATTTTATGGAAAAAAAATGTTGCAGATGAGAAGAGAGGCAGTATTTATGCATAACTAGACTTATTTTCCCCTCCTTTCTTTTTTGTGGAACACATGAAGGCTCATGAATGAATTTGAGCGCTTTGGCGTGTTATCTATGTGTGCCAGGGAAGAGCTCCATATGTGTGAGTAAAGTATGTGCTCATGCTGGAATCACATGTTTTGCCAGACTCCATGGTCACTAATCCCCCCTTTTTTGCCAATATTTCCACTCTATCTGGTTTCATCAGGCAGGGATTACACAGGATTAGACAACCTCCCAGAAGCTGACATGCATTCATTCATTAAAAACCCAAATGGCATTGCTCACTCAGCTCTAATTCAACCAAAATGCACCAATTACAACACAACCACCGGTGTTTATTGCTGTAAAAATGCCTGTAAAATCATTTATATGACGTGGCTGCTTTGACAGGATTGCTGTGTTATGTGCTCTGTGTTTACTTAACATAGCGGTGAGGACAGCATGGGGTCTTGATGTCACCAGAATGGGGGTGGTATTGAAGTTGTAGTTTAGCTACCTTCACTTGCCCTTTACCTCAGAGCTGCAGCCACTGAGTGTGCAGAGCTTTATCCCTCTGGCAGGCTGCTTCTCTGTGCAGATGAAATAATCTGAGACTGGAAGACACTCTCAGATTTTGACTGTAGGTCACAATTTATTTATGCTTGATGCCCGAATGGCTTTACAAGGATCAATAAACAGGAAAAGGACATTTTAATCTTAAATGTTCTGATTGTCTGTGACAGGATTGCTGTGTTATCTGATTGCATGCCCATTTCTAGCCAATCAAAAACTATATGAACATTTTGATTTTGATGATGGGGGCAGAGTGACACAGTTTGGACTCAAACTGGGCTCAGTCATGATTTTTTAATTTTTTTCTCATTAAGCCAGGCTCCCATTGTGCTCTGCTGAGGCTCATTAGGCATCTGTCATTTAAGTAAGCTGTACACCAGATGATGGACAGCTCTGTCCTCCCCGCCATTTCACAGGCTTGGAGACTAAAAGAGTCCTTCTCAGTCTGTCTCCATTTTCTTCAAATTAGTGATAACTTTCAGATTCTCCTTGAATGCAAAAGGGACTTTTTTGATGAACAGCTTAATGTATCCAGAGGCTGTATATAAAAATGCCCACTAAGACATTTGTTAACCTCTGTTTTGAAAGCTTGAGCTGAGCTTTTTAACCCATGGCCATCTCTTGAAACCAAACAAGGACCCTGCAGTCATATATGGTAGCAACTTGTCTATCAGAAGGTGTCCACATCTGCTTTCAAATGTGACCATAATTTATCAGCACACTATTAAATGCAACTTTAACAATGACAAATATTACATAGCCTCACTAAAAGTGTTGGATGAGTGCTTTTTTATTTTCTCTTGAGAGCTCCTCAGTCTAGCACTGGCTTGCTGACATGCTCACTCAATAGTCATCACTACGTCCGGAACCCGAGCTCTTGACAAATACCATTTTTAAAAAAAGAGAAATCCAAGTTTGTAGAGAGATTATATACACCATCACTATAACATATGTTTATACAACATGCTTAATACATGGTATGGCCTTCTCTGAAAGCCTTGTGCATGGACTGCGTAAGTCTCTGGATCTGAAACAGTCACAGGGCGGGGTGTTTCAGCAAGGATGGCAACAATACAGGCTGGAGTTCTTCATTTCGGTAGCAATGATGAGAGTTTTGTGCATACACTTTTTGTAGATGAAGCCACTAGCTTGAGAACGCAGTAAACAGAAAACAAAAATTCTGAGATGAACAATGAGTTAAATCAAATGAAAACACATCCATCCATCCATCCATCCTTTTCCACTTATTCGGACCCGGGTCGCAGGGACAGTAGCCTAAGCTGAGAAGACCAGACCTCCCTCTCCCCGGCCACCTCTTCCAGCTTGTCTGGGGGAACACCAAGGCATTCTAAGGCCAGCTGAGAGATATAATCTCTCCAGCTTGTCCTGGGTCTGCCTCATGGTCTCCTCCTGGTGGGACATGCCCAGAACACCTCATCCAGAAGGTGCCCAGGAGGCATCCTTGTCAGATGCCCGAACCACCTCAACTGGCTCCTTTCGATGTGGAGGAGCAGCGGCTCCACTCTGAGCCCCTCCCGGATGGCAGAACTCCTCACCCTGATAGAAGTTTTCGAAGAGATTAAAATGATGTACTGAGAAATGGATTTAACGCAAAGTAAAATTTGAGTTTCTTTTTTTTTACTAGTATATATAGCAGCAAGATGCTCTTTGAAGAGCTGATGGCTTACCTGACAGATTATCTGAGCAGGCTTGGTCTTCATCCTAACCAAACCAGTAAAAACACCTGAACCTGCTCCAAAATCCTCTGTAATTTTATTGCTGCGTACAGATAGGTCACTGATGGGTTTTGTTTTTGTTTTTTTAAAGGAAAAGCCCTTTTTTTGTTGCTTAGTTCAGTTTTCCACTTTTTCTTCTATTGCTTTCTAAGTGTCAGTAAGTCAAAAATGTCCTCTTTAGCTGTCTCTTCTTGTTTGTCATCCAACATGAACTGTATACAAATAATTGACACCATGTTTGTCATCTGTCGTTTCCACCTTAGTGTTTTGAAATTGAATAATGAGTTAATCTGACTCAGAAACCACACTAGTGACTTGGTAATCACTAAGTATCCCCATTCTAAATCGTCCTTTGCTTTTTGTCCTCTCTGACTCTAATGGGACTATGATTTACATCATGTTGTGTTCAGTAAAACTTGGCCCTACTGTAGCGACTGAGAGCCTGAACTGACCTGGAAAGTCTTTACTGAAGCCATTAAATCAAGCAAGAAGTAGGGTGATTTTCACCTAAACTATAAAATTCAACTTCCATTTTGCCATTAGAAAAAATGTAAATGTAGTTTTAAGACACATTGGCTTCGCTTTTCAGAGGCTGTAAACAGTTTCCACACTGATCCATCGAGAAATGGTGCATCATCCTTCTGCTTGCCAGGATGATTAGGAACAGCACTTTAGAAGCACCAAATAATGGTCACTGAGAACAAAGAAGATAATACACCTGAAGAACAGTGTGTCTCAGATGTGTGTGCACAGATATAAGGTGTGAGATCTGAAACCACTGCAAGTGCATTAATTAACTTTTTCACTAAATGACACAATGTCCTTGTGAATGCCACTGTCATATAATCAACTTGCATAGGTAAAGTCAATACAGATAGGGAACTAACACTAATAACAGGTTTCAATGCACCTGCTTTTTAAAAGGAAAGAAGCCGTGATGTAAATGTTAACATACAGACAAAAAGGAATGACACTTATCTTCCTGCTCCACATTTTTACAGCACATTAAACATTATGTAACAATTATTGTGACACATAAAACATCATGTGAAATACTCAAAGATGACATCTAAATACAGCTACTAGTGGCAGACAAAGGAGGATCAGAGATGAATTACAATGTAGAATACAACACCCCATAGCTATCGTCCATGTCTTTCTATTGCTGTGCTTTATTCTGCAGCTGTTCATCAGAGTGTTGCATGAACTACACCTTTGCACCTGTATGCTCAGCTGTAAAAACTCCTGTATTCCTGCAGTCTCCTTTTCACAAAGCAACAAGATTTTCAGTTTCTTCTGTTCCTTATATAAACTGCCACATATCCATACAAGCTCAAACTGAATTACTACAGTGTATTTTATTATATTTCTTTGAAAATAAATTAGTTTTTGTCTTATTTATAACTTATTGTTCTCTCCACTACTTTATCACAGTATTTGAGCCAGGACTGTGACAAGAACCACAGCTACAGCCAGGTCACGAAAAGCAGAACACTAAGCCAGTAAAAAAGAGAAACAAAATGTGATTCAGTCAAAAATTCCAAAATAATTATAAGCAGCGGGGCATTCATGTGTCACTGTGTCATTCCTTGAACTTCTCAAGCCACAAGAAACCAGAAGTGAGTCACTTTGTGAGCAAGATGTTGTCGGAATGACGAGGAGGAGCAGGAAGACATCTGTACTGTGGCTTCTTTTAAAATAATAAAGTATGATATTATTCAGCCGTCATAAAACACAAATAAAAAGAAGTTGTATTTGTTCCCATCCATTGGTGAAGTGTGTAGCAGAGCATGATAATCCACTTTAAGTGTTACAGCATAACAAGTGAAGCAAGCGGCAAATGCTGGTGCTGAAAAATGAAATGCCAAAATTTGGGGTTATTCAGCCACTTAAGGCCAACTCCAAAAGTGAGTCAATCTCCACATTTGCTACAATTCATACATCCAAATCTGATCACTTCTGGCTCTAGAAAAAAAGAAGGTGATGTCCATGAACCAGTTAGTTACCTCATAATGGCTATAATGTCCATCTTGTACATAAAGTCTGTGGAGTGAACATACAGAACAAACAGTCAGTGAGTGAAATGTGAAACTTTTGTATAGATTTGTATATATACTGTAGTGTATAGTATACTCCTCAGTAGTGTACTATACAAGTAGGTGCACATTCCAATGTTCATTATTTTGTTCATATATATATAATATATATGAGTACAATGCAAAATACATTCAATACAATACAATGCATCACATGAACATTATCAAGCCGTCCTAAAGGAACTTCCACATTTTCTGACTTCTTGTTGTTTTCATTCACATCCTGTTACAAATCATCCTGAACCATCTCAGTTGGATTTCAGTGATTGTGGAGGTCAGGTAATCTAGTGCAGTGCTCCATCACTCTGATTCTCTGTCAAACAGCCCTTACAGAGCCTGCAGGTGTGCTTTGACTCACTGATGAAGGGCCCACGAACTTTAAATGGGATGGCATATCGCTGCAGGGTGCTCTGGTAGTCCTGCTGGTCATGTGTTTTTCTGAACTCGGGAAAGAAATTTAACAAGGTCTCCCCGCCCCATAGCTCGCACATGTTGTGAAACTAAATCTGCTAGTTGTTCACAGCACTGAACAAGTGAACTTTCGCTTGTACTCCTTCACACAGCCACTGTGCTGCTCCTTTTCCTCATTATTGATTACAGTGAATTACTACAGCCCATAGAATCTGCTAGAAGGAGGAGGAGGGTGAAACTGTATATGGGACTGATAACTACTGATAGTTGAAGTGGTTCAGGTCATTGTCCACTTTTAAAATGAACAATGAGCCCACTGATGAGAGCAAAACCACTGGTGGTCAGGTGTGAACAACCGTGGGGATACTATGAAGGGAAACTAAGTTGAGTGAGCATGATTTTGAGTGGAGAAATACACAAAGAAGAGTTTTCTGATGTTATTTGGTGAATTTAATTAACTAAAGTTTGTCTTGAACACTGTTTTATGAGGAGAATAATAAAAAAAATTGAAGTTTAGGGCACAGACTATTTTTACCTTCTAGTAGTGCACCGAAGACAGGTTAGATGGAAGATGTTGCAGCCATGCTGGTTAATCTCAGGCAGTGCAATACTGGAGCTCACTGCACAACCCTGTTGCAAACTGAAAACTGGATCAAGAATGAGCTTTTATATAAACGGTAAGTATACACAATTTATGGTATATTTAATAATAAAGAAATGGCAATGTAAAATTTTATGGTATACAATCTTTACAAATCCATGTCCTTAATCTGGTAGCTCTGTGGTTTTCACCAATGCCTCACAGCAACAGGACTCTGGGTTTGAACACTTGAGAGTCCTTCTGTAGTTTGCATGTTTTTGCTTGGGTTTAAACTGTGTTTCTCCTGCGGTTAAGAAACATGGGAGGTTAATACTTCATATCTTGAACCAGGACCAGGACTGATTTCTAAAGAGTATAGTTTCCTTGTTCTGCTCCACAGTACAAAGGACTATTCAGATTCTCTGAGGGGGGGGGGAATTGAGTATTTTATTATTTACCATATCTAAATGTAACAACATAGTCTTTGTGGCATGAAGGTCAGAGTAAATTAAAATCCATTTTGAAGGTGAAAAATATAAATATTGCAACATTTTCTCAAAGAAAGCCCCCACTGAGTTTTGTAGTCCCTCATTGCTTGATACTGCGCACAATAAACCAGTTCGAAGTTCAAAGTCAAACCCATCTAATGACTGCCATGAAAAGAAAGGCACGGAAAAGAACTCTATGAATGCTTGAAAATAAGTGAAACATGCTCTAAGCAGCATGTATCCTCGTTTACGTGATAAGAAAACCGGTGATTCTCTTTCTTTTATTTTTATAACAGTGAATTCCTTTAACATCAAAACACCAAACACCATCAAGCTTATCCACTTCGACTGTGTCAGCACATGGATGCAAAATTTTGCCCTTTAGGTATGGTGCCCCCATCAGGATGATCAGTGTTACTGAATACTGCCACAAAATGTTATCAGACCCTCTCACTGATTTGCTCTCTGCATTGTAAAGTTATTAATTCACTAAGTACTATATTCACATTTCCATGACCCTTGGGGTCCTCTATTTATCTGACTGTGGTAAGTATTCTTTTAACAATAACATGAATACAACATTGTATATATATAGTAGGAAAAGTGAGTCTAGCGTTTAAAGGTTTACTTATGTAAACGTTGCTGCATGATAACCAGTTTTGGGATTTTGAGGTGAGCATTACTGATTTGAACTAAACAGTGTAGGGACCGGAAACTGAATATTTTTATATGCTACTGAGGTCTCACCTATTCACAAAGGTTATTTGAAGACTGAGGACTTGATGTTATGTCAAAGACTATAATTATGCTGTTTGCCTACACTTACACAATAATTTTCCATGAGCTAAAGCATGAAAATGCAAACTGAAACCAAGTTTGAAACAAAATGATGGTATAATGCTAGCAGACTGTTGCACAGAGTGCTGTGGCAGGGTCAGAGTAGCTGACTAGTTTACATATATAAAGCCAAATGCACAACAAAAATAAATAAAGAAAATGTCATCATTGCTTAAAAGCCTTGCCTTTTCTCTGAACCTTTGCCATTAGCACTGGCAGTAAATCATATTTTGACCCAATGCTTTATGCGCCTGGGTCCTCATGACATAAGACCAATCAATGCTCTTTTTAGACCTATTTTAGACATCAGAGCTTGGAGGTAATAAAATTCTCAGATAAAGCAGAACAGCGGCAAAATTTTATTCAGGTTCACAACAGACTGGAGAGCACAATTTACACAGTTGATGTCCTTTATTAGTTGGTTGGCTGCCAATTGATTTTAAAGTTCTTTCACTTATTTTTAAACCCTGAGACGATCTAGTCTTTCACCATCTTTCATCACCTTCTCTGACATGTTTCAAATCAGCTTTGCAGTCATTCACAAGTGTAGAACAAGAAGCTGAGGTAGCTTTTACCCTCTGAGAGGTACAAGCTATCTACAAGCTGCAAGTGCTGATATCATTCAAATTAAAATGTATTTTTGTTTTCTGTTTTACATTTTCTTTTTAATTTATTTACCATTGTCTTTGATAATGACTGATTGCTTTTAGTTTAGTTCATGCCGTTCCTTTTTACTTTACATATTTTAGTCTTGTGGGGGTTCTCTTGCAGTTAGTTGCAGCCCTTGGAATTAAAATGATCCTGTTTGTACTATAATGGACCTTTGGGAAGCTGTACACTTCTCCTGTTCGAAACAAGTAGCTTCAGCTCATTTTTCTTTATGACACCTCTCCATTTAGGTCAGCTTTCTTCTGATTGGCTGCCTCTTGAAAACAAAAGACTTAAACGCTAGGAAACTGGGTGTGCCAAGAGTAGCAAAAAAAACAAACCCATTTTGGCTTAAAGGCATTACTTATACATATGCTGACTCATTATTTAAAACTCTTAAAGCTAATTATCACACTATGTCAGTAAAAGAAAATATAGAAAAATCCATAAAGTTTGACCAGTTGATTGAGTTAAAAGTCATTTAATGAGTATTTCACTGAGATTGTTACTTCAGAGGAGCATATATTAAGGAATGCAGTGGTCTGGAATTTGACAGGATTTTTCCTTTTATTCAAGTCCAAAAAATCTTAAGAGATCTTCTATTGTAATGTAGGCTAGACAAGTTTGTATAACAAAACTGTTATCAAAACAGTCTCTTAGCCTCTTACTGTCATCCAGTTGCAAGGAACCGTGATTTTTTTATAAAACATTTGATAAACAGATTAGCTCTGTAGTTAAGACAAACTTCTTTCAACTAAGGCTCCTCACTAAGGTCAAAGCCGTCCTCCTACCACATGACTTTGAGAATAATACACACTTTTATTTCCTCTCGTTTAGACTATTGCAACTCTTTATATGTTGGCAGTGATCAGTCACTAATTTGACACCTGCAAGCTGTTCAAAAGGCTTCAAAATTCTTTGTTCACAGTTTTGCTTTTTGTTAGGTTCTGATTTTTTCAGTAGTTCTACAGTATTCTTTGCCCTCAGTTCTATTTGAGCATTATCCTGTATGTAAAGTTGATGTTTCAGCATTTCCTCATTTGGTATCAGCATGGCTGTGGCTCAGGAGGTAGAGTCACTAATCAGAAGGTTGGTGGTTCTATGCCAGTCTGTTCCAGTCTGTACCTACCACAGGTGCTGCTCAAGTATCCCCGAGCAAGATACTGAATGCCTAGTTTCTCATCACAGTGGTAATGTTAGATAGAAAGCACTTAGGAATGGAAGAAAGTACTTGTATGAGTGTGGATGGTTGATTGAGGCTCTTAGTATGAATCACTTTGGGTGCTCAAGCAGAGAAGAAATGTGGTATAAAAGAAGCAATCGGTATTATCAATCATTTCTTTTTTAATTGTACGTGTTTTGCTTCCTGTCCCATTGTTTAGATCAGCCATCCCCAAAGTCAAGAGTGCTGTGGGCCATTCAAGAACCAGAAAGTCTTAAATCTTCACTCTAATAAAAAGACAAGTGAAACTGATGTTTTACCTTGAGATTTTTATTCAAAAAACATAAACAACACAGGCTGTTGGCTATAAATTGCTAATGCTACCCAGGCCACTATGTGACCCGTCTGTTACTACACACAAATCTCAATATAACAGCAGCAAATTTAGAATCGGAGTAATGAGTAACATCACAAATTTACCACCTCCTATTAACAGTTTTTGTTTAATTTTTATATCAATAAATAAATATATATATATAGTAGATCAATATCTCACTGTACATACTTGTGAGTAATTTCAAACTGAATTCCTGTTAGTACTGTGGCCCACCTACAGTAACTTCGCAGCCCACCAGGGGCATCGGTTCACTCTTTTGCAAACAAGTGGTCTTGATTAAATGCAGCTGTGTCTCCTTACCCTGCTGTCTCTATTTCCCTGATTACTCTCATATGTATAAATAATCCTGTTCTTCTCCTCACTCCTGTTAGCATTTTGTTAAGCCCCCTTTCGTGTTTGTTAAATGATTAAGAACTTAGTTGGATTTAGTTTGTCTTTATCCTTATGGACTCCTCATAGTAGACTTCATATCAATCTTAATAAGATGTGCTTTTTTTCTGTCCTCCTGCTTTTTTTTAGTTTTATATCTGGATTTAATTCCATGCACATCTTAACAAGTAGAAACAGAGACCTGTCTTTGTTGTGATAAAGCGTGAACCTTGCTGTTTTGGAGCAAGTTTTTAAAGTTAGTTTTCTTCCAGTATTTGTCTCTTAATTCTGAACAATCTGTCTGTACCTACCACAGAGAAAAGCCCCCATAACACATGTTGCCGGTATGCTGTGCTTGACGCACATAGTTCTTTGTGTGTGTGTCTGTGTTTATTTGTTTTTTGTGTTTTTTGAGTCCTTGAATTGGTGCTCGGCAGACTTTGAGTGGGCTCTATATACTTTTTCTTGTCAACCTTCTATCTGGCCATTAATTGATAAGTGCAGCTGAGTTGGTCGCCCATCCAACAGGTTCTCCCATCTCTACAGAGATCTACAATAACATAGAAAAGACTCAATATAAAAGGTGGATGTAGAAATTATGTTTAAAAATAAAGCCAATGGAGAAGTTTCATAAAACTGCAGTCTTTCTAATGGCAAAGAGTGGATGAGTCATCTTCCAAAATCAGTTGGATTGTATAAAAGTCTGAGCGTACAACAAATAAATGCACCTCTTGACTAGGGATGGGTACCGGTATCCGGTGCCATTATGGCACCGGTTCTGACATAAACGGTAGTAACCAGACCGAAAAGCAGCGCACATTTCGGTGCTTTGTTTCGGTGCTTTTTTTTTCCTGAGATGTCATACACTTTGGATTCTAGCCAATCATTTTACCTTTGCAAGCGTAGTAGGCGGGCCCAGGTACGTACGTTCTTTTAGAGCAGAGCTACAGATTAAAAATGCCCAAGGCGAAGCGGTCAAAAGTCTGGCTGTACTTCACAGCAAAAGATGCAAACTCAGCAGCCTGCAACAAGTGCTTTAAGGTGATACTGTGCAAAGGAGGTAACACCTCGAACCTGATGAAACACCTAGCGACGTATAGCATTTTGTTAAAAGCCGAGAAATGCACCGTATTTGATAGCTTGCTGCCAGACCTCACACCGTGCACATCTACTGCGGGTGTGGTGCCTCGGACCCGGAGTTAGTAACATCCCCCAAGAACCCGAAGAGGAGAGTCCTGGCCCCTAGCCCTGCCAGTGTAGCAGAAATGATGACGGATGATGATGGCAGCAGCAGCCGTTCTTCTCTGGGCGAGTAGCTTAATGTTGTTCGTGTGTAATTTACGTTGAGTACGCTAACCACGTTATTAAATTAATGCTGTCTTCTTGTTTGATGGCAGATACTCCCTTCACCCTGGCCTAAAAGGCTAAAATGACCAAAGAAAAAGTGGGAAACAGTTAAACATGAGAGGTTTTTAGACAAAATTGGTGTTTTTTCCATTGTTTAAGCACTGCTTCCAGCCAAGAGTGATACCATATATGCCCTATAGCTGCAGAAAAGGCTAACATTGTTATCTTTTTACAAAAAAAACAGCTAAACATAAGAGGTTTTTGGACAAAGTGTGTGTTCTCCATTCTTTAAGCACCGGTTCGAGCACCGTTTAAGCACCGGCACCGTTTCAAAAGTACCGGTTTGGTACTGGTGTCGGATAAAACCTAAACGATACCCATCCCTACTCTTGACCATGTTCGTGCCTTTCTAATCATTTTGAAGGCAAATGCCTAAAGATAATGTGAGGTGAGTTTTACTGTATTAACAGTTTATCACAGGAGTGTACATTTTGCATTTGGTCACTAATGTTAAAAAAACAAACAAACAAAAAAACATGTTGATCACAAAAATATGAAGCTTACATAAAGTTCTATTCATATAATTTTTCCAAAATACTGTCCAGTGGTCTGGTAACTCATCTAGAAGTGTACCTATAATAAAATATTATTTCCTAGATCTGATACCCACAGGCTTCAGGAAATTGTACAAATAAAGATAAATGTGAATGAGTAGATGGATGCAAATTTTGGACTTTACAATGTGTATTAATGATTAATTTAATCAGCCAAATGTATTTAAAGGTGAAGCGTTTGACTTGATTTCTAAGGATTGTTCTGCTCGACGAGAAGACTAAAGTGACTGAGCTGGAGCATTGGAGTGGTTTTCCTTTTTTATTCAGTGCAGAAATGACAGTTTCCTTACATCAGCAGGTCTTGGGTTTGAATCTAGCTTGGGCCTTGCTGTGTTGAGTTTGCATGTTGTCCCTGTGCCTGCATGTGCTCTGTCTTTGGCTTCTTCCCACTCTCCAAAGATATGCTTGTTACGCTAATTTGTGATTTTTCTATATTGACCATAGATGTGTATGTGAGAGCATTTCTGTCTTAAGTCCAATTACAGCTCCCATGACTCTGAATTAGATAAATAGTTAAGAAAATGGATTGATGTGTGGATACTCATATCTATGCATAAAGCTCTCAGTTTTCAGTGGCCAAAAGACATTCACTTAAGGTCAAACCACCTTTTTCAAGACTCTTTTACATTTGTGATGCCAATTCAGAACAATGTGAGGGCTTGATGATCAGGATGAGTGCATCAAGTGCCCTCTGAATGCCAGGTAAAGAAGCTGGGGTACTTGTAGCTGTGAAAGAAATCACTGGCTGTCTCTCATGTCTCCATTCAGAGTGAAGAGGTGAAGAGGATAGATAGTAACAGCATTTAAATCAACTCAGGATGTAGAGTGGGACTGCAGTCCTTCCATTTTTTTTTCAAGTCCTGGAGATTTTTATAAGGGATCATCAGTGTGAGAGAATGAACCAACTTTTTAGTCATGGCACATACACATCTGCTAAAATTTGAAGAGACAAAAAAAAAGTGAGACAAAAGGCAGGTTCAAATATAACACAGAGTAAAACAAGAGGCCACTGGGAAGCAATGACGTAACAGTGACAATTTTGTGTGGTGTGTTATGTCTAAAATCATCAGTTTTGTGGATTGTCACTATAGAGTTCATTCAGAAATGTACAAGAAAAGGTGACAGAGGTCACTGGAGATATGCCCAGACTGGTTGGAGCTGACAGAAAGGTAAGTCCACTTTACAAAAGTGCTGAACAGAAAAGGTTCTCCAAATGCAAAATCCATCCAGTCTTGTGAAACATGGGCTTAAAAAACAAAAGACCATGTCAGCCACAAACAGAAACCTGAGTCTGCAGAGGGCAGAGGCCAAATAAAAATGGGCTTTAAAAGACTGGTATGATGAATCTGCATTCTGCTGGTGCTGCAGATGGTAGGCTTGACAACACAGACAAGAGCATCAATCCATGGACCAAACCTGCCCGGGGTCAGCACCTCAGGGTTTCATTCTTGGTCTTCTCCTGTTCTCTCTGTATTTGCTGCCACTTGGTGCTATTTTTAGAAAGCATTGTGTTTCATTCCAATTACGTGCTGATGACTGTCAAGTCTGTTTCCCTTTAAAACATAATGGTTCTGTTCAGCCTCTCCTTATTGTCTCAATGACATCAGGGGATGGATGGCAGTGAATTAATTAATTTCCTTAATTTTAATGAAAAAAAGAACTGAGGTCATGGTTTTTAAATCACGCCTAAAACGGACCCCAGCCTAAAATGTGACCCACATGTCAATGCTGTCCTCCTTCTTTCAGTTGAGGCGACTGTTAAAAATCAAGTCTCCCCCTTCTTATTTGTCTTAGCTTCTTTACCCTTACATGCTACTCTGTACTCTTAGATCAGCTAACCAGATGCTTTTGATTGTCCTGAAGACACTTTATAAATCCAGAGGAGACAGAGCCTTTGCAGTTTTGGCTCCTCAAAATATGAGCTGCCTCTGGAGGTCAGACAGGCTCCATCTCTTGCTGAATTTAAAACTTATTTAAAAATACACCTTTTCTACTTGGCTTTTAATCCAGTGTGAGTTGTCATCTGTTTTAAACTTTTGCCCTTTATATGTAACTATACTATTTAAAATGTTCATTTGTTCCTATGTATCAAGCTGATTTATTGTTTTATTCTTGTTCTCTCATTTTTATACAGCACTTTGGTAAGCTGTTATGCTGTTTTTTAAGTGCTTTAGAAATAAAGCAGTGTGGTATGGTATTTCAAAATCTTCTCCGTTTTTCATACATACCTATTTTCAGTGATATCAATTTTAATAGCAGGAAATAAACTAGATGTATAATTATTTTTATTTTTCTCTTTTTTGCCATATTTTTCAAGTAACCTATATTTGACAGCAGCATAATAAAACTGGAAATTCCATTTTTATTAAACCACCATAATATTTTTAGTGCCCCCCATATCTGCACGCCTATAAACAAAATTCTGGAGGCGCCCCTGTGACCTTGGTCTCTTTAGCACTTTTACAGAAGAGATTTTGGTATCGTGGTGCTATCGTGCTTTATTTTCATGTTAAAATATTAAAACGATAGATTTAATTTGATTTAAAACGCTCTCACATGGGATTTCCAGACCAGGAAAGCCATAAGAAGGAGATTGGTCATGATTGCCACATCTTAAAGGTAAGTTAATGCATTGTTTCCAATTCACCTAGCCCACCACTGTACTTATGGTCGCAAGATGACAAGAGAAGTGCATCTGACACGTGCTTGGCGCACTCGATTGTCACCTGTGCGCGCAGCAGGTTCCATGAGGGCGGCTTTGAATTGTCTTTATATGTGGTAAACAGCTGCCTGCTTCCTGAATGCATACTGCAACTTAATTAGGTAAATCTTTCCAAATTTATCATTTAGGTAACGTAGTTGATCATTAACATAGATTAGTTAAAGATATCGGGGATTGGATTATACGAATGTACTGTGTACCATGACGACAGGGTGGGGGAGATAGAGAGGGAGTGGGAGTGCGGTGCAGCTCCTGGATCACACTGTTTGACGGTGATGAGAAGTTGCGGCAGTGGGAAATGGACGGAATGAGACCGGGTTTTAATCACCGCGCATCTGGCTCTCCGAGTGCGCGCAGTTTACGTCTGACATGAGTTCGGACTGCGAAAGTTACTACACCGAAGAAAACGTGCTCGTGGAGAACTTCACGTGTCCGAAAGCGGACGGTGACACCACGGCACTTTACTGCTGCGGGTTCAGTGACTTGAAGTACTGCTGCGCTGACCCCAACAGCTTTTTCCCTTACGAATATGGATACATGTGGTGGTTGAGGTAAGAGCATATAAACTCTTAAATCACTGATGAGTGTTTCATAGAATTTTCAGATTTATAGATGGTACATGACATTGATGTAAATCAACATGTATCAGCCAATCTCCAGAGCGCAGTGAGAGCAGGAAGCATGCGATGCCAGTTTTCTGGCATCTCTTGGATTAAACAGCACCGCAGAGAGAAATATAAGGTAAACGCGTGCATGGGTTGAAAAGCGCAGAATCATTTAGTGTTCCTATTAGTGCTTTGTATTTAAGAGCCAACTTGTTGATGACATTTTACGTCTCGTGTCTGTTTAACTCCAATCATGGTAATTGGCTATTATAATGACAGACTATAGACTAGAGGGAGTTTTGAGACAGAGAACACGGGTAACCTTTAGAACAATTTAATAGCGCAGAGATGAATTTCAATGAATCTGAAGTTTTAACTGCAACATGGTGCAGAGCAAATTATGGAGGTGTACCATAAACAAGCAAGCAAATGATGGAAGATAAATGAATGACTTGTGCGCTCTTACGCATGCACGCGCATACTGTAAGAATCATGTAAAGTAAATGAACTGAAATCAGAACCACGGAAATAAAAATATAAGAAAAAAAATATAAGTGTAAATGTTCAAATCTGATGTAACTTCTGAAACAGTAAATGAGAACTGTTGAGTTTGTTTGCTTGCTTGTTTGTTTGTTTTTTGTGCTCAGGGGCCCCTCTATGCTTGATGTTCTGTTCAGTGCTTCCACTGCCCAGAATGTGGATAAACCAAAATTTGCCCCCTAGGGTTATTATACATAATTGGATCATTTCTGCAATTTGTGTTATGACTCATAAGCCACAACATAAAATGGATGCTGACCCTGGAGGAAAACAGGGGCTTTGTGTCAACTGCAAGTTAAAACCACGAGAGCATGACTGGCATGGCATGGTGGCCATATTAAGTTGCCATAGGCAATTCAAGTTGTGGACAATTGTCAGTTAAGCCCAAGCCCCACCTAGACACTCTTGCAATGCCAGTATGGGATGTAGAGTGTTCTCAAAATTAATGTAGCATATTTCATAGCACATTATTTTTCTATTTCCTTTTTTTAAATATTTGACAGTAAAATATTACATTATCCTCCATTGTTCAACAGCGGGGAGATTCACATACCTAAACCTTGGGAAAGAACATCATCAAAAGAGAGTGCAACATCACCTATTCCTGCTCAAAAATCTCAGTAGCTGTGTATGTGTAAAATATATCCTTGCTTTCATGTCTGTGAGAGTTAAGGTCAGTGAAACTAGCCAACAGTGGACACCATATGGCCACCCTGCATCATTATATGTCATTATATGTAATAAGAATTTCAGTGAAACACTGGTGCTTTAACACTTTTAAGCCACAGAGTATGCATTCATATCATCATGCAGGAAACCGAGAGCATGACTCGCATACTCTGCTGCTCATATCTGAATCATTCTACCAACTCAAAAATCTAATGTTTTGGACATCTTGTTCCTTCCTTTGAGAATGTAGTAAATGTGCTTGTAGTCTTTAGTGTGGGGGAGAGAACAGAGAATAATAATCAGGCTTCTATTCTGTGATTATTATTTTTTTACTTCAAGTACATTCTATACTCTGGATTCTCAGACAGTAAAGTAAAATTTTAATTAGGAAAGATCTCACATTCTGCCTGCATATATACTGCATATATACATATACTGGCATTTTCTTGATGCTGCAATTAATTATGTAATGTGTTAATTAACTATAAATGTTCTCCATAAACAGTGTTTCCAACTGAGAGGCACCTTTTCAGGTTTCGAGGGGCGCATCCAAAGATGTTTTTAAAGACATGATTCAGTTGAAAAAGAAAAGTTTTGAGAAGAGGTGTCAAATGTAAGGCCTGGGGGCCAGAAAAAGCCTGGCCAAGATGCCCGCTGGACATCTTTGGAAAACGTGAAGGAGGGCATACATTTTTAACAATATTTTCATAAATTTTACAGCTTGTTCTGCTGACAAACACCTCCCATTTATACACACCCATTCATACTACAGTATAAAGTAATAGATAAACAATTAACAAAAAACAATAGACACACATCGTTTACAGTGTATTCAAATTGAAACAAATAAATAAATAAAATTTATAAATATGTACATAAATAAATTGCTTCAATACCTACCAGAACCTTTTCTCTACACATTAATTTCAGTTGATGCCCAAAGAGTTGCACAGACAGATTAATTTTATCAACCACAACAGTATTTCTTTATCATGAAGAAAAAATGTATGATAAAGAAATGCTGTTGACACTGCACTTCTGTTGACTTCTTTTTCTTAAAGTGCAGTTAAACCTCCGTACACCGAGAGAAAGGGGAGTTTCCCTTTGATCTTAAGTCCAGCCCACGTAAGATCAAAGTGAGCTGTATGTGGGCCACAGTGCAAAATGAGTTTGACATCCTTGCTTTAGAGCCAGCTCTTTTTTGCTTTTTTAAATTATTATTTCTATTTGACTCTGCATCAAAACCGGGTTTAACATGTGGATTTTGCATCAATACATTTTACATTAACATGGAAATACATCTCCCAAATATTAAATAAAATGTCACGGACACCTTCCAGTGGTGATTTGCTGCTAGAGCCTGGTGAGTGGGCAACATGTGCAATCCCACACATTTTGTGAGTTCCTGCTACACGATTAACTAACATAAATAAAAACAAACTTAAAGGGGACATATGATGCTAATTTTATACTCCACATTTTCATTCTTGCACTCTTGGGTTTGATGCTGCCTTTCCGTTCGACGTCTGTCTGCAATGAGCCATTTTAGCTCCTCCCGCCTTTAAGGCCAATCTTATTCTGAATGACTGCTACTAATAAACAGACAGTTTGGACAAAAGGTGGGTGAGGCTTCTATGGATCGGCAGAGGTAAACATTAGAATCTTTCAATTAATTATTTAATGCTCATTGACATGCTCTGCAGGGGTGGGGGCGGGGGGTAAGCCACGGAAGGTCATTGCTGAAAAGGCTAGCTGTTTGTAGAGTGCTGTATTGAAACACATTAATGGAACGTTGGTAGGAAAATGTACAAAAGCAACAGGAAAGACCACAACCTTGAGAATTGTCAAGAAAAATCTATTCAAGAATTTGGGCAGGCTGATTACATTTGGAAATCCTATGGAATCCTAGAGTCTGGAGGAAAAGGCACTGAATTTAAGCTGTTTGAAGTCCAGTGTGACATTTCCAGCCATTGCTGACCATGTTATTACTGTGCTTGTGCATGGCCAGCCAAGTAGCAGGACCTGAACCCTTTCGATTCTCTGTGGGGTATTGTTAAAAGGAAGATGAAAAACACCTGACTCATAAATGTAGACGAGCTGAAGGCTGGTACCTTATCAATTTAACCTGAGGTTCAGTAACGCCTCAGAACTGCCACGAGTAATTTGTGATAAAAAAGCCCAAGCATAAAATGAATATACATTTCTGATGTTGGACATTTTGGCAAGGAAAATGTTTTTTGGATTGATCTTAAGCAATTATTCTAATAATTTAAGACAATTTTTATTTCTGATTTTCATGAGCTAAAAAGTCATATTTTGCATCAAAATCAATGCCTCATGGCAGTTTTTACTGAAAAAACTTTAATTGTGAGGTCCAGACCTCAGCAACCTCATAACTGATTTGAACCATGGTACTGATAGTAACAGTGCTGTGAGGTTAAGTTTGAGATTCAGAATCACTGCTTTATAGCATACATAAGCAGAGGCTACATGTATTCTGAATGAATAAATTTTATTGCATTTGCTGTTTCTCAGAATTAGTCCTTTTTTCACAGTGCTCGTGTCTCATAATAGGTTTAGATTCGTTAAATAAGTCCTTAAAAGAATGCATTAAGAAGAAGGCCAAAAAATAAAGGAAAAAAAGAAAATCACTCCATTCACTAAGAAAAACATCCTGTACTACTGGAAGTAGAGTACAAAGAGAAAAGACAAAAGGGACAACATTGATTTACTTAAGGATTGAAAAAAATTATGGGATATGTCAGTAGTGTAAGAGTTATGAACCATAGCGTTGAAGCCAAATGATTCATTCACGCTACCTGAAGTCCACTGGAGTGCAAGGTAAGAAGTCTAAAAATGTAAAACTCAGGGTCTTAGACCCTCAATCATGACATGGGGAGGCTATTATTAGTTTTTCTATTCAGGTATGTTTCTACTGCATTGGCAGTTGTTTGGGACAATCGTCATGCTGAAAAAATAAGCCATTACCAGTTAGATGCTTTCCAGATATCTTGATGCATGCTCAATCATCCAGGTAAATAAATCCCAAAAGTTGATTCTGTTCATCTGGACGTAGTGTTTTCAATGGGAGAATCGTTTCGTCACTCATCCAAGTGACTTCTTTGGTCTCAGCTGACTGCAGGTTTCCCCAATCTTATAAACAGTCCAAACTGTACTGTTGAAAACGTTACATTCAGATGAACAGAATCAACCTTATGCTTTCCAGATAGTTTTGTATTGTGGATTTAAATCTAACAATTCTTTTCTGTATTCACAATTTCATACATTTTTAAAACAATTTGCAAATATTCAAAACTGCCAAATTCTGAGCCCACATATTAAGTTTGACACTTAACAAAACCGTAGCACACGTAGCATCAGTGCCTAATAATAATGATCTGCTGCCAGGTTGGTATGAGAACTGAATGAGCTGAAAATGTAGTGACACCCTGAGGCTGAGGAGTCTGCAGTGGTCCAAACTCAAATTTCTGACCTTCATGAGACTCCATCCAGGTGCTTAAAGCACAACGCCTGCATCCGTATTTGTGCGAAAGTAAAATAGTGGGTGTTTAAAATGCAGTGAAAAGAAGCAGGGATGATTGTGAAGGTGTACAACAACTGTCTACTTTTCTTTCTTAATTGTCTATCAATAATGCACAATTGGAACAAAGAAGGAAAATATAAAAAAGAACAGACAGTGCTAAATTTCAAGCAGTGACTCTTGATAAGGTGTACACATACCAGACAAGCAGAAATTTCCCCCATCACATTAGCCTCCATATTGATCTCTTAAAGAAATTAATGATTTGTACTTTGTTGTAGGGGAGCTCCTAGTAAATGATCCTTGTCCTCCTCTACATCTCAGCTTACTCAGTGTGCCAAGCGACATTTGTTTAGGAGTTTGTATTTTATATTCTGTTTAACTTTCCTCACATATGAGCACAATGGCAAAATTTGTAACCAGGACCGGCAAACAAAATAAGCAGTCTGGTAGTTTGTGTGAACTGGGTAGCCATGGATGAGCCAAAATTGACAGCCTGATTTTGTCCATCCTGTACATTTCTAGCCATCAGCAATATTGTTACCTCTCTGAGCTACAGTAACCAGGAAGTGTTTTTCTGGTGTGTCTTCGTTCTGTGTCTTCTAGTCTCGGAGCCCTCATGGGTCTCTCAATAGCAGCTGTGGTTCTTCTCGCCTTCATCATCACTCTGTGTGTCCTCTGCTATCTGTTCATCACCACCAAACCCAGAGGTCTGGACAGTGGACTGCCGCTGCGAGCACCAGGTACAGAGTGAAACTTTCTGCTAACATATCAATAAAATACACCGAGTTAAGTAGAACTGGGCCTCTGACAAAGTCAGAGCCAAAGGTGCTGAAATACATCAATGATAGTTATTAATATCTTCTCTATTTATTATTAAAATAATGCTCATTTCTTGCCTTGCCTTGGTTTATGGCCAGTCTTTTTGTTTTATTATAGACATTATTAATCTACTTGATGAGCAAAAAAAAACCCCAAAAGACTTCCAATGAACATATTCATAAGCACAAAAGTTATTACTACACAACCAATGAGACATGCTTTGCTTTGGATCATTTCTTGATCTGGAAACAAACCATTTTGCTATATTTCTTAATTACTGAAGCAATAAACTGTAGAATGCATCAGCCACAGAGTGTGGGTGGATGTTACAGTTGAATTTTCAAAAGTTTTATCTCAAATTTGTGCACTGAAATATGTCCTAATGTGTGACGGGAAAGCACAACTACTGTTATTAAATTCCATAGCTGTCAACATCGGTTGACCTCTACAGTGTGCTACTCCAAAGAAGTATTTAACACGGCATTTAGGAATGCTAAAAGGACCTGATATGATTTCCTTCTAAAAAACTGGAAAACCTTCTTTGACAAGACAACAGAACTTTGTTGCTGAGTGAAGAGGCAGCCTTGTACTAGATAAAAATGTTTGCAGAACTGTGGTGTTTTCATTTCTGTTGCATTAAATTTGGTGGAGCTGTGTTTGAAATGTTTTAGAGCAGGTGTTTTGTAACCGCTGCCATGTTTTCTCTCTCCAATTCAGTTTTGATTTGGCTCAAGTTTGTGTTTGGGCAATTAGAGGTTTTCTGTCTGGCTTTCTTTCCAAGTGATTTTAAGTGTCAGTAAAACAGTTTCCATGTTGTGTCTCACAATTGTGGAGCTGTGACTGGACGACTCTGGGAGGGTTTGGGTGGATATTTTGAAAGATAAGTCAGCGCTTCTTTTTTTTCATTCATGTGGGCTGTTTGAGAAATGGCCACAAGTCCCAGTATAATAACAGAAACAGCCTGGTACTGGTACAGTTTGTCATCACCTTTTTATTTGTGGGAGCAAACTTGTATGGAAAGTGGAAGTTGATGCAGTGACTACAGCTCTGCAGCTCTAGATTGCTTTTAAGTCTCACTGTGCACATTGTTTTGATTTTATGACTCACAGCTTTACCATGGTCACTCTCACTGCTGTCTTCAGCTATTTTTTTGGAGCGCTTGTGCTGTCCTTAAGAGAGGTTCTGGTAAATCCATTTTTATTATGTATGCAGGACCAGAAAACAGACAGTTAATTAATAATGACCTACATATTTATCCCACTATTTATTAGACATAAAAACAAACTGAAAATAGAGTGAATAATAGACTTTATCGCCAAGACAGAAGTTAAGTCAAGTTATTTTTTTCTTCTGTTCACATGCTTTATTAGACTTGCATGTTTTTGTGATGACTCCAACTCATGTAGCTGGTGTTGTTATTGTAAAATATTTGTTCAGCTTAAAGCCTTCCCTTCATATTCAGGAAATATGCAAAAAATCTTCTGACCAAACAGTATATTGAAAAAAAAAATTAAAAATCTGTTACTATTGAACTCACCATGCCCTCAGTGGTTTGGCAAAGTAAAACCAACAACTGTTGCTATGCACAGCTACTCATTTAAGGAGGTTGAACATATGCAGAACACTCGTTGGCTGCCTTTCTGTCTTTTTCTGTGTTCCAGTTCATTTCAAACCATCTCAGTTTAGTTTAGGTTGAGTCAGTGTGTAGGATAGCTCACATATTGTATTGGCATCACTCTGCTTCCAAGTTTGGAGACATGTTAATCAGTGTCTGCTGAGAAATAAAATATGCTTCTTAAACCAGATATCCATAATCACATGAATCACACTCCTCCATGCTTCAGGGTGGAAAATACACATGCAGGTATCAGGTTTTCACTAATCTAATATCTCTTTTCTGTCTTCCTTGGTCTTAGCACTTCTTTTCTACTTCTTGATGGTTTTGCATCTGTGCTTTTAGTTTCCTGAAATTTTCCAGATTAACTAATGTGCATGTGTTTAATGTGCAAGCACTAATGGACTGTTTTTGTTTAAAATGTGTCACACTTTTTCTTAAAAAACGTTTCCTATGTGTTATTTCATGGTTTTTAATGTCTTTTGTTTTGTTCTACTCAAAATGAGTTGATATGTTCATCGTTGTTTCAACCCTGTTGTTGATTTGGCAGGTCTAAGATGTTTAGTTTTAACTTTTTGTGCGCATTATAGCAGTCCCTTTGAAGATTTAGTTGTGTGCATGCTCAGATATTAAAGCTACCTGTCTCCAATCATATTTAAGGTCAGAAACTGAATCTGAACAAAGAACAATGGGGATGGAGTTCTGAATTTAAGAAAGAGACATATTGTCATTCTAATAATTTGCTCCACCGGGTGAACAAAGCTTTAATTCCACAAGCAGACGCGAAGTGCACAAAGTGTGTAACCCCTGTCTCCTGTGCTGTTCGGCTTTGCCCATGCATATAAATTATTAAATATCTTTAATGTTGTTTTCACTCAAGTTGCCTCATTAGATTTCTGTACACGTCTTCACGAGCATCTACAACCTGCTCTTTCATTCACCCCACTGTGGGGTTTGTTGCACCTGTTAGACACTGCTGTCATTATAATTGGTCGATGGAGTTTGGGGACATCATGTAATTCCAATCTTCCACTTGAATGGAGGTCCAGTCTGCCAGAGTAATTGACAGCACTGGTGTGGGTGTGCAGGGCATTCAAAAAGTATATCAGAAACTCTGTCTGTCCACTCACTTTACACAGGTGGCATTGCAGTCAGAAAAAGAAATATTTGCATTTATAGTGATATCTGTAGAGGCCGTATAGCCTAACTCAGTCGCAAAGCTCAATTTAAGGCTTAACGTCTCAAAGAAGATTAACACTAAGGGGTGAGATGGGGGATTAAGATGTTTCCAATACTCTCTGGTAATTTATCATTAGCCAAGGTTGAAGTCCACAATTTATTTCTTTTTTTAAGTCATGTGAAAACAGTTCTCTTTCTTTATTATCTCTTTCTAAGTGGGACCATAAGCCTTATCTTTTCTTCTCTTTTCTGTGAACTTTTTCTTCCAGGTTCTACATCTAGCCCACAAGCACCAGGGCCCAGTAACAGCAGTGTCCCACCTGGTCCCCAAGGCCTCAGGAAACATTTCCTGAGAGGCAGGCTGGACTGTGACAACCAACCCCCGGACCCTGACCGCCTTTTCCAACGTTGTTTCATGGCTACGGTTACGTCTGTCAAAGTGGAGGGTCCTGCTTAGCCAGAGTTATTTCTTGGTGTTTCTTGGCCACCTACCTGTCACCACTGCACTATAGTTTTCTGCATTATAACAATCCAGGCTAAGCTGAAGTTTGATCTCCACATAATTACATTTTGTCATGTTTGATTCAACAGAACACAAACATTTCTGTTTGAGCCCTGAGACAAATTAGGCCTGTTTTAGAAAAAGAACAAACTGAAAAGGTTTCAGCTGATTCAAAATGTAACCAAAGATGCAAATGTGATTTCGATGGCGTAACCTTTTGCATGTATTACTTTTAGTTTGGAGAGTCACAACTATTATTTGTTGCACTGAAACCCAGAAGTTATTTTGTTCCATTTAATCAACAGAGACAGCAAAACCTCTGATTGAAAATCATTATTTTGCTGCCTGTCCCAAAAGGCGTTATAGTCTGCTTGAAGGAATACAACTAAACAGTACAATTATAGGCTGCTACTTTATGGATAGTTGAATATTTATATGCTGGCAAATCACCAGCAGTGGGTATTCAAAAGAATATATTTACTGAAAAATGTTGGTTGCACATTATTTAAAATCCACAGTTTGAAATGGCTTTAGATGGATGAGCTTACTTCTTACATTTCTTTAAATGATAAGTAACCCCAACATGGACCTTGAGGGGAGAAAAAACAAAAAACTCATTGACTCATTTAAATCACGGGGGGTTTGGGGTGGGGGGTGAGGGGCGCACTGAGTTTGCCCACATGCTGTGTGTTTGATTTATTTGAGCCATTTCTTCTCATTTAACACGGTGGCTCTGAACTCAGTGAGCACAGTGTGAAGAGACATCCAATAAAGAGAGGGCTTGAACTCTGAGTTAAAATGAACCCAAAGTATCTTTTTACACATTTTAGACATTTTTTAATTTGAAGTTCTTTTAAGCATGGGATAGATAGTATTAGATAGTATAGAAGTAGTTTTTGTCTTTCACACATGGGTTACTTTTATGCCAATTTCTCTCATGGAACATTGACATATAACACTCATGACCCCGGCTATGAGAGCTAAAGTATATGTGCAATTCTTGCCATATGTTCAAAAAACCTGTTGCACTTTTGTCAGTCAGCATTGTGTTTGTTTACTGTAGTGAAGCGTAGCCATTACAACCACCACACTTGTTTTCCCCAGCATTGTCAGTAAAGAATGGCCGGGTGCGTATATGTTTGTACAGTGCAGCAGCAATAGCTGCTCCTGCCACTCCCAGTCAGGCTTTCATAAAGACAGAGCTCTTTCAAAGACAAAAATATCATTTTTATTGCAAATGAGAAATTCCGTTTTTTGTTTGGCCTTTTTCTCCTTTTTTGTTGAATGATAGTGGACCAAGTTTATTTAAAAATAGGATAAGACAAAGCTAAGTAATAAGAAGTCCTAAATAAATGATAAAATAATGGCGACAAGAGAAAGAACCAAAGCGAGATGACAATGACTGAAGGAAACATACAGACTAAATGCACAAAAAGGAAAGTGACAATAAGACACAGGTGAAGTGAATCAAGACAGTTGAAAGAGACGCAAATAATTTGCACAAAGAAACAAATTACAGACAAAGAGAACTGCGGGACAACAAAGCAAGATGTTGTAACAAAAACCAACAACCATGACAGATTAACATTTGTGATTTTAAAGTCTAAAAAACTCCAAGATCGATCACCAGTATCAGGTCAAATGTTCACTCTGGGTGGTACATTGGTTTGTTTTGTATGCATATATTTAGTGCTATTTAACAAGCCAAACTAAAACGGTTGGTGATCATTATTCTTTCTTAGCAACTACACTTTAGCGTTGTCATTGTGAGCATGTTACAGTAGTATTAGCACCTGTCTCACAACAATGCTGTGCCTTAAATTCAGGCTCACAGAGCTCTTAGCATGGCTGCAGTCTCTTACTTTGTGTTGTATGAGAAACTATAGCCATCCATGCAGACCTGAAATACTGGAGTATAAAGTAGGCACCATGCATGTGGTTGATACTGGCACTCCAGCTCAAATGGCAGCAGTTTGTCTCTGGCAGCTGCCACTGCAGAGCAGAGCAGAGCAAGGGTGTGTTAAAACTGCATTTAAAGCAGTCCAACTGTACATTGTGCTTTGTTCAGCAACCACCAAATGAAAAGAAAGCTACGGATTTTTCTTTTTTTCTTATGTGACTTTTTTGTTTGTTGTTTTTATTTGTTTTCAATCCAAAACACTTGAATTATGTGATTTGACTTTGTAATTTCACAGTGTTTTTGAGTCAGCTGTAGGAATGAAAACTAGGTCTAGCGCTTTAATCCATCAGTGTTGTTGTGCTTTGCTGAGTGTGAAAAGAATCTGGAGGAATTTCAAACCCAATTGTAAATCTCACGTTCACATTATGGAACAGTTTGTGTTTACTTTGCAAAGAAAGAAAGAAAGAAAGAAAGAAAGAAAGAAAGAAAGAAAGAAAAATAAATCAGCTTTATGTTGTAGTTGTGGATTTTCATGTTAATGCAACTGCTCCGTTTATTTAAATAATAGATGTCGGGCTTATTAATGACCTCATTACGATAAATCGTTCTTATTGTTGAAATGTACTTACAGAAAAATGTTTGGCAGCTCAAGTGCCTATTACTGATAAATAAGTTATTAAAGATTATGAAGCTATATGTGTGTGTTTGTGTGTGTGTGTGTGTGTATTGTTTGTTGCTTTTATTACATAGCTTTGAACTTACTACACTTTTTTTCAACATACTTTTTTTCAATGCTCATCGTGAATATTTTATAGTTTGAAGCACCGGAGCTGCTGTTGGAGTTTCACTGGTAATTTACTCCCTATTATTGGATGTTTTTATGAGTCATTCATATCAAACCACATGTCAGAAGAGAACCGCACTCTTTACATTTGCAACAGCACCATCAAGACTCCAAATCCAAATGTCTTTCCAGCAAACTCTTGGTCCTCTGCAATCCAAGCGCATATTTTAATAGTAGTTCATGGTTTTAAGTTATACCTAAATGTATGTGTATGAATATGAAATTTGTGCAAAACAGTTCAAATGTAGCAACAAATGTTTTTATTTTTAAAGCCTTCAGACTTGAGCCTCTTCATCCAGGCTTCATTGCAAAAGTCATACTACCATCTTCATCCTCTCTGTGTCTTACAAATACAGCAGGTAGAAGAATCACAACAATTTGGGCTCATTAGTCCATTTTCACTGGTGCAGTGTTCACCTCATGGTGTTCCTGTTATTTTTTTTATTTATTTTGCCTGATTGCCACAGTCTATTCCAGACAATTAATGTTGATGTGTCTGCTACTTATCTGCTTATCAACTCTTACCTGGGGTAAATTTAATTGGTGATTTCTGAGGCTGGTAACTGAAATGAATTTATCCTCTTATCTACAGCAAAACGGAAAAAGGGGGAAATTCAGATCTTTCTTTCCTGTGGTGATCCTCATGAGAGCCAGTTCTATCACACTGTTTGATGATTTTTGGAACTACTTTTAAAGAAGCTTTCTTGAAATGGTTCAGACTTACTTACCTTTATGTCTGATAGTAATCATGGTGCCATGAATTTAGTGGTCTTACAAGACGGGCTATCATTTAGGCTAAACGAGGCACTTTTTCACGACCCACAGCATCAATACATAAACATCTTATAGTTAAAATTCATTCTTGTAGGTTAGTCAAATAAGTGAAATTGAACAGATGGTGAGCTGATCTGAGAGACTGGGACGGGTAGTAAAGAGCAGCAGCTCAAAGTAGTCAAAGCAAAAACTCAGTGAGCAGGTGTTAAAAATCTTTTGAGTGATGCCTTACTTAATGGTAATTTTTAGTTATAGTTTTTAGTTATATGTTTTAATATAAGGCATTGCACAGCAGCTCGGTTTCATGCTTGTGCTTTGATCTTTTGGAGGCTTCCAGACAGTATGTGATGTTTAGCGGGGATGAAGGTTCAACACTGTCAGAAGTGTGCAGTGTAGTTTCACTAGTGGAATGAAGAGTGTTATTTTTAATTTCATATTTCATTCCTAGTAGCTGATGAATGTGGAAGGTGATGCAGCCAAAGAACTGCAGTGAATTTCTTTTAAGATCACAATAATTAAAAGATGTTTCATTTTGAGGCTGTTTAAAAACACTCAGAAAATGAAGTAATTTATTTTGGGTACAGCAGTTTGTCACTGACGCAATACCCTCTAAGGTACTGCTGCTGTACACTTGACAGGTAGTGCTCATTTGTACTCTTGTAATTTGAAGCTACCTTACTGAGACCAGTCTGAAGCCTAGTTGGTTTGGAACAGCACTTAGTATGTCAGATCCTTCACTCAAATACATAATTAGCACCAAATGTAGGGAGAGGAAGTAGGTGGCAGATCTGAAATGAGTCACAGTGTACTCTTGTTCCTGAGGTTTACTCCTGCAGGAAGCGCTAGTTTGATCATTTACGCAGACTGCAAAACTACCAAGGGAAAAAGTTTCATATTCAAATTCATCTTCAATCTTATTTAAGTAATAGCATTAACCTGAAGTTTACTTAAGATTTCATAAAAATGATCTTTCTGCTTATTTCTAGAACAGTGTAAAATTTCAGTCTGACGGGGAATTCAAATTCAATCCATCACTGGTTTCATTGTTTCGAAACACATGAGCCAATCATAGTGAATGATGACAACAAAATCTCAAGAAGTTGAAAGAGGCCTCTCCACGAAATTATATCCGTCTTGGCAGTGTACAGAGACACGATTTGAACTCACAGCACTTTAAATTTCCAGCCACATGCACATGATTAAGTAATACAATGATGATGAAAATAAACAATGAAATGTGACATTCATTCTGCTTAAGCAAAAAGTTAGTTGGAAAGGAAGCAATAATGCAGGACTGAGGAGCTGCTGTATCAGATATAGAATACTGATTCATAAAAACAGTATGGTGTGTGTAGGACTGAATGAACTTACTTTATAGTGGCATGGTGTAATTTGTAAATGACTTGTGGCAGGTCAGCACACTGGATGGATGGATGTGTGGGATGGCACTGCTCTCTGGCATAGCACTTATCCAATAAGTGGGTCTAATGAATTTAAGGAGAGGCATGAGTCATTTCAATAAATGTTCTCCTAGTAACATCACAATGAAACAAACAAAGGAAGAGATTTGGGTTGACAAAATGCTGGGGAGACTATTTTTTGTGTTCTGACCAGACAGTCAGTACTGCTCCTTTTCAGTCCTTTCCAGTGCTATAGGTATCCCATCATTACAAAGACTTTCCCACACAAGTTCTGTTTTGTCCTGATGGCCATTCTTTGATTGAGGTTATAAAATGTGTGGCCTTTTAGACATAAGTAGTGACTTTGCTAACTGTTTTAACACATAGAAGGACATGTGTAGGCAGAATTACAGGATGAAAAAAGTCTTCCACCTGTGTGCTGCATCAGTTTTGTGTGTTCTCAGTCTGCTTATGCAATGGGAAACGCAAGCCGTAGAAGTCCAGCTACTGACTTTGTGCCTTGAACACTGGCATCCCAAAACTGGTGTTTGATCTCTCAAGAATTACCTATGCTGAGTACTCATCTCTTTACATGCCACACATAAACTACGTTGCTATTACATTAAGTAAAAAGTGAGGGAAAAGTTATCATGATCATAGAGGCAGATAGAGCCACATTAATAAGAAAGACACTGCTGATATAAACTGGAATTAAAAAGCAAACGCAGGGTCCTTTTTTCCTCCAGTTTTTCACAGCTGAGTCAAGCATTGTTACAGACCTAGGGACAACCTCCACCTTCAAGACACCTACAAACGTAGGCCTCTCTAAGCCAAACTTGCAAAAACTGCTTAGAAATAGTTTAAGGACCGAAGAACAAGAGGTGTTGACCTTACCTGAGCTCACCAGCAAATTATATGGCGACATTCAACTGCAATCCCAGCAGTTCACTTCAGTGCTATGTCACATAATTCCCTTCTAAACAGCTGGCAATTATAGGCTCATATAGGGTGTGATATTTTTTAACTCTTTAGCCTACAATGCTGTTATGCTGTATCGGCAACCCACTTTAAAACCCACCTTTACCCCAGATCCTCCTTTTAATGTATGTACTCACTTCACTAAGGTCAAATCTGTCATCACTCCTGCCTGATTTGCTCTGTTGTCTTGCTTCTATGAGCATACAACGATAGACTCTATTATCCAGAAACAGCTATGCTCTCTGTAAGTCTCTGAATAAACCTTTTCCAAATATAGATCACTGCAGATCAGATATAAAATATAGTCTTTTGAGTGCAGAAGTGCTGACTGAAATCAAATTGATTTTATGTATATTGTGGATTCTTTTGGCACTGTAACAATATCTCATCTCCTTCGTTGTCTAGCACTATCATCAGGTCAGAAATTCAATTTGTCCAGTGATTTTGTTTATGACAAAATACAAATGACATTCCCATTTGTTTAATCTGTATGTTATCATGCTAGAATCACTGCTGGGACTATGTCCAGTCTCACAGAGCTGCTAGTGTGACTGAAAACCCTTTCTTTCTTTCTTTCTTTCTTTTTTTTAAATTATGGAACACCCCCATGATGTTGAAACTCAAAAACAAGATTGAAGGCTTGATTTGAGCTTCCTCACGGGAAACAAAATGTCCTGAAGGGGATTCTATTTTGTCACTAAAGAATCAGCAGCCTGATACAATAACAGGTGATTTCTTAGCACACAGGCTGATAATAAATAATGTTGACTGGGTACATGCAGAACTACCCTGGCACAAGGACATGAAAGAACAACATAAACTCAATAATACAGAACAGCTCCAAGGCCGGGGCCATTGGTGACTCCAGCGCTGTGTGGGAACTAGAAACAGCATTTCCTGTCAGCTTATTGAAGACCAAGAACTGCTAAAACGAGGTCACTAATGTAACACACAGCTGCAAACACAGAACTCTAAGACACTCACTTTGCCAGTCACCGGTCTCTGAAGGATCCAAGCAGCTTTTAATAGCTCTGTCACACCAGGCGACTGTCTGACTTTTATGCTGCCACAATCTGACACAGGGCGGAAAAAAGTGAAAAAGACAGACTTTGTTTATCTCCGGGATGTGAGAATCCAGAAGAAGACAAAAAAAGAATAAAAAACCTGGAACATCTTAGTGTCATCTGCACTGAACCTCTGCAGGCGGCCAGATGCAGGTACTTCATATATCGATCTGTTTGTTTAGTTTATTTGCACAATTCAGCAGCATCTGTGAAGCTATTCCGAAATATTCCAGAATAGAAAAATGCGTGCATTTTCTTGAATTTCTTTTAAATTGCTCCTTTGTCTCATAATACAACAAAGATTATCTCAAAACTTCTGATAGTCGCCTCACAACATTTGAAAATAAGTAGTAGAAACTCAATAAACACAAAGCAGTTGTTAACGATTTTTTTGTCTTTGTCTTGCTGCTATTGATCGCTTGAAAACTCTGACATAAGAGCACAATGTAAAAAAAATAAATTCTATCTTTCATATTAGCAGCGAAAATATGTAATCATATAGATAGACAGAGAGACTATATATTTTCTTAATTAACAGCAGTTCAGATCACACAATATACTTCAGCCTGTTAATATTGCTTTATCGGTTCGTCACCCTCGTAGCAGAGTGGCGCAGCGGAAGCGTGCTGGGCCCATAACCCAGAGGTCGATGGATCGAAACCATCCTCTGCTATCGTATGTTTTAAAATCAGCGCAAGTTAAATTTGGTGTAAAATTAAACATGCTCATCATAAAGACTCACATTTACCTGCTGGATCGCACAGGGCCAGGGTTACTTCTACAGTCTGTTTAAGATATATTACTATTTCCGTTTTGCATATTCTTGCCATTCTACCATGATTTTTGTAGTATTTGTGGAATTATAGAATAATAACTAAAATAGTTTAACTTACTATTATTATCAACAAAACAATACTAATGTGGAATGGAGGGAAATGGGCGCATGCTTGGACACAAAGGTATAAACAGAATAGATCGCAAATTATGAACCTACTTTGATAATGAATAAAACATAGCAGCCAAATAGCTTTAAATATATTTAAAGTAAACATAAAATAGCAAAGCTTAGATTTAATTTTGACTAAAGTACAGAGATAAAAATGGACTGAATGAAAAAAAAAAACATAACGGTGCCCATGTAGGACATGTACACGTAACTTCTGTACTGGACTGTAGGTGGCGCTCCAAGGAGAACTTTCTTACTACCAAGAAGAAGAAGACGGAGGCGGAAGCTCTTCCATGGAAACAACAGACGCTTCTAACTCATACTCGTTTATGTTTACGTAGTAGGTGGGATATGGAAATAATGTAGTTTAATCGGGAACTCCTGGATGTTGCACAATTGATAATTAACTATACTGACAGAAAAGGTATCTAAATGAGTCTATGTCGAATTTTCTTTGTGCAGTTTGAAGTTTTAGCTTTAGCTACTTGCTAGTCAACAGTAGTCTCTTGAATGCAGGATAAATGGTGCCCAACATGGGTTAGCTACTGGGGAAATGGCGTACAAAACATGTGATATTACATATCGAACTGTATCAAGGAGCAGTTTGCCAGAAAGGGACTGTTTTAAAAATGTGGAAACTAGGCGGCCGAAGCTCCGCTGTGGATCGAGCACAGGCGTTGCTGTCCGCAAAGAGGAGCAACGGAGGAGACGCTCAAGGCTCCAGGCAAGAGTCCTCATCCAAAACACGGGTATGTACCGAGTTTTCTTTAGCTGTCGCCTCCCCCCTCCCTCTTTTAATGAGCTGTCTGTTCGTACACGGGGAAGTTACCTTGTCTGTGGTAAAATTAATTTTTGAAATTCTTCAGCATCATAGTTAAAAAGCGATGAAATAATTTAATTTGCTTTTTTGCGTTACGTTTGGTAAAAATAATATCAGAATCTTTATTGTAACTTTACTCAGATGCAATGAAATTTTGCTTATAAATAAACTAATAAGTTAAATCTAGATAAAAATGTATAATTTTAATGAAAATGATCAAATAGAGGTTTTAAAGTGGCTTTCCATTGCAGTTCACATCTCTGAGGGCGGTATGTATGTAAATTGCAGATTGTATGGGTGTAGTTCTACTCCTTGTTACCAGTGCTTTAATGGAGCAGAAAAATGGAGTATCATAGAGGCCAAAACTCTTGGAAAGAAGTTGTTACTCAGCTTGTTGATACTAGTTTACAGCAGTGGTTCAAACAGGCTGTGAACAGAGTGGGTGGTATTTTCATTCCTGACCCTCATTCTCAGTTGGCTGTTCTGCTGCTGTTCAGGTCCAGGAGTTTTGTCCCACTGAGCTGTGCTTACCACGTGATGCAGGTCCTCCCTTTCAATAGCAACACTTCAATGTGACATTCTCAGTGGTGCTCTTGTAGAAATTTACCAGCAGATTTTCCATTTAAGCTTTCTAAAGAAGTATTTCTTGTGAGATACTATAAGTGCGTTTGAGCTCTTTAAATAATTATATGATTTGTGTAATTTTAAGTCTTTCATATTTTGATGGAATCTTTAATCTTTCCTAAAGACCAGCTTTATTCTATGTATGTATGTATCTATCTGTAAACAATGCATTATATAGTATTCGTATTAAAGGTATGATGCCTTCTCACTCTGCCTGGATGGACGCTGCTGGTGAGGCACCTGCTGCTTTGGTATCTGCTAAGTAGGACCTTTGAAGCCTACATTACATCCTCTTGCTGTCTGGGCAGGTAGGCGGAGGCTGGCGTGGCGTGGTTTTATGGGGAAGCCAGAGGTCAAAAGCTTCACCCTGCTTCTTCCTCAGGTCGCTAGCCTGCTGCATAGCAGTTAGTGCCTCCTCAAACGATCCCCTAGCTCATGATGGCTGTGAAATACTCCATCTTACCTGGAAGGTTTGGTCCCACTGACACAAGTGAACGTCTGTTTGGATAGAGATGAAATGCCACTGACTGCTCCACCCTAAAAAGTGAGCCCCAAAATTTCAAGAAAATGTTTAGTAATGGCTCATCTTCTTTATACACACTGGGACAGCAGTCATGAGCTGCTTGGTGGGTGCCTGGCAAGTGGGCAGTATTTTTCTGTCTTACAGATCCCTCTCCTCACCCCTGATGGCCATACAGGCAATGCAGAGGGTATGGGGTTTTTTCTCCGAGATGGTCAAGGGAAAATAGGTGACACGTGGGCAAGGGTGGGGCACGACATCCTTAACCTTCCCACCACTGGCGTTACCCTGAGAGATCCAATATCCGTAATTACTAAAGCTTAGATTTGACAACTAGCAATAGCCACAAACACAAACCACAAGCTACTTGTCTAGCTAGTTTTTTTTAACATGCAGTTTGCAGCAACACAACAGCTGCTATTATAACAAGATATTTCCTTGACAAAAATATATAATCACATTGTAAAAGATGTTCCTGAAAACCAGTAAAACCCACATTCGGACTACCTTAATGGCTGTGTCAATAAACAGATTAATTGAATTATCCTGGTCCAGGACTGCTGAGGAGCTCTTAGAGAATGAGAATGCTTGGTGTGGGGCCAGTTAAGGGGTCAGGGGACCCTGTATCCTTCAAGTGATTGGTCTGTCTTAGACAGATGTGGTGGTACTGGAGCTTCCATGATTGTTCATACCAGAAGTTGCTTCCCAGTGAGATTCAGAGTGAGGTTTGATAGAGATGTCATTCAAGTCGTTGTGACTCTGAAGTATAATTCACATGCAAGAGCAGAATAAGGTACTACAATAATTAAATCTTAAAGCACTTCTTACATAAATATAATCTGTTTCTTTGTAGGTTTCTGTAGGTGAATCTTTCAAACCCAGATCTGCTCCCCCCGAAACACACAAATTATTCTCAGATCTGAGCGACTTGTCCTCAGTCAGTTCAGCTCCTGAGTCTGGAGGGGATGTTAAAGCTACGGATGCTGAAAAGAACCATGGAAGAGAACTGGATTCAAACAAGGTAACTGCTAGTTGTTGCTGTATCTCAATAATGGAAGACTACACATTAGTGTTGTTGAACCCAGTAAATCCAACTTGACATGAATTGTATAGATTTTTTATTAATTAATTAATGTATTATTTTTTGGTTAGGGTCTCAGGCCGCAGAGCTCTCTGGGAGGAGGAAGCAGGTTTTTGAAGAAGGCTCCACCAACAAACAGCAGCCAGTCATCCGTCAACAGGGTCCAAATGCACCCTGAATCTGAATCAAGGTAAGATTCAGCATATAAAAATTTGGTTATTAATTTGCACAAAGAATAAAACGTTTTCTGATGTGAAGTTACCTATTTTAATATCTCTGGTCAGAAATGCATCATCTTCACGGCATACCACTCAGACTGCATCCTTGACTAGACTGGCTGAAATTGAGAGTCGCATCCGGAGCCGCAAGCAGGTGCAGGAACAGGCCAGACAGGAGACAAAGTCTGCCCTCATTCTGACTTCGGATTTGGGAGTGTCATCATCAGCACCAGCAAGAGTCACCCAAACCCCAGAGACATCTGTGCAACAGTCTGTACAGTCTAGCAGTGACCAGAGCCTGAGGGGAACCCGTTTCCTTAAGAAGAAAGCAGCTGGAGCTCTTGAAAACACTAATACATCTCCTACTATGGCTCCAAAAAGTGTAGATGTTAGTGTGACAGTCAGGTCCAGAGCAGCAGATCGTGTAGCATCTTCAGAGCGTTTGGAGACAAAGTCAGTTAAACTAATGAGTGGTGTCAGTCTGGAAAGTGATGAAGAAGACATGAAGAAACTGCTTGGAGACTCGATGGACTCAACAGACTATAGCTTCTTAAGACCTGGGAGACCTTCCTCCATGAAAAAGTCAGATAAGGTACACTTGGGCAGTTTTTTTGCTTGGTTCACTCCCATTACAGCCTATAAACTGGCAGCATCATTCTGATAGGCATGAAAACAGTTTTAATAAGAAAAAGAAAAGGAAACATTTTGAACCCAGTTTTAATAAAAGAACAAGTTGTTTATTACAGGAAATTGTCTAAATTGAATGATTGTGCAGGCAGAGCTAAATCATTTTAACATAATAGACAGACTTTTATGCATGACAGACTTTCATTGTGGAAATAATGACAAACCACATTCACACAGTGGTTGTTAATCATGCCAGACATGTACGTGGTTAAGCCATCAGGCCGTTTTCCTGCAACCTGCACTTTAAGGGTTAGACAGAGTGAAAACCTGATAATGTTTTCACTTTGATGGCTCAGAGACACTGTTTTATCAGCTCAAAGCAGCTGTGCTTTCTACTCATACAGGTATTCCTCAAAAGCAGTCATGAAGTTCACTCCACTCTACTTACTGCCGAAGAAATTCCTTCGCCACCCTCCAACACAGCACCACCTCGCTCCTCTGCTTCTCCTTTCCGATTCACTGGCCACGCTCAGGCCCGCTTCAGCCCCTCTGTGCTCTCTTCTTCTCCCTCTCCACCCTGTGTCTCCTCCCCACATCCGCCAGAAAGACCGGGCACCTCCTATAGGCCAGAAAGCCCACAGCGTTCCCTGTCCTCCCTCTCAGGACGCAGTGAAGTGCTCTCTCTGGACGAGCTTTTCCCTGTGGAGACGGGATCTGAACGCCCACACAGTGAGATGAGTTCAATTTCTTCTGAAGGTGAGAGGTGCTCATCAAATGCATTTAGTCCTAGTGTTCAAGAGTTGATTGGACTCAGCTGTGTTCTTTGTGTTTAACTATTAATAGCAATCTAGGAGTATGATGTATTGATCACTCCTATGAAAGAGAGGGCAACATGGTGCTCATTCCTTTGTACATTAATGACTTTATATCTGAAATAAAATCACTAATGTCCAAATGAACGTCTCATTACTGCTCGTATAAAAGAGAAGGTTACAGTGTGGCCATTCTTCTGTTCAATAATGAAGTAATGTTATACTTGAAGTAAAATCATTAATGACAAAATGAACTCACAGGATGAATCTAATTTGTTTGGCAGTTCTTGGAAAGCTTTTCATGAATGCAGAAAACACAACATTTGTGCTTTCAGAGGGAAAAAGGGGAATAAAGCATGTATTATCAGTGTCTCGAGAACCTTTTTACTGTGAGCTTTAACAAGCTGCTGCATTTGGTTAGTGGATTAATTTTATAACAACAGGAAAAGAATAGATTTTATCTTCTGATGCACAATGGCAAACACAAGTATTAGTTAAGCCATCCATCTTTCAAGCATGTCTATATTTGCAGCATTATTAGTCTTAACTCAAAAAACACACAAAAAAATGTTTTTTTAATTACTACGGTTTAACGTACAAATGAACTTAGTTTAGACTATCTGTGTTTTGGGATATCCTTTTTTAAAATTATATATGTATAGATCTTTTTTAATGATTCTTATTTTTGTGAAGTGCTGTGTAAAAGTACAAATAAGTGTAATAGTTTGGTTTAATAAATTTGATCTAGTGTCCCTGTCATTACCACATGGAAGGTACAACTTCTAGGCCCAAAGACATATTGATAATATTCATAATAAATGTACCTTTACCAGTAATTGATACTGTTGGAGCAGTATGCTACTGGCAGTCATAGTGACCTGAGCTTTATTTCTAGTACCCTGACGTGCATTGTAATAGACTCCGATATGTCCCAGTTTGTCACATAAACCAGTGTTATGAGATTGTCTTAATTTACAAGTTAGCCTCTTTCAATATTCAGTTTTTAATCATCAGGTGTTTTTAGTGTCTTTTTGTAGCCTTATGCATTGCACTGCTAGCAGCTATATACTGAGTAACATGTTATAGTCGGCTACATGAATATACACTCTAAATTCTGTCATTGTGGTTCTATGTTTCTGCAGACTTCAAGATTAATGTGATGACACTGGATGACCTTGCACCTGCTCGCCTTGAATTTAATGCAGAAACGCCAAGAAAACAGGTGGGAAATGACAGGAATTAGTTCCAAACAAGTATAAAGTGAAGAAGAAAGGAGAAAGTCTGCCATTCAGTGTAGCATAATTTAAAGAGGACCTATTAGTCTCATTTATAGCACCATATTTTTATTCTTGAACTCTGCCAGAGTTGCTTTGCATGATTCAGAGTTCAAAATAATCCATATTTATCTTCGACTCATCATATCTGTGCCTTGGTGCAGCCCCCTTTGTTCATACTCAGTCTGAAAAAACCCATCCAACCAACTCTGCTCTGACTGGCTACCCCTCATAAACTCATGATTTGAGCAGTACATGGCTTGGGCTTATTCCACACAGAGTTGTGTGCCAGAGATGACCATATTAGACTACACTTGAGTTTTTGGCCCGCATAGATGACTTGCACATATGACCTGACTAAACTTTGAGCATTTTTAAAATGAATGTCAGCCACTTTAATGGTAAATGCATGAAAGAAAAGAGGATAGCAGGTCTGCTTTAAAGGAAATATTTGTTTAATTGCACCCATTATATCTATGAAAACATGTTATACACAAAGTGAAAACAAGCTTTGAACACGTCAACAAAATATCATCTTTTCAGATATGGGGAAACAGGTGTGTTTTGGACCACAAGACATAATTGTTGGAGTTAAAATGATTATAATTTTGATTTGGTCCTCATCAGCTCCAAATGGAACATCCAGGTAGCTGGCTGCTAAATGCTTCACTATGATTCCTAGCTGTTGCTTACTTTGTCTGCTGTTGGGTTGGGACTGCTGCTGCCACAGACAAAGAGCAGCAATGATTACCAAAAGAATTTGGTTAAATAACATACAATAAAAACAATGAGCTTAATGAGAAGGACTTTATTATAGACACTGGATTTGTTGTTTATATAACAAGAATAGCTGGCCACCTAGGGAGCCACCAGCTAGAGTAGTTTCAAAGAAAAGGAAGAAATATTTTAAATTGCTCTTGATGTGATTTTTAAGAGTCTTCCACTGACTGCCTGATGTTCCTTACGGCAATAAATAATGAGAAAGAAAGCGCAAGGAGCTGTGACTCAGGTATTAATCACAGGTTCCTGATGTTATGTGCAAACATTATTCCACAGTGCACACACTAAATAAATCATAATCAGAAAAAGATAATAACTGTATGTATGCAAAGTTGTATCCTCACCTTGAGTCTGTGATAGTGATGAACGATAATTGACACCCTGAAATTAATGTAATGCCACTGATATTAATGCTGGAGACTAAATTCTGTCCACAAGGACATTTTCTCCTTGGTGTGGTCCCCTGAAATTTGCATTAATAATGAAACCAAAAAATCTTACATAATAAAATAGCCATGTGTTAAAGCCTCACATTAATAACCACAAGCATTAAAACACATATGTGCAGTAATCTGGATATTTACATGTGATATTTAGGATCCTTCTGTCATATCCTCAATATGATTCTTTCTCTGCTCTAAAATGGTCAAAAAAAGGTTCTAAAGGTTTATTAGAATAAAAAAAATAAATAAATAAACTAAATAGAAACAAAACTTTTATTCCACTGTGGCAGTGGAAAAATGAACCTTTGACTAGGTTTGAATTCTAAAAGGCCCACAGAAATGAGAAGATCAGACTGAGATCAGCCCTGATTCGATTTGCTTTTGTTAACTGAAGTATAGAAATGTCTGAAGTGCATAAAGAAATAAAACAGCTTTGATACCAGTGGGAGCGCAGTAGAAATTCTTATCTGTCTGCAGATTGCTAAATTGCCTAATGACTTGTTGGGAAAAGAAACTAATCTAAAAAAAACCTAGGAGTAGAGGAGGTGCCAGCCATAGACTATATAAAAGATGGCTGTAGACGACGTTACAGTTGGTGTTAGACTCCACATTTTGAGTCACTTTCAGTTTCATTTTTTAGAATTTTTTGGTGGTTTTCAATAGCAAGAAGAGTCAATATTTAAATGAAACTTGTTGTCAAGTAAGCAAGCTTGATAAGGTAGTTACATCTGTAGACTGCATGGGTCCAAACATAGATGATATAAATGCTGCTTCCTGGACTGAAGAGTCAGGCTAACACATTTTTACATTTTAAATAGACTGAGTATAACATTAGCATTTGTAACTTTTTTAACAACATTATGCCATACAATAAACCTATATGATAAGATACATTTATATAGAGGGAATCAAACAGATTCATATATAGAGTGTACTCTATATACTCTAGATATATCTGCTAATTAGTGCTAATACGTTTAGTCACCCACACTAGAGCACGAATTTCTTGTTGTGTTGTACCGCACACCAAGCCGTATTATTACCTATATTATTATTAGTGGGGTGGCTGTAGCTCAGAGCAGGTATAGCAGGTCATCCACCAATCAGAAGGTTGGTGGTTTGATCCCTGGCTGCTGCAGTCTGCATGCAAAGTATCCTTGGGCAAGATACTGAACCGCAATTTGAGTAATGTGTGAATGTTAGATAGAAGCAGTTAAGCGTAGAAAACATGCTGGTGAAAATGGGGTGCGCAAGTAGTAAAGCACTATATAAGAAGCAGGGCATTTAACATTTAGTCAGATAATTAAAAAAAAAAAAAAGCTCCATAATACTAATAACACAAATACTGTTGAGTGGTCCAGTTTACAGACTTAAATTGAAGGAGGTGAACCAACTGACAGCTGTTCTGCTGAGATATATAGAGTGAATTATAGTTATCCTGTCTCAAGGAGATTAATGGGGCAGTAGTAATGCTCCTATTCTTGAGAGGATGAACTTGCTTTTTGAAATACTCTTCAGCTGGAGAAAGCAACTGTTTACCGTATTTTTTTGTGCTTGTCAAATTTCCTTGCATGCAGGTGAAGGCTGATTATTAGTATACTTATTTTATTCTTCAGTGGACCCTTTGTCTGAGATCTCTAAATTCTCTGAAGGACTCCCTAGACTGATATCTTTGCTTTCATGAAACAGGGTAGCCCTGTTCCAGGATCTCCAGACAGAAAGCAGCAGCTACACGAGGAGGAACAGCAACAAGACGAGCTGCTGGATTACCAAAGCGACTTTGAGAGTGAGAGCAAAACAGAGCCAGATTACAGTGCCAGTCAAGTGTCAGAGGATCTGCAAAGAAATGGAGGTGAAGAGAAGATGGTGTCAGAAGTCAGAGATGGGGGTTTGGATTCAGACATGTCTCATGGGAGGACAGAAGATGATTATTCGAGAGCTATCTCAGAAGCAAGTCATTCCTCCACCTCACGGACCTCAGATCGCAGTCACACTTCCAAGTCAAACAGCCAAGGCAGAAGTGAGGACTCCAGATCCTCATTATTACATGAGGGCCAGGTTTCATATCAACAGTCGAGGAGACGTACTTCAGCCAGGAAGGTTTTAAAAGAAACTGCAGTACAGACTCATTCTGGTCCACTGGCTTCAACATGGCCAACAGGTTTGTCTGCTACACATAGTATTTGTCTATCTAAGATGTGAGAGAGACCACCATTTCTCACCAAAATTCCTTTAAATCATCAACTTATTAAGCAAAAGGAGATACTGTTTGTATGAAGGCGCTAATCTGAACTTTGTTGTTCTTTGGGTCTACAAGAAATTTTTATTTCCTTTTTTAAAAACCTGTAAGTAAAATGCCAGAGTAAACTGATACGTCTGAAGCTGACTTAGAAAGACCACAGAATCCACAAACTTCAGAACATTTTAAAGGTCAGGCTCCGTGGCCTCAGGCATGTGCAGAGAACTAGGAATAATTTTGGGTTGTTAGACTTGAGTGAGCGAGATAAAGAGTGAACTTGGCTGTGCAATACTCTATGGGTAGGTAGGAATTTTAAATTGGATCTTTAATGCAACAAGTGTCATGGGAGCAGCCATTTGGCATTTGCGTTGCCTGCGAGCATTGGAAGAAAGATTTAATGAGTGACGAAAGTAGTGAATTGTAGAAATCAATACAAGTTAAGATGAATGCATGAGTGAATATCTGAAGCTTCTTTTCACAAAAGAAGAGAAGCTTGAGAGCTGTTTCACGTTGGTGTTGATTGACAGGGACTAATATAAATGAGTCCATGATTATGTATGCCGATGTGAACCTGAGAGGTCCCCATTTTCTGAATAGGCTACTAGAACTTATGTCTTATTGCATTGAGCTTTAATTTTTTTTTCAGATATTCCTGCTGTGGACCCTATGGTGAGCATGACCTACATAAATCCTTCTCCAGTGGTCACTCATACCCTCAATGCAGAAATGGTAGAAGGTGAGAACCAATAAAACTAAATAAAATACAAAATAATAATAAAAAAAAAAACATTTTAAAACAGGACATATTCTGCTTTTCATTATTTGCTACCACATATGTACTCTTCCAATAGTCGATGTTTAAAATTTTGCTCTTTCACGCGCTTTTTTTACCCCTCAGCTGTAAAAGTCTGATCGGGTATTGTTGTCACCCTGCCAGGCAGGCAGGTGCCCTGTGGGGGTTTACAAACTGATACCACAGAATCGCCTACAAAAAATCTTCGATGAGTTTCAGTGACATTGACCTTAAAGTCAAGGTCAGAAGTCAAGTTTTCAGAAAATCTTATGAATGCAATAACATGAGAACAAAGCGATGTAGTATTTTAAAATTCATACCATAGGTGTAACTACTAGGAGCCTGGGGTGTACTATTACATCAGGCCAATTATGCTCCTCATTGGTTAAAAAAAAAAAAAAAAAAGTGATCATGATTTTCTCCAAAATGTTTCAAAAATAAGATTTTTGATGGCGTTTTCCACATGATCTTGCTGACAGATTGACTAACAGACGGCTCTGAAAACACACTTTCACTGAGACTCTTCACTTTGTCAAGAAAACTAGAAAGTTGTCAAATTTTGGATTTGTCACACTGATAACAGAAAATCTTTTAAACCTGGATCCAGATGGTAATTCTCAGGGATTATTAGGGTTTGTACAAGGATGATGGCAAATTTCAAGTGAGTCATACTGATGGCTGTGGTGGGGCCATTTAAAAACATTTTTATGAAACTGTAGCACCATCTATAGGTGATATACTGGGAGACAGTGCCTTCCAGATCAGATAAATAGTTAAAAGACATTTTTTGTTAGTGTCATTTAAACATTCATAAATATTTCAATTTAACCCTGCAATGTGTATCCCTTGGTTCTCCATCAGCAATCAGCACCTTCAATCCAGCTGTATTTGCTCTCAATGAACTGCTAAAACAGCAGCTTGCCATGACAAGGCGATTCATTGAAAGCAACCGCCATCTGCACTCCAGCCTGGTGCAGAGTCTGGAACCACCAAACTACAGATATACCACTCTCGAGGACACCAAGAAGGTAAAGTATACTCACGCACTGACTGTGAATAACACTCATCTGTAGCTTTTTGGCTTAGTAATGGAAATAACAGACATTTAAAGTGTACTTGTTATACTCATTTCCAGCTCATTATTTTTATTTTCCATCTCCGCAAAAGTAATTTTAAAACATTACTCGTCAAAATGTGACTTAGTGAAACTTGCCCCTCTGTTTTCAGCTTATCCACATGCACAGATCTCCCAAACTGACAATGAAGGAAGCTTTAGAGGAGGTGCTTCAGGAGATCAGAGACGACCATTGTATGTGACCACTGTGATTGCAAGGACCAGAAGCTGGATCATGTCTTTATTTTTAAAGACAATTTTTTATACACATTTAAAAACTTTTTTTCTCTACTAAGTGGGAAATTACTTTATTATTCATAAAACACTACATGGAGTTTTATACCAAGTGTCAAAATCAAGAGCTGGCAGCCAAATCCATCACTTTAGGTTCTTAATAAATACTGGACTGGACATTATAAGGCTGTGGTCTGCTAATGTAAAGATGGGCACACCTCCACGCCACCTGCAAGTTAAGGTAACTAACACAGAATGCAACAAAGTTGAAAGCTGATGTTGAAGGTAGACAAATTCATCAAAAGTGAGAGATTGAATAGCCTTTACAGCTAATTATGCACCAAAAGACAACTTCTGTTTTCAAAGAATGTAATTTGAATTCATACATCATCAGTGATTTGGAGTCATAGGTGGAGAATGGAGGCATCAAACGAACAAACAAAGAAACAAACAAAAAAGAGACATGGAGTTACAGCACATTTCTCAACTTTAATTTTTATGTGCAGTTCGTTTCATGGCCTGCACTTTTAATGAAATTTAAGTTTCATTACTTCTATATCAGGATGTATTTGGTTTTAATGCTCGCCCCATGCAAACCATGGATGTCATATTCATACTTGTGAAACAGGTTGTTGGGTGTGTGTCAGCCTTCTTGTAGAACTGCACTCACAATTCACAAATTACTATTAATTACTTTACTGTATTATATAGACTTCTTGTTTTTTGTGCATGATTGAGGTGGTCATGTAGACCAGATGAAATGAATGGGTTTAAATGGACACACCAAACAGAATCTTAAAAGCACTTTCTTCTAAGATATAATATTAAACAGACAGCTTAAGCCAATAATAATTCAGTGAAATAAACGCTTGCAAGGGAAGTAACAAAATGTTTATTAGAAAATTAGCACATACTGTACGGTGTGTTTACAGTTACCAGTTTTTCCAGTCTCCACCACCAATATTAACTTGAATTACTCTAACGGCAAGTGCAGAATTGAACAAAATCTAAAGACAAACTTCGATGGCAGGACCCAGGAACATTTATCAGTGATGTGGGAAGGTGAAGGTGTGTTGATGGGGTTGTTGAAGGCACAAATTCAGGCTGTAGTGTGAGTTGTCAATATGGGTCATTGAAAGGGTAGAAGGGATGTCCGGCATCCCTGGGAACGCGCTTTCCTTCCACCTGCAGTAACACATTTAGCTTTTTTTGTTTGCATTTTGCAAGTTCATGTGTTAATTCTTGACATCAACTGCTTTTTCCTATTCAACCAAAACTGTCTGAAAATACATATCCAATCTAGTTTCCACTATGGCTTAGCTGGTAAAAATCAACAACCACCTCCTTTGAATAAATTAATTTTTAAAATAAATGAGCCAACTTAATTCTTTAATGACTTTAGTATATTCAATGAAGAGATGGAACATTTAATATTCATCCAATGAACATTTTCCAAATTACAGGTTTCCAAATCACACATAAGAGCTCCATAATCCAACATAAACTAACTTCAGCCCACCCCCAACTTCATAAGCATAGGATAGGTATAGTATTTTTATTATTTTCAGCTCGTATTTACAAGATTTACGCAAATGTTGTTCACAGTGTTGCATCTCTGTCTCTGCTCATCACTGCAGAGCTGATGTAGACAGTAAGAGCTACTTAGCGGTTATGTCCCAACATAAAGACTTATTAGAGTACTGATAAAGTCCACTTACTTCGATCATTGGTACGATGTAGCGCCAGCCTCTGGTCAGTGCTCCAATACTTTTCATTTCTTCTGCTTCAAGGGTAAAGTCAAACACCTGACAAAATAACAAAACCCTTTACATATAAAACAACATACCTCACTGTAGCTGGACCACAAGATGTAACATTTATTTAAATCTCACTTTACCTGTATGTTTTCTTTGATGCGGGACTCGGTCACACTCTTAGGGATTGTTACGACGCCACGTTGTGTCTGCCACCTGGAAATACAGGATTTGTGTTGATGTGAAGCTGCTGGAGGGTTTCGTCACCATACCAGTGTGCATTTCTGCCCACAGCATCAAGCATACAAGTTTTATACAAGTAGTATACTGCTTTTTTAGCTTTAGTTTGCTGTTATAAAACTACAAATGTGAGTAAAGGTGCTATGCAGTACACAGTTTAGATGCATACTGAGCTACAGACTAACAAGCTGAATCTAGATGTATTTTTGATGACATCATTTGAAATTGAATGAATTGAAATTGGAAACTTTAAGAAACAAAGAATGTAAAAAGGTTGAAGATAAACAGACAGTGTGATCTTTGCTAAAAAAAAATGCAGAGTACTTTTGGATATTCTGATATATAAATTTACCTCAGGAGAATCTGAGCTGGAGACTTTTTATATTTCTCTGCAAGGGAAGAGATGACAGGCTCCTCCAGCAGGATGGGTTCGTTCGGATGTTTCCAGGCTCGATCAGCAGACCCCAGTGGACTGTAGGCCGTCATCACCAGGCCCCGATCCCGACAGTGGGCCAGCAGCTCTACCTGGGCCAGATAGGGGTGGCACTCTACCTGTCCAGCAAAAATGAAGCAATACCAGGGTCACCTCCGGCATTTTACAAACACCTTTTATTACCATCAACATCACAAACATCCTGTACCTGAAGGACAGTTGGTTTGACACTGGCGACCGACAGGATGTCATCAATCTGCCTGCTGTTGAAGTTGGACAAGCCAATGGCTCGGACAAGACCCTTTCCCACCAGCTTCTCCATGGCAGACCAGGTCAGCTTGTAGTCTGTGTCATCATATAGCAAGGTGCCATCCTCCTTTCTGGGGAAAGGAACGTCTCCTCGTCTAGGAGCAAGCCAAGAAGGTCTTAAAATACAGGCTTGTTTATCAGTTTGAGCATCAACTAACTTTTAAGATGTCAATGTTTATAAAAAAAAAATGTCATAATTTTTTTATAAACATTTTTTTAATGAAGTAGTATAGTTCTTTTCAAAATCGTTTTAAAATCTAACTATTAAGCTGTGAGCAGATTAACTTGGCATAAGATAAGATAAGATATACAATAATCCATCAGTTGTCTTGATATAACAAAGGTGGTTTTGGGAACATAAGCTAACTGTCTCATTATTGGACCATGTGGAGGCTGAGCTCACTGAAAGGCGTAAGGCCAGTGGATGAGGTAGAGGTCCAGGTATTCAAGCTTCAAGTCCTTCAGGGTCTTCAGGAGGGCTGGCTCGACATCATCTGGATGGTGCTTGCTGTTCCACAGCTTGGATGTGATGAACACATCCTCTCTTCTTAGGGACTGGAGCACAGAACACGATAGATATGAATTCTTTGGGTTTTTTTGTTTGTTTGTTTTTAAAGACAGTAGTAGACCAGACTGGTCAGTAAAGTCTGACAGGTCTAGAATCAGTTGCTCTCAGGGGACACATTTTATGTGCATTTTTACTGGAGCTTTGAACAGTTTGGTGAAGCAGTTTTACCTTTTCGGGTCCGAGCTTTTCCTGCAGGGCTTCTCCAATCTCAGCCTCATTGCCATAGATGGATGCACAGTCAATGTGGCGATACCCAGCTTCCAGTGCCCAAATAACTGCTTGTTTCACCTGTTAGAAATAAATATACAAGTTTCAGTAAGTACCCATACACGTTCTTAATGTTTGTACCAAAAAATCTAAACTTAACATCTGAATCTGCTAAATTCTCAGACCAACAATGAAAAATAAATGGGCTGCAATTACCGGACATAAAACAATACTATATTTGACTTTCATTCACACATGCTCAGACTAATAATGGTCAAAATAATGTTCACTGGATGCTTAGAACTTATCAAAAGATTTCTTGTCCACTTAGGGGCAGTGAAGCATATTGATAGGAATTTATGGACAAAATCAGTTTAAATGTAAGACAATCTAAATGTAACAAACTGTATTTTTTCCCCATTTCTAATATATTGAAAATAATATATGGTGAAAATAATGTGTCTTCCCCTCATTCCTGTCTACTCTTCATTACTACCCTGTCAAATAAGGGCAAAAAATTCCCCCAAATAATATTTTTTAAAAAATAAATAAATAAATAAAATAGACAATAAAAAAACATCCAAAAAGCTGAGAGAACTGCAGAGTTGAATTTGTAAAAAACAGAAAGCACTTCTCAGTTTCCACATGGCAATTTAATTAAGGATACAAAAAAAGTGCAACTTTATTGTGTGACATTAAAGATGAAGGAAAGGGGAAAGGGGTAAACGCAACGCCACTTTATTTTATTAGAAAGTCTCAAATGGCTTAAAAACAGGTGGACAGAAGTGCAGTTTCTACCTTTCCAGGCTCACTCTTCCATGTTCCCAGTCCAATGAGGGGCATCTTGCGCCCTGTGTTAAGAACTGCAAAGTCATTCATGCCTCTCAGAAACACCTTAAAAAGAAAAGCAGAGTAAGAGCCAGTCAGTGAGATCTCCTCAACTCAGGTGGCTGTGAAAAAGTAGGACGTGTACACCATTCGGTAGTTTTATACTGCATAAACTGAAGACAAAGACAAGGATACACACAAACATAGGTCTTAGGAGAAACTGACAGCAAAGTAAATATATGACCAGTATACAGTATAGCATTATTATTGATATTCTCAGGTAGAATGACCAATTAATGATTTGAAAACAGAGTTCAAACCATTAATGAGTCCAGCAGTTACAGCTGGACAGATAAGACTCTTGATCCATATACTTATTATCCCAAACATCATCAAACAAATGAATGTAAATAACAGTTTCCATGCTGAAGAACTGGTATAGCAACTGTCCAACTAGTAAAAGGAGGATCCAATTAAAGTAATTTTGACTGACAAATGCAAGGAGAGACTGTGCAAAGCCTTTATAAGTGATATATCAATATCAAAATTTAGCTTAGATTAAACAAAAGATCACATGATGAGAATGCAGCCAGAACACTAGAATTAAGTTTGTATACAGGAGTAAAAATATTAGCTTATGAAAAACATTTCTGAATTGAAAGCTTGCACATCTTAAAGTATGAGAATTTCCAAAGTTGTTTTTGCACCAAAGGGAAAAAAAGAAAAGCTGAAAGGAAGCATGAAAGGAAATGAAGGCTGCTGACTTGCATTTTCAACAGCTAGAGGGATGTGATCATTCCCCTCACTTACTATATAAAAATTACAATACTTCAAATAAAAAGACCTGAAAGTAAGAAACTTGAGGATTTTTCTCAGAGTTGGATTTGAGATTCAACAGACAAAGAAATTTCTCAAAGTGCACTCACACAAACATTAATTATACAAAACCCATATATGCAAAATTGTTTCTCATCTAATTTTGAACATCATAGAAAAACATCTAATTTAATAATACCTACCATAGATGTGTATCAGTCAGTAAGTAGTGCAAGCCCGGATGTGAATGAGTTCAGTGTGGCAGCGTGTAGAAGGAACTACATTCCTGTTGATCCAAGACACCTGCATCCGCCCTCTCTGACTCGCACCGCCTAACACAAACACTATCTGCTTGTGCCATGTTCTCATTCCTCTCAGACATCTTCCACTGATGACATAAACAGTAACTGCTTTCAGCTGCTTCCATATTCACCAGATTTTTTATGTCTTATGCAATTTCAAAGGGATTTGTGTCTCCTTCTGGGTGCTAGGGATGTTTCACTTGTTAGGCAAATGTGTAAACTGCTACACTATGAAGCCACAAAGTAAAAAAATTAAAAAAAACTCCACACAACACCACATCAGTTCTGGTGCCTACTTGGTGCCTTTTGAGATTTTGAAGGCTTGATCACTAGATAGCAGAGGGTGGTGTAACTTTCCTCGGAAACAATTTATAGTCAGAATCTACAAATCATCTGTGAACGTCTTGGTTATCATCTATCTACTGACATCAGTAGCTTTCACTAACATCAGGCCCACACACTTTGTGGTTCCCATGTCAATGTCAGCTTTTAAGCATCTGATGTCTTTCTTTGAAAGCATTATAGAGAGACACATGGCACTCTAAAAACTGAGCATTATTGATAGAAGTTTGATTCCAGAGGGAAGAATGGCAGTTTCTTTGTTTTAGCTGTTGAATGCATGCATGCAGTTTTATATCCAAATGACCACTGAAATGGCTCCAAAAAAGTGGTCGCCTACAAGGTGCATGCTGCTTTTTGCCCTTTGAAATAGTTCTATTGTTGGTTGAAGATAAAGAAGAGGGAGAAGTGGAGGCCGTGTTCAGAGGCAGCAAGAGAGAAGGCATGGAAGGAGATGTAAAAGGTTGGTGTGACACATGAGGTTGCAAGTGCTGTGGAGACCCATGAGCGGAGAACTATGCAGCATAACTGCTTTTCTCCTTTTCCCCCCCTTTTGTTAATCATCTTGTGGGACCTCATGGGGCTCGTCAGGTTGGGAACCTTAAACGTGCCTCCTTTGGCTGAAAGCTCAGTTCAAAACAATCTTGTTACTTGTTCAATGCCCTTGATTCATTTCTGCAACACCTTTAGTAAATGCATTACAATTAGAAAATGACTTTTATGGTTATAGAGCTAATTTTTGCCCTGTTTCAGCAGGTCTGACAGCTCTTTTTGATGTGGTATGATAAACTTGTTTTCCTTTTGCATTCTTTTTTAATTGCAGGAAAGGAAAGCTTACAACTCGACTGACCAATCTGCAAAAACACCAATATTTTCCAGATCTTTCCAAAAAATCCCTGAAAGTCAGCTGGTTTTCTGGAAAGTCACGCGCCCTGCCACACCTCAATACCACTGTCCTCGCGCTCACTGTCCTTCGACATCAAAAAGACTGCTGACCCCCCCCCCCCCTCAACAGATCTGCAAAAAGGAGTGACGTTTGTATTATGTAGCAAATGTTAGCAAACAATGCTACACTTAGTAAAGAGGGAGCTACGGTTAGATAAAGTATTGTAGCTGTGAGGTCACTCGGTGGCTTCGCTTGTTGCTGAGATTGTCTTCAGGGAAAAAAATGAATGTAACAGCTGCTCGTTAAAAACAGCAGCCACCACACTTTCTGTTGAAATAACAACCGGCTGCTGTTGTAGCTTCTATTGAAGCCAACTCTCACATTCTCTCGCGTTACTCCCTTTAAAGTCGGTTTTAGTAGAAGTCTGCACACACTCACCCTGCTGCCGAAACCGACACACAAACGAGACAGCGTCTGCTTTAGGAGCTGACACTTCAGTGACTGCATGCTGTAAAATTATATGACGTGAATCCTCCTTCACGGCTCTGTGCTCACTTTGATTCGTCAACTTACTGTTTCAAGGTTTTAAAAGCTGCCGACTTCAGTCAACGACCTGTTCCGGTTGTCCTCCTGCAGCGTAGGACCACTGTGCAGAGAGTGCTGTTTTCTGCTAAATGTTCAAAAACACCACCTCATCTTGTTGACGTTTTCCTTTTCCGGTATGATGATTCTTCCATTTCCGGGGAATCTAAAGGTAGTTCACAGAAAAATAATAATAACGTAAAAATGCAGAAATTGTGTAACAGAGCGGGAAAAGGTATACTGTGAAACAAAGTAAAAACTATTGGATAACGAAATTATCTTAATTTAAGGGCTTTCAAATAAGTTACTAGCTTTAGTGGCTTACTTTGCAAACATATATCGGATATCAATCCAAATGTAATTTCTCTAGAGAACAAAAGAAGCGATGTTCCATTTCACATTTACACCTTTTTTTTTTTTAAATAAATAATAAATAAACAAATGAATAAAGTCCTTCAGATGTCTACAAGTATATTATTGTATAATGGGATATTAACGAATATGTATGATATTTTATCAGTGATTTAAAAGAAAAACCCATATGGGTGCCCCAGAGGACAAAACTGCTGTGGGCTCTGTGTGGACACATCCACCTGGGACGCAGGTGGGTCAAATGTGGGTTTGCCCTGCTCATACAGCCCCACAGTTCACCTGATTTTCTTAGGTGTGATCAGGAGGGACAGGATTAGACATGAGTACATTCGAGAGACAGTTGAAGCTGAGCAATTTGGAGACAAAGTTAGAGTCCTGTGCAGAGGAGGGGTAGGGATACAATGGACAGATGATGTTAAATACTGAGCTGTCAGACAGGAGGAAAAGAAGACCTCAGAGGAGACCCGTGGAGGTATTTACACAGGACATACAGAGTGTTGGTGTGACAGAGGAGGATGTTAGGGAGTGAAATAGAGGCAGATGTATCCTGTGATGACTCCAAAAAACGGTTAAATATTAGTTTGTTTGTTTTTTCAAACTACGGTTTAGCTTATAGTTTAATTTTAGTTAACCATCATATATTTGTTTAATAATCTGAAATAGTGTAAGTACACTCCCTACCGGTAGGGGGCAGAGTGCTGAAAAACATGCACCACCAGGGCGGTAGAAACGGAAGTAAGATCAATATCAACAACCTGAGTTTACAACTCAAGTCGAACTTCGCTGCAGTAGCGGATAATATTTTTGAAGTTATTGTTGTAACTTCTTACGCTTTAATATTGCCCGGTGCATTATGGGGGAAGCTTCAGCCCGTGCGCTGTGGCGGCGGTTTATCTCTGTGCTCAAACTCAATGGCTAGTTTGGAGATAGGTTAGCTCACTTTCTGTCAGCTGACTGGCTTGAACTCACTTTGGCCGTCTCGGGCAGAAAACTGTCGTCTGATATGCTCGGATATTGCTTTCGGGTTAGTTTGAACACTGACGTAGGCTTAGTCAGAGAGTGTGCTCGCTGCTGTTGACGCGTCCCGGTACAGTCGTCTTTGCAATGATCCTGCAGCTGCTGCCACCAGTCATCTAGCTGGCTCCTCTCCTCCTGTCCCCCCTCCCTTAATGGCTCACTGCGGCTCCTCCGAGCCCAGCGCAAAGGTACAGGCCCCGCACCCGGACAGCATCCTGCCCCCACAGGACGGCGTAGACCAGAGCATGAAGCCGGTGCTGTTTGAGATCTTCGGCGAGCTTTGGACCGTGCAGTCGCGTCTCGGCCAGGGAGTCTCGGCCTCGGTGTACCGGGTCAGTTCGGGCAGAGCCACTGCAGCTGTGAAGGAGTTTCAAGCCGACACTCAGGGAGGAGATTACGGGTATCACAAGGAGAGGTCCGTGCTGGAAGACATCCAGGGGCATAAAAACATTGGTAAAAGCCTTATTTCACTTGTGTAAAACGTTTGCTCTCACGTGGACCATTAAAACAGTTGCATAACAAACTACTTTTCTTTTCCTGTACAACCTACCTAATCATTCGTTTACAAAGCAGACGAAGAACAACCTCACATATCTGAAAAACTGCCATTTCAACAGTACATGTGTATAAAAGACCAGAGTGGATCTACAACAGCGCAAAAGCTTAATATGTAGCGTTTTTGTAACCAATAAATATCAGATTTATTAGAAAATCACTGCCTATTTTTGCAGTATTTGCTTAGAAAACCCAGTCATCTGATTTGTCCCCACCCTAGCTTGTTTATTTCCTTTATAATAACTCATGAACTCTTATCTAGTAACATGCTAGTCTTCAACACCCTCATCTGGCCTTAAGTAGTTCTTAAAAGTTATTGTGAAAGCTTAACTTCAGTGGATTGTAATAATCCATTTATGTCATGGGGATCATGTCTGTACAGATCAGCAAGATGGTCTTATTCTGGTATGTCTTTCTGCTGGCATTGCACTGTTATTGACTGTTTTTTGTTGAAAACCTCAATGAAATTCTAAATAATATAATTCTCACCATGTGTGTAACGATGCATTCTTTTCCCCCTTTTGTTTCTCAGTCACACTGTATGGAGTGTTTACCAACCACAGCTCTATGGGTGTCACCACACGCTGTCTTTTGCTGGAGCTCCTGGATGTCAGCGTGTCTGAGCTGCTGGTGAGACGCAACAGTAGTACCCAAGGTGTAAGGTAAGTGAGGTGATATCACTATTGTGTGGAGTAGTGATTTAAAAAAGCCATAGCTCGTAGCCCGTATGGATGAAACTGTGGATAGATAGAATGCTGATTGGTTGAAAACTGAGCTGGAACAGATGAGAGCACCAGTGAAGTTAACAAAGGAAACAGGAATAGTTGTTCCACATATTTTGACAGTAGCCCCTGGTGACAGCTATCACATGTAGACAGTTGTCTGCAAAGCTCTACACAGGACCGAGGCACAACCAAGCCAATCCCATTACTCTGTCTATGGCAGATTTAAATCCTTACCATGTTTATTTTGCCTTTTTCCCCCATCCTGAGACTGTCAATAGTCTCTGCAAATGACAAAATTTTATGATTTTGACTTGTACATGTCTACTTTTCAACTTAAACTGTCAAAAGTTGGTGGCATTTCTCATGGCAGTAGTTTCTATATTTACTTTACAGACTTTTGCAACATTATGCGTTAAATCTTTTATTACCTTCTAAATACATTGGACAGTAACATAGTTTTCTTTTACTAAAACATGAAGAGAAGGCTTCATGTTTTGCCATACTGATGTACTGTGTCAAAACCTCATTCAAGCAGCACATAATGCCATCTGCTGGTCAAACAAATATGCTGCACGTATTGTTACTGCGCTACAACATAAGGTGACGTATTGTGGGATCTAAAAGTTTGACAGCACTATTTATCAGTTGTTGGGAGTGAAGATTGTTCAGTTTTGCTTTTTTTTCCAGATGTAATACAAGATTTTTAACAATATAAACAGCATCTGGACCAGTGATCATGTTATATAATAAATAATGTTAGATTTTGTTATTGCTAAGAGGATGTGAGCTACCTGTGTAACATCCTAGTTCAACATTTGTGTTTAGAGCCCAGCAGGGCCACTCCATGTGGCTTGTCCAGCACTGTGCCAGAGACATCCTCGAGGCTCTCGCCTTCCTTCACAAAGAAGGCTACGTCCATGCAGACCTCAAACCACGCAACATCCTCTGGAGCGCTGATGACGAGTCCTTCAAGCTCATCGACTTTGGCCTCAGCTTCAAACAGGGAAACCAGGTGGGTTTTTGTTATTATTCTCAATATTTTAACCTCAACAATTTATTCCCTAAAAAACATGATGCAATGACTGAAGTTAAAGATGTGTCTTTTTACAGGAGATTTTCTTTGACTTTAAATATTGTTCAACAGATTTTAAAAAAATCCAGAAAAAGGTGGATGTGGTGGAAGTTTCATTCTATAGTGAGTTTGGCACTGATTAGGTGGGTTTTGACCAGTTTGTGTTGGCCACTAGTCTGTGGTTTCCTGGCGTTGTTGCAGGATGTGTGCAGGTGCAGATGAGACTAAAGAGAGGTCTAGGTGTTAGCAGACATGGATACCTTGGGAGACTTAGCGTGGCAGACTTAGGGTAGGCGAAAGAAAGCTGACAGCCAGTAGCGGGCTGCTGAAAGCAGACCATGAGAGAGCCTGAGCAATTTGGAGATAAAGCAACTGTTGTTATTCCAAGCTTCACCTTATGAAGGCATTGAGAGTTTTTCCTCTTATTGACAGAACTTCTTAGGCTCTCTGTTTGTCTTCTTGGTTGGAGCTGAACCAACTAGCAATTGAGTTTAAGCTTTTATGAATCAGTCTGTATCAATTGCATTTAGAGCACACCATTTGAAAAGAAATAAATGCACTTAATAGAGATGACTAGAAAAAATGTTTTGTGCTCATTTTGTTTTTATGTTAGCTAAAGATAAAATCATTATTAAAATATGAATAAATCGTAATGATCTAGTGTGTATTTAGATCTGAATGTTAATAAAAGAGGAGCAGGGATAGCTCTGTTTGTGAAATTAAGACATCCTTATCTTGCAGGATGTCAAGTACATCCAGACAGACGGGTACCGCGCACCGGAGGCTGAGCTTCAGAACAGCCTGGCTCAGGCGGGGGTGGAAATGGAGGGAGACTCGGGCTGCACGGCCGCCGTCGACCTGTGGAGCTTGGGCATCATCCTGCTGGAGATGTTCTCAGGAATCAAACTCAAAGACACCGTCCGCTCGCAAGAGTGGAAGGTATGGCAAAGCTCTCCAAGTTTTAAGCAAAGAAAAGTCTAATAACACTGACCTTTGGTGCAATAGAAAGACATGAGCTTACAAAGTATGGTTTCCTGCCCTGTAGGATAACAGCTCTGCCATTGTAGACCATGTCTTTGCCAACAACAGCCTGGCATGCCCTGCCATCCCCGTCTATCACCTCAGAGACCTTATCAAAAGGTAAAGACTCATCCACTAAACAGTGAAGTCTTATCATGATGGCTCCGGTTGTTGACTCATGTTACTTTGTGTCTGCAGCATGCTTGTCACCGATCCAAAACAAAGATGCACAGCTGAAACTGCCCTGCTGAGCCCATTCTTCAGTATTCCCTTTGGTAAGTGTCAATATTTGAGACATTCACCAAGATAAACACAACTCTCTGGTGTGTTGTACTTAGGTAGGTGTGTGTGTGTGTGTGTGTGTGTGTAACAGCACCTCACATTGAAGACCTGGTTCTGCTGCCTTCTCCTGTTCTGCGTCTGCTCAACCTAATCGATGACAGCCACCTGCACAATGAGGATGAATATGAAGGTACAGCAGCATGTTTTTTTCTTTGATTTTTTTCCATATTTTTGTGTTGCTTCTATCCTTCACTGATTTTTCAAAGCTTTATTATTCCATCACTTGCCTCAGTTAAGTAAAAATGTCAGATTGTCATTCCCAGATATCCTGGAGGACATGAAAGAGGAGTGCCAGAAGTACGGATCCGTGGTTTCTCTGCTCATCCCCAAGGAGAATCCAGGGAAAGGACAGGTGAGTCTTTTTGTCCTTCTAAAGGTGCTTTTTAAACTTTCCTTCTAAACAAATACAGCTTTTTCACACCTTTCAAATGAATTGAAATCTGAGAGGGTTTTAATCTTCCGTCATTTTACAGTTGCTGTATTTTATTAAGAGAAGCCTTGAAATAAAACATTACAGTTCACACTTCCTTTGGTGCTGCAGGTTTATATTATAACATGACCGATCTTTTGTTTATTTGCAGACTTTTCATCTCACTGTATATAAATGTATATCTATAAGTGCAGTTCAGAAGATGGATTAATAATGCAGTCATTACAGCAGAAAATGATGACACATTTATTTTAAATTTATTTACCTTTATTTTAGCATGAAGTCCCATTAAATCAGATGTTTTATAAAGGAAAATTGTTTGCAGCTCATTATCTAAATGAGTTGAAAGCATGTATTCAGCATAGCTGTAAAATACAAACAAATGCACCCACTAAATCTTCATTTCCCTTCTGTCCACAGGTGTTTGTGGAGTATGCCAACTCCAGCGACTGCAAAGAGGCTCAGAGGCTGCTGACAGGCCGCACCTTTGATGGAAAGTTTGTCGTGGCTACCTTCTACCCTCTGAGCGCCTATAAAAGAGGTTACCTCTATCAGACTGTCCAGTGAACTTTTAAATCCTCAATTTACACCTCAGCATAGTTTGCATGTTAAAAACACAACTGCAAAGGTCACCAATGAGTAGCTGCCCTGCAGTTTAAGCTCTTTCAGATATGAGTGAGTGTAGTTCTGCATGCAGTTTTCTACAGCAAATCTGTGTTTCATGCAGAGTGCAAACTGAGCTGTGGTGAGCCTCCGCCTTCAGTCTGTGTGCTCTTTTTTTATCCATCCAGTGCTTTAATATATACTAGATCTGTCTCATTTAATATCTGTTAGCCAGAGGCCTGCGTTCTGGGGACCGCAGTGCCTGTTCGAGCTTCCGTATCACTTTCATTCACTCATAAAACCTCCCATCAGAGTTGCAAGATGAAATATTACAGCTCTGCACTGCATTTAAAAACTTCTAAAGGACATCTCACTTGATAAATATATAGATAGAGACTTTATTTCATCAGCTTTATACAGAATGCTGCTAAAAACATGTAGCAGATGTTAAGTAGTAATTTAAAGGGAGTTTTATGCATCAAACTCAAAACTAATGACAAAACACCCTGAAAATCACACCCCTTCAAAGTGGAAAATTTACTGTGGTGAAAGCATTCTATTAATATTGCCTATTTATATATCTTTTTAGGTTAAACATTTTAGAGGAAATGACATGGTACCAGGGGAATATCCAGGTGTCTTCTGCCTGTTTTCAGGGAGATATTGTTTGACTAATGCTTCCACTAGCTGGTAGTTTTCACTCACTAACTCACTGCCATTATCTGAGCAAGCCGAGGGGTCTCTGCACCCTATCCTGTAGCCTTATGCATCGTAGCCTTTCATTTAAAGCCAATGTGCTCTATTATCTATTTTGATTATTTTTATTGTTTGTGAAACTCTTCAGAAAAACACGCAGTAAGCATAGTTGTTGTGTTTTTTCACTGCAACACACAAGCAAGAAAATTAAGAGATAAAACTGAAGAACTAGTAGGTAAATAAGTCTGTGAACAAAAAATGGTTCCAGCAGAGGTGAAAATGTCTTCTAACTTCCTCTAACTTGAGCCAGTGATGTGTTCCGTTTACCTCGTAGTTTTGTAGTCCGGAGCCAAAGCATCAACCAGATATTGGATGCAGATGTGTGCAGTGGGGCATTGGAGATTACCCTGAACAAGTGGTGTAAAGCCACTACCTGGAGGATATTTGTAGCCTCTTTCATTATCACTTTTTTTTTTAAGACAATCTTGAGTTGGTACAGTCCGTGTTGCTGTCATCACTGTTTTTAAATCTTGCACATTGTGGCTTTAAAGGCTGTGCAGCACTGTTGCAAGGTGAAGGCTACTATACTAACTAGATAAGGTTTAATATATGACAAGCTTCCAGTGTGTTGGTGCATGATCCAGGTGATTGATTGTACACTGCCAGCCCAGTGTTGTAGCATCATCGTCCTTTGGTAGCACTTTTCATACTAAAGTCAGTTTCTTGAAATGCTGCTTTTTGCATGATGAGGAAAAACAAAGAAAACAAAACATGTAGCCTTGAGATAAAGATTTCCTGGAGCCAACAAAGTTAATAATTTGCATCTTTTAGCAGCAGGTTTTGGTGTTTTTGCAGTGGAATGTGTTTTTTGTTTTCTTGGGGTTTTTTTCTTCCTTTACTGGGTTTATAGTAAACACCAAGACCGCTCTGAAAGTCTTTTTGAAACATCAGACAATTTCTACACAAGTGCCCTATGACATTCACAGGCTAGCTAACTAACCAAAATGCTGCTACAACAGCTGATTGTGCTACAGCTGCATGTGCTTATAGCTAAAGCCTTTGCTGATGCCTTATGAAATAACCTCCTTCCAGCAGTTTTAGTGTCCACACAAATTAAAGTGGACTGTTACCAACAATAACCTGGAACAAATCATTTTTCTCTATTCCTTCATTAGTTGCTCACTGCTAATTTTTCTTCTTATAGCTTAAGTAGCTATTAATCAAAAGCTCGAAGCTACATTTGACAGTGCAGGTGTTAGCTGCGGTAAACACTAATGCTAATAATGCAAGATTCTAGAAGTGAAATTCCCGTTATATTCTTCATGTTGATTTTGATCGTGAGCTGTAATTTTGTAACCATCCAAAGCAGACTGGCTACAGGCGACAACATTATGAAGCAGTGCTGTGTGCTCCTGTAGAAAGCAGATAGCAACCTTGTCTTAACAAAAAAAAAAAAAAACATTTTATTCATAGTAGAGTAAAATGGAAAAGAACTACTTCACCCACAATCATGACCTAAATCCTCAAATTCTGACTTGAATCCTTCTTGAAATGGAAAAGCCGCAAACAGTGATTCCAGGCAGGAACAAAGCCCTTTACTCTATTGAGAACTTCTACTTTACTACATACGCAAACACCAACTACAAAATATATTGACAGCTATTATTTTACAACACTATGATGGGGAACACGATTAAATTCAATTCAATTCAATTCAATTCAATTCAATTTTATTTATATAGCGCCAAATCACAACAAAAGTCGCCTCAAGGCGCTTTATATTGTACAGTAGATAGCACAATAATAAATACAGAGAAAAACCCAACAATCATATCATATGACCCCCTATGAGCAAGCACTTTGGCGACAGTGGGAAGGAAAAACTCCCTTTTAACAGGAAGAAACCTCCGGCAGAACCAGGCTCAGGGAGGGGCGGCCATCTGCTGCGACCGGTTGGGGTTCAAGAAGGCTGAAAGTTGTTTCCTCTGGAATCTGGGGTGTGCAGTGCATTGTGGGATGTCTAGTTCCTTCTCCGTTAAAAGTAACTTATGCACATATTATTGTACCTTTTGCTTTTTTCCCTTTATTGTTTTTACCATAGTAAATCTTTTTGTGGTATTTTTTTGTTTTTATGATTCCCCTCGTAGCTGGTTGGCTTGATTTGAGGCTTAAAACTCTTTAACTTTCTGAACAACAACGTGTAAAGTCCTTTGAGTGCTTAGAGTAGAAAAGCACTATATGAGAACCAGTCCACATAACTGGAGAAAATGAATGGGATATTCACTTCTAGAACCGGAGCCCTTAGAAACATGGGTGGTTACTGTTGAACTAGCAACAGCTAGCAACAAAACACCTTTGATTATATTAAACTGAACAAAGGTTTTTTGTTTTGTTTTTTTGCTCAAAGTTACCCTTACAGTTGAGCCGTTATGCTTTTCCTTGTTTTCTGCCACTGAGGGCAGATTTCCATAATATATCTTGTGTTTTATGAGGGTTAGCTAGTCAGAAGAAATTTGGCTCAAAGGGAGAGGAAACGATTTGTTTCAGACAGGGTCGACTGAAGAGTAAGGCTCAGAATGTGGTAAAAGGAGTTATTCTGAAGAGTGAAACATGCAAAGTCACTGTATTGGAGTCCAGTCATAATGATATTGAGCTGGCGTAATAAGTCTTCTTTAAAGTCTGGTGTGTGAAAAGCAGTAGCTGGGTATGCTGCTGAAATATAAAAACGTGATAGAAACCAGATGGTGACGTCGATGAGGAGAATAAGTTTATGCATCAATACTCTTCTTTTCTTTTCTTTTTTTTCCTTTTTCTTTTTTTTAAAAATAAAATCCGATTTCATTTGGATTATACTTAAAATATACAAACCTAACTCAAAGAGAAACAGCAGTGTTATCCTTGGAAAGGTCTAAAGATGTATTTTTCTACAAACTTTATGTTTTTGCCTGAAATGTGAATTCCAAAGTTGAGAGCATCTCTGTTGAGTTGAGAGCTGAGAGCATCGCTGCCCTGAAATCTTGATTTTTAAAACTTGAGTCCTTCCAACCACTTTATGGTAAAGCAGGTTGTAGATCTGTGGCATGTAAGCACATTATGTAACTGTAAAACAAGGCTAAATAAAAAAAACACCCCACATATTCTCACCCAGTCAGATTAATTAATTGGCTTACAAAGTGTTACAAGGAGAGATTGAATATTGTGAATGAATTCCTTGTTTATGTGGAAAATAGTAAGCTATTCTCCAAATAAAATGGGCTGTAAGGGTGGTTTCACTACTCATGAATACCGGCTGGGGCCATCCACAGTTTCTTTTGGACTGCCAGCCACAACACACAATAAACCAGAGAAGCACAGAGACGAAGTTAAAGATGTTCGACTGAAAAAGAACAGAACATGAATCCACACTGTCATCGTTAAAGCACTGCATCATGGTTAGTTTCATATGTTTTTGTCGTATATAATCAGTTGAGTTGAGTTGTGGTTTTTACTGTTAGTAGTTTATAGTGAAAAGGGCAAAGCAGGTCTGTCTGTGGCTGCACCTTAAAAATGATAATGTGACCAGCTGGCTTTTATAAACGGATAGAAATACTCGTTGATTTTATGAAGCGTTTGTTACCTGAATGTCTGAGTCCAGTGCTGCTCTTTATTTCACTGGAAGCATGAATATAAAAAGAAAATGCTTCCACAGAGCTGTGAGAGAGAGACGTGGGGGGAATCCTTTGGTAGTTTTAAATGTCTGAGTGGAATATTTATTCAGGTTGCAGGTTTTTTAATGTGTTCGCTGATGGTGATGTGAGCTCTATGATGCAGAAACAATGGGGGTTTTGAGTTTGTTTATGATTTTCTTTATTCATTTAGGTAAACTTGCAGTGTGGAGCTTTGTCTCCCGTGTCTGGCAGTGGAAGTCATTTCATCAACACTGTTAACGCATGCTGACCATGATTGTTTTTAGACACATCATCAGAAACTCTTCTTGGAAGTTTCCTAGGTTTTTTCCACTTTCCTCTACTCTGTTTGCATTACTGTGGTTGCTTAACTCTTCAGTTGTGGCAAACCAGTTATTGCTGGGTAGACATAAAACACATTGCTACCAGTGCATCAAATTTAAAACTCCGGTACTCTATGAGCAATCATAAGCTTAATAAGCTTTGTGTTTAGAAAGACCTTGAATGTGTGCCACAGTCCAGCTTTACATTTTGAGATTGGGTAAAGTTTATTTAGATTTTTGTTTTTTAATATCTTAGTTTAAAAAAACATTTTTCTTTGCTCGAGGCAGAAAAGACGCTCAGCGCCGCCTCATGCTGCTGGCACTCGCAGCAACTCGAGCAACTGAAAACGTACGCTGGCCTGAAAGTAATCCACAGATGGTTGTTTGGCTACATTTTTGAAACCCTGCAGATAGGAACTGCATTTATGTACTTTTATCACTCATAAGAGAGCAAAGTGTGAGCAAATCAGAATATCCACGGTAGTGTTACGCCTCCTGTTTACGCCCTCTGAGGCTTGTATCTCTATCTTGTCTCTGAGGCAGCTCCTCACTTAAGACTTAAATCCATTATTTTGTCTTGATAGACTTCTTAGGCACTCAGTTAAGGTTGTTGATTATAAATGTATTTTCTTCATTTACACGACTGCTTGTTGCAGCACTAATGCACACTACTTTATGTGCGAATGCATTAGTGTTTGAAGTATCTGGTTCTCTGTGTGTGTGTTTGTGGCATTAGAGCTCCTCAGAGTATTTTATGATGTTGTTCAGCAGACAAATGAAGAATATGAGGGTTCAGAAGTGGGCGATGATTTTCTCTGTCTTTCTTCCAGTTAGCTGTCCCACTTTTGACCTGCATTTGAGTGTGTATGCAGAGGATTTTGATCCTTCTTTTTCCCCCTTTTTTTCCAGTTTCATCCTGCCTGCTCTTGTAGTCTTCCATCCTTCTTCCCAAATCCACTGCTGTGATTCAAACGTGGCTCCTAAGTGCTTACTTTTCCAACTTTTTTTTAAGTTGTAGAAAATGAGATTTGTTCTCTGCATATTCCATCTACTTCACTTAAATTCTGGGTTTGTTTTCCTTGTAGCTGCTAGTGAATCAAGGTGCAGCTTTAAGTCAGTCCATTTTCTATATTTCTGCCATCAAAGATATATTTTTTCAGAGTGCACTTTATCTTCACTGCACATTTATTGTGCATCTAGATAGTGTCTTATATGTGTGCACACCTGTGTGGAGGATGAAATAGCAGTGAAAAAGTTAAAGCCTTCTAGCTGTGTGCATGGCGTGATATGTAATATGTGGTGGGACTATACTGCTCCATCAGCATGTGTGTATGTGTGTGGTGATATGGCTCTATATACCAGTTTGCTTGCAAAGGCAATCGAAAAATTCTTTGAAATGACAAACAGGGAGTCAGTTTAGAGCTGAAGAGTGAGTGAATATGAAAAAGTGTCGCCAGCTGTTTAATCTTTAACACAACTGTTGTATGATGTCCTGTTATTGAAAGCACATTATCAAATGAATATCTTGAAATTCTTTACAGCACAGCAGATAAAAGCTGAAGATTAGATCAAATATAAAGAACATCAGCTGCTTCATTTACACAAAACATCAACTGACAGTGAAATGAGCGAGCTAAACGTGAGCAAGAACACTACAACAGTAGAAATGTCCTGTTGGTTCAGTTTTTTTTGCTGAATTTGAATTTAACATGCTGCATATTGACAAAGTGTTTAGAAAAGTGTTCTTCGTGTGAATAATTGTCATTTTTCTTTTTAAATCTTTTAAAGCTGCAATAATTGATCTGATTTTTCAAGCTAGTAAATCCAAACAATAATTCTACATGGGTTAAGGGGAAAAAAAAGCTCTGTGGAGCTGAGAAGACAGTCACTCCTTATGACATCTTTCACGTTACCCTTTGTCATTTGACAACAAAAACACTGATTAGTGCAGCTTTAAAAGTGTGTTTTCTGCACAAACAGGTCCCAGAGTACTGACCTGAGTTATCTTTTTTCTATTTCTTTATAATATCTGACCAACTACTGTTGTAAAATCAGGTTTGGGTATAAATGCCAAGCAGGCAGCACAATCTCTGAGGGCTCAGAAATACCAAATCCAGACCGGAGTATCACCTGAGTGAAACCAAATGATTTGAGAAGCGAGAGAACTTGCACAGTAATTGTTGTCATTTCGAGTCCGAACAAATTTAAAAAAAAAAAGTCTTTTAGTGTAATCATTTAAAGAGTCGAAAGACAATCCACAAGACAAATGTTGCCTTCTGTTTTTGGTTGAGGCCTTCCTGTTGATTTTATGTTTGAGAAACAGTTTACTGAATGTTAAAGTTAGATGATCTTCCAGAGAGCAGTGGGTCCATTTGAAGCTCAAAACTGACTGATTGCTCATAAATCACAGCGATGTGAGGATTTCTGTCCTCAGTGAGGAGTCCTTCTTACTGAATATCCCACTGGTCACTGAAAACAGATGATTGTTTTTGATTGTTACAGATTGTCTGCTTAGAGAAAGCACAATGTAAGAAGGTCACTGTATGCAAGATGCATGCAACACGTGTGAACCTGTGTGTGTTAATCCATTCTATAGAGCCTTCCAGATCACAGTAACCCATGGCACTCACTGTGTTTGAGTGTATTACAATAAAAACAATGCTTGACTTGAAACTGCAGTCTGCCTGGTGTTTCGGGACTCGGGATTTTCTCTCTTTTTCTCTCAGAAGTCTTAAAAAGACCCCTATATGTAGAACAAATGCTCATTTAACAGTCCAAAATGAAAGATGGTTGTTATGTCCAGTATAAAGTAATATTTAATAAATTATATTATTAAATATAATATCTTTTCTGCAGTTCATTCTGTCCAGTAATATTGAGTGGAATGCCTCTTAGTGGTCACTGTTGGAACTGCAGTCAGCAGGTTTAGTAAGAAACCATCTCGGCATGGTTCAAACTCGGGAATTCCATTTACCAGATTGATGAGGTTTGGTTTGAGATCCTCTAAGGTCTTGTACATTAGTAATGAGGTAATTGTATTAAGAACTGAAGATGCCTCTTGGATAAAAAAAAAACAAGTTGAAGTCCAGTCGCCTTTTTCTCAAGCTCTTAAGACTAAAGGTAATTGTGTCGTTAAACTTAAAATCCAGGTTATTCGCCTTTGAAAATCTAAAAACTATTGCTTTGATTCCTAAACCTTTTCCTGGGTTACTTTCCCCAAAAATATTTCTCCAACTCAATGGAAGGATCCAGAATAATTTAAGGTAAAAACGCATATCATCAGCAAATCTTTTGTGTAATTTATTTTGGTTTACGTAATTCCCTCATTCTAATTTCACTGATGCACCTCAGCCATCAGCGTTGGATGTGACATGTGCCCTGCTTTCTGCACTTACCACCTGAACCAAAGCATTTACGGTAGTGTAAACACACGTAAAGTAAATTTTAGATGGACATGCATACATACGTACACATCGATGGTTAGGGTTCAGAACCAGGGAAAAAAACACTGATAATCCCCTGATGTGTATCAATTGTGTCCAACATTAAAGGTAAATGACAAACATCCTGACCTGATTCTCCCAGCAGTCTTGTGAAAATGGACTTAATGTCACTAAATATCTTTCTTCTTTTCACTCATGACCCCAGTTTCACTCCCCATCCATTTTATATGCCACTATTGTATGTCATTGACTTTGTGTCATTGCTCCAGTAGTGCTTTTTTGTGTCTATCACTTTTTTTCTTCTCTTCTCCTTCCTTTCCCAGTTGTGGCAGATGGCTCCCTTTCATGCACCTACTTCTGTCAGGGAATTTTTGCCACCACTTATAGTGGATTTATCTATAATTTTCCATGTTGTCATTTTACATTATAAAACTCCCTGAGATGTTGTGTTGTAGAGCTAAAGATGTAAATGATGTCAGCAAGTAGACAAATGCTATAAAGACAAATGCTGTCAGATTTGATTTTATTTAAAGTCAGATTGCACTTGGTGACAATCTGATTAAACAATTGCAAAATCACTGAGTCACTCATAGTGTGGTTTCTGTTCTGGCCACTGTCACATGTTTCCCTTGACTTCCCATCACGGTGTAGAGAAAGGAGATGATACATCTTTACTTGGTTGCTCCTGTAATAAAAAAGAGAAATTTAATGTGGATTTGATCAAATTTTCTTTAGACTAATCAGCACAGAAGGGACACAGTAACAATTGAAGATGTGCTGACTCTGTTATACTTGTACTCACTTCCACGAATCCAGACATGTTCTGTATGATCGCCCCCTCCCTGCTCTCCTGCTGTCTCCTCATCTTACTCGTTCTCCAGGCTTTCCCCACAATCAGCATGGAAACCACCAGCATGAGTCCTGCCACTGATCCAGCGATAGCTATGACTACAGTGGTGTTATTGACAGCTCCCTGTGGAGCTGCTTGATCTGCTGCCTTTATCGGTCTCTCATCACCATGGACGGCAGAGTCGGGCATAGGCTGCGGCTTCAACAAGTCCGATATATCTGAGGGAAGACAAGAAAACTATATTGTTGGGGTAGAAAGCTGTAAAATCTGAACACATCTAAGAGCCAATTATGTTGGAGCCTCTCCAAAAATGGCAAGGCTAACCAAACAGGGGTGGTTCATAATATTTGGCTCAGAATTGTAATTCTGATCAAAACATTGTGGTTCCCATCTGTTGTCTAAAATCTTCCTCACCTTCCAGACTGAAGAGGAAGAAGGCATCGTCTCCTTTGATGAAGTTCCTGCTCATCAGTCTGGCGTGGGAGATGAAGGCAGTTGTTCCATAGCCTGGGCCTACATAGTAATAACTGCCATCAGGCTCAGTTATTTTAGAGCCCACATACTTGGGATTATCCCAGTAGAACTCAGTACCTGGAGAGGAAACATGGAAACGCAACAGCTCACTGAAAACACGGAATGACTTCGTATACCTGAGTGCAAAAGTTTGGGCATCCCTGATAAATTTCATGATTTTTCTTCATAAATCATTTGTTGTTTGGATCAGCAATTTCATTTAAATATATCATATAGCAGAAGGACACAGTGATATTTGAAAAGTGAAATTAAGTTTATAGGATTTACAGAAAGTGTGCAATAGTTACTTAAACTAAATTAGGCAGGTGCATACATTTGGGGACCGTTTTATTGATTTTAATACCTTTAGCACTAATTACTGGAACACAAAATTTGTTTGGTAAGCTCATTGACCCTTGACCTCCATACACAGGTGAATCCAATCACGAGAAAGGGTATTTAAGGTGGCGAATTGCAAGTTTTTCTCTTCTTTGCATCTTCTCTGGAATGTGGCAACATGGGAGCCTCAAAACAACTGTCAAATGACCTGAAAACAAAGATTGTTCACCATCATGGTTTAGGGGAAGGATACAAAAAGCTATCTCAGAGATTTTAGCTGTCAGTTTCCACTGTGAGGAACATATTGAGGAAATGGAAGACCACAGGCACAGTTCTTGTTAAGGTCAGAAGTGGCAGGTCAAGGAAAATCTTAGATAAGCAGAGGCAAAGGATGGTGAGAACAGTCATAGTCGACCCACAGACCAGCTCCAAAGACCTGCAACATCATCTTGCTGCAGATGGAGTCACTGTGCATTGTTTAGCTATTCAGCGCACTTTCCACAAGGAGATGCTGTATGGGAGAGTAATGCAGAAGAAGCCTTTTCTGCGCACATGCCACAAACAGAATCGCTTGAGATATGCTAAAGCACATTTGGACAAGCCAGCTTCATTTTGGAATAAGGTGCTGTGGACTGATGAAACTAAAATTGAGTTATTCGGACATAACAAGAGGCGGTATGCATGGTGGAAACAGAACACAGCATTCCAAGAGAAACACCTGCTACCCACAGTAAAATGTGGTGGCGGTTCCATCATGCTGTGGGGCTGTGTGACCAGTGCAGCTACTGGGAATGCTGTTAAAGTTGAGGGTGGCATGGATTCCAGTCAATATCAGCAGATTCTTGAGAACAATGTTCAAGAATCAGTGACAAAGTTGAAGCTGCGCCGGGGCTGGATATTTCAACAAGACAACGACCCGAAACACTGCTCAAACTCAAAGGCATTCATGCAGAGGAACAAGTACAACGTTCTGGAACGGCCATCTCAGTCCCCAGACCTGAATATTAATGAAAATCTGTGGTGTGAGTTAAAGAGAGCTGTCCATGCTCAGAAACCATCAAACCTGACTGAACTGGAGATGTTTTGTAAAGAAGAATGGTCCAAAATACCTTCAACCACAATCCAGACTCTCATTGGAAGCTATAGGACGCGTTTAGAGGCTGTAATTTCTGCAAAAGGAGGATCTACTAAATATTGATGTAATTTTTCTGTTGGGGTGCCAGAATTTATGCCCCTGCCTAATTTAGTTTAAGTAACTATTGCACACTTTCTGTAAATCCTATAAACTTCATTTCACTTCTCAAATATCACAGTGTTCGTCTGCTATATGATATATTTAAATGAAATTGCTGATCCAAACATTGAATGATTTATGAAGACAAATCATGAAAATTATCAGGGGTGCCCAAACTTTTGCATACTGCTGTTAGTAGTTGTTAGTACCTGGAGAGAAAACATGGAAACGCAACAGCTTACTGAAAACCCGGAATGATATGGCAAATAATTAGTTAACCTGTTGCCCTGACTCTTACCGTCAGAGGACCTCAGCTCAGGGTCAGTTGTGATCATTTGGTGTGTGTTCATGTGCTGCCTGATGTCGGACTGCTGATCCATCAAGGCCATGGTTATCTGGTGCCATGGGCATGGCCACTTGAGATTGTCGTCATTGGGGCCTGAGGTCAGGTGGAAGAAGATGGCCATATACCCTGGATAGTCGCTTCGTCCGTTTAGGTACACACCTATCTGAGGAGGACAGGGCAATATGAAGTACTGAGAACTTTAAAGGTAGAGACAAGCACTTCGTAGCTACCACAAGGTTTGCACTTTCCACATTCATTACCTAATGTACACTCGTTCAAAAACCTTTTGTTTTTCTGCCATTTGAAAAAGACTCTAAAATAGTGACTAAATCTATTTGAACATCATAAATAAAAAATGAATAAACAAAAATAGTGTTTTATTTATTATGGAGGACCGTACTTTGAAGTGTTTCCACTTTTTTTTAATGCAACACAATTAAAAAGATATATAAATATTAAATAGTAATTAATAGTAATTTACCTGGAAGGAGTAACCTGTTGGTGACAGGAAGCGAGGGCTGTACATTTTCTGTCCAACTGGTGTGGTGGCCAGCAGCTCGGTGATGCCACGCATGTGCCAGATGTGATGAGGACACTTTGTGGATGACAGGTTAATGTCATCCAAAGAGAAACCTCCCTTTGATGGATTCATTCCCCTCACGCCCTCAAAAACCACTCGCGCCTTCTGTGTCACATTCAGGTTGATGTTATGCAGCTCCCAGGAGCCCATGACACCTCCTACAACGATGGAAAAACAGATGTATGATGATGCTATCTCTAAGTGTCACCAAATTCAGAACTTTCCAAATCACACCTTTAACAATAACCTTCACAATCACAACTCTTTATGTCATTTCTTACCTGAAATGCTGTGGAAGAGCTTCATTTTCCCGTTGGGGTTGGCCTTGTCGTACTCTCTCACCCAGATGTTGAGAACATCATCGTCTGCCCCGGAGTTATAGAGGAAGAACTGCAGACACTGGGGTCCAGATTTGGGATAAAGCCAGCGACTCTCCAGAAAAGCGCGCTCGCCAGGTTGTGCAGAGGCTGTGCTGAAGTGCATGAAGTAACCTTTCCCTGGGCAGCAAAAGTCAAGGGTGATATTAAGTATCAACATTGTGATGTTACAGTAAATCTGATTGCCTGTGAATGACAGATAATTGTTGAAATACTGTATTTCCAACAACCACAAATGCTTGATGCATCTCTCTTCTTTTTAAGGCATCTGCTTCTTCTTTTGTCTTTTTCTTTTGCCCAGTTTCCACAGATTTTTTAATGACTCATTGGACAACATCTTGAGATATGCCAAATTATCAGCTAATTGAGAATCAACTTCTTGGTGCAAAAACAAAATTTTGTGCCTGTCAAACTGTGTTATCTTTAGTATTTTTCCTAGGTTCGACTAAAGAATTTGAAACAAATTATGTGTTTTTGCAACAGACTTCTAGTAACAAAGTTCCTACAGGTACAATTTAAATGGTTTCTTTGCTAAATTTTCTGTTTTGTGCAGACACAACACTAGTTCATCGAATTAGTTAATTGCTTTTAATGCTTAAATGAATAATAGGTGAGTGGTTAGTGGTTCAACAACTAACAAAATATTCTGCTTACAATGGTCAAGTATGTGACACATGAGACCTGAGACTGGGACCTGCCCCTGGTAGGCGGGGCTGGGTTTTTCCCTTTTATAAGCACAGGTGCAGGCAATTAGTAAATTGTCCGCTTGCTTTTTGGTGATTTGGCGGAGGTTTAAAGTTATCTGTACTCCCTGTTGGAAGAAACTATTGTTTTGTTCCTGTGAAGAAACCAACTGTCCCCAACTTGTAAACAGGTAACTGAACAATACATGCAAAGCCAGGTGGGAGGGATACTCCTGCTGCGATAAATTGTTCAGTATAAGTGATGTCCTGTTTTCATTTACAGATTGCCAAGCTGCTGCTTTGCCGGGGTGGATATGTGGCTGCGGGGCCGAGGTCCCGATGCACTAGTGGTTACTTTAATTTGTCTTAGTCTGGTTTAACTCGCAAGCAAAGAGCTGAAGATTATTGTGACGGCTGCAGCTGTCTATGTTGTTTTTGTCTATTTCTTTTTATTTCACTGTATCAGAAGGCACTGATGTATGTATGTATTGATTGTATTTTAGAGTGGTTTTGTTTTTGTGTGAAGGAGCTGCATGGAAACTGATCTTTTTCTTGCCGCTTTTGCATGCACCGCGGTGAGTCTGAGTGGAGATGGCACTGAAGATTTTCCTTTTTAGTATTTTGCCCAGTTGGGGTGAAGTGTGAGTTGCTGTCCCTTTTAACGTGTGTCATATGTTGATTAGTTTTTAACAGGTTCCCCGCAGCGCTTATCCTGTCTCCCACTCACAGTCATACAATTTTACAGATTTAATCGTATTTAATAGAGATTGTTAATTGTTTTTAGGTGCTACTGGTACATGTTCAATTTATTTTGTATCAAGATTAAACCCTTTTGAACTGATTGTATGCCTACGGCTCGATCCTACTGAAATGGGTACCTCCCACGTACAGAAGGATTGTACTGAAACTGAGTGAAAAAGCAGCCAATGACCAAAGAAAAACTTTGAAAGACCTTCAGAAAGCCTGGAAAACTATTGCACAAGACCACTTAAAAATTACAAAATGGACTCAAATTTAGATTATTTGATATTATTTTGATTATTGGAATCAAAATATAAAGAAATTAGGAGTGTCTCAAGAGTTTCGCCAAGCATTGTACAGACTAGGCAGTAGCAGTAGTACTTAGAGGGTACTACCTCAGTAGCAAGCAGTTGTACACCTTAAAGGTACAATAAAGTACTTTATATTCTGAATGTATTAAATCTTTCACATTGAAAAACCTTCCAGATCAGTTTGATCTGTTTGTGGTTTTTTTGTTTGTTTTGGTTTTGTTTTTTTTGTATTATTGCTTTCTCTATATAACAACAGGATGTAAGTTTGAAGACTCTTAGTGCGCAGTTTTTATTCTCATAATGTAGCCCTACTATAAAAGCAGTGTATGTATTTTTGTTAGCACAGTAGTAGTTCAACTTGATGAATAGAAAACCAAGTAACTAGTTTTGCACAAAGAGAGAACTCTTGGGATTAAGAATCCCTTGTTGCAAAGTTCTCCTGCTAGAAGACGTGATATTAACCTTGCATTGTTTTAAATGAAATCATTTAATGTTTCATTTCCAGGATCCTTCCAAATCAAATCAAATCAAATCAATTTATTTATATAGCACTTTTCACAGGATAAAAACCACAAAGTGCTTCACAGTAATATAAAACAGAAATACATAAAATACATTAATAATCAAACATACAGCACAAATCTAATTAAAAGCCAATCCAAATAAATGAGTCTTAAGCTGCTTTTTAAAAGAATAAATACAATCAAGACAACGTAAAGATGGAGGGAGAGCATTCCACAACCTGGGGGCCACCGCTCTAAAAGATCTATCACCTCTAGTCTTAAAACGAGTTCGTGGGACTACCGACAGCCTTTGATTAGAAGATCTCAGGCTGCGAGAGGGAGTGTGGGATTCTAAAAGATCGGAAATGTAGGCAGGGGCATCACAATTCAAAGCTTTAAAAGTCAGTACCAAGATTTTAAAATGAATTCTTCATTCTTCCATGAAGGCTTAGCATAATAACACACATTTTTGTGATTATTCATGGTTACCTTTGCATTGTCCCAAATTGGTGAAATCAGTCTGAGGTCCTCCAGCCACTGAAGCAAGCTGCTCCCACTTTGCATCGCCAGAGCCCTGAATCATCCCGCAGATGTTCTCCTCCTCAAAATTACAGCTGTCCACAAAGGTGGAAGACGTGGCTGTTGAGAGGAAGCAATCACACTTTCACTGCTCAAAGGACTCGATCTAGTCCTATGGACAGAACACTGCCATTTTCCCTCTTTACAAAAAATACATTTCAATTTTGGGAAAAAAAGATGGCTAAAATTGAGAAATAAGCAAAAAGGAGAGGAAGTTCACACTTTTAATTCAATGTAATATTTACCAGGTCATTTAGATTTATTGGTATTATTTCATAATCAATATATTCTAATTATATCATAGTAATAAGATTTTTTTCTTTTTTTAATGGAAACTTGTTATGCAAGAGTTATTGATGTGGCCCGCTCTCATCAGCTGTGTTATCACAGATCCAAGTTTTATTGGGCCGCATGGAGGCCTGTTTAAAAAAACCAAAAAAAAACAAAAGTGTTGATAAAGAGCCTGACAACTAAGTTATGATAATGCAGACAGACAGCAAGAGTACAACCATTCACATGTGGCTATATTATGATAATATTGTACAAAAGGCTTCTAGGTCTAGAAAACAACTCGCAGACTTCCAGAGCTCCTGTGTGTTTACCTGAAGACAGGAAATAAATCGGCACCGGACCTGTGCCTTACTTAACACTGTACCGTGTAGCGTGAGGACAGTTAATCTGTTGATTAAACTATAGTTTTATTGCCTTATTGAAACTGGATGAGTGTATAAAATATAAATGATTACCAACGTATTTCCCTCTCCTCCAAGATATTCATGGATTATGAAGTTTATAACTAAAGACTGATTGTGGTTTATTGTCCAAGATTATCAGTGTATAATCTCATCATTTTCTGCCAGATAGATTTTAATCTGTGGAACATTGTTTTGTTATCTTGGGACATTGGTTTTTGAAGAACAGATTTAGTTTATTGTTTGTTCAAAGTACCATCTGTCACGGTACTGGTTCTGTGACCCAGTATCCTTAGTTTCAGGTCTTTGTAAATATCACTTGTTTCCTGTTTTACTTTGACAGTCTCGCGTCCTATGTTAGTGTTTTCAGTTTTGCTTCCTCCCGGTCTCGTGTGTGATTTCTCCCAGCTGTGCTCTCCTCCTGTGTCTCATTCCCTCATTATCCCTCTGTGTTTTTATGCCCTTTGTCTTTGTGTTGCTGGATTGTCAGCTTATCTTCCGTTCCATGTCTCACATTCCCAGATTCTCAGGTCTCTAGTTTCTTTGTACTCGTTTTTAGGTTTTTCCCAATTTAGGTTTTGCTAATTTAGTCATTGTCACTTTAGCCAGGCTCACTCTCAGTTCAAGTCTGTCAGTGTCTGCATTTGGGTACAATCTCTCCCCACTACTCGCCATCTGTCACAGCAGACGTGACACCATCGGTCACTGTAGATTCAATATACATGTAGAATTTTTGGCTACTGTTTTACAACAACACCCATGGTGTGTTATGAATTTAAATATTGTTTCCCATCTTCATACTTCATACTTCTTCCCTTCTTGATGCTCAGCCAATGATGACTTTAACAAAAAAATAGAGAGGTTTGAAAATGATGAAAATGAGCTAGATATGCTTTCTCTGCACACTGAACACAAATAGCAAATGTTTCTTTGATGCTTTGTTTCATGATCTGTGATTTACGGTGGCCCCTGGAGACAAAGCATGTACAAACTCCAAAGCACGTACAAACTCCAAAACACATGCAAACTCTAAACCACAACGGAAGTGCTCCAGGACACTAGGGGCAGTGTTGAGCTCGATTTGCAAAATAAATGGCAAGTTTGTTGGAAACACATGGAGTTGGATACCGGCAGAAAACACCTGGAAGGATAGAACAACCACACTCATATATATTCAAATAATTAAAAAAAATATATTCATTTACCTGTTACTACCGCACACCAAATCCGGTCGCTGGTACTTCCTGGCTTGTGTAGCCACTAGGTAACAAAAGCTCAACACTGCCCCTAGTGTCCTGGAGCACTTCCGTTGTGTTTTGGAGTTTCAGTTTTCAGTTTTATTTGTCATATGCAAGTTAGCACAGGGTCAACATCGCAATGAAATGTGTTTGACGAGCAGCGGTCTCTCAGCAGCATGATACAGTAGGAAAAAATATAATAAAATATAATATAATAAAATAAAATAAAATAAAAATAGAAAAATAGTAAAGAGCAAAATATTAGAGAGACATGGTAAAAGAGAAAAGATGACTAAATATATATGTATCTATAAATATAAATATATGTACACTAGTGATTAAATAAGAAAATCTTGAAAAGAAATATGACGGGAGGGCAGATGGGATATTGCACAGGAATGAGCAGCAGAAATTTACAGTATTGCACTTTTTAAATATAAATTACAATAACAATAGAGTGAAGTGACCAGTGACCAGTGCAGATTAATCAGAGTACTTGTGAAGTACTTGTAAATATAAATTACAATAACAATAAAGTGAAGTGACCAGTGCAGATTAATCAGAGTACTTGTGAAGCTGCAGGGTAGCTTCTGAGTTGTGTGTGTTAAGTGTTGTGGTTGAGGTGTCGTATGGCTTGGTGGTAAAAACTGTTTTTAAGTCTTGTAGTCCGAGCAGGCAGACTCCTGTAACGTCTGCCAGATGGTAACAAGGAGAACAGCTGATGTGCTGGGTGGCTGTGGTCCTTGATGATGCTGTGTGCTTTACGGAGGCATCGCTGGTGATAAATGTCCTGAATGGCAGGAAGCCTCGTGCCAGTGATGTGCTCTGCTGCCTTCACCACCCTCTGTAGTGATTTGCGGCTGCTGGCAGAGCAGCTTCCGTACCAAACTGTGATGCAGCTCGTCAGCAAGCTCTCAATTGCACACCTGTAGAAATTTGAGATGATGCTGGCGTTCATGCCAAACTTCCTCAGCCTCCTCAGGAAGTAAAGCCGCTGGCGAGCTTTCCTGATAGCAGTGTCTGTGTGAAGGGTCCAGGAGAAGTCCTCAGTGATGTTGACTCCAAGGAACTTGAAGCTGCTGACCCTTTCGACCTTGACACCGTTGATGTGGATGGGCTGGTGTTCCCTGACTGGTCGTTTCCGGTAGTCAACTATCATTTCTCTAGTTTTGCTGATGTTGAGAGTCAGGTTATTTTCCATGCACCACTCGTACAGTGCCATCACCTCCTCTCTATAGGCCGTCTCATCATTACCTGTGATGAGGCCTATGATGGTTGTGTCATCAGCAAACTTGATGATGATGTTGGACTCATGTTTAGCAACACAGTCATGTGTGAACAGGGAATATAGGAGGGGGCTAAGCACACAACCCTGGGGCGTACCTGTGTTAAGGATGAGTGATGAAGAAGTGTGCTTACCAACTCTCACCACCTGGGGCCTGTTTGTGAGGAAGTTTAGAATCCATCTGCAGATCGGTGTTTGCACATGTTTTGGAATTTGTAAGTGTTTTGGAATTTGTACCTGCTGTCTCTAGATTAGATTAGATTTTATACTTGGAATCTCATGTTTTTGCTTTAGTAAATAACACAAAGTGAAAGAAGATTTTCAGCTCTGTTTGTCTGCTACGCTATGCACAAATTACCACATGAATTTTATAGAACTTGGTGTTTGAGTTGAGTATGGGTGAATTTTGTAGTTTCCTGCCATAATTGTCGCAATTGTTGGAAAATGCTCAGTGTCATGATAAACAACAAGCTCTTGAAATATTTTTGCTATTTCTGCTCCATTTGATACAACAATAATCTATTCCAGGTGAGAACACGTTAGCTTAGCATGCTAATCGGCATTAGAGTCACTAAAGAGATTTTTGTTGCATGAAAACATTAGTATATATGTAGTATATGTTATTCATTTCTGACAAGTTGTCATGACTCACTGCAGTTTTAGAGTCGGTTGAGCTTAGTTAGGTCACTAGAACTGAACCCCATCCTCTGGCCAATCACATCCATGAAGTGGGGGATCTTTGTGACGATGGTCGGCTCTGAGCTGATGCTGAAGGCCGTCTTGCCATAGTGCATCACAGAACTATAGTCATAGGGAACCCCCAGTGCGCTGGACACTGTGTCATCATATCTGTTGAAGCTGTGCTCTGTACCTGAGGAATACCAGGAAGAAAATCACCCTTCTTTTGCACAATATTTCAATTGTTTGTCATTATTCAGACAACAGGCATATGAAGAGAAACACAAACTCCTAATGGTTGTATAATCTAATTCTAGATTAAATGAGGTGTAATTCACACTTGTCACTATTACCAGACTGAATCCGATCCCAAATGATGTCGACATAGTCGTCCCGGTCAGCTCTGGACTGCTCATGCCAGAAGCCGAGAGCATGCAGGAACTCATGTTCAACTATTCCCAGACTATCACAGTTCCTACCAATGGAAAGCTCCTGCTTCCCCACACGCAGGTTGCCAACGTAGGAGTAGCATCTGTAGAGGATGAAAGCTAGATGTGCAAATGTCTAAACAGACACAGATCTCCAATCTTCCAGTTCAGTTCACAAACTGCGTGACTATTAGCAGAAGGCAAACTGGTAATACAATTAAAGCATCACTAATAATGTAATTTAATTTAACACTTAATTATTATTATTTTTTAGATTTTGCAATTAATTTCAGTTCAGTTAACTTCAGTCAATTACTGGTTATGTTAGGTGTTATGAATTGTGTTTATTTATGACATTAGTTTGTGTAAAAGTTGTTATTTGAATATATTTTGTACGAGTATCATATACCATTTGTTATATATATGAGTACCATATTTATAGGGAATGGGCATGGAAACGATTACCAAATGTTATCGTAGTTTCTTTAACAAGCCACCAGATGGTTGAAGGCTGACTCACCCATTGCCTTTAAAAACAGAGATATAGTTCTCCTCTCCTTTCCACGGCGAGAAATCAATGCAGGTCTTCAGTCTGTACTGATCAAAAGCCTTCAGGATCACCCCCTTTGCATTCATCTCTACAAAGTGCAAAATAACATAGAGAAGCATAATGATTTGGTGCATAGAGTCATAAGTGCTGTGAATGGGAGTTTCCAGAATGTCTTACCCAGGCTGTCCTCTAAGTAGTAGGGGATGATTGTTGGCCAGCGATATTGATCACCTATGATAGAGTTTCTGCCGGATGTCTAAAGGGAAACACGAATACTGTTATGTTGTAAAAATACCAGCTAAGCCAATGAACCCTATTTTATCCAGCTTCAAGACTCTAATAATTACTAAACTTTACAAAATTAATTTCATGATGTAATATGACTTGGAACTAGTGTTCGAGCCTATAAAAAAAACAAACACTGGATGTTTTTTCGCAAGCAGAAGAGACACCATTTAAACAAAGAAATATGCAGATTTAAAGCCTTTCTGCACTGCCATCACTTTTCTGACCGAGAATGTATGGTCATCTTTTAAAGACCATAGTCTGTCTATGTTTTCATCCACATGGAGCAAAATAGCAAAATATCAGCTACTGTTATTTTAAATATTACGTGCTGGTTCACTGATAGTAGGAGATGCTAAGTTCCTTTTTTGGTGCTATAAGCCATTTCAGAACATAAATACATAACAGGACAAAATGACCTAAAAACTAAAAACAGTAAACAAAATGCAAAAAATGCACAAAATATGATGGAAATAATATATAATAATATATTTAATATAGTCTTTTATTTTTTTCTACAAAAATCTTAACTTTCTGTCGACAATGAAAAAAATATTTTCCTGCTCCTTTAAATCCTCAAAACCTTAATTAGACTTTTGTAGGTGAGGAATTTTTTTCTCACCTTCAGTTTTCAGTCAGTAAGATACATATAAAAATGGTCTTTTTGCACAAAGCAAAGACACTACAATTCAGGAAAGTCCAGAGTAAACAGGCAGGAAACGGTACAACACGACAAAGTACTGAGGGCACACAGAAACCATAAATGCACATGTAGCCCTGGCTATATAAATAGTTCATTTATTTTGATGGTTAAATGCAAATGTTCACTGTGTTTAAGAATGTATACAGATGCCTGTACGGTACGTGATGTGTGTCAGTTAGATGCTTAGCCTTTTTATTTGTATTTTGAGGTGTGTCATTATTTTATTTTTATTTTTTGTAAAGTTATTGGTATGTACTACAGCTCTAGCCAACCCTGAAGTAGTCTCAGGTAGAGGGGTGGAAGTAAGTGGGGGGCCGTGTGTACTCCGCGGGAAGACAGAGGAGAGATGAGCAACAGTGTCGTGTGGAAGCAGAATTCATAGGCTGGCGACAAACTTTTATTTTCAGGTTGACGGTCAGTTAACTGCAGAGTGAAAGCTGTTGTACCCTACGGCGAGGTAAATATGAATCTGTGAATTGTGTGTGAAACTTGTTACAGTTATAGTGTAAAACGGGCTAATCGCTAACCGCTAGCTTAGCCTAGCATGTTTGCTTAGCTCATGTCCTGCTCTGTACTCATCTATTTAGCAAATATCACTGAGACAATATGTAATAGCATGTAAATTGGCATTTAACCGGGTTACTTGATTCGGTAGGGGGAGACAGACGTCTTGCTGGCGTGCCAAAGAGGTCCCTTCTGCTGGTGTGTTGAACTTGTGTGTTAACGTGGGAATACGTGGATATGGCAACTGTGATTACTGCTGCCGCGCCCTGCTGGTGGCCTTGACCCAGTTTCCCAAACTATCCACTTGAACTCCCTTGGAGGCGTAAGTACTGGTTGTTTGCACATGCTTTTATTTTACTGCTTGGCAACAAGTAAAGCGCCCAAAACAACATTAGCCACGAATAAGCCCTACAACGAGGTGTTTGTTAACAGAGATATGCTGTTATTTTTGTGCCACTATTCTGAGCGCACGTAAAAAGATTTTGCAGGTGCAAGTGTTGCATTTTGAGGAGAAATTTATTTTGAGCGAAGAAAAGCTAAATTTGAGTGAACAAAATTCATTGCTGCGTGCAAAAAATGTATTTCAGTGTTTGCTATTATCCACACACACACACACACACAATAGCAGCCCCTCTCCCTCAGTTTTTGCATTTGCGCTTGCTCGCAATGTGTTGCTTGTGCTCTCAACATTTCTGCCCGTGCTGCTCAACTCTTTCTGTACACCGTTATATTTGTGCCACAAAACCAGCCAATCACAGACTTGGATGCAAAAAAATCTGATTGGCTGTTTTGGTCTCCAATCAGCTCGAAATGATGAAATGCAATATCTAGGGCTGGGCGATATGGCCTAAAATTCATATCGCGATATAATTTGAAGCATGTGCGATAACAATATATATCACGATATATTCTTTTCTTCTGTATAACGTATTTTCCACACTATAAGGCACACTTAAAATCCTTTAATTTTCTCGAAAATCTAGAGTGTGCCTTATGTATGAATTCTGGTTGTGCTCACTGACCTTGAACCGATTTTGGCGTGTAGAAATCTGTTAAAAATTGTTTTAGTACAACTTTGGTAAGCCTGCTGATGGACTGCTTGATGGATTGTCAGAGCATTACGGCTGCCGTAGTGAGGAGTAATCTGGGTCCAAAACTCCGTCCACTTCAGGTCCCAAAGTCAAACGAACACTGAGAGTTAAAAACAGTCTAAATTCTTTCATCCTTAATTAAATCATCAGCGTTGCTGCTTTATCGGGTGTAACAATTAAGTTTAACATCCATGCATCCGTGAAAACAGAATTTATTAAATTTAACGGAGTTAGAAGTTAACAGGAAGTTAGCTCGCTAGTTTATACCTAAACATTTCATACCATGTTCTGACTGAGAGATTTTTGAAACTAATTAAAACGTACAGCTCTGCTACCACTTCCAACATAAATGAAGACAGAAAACTAAACAGCAGTGGCGTTTGCAGGGTTACCGAAGTTAGACTACCTGGTATATAATGTTGTGCTACGCGATTGCTAGCCACACAGCTATGTTAGCATAACATTAGCACAGTGAAGCTGGAGGATGAACGGCAACTTTTTTTCCACTCAATAAAAGTTAACGTGAGGGATTCTGGTGGTTAGGGACACATGCAATCGCATAGCAGGATGCTATACACGGGCCAAACTTCAGTCAGGAGAACATAATTTACTGATGATAATGGTTGTAGCCGCTGTGATACTTTCTACCAAAACAGGCGCAGCTTGATGACATCATCAACATGCGCTATCGCGATAGAGCGATATAGTCAAAATCTCTATCGTTGGCCAAATCTATATCGTTTCTATCGTATATCGTTTATATCGCCCACCCCTAGCAATATCCCAGAATCCATTTCGTCCAAAACTCAAATGAGGCAGTGGCGGAGTTTGAAATATTACTCTTTCTGGGTCACAAAATAAACTTTTAAGATATTTTCATGCGAGAATGTAGCTGTGTAAACTTCTAATATCTGCTCGATTTATCAAGACATCACATATTTGCTTAAGTCCTCTAATGTTTTCGGAGATGCCTATTACCCACCAGCTGACCGGGTGGTCTCTCTGGTTAAACATAATATATAAGGCTGAACTGACAAAAAATCACCGACTACACCACCAGGTATTATAGGAAAAACCATAAAGCCTTTGAACTAAAATAAACGGTGTTGTGACAGTGATGTACACTGTCTTGTTGGTATATATGCATGATTTGTATCACCTTCATGTTTCCCTCTCACCACATATCCAAACCAATATCATGAGCAGCAGCTTTTACAGCCGTGGCTCCAGCAAACATCAGCTGATACTAGAAAGTAATATTAAATACATTCTAACAACAGCTGATCAAGCTTGAACGTGCTGCTGTTGTTTAGCGCAACATCCGCTGGTTTCCTCTTTCTGGCGCAAAGTGGGCGATAAACAAACAAGAGAGACGGGACTTGTAGCAGAAAAGCCGATCAGCTGATCATTGATCAGTTTCATGATTGAAGTAGCAACAGGAGAGGGAGGGGGAGAGAATGAGAGAAGAAGAGGCAGCAGCACAGACAGAATAACTCCAGCTTTGTGTCTTTTTCATTCTAGCTGAAGTACGGGACGAATCGCGTTCCTTTTCCCCTCAATACGGGTGTATTGTAATTGGTCCAGCCCAGAGTTGATCATGACCAATTGGCTAATCCACCACCTTTCATTGTTTATACCGTTACAAAAACAAACATAAAAATGAAAAATCACCATCGGCCCACCGGGCAAATGCCCGGTATGCCCAATGGCCAGTCCAGGTATGCGGTCAGCTGGTGGGTAATAGGCATCTCCGAAAACGTTAGAGCACTTTTGCAAATATGTGATGTCTTGATAAATCGAGCAGATATTAGAAGTTTACACAGCTACATTCTCGCATGAAAATATCTTAAAAGTTTATTTTGTGACCCAGAAAGAGTAATATTTCAAACTCCGCCACTCTGTGTTCCTCCGCCACTGCCTCGTTTGAGTTTTGGACGAAATGGATTCTGGGATATTGCATTTCTTCATTTCGAGCTGATTGGAGACCAAAACAGCCAATCAGATTTTTTTGCATCCAAGTCTGTGATTGGCTGGTTTTGTGGCACAAATATAACGGTGTACAGAAAGAGTTGAGCACGCACGGGCAGAAATGTTGAGAGCACAAGCAACACATTGCGAGCAAGCGCAAATGCAAAAACTGAGGGAGAGGGGCTGCTATTGTGTGTGTGTGTGTATGGATAATAGCAAACACTGAAATACATTTTTTGCACGCATCAATGAATTTTGTTCACTCAAATTTAGCTTTTCTTCGCTCAAAATAAATTTCTCCTCAAAATGCAACACTTACACCTGCAAATTTTTTTTACGTGTGCTCAAATTTTTTTTTTTACGTGCGCTCAGAATAGTGGCACAAAAATAACACCGTACAGAGAAAGACTATTGCAGATAAGGTGTGTGTCAGTGAGAGTGTGTGTGGGCCCACAATATTATTTAATTTTTTGGTTTCAGTTGGTATTAGATACCTTACCATTGCTCGACAAACTTTATTAATGTTACTTATTTTCTTTTGTGTTTTTGGAACTAATTATCACTAAAGTGGAGTTAAATTTATCATTGACCTGCTTGTGTGTGGTTCATTTCCATATAGTCTATTTGAATGCACATTTCATATCACAAGCATCAAAAAGGCAGTTATCAGTAGTAAGTAATAGGGGTGGGTTTCAATAATCGATTTATCGATTAAAATTGATTTTAGCTTTAATAAAACGATATTGATTCATTAAAATCTGCTTTCTCACCCGACGGCGTGTGAGAAAGCTGACATCTTCTGATGTGTCGGGTCGGCACTTTGTGTTTAAATCTTTTTTGGCGCTAGATTCTGAAGCTGCAGGTTTCATCACTCTCCAACCAAAATTGACTGAACCAGCAGCAAAAGAAGATCCAAACTAAGCTTCACATTTCACATAAACATCGTCATGAATTCCCTCTTACTTTTGCCATTTTGCTTCCGCCACAATAAAATCACACTTCCCACAGAGCTCTCTCTCTCTCAGTGTACTTTAAGAACAGTTTCCCATCTAAAAATCTCAATTTTATGCATTATTCACTTGCTTATTACCCACCAGTCTACTGTTGTGTACAGCTCTGTCAGCCGCTGTTTTTTTGTTGTTGTTTGTTTTTTAATGACTTCAGTCAAGAAAGCCTAATTTCTGCTGTTCGATACCGAAGAAATGTAAACGTTTTAAAATTATGACAAATTGCAAAACGCTTAGCTGTGTCTCTAATTAAACCTCTGTAACTTTGCTCTGCTTCACTTCAGCAGCATCAGGTAATGCTTATATTTTGAGTCATGGTTTTCTTCCATTTTTGTTCTACTGTAGAATATTTTTAAGACTATCTGCTATAAAAAGCCAGACCAGGAAAATCTCCTTCATGTTTTTCTGTGTTTTATCTTCAGTTACTTAGACACAAAGACATCTGCTGCGATGCTTACACCTCTGATGATGTCTCACAAGTGTCAGTACTGACAAATGATCAGAATTATAATATTTCTGACTGAGGCAAAATTTCCGTAAAAAGTGACAAAAACATTAGCGTCTGCTGTTCACTCCGTGGGAAGAAAACTTCTTTTTACAGCGAAAAAAACCCGTAACTTCCGACAAAGCACCGAGTACGCTATTCACAGAGAAACTCGCAGATTCTTCCACCGACCGCTGTGGCACACCTGCACCAGGGCAAACATCTGCCTGCTATACAGGTGAAAATAGAGCAACAGGACCGCTGAGTCTTTGATTTTATTTATTTTCTGCTGTGTTTCACTTGCATTTATTTAAAAGACTGAGTGTAAATACAAAAAAAAAATTATTTTATGTGCTGGGATGTGCAGAAAATAGGTTTAAATGTTAAACAAATTTCTTCCAGTCAGAGAATGTTGCATATAATTAAATTTTTGCTTGATGCATAAAGTTTAAAGATTAAAACTAATAAAACAAGTTTTAAAAAGAGACTTTTCCATTTGATTACATTTTGTATGATGGATTATGCAGAAAAAGTAGAATTGGGCTGAAAGATCTATTGCTTTATCACCTATTCAAGTTGTAAATCGTGTTTTTAAAAAGTAACTAAGTAATTAATTACTTTTGAACATAAGTAATCAGTAAAGTAACGGGATTACTTTTTGGAGGAAGTAATCAGTAATAGGTAACTGATTACTTTTTTCAAGTAACTTGACCAACACTGGTGACGATACCCAGCCCTAGTAAGTAACAACAGGAACCCAGGGCCCCTCTCAATAGAACGTGGGACAGGTGTTACACACAGGAGATAACAACGGACATGGAAACCGAAAAACAAAACACCGCTTGCAACAACCAAGATCACAACACAGGAAATGTAATTACATTTTAAACACAAGAAACAAATCAAAATAAAACAAATCAAAATAAAACAGAAAGTGACTAAATAGGAAATCACTTAACAGAGACAACTATTTGGTGAGATACAGGAAGACACTAGGAAGGCTAGACTAGACTAAAACACAATCAAATCAAAAATCTAAATAATCCTAAACACTAACAGAAATCAGATTACAAAGATGGTAAAAACTCAAGACTTAACACAGTGGCACTACTAAAATGTAGAAAAAACCAAAAGAAATAAAAATATAAAACTCAGGATTTTCACGACAAAGGATAAACTCACTTTTTCCTGATTAATATCTCCTTCCAACAGGTCCAGCCCAGCCGCTAAAGAAAAAAAATAAAATAATTTCACGACTCCTCAGAGAGAGATTATCAAGCAACATGAAACAAGAACAGTGAACAAGAACAAACCTTCATTGATGTTAATGATGTCCCAGTCATGGCCTTCGTCAACATCAATTTCTGCAGGTAAGGAATCAGTGATAATAAGATAAAAGACCTGTGAACTCTAATAACATGAACGCAGAATTGGCTGAAAACGGTTGTTTTACTAAAGCATTAATATGCAGACAAGAGTAATACAAAGAAGTATATGGAACAGTGACATTATAAGTTCAACATTCCTCTAAAACACTTCTGGGGTGTAAAATTGTAATTCTGCCCTTCAGTAACATCACCACCTAAAATATATTGTTTAGCTCACCTGTATCACCGGTTAGTTTGGCTGCTGTCTGTAAAGTAAATTAGAAAGCACAATAATCAATCAACAGAGAAAACTTTAATATTATCCACGTGAAACTGAATGGACTCAAATCCTGCCTGGAAATGTAATAGATACTTTTATTGTATCCACATGAAGAGGTTTCTCTTACCAATCCCAGAGCAAACAGCAGAATGATCCACCTGAGCTTCATGGTTCCAGCTGCAGGGCGATGCTCTCTGAAGACCTGCTGTGGCTCAAGTAAAGCTGTTAACCTGCTTTTGTGCAGAAGATTTTCATGATCATTTTATGACTCCGGTTGTTAAAGATTGTGTGGTTACATAATTCATTATTAATTCCATCCATCCATTTTCTACTGCTTATCTGAGTTCAACTCATGGGGTCAGGAATCCAAACAGGACTTATCTGGTGTTGTTGGAGCGACAGTAAATAACAGGTTTGAATTTTTGAAGTTTAATACAGTAGAGAAGCACAGGAGAGACTCTCAGATGCAATCTCCTACATCTTTTGCACCTCCACGTTTCACTGTGAGATGGCGGTCGACGATAATCCTCACTTTCAGGCTCCGTCAGGCTCCGTCTGACTGTTTTAATGCGACTGCAAGATGTGCTGCTAATTCTAAATTACTCATTACACACCATTACATGATATTTGAAAAAGACCAAGTGTTATATACTTGTTATTTTGTGGCTTTGCCACTGTGCAACATCCATAAATGTCAGCTTTTTTCAGTGGCCTTCACACTGAGTTTACATGAAATGCCGTTTTATACAAATTACTTTTAGGCCAGTTTAGAAGCTCATATCTGCCTGTAGCATGACATTAACACTTGTAAAAATATCCAGCTCCATATTTTTATTCTTGGACTCTTCTGTAGTATATTTGCATGATTCACAGTTTGTTTGTTTTTTTTTCTTTTTTCTCTCAGTTCATCCTTTGTCTCTTCCTCTACCTTTAACCAATTGGAGATAAAGTATCTGCATTTCAGGAGCGGGACCACGCCTCCAAGCATGTTCCTCCTGGTTCTTATCTATATATGATCCCCCAGTTCTACAAGCTGTTCGTTGTCGTTTTTGTGCCCCCCCCCCCCCTTTTTTTTTTCCCCCATTTCTTTTACTTCTTTACTTCTATTTAGTACATGGGGATCTGCCAGGCCCGGGAGCTGCCATCAGTACCCTTCGAGGCCTTCCCCAAACTGCAGCTCAATTCATGTTTAAACCATTCACCTTTATCTACTAAAAACGCTGTCAAACCTAAAATGAGGACATGGGCCCAGCGAGTGAACTCTGATTGGAAGCCCTCCCCAAACAGATGGCTGTAGGTGTTGTTGGTGGGCGTGGCGTCTGTTTTCAGAACTAGTTTTCTGTGCCTGAAAAATGGGTGTTTGGAGCTGCCTGAAGTCTGAGCTTAAATTACATGTACAATCAGTTTTTCTGCAACCTAAAAATAGAAAACACATATAAGAGGATATTACTGTAATTATTTACATTTTTAGGAAGTATGTAAAATGTATTTATATAGGACTTTTCAAAGATATTAATCACAAAGTGCTTCACAATAAAACCAGAAATATATATAATAATATAAAACAATGAGAAAATTAATTAAAAGTTCGTTTGTAGAGAAATGTCTTCAACTGCTTTTTAAAAGAGCTGAAGACATTTGTTTGCACCAGTAGTCTGAGTTTAGAAATATTTCTTTGATGATAAAAACAGTTCTGAACTAGTTCTCCAAAGGTTGATTCTGTTCACCTGGACGTAGCGTTTTCAGTTATCTCCCACTGAAAACGCTACGTCCAGATGAACAGAACTAACCTTTGGAGATTTACTTACCTGGATGATTGAGAATGCATCAAGACATTCTGAACTAGTTGTTTGGAGTGTTTCTCAAGTGACATTGAACTGTCAAATATGACACCCAAGTTTCTGTGACTCAATTGATGGAAGGGCCTAAAAAACTGATATGCTGCTTTATTTCTGAAATCATGTGATCAGGAGAAATAATATAAGTTTTGTTTTATCTGTATTTAACTGGAGAAAGTTGTCGTGCAGCTTATGAGGATAAGGTTTCCAAGGAAAGCCCTCTGACAGGATGCTGATTCCCACAACAAAGTACATCATGATGGAGAAGAAGACCATGCTGAGGCCCAGCAGGATGGCTCTTTCCTCTCCTGCCCTCAGAGCTGTCACTGTCTTCCTCCTGTCCAGGACCTCATATTCACGAATCTTCTGGTAGATGGATCTAAAAAAGGTGAGTATTGATGATGATTGATGAATGCTCAAATTGTAGTCCACCATTGCTGGCAGAGGTGCTGACCCAGCTGTGAAACATACAAAAAGTAGTATTTAAGAACCAACGCACCCTGCAGGATATGATTTCTGTTCTCTTGAGAGTTTTCTGGCCAGCTTCAGAAGGTATTTCTAGATTGGTCTGTTGGTTTTTCAAGAAATTGAAAAAAGAAAAAAAAACAAAACAATTTCACTCTTTGCTTCTCCAAAGTGTGAAATGGACACGGTGGACTGGCGTGTCTATTACACGTTATTCCACATATTTTGACAGTAGCCCGTGGTGACAGCTATCACATGTAGACAGGTGTCTGCAAAGCTCTATGTAGGACCGAGGCACAACCAAGCCAATCCCATTACTCTGTCCATGGCAGATTCAAATCCCTAACATGTTGCATTTGCATTTTTCCCCATCCTGACACTGTCAATAGTCTCTGCAAATGACAAAAGTTAATGATTTTAATTTGTGCATGTCTACTTTTCAACTTAAACTGTCAAAAGTTGGCGGCATTTCTCATAGGAGTAGTTTCTACTTCTATTTCTACTACTAGTTCTACTTCACTTTACATTACAAACTTTTGCAACATTATGCGTTAAATCTTTTATTACCTTCTAAATACATTGGACAGTAACATAGTTTTCTTTTCCTAAAACATGAAGGGAAGGATTCATGTTTTGCCATACTGATGTACTGTGTCAAAACCTCATTCAAGCAGCACATAATGCCATCTGCTGGTCAAACAAATATGCTGCACGTATTGTTACTGCGCTACAACATAAAGTGACGTATTGTGGGACATATTGTGTTTCAAACAAGGAAACCAGGTGGGTTTTTGTTATTATTCTCAATATTTTAACCTCAACAATTTATTCCCTAACATTAAAAAAAACATGATGCAATTACTGAAGTTAAAGATGTGTCTTTTTACAGGAGATTTTCTTTGACTTTAAATATTGTTCAACAAATTGTAAAAAATCCAGAAAAAGGTGGAAGTGGTGGAAGATACAAGTTCATTCAATAGTGAGTTTGGTACTGATTAGGTGGGTTTTGACCAGTTTGTGTTGGCCACTAGTCTGTGGTTTCTTGCCATTGTTGCAGGATGTGTGCAGGTGCAGATGAGACTAAAGAGAGGTCTAGGTGTTAGCAGACATGGATACCTCAGGAGACTTTGCGTGGCAGACTTAGGGCGGGCGAAAGAAAGCTGACAGCCAGTAGCGAGCTGCTGAAAGCAGACCATGAGAGAGCCTGAGCAATTTGGAGATAAAGCAACTGTTGTTATTCCAAGCTTCACCTTATGAAGGCATTGAGAGTTTTTCCTCTTATTGACAGAACTTCTTAGGCTCTCTGTTTGTCTTCTTGGTTGGAGCTGAACCAACTAGCAATTGAGTTTAAGCTTTTATGAATCAGTCTGTATCAATTGCATTTAGAGCACACCATTTGAAAAGAAATAAATGCACTTAATAGAGATGACTAGAAAAAATGTTTTGTGCTCATTTTGTTTTTATGTTAGCTAAAGATAAAATCATTATTAAAATATGAATAAATCGTAATGATCTAGTGTGTATTTAGATCTGAATGTTAATAAAAGAGGAGCAGGGATAGCTCTGTTTGTGAAATTAAGACATCCTTATCTTGCAGGATGTCAAGTACATCCAGACAGACGGGTACCGCGCACCGGAGGCTGAGCTTCAGAACAGCCTGGCTCAGGCGGGGGTGGAAATGGAGGGAGACTCGGGCTGCACGGCCGCCGTCGACCTGTGGAGCTTGGGCATCATCCTGCTGGAGATGTTCTCAGGAATCAAACTCAGAGACACCGTCCGCTCGCAAGAGTGGAAGGTATGGCAAAGCTCTCCAAGTTTTAAGCAAAGAAAAGTCTAATAACACTGACCTTTGGTGCAATAGAAAGACATGAGCTTACAAAGTATGGTTTCCTGCCCTGTAGGATAACAGCGCTGCCATTGTAGACCATGTCTTTGCCAACAACAGCCTGGCATGCCCTGCCATCCCCGTCTATCACCTCAGAGACCTTATCAAAAGGTAAAGACTCATCCACTAAACAGTGAAGTCTTATCATGATGGCTCCGGTTGTTGACTCATGTTACTTTGTGTCTGCAGCATGCTTGTCACCGATCCAAAACAAAGATGCACAGCTGAAACTGCCCTGCTGAGCCCATTCTTCAGTATTCCCTTTGGTAAGTGTCAATATTTGAGACATTCACCAAGATAAACACAACTCTCTGGTGTGTTTTATACTTAGGTAGGGGTGTGTGTGTGTGTGTGTGTGTGTGTGTGTGTGTGTGTGTGTGTGTGTGTGTGTGTGTGTGTGTGTGTGTGTGTGTGTATAACAGCACCTCACATTGAAGACCTGGTTCTGCTGCCTTCTCCTGTTCTGCGTCTGCTCAACCTAATCGATGACAGCCACCTGCACAATGAGGATGAATATGAAGGTACAACAGCATGTTTTTTTCTTTGATTTTTTCCATATTTTTGTGCTGCTTCTATCCTTCACTGATTTCTCAAAGCTTTATTATTCCATCGCTTGCCTCAGTTAAGTAAAAATGTCGGATTGTCATTCCCAGATATCCTGGAGGACATGAAAGAGGAGTGCCAGAAGTACGGATCCGTGGTTTCTCTGCTCATCCCCAAGGAGAAGCCAGGGAAAGGACAGGTGAGTCTTTTTGTCCTTCTAAAGGTGCTTTTTAAACTTTCCTTCTAAACCAGGGGTGCTCAATCCCAGTCCTCGAGAGCTACTGCCCTGCAGCTTTTAGATATGTCCTTGTTCCAACACACCTGAATCAAATGAATGCCTCGTTATCAGGCCTTTGCCAGACTTGATGGCATGCAGAAGAGGTAATCCAACTATTTGATTCAGCTGTGTTGGAGTAGGGATGCATCTAAAAACTGCAGGACAGTAGCTCTCGAGGACTGGGATTGGGCACCCCTGTTCTAAACAAATACAGCTTTTTCACACCTTTCAAATGAATTGAAATCTGAGAGGGTTTTAATCTTCCGTCATTTTGCAGTTGCTGTATTTTATTAAGAGAAGCCTTGAAAGAAAACATTACAGTTCACACTTCCTTTGCTGCTGCAGGTTTATATTATAACATGACCGATCTTTTGTTTATTTGCAGACTTTTCATCTCACTGTATATAAATGTATATCTATAAATGCAGTTCAGAAGATGGATTAATAATGCAGTCATTACAGCAGAAAATGATGACACATTTATTTTAAATTTATTTACCTTTATTTTAGCATGAAGTCCCATTAAATCAGATGTTTTATAAAGGAAAATTGTTTGCAGCTCATTATCTAAATGAGTTGAAAGCATGTATTCAGCATAGCTGTAAAATACAAACAAATGCACCCACTAAATCTTCATTTCCCTTCTGTCCACAGGTGTTTGTGGAGTATGCCAACTCCAGCGACTGCAAAGAGGCTCAGAGGCTGCTGACAGGCCGCACCTTTGATGGAAAGTTTGTCGTGGCTACCTTCTACCCTCTGAGCGCCTATAAAAGAGGTTACCTCTATCAGACTGTCCAGTGAACTTTTAAATCCTCAATTTACACCTCAGCATAGTTTGCATGTTAAAAACACAACTGCAAAGGTCACCAATGAGTAGCTGCCCTGCAGTTTAAGCTCTTTCAGATATGAGTGAGTGTAGTTCTGCATGCAGTTTTCTACAGCAAATCTGTGTTTCATGCAGAGTGCAAACTGAGCTGTGGTGAGCCTCCGCCTTCAGTCTGTGTGCTCCTTTTTTTATCCATCCAGTGCTTTAATATATACTAGATCTGTCTCATTTAATATCTGTTAGCCAGAGGCCTGCGTTCTGGGGACCGCAGTGCCTGTTCGAGCGTCCGTATCACTTTCATTCACTCATAAAACCTCCCATCAGAGTTGCAAGATGAAATATTACAGCTCTGCACTGCATTTAAAAACTTCTAAAGGACATCTCACTTGATAAATATATAGATAGAGACATTATTTCATCAGCTTTATACAGAATGCTGCTAAAAACATGTAGCAGATGTTAAGTAGTAATTTAAAGGGAGTTTTATGCATCAGACTCGAAACTAATGACAAAAACACCCTGAAAATCATACCCCTTCAAAGTGAATATCTACTGTGGTGAAAGCATTCTATTAATATTGCCTATTTATATATCTTTTTAGGTTAAACATTTTAGAGGAAATGACATGGTACCAGGGGAATATCCAGGTGTCTTCTGCCTGTTTTCAGGGAGATATTGTTTGACTAATGGCGGAGATGAGCCCCCGGTGGAGGAGCAACAAACATTAGAGCGTCAGGTAGTGGAGTTTTTTGTGAGTAAAAAACTTCCCCTGCATAGCAACAACATCGCGGCGTGTTATACCCTTCCCAGAAAGAATGCCAGGGCACCTCCAGCAATAGCAGTAAAATTTGTGAATCTAAAAAAAAATTGAGCTACTGAGGCAGTCCAGACAACTGAAAGGGTGTGGAGTATATGTGAATGAACATCTCACGAAAAAGAACGCCGACATTGCCAGACAAGCCCGTATCATGCGTAAAGAAAAAAAAATCCAAGCAACATGGACAAGAAACTGCAAAGTGATGATAAAGCTCAACGGAACACCAGAAGAAGCCAAGGTTGTAATGATCAGGGATCTTCATGATTTGGACAACTACGGGGGATGATTACACTGTTGTGGTCGGACGGCAGAAGGTCTGTTATGATGTGTTTGCTAACAACTAGCCGAACTTATTCAATGAAAGACACTATTTCTGACTGTCGGAGGGGGAAAACGGCAAGGTATGAGACAGTCGACTGGAAGAGTATTAGTGTGAAGCTGCAGGTGGATATGGATCTGGGATCGACGGTGTCACCATTACGTGCGGAGACGAGATATAGATCTGAGCCGCAGTTATTTATGGATCAGAAAGAACTGTATAGCTATGAGTGGTTTCTCAAAATTTGTGGTGAATACTTGGGTATGTCATAAGGATAACAAATATTTAAAGAATACCCAATCACAATGACTGAAGATTCGGATTACAAATTACATGATTTTGAAAATAATATCGATCCAGAAAGGAATGTGCTTAATGCAATTAATGTTACATGCGAGTATTATACTGAGAATCAATTTAGGGATAATGTTGACTTAGGCAATACATTTTCATTAATTCATTTTAACTGTAGAAGCCTCTATAAAAGTTTTGTTCTGATCAATGATTTTTTGAATAATCTGAAAGGCAAGTTTAAAGTGATAGCATTATCAGAAACGTGGATAGATGAGGAAAGGGGCTGGGACTTTCACATTGATGGGTATGAATTATATCATATAAATAGATCTAATAAGAAGGCAGGAGATGTGGCACTTTTTGTTGATAGTGATTTGAAATGTAAACAGGTTGAATATATGTCTGTGGCTATTGATGATTTAATGGAGTGTGTGACAGTAGAAATAGAAATGGAAAGAAAAAGTAATATAATTGTTACTTGTATGTATAGGAGGCTTGGGACACTGATAGAAACATTCACAGATGTAGCAGAAGATTTATTGAGCAAGGTAAAGGGAAATAAGACATTCTGTATTTGCGGTGATTATAATATTGATTTTTTAAAAATGTCCAATCATAAGGCATCATCAGATTTTTTTGTGTTATTATTTGGAAGAGGGTTCTACCCTTTGATTACTAAACCTAGTAGAATAACTGAAAAGTCAGCTACTTCAATTGATCACATTTTCATTAATTGCTTGGAAAGCAACATTATAAGTGGTCTTGTTATAAATGACACAAGTGATCATTTACCTGTTTTTGTTACTTTAGATTATAAAATGACACGAAAGGAGGAAGTGTGTGTGGACAGATATATAAGAATTAGAAATGATGATGCAATAAATAAGTTCAGGCAAGATCTTATGAAAGAAGATTGGAATGAGGTTTATGTAAATGACGTCAATGCTGCATACGAAGCATTCTTAAACATTTATTTGGTTTTGTATGAAAATCACTGTCCACTGGTATTATATAAGCAAAAGAAAAAGAAAACTACTGGTAAACCATGGATAACAAAAGGACTAGAAAATGCATGTAAAAAGAAAAATAAACTGTATAGAGATTATTTAAAGCTTAGAACAAAGCCTGCTGAAATGAAATATAAAGTTTATAAAAATAAGTTAGTATCAATTATCAGAAAGGCTAAGAAAGAGTATTATAATAAATTATTTTACAAAAACAAAAATAATGTTGAAGGTACGTGGAATATCTTAAAAAACGTATTGGGTAATAAATATACATCTTTAAATTTACCTACTTACTTTAATAAGAAAAATAAGGTAGTAAGTGATATGAATGAAGTCGTAAATGAATTTAATTCTTTTTTTGTAAATATTGGGCCTAACCTGGCAAACTTAATTAGAAAACAGGATGATTCAGAATGGAATGACGAATGGAAAGGAGATAGCAGAGTGGTACAGTCTATGTTTTTAGGGGAAATCACTGAAAAAGAAATTATAGCTATTGTAGCAAATTCTAAAATCAAGACATCCACTGACTGTGATGGGTTAGACATGGTCATTGTAAAAAAGACCTTGGATTGTATAATCAAACCTCTCTGTTATATTTTTAATCTCTCATTTTATACGGGTGTATTTCCTGACCGAATGAAAGTGGCAAAAGTTATCCCTCTTTACAAATCAGGAGACAGACATAGTTTTAATAATTATAGACCAGTATCATTGCTATCACAGTTTTCTAAAGTGCTTGAAAAACTCTTCGCACAAAGATTTGATAGTTTCATTGAAAAACATCAACTGCTAAGTGAAAGTCAGTACGGATTTCGACGGAACAGATCAACAGCAATAGCATTAATGAATACTATTGAAGACATTTCATCAGCAACACACAATAATAAATATACTATAGGGGTATTCATTGATTTAAAAAAAGCTTTTGACACTCTGCAACACTCCATCTTGATTTCTAAGTTAAGTACTTATGGTGTGAGAGGAATAGTATTGAACTGGTTAAGCAGTTATTTAGATAATAGGTTTCAGTATGTGCAGTGTTTAGGCAACTCATCTGATAGAATGAAAATAATATGTGGGGTCCCTCAAGGTTCTGTTTTAGGACCAAAACTTTTTAATTTATATATAAACGACATTTGTGATGTGTCAAAAATGTTAAATTTTGTTTTGTTTGCAGATGATACAAATTTTTATTGTTCCGGAGAAAACTTGAAAGAATTGGTTAAAATTATGGTTATTGAAATGAAAAAAATTAAAAAATGGTTTGATGTAAATAAGTTATCACTGAATTTGGAAAAAAACTAAGTTTATGATATTCGGAAACTGAGCAAAGGAGGAAGAGATAGTATTATCTATAGAGGGAGTATTAATTGAAAGAGTGACAGAATTGCGTTTTCTGGGTGTAATAGTGGATGACAAGTTAACATGGAAACCTCATATTGAACATGTTAAAAAAAAGTTGGCTAAAAGTATTTATATCCTTGGTAATGTAAGATATATATTAGATTACAAGACAATGAGAATATTATATTTTTCATTGTTTCTACCATATCTGAGTTATTGTGTTGAAGTATGGGGGAATACATATGTGACTAATATGAAACCATTATATTTATTACAGAAGAGAGCGCTTCGAGTTATGCATAATGTTAAATATAGAGAACACACTAATAGTTTGTTTATAAAATCGAAATTATTAAAACTAGAAGATATAGTGAAATTACAGACATTAATTATTATGTTTAGGGCAAAAAATAAAACACTACCTCTTAAGTTACAAAGTTTATTTGTATTGTGTTCAGAAAATGGGGACGGCAGAAGGAAGTTTTATTTTAAGCATCGGTTTGCTCAAACCACACAAAGGCAAATGTGTCCAACAGTCATAGGCATAAGAAACTGGAATTCTCTCGATGATCATCTTAAGTGTTGTACAAATGTTTCTCAATTTAAAATCTGCTATAAGAATAAAATGATAAATCAATATGAAGAAGTTGAAAATAACAGTTTAATTGTAGAAAAAAATTATCCTTTTAGTTTGATATTTAGTGGTATTGCTCATTGTTGAGTATATTGTTCTGTTTGGTTTGGTTTGTTTTGTTTTGTTATGTGCAGAATATTGTCAGAGTGTAATTTTGGTTGCCTACTTGTATTGTCACAGATAGGGGCAGGTGTCAATAAGAATTTGTTCTTCTTCCTGCTCCTTTTCATGCATGGAAACAGTGTTACTTTAATTGAAAGGAAGGTTGTGTATGGGAAATGAATTACTGCTGTACCATGTGTGAAATAAAAATGAAAATGAGTATTATTATTATTATTAGAGTTCCATGTTTCTGTTTATTCGTGTTTCTGGATTTGTGTCTGACGTTTAGCATTGAGTTTCATGTGCTATATTCTGTCTGCCTCTCAGTGTCAAGTCTGCGTCTTTGTGTGATGGTTTCTTGTTTCCTGTTTTATTGTGAAGGTCTGCGTCTCATGTGAGTGTGTTCAGTTTTACCTCGTCTCGTTAATTACTCCCAGCTGTGTCCCCCACCTGTGTGTAATCTCCCTGTGTTTCTCTGAGTGTATTTAAGTCGTGTCTTCTGTCATTGTAGTTGCTGGTCTGTCTGTGTATCCACCGTGCTTCTTCTGTGTGTTCTTCCTGCTGTCCGTCGTCATTTACCGCTGCTCATCCTCCTTCATGTTCATGTCCTGGTTTGTGTTTTGTAGTTTAGTTGTTCCCAGTTCAGATAGTCTGCCGTTTTTCTATTTTGTACTTTATTTTCAATAAACCACCTTCACACCCTTACAAGTGCCTGCGTTTGGATCCTACTTCATCATCTCCACACGGCTCACTCTACTCGCTGTGACAGTTTTGTAGTCTGGAGCCAAAGCATCAACCAGATATTGGATGCAGATGTGTGCAGTGGGGCATTGGAGATTACCCTGAACAAGTGGTGTAAAGCCACTGCCTGGAGGATATTTGTAGCCTCTTTCATTATCACTTTTTTTTTTTTTTTTAAGACAATCTTGAGTTGGTACAGTCCGTGTTGCTGTCATCACTGTTTTTAAATCTTGCACATTGTGGCTTTAAAGGCTGTGCAGCACTGTTGCAAGGTGAAGGCTACTGTACTAACTAGATAAGGTTTAATATATGACAAGCTTCCAGTGTGTTGGTGCGTGATCCAGGTGATTGTACACTGCCAGCCCAGTGTGGTAGCACTTTTCATACTAAAGCCAGTTTCTTGAAATGCTGCTTTTTGCATTATGAGGAAAAACAAAGAAAACAAAACATGTAGCCTTGTGATAAAGATTTCCTGGAGCCAACAAAGTTAATAATTTGCATCTTTTAGCAGCAGGTTTTGGTGTTTTTTGCAGTGGAATGTGTTTTTTGTTTTCTTGGTTTTATTCTTTTCCATTAGTGGGTTTATAGTAAACACCAAGACCGCTCTGAAAGTCTTTTTGAAACATCAGACAATTTCTACACAAGTGCCCTATGACATTCACAGGCTAGCTAACCAAAATGCTGCTACGACAGCTGATTGTGCTACAGCTGCATGTGCTTATAGCTGAAGCCTTTGCTGATGCCTTATGAAATAACCTCTTTCCAGCAGTTTTAGTGTCCACACAAATTAAAGTGGACTGTTACCAACAATAACCTGGAACAAATCATTTTTCTCTATTCCTTCATTAGTTGCTCACTGCTAATTTTTCTTCTTATAGCTTAAGTAGCTATTAATCAAAGGCTCGGAGCTACACTGACAGTGCAGGTGTTAGCTGCGGTAAACACTAATGCTAATAATGCAAGATTCTAGAAGTGAAATTCCCGTTATATTCTTCATGTTGATTTTGATCGTGAGCTGTAATTTTGTAACCATCCAAAGCAGACTGGCTACAGGCGACAACATTATGAAGCAGTGCTGTGTGCTCCTGTAGAAAGCAGATAGCAACCTTGTTTTAACAAAAAAGCATTTTATTCATAGTACAGGGTAGGCCATTTATATGGATACACCGTAATAAAATGGGAATGGTTGGTGATATTAAAGTCCTGTTTGTGGCACATTAGTATATGTGAGGGGGCAAACTCCTCAATATGGGTGGTGACCATGGTGGCCATTTAGAAGTCGGCCATCTTGGATACAACTTTTGTTTTTTCAATAGGAAGAGGGCCATGTGACACGTCAAACTTATTGGTAATGTCACAAGAAAAACAATGGTGTGCTTGGTTTCAACGTAACTTTATTTTTTCATGAGTTATTTACAAGTTTCTCTTTGTTCACAGCCATTGACATGTCGAAGAGGTTAACACGTGAGGAGCGGATCGAAATTGTGTTGATATCTGGTGAACGCAGTAACCGGGTCATTGCAGCAGATTTCAATGCAAGACACCCTACGAGACCACCCATCTCCCATGCTACAGTTAGCAAACTGCTTGCTAAGTTTCGTTAAACTGGTTCAGTGTTTGATTTGCCAAAATGTGGACGCAAGAAAACTGTCACTAATGACGAAACATCAGTGGCTGTCCTAGCTTCATTCAGCAAGAGCCCACAGCGTAGCACTCGCCGCATGTCACTGGAGAGTGGCATTAGTCGAACATCCCCTCGGCGGATATTAGCTACTCACAAATGGCACCCTTACAAACTCCAGCTACTGCAGCATCTCAACGAGGATGACCCAGATCGGCGCACAGAATTTGCAGAATGGGCAAAACAAAAATTGGAACAGGACCCTCAGTTCACGCAGAAGATTTTGTTCAGTGATGAGGCAAACTTTTATGTGAATGGTGAAGTTAACAAACAAAACCACCGCTATTGGTCTGACACTAACCCACATTGGATGGATCCCGCCAAGACTGTTGGAACATCAAAAGTGATGGTTTGGTGTGGTATATGGGGTACAACGATAGTGGGTCCATTCTTCATCAATGGAAACCTCAAGGCCACTGGATATTTGAAATTGCTACATGATGTGTTTCTCTCTTTGTGCACTGCCTGTGCTGGCATTTCTCCTGCAGTGTTGCGATTAGTGTGTGAAGAGTGGGAGAAGAGGGTTGCATTGACAATCCAACACAACGGGCAGCACATTGAACACATTTTATAAGTGGTCAGAAACTTGTAAAAAACTCATGAAAGAATAAAGTTACGTTGAAACCAAGCACACCATTGTTTTTCTTGTGACATTACCAATAAGTTTGATGTGTCACATGGCCCTCTTCCTATTGAAAAAACCAAAGTTGTATCCAAGATGGCCGACTTCTAAATGGCCACCATGGTCACCACCCATCTTGAGGAGTTTGCCCCCTCACATACACTAATGTGCCACAAACAGGACTTTAATATCACCAACCATTCCCATGTTATTACAGTGTATCCATATGAATGGTCCACCCTGTACTTTGAACTCTACAGATCTAAATTATTTTCACTTTTGGACTGCGAAACTTGCACATTGACTGCTAGCGAAGATTGTCACAATACTAGAATTTATTGAGTATATACTCAGGTAACTACTAAATGCCAACTACTAAATAGCATTAATTCTTTCCTCTCTGATACTAGTTAAGAAGAAAAAGGAAACCATAACTGAATCTGCTGGACGCAAACAAAAGAAGAAGAAGATTGGTAAGAACCCTGTAAACAAATCTGTGTTCTGCTTTTATGATCAGCCCTTCTCCTCTGGATAACAGTGTTTTGTGTATGATTGTGTTGCAGAAAGGCACGAGGAGAAGCTGAAGAACAACAACAGAGACCTGTCTATGGTGAGAGATGTTTTGTTTCCAGTTAATATGCAGCCCAGGCTTAATGTCTGATACTGTGGTTGTCTAGTTATCGTAGTTTAGTGAGGTCATTCCATTTAAAGCCAACTGAATCTGAAAAAAGTTCCCACACAACCCCTTCAGAATGACCATTTTGTTTTCATTTCAACAACTGTAGCATATTTTTTGTTCTTAAATCAGTTGAGAGGCGGGTCAAAATTTTGCCCGCTGATCATTCCAGTCAAATTTGAATGTTTATAGTTTAATTTGAATGTTTATAGTTACATGAATGTGTTTATTCCTGAGTGTTTGTTTTGTAGGTGCGGATGAAATCCATGTTCACCATTGGTTTCTGTTTCACAGCTCTCATGGGCATGTTCAACTTGGTGTAAGTTACTGCAGGGTAAAATACTGTTTCACATTTTGTTAAAAAGCTTTCTGTTTTCATACAAAAAACACATCAGGCAAAATATAAGAAAGTGTAACTTGTCCAGTCCATTGCTTTAAACAAGTTCCCTTTTTGCCTTTTTATGTTACGTTCAGTTTCGATGGAAGAGTTGTGGCCAAATTGCCATTTGTGCCACTGTCGTATATTCAGGGACTGTCACACCGCAACCTGCTGGGCGAGGATTACACCGACCGCTCCTTTATTTTCCTCTATATCCTCTGCACCATGTCCATCAGACAGGTAACGTCTATACTTTTACCGTATGTCCTGGTAATTAGTTACTTTTATAATATTGTAACTCAGTTACTAACTCAGTTACTTTTTTGAAGATGTAACTGGTAACTAAACTGTAACTAATTACTTTTTCAAAGTAACCTGAACAACACTGGTGAGCACTGAAGTGCCCATGGGTGGTTATTTTCAAGCATTATCTAAATGATCTCTAGAACATGAAAGCTGTATGTATAGAATCAACATACAAATCTGGTTAAAATGAGGTTTGTTCACTTCCTCGATCGTAATGTTTTAAAGAGCTTTTTAATCCCTCTAAGTTAATGCTTCTGCCTGGTTCTCCCATAGATTTCCATTTAGGGCTTGTGTTGTTATAGCTTGAATGTGTTAATATGCTTTTGTTTTGTATGATTTGGCACCCTCTTGTGGCCACAGTTGGTACTTGGGAAGCTTGTTATGCCGAGCTAGTTTGATACAAGTGCGCAGTAGAGGTGAAACCTGTGCCCACGCACATTACATAACCTTACTATTTGATTTGTGATGCATGTGTAATGCGAGTAATGTGAAGAATAATGCTAGTTCACTGAAGGTTATGTTTAATTTAGGCAACTTTAAAAATTTATGCTATTGCTGGTTGTCATTAAAACTCGGTCTCAGTTAATATATTATGCATGCTCAGTGAATGAGAAGGTAATGATCTGTTTTGTGTTTATTTAGTTTCACAAAAGAAAAAGAGAAAGGAGAGACAAAGAGGAAAATGGATAAAGGATACCATGTATAGAAAACTCAAAGTAACATGACATTGTAAACTGGAGATGCAGACCAAAGTAAAGAAGAATCTGATTTGAAAGCATTCTCTTCTTCTCACTGTCTGTCGAACTGGATAATCTAAGTCAAACCCACATCTAGTGAGAACAGAACAATACTGTCTTTGATTCTGCTGCCGGTTCTTCTATTCTTTACACACGTTACACTGCCAGTATTAACGAATAATTCACCTTGTTTTAAAGATCATCCTTCCGAAATTGCATCTGTTGTTTTGACCTCTTAGTCAGAGTGATTCAGCAGAAATGAGCCGTACACGGGGGGTGGTAGCATGAAGAGGGCGTGGTGTAAATCTTCATAAGTGTCTTGCGTTTGCTATCATTTCCAGTCCTTCTGCACATTGTTGCACATCTGTTTACCAACTTTATCCCTGTATCCCTGCAGGCACTTTGTATCTGGAAATGGCCCAGTCAACCCTCGACTCGATGCCCGGAGCCTCGACAGGGACTGTGGTTATCACGGAGCTTCTGAATTTCTGGGGTGGAAAACGAGTGAAACCCAGGGAGGAGAAAAACGCTGAGCCCGTGTTTGAGCCTGCAACTGGTGAATATACTTCTCTTTAAAATCTGCTTTAGCCTTAATGCTCCTGCTAAGGACACGTATTCTGGGGGAAACAAGTGATGGTGGTTGAAAGGCCTGCAGTTTTTCTGGAATTATTTGAAATGTTCAGATACATGGCCAGAAATGCTCAGACTTTTGTTAAGCAGTGTAACAGACATTTTGCCTGAACTGTGTGCAGACGTGTTGTGCTTAGTAGACAAACAAAGGGCTATTTTTTTCCTTTACTTGATATTAGTATAAAGTTGACTGAATTTCATGCTTTCAGGTCATTTATAAAATGAATATGCAGAGTAATGACAGACAGGCATCAAAATATCCGAAGATTAAACAATGCAAGGGTCTGCTTTACATTTTAATGTTGCACAAAGAAGATCACTACTGTTAGTGAGGGTGTTTTTAATGATTCAGGTTAAAAATGTCAATGGTTGGAAATGGAAAAGAGATTTGATGCATAGAAAAATGCATGGTGTAGAGGAAACCAACTCGCCTTTCATTCGTAGCTCAGCTCTGTAACCTGGTGTTCTTCTTGTCTCTGCAGGCCGGGTCCTGTGTCAGATGGTGCCCTGTGGGGCTGAGGAGGTGGACGAAGCCATACAGAGTGCCTACGCCGCCTACCAGAAGTGGAGCAAGATGTCAGGCATGGAGAGGGCTCGGGTGATGTTAGAGGCTGCTCGCATTATGAGGGTGAGACGGTCAAGCTGTTGTGTAATAACCACCAGCAGTCCAGGAAACTGTCTAGTTCAGTGTTTGCGCAATATAAATAGGAGTTGACTGTTGGAAGCCTGCAATAAGACATTAGTTATTCATGAAAATGCACTCCTCCCTCCACTGCTGGCCTACATCAAGTCAGTCTTTATTTGTCACATGCAAAGTTGTGCATTACACGTTGCGTGTTACATGTACAGTTACCTGCAGACCCCTTCCGACCATACATACATAGCACAAATATTCACATTGGGAAGACAGGTCAGAGAGAGGTAGAATGTAAGAGAAACAAAGAGAAATACCCAACATCAGGGACAAGAGCAGAAAAAAAGATGTCTACTCAAACTGAGCTCCTAGTGGGAGAGCAGTTTGAGAACAGTAAAAAAAAAAAACCCAACTCAGCACAGAAAAGCACATGGATCTTCACATCTTACACCATGTAAAAAGGACGTGACATGGGTGGGGGGTATGAAGGAGTGAGCCAGTGTAGACAACAGCCATCCTGTCCTGCAGCTATTCTCCAGCGCGGGATGCAGACCCGCCGTCTTCATCGGGTGGAAGTAAGCATCGAAGGGGAGTGAGTGTATGTCTGTGTCAGTGTACATGCGTATGCGTGTGTGTGTGTGTGTCCCGTGTTATATTGAGAGAGAGTGTCCTTTCACCTGGTTAAGTGAAAGTCAACAGTCCTACAGCCGACACAGGTGGCCTTTTAAGGATGGGGTCAGAGAGTCACAGCACAGTCTTGTAATCTGGGAGAAATTGTTGTTCCAGCCAGCCATTCGACCTTGGAGCCATTCGGCCTTGGAGCCATTCGGCCTTGGAGCCTTCTAGCTGGCCCCGGGCAGCCGCATTTGAATCAATTTAACCTTTTTTGTGTCTATGCAGTGACAGAGAAACAATACAATCTTAAAACAAGACATCTTGTTCCACATAATTACTGAAGAGCTTCAATTGAAATAGTTCTTTTTTTCCTTTATACATATTTAAAAAAAAAAAAAAAACAGGAAAGGAGGGAAAAAATTGCGAAGCTGGAAGCGATCAACAATGGGACAACCATCACTGAGTCTCTGTTGAATATTGACATTTCCTGGCAGACCATTGAGTACTATGCCGGCCTGGCTGGTACACTTGCGGGTGGGTGCACCAATGCTTCTGTGTTTGTCAAAAGGTGCAAAAACCTCCGTTTGGTATTGTTTTTAACATTGTGCTGTCGTTTTGGTGAAGGCCAGCACATCCAGCTCCCTGGAGGAACATTTGCTTACTCTAGACGGGAGCCACTTGGTGTGTGTGTGGGAATCGGTGCATGGAACTTCCCTTTCGTGATTGCAACAATGAAGTCTGCTCCTGCTCTGGCGTGTGGTGAGTTTTATAACAGCATGTGTATCATCTGCTGTCAGTAATCTGTATAACAGAGGATTGTGATATATACTCAGTGTTGGGAAGGTTACTTTTAAAATGTATTCCACTACAGATTACAGAATACATGCCCCAAAATGTATTTTGTAACGTATTCCGTTATGTTACTCAATGAGAGTAACGTATTCTGAATACACTGGATTACTTAATATATTATCATGCTTTTTTATAACTACATGAATGTACTATTGCTGTGTGATTTATTACTATTACTGAAGGTTACTCGCCATACCAATACCAACTAGATTTTTAAATCTTAATATAAAACAAGTAACAGTAGGGTGGACATTAGGTAAGGCTGCACTTATGCAGCGATCTCGTATAGAAAACTAGGAACAGAATTTATTCCATTTGACAGACTAGTTACACAATATGGGATCAACAAGAAAAGATTTTTAGAATATCAACAAATTAAATCCATAGTAAAAAAGAAATTTAAACCCGGTCAAGTTGAACTACAAACACCATCAAGTGTGGTACAATTTCTTACTCTTAAAACCCCAAAATTACTTTCCAAAATATACAGAATGCTTTCTAAAACAGATGAATCAATATCACTTCCTATTGCAAAATGGGAAGCGGATTTATCAGTTAACTTAGACCAAAACTTCTGGTCTCAGATATGCTTAAAAACCTTTCATTTAATTAGAAATCCCAGTCTTCAATTAATTCAATACAAAATACTACATAGAGTGCACTATACAGGTCATCAGATGTTCAAGATGGGCTTTACGTCTACCAACAACTGCTCACACTGCCAAACCAATTCACCGGACAATTATATCCACGCTCTTTGGTTCTGTCCACCAGTTCAGAAGTTTTGGCGCGAGATATGTGAAGACTTATCAAAGTGTCTGAAATGTAACATTCCAGCTTCCCCTTTAGTGTGTTTGTTGGGCAGCTTAGATAATGTCACTACAGAAAAGAATATAGCCCATATGGTTTTCACTGCCCTATGCATAGCCAAGAAAACAGTCCTCATGAACTGGAAAAATAAAAATAATCTTAATTCTAACCAATATAGAAATTATCTATTAGATTACATTAGTCTTGATACAGCCTCTGCCACCACATCAGATCAATTGCTCTGGGCTCCTTTGATCAGCTCCATCACCTAGTGGGGGTGGGGGGTCATAGTTTGGTCCCACCTTCGCTGTTGTGATTGGTGTGGGGGTAGGGACAGGCTTGGGGCGTCGGGGGATTCCCCAGGAGCGTCTTCCTTGGAGGGCTCAACCCGGGGTTGCGGTCATGGCCTGTTGAGGGCTCTGTTGGCTCTTAGGTGATGGTTTCCTCGTGGCTGCGTGCAGCGGGGCTAGGGGAGGGTCTGTGCTGACGGACGTGGGTTACTGACCTGGTAGCCTAACTGCCCCTGGGTGGGTCCGGGGCCGGCGGGGGGTTCTGGGGGTGCTCCGTCTCCGGGCTGGGGCCCTGGCTGAGCCTTGGGGGCTTGGGTCCTGGTTGGTGTGTTGCCGGAGTTGTGGGCGGGTGGGTGTATGGGGGCTCAGCCCTGGCGCAGGGCTGGTGGGGGGTGGGGTGGGGGGGCTGTTACATCTAGCAGGAGGTCTGCTCTCTCCAGGAACTCACTCTGCAGGAGAGGGAGATATAGGAGAGGTGGAGGAAGAACTCAGCCTGAGTGTCTGTTGTCTTGTGTAGTCTGGAAGATGAGTGGATGACTGGGTGGGTGCAGTTTTCTCTGTGGTGGGGTCAGGTGGGCTGTCCCGGGCTCTGTGGGGCCGGGCGGTGCTGCTGAACTGGGCCCCGGTCCGGATGGGCCTGGGCCCCCTTTCCTGATGGGTTGCAGAGTATGGGGGTGCCTACTGGGGTCAGCGGGGGAGCTGGCCCCAGGGAGGGGCCACTTGCCCCTCCCTTTCTTCCCTCCCCATCTCCAGCTGCCTCCCTCATCCCGCTCCACCACAATCACCCACACATGCAGGGCCTTGGGATAAAGGTGTGTCACCAGAGTGCAGGGGAGGCAGTAGTTGACATGTGCAAAACAGTGGCATTAATGTACAGTATGGAGTGCATAATGTTGAAGTTCCAGTAGTGAGGGTGAGGTGTCTATGACGTGTTCAGCAGTCTGATGGCCTGATGGAAAAAGCTGTCTCTCAGTCTGCTGGTACGGGACCAGATGCTGCAGAACCTCCTTCTCGATGGAAGTAGTCTGAAGAGTTTATGGCTGGGGTGACTGGAGTCCTTGATGATCCTCCCCACTTTCCTCAGGCACCGCTTCCTGTAGATGTCCTGGAGGGAGGGAAGCTCACCTCCAATTATCCTTTCAGAGCACCGCACTACTCTCTGGAGAGCTTTGCGGTTGTAAGCGGTGCTGTTGCCATACCAGGTGGTGATGCATCCAGTGAGGATGCTCTCAATGGCACAGCGATAGAAGGTCCTGAGGATGCGGGGGCTCATGCCGAATCTTTTCAGTCTCCTGAGAAAGAAGAGGCGCTGCTGCGACTTCCTCACTGTTCTGTTTATGTGTACTGACCATGTAAGATCCTCAGCCAGATGTACACCAAGGAAGCGGAAGCTGCTCACTCTCTCCACAGCAGCGCTGTTGATGTTGATGGGGGTGTGTACTTCTCTGCACCTCCCGAAGTCCACTATCAACTCCTTTGTCTTTGCGACGTTGAGGGTGAGATGGTTGTCTTGACACCAGTGGGTCAGGGCGCTGACCTCCTTCCTGTAAGCCGTCTCATCACCGTTGGTGATAAGACCCACCACTGTAGTGTCGTCCGCAAACTTCACAATGATGTTGGAGTTGTTAGTGGCCGTGCAGTCATAGGTGTAGGTGTGTCCGGGGATGGGCGTCCAGGTACGCACCGGCTTATTCCTGGTGGCTGCTTGTCTTGGCCTGGAGCCTGGGGCTCGCTCTGGCCCCTTCGGGGGTGGGGTGCCCTCGGCCTCTCGGCCTGGGGCTCGGTCACTCTGGCACAGCTGGCTGCCGGCGGAGCTCACGGGCACGTCACTGCAACCCCCCCTGGCTTCTGCTCTGCGGCTGCTGAGTGACCCCTCATCTGGGGCTCCCCTCAGCTCTTTCCGGGATAGTGGCACGGTTGCCCCTCCGTTGGTCTTCTGGATGTCTGGAGCCTTGATCTCCTCCAAAAAAAAGAAAAAAAAAGAAAACTATTCCGCATGTATATAAAACAGGTCCGCGGCTCCGAACCGTAGTAAAGGGACCTCTGGCTAATACGTCGGGTTTGTGTCGGGCTCGTAGCCAAAAACTAGCTTTACTTTGTTGTCTGGGTCAACTTTGCTAGCGAGAGACAGAGAGAGGCGTTGAAAGGCTGCTCCAACAGAACTTTTTGGCTGCAGTGGTTATTACTATATTTATATGCTTCCATCTCCTGTTTCTGCTTGGTGACAGCTCGTACTTTTCGACTCTCCTTTTTCTCCCTCCCTGGCGCTCACAGACACATAACGGGTATGGCAGTCCATTCTCCCTGCAGCATTTCTTCACATTATTATGAGACGCGAGATTGAGACACAGACATTTGAGCCTCATAATGCGTGTTTTGTTTGGGTTTCCAACGGCATGGAATTACCCAAAAATAGAGGGGACAGCCTAACATATGAAACAGGAAAAGACCACGTGTAATCCCTTTAATTCAACGAAGTAACTGTATTCTGAATACCCCCTTTTTAAGTGGTAACTGTAACGGAATACAGTTACTCATATTTTGTATTTTAAAATGTAACGGCGATACATGTATTCTGTTACTCCCCAACACTGCATATACTGTAGGAGAGGAGGGGACTGAAACAAGACAGATTATAAAAGATATACTTTGTCATAGATATGGGGAAAAAAACAAAACAACAAATGTCCGTCTTTGTCTGTGTGTCTGTTTTGTTAAAATATGCACATTTGAAAAACTAGTTCTTTTGCATGTGCTTAGCTTGAATAGCTTAACAGACAACAGGTTTATATATCATATTTTTAAAAAAACAGTAAGACATCCCCAGTGAGCAGTACTTGGTTAGGGTCTGTTAACAAGAAGAGCCGTCCAACACAACCAGGAAGGGACAACCATCAACTGCAACTTGCTGTGAGTGTGAGAGGCAAGAAAAGAGTGGAGAAAAACAAGTGTAGAGAGAGAAAAGCAATAGATTGGAAGTTTAAAATAGGAAGAGCCTGCTAAAAATAATGCAGCAGAGCCACAGAGCCTCTGTCACATCACTGATGAACATGTTATTCTTTTAAAACATTACTTTTGGCCTGTTTAATACTGCACTCTACCACACATTCCTATCAATTAGCCTGTTGTACAGTTTGTTTCTATCTGTTCGTCTTGTCTTGTGTGACCATTCACAAAGACAGCTCTGCAGGCCTTAACTTGCAGGATTTAATTGTGGTTGGGTTTTCAGGTAATGCCATCGTATATAAGCCCTCTCCAATGTCTCCGGTGACTGCTGTCATCCTGGCTGAGATCTACAAAGAGGCTGGGGTACCTGACGGGCTTTTCTGTGTGGTCCAAGGTGGAGCAGAGACCGGCAGCTTGCTCTGCCATCATCCAAAAGTTGCTAAAGTCTCTTTCACAGGGAGTGTTCCTACAGGCAAAAAGGTACACAGACCAGTACAGCATTGTTTCCCACACATGGACTGTAACTGGGCTGCCCAGATACACTGATGACCTCCCAAGTAAATTTTGTTCTTAGTTGCTTGGTTTTTTTTGACCTGTCCAACAGAGGAATGTGATCTGTTTACTAATGTAGAATATTTTAGTTTAGAACATAAACAGTATGATAGATGCACATAGGCACTGTGATGTCTCCATGTTAAGCATTAGCATTTTGTCTGATGCTATGATATTTTGTTTTAAGACAGAAGTCAAGCAGGTAGAATGCAGTTAGCAAGCTGCCAAAACTGAAACGGTTCAAAGAAGTCAATAATTCTTCTTCTTCTTCTCATTATTATTTTCAACCACGCTGTAAACTGAATTTAGTGCTGGGGAATTAGACATGAAAGATGGGAATGTAGGGTTATTGGCTCACTTTTGGAGTCACGTATTGGGGTATTTATTCTCCTGTGGGACACAGCCCCGACCTAGTGTGATTCGCCTGTTTAGCAACTGTTGATTCCTCATGTGCATTTCTAGTTGCGATTTTTGAACTTGCCAATAAAAGAATAACAGTCATCATCTCAGTATAAGAAAGAAATAATCATAGGATAAAATTTAAGAAAGATATGAAGTTATAAGAACTGACGTGAGGGAACGTACAAAGAAGTGAAACGATGTCAGTTACAAATATGTATGCCCCTAAAGAGAAAACTGACTGCAGAGAGGCAGTGGGGATGCGGGAGGATAAAAGAGTCCCAGTGTTTTGTTTCAGTCAACTGGTACTGCATATAAAACATCAGGATGCAAACACACTGTGGTTAACACATAATGCACCACACACAAGCATTAATGCCGCAGGCTCTACAAAGATTTTCTGCAGAAATCTAAATCAGTCGTCATCCTTAAGTGATCACCGGAGTTCCACCACTTCTGCATTGGCTTCACTTTTCATCTTTCGGGATGTTATATGAATTGGACAGACTCCGAGTACACCGCCCTGGAGGTGACAACAGTAGCCCTTGTTCTGCTCTGGAGATCTCCTGCAGGCTGGAGGGTCACCCTAACCAGCCTTAAAGATCTGCTGCTTTATTTTAAGCTAAAGGTGACTTTGTTATACAAGCCCACAGACCATGGTTGCTCTCTTTACTTTCAGGTCATGGAAATGTCTGCAAAGAGTGTGAAGCAGGTGACTCTGGAGCTTGGAGGGAAATCTCCTCTCATCATCTTCAAAGACTGCGAACTGGAGAATGCAGTGAAGGGGGCACTAATGGCGAACTTCTTGACACAGGGACAGGTGAGTCTGTACGTTGTACTTTTGTGTACTGTGCAGCGTGGTGAAAGACAGACTCTTGGAGGTTTTGGTGTATTAACTTTGTGCTGAAATATGCAGGTGTGCTGCAATGGGACCAGAGTGTTTGTACAGCGGGAGATCATGCCACAGTTCCTAGAGGAGGTAGTCAAGAGGACCAAGGCCATCCCTGCTGGTGACCCCCTGCTCGAGAGCACCAGGATGGGACCACTGATCAGCAAACCACAGCTGGAGAAAGTGCTGGGATTTGTCAGTCAGGCCAAGAAAGAGGTGCTTTTCATTAGAGGGAGTGAATTAGCTTTAATAGTTTGTGGTTTCTCAGTTAAGCACAAAGAATCTGTATTACTGTGGGTGTTCTTTAACGTAGATCTTGTAATTATTTATTTATTTATTTCTAGGGAGCCAGAGTGCTTTGTGGAGGGGTTCCCTTTGTCCCCAGTGACCCCAAACTGAAAGGGGGGTACTTCATGTCGCCATGCGTACTCGGTATGTCTAACACTTTGGTTAATGGTGGTACAGCACACGCACACTCAGCTTTGGTTTTTAACACACAAAGTCTCTCGACACAGATAATTGCAGAGACGACATGACCTGTGTGAAGGAGGAGATTTTTGGCCCTGTCATGTCCGTTTTGCCTTTTGACACAGAGGAAGAAGTGATCCAGAGAGCCAACAACACCACCTTTGGACTGGCCTCTGGGGTCTTCACCAGGTCAGTCTGTCGTGAGTCAGCAGTGTGGTGCGACAGTTGATGGCTTGCTCTTTTAAGATAATGAGTTTATTGCATTCTGTCGGCTATGGCTCAAGGTCTCCACAGTGCGGCCAATTCACTGCACAGTAGCAATTTCAAGTTGCATACTGACTGCTTTTCTCTGTATAAAAGTCGGTTCTTTTCCTCCTCCTACAGGGACATTTCTCGAGCCCATCGCGTGGCTGCGAGTATGGAGGCAGGGACCTGCTTTATCAACAATTACAACATCAACCCTGTAGAGGTGCCATTTGGAGGATACAAGATGTCGGGTAAGATGCTGTCAGCTTTTCGTGGTCCGTGTAAATGCTGCATTTCCTCAATAAATTAACCAGTTCTCTCCTGATCCCTGCAGGTTTTGGCAGAGAGAACGGCCAGGTGACCATCGAGTACTACTCACAGCTGAAGACTGTAGTGGTGGAAATGGGTGACGTCAACAGCCTCTTCTAAAGTTTTACATCGCTGTGCCAGAACTGTGACTACAGCTCTTCACTTCTCCCTTCTTACTGTGCTGGGCTGACACATAATTAATGCAGAGTGTGTGGAACATGATTTAGACAAGCATAGATCCCGAGCACTCCCCCCCCCCCAAAGTATTGAAGTAATCAGAAGAAAATTTCTGCCTAACAGCTGTCACATGTATGTACTGTTGTTTGGACAGCTGCTTCTTTGTATCAAAATAAAATTTTAGAAGCAAATTCTTTTTCTTTATTGCTTGTGAGTTGAACTGTATGAATATGCTATACTGAAATCACTTCAACAGTCATCTCAAGGTGCTTTATACTGCAAGGTAAAGACTACAATATTAGACAGAAAATGCCAACAATCAGCGATCCCCCTGTGGGCGAGATGAAGAGCTTCCTTTTAACAGGAAGAGACCTCCATCACAACCAGGCTTGTGGAAGAGCAACCATCTGCCCCAACTGGAAAGATCAAAGAACAGCAGACCAGCGGATGAAGTTAATAACATACAATACATGAGTGAAAAGAGCTGACTTCCTGTCACTTCCTGAAACTGGTTTTCAAAATAAAACGAATTTCAAAATAAAATTAGCTCACTACAAAAAGCGCCTATATTGCAATAAAATTAAGAGGGGAACACTCCCCGACTGGTATCTGTTAAGATGCCACATATCAGTACTCAAACCACAACATAATCTTTTCAGTCCTGGTTCTTTAAAACCATAACAACCTCCGTTATAGGCCTGAGGAACACTTTGGCCACTCCGTCTTTGACGACCCGGATCTTGATCTTGCGGACCTTTCCATCACCACCGGGGAAAGTGTTTGTTACAAGAGCC